>NC_135479.1:123370119-124638234 GCF_052094955.1 Ictidomys tridecemlineatus
AAGCCAGCGTGCTACCCCTTGAGCCCACATCCCCCAGCCCTTTCTTTTCTCCTCTTTCTTCTCTTTCTTTCTCCTCTTTCTTTCTCTTCTTTCTTTCTCCTTTTTCTTTCTCTTCTTTCTTTCTTTTTCTTTCTTTCTCCTCTTTATTCTCTTTTTTCTCTTCTTTCTTTCTTTTTTTTCTACTCTTTCTTTTCTTCCTCTTATATTCTGCTCTTTCTTTCTCCTCATCTTTTCTCCTCCTTCTTTCTACTCTTTCTTTCTCCTCTTTGTTTCTACTCTTTGTTTCTACTCTTTCTTTCTTTTCTTTTCTTTCCACTATTTGTTTCTACTTGTTCTCTTCTTTGTTTCTCCTCTTTCTTTCTCCCCTTTCTTTCTACTCTTTCTTTCTTTCTCCTCTTTTTTCTCTTCTTTCTTTCTACTCTTTCTCCTCTTTGTACTCTTTCGTTCTCCTCTTTCTTTCTCCTCTGTCTTTCTCTTCTTTCTTTCTACTATTTTTTTTTAAAAGAGAGTGAGAGAGTAGGGAGAGAGAGAGAGTGACAGAGGAAAAAATAGAGAGAGAGAGAGAGAGAGAGAGGAGAGAGAGAGAGAGAGAGAGAATTTTTAATATTTTATTTTATAGTTTCTCAGCAGACACGACATCTTTGATGGTATGTGGTGCTCAGGATTGAAACCCGGTGTGCACGCATTTTAAGCGAGTGCACTAAATCTTGAGCCACATTTCCCAACCCTCTCTTTCTACTCTTTCTTTCTCCTCTTTCTTTTCTCCTCTTTCTTTCTTCTATTTCTTTTTGCACTTTCTTTCTTCTCTTTCTTTCTCCTCTTTCTTTCTACTCTTTTTTTTCTCCTCTTTTTTTCTACTCTTTCTACTCTTTCTTTCTCCTCTTTTCTTTCTACTCTTTCTTTTTTCTTATTTCTTTCTACTCTTTCTTTCTCCTATTTCTTTCCACTCTTTCTTTCTACTCTTTCTCCTCTTTCTTTCTTCTCCTTCTTTCTCCTCTTTCTTTCTTCTCTTTCTTTCTCTTCTTTCTTTCTACTCTTTCTTTCTCCTCTTTTTTTTCTACTCTTTCTTTCTCCTCTTTCTTTCAACTCTTTCTTTCTACTCTTTCTCCTCTTTTTTTTCTACTCTTTCTTTTTCCCCTTTTTCTTTCTGCTCTTTCTTTCTTCTCTTTTCTTTTTTTCTCTGTCTTTCTCTTCTTTCTTTCTACTATTTTTTTTTTAAAAAGAGAGTGAGAGAGGAGGGAGGGAGAGAGAGAGTGACAGAGGAGGGAGAGAGAGAGAGAGAGAGAGAGAGAGAGAATTTTTTAATATTTTATTTTTTTAGTTTTTCAGCAGACACGACATCTTTGATGGTATGTGGTTGCTCAGGATTGAAACCTGGTGCGCACGCATTCCAAGCCAGGGCGCTACCCCTTGAGCCACATCCCCAGCCCTTTCTTTCTACTCTTTTCTTTCTCCTCTTTTCTTTCTCCTTTTTCTTTCTCCTCTTGTTCTCCTCTTTCTTTCTACTCTTTTCTTTCTTCCTATTTTCTTTCTACTCTTTCTTTCTCCTCTTTCTTTCACCTCTTTCTTTTCTACTTTTTTCTCCTGTTTTGTTTTCTTCTCTTTTTTTCTCCTCTTTCTTTTTTTCTCTGTCTTTCTCTTCTTTCTTTCTACTATTTTTTTAAAAAAGAGCGTGAGAGAGGAGGGGAGAGAGAGAGTGACGGAGTAGGGGAGAGAGAGAGAGAGAGAGAGAGAGAGAGAGAAAATTTTAATATTTTATTTTTTTAGTTCTCAGTAGACACGAAAATCTTTGATGGTATGTTTGTGCTCAGGATTGAACCCGGTGTGCACGCATTTGAAGCGAGCACGCTACCCATGAGCCACATCCCCAGCCCTTTCTTTCCACTCTTTCTTTCTCCTCTTTCTTCCTACTCTTTCTACTCTTTCTTTTTTCTCTTTCTTTCTACTGTTTCTTTCTACTCTTTCTCCTCCTTGTTTCTACTTTTTTCTTTTTTCTCCTCTTTCTTTCTCCTCTGTCTTTCTCTTTTATCTTTCTACTATTTTTTTTAAAAAGAGAGTGAGAGAGGAGGGAATGAGAGAGTGAGAGAGGAGGGAGAGAGAGAGAGAGAGAGAGAGAGAGAGAGAGAGAGTGAGAGAGAATTTTTAATATTTTATTTTTTAGTTCTCAGTAGACACGACATCTTTGATGGTATGTTGTGCTCAGGATTGAACCCGGTGTGCATGCATTTGAAGCGAGCGCGCTACCCATGATCCACATCCCCAGCCCTTTCTTTCCACTCTTTCTTTATCCTCTTTCTTTCTGCTTTTTCTTTTTGCTCTTTCTTTTTGCTCTTTCTTTCTGCTCTTTCTTTCTCTTCTTTCTTTTTCCTTTCTCCTCTTTCTTTCTACTCTTTCTTTCTCCTCTTTCTTTCTACTCTTTCTTTCTACTCTTTCTTTCTCCTTTCTTTCTACTCTTTCTTTGTACTATTTCTTTCTACTCTTTCTTTCTCCTCTTTCTTTCACCTCTTTCTTTCTACTTTTTCTCCTCTTTGTTTCTTCTCTTTCTTTCTCCTCTTCCTTTCTTCTCTTTCTTTTTTCTCTTTCTTTCTACTCTTTCTTTCTTCTCTTTCTTTCTACTGTTTCTTTATCCTCTTTTTTCTGCTCTTTCTCCTCTTTCTTTCTCTTCTTTCTTTCTACTCTTTCTTTCTACTCTTTCTTTCTCCTCTTCCTTTCTACTCTTTCTTTCTACTCTTTTTTTCCACTCTTTCTTTGTACTCTTTCTCCTCTTTCTTTCTCCTCTTTTTTCTCCTCTTTCTTTCTCCTTTTTCTTTCTGCTCTTTCTTTCTCCTGTTTCTTTCTACTCTTTCTCCTCTTTCTTTCTTCTCTGTCTTTCTCCTCTTTCTTCCTTCTCTTTCTTTCTCTTCTTTCTTTCTACTCTTTCTCCTGTTTCTTTCTCTGGTTTCTTTCAACTCTTTCTTTCTCCTCTTACTTACTCCTTTCTTTCTACTCTTTCTTTCTCCTGTTTTCTCTCCTCTTTCTTTCTCCTCTTTCTTTTTACTCTTCTTTTTAAAGATCGAGTGAGAGAGGAGGGAGAGAGAGATAGAGATAGAGAGAGAGAGAGAGAGAATTTTTAATATTTAATTTTTTAGTTCTCGGCAGACACAACATCTTTGTTGGTGGTCTGGATCAAATTTGGTCCGCATGCATGCCAGGCGAGCGGGCTACCCCTAGAGCCACATCCCCAGCCCTTTTGTTCTCTTTTTCGTTCTCCTCTTTCTTTCTCCTCTTTCTCCTCCTTGTTTCTCCTCTTTCTTTCTCCTCTTTCTTTCTACTCTTTTTTTTAAAGAGAGTGAGCGAGGAGGGCGAGAGAGAGAGAGAGAGAGAGAGAGAGAGAGAGAGAGAGAGAGAAAGAGAGACAAAGAGAAAGAATTTTTAATACTTTATATTTTAGTTCTCGACAGACACAACATCTTTGTTGGTATGTGGTGCTGAAGATCGAACCCGGTCTGCAAGCATGCCAGGCGAGTGCGCTACCCCTTGAGTCACATCCCCAGCCCTTTCTTTCTACTCTTTCTCCTCTTTCTTTCTCTTGTTTATTTCTCCTCTTTCTTTTTCATCTTTCTTTCTCTTCTTTCTTTCTACTTTTTCTTTCTACTCTGAATTTCTACTCTTTTTCTCCTCTTTCTTTCTACTGTTTTTCTCCTCTTTCTTTCTCCTCTTTTTTTTCTCCTCTTTCTTTCTCCTCTTTCGTTCTTCTCTTCTCTTTCTACCCTTCTTTTTCCTCTGTCTCCTTTTTCTTTCTCTTCTTTTTTTCTCCTCTTCTTTCTTCACTTTCTTTCTACTCTTTTTTTTAAGAGAGAGTGAGACAGGAGGGAGAGTGAGTGAGAGAGAGAGAGAGAGAGAGAGAGAGAGAGAGAGAGACATAGTGAATTTTTAATATTTTATTTTTTAGTTCTCGGCAGACACAACATCTTTGTAGTATGTGGATCTCAGGATCAAACCGGGTCTGCACACATGCCAGGCAAGCGCGCTACCCCTTGAGCCACATCCCCAGCCCTTTTTTTCTACTCTTTCTTTCTCCTCTTTTTTCTCCTCTTTCTTTCTGCTCTTCCTTTCTACTCTTTCTTTCGACTCCTTCTCATCTTTCTTCCTCCTCTTTCTTTCTCCTCTTTCTTTTTCCTCTTTCTTTTTCCTCTGACTTTGTCCTCTTTTTTCTCTTCTTTCTTTCTACTCTTTCTCCTCTTTCTTTCTACACTTTCTCCTCTTTCTTTCTACTCTTTTTTTCTTCACTTTCTTTCTACTTTTTTTTTTAAAGAGAGAGTGAGAGAGGAGGTCGAGAGAGAGAGAGATTTTTTAATATTTTATTTTTTAGTTCTCGGCAGACAGAACATCTTTGTTGGTATGTGGAGCTGAGCATCGAACGCGGTCCGCATGTATGCTAGGCGAACGCGCTACCCCTTGAGCCACAGCTTTTTCTTTCTACCCTTTCTTTCTACTCTTTCTTTCTCCTCTGTCTTTCTCCTCTTTCTTTCTCCCCTTTCTTTCTCCTCTTTCTTTTTCCTCATTCTTTTTCCTCATTGTTTCTCCTCTTTCTTTCTCCTTTCTTTCTACTCTTTATTTCTCATCTTTCTTTCTCATCTTTCTTTCTACTCTTTCTCCTCTATCTTTCTTTTCTTTTTCTCCTCTTTCTTTCTACTATTTTTCCTACTCTTTCTTCTCTTTCTTCTTTTTCTTTCTACTCTTTCTTTCTATTCTTTGTTTCTACTCTTTCTTCTCTTTCTTTCTACTTTCTCCTCTTTATTTCTCCTCTTCTTTCTCCTCTTCTTTCTACTCTTACTTTCTCCTCTTTATTTCAACTCTTTTTTTAAAAAAAAGAGAGTGAAAGAGAGAGAGAGAGAGAGAGAGAGAGAGAATTTTTAATATTTTATTTTTTAGTTCTCGGCGGACACAACATCTTTGTTAGTATGTGGTGCTGAGGATCGAACCCGGTCCGTGCACTTGCAGGCGAGCGCGCTACCCCTTGAGCCTCATCCCCAGCCCTTTCTTTCTACTCTTTCTTTCTCCTCTTTCCCCTCTTTCTTTCTTTCTTTCTCCTCTTTCTTTCTCCTCTTTCTTTCTCCTCTTTCTTTCTACTCTTTCTCCTTTTTCTTTCTTTGTTTCTCCTCTTTCTCCTTTTTCTTTCTCCTCTTTCTTTCTGCTTTTTTTTCTCCTCTTTCTTTCTCCTCTGTGAACGTCTAGTGCGTTCGGGTCCCTGGGTAAGGGTCGCGAAATCATTGGGACACAGGTGATGCAGAGCCAAGGCAGCAATTGCAACTGCATCCTGAGGTTTATTTGCAAGTTCCTTTTATATTCTTCTAACAAAGCAAGCAATTCTTCAATAACATTTCATCTACATTGCCCAAATATCATGTCTCAGCGGGTACACAGAGCTAAATTCAAATTGTTCCTGTTCTTTTTGATAAGTACCCTCCCAAAGTTCTTTGTAGACATAATCTAATCCCTGAATGTACTGTTCCCAGGTCCAGTATGCAGGAAGCTTCTTCCTCTAGGCCAAACCATGCAGAAGCTTGTGTCTTCCAATAAGGGGAAGAGAAATTTTTCTCCTCCTAGCTGATGGCTTGCCTTCAGCTGACCTAAATCACAGCCACAGCCCTTGCAAAACGTAAGGCTGAGGGAGCAAAACTCTGCACACTTAAACCCCAACACTCCTCTTTCTCCTCTTTCTTTCTCCTCATTCTTTCTCCTCTTTCTTCCTTCTCTTTTTTTCTCCCCTTACTTTCTACTCTTTCTCCTGTTTCTTTCTCTGGTTTCTTTCTCTTTCTTTCTCCTCTTTTTTTCTCCTTTTTTCTACTCTTTCTTTCTCCTCTTTTTCTCCTCTTTCTTTCTACTCTTTTTTTATAGAGAGAGTGACAGAGGAGGGAGAGAGAGAGAGAGAGAGAGAGAGAGAGAGAGAGAGAGAGAGAGAGAAAGGGAGAGAATTTTTAATATTTTATTTTTTAGTTCTCAGTAGACACAACATCTTTGATGGTATGTGGTGCTGAGGATCGAACCCGGTTCGCACGCATGTCAGGCGAGCTTGCTACCCCTTGAGCCACATTTCCAAGCCTTTCTTTCTACTCTTTCTTTCTCCTCTTTCGTTCTCCTGTTTCTCCTCTTTCTCATCTTTCCTTCTCCTCTTACTTTCTACTCTTCCTTTCTCCTATTTTTTTTTCCTCTTTCTTTCTACACTTATTTTCTACTTTTTTTAAAAGAGAGAGTGAGAAAGGAAGAAAAGAGAGAGAGAGAGAGAGAATTTTTAATATTTTATTTTTTAGTTCTCAGCAGACACAACATCATTGCTGGTATGTGGTGCTCAGGATCGAACCCAGTGCGCACGCATGCCAAGCGAGCGCGCTACCCCATGAGCCACATCCTCAGCCCTTTCTTGCTACTCTTTCTTTCTCCTCTTTCTTTCTCCTCTTTCTCCTCTTTCTTTCTACTCTTTTTTTATAGAGAGAGTGGGAGAGGAGGGAGAGAGAGAGAGAGAGAGAGAGAGAGAGAGAGAGAGAGAGAGAATTTTTAATATTTTATTTTTTAGTTCTCAGCAGACACAACATCTTTGATGATATGTGGTGATGTGGATCGAACCCGGTCCGAACGCATGCCAGGTGAGCGCGCTACCCCTTGAGCCACATCCCCAGGCCTTTCTTTCTAATCTTTCTTTCTCCTCTTTCATTCTCCTCTTTCTCCTCTGTCTTCTCTCTCTTTCTGCTCTTTCTTTCTCCTCTTTCTTTCTCCTCTTTCTCCTCTGTCTTCTCTCTCTTTCTCCTCTTTCTTTCTACTCATTCTTTCTCCTCTTTCTTTCTTTCTGCTCTTCCTTTCTACCTTTTTTTTGAAGAGAGAGTGAGAGAGGAGCTGGAGAGAGAGAGAAAGAGAGAGAGAGAGAGAGAGAGAGAGAGAGAGAGAGAGAGAGAGAGAGAGAAAATTTTAAATATTTATTTTTTAGTTCTCGGCAGACACAACATCTTTCTTGGTATGTGGTGCTGAGGACCGAACCCGATCCGCACCCATGCCAGGCGAGCGCACTACCTCTTGAGCCACATCCCCAGCCCTTTCTTTCTACCCTTTATTTCTCCTCTTTCTTTCTACTCTTTCTCCTCTGTCTTTTCTTTCTTCTCCCTCTTTCTTTCTCCACTTTGTTTCTACTCTTTCTTTCTACTCTTACTTTCTCCTCTTTCTTTCTTCTTTCTACTCTTTCTCCTCTTTCTTTTATTTTTTCTCAGATTTCTTTCTCCTCTTTCTTTCTCCTCTTTCTTTCTCCTCTTTCTTTCTACTCTTTCTCCTCTTTCTTTCTCCTCCTTTTCTCCTCTTTGTTTCTCCTCTTTGTTTCTCGTCTTTCCTTCTATTCTTTCTTTCTACTCTTTCTCCTCTTTCTTTCTACTCTTTCCTTCTCCTTTTTCTTCCTACTCTTTCTTTTCTTTCTTTCTCCTCTTTCTTTCTAGTCTTTCTCCTCTTTATTTCTCCTCTTTCTTTCTCTTCTTTCTTTATAATCTTTCTTTCTCCACTTTCTTTCTACTCTTTCTTTCTCCACTTTCTTTCTCCTCTTTCTTTCTCCTATTTTTTTCTACTCTTTTTTTTTAAAGAGAGAGTGAGAGACGAGGGGAGAGAGAGAGAGAGAGAGAGAGAGAGAGAGAGAGAGAGAGAGAGAATTTTTAATATTTTATTTTTTAGTTCTCGGCAGACACAACAATTTTGTTGTTATGTGGTGTTGAGGATCGAACCCAGTCCGCAGACATGCCAGGCGAGTGCGCTACCCCTTGAGCCACATCACCAGCCCTTTCTTTCTCCTCTTTCTTTCTCCTCTTTCTTTGTACTCTTTTTTTCTATTCTTTCTCTTCTTTCTTTCTCCTCTTTATGCTCTTTCGTTCTACTCTTTCTTTCTCCTCTTTTTTCTGCTCTTTCTTTCTGCTTTTCATTCTACTCTTTCTTTCTACTCTTTCTTTCTACTCTTTCTTTCTCCTCTTTATTTCTACTTTTTTTTTAGAGAGAGTGAGAGAGGAGGAGAGAGAGTGAGAGAGAGAGAGAGAGAGAATTTTTAACATTTTATTTTTTAGTTCTTGGCAGACACAACATTTTTTTTGGTATGTGGTGCTGAGGATCGAACCCGTTTTGCACCCATGCCAGGCGAGCGCGCTACCCCTTTAGCCACATCCCCAGGCCTTTCTTTCTACTCTTTCTTTCTCCTCTTTCGTTCTCCTCTTTCTCCTCTGTCTTCTCTCTCTTTCTATTCTTTCTTTGTCCTCTTTCTTTCTCTTCTTTCTTTCTCCTCTTTCTTTCTACTCTTTTTTTAAAGAGAGAGTGAGAGAGGAGAAAGAGAGAGAGAAAGGGAGAGAGAGAGAGAGAGAGAGAGAGAGAGAGAGAGAGAGAGAGAGAATTTTAATGTTTTATTTTTTAGTTCTCGGCAGACACAACATATTTGTTGGTATGTTATGCTGAGGATCGAATCCAGTCTGAATGCATGCCAGGCGAGCGGGCTACCCCTTGAGCCACATGCCCAGCCCTTTCTTTCTCCTCTGTCTTTATTCTCTTTCTTTCTCCTTTTTCTCCTCCTTCTTTCTCCTCTTTCTTTCTACTCTATTTTATTAAAGAGAGAGTGAGCCAGGAGGGCGAGAGAGAGAGAGAGAGAGAAAGAGAAAGAATTTTTAATACTTTATATTTTAGTTCTCGACAGACACAACATCTTTGTTGGTATGTGGTGCTGAAGGTCGAACCCGGTCTGCTCGCATGTGAGGCGAGTGTGCTACCACTTGAGCCACATCCCTAGCCCTTTCTTTCTACTCTTTCTTTCTCCTCTTTCTTTCTCCTCTTTCTCTTCTCTCTTCTCTCTCTCTCTCCTCTTTCTTTCTCCTCTTTCTTTCTACTCTTTTTCTCTTTCATTCTCCTCTTTCTTTCCTCTCTTTCTTTCTACTCTTTCTTTCTACTCTTTATTTTTCTCTTTCTTTCTACTCTTTCTTTTTCCTCTTTCTTTCTCCTATTTCTCCTCTTTCTTTCTCCTCTTTCTTTCTCATCTTTCTGTCTCCTCTTTTTTCTCATCTTTTTTCTCCTCTTTCTTTCTCCTCTTTTTTCTCCTCTTTCATTCTCCTCTTTCTTTCTCCTCTTTTATTTCCTCTTTCTTTCTACTCTTTCTTTCTTCTTCTTTCTTTCTCCTCATTCTCCTCTTTCTTTATCCTCTTTCTTTCTCCTGTTTCTTTCTCCTCTTTCTTTCTCCTCTTTCTTTATACTCTTTTTCCTCTTTCTTTATCCTCTTTCTTTCTTCTCTTTATTTCTACTCTTTTTTCTCCTCTTTCTCTCTTTCTTTCTACTCTTTCTTTCTCCTCTTTCTTTGTTTTCTTTCTTTCTCCTCTTTCTTTCTGCTCTTTCTCCTTTTTCTTTCTTTTCTTTGTTTCTCCTCTTTTTTATCCCCTTTCTTTCTCCTCTTTCTTTCTACTTTTTTCTCCTCTTTCTTTCTCCTTTTTCTCCTCTTTCTTTCTCCTCATTCTTTCTCCTCTTTCTTTCTCCTCTTTCTTTCTATTCTTTCTCCTCTTTCTTTCTCCTCTTTCTTTCTCCTCTTTCTCCTTTTTCTTTCTCCTCTTTCTTTCTACTCTTTCTCCTCTTTCTTTCTCCTCTTTCTTTCTCCTCTTTCTTTCTCCTCTTTCTCCTCTTTCTTTCTCCTCTTTCTTTCTACTCTTTCTCCTCTTTCTTTCTCCTCTTTCTTTCTACTCTTTCCTTCTACTCTTTCTCTTCTTTCTTTCTCCTATTTATGCTCTTTCTTTCTACTCTTTCTCTTCTTTCTTTCTACTCTTTCTTTCTCCTCTTTTTTTCTGCTCTTTCTTTCCACTCTTTCTTTCTACTCTTTCTTTCTACTTTTTCTTTCTGCTCTTTCTTTCTACTCTTTCTTTCTACTCTTTCTCCTCTTTCGTTCTCCTCTTTTTTTTACTCTTTTTTTAGAAAGAGTGAGAGAGGAGAGAGAGAGAGAGAGAGAGAGAGAGAGAGAGAGAGAGAGAGAATTTTTTACATTTTATTTTTTAGTTCTCGGCAGACACAACATCTTTTTTGGTATGTGGCGCTGAAGATCGAACCCTGTTTGCACCCATGCCAAGCGAGCATGCTACCCCTTGAGCCACATCCCCAGCCCTTTCTTTCTACCCTTTATTTCTCCTCTTTCTTTCTCCTCTTTCTCCTCTGTCTTCTCTCTCTTTCTCCTCTCTTTCTCCTCTTTCTTTCTCCTCTTTCTTTCTCCTCTTTCTCCTCTTTCGTTCTACTCTTTCTTTCTACTCTTTCTTTTTCCTGTTTCTTTTTTCTCTTTCTTTCTACTCTTTCTTTCTACCCTTTCTTTCTACTCTTTTTTCTGCTCTTTCTTTCTACTCTTTCTCCTCTTTCTTTCCTCTCTTTCTTTCCCCTCTTTCTTTCTACTTTTTTTTAAAAGAGAGAGTGAGAGAAAAGGGCGAATGAGAGGGAGAGAGAGAGAGAGAGAGAGGAGAGAGAATTTTTAATATTTTATTTTTTACTTCTCAGCAGACACAACATCTTTGAAAGTATGTGGTGCTGAGGATCGAACCAGGTGCGCACGCATGCCAGGCGAGCGTGCTACCCCTTCAGCCACATCCCCAGCCCGTTCTTTCTACTCTTTCTTTCTCCTCTTTCTCTTCTCTCTTCTCTCTCTTTCTCCTTTTTCTTTCTCCTCTTTCTTTCTCTTCTTTCTTTCTCTTTCTTTCTACTCTTTCTTTCTACTCTTTCTTCTCTTTCTTTATCCTCTCTCTTTCTCCTCTTTCTTTCTACTCTTTCTTTCTACTTTCTCCTCTTTCTTTATCCACTATCTTTCTACTGTTTCTTTCTACTCTTTCTCCTCTTTCTTTCCCCTCTTTCTTTCTACTCTTTTTTTAAAGAGAGAGTGAGAGAGGAGGGCGAAACAGAGAGAGAGAGAGAGAGAGAGAGAGAGAGAGAGAATTTTTAATATTTTATTTTTTAGTTCTCAGCAGACACAACATCTTTGATGGTATTTGGTGCTCTGGATCGAACCCGGTTTGCACCCATTCCAAGCAAGCGTGCTAACCCTGAGGCACATCCCCAGCCCTTTCTTTCTACCCTTTATTTCTCCTCTTTCTTTCTCCTCTGTCTTTTCTCTCTCCTCTGTCTTTCTCCTCTTTCATTCTCCTCTTTCTCCTCTTTCGTTCTACTTTTTCTTTCTACTCTTTCCTTTTCCTCTTTCTTTCTCCTCTTTCTTTGTACTCTTTCTTTCTACCCTTTCTTTCTACTCTTTATTTCTGCACTTTCTTTCTACTCTTTATTTCTGCACTTTCTTTCTACTCTTTCTTCTCTTTCTTTCTCCTCTTTCTTTCTACTTTTTTTTAAAGAGAGAGTGAGAGAGGAGGGCGAGAGAGAGAGAGAAAGAGAGAGAGAGAGAGAGAGAGAATTTTTAATATTTTATTTTTTAGTTCTCAGCAGACACAACATCTTTGATGGTATTTGGTGCTCTGGATCGAACCCGGTGCGCACGCACGCCAGGCGAGCGTGCTACCCCTTGAGCCATATCCCAAGCCCGTTCTTTCTACTCTTTCTTTCTCCTCTGTCTTCTCTCTCTCCTCTTTCTTTCTCCTCTTTCTTTCTACTCTTTCTTTCTCTTCTTTTGTTCTCTTTCTTTCTACTCTTTCTTTCTACACTTTCTCCTCTTTCTTTATCCTCTTTCTTTCTCCTCTTTCTTTCTACTCTTTCTTTCTACTCGTTCTTTCTACTTTCTCCTTCTACTCTTTCCCTTCTTTCTTTCTGCTCTTTCTTTCTACTCTTTCTCCTTTTTCTTTCTACTCTTTCTCCTTTTTTCTTCTCTTTCTTTCTCCTCTTTCTTTCTCCTCTTTCTTTCTACTCTTTCTCCTCTTTCTTTCTACTCTTTCTTTCTCCACTTTCTTTCTACTCTTTTTATCCTCTTTCTTTCTCCTCTTTCTTTCTCCTATTTCTTTCTATTCTTTTTTTAAGAGAGAGTGAGAGAGGATGGAGAGAGAGAGAGAGAGAGAGAGAGAGCGAGAGAGAGAGAGAAGTTTTAATATTTTTTTTTTTTTTTTAGTTCTCGGCAGACACGACATCTTTGCTGGTATGTGGTGTTGAGGATTGAACCCGGTCCACACACATGCCAGGCGAGCGCGATACCCCTTGAGCCACATCCTCAGCCCTTTCTTTCTACTCTTTTTTTTTATTGATTGTTCCAAACATTACAGAGCTCTTGATAAATCATCTTTCATACATTTGACTCTATTGGGTTTTGAACTCCCATTTCTACCCCAAATACAGATAGCAGAGAGGGAAGGTGGGAGGGGAGGGGAGGGGGGAATAGTAGGGGATAGGAAAGATAGCAGATTACTACAGTCACTAATATGCCATTAGGTAAAAATGTGAGTATGTAACAGATGTGATTCTGCTATCTTTCTACTCTTTCTTTCACTCTTTCTTCTCTTTCTTTCTACTCTTTCTTTTTACTCTTTCTTTCTCCTCTTTCTTTCCACTCTTTCTTTCTACTCTTTTTTTGTGCTCTTTCTTTCTACTCTTTCTTTCTACTCTTTCTTTCTACTTTATCTTCCTACTTTCTTTCTACTCTTTCTTTTTTTTTTAAAGAGAGAGTGAGAGAGGAGAGAGACAGAGAGAGAATTTTTTTGATATTTATTTTTTAGTTCTCGGCGGACACAACATCTTTGTTGGTATGTGGTGCTGAGGATTGAACCCGGGCCGCACGCATGCCAGGCGAGTGCGCTACTGCTTGAGCCACATCCCCAGCCCTCTACTCTTTCTTTCTACTCTTTCTTTCTACTCTTTCTCTTTTTTCTTTCTACTCTTTTTTTAAGAGAGAGTGAGAGAGAGAGAGAGAGAGAGAGAGAGAGAGAGAGAATTTTTAATATTTTATTATTTAGTTCTCGGCAGACACAACATCTTTGTTGGTATGTGGTGCTAAGGATCGAACCCGGTCCACACGCATGCCAGGCAAGCGTACTACCTCTTGAGCCACATCCCCAGCTCTTTCTTTCTCCTCTTTCTTTCTCTTCTATCTTTGTCTTCTTTCTCCTCTATCTTTCTCCTGTTTCTTTTTCCTCTTTTTTTCTCCTCTTTCTTTCTTCTCTTTCTTTCTCCTTTTTCTTTTCACTGTTTCTTTCTTCACTTTCTTTCTCCTCTTTCTTTCTCCTCTTTCTTTCTCCTCTTTCTCCTCTTTCTTTCTTCTCTTTCTTTCTCCTCTTTCTTTCTCCACTTTTTTTCTCTTCTTTCTTTCTCCTCTTTCTTTCTCCACTGTTTTTCTCTTCTTTCTTTCTCCTCTTTCTTTCTCCACTTTTTTCTCTTCTTTCTTTCTCCTCTTTCTTTCTCCTTTCCTTTCTACTGTTTTTTTAAAGAGAGAGTGAGAGAGGAGAGAGAGAGAGAGAGAGAGAGAGAGAGAGAGACAGAGAGAGAGAATTTTTAATATTTTATTATTTAGTTCTCGGCAGACACAACTTCTTTGTTGGTATGTGGTGCTGAGGATCGAACCTGGTCCGCACACATGCCAGGTGAGCGCGCTACCCCTTGAGCCCCATCCCCAGCCCTTTCTTTCTACTCTTTGTTTCTTCTCTTTTTCCTCTTTTTTCTCCTCTTTCTTTCTCCTCTTTCTTTCTTCTCTTTCTTTCTACTTTCTTTCTCCTCTTTCTTTCTCCTCCTTCTTTCTACTCTTTCTCTCTCCTCTTTCTCCTTTCTTTCTTCTCTTTCTTTCTCCTCTTTCTTTCTACTCTTTCTTTCTTCTCTCTCTCCTCTTTCTTTCTCCTCTTTCTTTCTCCTCTTTCTTTCTACTCTTTCTTTCTCCTCTTTCTTTCTCCTCTTTCTTTCTCCTCTTTCTTTCTCCTCTTACTTTCTCCTCTTTTTTTTAAAGAGAGAGTGAGAGAGGAGGGATAGAGAGAGAGAGACAGAGAGAGAGAGAAATTTTAATATTTTATTTTTTAGTTCTCGGCAGACACAACATCTTTGTTGGTATTTGGTGCTGAGGATCGAACCGGTCTGCACACATGCCAGGCGAGCGCGCTACCCCTTGAGCCACATCCCCAGCCCTTTCTTTCTACTCTTTCTTTCTCCTCTTTCTTCTCTTTCTTTCTCCTCTTTTTTTCTACTCTTTCTTTTCTTTCTTTCTCCTCTTTTTTCTACTATCTTTCTACTCTTTCATTCTTCTTTTACTTTCTACTCTTTCTTTTCTTTCTTTCTCCTCTTTCTTACTACTCTTTCTCTTCTTTTTTATCCTCTTTCTTTCTACTCTTTCTCCTCTTTCTTTGTACTCTTTATTTCTCCATTTTCTTTCTACTCTTTCTTTATCGTCTTTCTTTCTCCTATTTCTTTCTACTCTTTTTTTTTAAAGAGAGAGTGAGAGAGAGGGGAGAGAGAGAGAGAGAGAGAGAGAGAGAGAGAGAAAGAGAGAGAGAGAGAATTTTTAATATTTTATTTTTTAGTTCTTGGCAGACACAACATCTGTGTTGGTATGTGGTGTTGAGGATTGAACCCGGTCCGCACACATGCCAGGTGAGCGCGCTACCCCTTGAGTCACATCCCGATCCCTTTCTTTCTATTCTTTCTTTCTCCTCTTTTTTCTCTTTCTTTCTAGTCTTTCTTTCTCCTCTTTCTTTCTACTCTTTTTTTCTACTCTTTTTTTCTACTCTTTCTTTCTACTCTTTCTTTCTACTCTTTCTTTCTACTCTTTCTTTCTAGTCTTTCTTTCTCCTCTTCTTTCTACTCTTTCTTTCTACTCTTTCTTTCTACTTTTTCTC
Source organism: Ictidomys tridecemlineatus (assembly GCF_052094955.1). Classification (NCBI taxonomy): domain Eukaryota; kingdom Metazoa; phylum Chordata; class Mammalia; order Rodentia; family Sciuridae; genus Ictidomys; species Ictidomys tridecemlineatus. Next base: position 123,384,876 of record NC_135479.1, read on the forward strand.
CACTTTCTTTCTACTCTTTTTTTTAAAGAGAGAGTGAGAGAGGTGAGAGAGAGAGAGAGAGAGAGAGAGAGAGAGAATTTTTAATATTTTATTATTTAGTTCTCAGCAGACACAATATCTTTGTTGGTATGTGGTGCTGAGTATCGAACCGGGTCCGCACGCATGCCAGGCGAGCGCACTACCTCTTGAGCCACATCCCCAGCCCTTTCTTTCTCCTCTTTCTTTCTCCTCTATCTTTTTCTTCTTTCTCCTCTTTCTTTCTTCTCTTTCTTTCTCCTTTCTTTCTCCTCTTTCTTTCTCCTCTTTCTTTCTACTCTTTCTTTCTCCACTTTCTTCTCCACTTTCTTTCTCCTCTTTCTCCTCTTTCTTTCTCCTTTTTCTTTCTCCTCTTTCTTTCTCAACTTTCTTTCTCTTCTTTCTTTCTCCTCTTTCTTTCTCCTCTTTCTTTCTACTCTTTCTTTCTACTCTTTCTACTGTTTCTCCTCTTTTTTTCTCCTGTTTCCTTTTCCTCTTTCTTTATATTCTTTTTTTAAAGAGAGAGTGAGAGAGGAGAGAGAGAGAGAGAGAGAGAGAGAGAGAGAGAGAGAGAGTTTTAATCTTTATTTTTTAGTTTTTAGCAGGCACAACATCTTTGTATGTATGTGGTGCTGAGGATCGCACCTGGGCTGCACTCATGCCAGGTGAGTGCGCTACCACTTGAGCCACATCCCCAGCTCTTTCTTTTTCTCTTTAACTCAGGAGTGCTTAACCACTGAGTCATATCACCAGCCCTTTTTCATTTTTTTTTTTTAATTTTGAGACAGGGTCTCTCTAAGTTTCTTAAGGCCTCACAAGTTGCTGAGACTGGCTTTGGACTTGAAATCCTCATGCCTCAGCCTCCTTAGCTGCTGGGATCACACACATGCATCACTGTGTCCAGCTCTTTTTCTTTTTCTTTTAACATTTTTAAAGATATTTAGCAGAAATAATTAACATGTTCTTTGTGTGCATATGATTTTTGTGTGGGGAGAGTGGACAGGGAGAGGAGAAAATTAGTAAATGTTTAAAATACCATGAACCAAATGATTCCAGTTTATTTTAAAAATCACACCTAGGGTTTTACTATGTTACTACTAATAAAAGCCACCTTTTACCATATATCTGTAATTCTAGCCAATGGACTAGCCTGTTTAATAAACAGTATATAGGTCTGAGGATGTAGCTCACTAGTATACACAAGACCCTGGATTTGATCCTCAGCACTGCAAAAGCAACCATAAGCTACAAAAGCCCTCAAATAGACAGTGTGGAATCTCTCCATGAGTAGTGCCCACAGTGACTGAAATGTCCTTCTAAAATGTAAATCAGACCTGGGCTCCAAATTTTCCAACTGCTTGATGTTGCATTTACAAGAAAATGCAAAATTCTAATCTCAACCTCTAGGATTCCACATCTGCCTACTTCCCTAAACTTATTTCCCTCACTTTCATTTTCCTTCCCTCTACCCCAACCATACTAGCCTCCTTTCTTTTCATCAGCCACACCACTGTCCTTCCTATGAGTCTTTGGACTTCCTGTTCTAACTATTTTGGGCATTCCTCCTTCAGATATTTCTAGGATTGGCTTCCTGGGGAAAAGTTCCTGGGAAATGTTACTTCCTTAGTAAGAATTCAGCCTCTTTCTCATTTTTCTTCAGAAAGTCAATCTCACTGCCACTGGGGATTTTTTTTTCTTCAGAGTAGTAAGCATTATCTGAAATGATCTAATTTACTGTTATTTTGTTTATTGATAAATCTGTTCCAATAGAACAATATTTTTTATTGGTTCCAATAGAACAATATTTATCTTGTTCTTATTGTATGCCCATCAGTACTCTAATCTGAAAATCACAACACATGAAGTAGGTGTTATCAGTATTCTGATTTTATAGATGAAATGCCTGTGATCCAGACAGATTAAGTGCCTTCACTTGCATCTCATTTGCCAACTCTGGAACGAAATACCCACGACTCTCTGTTGAGTCACTGTATAGACCACCAGCAGCAGTCACTTTCCATGGATGTGAGAAATGCACTGTCAGGGTACACTCTGACCCAGTGGATAAAAACCGGCAATTTAATTCCCTGGTGATTCTGTTATATTCAAATTCGGGACCCCCAAAAGACCACCAGAGTCCAAGATCGATTTAAACAGCCAAGAGGTGTTTATTTTGAGCTAGCTCGGTCCTTCGCCGCACACCGCAACTGGTGACGCTGAGAGGCTCTGAGCCCAGGGTTTGCAGCAGTTTTATACATTTTTTGGAGAAGGCAGGGACCCCCACATACATCATAGCATCTCCTAGCAAATCATCACACACCACGTGAAAATCAAATAACAATTCTAAAACATGATTAGCACATTCACTGGCGGGAACAAGTTGGGTAGGTGTGATTGGTTTCTACAAGAGGGGGAATCATTTGAACTGATTGGTTTAAGCCAAGAGGGTTTAAGCCTGCTGAACTACATGGTTTCCCAACACCATAAACTTCTGGGAGGGTCATCTGGCAACCCAGGTATTTCCCTGTCTCATGCTGATTGGTGGCTGCTAGGGGGTTGCTATGGGTCCCCACCTAGCCTGACTGAGTCAAGGACACCTGGTGCAGCAGATCTCTCCTCTTATTTGTAGATAAACAATTTAGCAGGGTGGGAATGTGCCTAGGAGTGCTCTGTGGGTCTTTCCAAGGACAAAGGTCATGTCCCTTCCCTTCCTTGGACAGGCTTTGCTCTGAGGTAGAGGCTGGTTTTTCAATTCCTAATGTTTAAGAATCACTAGTCTAAAGAATGTTGAAGCCAGAATTAGACAGGTAGTCAGTGAGTCAGGTTGGATCTAGGAGGCCAATTTTGAGTGAGTCTGGGAAGTTAGAGACTGTTCCCTGAGGGATTTCATCAAGAACTGACCCGTGCTCCAACCTGTTGCCAAGATAACCTGTCCCAGGAGTTTCCCTTCCCCCACGGGGACCTATAAGCTTGTTAATGTGTCCTTGGCTACACCACCTGGCCCTTCCCCTTTCAGCCCACCTGTTTCCCACCTTTTAGCCATCCCACTGAGCATTCCTGGGCCTAGTCACATACACAGGAAGGAGAAAGATATGGGGGGAAAGGTAGGAGAACAAAGGAATCCTAGGACATATAAAAAGGGTAGGACACCTGGCTTCTTGGGATACCAGGATACCAGCTATGGCCCCCCTTCTCTCTCTAGAAGTCTATCTATTTCCCTTTGGAGACGATGAAACTGTTTATAAACCCTTTTCAAATAAACCCTGCTTCATATGCTTGCCTCTGCATGCTTCTCTAATGTTCAAACTTCAACATATGGGGAAGCACAATTAGCCACTGATAATTGGTGCTATCAACGTCATATTCCTAAATCTCACCTTTAATTTCTCTCTCTCTCTCTCTCTCTCTCTCACACACACACACACACACACACACACACACACACACACACACACACTCCCATTATTGGAAAAACAGGTAGTAAATCACACAAAAACAGTAGTGGAGAGGTCAAAAGGTTTTCCTTTTGTTGTTGGCCTGCCAAACATAAATCCCTCTGCTCACTCAGTTAAGACCCCCACTTTTTTCAGTTGTTTCTGAATAGTCACGGGAAGCTAGCCACACCTAGGCTGGGCAGAGCTTGGCAGACATTGAGGGAGGAGGAAGGAAAAGCACACTTCTGAGAGAAGTCCCTGCCCACAACAACCCTTGTCTTCTGCCCTTAAGAAAAATGGCGCCCCATGTAGATGCGTTTCCGGCCACGGATCCCAACATAATAGGAGAGGGCCAGAGACCGGAAGTAACCGCCCTTTTCCCCTCCTCCCGCCTCCCCTCGCCGTCCAGCCTCTATAGGGAGGATGAGGCAGCCTGGGGGCTGTGGCGGAGCTGCGGTTGCCGGGTGACAAGTTTAAGAGCTGGAATGTGAGTGCCCGCTGCCTAGACCGGTGGTTGGTTCACGACACTTGGGGTGACCTTCGAGCGGCCAGGGACAAGGGGCGGAGAGTTAATTGTTGGCCGAGCTCTCTGTGACGGGGCTCGGCCGCCGCCGCAGGTCCTTCGGGGAAAGAGGGAACTGGGGTCCGGCGGGGCACACGAGGCCGAGCCCCGGGACAGCTAGGGGTTCCGGGCCGCGTCCGGCGCGCGGGGCGTGCGGGGTCTGGCCCTGAACCTGCGAGCTAGGCACCCGCGCCCGCGGTGTCAGACATGGAAGGCCTTTCCCCAAGGTAGGTGTTCGCGCCGCGGAGCCCGTGGACGTTCCCGCCCTGCTTTCCCACGCAGCTCCGTGGTGCGCTCATTTCGTGACCCTCAGGAAGGATCCCGCTTCTTTGGGCCACCGTGGTCCATTCCACGCACACGCCACGAACAAAATGAGCAGTGATTGGAGTTTTTTCGTAAGAAGCTTCCAGGGAGGAAATTAAAAAAAAAAAATGTACATTCCTTGAAGTTTTTTTGGTACTTCGGCTGGGAGCAGGAGACTCCGTTAAGACTTGTCTTCTTGTTTGTTCTGATCAAATACTTCTGAACGTCAGCACTGCATTGTGATCTTGGGATTTTATTTCCCTCCTCTCACCTAAAGCTCTGGTTGGGAAACTTAATAACTTAGTTATTGTTGGGAACTTGGCTTCCTCTTACTATCCCAATTCCTTGATACACTTGAGTCACGTGCAGTCACGATTTAGCCACGGTGAGTTTCATCTTCTCCAAAGGGAAATAAAGTAGAAATTGCAACCAAGACTTTGGCCAATAGAGTTCATCTATTTTATCTATTTTAGTGAGATATCGCTCAAATGTAGCCTGTAATTTCTGACTAAAATGCTAAAACGCTTTCTGCTCAAAAAACAATTACCTAAAAGTATTTTGGCAGTTTTAATTTATTTCATCTGGGAGTTAAGGAATGATGTCAGAATGTGAATGTCATTATTATACAGTTTTGATCAGTGCTTCCCCCCCCCCCCAGAGACAAGGTCTTTGTGTTGCCCAGGCTCCTGGGTGCAATTGATATATCCACCTCTGCCATCCAGGTAGCTGGGCCCATAGGTCAGTACCAGTACTAAGTACCGCTTTTATAACTTTATTTCTTCCTTTAGTAACATAATGGCAGAATCGGCTTCTCCACTGAAGCACTTTGTGCTGGCTAAGAAGGCAATTACTTCAATATTTGCCCAGTTACTGGAGTTTGTTACTGAAGGATCACATTTTGTTGAAGGTTAGTTCCTCTTAAGTTCTTAAAATGATTACTGTTAAAAATATGTAAAGGTACTTTATTATTTCAACTCTAGTTATTAAACTCATTTTGGACATTGTTCTGTATACTTTGAGGGAGTCCGTAATTAATAAAACCCATTTCTGCTCTCCAGAAAATTAAATAGTATTAACAGTTAAGGAATAAGTGCTTATATGTAAAGTACTATTTATTCTAGGCACTTTATTATATTAATAACTTCTTCAGTCCTCATATCACCACTAAGGTGGTTATAATCATACTCATTTTGAAGTTAAGGAAACCAAGGCACAGCAAAATTAAGCAGTTTGCCCAAGACTACACAGCCCTTAGTGCCTAGTGAAAAATAGGCAGTCCACAGTCATTATACTTATTTTCTTTCCCAACTTAATTAAACCAAGACCTCAGGCCCTAAATTTTCCTCTTACATAAGGCAAAGTTACAGTGCAGAAAGGGTAAAAGGAGTTTTCATAAAATTTAATTTTCTTCTCATTCTTTTCATGGTACTGGGAATTTGAACTCAGGGACAATTTACTATTGAGTTACAGTCCAGCCCTTTTAATTTTTGAGATGGGGTCTTGCTAACTTGTTAAGGCTGGCCTCAAACTTGGAATCTTCCTGCCTCAGTCTTCCAGGTTGCTGGGATTATAGATGTAGATGTGCCCCACTGCCCTTGGCTAATTTTCATAAAATTCCTTATAACTGTTCAGGCAAAGATGGTAAGGAATGTCTTTACAGGATATACTAATTTAGAAATAACTATTGAAATTCTTCTAGCTTTTAAGATTGTGTGTCTATTAAGTATACAATGAAAGGGGGGAATTATTATATAAAGTACTCTGATGACATGGGGAAACATTTGTTAGGTTGATAGAATCATACCTTTTTCTGCCTTATTCTCCTAACCCTCCCTCACCAGATTTTGAGCTCAAATCTCTTCATCTCTATCTCACTTTGTCACTAGCACCAAGTTGACACAGTTCAAGTTCTATTGTTGAATGAGGAGGAAAAAATTACTGGTATAGTATCTTTATGTTTCCAATTTGGAAAGAATTTGAGCTGGCACAGTGACTTCTTTTTTTTGTTTTGCACAGTGACTTTAAGTTTTTTTTCCTAAAAATGTTGATAGAAAGTGACAATGAGGTTAAAAGTAATCTGTGATGAGTCTAATAAATTGAGTTAGTGAAAAGGGCAAGATTTGAATCTGAATTCATTTTTACTGGTTCTAGAACCTCAGAAAAAAGTGTTGCAAAAAAGACAGATCAGGAACAACAAAAGTAAAATGAAAAAGTGTAGTAGTACTTTAGCCAGTGCTATTTACCAAATTGCACATATTTTTATTAATGTATAGAAAGGTAAAATGAGATGGAAAATTTAATTAGACAAGCACTGAGTAAGTTTTAAGTGGCACTGTTTGTCTCTAATTAGGATCATTTAGATAGGCAAATGTCTTTACTTTGGAGAAAGAGTTGATAAGATTGCAAATATCAGTTTATCTCTTACTCCTAAAATAAAACAAGTAGAAAAAGTTGTTCTGCTTTTAAACCCAGGCTTTTCTAGCTCCCTGGTGCTTGGAAGAGCAGAGGAAGAGGAAGGGTTGAGCTAGAGTGGGCAGGTGTCATTAAAGCTATGAAGTGGGATTTAACTTGTAATTCTCTTTCCTCTGCCTTTTCATGTTGAGTTAATTGTGTTGCTCCATCCCTGTAGGAAGCAGAACAAGAAGTGGTAAGGTTACAAGGTCTTTTTTAGCCTGGAAACTGAACCATATCTTAATTTCTGAAGGGTTTTTGTTTAAACTCTTATTTCTTAATGTGTAGGCCCAGGTTCTCAGCTTTCAGTTAGTTGGAAGAGTAACAGGTGGTTATTAGATTTTTGTTTTTCTCTTTGGAATTGGATTTTTATGTCAGGTAGATACTTTGTATTTTTGAAATCTAGATGAATAATAAATTCTTGCAATTTTTAATGTCTGAAATTCTTTTGGGAAGTATTCTTATGACCCATTGCAACAGGGCATGGATCTTTTACCAAATACTCATTAGACTATGAGCATTTTTATTTTTCAAATATTTTAATATAGAACAAAGCTAATATATAGTTTTAGGTGTTCCACTGAATGGTATTTCTAATATCATTTCAATTTTGCAGCAACATACAGGAATCCAGAACTTGATCGAATAGCCACTGAAGATGATTTGGTGGAAATACAGGGGTGTAAAAATAAGCTTTCTGTCATTGGTGAGGTGCTGTCTCGGAGACACATGAAAGTGGCATTTTTTGGCAGGTAATCCTTTATTATTTCTTCTAAGGTAGGTTTCTAGAAATCAGCTTTTCTTGGTCATATCCCCAGCTTTGTCTGATGTTCAGCAAGTTATATTAACCCTCCCTTCCCACACACCCCAACAGTTTGTACCTGTGTTAGATCTGAAAGCTATTAGAATGTAAAGGAATTTCTCAGTGTAATTGTCTGGAATGATAGAGTAATCTCTGCCATAGTCTACACATTAATTTAATAATCAGTTAATGGGCTGGGTAGTAGAGCACTCACCTAGCACACTCAGGGCCCTGGGTTGATTTGTAACACCTTAAAAAGAAAATAAAATTAATAACTCCCTGTATATTGTGTATTCTGTTAGGCATGAGAGGTGCGAAGACAAATGACTAACTAGCTCCATACTTTTTTTCACAAACATGCTTTATCCTGTCACAGGAGAAGAGATGTCTCAAGAGAAGGATCCTGAGGATCCTTCTCTCCCAGAAGCAGGAACTCAGCTTAGAACTAGTTAGGTCCAGAATGATAAAAAAAAAAAATTTCAGCACACACCAGGCAGAGGCATACACAGATTTATTTAGGAATGCAGATACATGTTCAAAGGAGAATGTGGGCCATCTGAAGTGTGAGAGATGCACTTTTGGGGTTCTTGGCTCTTTTATATGAAATTTTGTTAGTGGTGGGTATGGAAAGATATGTAGGGATGATAACAGTCTAGTGCTCGATCGCTTATGGTGTTTTGGTCATTCTTAGAATCCTTAGGTCAATGTGGTGTTCATTATCTGATCAATAATGTTGGAAAGTTTCTCTAAATTATAAGTTTTTCAAAATATTATGTCTCTTTGGCTAATCTGGTGGGCTGTTTAACAGTGCACAAGGTAATTATCATAAGTGAATTTATGGTTAAGATTTACAAATTTAAGATTTATAGATTTCCCAGAAATTTGGGAATGGTAGCCTGGGAGAAAGATTGACTTGGTGAATGAGAGGCCTGGAAAAATATTCAGAACTTCTGAATTAAAATTTTATTTCCTTGCCCTTCCTTTCTGTTTCTCTTCTATTTCTTTTATTCTATCCTACCTCAGTACCAGTAGGAGCATTTATTTACTGAACTAACCTCATAGGTCTTCTACTTTCCATCTAGGACTTTTGTACTTGCAATTTCCTCTGTCTAGATTACTCTGCAGATTTCATCCTAAATATTAATACTTCAGAAGCCTTCCCTTGTTACTCTGTCAAAGAAATTCCTTCACAATTCTTTTTTTTGTTGTTGTTTTGTTTTGATGGGATTGAAATGAGTGATGCTTAACCACTGAGCCACCTCTCCAGCCCTTTTTATTTATTTTTTTATTTTGAGAGAAGGCCTTGCTAAATTGCTGAGGCTGGTCTGGAACTTGAAATCTTCCTGTCTCAGCCTTTCAAGTTGCTGAGATTACAGATGTATGCCACTATACCGGGCATTCAGTCATTCTTTCTTTTTTTAAAAACATTTATTTTTTAGGTGTAGATGGACGCAACACAGTGCCTTTATTTTTATGTGGTGCTGAGGGGAGTGAACCTGCGTCCTGCCTGTGCTAGGCGAGCCCTCTATTTTTGAGCTACAATCCCAGCCCCTCAGTCATTCTTTCTTGAAGCACCCTGCTTGTGTCTTTCAAAGCTTTTTACAAAGTTCCATTATTTTGTGTTTTCATTTTCTGCTTCTTCCACTTGGCAACAAGAGTTTGATAGTGAGATGGCTCCATAAAAGCAGTTGTACCTCAGATTAGGGTGGAGTAAGAGTGGGAAGAAGCCTCCTGAAGAGGCAGTGACTCAAGCTGCACTACTTGAGAAGGAGAAATAGGTAGGTCCAAGCAGCTGGTCCTTGATTTACCATGGTTCTATTAGTGATTTTTTTTTTTTCTGACTTCTTTGTGGTACAAAAGCAGTGTGTACTCAGCTGCAATTACCTTTTGAATTTTGATTTTTTCCTGGGCTAGTGATGTATGAAATAATACTCTCCAGACTCAGGATAGTGGCAGCAAGCCACAACTCCAAATCAACCCCATGATTACAAATAAAAACAACTGTAGTCTATATGATGGTAAACTATAATGTTGAAGAGGTTAGATGCATTAAGTGAATTTTCAACAACATGGTATTTTCAATTTACTATGGGTTTATCCGTGTATAATCTCATCATAAGGTGAGGAACATCTGTATTAGCTTTCAATATGAAAAGGGTGGTGTCTTGAAAAGGAAAGACAATGAATTAGGGAGAGGATGAGAAACCTTTCATGAACAAGATTCTAGACAGATAAAAAGAAAATTAGAATTGGGGGGCTGGGGATGTGGCTTAAGCGGTAGCGCGCTCGCCTGGCATGCCTGCGGCCCAGGTTCGATCCTCAGCACCACATACCAACAAAGATGTTGTGTCCGCCGAGAACTAAAAAATAAATATTAAAAAAAAAAAAAAGAATTGGTACACAATGTAAACAAAAATATTTGCTCTATTTACCTCCTGGTACCAGGGATTGAACCCAGGGGCACTGTACTATGAAGCTACATCCCTAGACCTTTTCATTTTTAAAAATTTGAGACAGGGTTTCCCTAATTTGCTGAGGCGGGCCTTGAACTTGCAATCCTCCTGCCTCAACTTCCTGAGTAGTTGGGATGACAAGTGTGTGTTGCCTGGATATAGCCAGAAATATATTTGGTCTTTGAACCCTGGTCCTGTCACAGAGTTCCTAAAACCCTTGGAATTTCCTGAGTTGTAAGAATAGCTTTTCTTATTTTGAATGAGCCTCTTATGAATAAACCTGAGTTTATGCTAATATAGTGGCTTAGGGTGGAGCCCCTGCCTACCTGAAGGATGGGATCAGTCATCAGAAAGACTAAGTAATAAGAAGTTTGGAACTTTTAGCCTCAACATACCAACTTCCAGGAAGTTGGGTGGCTGGGGGCTGGAGATTAAGCTCCCTAAAAACTCGGAATCCAGATTGATGAGGTTCCAGATTGCTGAAAGTGTTGGCAGTGTTGAACATCCCAAAAGGGAATGGATACTTTCCCTCCTACTTTGCCCTATCTAGTTCTTCATCTGACTATTCATCTGTCCTTTATAATATCCTTTTAATAAATGAAGTAAAGTGCTTCCTTGAGTTCCAGGAGCTGTCCTAGCAAATTATTGGACCCAGGAAGTGGGTTTATGGGAACCCTAACTTAAAACTTTTTTGGTCAGAAGCACAGACCATAATCTAGAACTTTTAATTTGGTATCTAAATTGGGGGATGGACTTGGGAGATTAAGCTCTTGACCTGTAGGATCTGACACTATCTCTAGGCAGATAATGTCAGAAATGAATTAAAGGACACAACATTGGTGTCTGCTATAGAATTGCATGGTGCCTTTGGGAAGGACCCCCCCCACCCCCAACAATTGTTTTTTTCTTTAATGTTTGTGAAGACAAGGTGACAGTTGTCTCCAGTTTCAGTGCTCATAAGAATCATTCTGGGAGCACTACCAGACTCTGATTCTGTAGGTTTACAGTGTATCTTAGGAATCATTAGTGGGCTTACCCGATGATTCTGATGGGGATGGGGGGACCCAGACTGTTCTTGAGGATCACTGCAGCAAAGCTTCATGCAGTCATTAAAAGGATTAATTTTGAGAGAGGTCATCTGTATCATTGTAAGATGTATGTAGTGGCAATGGGAGCACTGTTGAGATAATTAAGATGAAGCGGTTCCTTAGGGAGGAAGTGAGGAGCAATATCCATAACACAAGTAGAGTATGACTCTTAGACTGGGAGAAAGAGGTGAAGCATGTACCATAAACATGCTGTTTTTTGCAGTGAAGCAAAAGGCTCTGAATAATTTCTGGGTTTTGAGCTGATTGGAAAGCAAGCTCTGAAAGTGGTATGAGGTGTTCTTAGGGTTTCAGTGTCTTCAGAAGTATAAGTGCATAATAGATTATCCCAAACTTAGCAAATTAAATATAACCATTTTATTATGTTCACTGATTCTGAGTCAAGAATTCAGACAGGGCACAGCAGGGATGTCTTGTCTTTCCTTGTTCCATGGTATCTGGAGCCTCATGAAGATTTGGAGGAGGTTTAACAACTGAGTTTTAGAATCATCTGAAATCTTTTTACTCACATATCTGGTACTTGCCTGAGAAGAGTAGAAGAATAGGGCTTTCAATTAGAGTATTTAGCTGGACCTTTCTGTTTAGCTTGACTTCCTTGTAGTGCCGCAGATTCAGAGTAATTGAACTTCTTACATGGCAACGCTCCAAGTGCATGTGATCCAGTGAACAGGCCAGAAGCTTCATTGCCTTTTATGCCTTGCCTTGGAAGTCACCCAGTGTCACTTCTGACGTGTGTTATTTGTTGAAGCAGTCACAAATCAGCCCAGATTTAAGATGATAAGATATTAGACCCCATTTTTATAATGGGAGGAGTATTACGGAATTTTGACTTGTGATTTGAAATTTCCACAAGAACTGAGAAAGAAAAATTAAGGATAGATAAATGAAAAAGGTGGGGTTTGTTTTCTGGTGTTCTCTGCTCCTACTTTAAATATACATTCTTAATATTTAAGTGAGGTTAACTTTTTTTTTTTTAACAAAAAATACAATCTGATGAACTTGCAATGAAATTGGAATTTTGAAAAAGTTGGTGTGAAACCTAGTGAAAGAATTAACTTTTTTACTGTTAATGTTTTGTTTTTCATGATTTTGTATATTTAGAACAAGCAGTGGGAAGAGCTCTGTTATCAATGCAATGTTATGGGACAAAGTTCTCCCTAGTGGGATTGGCCATACAACCAATTGCTTCCTAAGTGTTGAAGGAACTGATGGAGATAAAGCTTATCTTATGACAGAAGGATCAGATGAAAAAAAGAGTGTGAAGGTATAGTATTTAACCCTTAGCAACATGGTATACCAGCATCAGTGTCCTTGAAGTTTTAAAATTGTATAAGATGGCTACATTGCTGAAGATGGAAGTATTGTTAATATTTTTATTCATAACTTTTAAAGGCATCATTGATATTTTAGTTCTTGTAAAAGTCTTTTGCTTCAGAGTGAAATTATTGAAAGAATAAAACCTGTCCTTAACTGTGTTTTACTTTAGGAGTAGTTATTAGCCATATTTGTAAATAAATGTTATAGATTTATTAAATAAGGACTAATACAATTCCTTAGCTTTCACAAATTGATTTATTTCTCCTTCCCTCAGTCCCTTCCTTCCTTGACCTTGCACATGATAGGCAAAGGTTCTACCATTGAGTTAATCCCCAGCCCTTTCACAAATTTCTTCCTTTTTTTTTTTTATTTAGTTGTAGTTGGACACAATGCCTTTCACAAATTTCTAATTCAATGTCACCATACTCCTTCCGCCAATAAAAGAATAAAGTAGAAATTAGGTTGTAAGATGTTAACTCTGAGCTGAAAGGAATTGGTAAGGCAGTGTCTCATTTTAGATACCCTTCCCCACCTTTGGAGATTAAACGTAGGGCCTTACACATGATGTTTATGAAAGTACAAGTGCTATCCCAGTGAGCTACACTCCCAGCCTAGTCACCTTATCTTGTGTCTATAGATCTCTCCCAACACAGAAGTTCAGTATTGAAGATTCTTGCCATTTTAGGTTTTGCTAAACTGAAGGTAAAGTCATATGTCTAGTTCTATGGGTTTGCTGTTTGACTTAGTATTAGAATAACGGTCTATATTAGTTTACCTCCTTGGACTGATTGTACCCTTCACTTTTGTTATGAGAAAAAATTATGTTTATGAAAATACTTTTCAAACTTTTAACCTGTACAGGAATCACTAATATTTTGTAATTAGGATTTTTACCAAGCCATAATTCATACTTATTTGTAGCTTTAGATTCTCAAGGGAAAATATGTGGTGAGATATTTTAAAGAAATTTTCTTTTTTCCTGATCTTTGTTCTCTACTTCCAGTTTTGTTCCTTCATTGCTTTATTCCTCCTCTCCCCTACTCCCACATTTAAATTTGTTAACCTCAAGTAGAAGTTTGCTTTACAATATAAATAAACTTTGATTCTTGTACTATAGTAGTTTAGAACTTAAGTTTAAGTTATTATGAGTGTTTATCTTAAGCACTTATAATAACTTAAACTTCATCACAATTCTGTTAGATAGGTACTTTTGCTATCATAATTTTATTAGCCTGTGCAATCTAGCTCAGTGATAAAGCTCCCCTGGGTTCAATCCCCAGTACTGAGGGAAAAAAAAAAATTATTTGACTTTTTATATTGCTTCCACTATTCCTATAGGGATTTTAAAACTATTTTAATAACAGTATCTCTTCTCATATTTCTTTTTGATACTCATCAATACATATTGGTTTTAGAAGAGTCAGAGAATGCAAATAGGCCAAAAGAACAAAGATTACAAAATAACGATTTGTAAAACCAGTGTCACTTTTAGGAGTTGTATAGGATTCCATTGCTAGAGTTCAATTTGTTGGGTCACTTAGAATATTTCCAACCATAATGATTTTGTAAGATAGTATGAGTAAACTTTTTGAAGGAAACCATTTTTTCCCTACTGTATTATTTCAAAGCTGAGGTTTCTTAACATCGCTCAGATGTTTTTATTTCAAATTATTTGAAGTTCTGTCTTTTGCAAAAATGATATTGTGCCAAATCAGAATATTTAAATCTTTAAAAAGTTTTTATTACAAGTAAAATTTTTTTATTTCCTCTCCTGCTTTAGACAGTTAATCAGCTGGCTCATGCCCTCCATATGGACAAAGACTTGAAAGCTGGCTGTCTTGTGCATGTGTTTTGGCCAAAGGCAAAATGTGCCCTATTGAGAGATGACTTGGTTTTAGTAGACAGGTAAAATTACATATGAACTGTTTTTTCTCTGGGTATATGTTTATTTAATAAAATAATGCTGCTTATAGCATGTGGTACACAAAACATCAAATGTTCAGTTGCTACTTGGTCTCATTTCAGAGTGTTGGTTTCTGTTTTCAAGTTGTATAGTCTAATTTTATTAGAAGAAATTCTAAAAGATAGTCATTTTGGGGGGGTTCCTTAAGACAATTTTATAGTTTGGATAAATGATTGGAAGTTACAAATTGTCTAACTCTAGATATCTAGAGTAACAACTAGATATATAGAGGTAATAACTTTAAATATTTTTCTTAGCTGTAGTGACTTGATTCTTTTTGTATCATGCATGTGCCTTACTGGGGAATTGAACCCATGGCCTTGTGCATGCTAGGCAAGCATTCTACCCCTGAGCTACATCCGTAGCTCAAGACTTGGTTTTTTGTTTTTTTTTTTGTACCAAGGATTGAACTCAAGGCCACTTAATCACTGAGCCACATCGCCAACCCTTTTTTCTTTTATTTTAAGATGGCCTCATTAAATTGCTGAGGCTGGCTTTGAATTTATGATCCTCCTGCCTCAGCCTCCCAAGCCATTGGGATTACAGGTGTGAGCCACCACACCTGGCCTGTGACTTGGTTCTTCAGTTACCCAAAATAGCTTTATTGGAAAACTCATAGAACTTTTTGTTTTTCAAGAGCTAGTAGAATGCTTTTGGATTTTTTTTTCAGTGCTCTTTGATTAATTTGCATTTATGACAGTTTTTATTTTTTAAATTAATTTATTTTGTGGTATGGGATTTGAGACCAGGGCCTTATGCATGGAAGGCAAGTGGCAAGCGCTTTACCACTGAGCTATGTCTCAGTCCCTGTGATGTTTTAAAAATTATCCTACTATACTGATTCTTAATAAAATGATTATCCATATCAGTTATCACTATCATTAGCTAAGAAAGGTATTTAATGTTTTTAAAAATTTTGGTGTGTTCTTTATTCAGTTAAAATTTCAGTGTTTTATATAAACCATTTGTTTTTGATGATGGGCTTTTCTTATTGGAAAAGTGTCTCATAATCAGTGGGATAACTCAAAGGAGAGAGAAGATTCTTGTGAAATCAAAATATTTTAAATATAATATTAAGTCAATTTTGCTTTATTTCATAGCTGAACTATATCCATAATCCCACCAGTCAAGATATACAACAGGCAAATCCTTCACTGTAATTTTTATAGTATAGATGGTATATTAAATTTATATCTACCAGAGGGTATTTTATTTTTTATTATTTGTGCTTTTAAAAGCACTTAAATCTCTGAGCTGTCCCAATATACCTCTTAGAGCCTCATTTTTTTATTATCTATTAGCCTAGTTTGTTTTGTTTTTCAGTACTTATTTTATTTTTCAATCTTTTTGAACATAAACATTAAGAAGATTTAAAAATTGATCATATTACTTGCTTTGTCAAAAATTACTATTAAAATTTCCTAGGAATCATAGCAATCATGGTCCTTTAGGCTTCAAATAAAACATGAAAGTCTAAACAAAATTGTATAACCTAAATTTTCTTTTTAAAAAAATTCATATAATTCAATCTTTATTTCATTCCTATTAGTCCAGGCACAGATGTTACAACAGAACTGGATAGCTGGATTGATAAGTTTTGCCTAGATGCTGATGTCTTTGTTTTGGTTGCAAACTCGGAATCAACACTAATGAACACGGTAGGATTAATCATATTACTGTGTTTGGGGTCAGTCAACTAATTTATATTCATTTTAATTCCAAAAAGTGAGTGAAATTCAAATCATGTATTAGAAAGAAATCTAAAATTGGGTGAATGAAAGCATTTGTGTTTCCATAGGACCATAAAGCACAAACCACTCCCACTTTCTACCATTTATCAGGCAAAGCTTTTCATATTTTCAGTTTTGTTACCCTTTTTCAGCTTTACCTGTATATATTGTAGGTGCCAGTTTACCAGGATACACTTTAGATTGCTATTAAATTTAGATTATCCAGGATATCTGTCTAGATTTTGGGGATTAAACAAAGGACCTTACACATGATGTTTATGAAAGTACAAGTGCTATCCCAGTGAGCCACACTCCCAGCCTAGTCACCTTATCTTGTGTCTATAGATCTCTCCCACAAACACAGAAGAAGTTCAGTATTGAAGATTCTTGGTCCTTTGTTTATGGGGTTTTTTTTTGTACTGGGGACTGAAGGACTGAACGCAGGGTGTTGCAAATGCCAGATAAGCACTGAATTACATCTCCAGCCCTTTATTTTTTTGGGTTTTTATGTTGAGACTGGGACTTATTAAGTTGCCCAAGGTGGCCTTGAACTTGTGATTCTCCTACCTCAATTCCCTGAGTAGCTGGAGTTACCATGTACACTACTATATTCTACATTTATGCTGTTCTTTTTTGGGTTTTTTTTTTTTTTTTTTTTTGGTATTAGGAATTGAACCCAGCAGTGCTTAACTACTGAGTCATCCTCAGCCTTTTTTATTTTTCGTTTTGAGACACGGTCTCTCTAAGTGACTTAGGCCTCTCTAACTTCTTGAGGCTGGCCTTGAACTTGTGATCCTCTTGCCTCAGCCTCCCAAGTTGCTGGGATTGTAGGTGTGTGCCACCATGCACGCCTAGGATTTATACTGTTATTTACCCATAATTTGTCTACCTCTGAAATTTCCATCTTTCAACAGTCTCTGTTAATAGTGCTTTCAAGGCCATCTTTTATCACCACTTCCTTCTTTATGGAGTTCTTCTTAATTTGAACTAGATATAGTATTTGTGGATTATACCTTTCTCTGTTTATGATTTGATTTATGTAAGTAGTTTACATTATCATTAATAACTCTTAAAAAAGATTTTAGGGCAGCTCAGGAGGCTGAGACAGGAGGATCATGAGTTCAAAGCCAGCCTCAGCAAGGCAAGGCACTAGACAACTCAGTGAGACCCTGTCTCTAAATAAAAAATACAAAATAGGGCTGGGGATGTGTCTGAGTGCCCTTGAGTTCAATCTCCAGTACCAAAAAAAAAAAAAAAAAAATAGATTTTAGGTAGCTTTTGAGAGCAAGGATTATTATATCCAACATTTCCAATTATATCTTGCATGTAGTAGAGTCTGATAAATATTAGTTAAATTTCAAAAGGACTCGTGGCAGGAGCAATAGCAGTTATCACTTTTGCCTTATATGTTAATTTTCTCATCTTTGAAACATTTAATGTGCATATGGTGTTTTGGGATCCTTTATCAGTGGATGTTAATCATTATTGAGTAAATGGTTCAAGTTAAAGTAAAAATTTCAAATAGAAAGTATCATTTAAAAGTGAATATACTGTTTTTTAAAAATATTTTTATTTGTAGATGGACACAATACTTTTATTTTTATTTTATTTTTATATGGTGCTAAGGATCAAACCCAGTGTCTCACATGTGCTAGACAAGCACACTACCACTGACCTATAACTCCAGCCCTACTGTTTGTTTTTAATGTTTTCCAGGAGAAACATTTTTTTCACAAAGTGAATGAACGACTTTCCAAGCCTAATATTTTCATACTGAATAATCGTTGGGATGCTTCTGCATCAGAACCAGAATATATGGAAGATGTAAGTTATTTTTTTCCTGTAAATTTTTAAATACAGTCATGTCTGAGAATACTTTCAATACATACTTGTCTGAGAAAAGTATGTCATAGAACATTATAAGAAATATTCTCTTGTGAAAAGAATATGATTACAGAATATCTAAAGTTGATTAGTGATAGACACTAAAATATTAAACTATTTTGAAGAAAAATTGTGTTATAAAGTACTATCTAATCATTTCAGTACTTGAGAAACTTTTTCTTTTTAACTTTTTATTGAAGTATAAAATAACAGAAAAATACAGAGATAAATCATTTAAGTATCCAGTTCTTTGAATTTCATAAGTTTAACACTCCTGTGTGAGAGTCCAAATAAAAAAAACCAGAAGATTCCTAATACCCAAAATCCCCCCTCATAGTCTCTCCTGTCCTCTTGTCTTCTCTCCCAAGAATTAAATGCCTAAAATGACTTCTAACACATAGATTAATTTTTCCAGTTGTTCAACTTTATGTGATAGAATTGTGTAGTATCTACCTTTGTGTCTGTTTTCTTTTGTTCAACAGTGTGTTTGTCCTATGCATCTGTGTTATACAAAGTTGTTTATTCTCATTGATATATGGTATTGTATCCTGTAATTATTTTGTTAATAAGAGAAAATAAACTGTTTATGTTCTGATTTCAAAATTAAGAGAGCTCATTTTATACACTCTGATTGCATTTTCCATAGCTCATAAAAAACAAAAAGCTATAACTGATTATTTTTCTTCTAATTAAGGCTATAATGGGAGGCAGGTAACTGCGATTGAACTCAGGAGCATTCAACCTCTGAGCCACATTCTCAGCCCTATTTTTCTATATTAAGCTGCTGTATATTAGTAAATAACATCACTCTGTATATTCTTGTATGTGTCTTTTGGTGTCCTCTTTATGTGTTTTTGTTGGACGTGTATACACCAATGAGTCTTAGGGGGGATTGGTTGATTATGTCTTTCAGAGGATATTTGGTCATGTCTGAAGATATTTCGTTGTCACAACTGAGGTAGTGTATTACTGGCATCCAGTAGGTAGAGGCTAAAGATGTCATTTCCCATCCTGTAGCACAGCATAGCTACTCAAACAAATTTGACTGATCTAAGTTGTCACCAATGCAGAGATCTGTAAATGATGGATATATATTTAATATGTACATATATGTATGTATGTAGAATTGTTGAATTACAGGTTAAGAATATGGTCAGTTTCAGTAAATGCAGCTCAAGAGTTCTCTAAAGTGCTTGTGCATTTTATATTCCTATCAGCATATTAAGAACTACAGGTAGTTTACATCTTCAAAACTCTTTTTTAATCTGGTATTTGGCCTATATCATATTAATTTGTTTGATACTAGTTTTTCTGATTTTAATAGTGTGAGTTTATTGTAAAAAATTTAGAGAATAAAGGATTAAAAATCTTCTTCTACCACTGTTTACGTGTTAGATAATTTGCTTTCATTCTCCTCCCTATTGGAATTTTGCTTAAGACAGTTTTGTTTCCTGATATTATTAACTGTTGTACTGATACATTTTTAAATTGGGGTCTCACTTAATCATTGTAGACTTAGGAAATAACACTCCAAATTGTTCTTCCCCACGTAGTTCAACGTTCCTCTTAGCTTAATTTTCATACCTCTTAATAGATCTCTATTAGCATAATGCAAAAGGCTAATATTAGATCATAATTTCGAATTCTTAATTCTCATTTTAGTATCTTTTGTAGTTGTTTGTTACTGGGGATTGAATCCAGAGCTGCTTCAACTCTGAGCCACATCCCCATCCATTATTTTTTATTTTGAGACAGGGTCTTACTAAGTTGCTTAGCTTTGCTAAATTGCGGAGGTTAGCCTTGAATTTGCAGTCCTTCCATCTCACGGATTGGAACTGCTGGAACTATAGGAATGTCCCACTGCCCCTGGCTCATTTTAGTATCTTAAGCCTAACTTGTAAGTCTAGTACTTAGCTAATACATTTTTCCCAACCTTAATTCCTAGTGTTCCTAAGACAATAAACTGTTTATGTTCTGATTTCAAAATTAAGATAGCCTCATTTTATACACTCTGATAGCATTTTCCATAGCTCATAAAAAACAAAAAGCTATAACTGATTATTTTTCTTCTAATTAGGGCTGTAATGGGGGGGGTAACTACAATTGAACTCAGGAGCACTCAACCTCTGAGCCACATTTCCAGCCCTATTTTGTATTTTATTTAGAGACAGGGTCTCACTGAGTTGCTTAGCATCTTGCTTTTGCTGAGGCTGCCTTTGAACTCATCATCCTCCTACCTCAGCCTCCCAAGCTGTAATTTAATGATTTCCATTAAAAATATCCATTTTAATATCCATTAAGAATTTTAAAAAATTTCCATTAAAAATACCAGTCTTTCTTATTTACACACACATACAAAATAGCTTCATTTTAGCCAATTTTTTGTAGCATTTATTTTCTGATTTCAAAGGTATTAATAGCTTCATTGTTGGAAATTTAGAAAATAAAAGAATAATAAGGACCAGGTGTGGCACCATTTGAGGCAGGAGGCTCACAAGTTCAAGCCCAGCCTCAGCAATTTACCAAGACCCTCTCAGAATTAAGTTTGAAAAATGATCAGGGGATATAGCTCAAAAGTAAAATATCCCTGGGTTCAGTGTCTAGTAGAAGAGAAGAAAAGGAAAACAAGGAATAAATTAAAATGCCACTGATTTTTATGGGCTTTGCCTCTCTGGTGCTATAATTAATTTTTTTGGAGGAGGTACTGGGAATTGAACTCAGGGGCACTCGACCAATATGCCACATCAACAGGGTCTCACTGAGTTGCTTAACGCTTCAATTTTGGTGAGGCTGGCTTTGAACCCTCAGCCTCCCTAGCTGGTGGGATTGGGCATCATCACTGGGCCCAGCTTGCCACTATTATTAATTAATACACATCTATATACTCATTTTTTTGTAATAAAATCATGTATATCCTTAATACAGATTTGACATTTCCATGCCATTAAATATTAACATTTGTCTGCAGTATGATTTATAATGGTTGTATAATATTTAATGTTTTGTTAGAATTTTAAATATGTTCAAAAGGAAGATAATTAAAGATTTCTTGTCAAGTATTGAACTTTATTTATTAAAATGTTCTGGATTTATTAGGTATATGGGACTATTCCTATACTATCATTGTAAATGAAGTATAGTATAGATCTATGTTCATTGGTTATGTTTATTTAAATTATTAGAATTCTTTAATATTCTTCTTTGTAGGTACGCAGACAACACATGGAAAGATGCCTGCATTTCTTGGTAGAGGAGCTCAAAGTTGTGGATCGTTTAGAAGCACAAAATCGTATCTTCTTTGTTTCAGCAAAGGAAGTTCTTACTGCTAGAAAGCACAAAATACAGGGGATGCCAGAAGGTGGTATGTATTAATAATAGGTTTTCCTTTTAAATATATATATTAAAAAACAATATTATGCTGGAAATCTAGCTGTATACAGTAGTCCCCCTCTTATTACTGTGGTTTCAGTAATCTATGGTCAGGAATGGTCTGAAAGTTTTAAATGGGTAATTTTAGAAATAGACAGATTGTTAATTTTAAATTGTACACTGAATAGTATTATGAAGTCTGTCCATTCCAGACAACATGGAACATCCTTTTGTTCAAGGTTTCCATACACTACTCAGCCATCTTGGTTAACATGTTGATTGCTTAGTAATCACAGAGCTTATATGTTCAAGCAACCCTTATTTTACTTAGTAATGACCCCAAGAGCAAAAATAGTTACTCATGCCCGCAATTGACATACACGAGAGAGATACTATAAAGTGCTTGTTTTAAGTGAAAAGTTAAAAATACTAGATTTAATAAAGAAAAAATATTGTATGCTGAGATTGCTAAGATCTACGTAAGAATTACTCTTCTAACTGAAATTGTGAAGAAGAAAAAGAAATTTGTACCTCCAGCTTCAAAAGTTTCAGCCTCAGTGCATGATAAATGCTTGGTTAAGATGGAAAAGGCATCAAATTTGTGTATATATGTGTAGATAAAGTTTATACGGGGTTCATTACTACTTGCAGTTTCAGACATCCCCTAGGGGTCTTGGGACATATTTCTCATGGATAAAAGGGATTGATATATTAGATTTAAAAAAGTCTTTGCCTGTATATTACAGGTGGGGCACTTGCTGAAGGATTTCAGGCAAGATTACAGGAATTTCAGAATTTTGAACAAATTTTTGAGGTAGGAATTTTGTCAATGTATCAAATAATGCAAAACTCCTGAACTGGCTGGAGAGTGATTATAACTTCATTTTCACTATTAATCTTTCAATAACCTCTGCTGTTATTTAGTGTAGTTACTGACACAGCAAGTGAAACAAGGAAAGTTGGAAGAAAGGAAGCCCAGCAAAATGGATGATCTGTAAGAATTGAGAGTTAAAGATTATAATTTCTTCCTTATTCTTTTTCCTTATGTATTTATAAGTGAGAAAGTTTTTTCATTATTGCTTGTGTTGTGCAATGTATGAAATTCTTGGTGTTCAGTTATTTGAAGCAAGAGCAAACAAATGTACTTGCTGTTGAAAGGAATAGAGAGCAAAGTGAAAATCATGCTCGTTCTCTTTTTTTTTTGATACCATACTATTCATGGAGATATATAGGACATGTTTAATGTCATTTGATAAAATTTTACAACATTTCTAAAGTGTATTGCAACCTATTCATTCTCCTCTTTTTGTATCAAGTGTTCTGAACAAGTGAGTTAATAGAAAATAATTAAGATACAGCTCCAACATTAGGAATCTGGTGGGAAACTACCAAAGTGTGTGAGTGACTGATGTGTGTGTATAGTATTGGGGAGAGAAGATAATTAATCTCTTATAGTGTAGGCACTTGAGTATTCAGAGACATTAAAAATCCTACATTTGACTAAAAAGTTCTTAAGATATTAATCTTCTAAAACCTTCCATAGCCCTATTTAATATATTACTGCATAGATTCCATATCAACTTCTCACTTATGAATGAACACAGAGACTTTAAAATTAGAAATCTGGCATCTGTAATTATTCCTCTTTCTAAGTGGTAATTGCCTTAGTAGGACAGACTTGAAAGTTGAATGTGCTTGGCAGAATTTTAAAAATTTTAAAAATTTGCTTACTTTTTCCTTATCTTTAAATTGATAAGAGGAGGAAAGACCTTTAGACATATGAAGACAAAGTATTTAAAAGAAAACTCACTATATGCTACCTTAGTAAGAACTCTACTTTTTCAGAGGTTCCTGCAATATCAGTAGATGTCCTCTCAAGCCAAGCCATAGGATACATGGATTCCCAGTTATTCGTAGAATACTGTTTATTTTCTTTCCTTTTTTTTCCACAAGAGAATTGATACTTTCCTCATGCTTTCCACTTACTTCATGCATGTGGAAAATGTGTTGAGAGAGCATCTATTGTTCTTTTTCCTTGTCTGTATTTATTGACAAGGAAAAAATATATATATACATATATATATAGTGAATGTTTATAATTCTTTCTTCTACCAAATCATACTATTTTGTCCATTTACATATCTTTCATATTGATTCATGGTACACCTTTTGCTTTCCCAGAATATCTCGAAGGGGCAGGAAGGAGAGGAATAAAAGATGTGTGCTATAGAGCACTGGTTCCCAAACCTAGCTGATTATTAAAATCACATGAGTTACTTTGGAGAACTGCAGGCACCTGAGGTTCCCAGAAATTTTGATCTAGTTGGGCTGGAATTGGCCTAGGAATCTATGTATAGTCAAAGTTCCCCAAGTGATTGCAGTAATCAGGTAGATTTGGGAACTAGTCTCTTATTATCTCTCTCTCTCTCTCTCTCTCTCTCTCTCTCTCTCTCTCTCTCTCTGTGTGTGTGTGTGTGTGTGTGTGTGTGTGTGTATTTATATATTTTGCAGTGCTGGGGATTGAACCTGGGACTTGAGCGTGCTATGCAGGTGCTCCTGTTTTTAGAAGAAAAAAAGTTTACTTTTGTTGTTTTAGATACACATTAATAACAAACTATACATATAATAGTATATGATCATCAGCTTCCTTATGTTATTAGGACATCAGAAAATTAACTTAATTGGCATATGATTACTATTTTGAATCTCAATCATTAAGTTTTAAAGGAGCCTATAAGATATTCTGACATGAGGGAATTTAAATTGGTTTATAATAGTATTTTTAGGGGCTGGGGATGTGACTCAAGTGGTAGCGCGCTCGCCTGGTATGGATGCGGCCCGGGTTCGATCCTCAGCACCACATACAAACAAAGATGTTGTGTCCGCCGAAAAGTTAAAAAAAAAAAAAATATATATATATATATATATATATATATATATATATATATATATATATATATATAAAATAGTATTTTTAACTTTCTGGAAAATTAGAGTTTCTGATAAATCTAGGAACTCTATAAGCTGTATATTTTCCCATGGAGATTCATTAGCATATTAGTCTGTCTTTTAATATCCTGCATATAAATGGAAAAAGCAGTTTAGGATACTTTTAATTAGAAAAAGATTGTTTTTCTTTTTTATATTTATTCATTATTGTGTTTTGGAATCAAAAAATAACTTATATTTACCAAATAACTTTTCAAGATCTTTTCATTTCTGTCTAGTCTAGCTCTAACATTGTGCTGTTATCTACGAATTTGGATCTTCATTGCTGATATCTAGATTTACTTCATCGAGGAACATAAATTTTACTTTAACCTTTTTCTTTTAAAATTCTTTTTATGCTTTTATTATAATTTTGTGGAGCTTAATTTGGCACATTTATGAGACAGCTATTTAAAATAAAATTCAAGTTGTGTTTTGGTTATTAAAAAATAAGTAGTTTACAATTCAGACATTTACTATTAGGTAATTATTGGTGGTTTTATAGAAGGAAACATCCTGGATTGTTTGACTTTGTTTTAGATATATATGGGATAGGAATACTTAAAATGCATACCACTAATATTTTGAAGATTAGTGAAAATGAATGATGTGTAAATGATATTCACCATGGGCAAAAGTGAAGGTAGACCAATCAAGAAATGAATGGGCTGAGTTGTCTTTATAAATGAATTTTCTTCACGTGCCCTATCCCTAAAGAAGTGAATTGTTCTGTATTTTATACCTCAAAATACTGAAGAGGGGAGAAAGATTAAAGGCTTTCTATTTGAATGAAATACATACATAATTTTAGAGACAGGGCTGAGTCTAAGTTATAAGTAGTACATTTATTTTTTTATTTTTTATTTTTTATTGAGGGTGGGTACTGGGGTTGAGCTCAGGGGCACTCCATTACTGAGCCACATCCCCAGCCCTATTTTGTATTTTTTATTTAGAGGCAGTGGGTTCATTAGCTCCTTGCCATTGCTGAAGCTGGTTTTGAACTTGCCATTCCTCTTGTCTCAGCCTCCCAAGCTTTTGGGATTATAGGCATGCACCACCCAGCCTGGCCAAGTAGTACATTTAATGAGCATGTAACATACTCATTTCAGAATAATAAATATAGTACTTAAGTGCCACGTGAATACCATTTAAACCTTGAAAGCTATTTATTTTTACAAAGGAGGGACAATAGTGAGCTTCAGGATGTAATTAACAATTTGTACTAGTTTAAATATATAAACAACTAAATATAATACTTTTACAGAAGTATCCATCTTAGGGAATTGTGATATAACCATAATTCTAAAAAAGTTATTGCTGGGTGCAGTGGCACACACCTGTAATCCCAGCACCTCGGGGCGATGAGGAAGGAGGATTACAAGTTCAGAGCCAGCTTCAGCAATGGTGAGGCAACTCAGTGAGACCTTGTCTTTAAATAAAATACAAAATAGGGCTGGGGATATGGCTCAGTGGTGGAGTGCCTCTGAGTTCAATCCCTGGCACTCTCCCCTCAAAAAAAAAAAAAATTATTATAGAAGATAAACATGTCTCCTATGAAAAATTGTAGTTACTGATATGGCCCAGGCTAGCATTTCTTAAATTGTTCAGACTGAATGTCTTTTCTATGTAAACCCCTATAGTTTTCAAATGTCACTATAGATTTTGACTTTCTGTGAAGTAAAAAAAAATGAGTTCAGTTGTAATATTATAATTTGATAAACTTGATGAATCACAGTAAAAATAAATTTAGATCAGTAATATTGAAAATTATATTGAAAATTAAAATATTGAAAATTCATATATTGAAAATTCAAGCAAAAATTTCACAAATAATTGTGTCCGTTACTATATGTGATGCATTCTGATGTACTTTATTTATAAAACACTAGTTGATTTGTACAGCTATTGATGGTTATGAGCTGCAGTTAGCTTGAAGGTGAAACAAATGGGCATCATTCAGACCAGTGTGCACCACACTGTCACCTAGTGATAATACTATTGTCTTTGAAGTAGCTATAGAGATTTTTCTGTAAATAACTTAAAATATTACCTAGGTTGTTAAATATTATTTTTCAAATTGTTGACATTTTACTCTGTAGAAGTCCTTTTTGCTAGCTTTATGAATCACCATATTACTCAACTAATTTTTTTTATATATATATTGGGGATTAAACCCAGGGTCTTATACATGCAAAGCAGGCACTCTACCAAATGAACTATATCCCCAGCCCTCATATCAACCAATTTTTTAAATTAATATTCTAATTCAAAACTCATTTAAGAACTTTATAGGTTATATATTATATAAGTATGAGAAAAATAAGAGAGATGGATTAAAATTATATAATATGATCCACATATGTAATTGTGATGTGGAAACCTTTTTTAACATTGAAAATATAGTGCCATTTATTTTTAAAATATTAGTTAAACCATGCCACATTACTGTGTAAAAAATACACAAAGATAAGAACTTGCTGTTAAAATCCTTTTTACTTTTGAAGCTTTTAATTTTTTTAAAAGCTTTGTAATTTTAAGTTGTGTATCGTATGTTTTTTTGTTTTATTTCTACCCTTGTTTCTGTTTTGGTTTAAGTTACAATCAGCAAGTTTTTGTGTTTAAATTCCTGAAAATGTTGTGATGGAATTACAGTAATGTGTTATGGCTTGGGCCCCTCGCAGGAGTGTATCTCGAAGTCAGCAGTGAAAACAAAGTTTGAACAGCACACTATCAGAGCTAAACAGATACTAGATACTGTGAAAAACATAATGGATTCAGTAAACGTGGCAGCAGCAGAGAAAAGGTATGAGTTCATTTTATTGCAACATAAAAATGTTAGTTTTTCTATATCAGACTTTTGTTAAGACTAAGATATTAAATTGTAAAATTGTGCTATAGTTTTGTGCACTAAAATCAAGTCTTGTGAATTTTACTGATACTTACTTGTGTATATCTTTTTTTTTTTTTTTTTTTTGATGCTGAGGATTGCAGCCAGGGGCACTTGACTACTGAGCTATGTCCCTAGCCCTTTTTATTTTTTGAGACAGGGTCTCCCTGAGTTGCTTACAGCTTTCCTAAGTTGCTGAAACTGGCCTTGAACTTGTGATCCTCCTGCCTTACTTTACTGAGTTGCTGGGATTATAGGCATGCACCATCACTCCTGGCTACTTGTGTGCTTTTTAAATGTTTGAAAATATGAATATTGATTAATTCTGTGACCTGTTTGAACACAATGTTTATATTTCCTGGATCACTACATTTATGTGTATAAATTGCGATTTTAGAATGTTTAGTGGTTTTAAAATATCTTTAAAGCAGTGGAAGAACAAATTCTTCAAGCAGAATTTTCTGAAGGATTCCAAATCAGGTGATCCTCTTTTTGTATTCAACCCATGATTCATTTTTGTTTAAAGTTGAAAATATAAACCTTTAAGTACTAACTGTATTGTTGAAAAGTATAATTCTCACTAACTTGGTATACTTGAAGCAAAGATTAGGATGTTATTAGATATGTTTTCAGAAGTAATGATGTTAAGCCTCAATTGTACTTTTAGTGGGCTTAAGCTAGCTCAAGGAAACATAACAAAGCATCAAAGATTAAAATCCAAGAGGAGGTAAAATTGAAAGTTTATTCTTTCTGGAAACCCCCTGCCCCCATATCCTATCTAAGTCTATTGTTTGGTTTTAGTACTTTTTTCAGGAATACATGTGTCAAAAGGAGAAAATACCCAGTGTATAGAACACAAGGCTGTGAACCCCAAGTCTGATCTCATTCCTGGTGCTGTATCTCTATGTAGCCTTTTTATAATGAGACTGTGTTCTTATAGAAGCCCCTTCCAACTCAAATGCTTTATTATAGTACCCAAAATTTGGTTGCCAGATTGACCTTATTATTTATTTTTTAAAACTATGAGACATCAAACCAAATATAGCATAAAGATGTGATTTGAGGATACTTTGTGTAATATTAACTCTTGGCAATCCTTTTAGCAAAGATCTTAAAAGGGTCTCATGCCTTTGGTCTTTGTGCCATGGAGGGATAAACAAACTTCTATGAAATTTCCTATGAAAGGCCAGATAGATAGTACAGCTCAGAAAGCTTACAATATTTTACTATCTTGCAGCTGCTCAGTTTTGCAGATATATATATAAATAGGCAACTGAGTGAATGTACTGGTATTCTAAGAAAACTTCAACATGAAACTGGCACATGACTGGATTTGTCTTGCCAGGGT
Source organism: Ictidomys tridecemlineatus (assembly GCF_052094955.1). NCBI lineage: Eukaryota > Metazoa > Chordata > Mammalia > Rodentia > Sciuridae > Ictidomys > Ictidomys tridecemlineatus. Next base: position 123,413,488 of record NC_135479.1, read on the forward strand.
ACTGTTTGCTGACACTTGTTTAGTAAAGTCACAATTGAGTTCTGTTTTGACTATTTATATCTGTGAAGTGTTCAGTGGCTTTATAGAGTCTTTATCAACCCTTTGTAGGAGTTAGGTTCACATGGGCAGAGGGTGTAGTTTATAGCAAATCCATCATTATAAAGTATTTCATGAATGATTGTTAGTTGAATACTTTCAGGTGTTGAAGCACATGATTTCTTTTTTCCTTGGGTCATGCTAGTAGATGGTTCAATGCATAGTTGAGTATTGTTGCTTAATTGCTTTGGGACTCTTGTGTGTCTTGAATGTTGATTGCTCTTCATAATATAATAGGGTTTATTCAATGGAAGAGAGGGAAGACCAAATTGACAGACTGGACTTTATCCGAAACCAGATGAACCTTTTAACTTTGGATGTTAAGAAAAAAATCAAGGAGGTCACTGAGGAGGTAGCGAACAAGGTAACAAAAATGTTATGATTAAAGCTGATATACAGAGTAAACTTCATACATTGATCCCTTGCAAGAAATTTGACCTCAGCTATGACCTAAATTGCCACAAGTTATGTTCAGATTTTCAAGAGGATATTGTATTTCATTTTTCCTTGGACATATTTTTTGATCATGATAAAAATGTTAACCCTTACCTTAAAAACAGTATGATACTTTTTCTCATTTTTATTTTTTTGAGTAGTTGGTAATCTCGTTTTAATTTTTTAACTCTAATTTTTTAATATTCTCAGGTTTCATGTGCAATGACAGATGAAATTTGTCGACTATCTGTTTTGGTTGATGAGTTTTGTTCTGAGTTTCATCCAACTCCAAGTGTATTGAAAGTATATAAAAATGTGAGTTAATTGTAATTAAAACGTTGTTATGAGATGCTTTCACCATCATCTTTTGTATTCATTTATTTTATTGGTTTGGCCATTTCAATATCTTCTTGGCAGTTACTATACAAGCTGTTATAACACTTGTGCACTGGTACTGAATGTAAACTATTTTGCACAGAAAACTGTACAGAGTGGTGTTGGGCCTGTAGCTCAGGAGAATTGTGCTTGCCTGACATGCATGAGGCCTTGAGTTCGACCTCCAGCACCACATGAAAAATTGAAAAAAATCTTAAAAAGTTGTTTAATATGTTAAAAAAATTTTTTTTAATGTGTTTTTAAAAAGCTGTACCGAGGGGCTGGACTGGAATGTAGGTCAGTTGTAGAGCATATACTTAGCAAGTGTGAGGTCCTGGGTTCCATTCCCAGCATCAAATAAAAAACCCACAGAATTTATCTTCAAACATTTAAGTCTTTATAAAATCTATATATTTTCTGAGAAAAAAATAACATGAACATCTACCATTGTTAACAGGAGTTAAATAAGCACATAGAAGATGGTATGGGAAGAAATTTGGCAGATCGGTGCACCAATGAAGTCAATGCCTCAATGCTTCAATCCCAGCAAGAAATTATTGGTAATATTTATATCTACAATATCATGTGTGGTTTTGTTTTCTTTCTTTCTTGGTAAACGGTTTGTTTTCCTTTGGATATTCTTAGAAGGTTAAACATTACTGTTTCTTAAAATAAATGTAATAAAATTTTCTTCTTTCCAGAAAATTTGAAGCCATTACTTCCAGCTGGTATACAAAATAAACTTCATACATTGATCCCTTGCAAGAAATTTGACCTCAGTTATGACCTAAATTGCCACAAGTTATGTTCAGATTTTCAAGAGGATATTGTATTTCGTTTTTCCTTGGGCTGGTCTTCCCTTGTTCATCGATTCTTGGGCCCCACAAATGCTCAGAGGGTATTGCTTGGATTATCAGAGCCTATCTTTCAGGTATGTATCTTTGATTTTACCAATTAAGACTCCCTTTTCTTATTTTACTTGTGCAGTTTTCTCTACTCAAACTATCTTCTGCAAATCTGCATGTTTTTAAGCTAATATCTATCTCTAACAGCCATTTGAGTTATGTATGCATTATAAGGTATAGCCAATTCCAAAGTGTTTACCCAGTACTCTTTATATATATATATATATATATATATATATATATATATTTCAATGGACATCCATCTATCTATCTATTTATTGTGTTGAGGATTGAACCCAGGCCCTCACACGACGGAACCACAACCCCAGCCCCTACCTAGTACTCTATTATAGATAGTTCTATGTTTACTTTTGAAACTTTTAAAGGATTTTTAAAAAGATTTGATTTTCAGACTTCACGTGAATTGGAATAAATGCAAACACTTCAAAAGAAAAACTTAGAAATTTAATAGTTTTAATAATTTTCAAGAAAATTTATGAAATTGTAAATCCATCACTGTTATCCCATTTTAGAACATTTCTGTCATCCCAAAAGGATCCCATATGCCCATTAGTCAGTCAGTCGTCATTCCTACCTCAAGCCATACCCCAACTCCTCTGTATGGTTTTATATACAATACAATTTACATTTAATACTAGTGCACAAGAGATTTATTAGTTTGTTCTGCCAACAAAACACTGAAATAGCCAAACAGCTAACTAATAAGAGGACAAAATAAAGTGAGGAAAATGCCTCAAACAATTTTTTTTGGGTTCTAGAATTTGAACTCAGGGGCAATCTGCCACCGAATTATGTACCCAATATTTTTTATTTGGGGATAGGGTCTCACTAAGTTGCTTAGGATAGCCTTGAACTTGAGATCTTTCCTTCCTGAACCTCCCAAGTTGCTGGGATTATAGGCATGCACCAACACATCCTGCTTTCAGAATAATTTTTTAACTATAATTTATATATATACACACACACCCACATTTATATACACTTGGAGGGGATATAGCTTGAAACAAAATTCAATCACTATTCCTATCTCTAGCCCTACCATTAATCACCTTCTAATTGTATATCAAGGGATACGGATTTGCCCTGTCTGGGTATTTCCTGTGAATGGAATCATGTAACACATGGCCTCTTGTGACTGATTTATTTCATTTAATGTAATATTTTCAAGGTTTTTCATTATTATATTGTTATAGCATGTATCACTATTTCATTCCTTCTAACACCCAAGTAATATTCTGTTTTAGATAAAACATCGATTTATCAGTTGAACATCAGGATAGGAAGTGATTTAGGGCCATTAGGAAAAATGCTGCTATGAACATGCATGTATCTGTTTTTAGGTGGACATGTGTTTTCACCTTTCTCAAGTATATATCTAGGTGTAAAATTGCTGGACCACATGAAAATTTGTGTTTAACTTTCTGAAGAATTGCCACACAGCTTTACAAAATGGTTGCACCATTCCCACCAGCAGTGTATGATGGTTCTAGTTTCTCAGAATATTTGTCAACACTTGTTATAGTCTTGTCTTTTTTAATTATGGTGGATGTGAAGTGGTACCTCAAAATACTTTTGATTTGTATTTCCTTTAATGATTAATGATTTTTGACATATTTCCATGTACTTATTAACTATTCATGTACCTTCTTTTGTGAAATGTCTATTCAAATCTTTTATTCTTTTTTAAATATTTTTTTTAGTTGTCAATGGATCTTTTTTTTTTTTTTATAAAAGCAGCAGATTTTTTTTAATATTTATTTTTCAGTGGACACAACATCTTTGTATGTGGTGCTGAGAATCAAACCCGGGCCGCACGCATGCCAGGCGAGCGCGCTACCGCTTGAGCCACATCCCCAGCCCCATCAATGGATCTTTATTTATACGTGGTGCTGAGAATTGAGCCCTATGCCTCTCACATGCCAGGCAAGTGCTCTACCACTGAGCCATGACCCCAGCATCCCCACCTTTTTTTTTTTTTTTTTTTTTTTTTTGGTATATTCTGGGGATTAGACTTTGGAGTGCTTAACTACTGAGCTACATCCCCAACACTTTTTATTGTTTATTTGGAGACAGGGTCTGGCTAAGTTGCTGAGGCTGACTTTGAACTTGGGATCTTCTTGCCTCAGCTTCCTGAGTCACTGGGATTACAGGCATGCACCACATGCCCAGCTTTTATTCATTTTTTAATTGTATTGATTTGTATTGAGTTTTAGGAATTCTTTATGTATTTTGGATAAAAAGTCCTTTAATCAAATACATGATTTCCAAATGTATTTTTCCAGTCTCTGGTTTGTCTTTTAATTTTCTTTGGTTTATTTTGTTTTGTAGTCCAACTTATTTATTTTTTTCTTTTTTGAGGATTGTTTTTTCATGTGAGAGATTTTGGAGGTTTTTTGGTTTTGGGAATTGACCTGGGGCTGTGTGCATACTGTGAACATGCTCTATCCTACTGAGTTACATTCCAGCCCTTTTTTTACAAAAAGGTTTTAATTTCTATTGAGAATTATTGTTATAAGTAGACTCCATTGTATGTTATGAATATTTATTGTTGTTTACTATATCATTTGGTCCATGTTATAGAAAATAATTTTTAGTCAGTTTTATTTATCTTTTTTCATGTTAATAGTATACTCGTTATTTGGGGTCATTTTTAAAATTGTTTTGCTACTATGATTTTAAAAGAAATTTTAAAATCTTATAAATGTGACTATTTCATTTATACTTACTTCTTTAATAATCTCTTTTTTCCTCCTAAATTTATCAGCTTCCTAGATCATTAGCTTCAACTCCCACTGCTCCCACCAATCCAGCAACACCAGATAATGCGTCACAGGAAGAACTCATGGTTACCTTAATAACAGGATTAGCTTCTCTTACATCTAGAACTTCTATGGGCATCATAGTTGTTGGAGGAGTGGTAAGAAATGTTATTTTTAGTATAATTAAAATTGAATTCGTTGCAAAGTTGCCTATTAGATCATGAAAGGAAAGATTTTTTGTATTTTCAAGTCCATAAAGCAATAAGAAAATAAATAGGATAAAAGTAATAAATGAAGAGTTTCACAAGTCTAATCTTAAATTTTAAAAATACATAAATGCTTAGGAAAGAACCATTATTATCTGGGCAGCTCCATCTACTTGTCTGTCTCTTGTCTGTCAGTTTATCTGACATTGGTGGGGATTAACCCCTAGACCTTACTCCTACTAACCAGGTGCTCTACCACTGAGTTGCACACATTCCCACCATGTCCGATTTTTCAAACAATGCTTCTTTACTACTTTCATACCACAGCAGACAAAAAAATATTTGTATGATGAAGTAATAATAAAAGATTGTAGATCAGTGGAGAACAAAAAAAGAAAAAAGGGAAGATCAGGTGCTTTGTTTAGCCTTCTCTGAATATCAAGGGAATCTGTCTTAAAGTATTAAACATTATTTATAGTAGTAGTTCTTACATTTTAAAAATTTATATATATCATTAACCAGCACATATATGTGGTTGTTTTGGTTTTTAAATCTCTGACCTAAATTAAAAAATTTATATAATTTTTTAGTGCATCAACTTAAAATATTACAGGTTTTGAATGCTCTTCCTGATATATATGTGCTGATCCCTTTTCCACCTGATTGTCTTTTGGTAACTTCAGATTTTCTTATAGAAAAGGAATATGCATTTTTAGAAACTAGATACAATTCAGGGATCTTTAGGGACCCCACAAGCGTTTTAATATTTTCTCCCAACTGGCATTTTTTTCTTTTCAGAGTAAGCTGTAACTTTATCTTACAGATTTGGAAAACTGTAGGCTGGAAACTCATATCTGTTTCATTGAGTATGTATGGAGCTTTGTATCTTTATGAAAGGCTAACCTGGACTACCCATGCCAAGGAGAGAGCCTTTAAACAGCAGTTTGTGAACTATGCAACTGAAAAACTACAGATGATTGTTAGTTTCACAAGTGCAAACTGTAGCCACCAAGTACAACAGTAAGTGGAAATATGCATCTTTCTTTTTTAAAAAACATTCTTTGAAATATGACATATATGCAGAGAATGAAAATCGTATAATCACCAACAAGGTGGAAAGATAGAATGATACTAAACCTCACTTCTGCGAACTCCCCTTCCAATCACTATTCTCACCATTCTTCTTATATATCAGATTTGAACATTTGGAAATTGGTATATAGGAAATCCCAAGAACTCTGTCTGCTGGGCTTTCAAAAGATAGTTCTTTAGCAGATTTATTCTGAATTTATATTCCTGTGCTTGAAATATTTGTGGTTTCTTAATTATGAAAACTGAATGAATTATTAGCATTTAACAAGTGGGCTTAATTATGAGCAGATTCCTGATTTTATAATAGACATAATATTGTGTTTACTCTTATAATTCAAACTTGTTAGTCTAAATGTATTATTTTTTAGATCTCAAGAAAATTTTATTATAACATAATAAACAAATACCTAGTCTATCCAGTTTCTGTTTTTCTACATCTTGAATATTTATTTCATTGATTTAAAGTATATGGAACTCCCCTTGGGTCAAGGCACAATATTATGTATTTGGATATAATTGAGAGCAAAATTAAAAAGCTCAATATAGTTGCAGTTTAATGAAAGAGAACATGCACATAATTATAATACAAAGTGAAAGTGATAGGTAGTGTGAGAAAGAAAAAGCATTCTTGAAATGTGAGGCTTAAGCATTTACTTAAAGCATGAAAGATAGTGGGTCAGTATCTTTACTAAAGGATTGATATCAAATGAGATTTGAACATTCAGAAAAGTTAAGATCAGACAGAAAATAATGCAAGTCAGAAGTAAAAAGAGAGAAAAAGGGGCTGGGATGTAGCTCAGTGGCAGAACACTTGCCCCTTACATGTGAGGTACTGGTTCGATCCTCAGCACCATATAAAAATAAATAAATAAATAAAGGTTCATCTACAACTAAAAATATATATTAAAAAAAATAGAGGGAAGGGATGTTATCAGGAACATGAAAAGAAAATGTCAGTGTGGCAGATGTATAAGGGAGATGCAGGTGAAGGTAACAACCCTAGGACAGGGCCCTGCTATTACAGGGCTTGGAATTTGGATAATTAAGAATCCTGGGAGTGGGCTGGACTTGTGGCTCAGTGGTAGAGCACTTGCCTGGCATGTGTGAAGCCTTGAGATCAATCCTCAGCACCACAATATATATTAAAAAAATTTAAAAAGATCCATTAACAACTAAAAAAAAAAAAATGAAAGAATCCTGGGAATGATACTGATAACTTAGCTCTAAAACAAATAATTTTGCAGTGATGTGGTATATGAAATGGTTTAGACTATGGAAACAAGAATTACAACAAAGTTATGTCCGTTTTAGACATAAAATTAAAGTCTTAACATAATTAAAGCTGTAGAAAATAGAACATGGAGGCCACATAGTTCAAGGAACTTGTTCATCCATCCATCCATTTATTCATTAAATATTTTTTGAGTTCTTATTTTATATGATAGCTTTAATTTTAATTTATTTTTATTAGAAGATCTTTTCTCTAATGAAGATACCTGGACCTAAAAAGGAAATTTGGTTCATAAAAATAATGTTAATGTAGCTTTCTATTCTCATTTTTTTTTCTTATTACTGAATATTAAACCCATGGAGCTACATCTCAAGCCTTTTTTTTTTTGTAATACAAAGGCTAGCTTTGAACTTTCAAAGCTGGGTAGCTGGTGTTACAGGCATGTGCCACCTTGCCCTGCTTTTTTTTTTTTTTTTTTGAATCATTAGGCATTGATTTATTTCCTACCATTTTGATAATTATGCAGAGTTATGGAAAATAAAGTTGAGGATAACTTGATCTTTCTTTTTTAGAAGACTTTACATTACAATGGAGGCAATCTCAAATAATTAGTTAAAATATACTAGGTGAATGTTAGTATTTATAACAGTAAAAGAATGAAACATGCTCTATTTGTCTGATACTGGGATTTGGTGGAGTGGAGGAAAAAAAAAAAAGACCAGGGAAAGGATGAAGATGCACAGGAGAATAGTTGCACAGAAAAATGAGTAAGTTAACTGTTCTGTAGGTGCACACACATCAGAAATACTCCTGATTGGAAAAATATAAATATTGTATTTACTAAAGCTAATGTATTAACCAGCATTCAAATTAGATTTAACCCTTTAGTTTTGGAAGCATGATTAAATTTAGATATGATTTACAGTATTTTCACTTCATAATAGTTCATAGAATTTTTTCTTTCTCAGTCTCAATTTTTTTTTAAATTTTAACTGGGCAAGAGAATAGGTTTATTGTGCTTCTGAAGAAGTATAGCCTTCTTTTGCCTGTTGATAGCTCATTTGAATTCACAGCCATATAGCAGAGGTTATATTATGTCTTTGAGCATTTATTTGTCTAGAGGCCAGATAAAATTAAGCTTACAGTTACAGTAAGTTTACAAGTGCCATATCTTCCCTCATATCATTCATAGCACAGTATTCTTTGATTCTTTTTTAAAATTTTTTTTAGATATACATAAAAGTAGATTTTTTTAGATATACATCAAAGTGGAGTGTAGTTTTATATAAATACATGGAGTATAACTTCTCATTTTTGTGATTGTACATGATGTGGAGTTACACTGGTCATGTATTCATATATGAACATAGGAAATTTATGTTCGATAAATTCTACTGTCTTTCCTATTCCCATCCCCCTCCCTTCCCTTTATTCCCTTTTGTCTAGTTCAGTGAACTTCTATTCTCCCCGCCCCCTTATTGTGTGTTAGCACTTTCGTATCAAAGAGTATTAGGCCTTTGGTTTTTTGGGATGGAGTTATTTTACTTGGCATGATATTCTTTAGTTCCATCCATTTATTAGCAAATGCCATAATTTTATTCTTTATGGCTGAGTAATAGTCCATTGTATATATGTGCCACATTTTCTTTATTCATCTATTGAAGGGCACTTAGGTTTGTTCCATAGTTTAGCTATTGTGAATTGAGCTACTATAAACATTGATGTGGCTATGTCACTGTAGAATGCTAATTTTAAGTCCTTTGGGTATAAACCAAAGAATGAGATAGCTGGGTCAAATGGTGGTTCTATTCCAAGTTTCCTGAGGAATCTCCATACTGCTTTCCATAGTAATTGCACCAATTTACAGTCCCACCAGCAATATATGAGTGTACCTTTCCCTCCACATCCTCTCTAATACTTATTATTACTTGTATTCTTGATAATTGCCATTCTGATTGGAATGAGTTGAAATCTCAGTGTAGTTTTTTTTTTTTTTTTGTATACCTTTATTTTGTTTATTTTTATGTGATGCTGAGGGTTGAACCCATGGCCCCACACGTGCTAGGCAAGTGCTCTACCACTTAGCCACAACCTCACTGTAATTTTAATTTGCACTTCTCTAATTGGTAGTGATGTTGAACATTTTTTCATATATTTGTTGGTCATTTGTATTTCTTCTGTGAAGTGTTCGTTGACGTCCTTTGCCCATTTATTGATTGGGTTATTTGTGGTTTTGGTGTTAAGTTTTTTGAATTCTTTATATATCCTAGAGATTAATGCTTTGAGGTGTAGGTGGCAAAGATTTTCTCCCATTCTATAGGCTCTCTCTTTTTGCATTCTTGATTCTTAATGTTTTAGATGTTGTTTTACAACTTTTCTTCTGATTATGAAAACTTCACATTGAAGCTTCCTCATTTTAGAAGATGTTCATGGCTACTAATTTATTTTTTAATTTTAAGAGAAATGGCTACTACTTTTGCTCGCCTGTGCCAACAAGTTGATATTACACAAAGACATCTGGAAGAAGAAATTGCTAGATTATCCAAAGAAATAGATCAGTTGGAGAAAATACAAAACAATTCGAAGTTCTTAAGGTATTTAAACTTTTATTCTCAATAATGTGAATATTTAGTGGTCTCATTACCAAAATGTAATTATATAAAATCACGAATGATTTTGAAACTTTTTTAAAAAAATTTTTAAATTTTTTAAAATTTTGAACTTTCTGTGTTTAAATTAAGATCTTCCATATTTAATTTCATGTTTAGTAATTTCAATATAAGCTTTTTTCAACAAGAGAGAATATCTGAATTAAAAGGAATTTACTCTGTGTTAGGCCAAATTAGTCCCTTTTTAGAACAGAAGTTCTGTAATTTAAAGTGAATTTTTAGTCCATTATGGTCAAGACCATAAATTCTGTTCTCATTGGGGACTATTGGGTATATTTAAATCTGAAGCAACAAAAATAAACTAGTTTTTTGATAAAATGTATGTTTCTGGTTTGATATTTTAATTATGGATTGTTTGAGATCTAATATAACTTCCTTTTGGGGCAAGACTGGAAGTGTCACAGTCGGGTTTATATTTAGCAGTTTGTACCTTTAGCTTTCTTATTTATTAGCTAACCTGCCAGCATGTCTGGGAAAATTGTTAAGCACCATCTAAAAATGCTATCACTACTTCCAGGGAACATACAGTTGCCTATGCTTAGAGTAGCTTAGTAGCCCCTATTTACAAATTGCAGGAACTCTCTTTGTAACTAGAATTGTGAGAACATATATTTGTCACAGACCACATAATAATATTTTGGTCAATGACAATGTACATATGTAGTGGTAGTCCCATGATTTCATAATGCAACTGAAAATTTCTATCCCTGATATCATAGCCATCCTAAGGTCATAATATAACACATTACTCATGTGTTTGTTTATACAAATACTAATCCTTATGTTATAATTGTCTACTGTATTCAGTACAAATTTTTAGCCTAGAAGCTGCAGTAGGCTATGCCCTATAGCCTAAATGTGTGGTAGGCCATTACCACATCTGGGGTTGTATAAATAAGCTCTGATGTTCACACACACAAAAATCAACTATTGATAAATGATGTACTTCTTAGAGAGTATCCCAGTTATGCAAGGCATGCTTCTATGCAGAGTCTCCATTGTTAATAGATGAGGCTCAAGCATTTGAGTAGAATTTAATTTTTTAAATTAAATTTTTTTGAGTAGTTTTTTTATCTTTTACTGATTTTCTCTCCCTTTCCCTCCCATCTCATGACTCTGTTAAATGTTAGTCTTTTCTTCCTGCTCTTCCTCCTTGCTCTGTTCATAGTTGCTCTCATTATATCAAAGAAGACATTTGGTATTTGTTTTTTAGGGATTGACTAGCTTCACTAAGCATAATCTGCTCTAGTGCCATCCATTTCCCTGCAAATTCTATGATTTTTTCATTTTTTAATGCTGCATAGTACTCCATTGTGTATAGCTGCCACATTTTTTTTTATCCATTCATCTATTGAAGGGCATCTGGGTTGGTTCCACAATCTAGCTATTGTGAATTGTGCTGCTATGAACATCGATATGGCAGCATCCCTGTAGCATGCTCTTTTAAGGTCTTCAGGGAATAGTCCGAGAAGGGCAATAGCAGGGTCAAATGGTGGTTCCATTCCCAGCTTTCCCAGGAATCTCCAAACTGCTTTCCAAATTGGCCACACCAATTTGCAGTCCCACCAGCAATGTACAAGAGTACCCTTTTCTCCACATCCTCGCCAGCACTTGTTGTTGTTTGACTTCATAGTGGCTGCCAATCTTACTGGAGTGAGATGGTATCTTAGGGTGGTTTTGATTTGCATTTCTCTGACTGCTAGAGATGGTGAGCATTTTTTCATGTACTTGTTGATTGATTGTATGTCCTCCTCTGAGAAGTGTCTGTTCAGATCCTTGGCCCATTTGTTGATTGGGTTATTTGTTATCTTATTGTCTAATTTTTTGAGTTCTTTGTATACTCTGGATATTAGGGCTCTATCTGAAGTGTGAGGAGTAAAAATTTGTTCCCATGATGTAGGCTCCCTATTTACCTCTCTTATTGTTTCTCTTGCTGAGAAAAAACTTTTTAGTTTAAGTAAGTCCCATTTGTTGATTCTTGTTATTAACTCTTGTGCTATGGGTGTCCTATTAAGGAATTTGGAACCCGACCCCACAATATGTAGATCGGAGCCAACTTTTTCTTCTATCAGACGCAGAGTCTCTGATTTGATATCAAGCTCCTTGATCCATTTAGAGTTAACTTTTGTGCATGGAGAGAGGAAGGGATTCAGTTTCATTTTTTTGCATATGGATTTCCAGTTTTCCCAACACCATTTGTTGAAGATGCTATCCTTCCTCCATTGCATGCTTTTAGCCCCTTTATCAAATATAAGATAGTTGTAACTTTGTGGATTAGTCTCTGTGTCCTCTATTCTATACCATTGGTCCACTCGCCTGTTTTGGTACCAGTACCATGCTGTTTTTGTCACTATTGCTCTGTAATATAGTTTGAAATCTGGTATCGCTATACCGCCTGATTCACACTTCCTGCTTAAAATTGCTTTTGCTATTCTGGGTCTTTTATTTTTCCATATGAATTGAGTAGAATTTAATTTAACTTGCCTAATGCTTCAGCACGGTGACCTGAAGAAATATATTCAATGGCGTTTATGACGTATTTACATTTACTCAGTGTGATCTCAGTCATGGTGGGCAGAAACAAAACAAGACCCCCTTCCTCTCTAAAATAGAGAATAAACAGGCACCCACCCAGTGAATTCGTGCTCTGGCATAGCATGTGAATGGGAGGTACAAGTCTATTTCTCTGATAGTTTTAGTTACAGTTTGCCTCTATTAGGCGATTTTATTGCATCAAGTGTGATTCTAGTGTTGAGAAAATATTTTTGGTCTATCACGGCCCAGGAACAAATACCAGCTTCTCTGCATATACATAAAATGACTTATTCAGTATTTTGTGCCTTACTTACAAGGAGTTTTCAAAGACAGTCATAACTTTATGTGTCTTAAGATGTAATTCCTATGTAAGATGATATAACTCCACTGTCTTCTTATATTCCAAATCTTTTTCTTTATAAGTTTTTGTCTTTTATCTCAGTAAAGGTGTTTTTAGGTCCTAGACATTGAAGTCTGCATTCATTGTGAAGTTTCAGTGGCATATAACAGTGAATATTCTGGAAAGGGTGGGTAAAAGTCAAGGAGTTCCAAGGAACCTAATAATAGCTGGTTAGCAAGTTTTTCTTTTTAAGATTGGCAAGAATGAGGCATTTTTCTCATTGACCTTTATGATAATTAAAGTTTTTTTTTTTAAACTAGAAATAAAGCTGTTCAGCTTGAAAATGAGTTGGAGAATTTTACTAAGCAATTTCTACATTCAAGCAATGAAGAATCTTAAACAATAGAGGTTGCTTTGGTGAACGTCATGGGAGGAAATGGAACCTGGAAGATTGGGAGAGTTGTTATTTTTATGAAATGACTTCAATATGAATTATACTATAACTAAGTGGCAAATCCCTGTGTAGATTCTGGTAATGATCTATCCCAGGGTGTTTGCATTTCAGAAAAGTGTTAGGAAATGTTCTTTGTTTTAATTTGGGATAAAGACTAAGTTTTTTGTGTTAAATAATGAATTAGTTAAAAGCAACAGAACCAACTTTGTGACCCCTGAGGGGTGGGTCCTTGAGCTCTTTAATTGGGGCTTTCTTTGTTTTTGATTCTGAAAAACTCTGCTTCCTGGTATCCAGGAGTTAGAGAGTGATCCTTTCATCTTCTTTCTCAAAACTAATTTTTTGATGCCTTCTTTAATGGGAATAGTCAACTTTTTGTTTTGTTTTATAAGCTCCATTGCTCTAACCTCCAAGGAGTGTGGAATGTTCTTGAGTGTCCTATTTATGCAGGTTACAGTCACTTTTGCCATTATGGCAAGTATGTAAACCACTAATAAATATGCTGGTTTTACCCCTTCTTTTATTCCCATTAAAACTGATGTTATAAATTTGTTATTATAGTCACTTATAAAAGTATCTGAGTCTAAATAGTTTCCTTATCTGTTTTCTAAGAAATATTTTCAACTTTGCTCCAGTTAGGAGTCCAGTAAGGAAAGCTTTTCTATCTTAGTTGGAGGAATAGAGTTTGATGTGATAAAAATAGCCAAAGATATAGGAGGTCTGCATTTTGTTTGATAACAGTAATGTTTAAAAGCTATTCTTCAGAAGGCACTTGCCTAAGGTAACTGCTGGATTATCCCCCACTGGAAGCTTTTACTTGTATTTAAGTATATGAATTTGCAATGGCTCCATTAAAAATTAATACTGTAATTTTTTACCTTAATGAAATGTTCATGGATTCAAGTGTTATATCTGCTTCTGTATGAAAAACTGATTGAAACTTATATGGGAATATTTTAAAATGACATTCTGGGATCTTGCTGTAAAAAATAAAGATCAGCATCACCTAGACGCTTGTTAAAATGCAAATCCCTGGGAACATAGTGCATTTGGCCAGGTATGGTTTGATTCTTTTTTGTGGAGGGTAACATTTCAGCCTTCTTTTCTTACATTAATACTCGATACTTCTTTCCTGTGCCTTCTAAGGCTCCTGAATACTAGTTGGTCTTTTCACAACACATAACTCTTATTTTTCAAGATATTTGAAGGAAACAATAACATAATTTAGGCCATAGAAGCCTTTCCAAAACATTTGTTATGCAAATCAGATATTAGGATGCATTATTCAAGTTTAAATACAAATGACTATTACTTTTTACCATTTTTTGCTGATTTATAACCCCAGAAATGGTACAGGCAACCAAGTGGAATTAGGTGACAACTATAACAATTAGGTTTCTAAGATCGGGTACTTACTGCTAATTTAGATTTCAAGTTATATGAAAGTACTTGAATTTTTGGTATTACTTCATTAGTACAGTACAGTGGTTCTTAAAGCTTGGTCCCTGGATCATCAATATCACTTTTGAGCTTATTAGAAATATAGATTCTCAGGTCTCAACCCAGACTATAAAATCAGATACACTACATTTGGGGCCCTAGCAATTTTTTTCCTCTGTTACTGTATTATAGTTGTACATAATAGCTGGGCTCATTTTGACATCATTCAGGCATGGAATTTACTCCATTTTAGTCCTTGGTTTCCCTACTTTTCCTCCCTCCCCCTGTTACCCTTCCTTTACTCTACTGGGCTACCTTTCACTCATTTACTTTTAATTGGTGCTTTATAGATATGGTGGCATTCACTGTGGTCTATACATGAACATAGTGTAATTTTGTTCCACATTTCCTTCTCTTTGTTGTCCTTCCTCCCACTCAATTGCCTCCTCCTCTGCTGAGCTGCTCTCTATGGTATCCTAGCCCTTACCCCCACTTTTCCCTTACTTTGCTATAGCTTCCATATATGAAAGAAAACATTAGACCTGTGATTTTCTTCAGTCTGGCTTATTATGAAATAAGCATATTGTTCTTCAGTTATATCCATTTACTGACAAATGCCATAATTTCATTCTTCATGGCTGAATAAAACTCCATTGTGTGTATATACCGCATTTTCTTTAACCATTTCATCTATTGAAGAGCACCTGGGCTGATTTCCTATCTTGCCTGTTGTGAATTGTGATGATGGTATAAACTGATGGCTGTATCACTCTAGTAACCCAGCAATTATTTTAACAAGCCCTCCAGGTGATACTGATGTTTACAATAAAGTTTGGGAACCACTGGTATATTGTTCTGGTATAGTAAGTTTTCCCATCACTAGTTTGAATGTAGTTTCACCTAATCAAGTTTGAAAATGTATGACTTGGAAATGAAACACTAAAATAAAGAAAAAGAACTCTTATGCTTAGATATAAGTGCATTGATGACAAGACCGTGAATTAAAAGTTAAGTAATTATGACTGGTATAGTTCAGTTATTACACCTTTACTTGATTATTTGTGTGTTTGCAGGATTATTTATAAACTTTGTATAATCTTAAACTTCTTACAAAACATTTTTATGAGTGTGCAATCTTGTAAGGTGAAAATAAAACCTGTTTGCCAGATAGCTGATAAGTGTAGCATTTATACTAGTATTTAGTGAGAGTTACTCTTTCATTCTTAATCATTTTTAATCATGGTAGACATACAAGATTATCTTGCAGTGACTGGCACTTATGATTGCATTACTGTTTAGTTCCACTGGCCAGATACTGAAAAGGTGAGTAAGATGTCATAGACCACCACTGGGGGCATATTTTGAGGGTTTTTTCCATATGGGATGTGCAATTTACAGGTACTTAGTATTATTCCCTGGACAAGCAGAACTAATATAACATTCTCAATTTTCTCAGTAATCTTCCCTTAAAGCTGTGATGAGATGAAAGTAAAAAACATGTTTTAATCAGTACTATGAGTAGAATTGATTATGTAAAAATTATACAAAATGGAATTATCATGGAAGGAGTTCTAGGGGAAACAATGACTTTTGCTCTTTAATGATAATCTGTGGCCTTTGAACAATAAGCTAGAAGTTTACAATGTTAAAGGGTACGTGAGTAGCACTCTTCCTTGCTTCTGCAGCCTGTTGATTTTTTTAAAGTTGGCTATGACACCTGGTGGACACTTTTCCTTTTTTTTTTTTTTTTTTTTTGTTGTTATTGTAGATGGACACAATATTTTTATGTAGTGCTGAGGTTTGAACCCAATGCCTCACATGCACTGCCACTGAGCTACAACTCCAGCCTCTATTCATTTTTCATGAGGAAAAAAAATGCTATTAAAATTATTTTAAGGGATGGGGATGTGGCTCAAGCGGTAGCGTGCTCACCTGGCATGCATGCGGCCCGGGTTTGATCCTCAGCACCACATACAAACAAAGATGTTATGTCCACCAAAAACTAAAAATAAATATATATATAGAAATTCTCTCAAAATATTATTTTAAAATTTATTTTGTTTTGTAAATAGATATAAAGATAGCATTCACTGTGGTCTGTTTATACATGCAGACTGTACTTCTGTTCCACATTTCCTCCTCTTTCTTTCCTTCTCCCTCTCAATCTTCTATTTTGTTGACCTTCTCTCTGTGGTATTCTATTGTTTCTCCTGTTGCTTAGTTAAAGAATTTAGGGCTGAGTATGAAATGCTGGATTTGAAGTTTAGTTCTGGGTCTTAAATTTTTTAAATCCTAAAATTTGACTTAAAACATATAGAGAACTCTGGTTAAAAGCACTTTTATTGATTACAATATCAATTCACAACACATTATTTCACAAAGCAACTATACAAATAAAGGAATAAATCACTGTAAGAAAGATCAATGAATACTGTTAAATCATGTCACAAGTCCACAGTTGTATAGTTTAAAGCTTTTATAAGAGGCTTTAATCTAGCAAGTTTACCTTTTCCAAAATTAAACATACTACTGACATTCATAGTCAATTGGCCACAAGTGTGTAGATACATCTAGGTGAAGAAAAACATTTTCAAAATTCTTTAACAAATTATTTTAATCAACTTTAAAGACAGTTGACATAGATGCCTTTGACATAGATGCCTTTGGATAAGAAAATGCAAATGTTCAGATGCTGCTTTGAAAGAAAACAATAGGATAGAGCACCATTGTGTAAAAGACAGAAAGGCTTGAAATATCCTACCAAGTATATCACTGAAGTTATGTTAATTAAAAAATAAATATGATGTAAGATTTTGTTGGGTACATTAAATATGAGTTCGAACACGTTTTTCTTAATGTTGCATTATCATACTGTATTTTACAAAATCATTGTACTTAAGAAAAGTGACTTTTTAAGAAAGTTTTGTCAACATGTAAAACATTTGCTAAAATACAAGGTGGTACCATCAGTCTGATAAAATTTAAAACAATGCTAGCGTAGACATTCTAGAAAATATTTTAAGGTGTACCTATTTTAACCAATATTTTAAAATATAGTACTGAATTTGAGCCAACACAAGATGAGTAACAGAAGAAAAACTAGTAAATCTGAAGTATATTTCATATCTACTTAATCCAATTTAAGATAACAGTTTTATTTATGGGACTACATTTCCTCATTAAAAAGACGGTCTTACCTATGGATGATTTTAAAAATTCTCACGGGAGGTAAGAAACAACTTAAAATTTTACTTCCCACAATGGCAAAAGGGAAATGTGAAGCTGAACATAGTACTTAATTACAAGCCTGACGTAGGTTCTAAAGATTCTAGAAAGAACATTCATTGCTAAAATGACAAAGAACCCATTTAGGGGACTTTTTAATCAGTTTTTCCAAGTTAAACTCATCAACAATAAGGAACACGTATTGCATTATAATTTAAAACTTGAGACATTCACATCAATGCCTAAATTTCCCTGAACATTTTCACTTTTAAAACCAGCAGGGTTGGAGCTCAGTTATATAGCAATGGCACAGCATTTTTCTTTAAGGTTTTTTTTTTTTTTTTTGTAGTTCTGTATGGACAGAATGCCTTTATGTGGTGCTAAAGATCGAACCTGGTGCACCTCACATGCTAGGCAAGCATTCTGCCACTGAGATACAGCCCCAGCCTGGAATAGCATTTTTTTTTTTCTTTTTAACCAACAATCTGTCACCTGGAGAAAAGAACGTTTAATAGTTTAAAATCCAACATTTCAGAAACATCTACATTTATTATCTCAGGGAAAGTAGCTTATACTACCATGCAATATTAATCAGCTCAGCTAAGTCTAATTTGAGAATTGCTTACTAGGTTCTCTAGCTACTGAAATACTAAGCCCATACCTCTGCCTCTATGAATCTAGAATTCAATACGGTGTATCACAACTTAAGTTTTGAGCTAGGAAGGACCTTGAATATTTGGTCAAACACTATATCTGCTAAAAATGAGTCCTGTCCAAAGTGAAGGAAATATCCTTGCTGATGACAGGAACTGCTTTCTTGAGCAAGGATTTGGGATGATTTGCCTGGTGATTATGGAGCTTTAGAAAAGAACATGTTCCTTTAAAATATTCTTGCCAGAGGGATATTGTGCATGTGTGTGGTTCCTACTACTTAGGAAGCTGAGAAGGATCCCTTGAAGCCCAGGAGTTTGAGGCCAGCATGGGCAACATAGTGAAACCCTATCTTGTAAAAACAGACCATTCCCCAAAGATCTCAAAAAGCAACTCTGTGATATAAAGAGTCTACATGTAACCTGCTGAGGCACATTATGTTTACATGTTGCTTAAAAAGGTAAAGAAGAAAAACTAATAGGTATCAGATAACTGCAATGTTTTGTTTGTTTGTTTGTTTGTTTTTGAGAGGGGGGCCAGGAATTGAACCTAGGAACCCTTAACAACTGAGCTATGTCTAGAGCCCTTTTTTTTTAATTTGAGAAAGAGTTTCACTAAGTTGTTGAGGCTGACTTTGAACTTGGGATCATCCTGCCTCAGCCTCCAGAGTCACTGGGTTTCAGGTGTCACCACCACACCTGGCTGCAATATTCCTGATGATGCAAATTCTTTAAAATTGAACTGGCCATATTTTTAAACCTTGAAAAACTTAAGATCCAAACTGCAATTATATACTCTGATTTTAAGAAGTCTTATGCACAAAAACAATTAGAAATTCAGCTGAACTCAAACTGCCAATAAACAGATCTAGCAACTGGAACCCCTCGCACTAGAAAGCTAAAGGTTTCATAAGGTAGTTACTGTTGTAATTACACTACTTTTTCACCAACTGGTCCTATGTACAAGTGTTCAGTTGTGGTCAGTTTTCCGTTGTCTAATACGAGAATTGCTTTAAATTCTCTACACAAAGAGTAACATTAAAATAAATGTCATTTAAAAATGTTAAGACCGTAGGATTCTAGCATGTATTATGTTTTTCCGACTAAAGTCTCGTTTCAATAACTTTTAGCAGAAGATAACATATGTACATATATATCTATATACACACATATCTATATAAGTTTGTGTGTATATATACATAGTTATTATAACAGAAGTGCTTCCTTGAATGGGATTTTAGAATGAACTACCTTTTTTTTGGAAATGGATATGTTCCTTTAAAATGTGGCTTATCTCAAAGAGCTACTCTTTATGAAGTGATATAAATAGTTCACAAATAATAATAGCAAAAAGTTGACAGTGATACTAATTAAAATACAAATATACACTCACACCTGCCATCTACAATATTGTTTTGGTCCTTTATCTTAATTTGCCTTTATCCTTTTATTCTCTATTATCAACTGGCCTTAATAAACAAAACTGACACTGATTTCATTGCAACTGATGCACATTTTAGCACATTCATAATATAAAAATGAAAATTTATAGGTACAATTTGGGTGTACTTAGATTAGGGTTACAGGTTATCAAAAGTTAACACACAACTATCTGAACACACAAATATCTGAACAATAACTTAACAGTTTACCAAGTTACAAAACAACAGTGCACTGCTATATATCAGAATAACCCATGACTTAAGCATCAAGCAAGACTAACAATCTTCTATTGTCAATCATCTTTAGATCTACTTGTAGGAAAAAAATCAAAGAAGTGAAGTATTATTGTTTAGATTGGTGGAAGGGACATTGTAGTAACTGACCTATTATACTTTTGACAAGTAGAAGAATTGTGTGGTATATTTTTCTGACTTTCAGGCAAAAGCTGCTTAGAATTTTTTTTTTAATTTTGCTTTCAAGTAGAATCACTTAGACATAGATAGTCTTTGAAGCAAAACCACTTAGAAACCAGTATTTTGTGGGATTGAGAGAAGATTACTATAGGAGAGCAAAAAGCTTAAATGTTTCATTTTAAGAATTTGAGAGAATAGATAGTTTATATCAAATAAGATTTTATATTACATAAACAAAATTCATAAAGTCACCTTATTACATAACAAATCAGTGCTAGCAAATAGTTGAAGTTTATACTTCTCTGAAAAATGTTAATGTTGTCACACTAAATTTTTCATCTAGATGTATGTTAGTAAAGAATACTAGGACAGAGTCTTTAGATGCAGGGACAATCCAAATGTTTATCAAACTTCTGAAATATAAGTAAACCCCTACAACTTAGATCCAGAAAATGAAATCAAGAGGAAGGTGCAACTCAAGAGGAAGGACTACTCAAAAGTGGCAATTGATCATGATTAGTCTTTTAAAATGCCAAGAATTATTTATATGCTAGTATACTTTTTACTAATATAATAAATTCTAATGAAGTTTCTTAGAGATGTCCAAAATGTCAGAGTGAAATATCTATCTCTGGCTATTATAAAGTGAGCACTTATTTAGACTGACATCATGGCAAAGAATGCACTAATGATTCCTGTCTTCTTCCCATGCTCTTAGTAAGCAATCAGTATCCCTTTCAGATTAAAAAGCAATTCAGGATTCAAGGGGACTTCCCTCAAACAGCACACACACGTACAGTATCACTTCCATCTATTATTGTGCCTTCCATTACAAAACTCAAAAATGTGACATTTCTTATGTATAAAAAGTTTAAAATGTAGTTCTTACCAAATGCAAACACAATGACCAGCTGCTATAAAGTGTACATTCTATCCTACATAAAGAAATAATTAAACTCAATACGAGCAAAAATTCCTCAATGTTAAATTCACCCAACTTCTCAAATACACTTGGTCCTTCTGATTTTCACAGGTACCTTGCCTTGCCTGTTTCCCCCATTTTTTTTGTAGTTTCCCAAAAGCTGCTTTTGTATATAATAACTCAATAGAAAAATCTTCACCTGCAAATAAAAGGTAGATTTTTTTTCACAGCTATAGGCTGTAGTATTGATTTCTCCAGATTATCAATGGAGAACAGAAAATATGTATGACACTGTTAATTCCAGATTCTAAGAAAACTGTCCCAAGATCCTGTTGCCACAGCCATGCCATCATCAGTCACACCTAAACAGCTGACACGGTTGTCATGACCAGCGAGGACACCTAAAAAAAATAGTTCAATACAAAGTTAGCAACCATCGTTTTAGTATTTAAAAAGTATGTACATAAACATTTTAAAGGTATGTACCCTGCTATGTACTCTAGCAGGGTAACCAGGTTCCTTTGAGTGGGCAGACCGCAATAAGTTAAGACGTGTGTAAAACACACCTTTTTGTATTATTTGAATTGTTGATATACACATCAATTTGTTTTTAGTTTTTTAAAAAACATTCTGTAATTAAGCTACTTTATATCTAGAAAAACCACAGTTTACATCACTGATATATTCATGATATTTCAATTTTGCTACTGAGCTGTGCTTTCAACAAAAATAAAATTTTAAGTGAAGTTCAATGAAGTAGACTTTTTGTTTTACAAGAACAAAAACATGAAAGTTGCCTTATATCTCTATTTCCAATACCAACTATATATATTTCTAGAAAAACTGAAGTTTACATCACTAATATGTTCATGATATTTCAATTTTGCTCTCTCCATATATAGAGTTTATTCTGTTATCCACCAAACATAACTGTGGTTAAAATGTTGGTTATAACTCTAAACCATCCAACTCAATGAATTTTTATTTCATCTTAAACTCACTTGATATCCTGATCACTACACAGGATAAAATGAAGTATCCATTTTGGAGAGGGTTTGGGAATGAGAAATGTAAAAAAAAAAAAAAAAGTTTTTTTTCAGTACTACTACCAAGCTACCTTTCCAGCCCTTATTTTGAGACAGGGTCTCACTAAATTATCAGACTGACATTTAACTTGCAATCCTCCTGCCTCAGCTTCCCAAGTTGCTAGGATTACAAATGTGTACCACCAAGCCTAGCTATAAAGTTTACTTTCTAATTATGGCTCCCAGTTTTTTTTCTGGAAATCAGCCCTCAAACCAGCAGCTAGATTATGCATTCCAGGTAGAAAAGTAAAAGATGCATCTGGGGTAGAACATGGCTAGTCCAAAGAGGGGGAAAGGCTGTAAGTTATACCACAGGTTCCCCAGTGAAAGCCTGGCTAGATCATCCTTTAGTGAGCCCTACTGTCATCACACCCAACCATAGCTGGATATATGGAGTTTCAAATAGTTTTGGTGCCTCTAAGTATGAACAAGAAGCCAAGAATCACCAGTCTTTTAAGGAAATAATCCAAAAATAAGGACAGGATAGAACAAAAAATAGGAACATAGGAAAAAAAACAATTTGGAAAAACAAAAGACTATGCTTGAAGAAGAAAACCTTAAGAAATAATTCACTAGTAATCTCAAAGAAGCAGAATACATCAATCAGGAGAAAAATAATAGATGCCATAAAAATGAAAGACAAAAACAGCTCTTAAAAAGATGGCAGCAAAAATGGAAACCAACACTTAAGGGTTGAAAGAAAAGATGAAGATTCCAGCAACTCAGGAGGCTGAGATGTGAGAATCCCAAGTTCAAGACCAGGCCCAGCAACTTAGAACAACATCATATATATAGTTTATCCTTCAGCAACATAGAAGACCATTAACTTAAAAAAATCAGAAGGACTGGGGATATAGCTCTGTGGTACTGCTCAAGACCCTGGATTCAATCTCCAGAACCACAAAAACAAAATCAAAAAAGTTCACCAAATACCCAGTGCAATGGATGAAAATGGTTCCACTCAAAGACAAAAGAAAATCTGAGGATTCATTAGTGACCAGCTCATCAGAACCAAAAAGATAAAATCTAAAAAAATCAACTCCAGAGAATACAAAAATACTGTATAGCAAAGGATGTCATACCTTATTGTTCAGTAGTAAACACTTCTTAAAAAGTCATAATTATATAACACACAATGCTGTTGTTTATGAATGTAAACAAAACCAGCTGTAAGGGAAAACTGGAAGATGGGAAGCATGTGACTACTGAGGGAAGAGGGATGCTAAGCCATACCCTTGCCATCCATGACAGTAGTTCAACAGAGAATGCCTCAAAGTTTCTTAAACAGAAAAAAATATCAAGTAACAGCAATATAGTCCTATTTAAAGATATGGAAATAAATAAAAGTCTAAAGTAGCTAATTTGGAAAGTGGAGTATATGGGTTAGAGTCAAAGATAACAAGTCACATAGAAACATTCAATTGCTTAAATATAATTTAAAGTAAAATTTTGATTTTTTAAATAGGAAGGACAGCAGAATAAAATAGACACTACTATTGCTCTATGTATATACGTGACTGTACGACCAATGTGATTCAGCAACCTGTACACTCAGAAAAAGGAGAAATTATACCCCCATTTGATTCAAATGTATGATATGTCAAGATCATTGTATGGTCTTGTGTAACTAATTAAAACAAATTAAAATTGCTTTAATTTGTAATTAACCACAGTCCCCGATGTGGCTTGATTGTGTACTCTAATATTTGGGAACCTGCAAGGGAGAAATCCGAGAATGAGACTAAAAGAAGATAATAGGTCTATATTCTATGCCCCACAAGATCTGTTCCAAGAGGAAGACAACCCACAGCAGTTAAACTACTTTCTGTCAGGTTTTAAGAAAACTGAGATTTATTATAAAAATCATATTCATTATTCATCTTTATACTGAAATTTAGCAAACAAGAAAATATTATGGAACTCAATGTTACTCTTCAGAACCTTAATAAAAATACAGATGATAGTTTGTAGGTCCTCTCAAGTGTAATGACAATGAACACGAAGGCTCTGAAGCTCCTGGGGACTTATTTACCAACCTGCACGATCTCCTTTCAGCGTGTCCCATACATTACAATTAAAGTCATCATAACCAGCCAGCAGGAGGCGCCCACTTTTTGAGAAAGCTACAGAAGTGATTCCACAGATTATATTGTCATGAGAATACAACAACAACTCTTGGTCTGCTCGGAGGTCAAAGAGCCGGCAAGTAGCATCATCGGAGCCAGTGGCAAAGGCATATCCATTTGGAAAAAACTAGAAAGAAAAGCAACACACATTTATTCCACATGTGTACATGAAAATCATGGGAGGCAGTACAATAACAGACTGGGTCAAGGCAGATCTAGACTAGAATTCCAACTTTGTTACTTACCCTGTAAGTGACTGCTAGACACTAAAGAGTTTTAAATATTCTGGGCCTTAGTTTCAGAGTTACGATTGAATAAAATGACATATGCAAAGCACCTAGTCCACTGTTCAGCACATAGCAAATGTTAAATACTGGCTCTGCTTCTCTGCTATGTTTATTAAAACACTGAAATCAACAGGGGATAGAGCAGGGAAGTGCTGGGGAAGTGATACTGGTCAAATTATATTGTTACATTGTGTAAAAAAACACTAAGTCATGTATTAGTATTTATAGAATAAGGTGGCATGTGTATTTAAGTATAAGTGCATATGCGTGTGTGTGTGTGTGTGTGTATGTATACATATATATATGAAGATTTTTGAATATTTGGATATTTTGAATATATATAAAGAAATATTCCAAAATCATATTATGAGATATAGAAAAGATTTTATAAAAGAAAACATAAAACATTACAATAATACTAGGTAATAAATGAGTAATAAAGAAAACTATGTATGGTTAGTCTATGAATAATATTTCTGATACTGGGACTATACAACAATGACTTTTTTACAAAGGGAAAATCACATTCTATATGTTTATCAGCCATCTGTTTTCTTGCTTCAAATGTTACTTTACAGTCTTATTGTTTGTCTATTAATATTGTTTACTTTAAAAATATGCAGCACAGGAGGCTGAGGCAGGAGAATCACAAGTTTGAGGCCAACCTCAGCAACTTAGTGAGGCCCTAAGCAACTTAGTGAGACTCTATCTCAAAGTAAAAAATAAAAAGGGATGGGATATTGCTCAGTGATTTAGCATCCTTGAATTCAAGCCCCAGTACAGAAACACACACACACACACATACACACACACGCAGTAGTTTTACATTTTTGTGCAGTCAAGTTTATCTTTCCCTTGAGATTTCTTCCATTGCTTTCTATAAACCTTCTCCAGGTTGATAGCTGATAAATGTTGTTATGTTCATTTTAATTTCATTTTTCACATCTTAATTTTTATGCATCTGGAGCTTATTCGATAAACAGCATTCAGTGTAAGAATCTAATGCAATTTCCTTAATAGTTCAGCAATTGTTGCCTCTGTTAACTGATTTTTCTATTTGATTGAAGGGAAGGAAGGAAGGGAAAAGAAGGAATTATGGAATGAAATTGACAAAATTTTGCTAGGTACACATTTGATTTTTAAAATAGTTTTTGTAATCCAGAATATACAGTGAACTTTTTTCTTTGGGTTTCTAGATAGCTAAACACACCTCTTTCAAATAATATTTTTCCTAGTTTCTAATGCATCTCTTATTTTCATTGTAATCAACTATACTGGCTGGAAGTTTCAGAATGATTTAAATAACGGTGATAGTGTTACTGCTGTCCTCTTGCTACCAGGTGAATGCCTTTGCTGTGTTTCACAATCCAGGTATTGGTGGGGTAGGCAGTGTTCACAGGTTAATCAGTTTCTGGAAATGCAAACACTTGTAATGCTTTTTAGGATGGTGAAAGCTTGGTCCTGGTGGAGGTAGTGTCTCCACACTAAATGAGCAAATTCTTTTCCTTTTCAAACTCCTTGAGGGCTTGATAAGCCTCTCACAATTTCTTCCTTCCAACTTCTAAGCATCCCTTCATCAGTCATCCCAGACTACAGTGCCGTTCAGAAGGTCCTCTGAAAAGCAAGATTTTACCAAATCCTTACAGCCCACTCACACTCTAGTATTTCTGATCATTTGCTTTCATTTTAATAACAGCAAAACACTCTGTCGTTCCTTTGGAGAAAGTCCAACACTAACTTACATGTCCAAATAACTTACATGTCAAAGAAGAAATGAAAGAAAATCAGAATTCTGAACTGAATGAAAATGAAAACACAAAGCATCAAAATTTGAAGGACATAGTTTCAAGCAATACTGAGAAAGAAATTTATAGGTGTAAGCTCCAGTATTAGAAAAGAAAATAGTTTCAAATCAATATCGGTTTCTGCCTTAAGAAACTAGAGAAAGAAAGCAAATGACATCCAAGTTTCATTCAATTGAAAAATAATAAAGATCTGAGTGAAAAATCCATGAAACAGAAAACAGACAAACAAACAAAATAGGGAACATCACTGGAAACAAAAGCTGAGGGTTAGGGATGTGACTCAGTGGCAGAGCACTTGCCTAACATGCAAAAGGCCCAGGGATCCTCAGCACCAAACCAAACCAAACAAAACAACAACAACAAAAAACCTCCAAAAAACAAAAGCTGGCTCTTTGAGAAGATAAGTAAAACTGCTAAGCTTCCAGCTAGAACTATTCATTTTGCTAGGGCTGCCGTAACAAGGCATCATAAACTGGTGGTTTAAACAAAATGTGTTGTTTCACAATTCTGGAAGCTAGACGTTCAATATCAAGAGGTCTGAGGGCTGTGAGGGAAGAGCCCGTTAGGCCTTTCTCCTCTGCTTGTGGATGGTCATCTTCTCCCTTCTCTCTTCATATCTGTCTTCTCGTTATGCTCAGCTGTCTTCAAACCTCCCTCTTTCATAAGGACACCAGTCACTTTGGAGAGTGGCCCACCCAAACCAGGAGGACCTCATTTAGGTAATTACATCTGTAATAAACCTGTTTTAACAAGGTCACATTCTAAGTTACTGGGGCTTAGGGCTTCAACATATAAATTTTGGATGGACACAATTCGGCCCACAGTACCAGACTATTTAGGAAAAAGTACAAATTACCAACACCATAAACGAGAAGGAAAAATCCTACATATTCTACAAATGTTAAAAGAATAGTAAGAAAAGAGTATAAAAAATTTAAAACCAATAAATTTGACAGTGTAGATGATATGAATCCCTTAAAAGATACAGACTACCAAAACTCACTCAAAAAAAAAAAATAGGCCAGGTACAGTGGTGCATACCTATAATCCTGGCAGCTCAGGAGGCTGAGGCAGGAGGATTGTAAATTCAAGGTCAGTCTCAGCAAATTAGCAAGATCCTGTCTCAAAATAAAATTTAGGAAGGACTGGGGTGTGTCTCAGTGGTAAAGCTCCTCTAGGTTCAATCTCCAGTACAAAAAAGAAAAGAGCCCACCCCTAATATGACATAAGATCTGGAGTTTAAAATCTTTTTGAGGAAAACTTCCTGGCTAGAGAGCTTCACAGATAAATTCAGCCAAGTATTTATGAAGCAATAACAATTCTATACAAACTTCCAGAAAGCTGAATAGGAATAGGAGGGAAGGCTTCCCAATGCCTCCTCTGAGGCCAGCATTATTTGATACAAAAGCCAGACAAAACATTTCCAGAAATGAAAAATAGAGCAATGACTTTATGAACAGGAATGCAAAACTTCACAACAAAAATTTCAGCAATCAAATCCACTAATATATAAAAAGAATAATGCATTATAACCAATTGTGGTTTGTTCCAGAAATGCAGGGGTGCATTAATATTTAAAAATCAGTGACAAATGTCAATTAGCTTGATTTAATGCATTCCACGGTGTGTGTATATATGTATGAACATAACTATGCATTATAAATATGTAAAGATTTTATTTGTCACTTATACCCTTTTAAAGCTGGGGTTGGGGAGAGCCTTGATAGGAACAGCTGCATTTGGTCCTGGGAATGAAATTAATAATTCCAATTTATAATTATTAACAATACTTTTACTGCCAAGAAACACATGGAGGTCCCACAAATATAAACTCAAGTATGAAATTTCAGAAACTCAGTGAACTATTCAGTGAGGTTTAAATGGGTCTTGCCTACAAATCAGATATTATGGCTTGAGTTCCTAGCACACGATAAACAGTATGAGAAAATTTGGGGGAAATTAAAAGTCACCACTGAATATAACTAGAAAGTGAAAATACAATAAAGTTGGTCATAATTCCATCTGAGACAAAAAAGGAATCATATCTTCCTTTGAACCATTTGACAGTGTGGATGATTCCAAAAGAAAGTCTCAATATTTATTTTAGTAAAGATGGTGATAACATCCAGCCCACCTCCCTGCAAAAAGCAGAAGAAAAATCAATCAATGTAAATTCACCATTTTAACAGACTGAAAAGGGGGAGCTACACACGACCGTCTCAACGGATGGAGAAAAGGTACCTGATAAAATTCAAAGCCCTTTCCTGATTTCAAAGTTTAGTGAATTAGGAATATAAGAGGACATCCTAGCTTGAGAGACATGCTGGGGTGAGTCGGGAAGGCTGGGCTTGCCAGCTCTAAGACTCTCAAACCAGGCTGACCTGGGGTGGGGGTAGCAAAATATTTACTTTCTCTGATGTTCTCCTTAAAATCATGTAAAAGTGACTTTCAACATGTAAATGATAAAAACTTAACCATATTTTAAATCTGAAAATATCTTCTTATAAAATTAGAATGTCTTATACATCTGTCTTTGGTGACAGTGGTACTTTGGAAATCCCAGGCACATCTATACACTTTGGCATCTGACGTACATAGGGACATTTGCCTGTGGCAGAGTCCCACATCTCCTAACACCTTCCCCTGGATCCTCACCATTGATAATTGTTTTGAAGGCTATTCAGAATGTCACTTTTGCTTTATCCTATTTATAAACACATATGACTAGTTCATTCTCACATATACTGAGTACTTTTTGTCTGGCTTAATCAACTTAGAGTTCTGTTTTTGTTTGTTTGTTTGTTTGTTTTAAATGAGAGCTCATGCAGACAGTAAATGGCAGAACTAATATTTAATCCCAAGTATGGCTCACCTTAGAAGCTACACTCTTTACACTAAACAGCTGCCTTTTCATTTGTTACTGGTCTCTCTCCAGGTTGTTCCCTTTGGCCCAAGAGAGTTGTTTTTCTCATCTGAACACACTGCTGTGTTCAGATGAGATTTGGTCCTGCTTCTTCAAGGTGAGCTATCCCTCTAATTTGAAAGGAAACCTGTATTTTGGGCTGGGAGTGTAACTTAATGGTAGACTCCTCACCGATCATGCTCAAGGCCTTGGGTTCAATCCCCAGTACCATATAAACAACAACAAAAATAATTCTTATGTTTTATCTGCAAATGAAAACCTCTGGATTAAACTTTTTCTCACATCAAACACTATTATTTGGAAATTTGATGTTAAAAGAGCACATTATTTATAAGAATCCTTGAGAGCAATTTTGTTATTTAAAATCTTGGCACAGAGGTCAAGACTTTAAATGCATAATACATTTTTTAAAAATTGCAATTTCAAAACAAACAAAAACAAAAATGTGATGCACTTACACTGACAGCATTAATATCTGAGACGTGTCCTGTGAAAGACTGTCTACACATTCCATCTCGAATATCCCATAATTTGGAAGAGGCATCACAAGCACCAGAAACAAAAGTGCGCATGTCAGGACTCAGAGAAAGACTCATGACATCTCCAGAGTGCCCAGTGAATGTGGTGGTCTGCTGGGCAGTTTCTATGTCCCATAAAGCACTGTAATTATAAAAAAAAAAAAAAAACCCTCAATGACCAGTATTGTGTCTGCTGTTAGCTCCTACAAACTACCCTCAAACTCCAATCAGTGTACTTCTGGGATAAACTTACCAAGTTGTATCTCCTGAACTTGTAACAATCTGGCTGTCATCTAAAAAGCGACAGCAGGACAAGTAACCTGCAGCACAGAAAGTAGAAAATTTTAGGTTATATCACTGATCAAATAAGCCAAGTATCACATGGAATAGTAATATTCTTTCAAAAATATAACACCCGGGTGGCGAGTGTGTCTGTATGATCTATAGTTCTGCTTTTCATTACTTTAACTCCACACTGTCTGCAACTAACTCGTATCAACAAGTTCTACTGAGGCACTCAGTACCTCAATGACATTGGGCACTCTGAAGGTTACAAAGCTGACGACAACATCTAAGACAGTTACCAAGGAAAGAAGATGCTCCCTTACACACCTAATTACAATCCAAGCTGTTAAGAACCTGGGAGGAAACCTTAAAAATGCAGAGAGAAGTGAGAACATCCATGGAGGTTTTATGAAAGATGTAGCATATGAATGCCCAGCATCTCTCAGTACTTCATAGTATGGAAATAGCAGGGAAATACTGTGCTAGAGACTTTTGTAAAAACACAATAAATAATTTTTGTAATGACAAAAATTCAGATGGGTAGAAATCAAAGGAGTGGCAATAAATTCCTAATTAACACCACTAACCAAGTACTACACTACAGAACTATGAGGTGCACACTGGCAAATAAGGCAAGCCAATATCACACAGTGCAAAATGCTCCCTTCATGTATTATCATACATACTTTTGATTATATAACTGAGTAGAGATGCCACGAATCCCATACTTGTTACATGGGAGCAAAAAAGATATATAATTGCATTGTCTTTTTATTTTATACTTTTCATGATTGTTTAAATTTTTATAGTAAATTTATCATTTTTTACAGGAATAACTGCTATTTTCAAAAGAAAAAATAAAATTGTGGGGAGCTGGAAGTAGTACAGTTCCTTGGAAAAGCATGTGGTTAGCATGCATGAGGTCCTGGGTTCAATCTCTAGTACCCAAATAATATTAAAATAAAATTAAGGTCATTGATGTTTTCTTGTTTTATGTATAGGTGTTGTAAGTTTTTGTCATTTCTTAAGCTTTTTAATATTTTAATTACAATGCTCTAATGTGAAGAAGTTTGGACTTACATATATTACAAGGAAAATTAGTTTATAGTAAGATTAAAAGGTAAGTAAAATGTCCATGAGAATAAAATTTTCTCTGAACAGTTTAAAAATGAAATCACAAAATATCTACTTGAAGTGAAACTGGAAGTTTTGTACTAATTTAATCCTTAATCTACCTTTTCATTTTTTTATCAGTGGAACCTTTTAATTGTTCCTTCTATATTATTCTTCTCCATGCTTGGCTTACATCATTACATGACTTTTGTTGCAGATAGTGTGAGTGTACTAGATTTGTTTGCTTCTATCTAGTCTATTGTTTTAAGTATTGTCAGGAGGACTTTTGGTTTGACCAAGTAGTTTTGCAAAGTCTTTCTCCACCTGGTAACATATGAATGTATAGAAGTAAAGCTAAAAATTGCAAACCTTGTTTTATTTGTTATACTCCTTCTGGTGTTTATGAATTGATGTTATTTGAAAGCTTTTTGTAATGTTAAAAACAATCCAAAGAGAGAAATCTTTTTTTTTTAGAATTTTTAATATTTATTTTTTAGTTCTCGGCAGATACAACATCTTTGTTGGTATGTGGTGCTGAGGATCAAACCCGGGTCGCACGCATGCCAGGTGAGCGCGCTACCACTTGAGCCACATCCCCAGCCCGCCAAAGAGAGAAATCTTTACAAAGATGCCCAAAAAAAAAAAAAAAAAATAAGGTCATTGCATGCATGATTTTTAAAAGTTATCATTTCCCTATTTCAGAGTAATTTCTATTCTTTCCCCATTAACACTCATCCTTTAGTCAGTTGAGCCCAATTTGTCATGTATCTTGGGTCAGTGAAGTCTAGGGAAGAAGCAAGGTGGGACAGGAGAGAAGAGTGTTTAGTGATGCTCACCTGTGTGACCTGGCAACTCTCGGCTCACTCTCACGTTTCCCTCTCTGGTTTTTAAGTTATATATAGAGCAGATGTTGTCCAGACCTCCACAAGCAACATAATTACCAGATGGGGCATAAGCACAGGTCATCACCCAAGAGGATCTCAAAGGAATAGCATGCATCTATGAAACAAATACAACCCACAAACTATCACTATGGAAAGATTACAAACACAGTCATTTATTTTTAAAATCTACTTACAATGAAGTAAATATTATTAAAATTAAATACATATAAGAAAAATAAGCCAAATAAAAATATGACAACTTGAAAAAGTATTTATCTTTTAAAATTATCAAATTTAAAATACCAATCCACATACAAATGCCTTTTACCATTATTTCTGCATTATTAAATCATTCGGAGTTAAGAAGTATTGTTTTTAGAAATTGCTTTTAGTACAAGCACGGACATAAGGGTGTTCCAATGCTAAAATACCCATCTGAAACATTAAGTGGCACGCAAAAGAAGAATCTCCTCCATAACACCGAATAATTAAAAGGAAGGTAATTAACAAGTATCAGTTCTTTAAAGAGGTTCTTTCACAAAGAGATGACACTAGCATCCCTGCATTAATAGGCACAGATTCTGAGATCTCACTCAAACAATGGTAATAGTTGTGCGTAGATCTAGTCACACCTGTCTGGTGACTTAACTCCAAACTTCTGCAGGTCACATGGAAAAACTGAAGGTGTCTGGAAAAACAAAGCTAAATGCTCTGTATGGGGAATGAACACATCCCATGCCTACTACTATGCTCTTCCTTAACCTAAAATAATGTTTTTGAAGTGCAGTTTTTTAAAAAATGGAATTGAAAGAGACATGCTTAATGCCCATTAATACAGAAAAACTGTTATATAGTTATCTTAGCTAGCTTTAAAATCTCAAGCAGCTTGGGGTATAGCTCTGATAGAGTACTTGCTCAACATGTGCAAGTGTTGATCAACACTTTTGGTGCTGTTGATCAAACACTGGGTTTGATCAACAGCACCAAAAAAAAAAAGAAGTTATTATTTCACTAAATAATTACTGGGATTATTATAAATATAATGGGATTCCTTCCAGTGGATATATTAAGAGAATATTGTATTTGACCACCAAGAGACCTAAACAAGTTGTAATTTGCCTCTAATCTACTATATCTTCCAATTAGTTCAGAACCAGAAATCAATGCCTAGAGTGGGCCAAGGAAAAGCTTTATACTAGCCATCTAGCTTACCCATACTAGAAATAAAAATCTCTGGGTCTTTCACATTAGAATATGCGATTTTAAAAAAATAATTTATGTAAAAAAATTTCTAAAATTTCAATATAAATTAGGAAATTCAAGCCAAACACTCTGAACAATATTCCTGTAGTTTGTCCTTGGAAATAAAAAAAAAGGACTAAACATTAAAAGCAAACACTAAGCCTAAAGAGAGGATCTAGATTAAAATAAATAAAATGTTAATCTCAGAAGGCAAATAAAGTTTGAAGAAAGAATAAAAGAAAGAATTGGTGGACAGCAAAACAAACATAAGATTACTTAGAAGAAGGATTAAGAAATTCTACCTTATTTGTTGTATAGCTATCCCAAATAATTAATTTTCCATCTTGGGAAGCACTTACTAGTAGCCTAGAGGAACAAACACAAAAATAATTTGATACTTAGAGGAAAAAAGAGTTTAAATTAGTTATGCATTGCATTAATGTAGGACAGTTCAGAAAAGAAAGTAACAAATTTTTCCAATAAAAACCTGATACCAAGAAATGTTCTTCCAACTTTTAAAAAATGTATGCTACATGTCAAAAATTTTGAACATACATCATAAAATTTAGCAATTTGACTGAGAATGTCTATGGCTATGATTCAACATCATTTCAAGTGATTGGATTTATCAGTCATTATTCAAGGTTTTGGTAGACATTAGCTGACTGGCTGTCTCATTTAGTATTACCAATTAAATTGAATGGCAGTAGAGTACGTACAGAATTAAAGGCACACTTCATTCAATCTAAACACACCAACAGGGATCTGTGAGTGCACTGCAGTGTCACAGGTACAAATGTGGCCCTATCTCCATCCTTGAGTTCTCTACCATCTGGAGGAGAAAAGACGTTTGTGTATATTTATAATAAGTCAAGGGAATGAAAACTGTCACAAGAGTGGTATAAAGTACATCCCACAGGAAAATAAAAGAGGAATGAATAACTGCTACTTGAATTAACTAAAATTCAGTTGGTAGAGTGTTTTCCTCACATGCACAAGGCCCTGGGTTCCATCCCCAGCACCACCACCAAAAAAAAAGAAGAGAGAGAGAGAATGCATCTTTAAAAATGGAATTAACAGCTAAAGATAGAGAAAACTGTGTATTCTAAGGGTAGGGCTGAAGTATGATCAATGACAACAGGTGGAAAAATACAGTGAATGTTTCAGGACTGGGTCTTCCAATTTTGTAGTTTGTGAAAAATAGGAAACATAAGCTAAGAAAAGTAGACCAGATTTAACTACAGGAAACATTATTTGCTAGACTATGGGGTATAAACTCTTGACTAAGTACTTATTAGTCATTGAATTTTTAATTTTGTTCTGGAATTATATTTTTCACCATGATATAAAATTTAGAAGATTAAAAAAAAAATTACCTTGCTAAGCCTAATTCCCAGCAGCTCATCTGAGTTCCCTTCCCCTTAAGAAAATAACATCATTTCTCTTTTTTCTAGGGGCGGGGTGGGGGGGCGGGTGGTTACCAGAGATTGAACTCAACCACTGAGCCACATCTCCAGCCCTATTTTGTGTTTTATTTAGAGACAGGGTCTCCCTGAGTTGCTTTGTGCCTTGCTTTTGCTGAGGCTGGCTTTGAACTCAAAATCCTCCTGCCTCAAGCCACTGTGATTACAGGCATGTGCCATTGTGCCTGGCTATCATCAGGTTCTTAATGTTGTAAATATTAATTTTGTTGTTACAAAAGGGAAGATCTGATAGTAGAGAATAGGAACCCATGGAAAATTCTTCAAAAATCAATTGGCATCATCAGTTTCAGAATGGGTAGGAAGACAATGTGAGGCAGGTTCCTGGGGGACTTGTTTGCTTTTGAGAAAGAAAGGATGACTAGTGTTGTTTCAAGTAACAGGATTTCAGGTTAAAATTCTGCTCTATCAACAAGGCACATTATTTTTACCCTAAATTTTTTTTTAAGAAAAAGAATACAGTATTTGCCTTAGCTCTATGTCAATTATATAATCTTATCTATCCCCTCCTAAGAGGCACACAGGGTATATTACTTCTCCGTATCCCATTTATATCCAAGAGAAACAAGTGAGGGAGGCTTTCTCTGCTTACAATTTTAGTGTCTCTTGGAAGCAGAGAACACATGTGCAACTTTTATTAAACAATATTTTTTGACATTACACAGTAAGATGAACTAAATCAAAGAAACAAGGTGGTCTCTGAGGCAGCAGGCAGATTTACTACTGCCAGATGTGCTGAATAAAGTGGAGGCTGAACTGAAACCCTAGGAACACAGTGAACAGTGGTAACCAACCATATATCCTGTAAGCCACAGGTGTGTCCAGATGTGTGTGTGTGTGTGTGCACCTGCTGATGCTCAGATTTAATTTGAACATATGCATTTATATGTTGAGTTGGGGGAGTAAAAAAGATGTAGTGAATAAAAATATTCTTGTTTCATGTAATTCGATCCTCTGTGAACTGAGGTAGTAAGAAATTGTAGCAATATCTATTAATTTGCACACAGTGTTCAATATATATTTGTTTATTAACTGAAAGGGTTAATATATAATAAAACTGCTTGGGGCATATTAAAAAAACAAAGTATAATACCCTACTGCAAAAAAAGAAGCCCTCTTTGAAATAGTCTTCCTAGCTCATATGATAAAGGTCTTTTTGAGAAGTAAACTGGCTTTCTCGATTAAAAGTTTCTAAACTTTCAGGCTGCAGATACAGCTCAATGGTAGAGGATTCAAGAGCCCCTGGGTTTGATCCTTGCACCAAAAGAAAAATTTGAATATTCTTAGTGAAAATAAAGTGTTCAGGGACTGGGTGCGGTGTGCATGCCTGTAATCCCAGTGGCTCGGGAGGCTGAGGCAGGAGGATCTCAAGTTCAAAGCCAGCCTCAGCAACTTAGCAAGACCCTGTCTCTAAATAAAATGTGAAAAGGGGCCTGGGATGTGGCTTAGTGGTTAAGCACCCCTGGGTTCAATCCGCAGTACCAAAAAAAAAAAAGAAAAGAAAAGACAGTGTTCGTATTGGATGCATATTCTGTAAACACTTCATAAATATAGTTTGTTTTTAAACAAAGAAAATGCAAATGATGATTCTTAAGGAAAACAATTTGGATGACAGATTGAAAGTGAGAGGCACAAACCTTGAATCATATCCCCAGTGCATAGCATAGATTTTAGCTAGATGGCCTCTCAGCGTACGTCTTGTTCGCATTTGTATCCGACCCACAGAGTCCATATTTGATGTGATCTTCAGAAAGCAATAAAAACGTTATTCTTTACTTTAGATATCGTTCAGGAGATAAACCTGAAATATTCAATTAGTAGGTGATAAAAAGCAGATATGAAATTTATAGTAATTTTCATTCAATATAAATAATTCTGCAAAATCATTATGGGATCAAAATGCTGTTCATAAAAAAAACTACGGTTAATTTAAAATAACCCTATGTGTCCTTATAGGCAAGACTCTTAACTAAAAAGAACAGATGAACCTCTAAACTTTAATCAAAAATCAGCCACCCTAGAGTCTAGGAAGGGAAGTGAGGACTGGGGGATTGCTTAATGGGTACAACAATATAGTTATACAAAACAAATAGGTTCTTATGTTCTACAATAAAGTACAGAATATAACAGCCTACCTATTATATATTTTATAAAAAAAAAAAAACTAGAAGAGAGGGCTTGAAGCTTCCCAATACAAAGATATAACTGTTGAAGAGAAGGGAAATGCTCATTATCCAGATTTGACCACTACATATTGTGTACCTGCATCACATCATCACATTGTACCTGTAAATATGTACAATTATTATGTATCAATTAAGAAAATTTGCAATTAAACACTCATGAAGATAATCTCCAAGTCATCTGTATCAGTGTCAAGTTACTTCATATGAATCACTAAAACAAATTGGGGGGGAAAAAACTTTACCTGAACAAGCGTTGCATCATTACATGCTTTCCTGGCATCCTGAAACATACAAAAACACATGTTGATAATCCATTTAGATCTAGAATCCTCTAGATCTTATTAACACTTTATTGAAAATGTAGATTTGCAAGTAAATTTTTTTTTACCATACATATAATCTCTATTTAAAATGATTTTGAGCTGGGCATAGAGGCACTCACCTGTGGTCCCAGCAGCTTGGGAGGCTGAGGCAGGAGGATTATGATTCAAAGGCAGCCTCAGCAATTTATCAAGGTCCTAAACAACTTAACAAGACCCTGTCTCTAAATGAAAATTTAAAAACGGATAGGGATGTGGCTCAGTGGTTAAGTGCCCCGAGTTCAATCCCTGATACCAAGGAAAAAATCATGTTTTAAAATACAATTTACATAACCTAAAATTAACCATTTTAATCATCTTAAGATATATGATTCAGTAATTTTTAGTATATTTACAATGCTGTACAACCATCACTCGTATCTAATTCTAGAACATTTCTATCACCTCCCAAAAGGAATCCCATCATCCTATTTCCCTTTTTCCATAATTTCTGTGATTGCTAATCTTCTTTCTTTCTCTATGGATTTACCTCATCTAAGACATTTCATATGTGGCCTTTTTAAATATCTGGCTTTTTTTATTTAGTAATAATATTTTCAAGGTTCAGCTATGTTATAGCATTAATCAGTACCTCAATTCCCTTTTATGGCTAATATTCCATTATATGGATATTCCACATTTTGTTTATCCTTTAATCAAAACTGATATGGGTTTTTTCCCCCACTTTTTGGCTATTACAAAAAATGATGCTATGAGCATTCATGTACAAGTTTTTGTGTATAGTTATGTATTTAATTCTTTGGGGTATTAAATAAGAGTGAAAATGGTGAGTAATATAGGAACTCTGTCAAACTATTTTTTTAATATTTATTTTTTAGTTGTAGTTGGACACAATACCTTTATTTTTGTTTATTTATTTTTATGTGGTGCTGAGGATTGAACCCAGGGCCTTGCACGTGCTAGGCAAGCGCTCTACCACTGAGCCACAACCCCAGCCCTCTGTCAAACTATTATTCACATAAGTTATATTACATTCCCATCAACAATGTAGGAGGTTGATTTCTCAATTTCTTCATATCCTCACCAACATTTATTATCATTTATTTTTTAAATTATAGCCATCTTATTAGATGTGAAGAGGTATCTCATTATGGTTTTGCTTTGTTAAAGATCAATGATGTTGAGTACCTCTCTTGTACTTACTATTGGAATAATGTCTATTCCAGGTCTCTGCCAGTACTTCAACGGGGTTGTCATTCTACTGTTCAGTTGTAGTAGTTCTTTATATATATATATTGAATACTAAACCCTTATCAGAGGAATAATTGATAAATATTATCTTCCATTCTTTCAACTGTCCTTTCATTTTCTTGATTGTGTCCTTTAGCACACAAGTTTTTAATTTTGATGAAGTTCAGTTTATCTTTTTCTTTTGGTGTCATATTTAATTTGCGTAATCCAAAGTCAGGAAAATTTACAACTATGTTTACTGCCAAGAATTCTGCACTTTTGAATGTTACATTTAGGTATCATTTTGAGTTATTATTTATATATGGTGTGAGATAGGGGGTCCAAATTCTTTCCTCTACTTGTGGATATCCAAGTGTTCCAGTTCCATTTATTGAAAAGACTATTTTTTCCCTATTGAATGAGTTTGTTAAAAATCAGTGGACCATAAATATATGGATTTGTTTATGGACTTTCAAATTGTAAACCATTGTACAAACTTCTTTATTTACCAGGGATTGAATTTAGGGGTACTTGACCACTGAGCCACATCCCCTGCCCTATTTTGTATTTTATTTAGAGACAGGGTCTTACTGAGTTGCTTAGTGCCTCACTTTTGCTGAGGCTGGCCTTGAATTCGGTCTTCTCCTGCCTCAGCCTCCCAAGATGCTATGATTACAGGTAATGTAATCCCACAGCGCCCCACTCAAACATATTTTTATTTTATGATTTAAAGACTTGCAAAACTGTATCCTGATATAAAATTATTAAGTTGATTTAATAAGCTCACAGTATTCAGAGTTATATTAATTATTAAGGCTTTAGCAGAAAGTAACATTTATTTATATAGGCAACTGTTATTTGTTGCTACTAGGAAGAAAATATTTTAGATCCAATATGCAAAAATATACCTCAGAAATTTTGAGTTGGGGATCTAGCCCAGGCCCTTGCATTTGCTAAGCATATGCTCTACCACTGAGCTATATCTCCAGACACAGTAAAATGATTTTTTTTAATGTAATAGCAACAATTTACACTGAATGACATCCATATTTTTATAACAAATTCCTTCCATGTAAGCAGGTGTTTATGTCTTAATTATTATAAGGTATTCTTTCAGTGAAACCTTAAATTTTTATACAAACAGAGGGAAGATTATAAACAGAAATCAACATAACAAAATAAAGGAGCAATAAATATATTTTAAAAAAACATTAAAACACTTTATTTATTTAGGTGCTGAGGATTAAATCCAGGACCTTGCACATGCTAAGCATGTACTCAACTAGTAAGCTATACCCCAACCCCAGCAAAACATTTTAAACCAAGTTTGTCAGTTAATAACAAATTTAGAGAATTGATATACATGCTAGATTTAAGATAATCTCCCCCTCCACAAAGGTTAGTGTAGTATCCTCTTTATTTTATCATTATTATTATTTGCCTACAGTGCTTTGTATACTCCTAGGCAAAGAGAAGATTTTTACAGAATAAAACCCAACAAAGTCTTTGCAGCATAGACTAGATGGAAGATATGATAATTTTGGCTGCTTTTTCAACCTTCTGGTAAATAGACTATTTCTATGTAAGAGTGTTTCACAATTAGCTGCACAAAAATGTGATTTGACTCTCTCATTCTTAGCCAAATTGTGGGTTTAGAGATCTCATTTG
Organism: Ictidomys tridecemlineatus; assembly: GCF_052094955.1. Classification (NCBI taxonomy): domain Eukaryota; kingdom Metazoa; phylum Chordata; class Mammalia; order Rodentia; family Sciuridae; genus Ictidomys; species Ictidomys tridecemlineatus. The sequence goes on from NC_135479.1 coordinate 123,453,849, forward strand.
GCAAGGAATAATTTAGCACACTTTTCTGCAATGAAAAGAATGTCTGGAAATGACAGTGATGACCTGAGCCATGTTCCAGAAATGGTGCAGTTGAAGTCTAAAATTCTGAAAAAAAGGTTCTATGAGTTCAGGTTTTATGAAAATGACCTATTATTGTTCAGGCCTTCTTTCTTGATTCAGTCATCTGGTAAAAGACTCAGATGTGCGTGTCATGCCAGGTACCGCTGTAGTCACCGTACGTACAGCAATGGACAAATAACAATTTTTTGCCCTCATAGCATTAACATTAGTATTAATAATACAATTTAAGGGCTGAAAATGAAAATCATTAAACTGCAGGAAAAATCAGTACCAAAATTTAAAACACCATGTTGGAATGCAAAAATTTTACTGACATTTTAGCAGCAGTTAGGGGCAAATTTTCATAATTCAAATAATCTACTCACATCAAGAATTTATTCTTATGAACACTACTATCCATTATAAAACTAAATATAAAAGAATTCCATGCTGTTCAGCATAACAACAAAAAATAAAAGATCTGATATTAATATCTTTGTGCCAGAAAAAAATAAAAAGGAATGTGGCAGATGTGGTGGTGTACCTCTGGAATCCCAATTACTTGGGAGACTGAGGCAGGATGATTGCAAGTTTGAGTTCAACCTGGCAACTCAGCAAGATGTTGCCTCAAAATAAAATTTTAAAAGGTTGGAGGTAGAGTTCAGTTCGGAAGTACTGCCTAGCACACGTTAGGCCATGGGTTCAGTCTGTAGTACAACCCCAAAAAGAAGCAAGATAGGTGACATATTTATTGGTATAACTCAATTACAAAAGAAAACAAAATCTATGTTTTCTTTATTTGTCATTTTTTGAGTTTAAATTTAGTCATATGTTAGGCCAAATAGCATGCATTTCTATTATGCCATGTATTTCCAACATAGTTAGGTAAACACACAGATTTTATTTCTGGAAGGAAGGGGGAAAGAGAAGGAAAAAGGAGGGAGGGAGGGTCTTTAACTATAGTGTGACATGATTAAACTGAGGAAAAAGTGCTTGGTATTTTATATACACATACTTGAGATCATGGGAGGAGAGGAGTCAGTGAACCTGTGTCCATGACATTGGCCTGGAATTCTGGTCAGATATGGAAATGATTAAAACAGAATTTTCAATGTAACTAAAAGCAGAAGGGGTAAATGCAAACAAAGGACTAAAATACAGAGCAGATTAACATCAGCCCTGTCATCACAGAGGCCTACTAGAGTGAGGAGCTGCCCCTCATCAGCATTAGCATAAGTCCTGTATGTGTTATTTAATCCTCAGCACAAACCTATAAGGTGGGCATTGGTATTCTTGCTTCACAGCAAAAACACTGAGTGTCAAAAATGTTAGAGACCTGCCTGCGGCGACACATGATAAAAATGTAATCCATACACGTTGTTTCACCATGACACCAATAAGAGAAAGAGAATGAATCCAAGCATAGGACTCTCATAAGGCTTTTAGAGGAGGAACAGGATTTGATGGATAGGATTTGAGAGAGAAAAATTGGAGCAGAGGTAGTAGAACTCCAGGCAAATGAAGCAATTTGATGAAAGACAACGAAATAGGAGAGAGCAACACATGTTCAAGGGATACAAAAATGGCAACCAGGCTAGATTGACTAGAGCACAGGTTGCAGGGACAGGTGTTAAATATGGCCAGGAGGCAGTACATCCTTGGTGACGGAGCACGGGCCTTACAGTCCAAACATGATGTCTGAGAGATGAATCCGGTACTTACTGGTTAGGTTTCCTTGGCAAGTTATTTGATCTCACTGAGCCTCGGTCTCCTCAACCTTGCCAAATTTTTTAATCTCAAGGAGCCTCAGTTTCCTCAACTATAAAATGAATCAATACCAACTTTTCATAGGACAGCACTATCAGGATGAAAGGAGGTGGGCATGTGATCATGTCTGGCCGATCATCATTGTTCCTCTTAACATCTGGAGTACATGACATAAAGTCAGGATGTCAGAGAATTCATTCTGGTGGTTGGCAGTATAGGTGTAGCACCCCTAGACTGAAAAATCCAACACTTGGGCACCATCACCATGCCACAAGTGGAAAATTCTACACGTGGCCTCATGTGACAAGTTCCAGTCAAAACACAGATACGCTAAAAATATATAAAATTACCTTCAGTCTATGTGTGTAAGGTATATATGAAACATAAATGAATTCTGGGTTCAGACTTGGGTCCTATCTCCAAGATATCTCATTATGTATATATAAATATACCAAAATCCAAAAAGATCTGAAATCCAAAATATTCCTTGTCTCAAGCATTTCAGAGAACAGACACTCAACTGTAATATCTAATTCAGAGACTTGTTTGTGAAGTCTTCTATGAGCATCTCAAGCAAAATAAATCCCTCCTTTGTTCTGAGAGCTCTGTACAGACATAAGGTATCAACTCAGAGTTCTTGCTCACAACTAAATTGTTAATTTCCTTGAATTCCTGGTAATAAGTCTGGTTATGACTTCACTCAGATCAACTCTTTATGATGAGTGTTTTTTTAATATTTATTTTTAGTTGTAGTTGGACACAATATCTTTATTTATTAAATTTTTATGTGGTGCTGAGGATCAAACCCAGGGCCTCACATGTCCTAGGCAAGTACTGTACCGCCGAGCCACAATCCCAGCCCTGATGAGTGTTTTTTTAATGTGTTTTTTGTTGTTGTTATTGTTTTGTTTTGATACTAGGGATTGAACCTGGAGGAGCCACATCCCCAGCCTTTTTTATTTTTTATTTTGAGACGGTGTATATCCTTTAGTTGCTTAGGCACTTGCTAAATTGCTGAGGTTAACCTTGAACTTGAGTTCCTCCTGCCTCAGGCTCCTCAGTCGATGGGATTTCAAGCATGCACCACCAGCCCAGTATGGTGAGTGTTCTTTACCCTTCCCTTGATTTTCATCTTCCTTTTCTCTCTCTCTCTCTCTCTGGTAATATCTTCATACAGCTTTATTCTTCAGTTTTAAATTAGGTAAGTTATTCTGAAATAGCTATTACCAAAGATACAGATTGGGAAGAGTCACAGCTATATTCCAAGCTACCAGAGATTCTCCCACTTTGTGCTGAGTTCTTCATCTATATTTGCAAGCTGTTTTAGTTTTTACTTTTCCCTGTGAAAAGAAGCAGGCAGCTGCCAGGCTACTCACAATTCAGTCTCTCCTCTATCCAGCTCTCCAGGAGGCATACCTACATTTTTTCATTTTTAACTCTGCCTTCTTGATATTCCTCAGTGCCAACAAAGTCCAAGCAAGCATCTGTTTCAATGTTCCAAAGAAGGGATTGTTGGGCTGTCCCTTGGAGAGTGCTTCCTACTTTGTATGAGATTTACAGCTACGATCACCTCTGTCGGAATTGTCCCACAGGCTGCTGCATTTGGCAAACCTTCTCCATCCTTTTATGGCTTGAAGTTCTAAGAGTATTTTAATTTTGCTAAGGCCAGAGCTTGTATTTGTTCCTTATCCTTTTTATTGTCTTGAGCTGATTTCCAAGACTAAAAGAGGTCAGATCTGCCCTTGATCCTGCCTTTTGTAATTTTTAACATTTCTGTGATTTAATGTCTTAGAGATTCACATTTCCTACTTTATCACAGTGTAATGTCTGCCTCACTGTACTGCACCAAAAATCTAGATTCCAGGTGTATGAGTAAGAAGAGAATTGTTTATCTTCCAGCTGAGCTTACAGACATACCTACTATTAACCTCTTAGGGGCATGGAAACCACTTGTAGGCATAGGCACTTATCAGGAATCATTTTCAGAGCATTCACTAGAAGCAAGATTTAAAAAAAAATTGACCATTTCTGGCCTTACAAATTACTTACTGTATGTAAACTTACATACTCAGGAATTTTATACATTGCTGATACTGAAAAAAAAAGTGTAAAAGCTGGGGCTGAGGATGTAGCTCAGTGGCAGAGTGCTTGTTAGCATGCATAGGGCTCTGGGTTCAATCCTTAGCACTGAGATTGGCCGGAGTGGTGGGGTTGTGGGGAAAAGCATTAAAATTTCAAAATGAACTTCTTACCTGGATCTGATTCCGCAGTTGTTCTGCTTCCTGCCTCAGTTGTTCCAGTTCACTCATCCTTTGAATCTGTTTACCTCAGTAATTACCAAGTAAAAGTAACTGTTGAGAGAGAGAAGAGAGAGAGAGAGACAGGTTGACACTTAGTTGTCCATCTTCAAATTTACTTTTAAGACTCTAACACATAATTGTTTTTAGCCCTTCTGAAACACTGGTCGATTATTACTAAAATTGACAGTTGCTTAGTAAGTATGGATCTGGGTCATTTACCGAAGGGTTTTATGGAGGAATGTGATGTGAAAGTTGTCAGCACCAAAACAGCCACTTATATCAAACCCTGACAAAACAGAGCCGGAGGCCATGAAGGAGGAGCCCCCAGACATGTGCCTATGAAAGAATCACCCAAGGAATTCCTGGAAACCACAGTGTTCTGGATAAGTCTGCATGCAGAAACTTGCCTCACAGCTGCCTCCACCATGGGCTAACACCAGCTCCTGCAACAAGCTATGAGAGCCAAAGGGCTTTGTTTCAAAACAGTGTCTGTGGACTTTGACCTTTTTTCTTTTGAAATCCTCTCCTTGCCCCAACTTCTCCGGATGAACCTATAGTCCCCCATACCATACATATCCCAGACAGCAATCCCTTGCCATCTAGGGGGGAAAAAAATCTTGTTTTGGACTGTTGGTCTTTCTGTCACTCATGTTAGGCTAAGAGTGATCAAAAGAATCCTCGAGTTGTAGTATTTATAAATGAATTATAAACTGGGTATGGTAGTGCCCAGTGATTTGGGAGGCTGAAGATCACAAGTTTGAGGCCAGCCTGGGCAACTTAGTGAGATCCTGTCTCAAAAAAAAAAAAAAAAAAAAGAAATGAAAAGGAAAGGAAAGAAAATGGCTAGGGATATAGCTCAGTGGTAGAGCACCCCTGGGTTCAATGGGAAACTTGCCCCCCATACACAGACAAACTAAATTATACAGAAATGATGCAGTACAGGAGTCTAGTGAGAAACACTTTACAGCAGTTCACAGGGCAGCACTCAACATCTCCAACTGGCCTCCATATATGCACCTCAAATTCAAAGCTTCAAAACTGAATCCACTCCACCTGCAAGTCCTCCTCATTTCAGTAAAGAGCAACTCCATTCTCACAACTATTAAAGATAAAAATCTGAGAGTCATCCTTAATTTCTGCTTCTCTCCCACCCTCCCCCTCTAATCCATCAGCAAATCAAGTCAATTATTCCTTACAATATTATTTAGGATCCGACTGATTCTGATTACTTCCTCTATCTTGATGCAAGCCTTCATTATCTCTCACCTGGTCTCCTTCCTACTGACAGGATCACTCTCAGTCTAATCTAGGCAGAGCAAGCCGATTATTACTAAAATACCACTAAATATCACTCTTAAAATACAATTCACTCTTAGGCTTTAAATTCTGCAATGGTTTTCTGCTTCACACAGAGTAAAGCCAACTCTGTATCTTGACCTAAAGAGCCCTGTACCTGTCTCTCATACATACCCACACCCTGCACACACCTACTCTTCCTTTGCCCCTCCCTTTTCTCCTCCAGTTGCTCAAAAGCTTTCTTGCTGTTCTCTGAACACACTAAGCGGACTCCAGCCTCAGTGTCTTTCAGTCCCCCTTCCCTTGGCCTGGACCACTCTTGCCTGTGACAGTTTCATCGCTTGCTTTCTTGTGTCTGCTCAGATGTTACTCTCTCAGAGGAGCCTCTGCTGATAGCACACACACATACCCAACCTTCTCCCTTTCTGGGTCACCTACCCTGTCTTATATTTCACTATAGGAGTCAACACAATTGAGCATGTATTTACCTATTTGTGGATTTGTTTCCCCCTTATAGAAAGCAAGCTCCTTGGGGTAGGGTTTTGGTTTGCTTTACTCTTTGCTATACACCCAGCACTTATGACACTTGGTTTTCCAGTAAATAAGCGAACCTTAAATAGCTTAAGAAATAAAGGAAAACTCATTCTAAGGAATTAGAATAAATTACAGAATCAAAAGGCAGGAATATTACCATTTTAGGAAGAGATTTCCCCCATTGTGTTTTTACATCTTGTTTGTTGGAATCAGGATCCAATTAAGGACTACATGATACATTTTGTCATGTCTCTTAAGGCTCTCCATCTAGAAATAGCCACCTCTTGCTTTTTTTTTTCCCCCTGTGATATTTATTGATTCACTAGAGACTAAGTTACTTGTCCTTAGAATGTCCCACTTTCTATTTACTTCTTGATGCTACTGTTTGTTTACTTACCCTCTGCACTACCTGTAAACTGGAAGTTAGACTGACAGGATAGAATACATTCAGGTTAGAATATATTGTATGTATAGACTATACATACATATATATGGCAAGAATTAGGTGATCTATGGACTTCTTTTTTAAATATTTTTTTAGTTGTGGATGGACATAATAACTTTATTTTTATGTGGTGCTGAGGATTGAACCCAGTGCCTCACACATGCAAGGAGCGTGCTCTATCATTGAGCCACAAGCCCAGCCCTGGACTTCTTCATACTACAGTACATCAGAATGAACTTCCTGTTTTCTTTATGCCACTGCTAGTGACTCTCAGCTTGGTCAGTGAGTTCAGTTGTTAACAGTGTAATCTATCTAGTGGGGTGCTGGGTTTCGGTTAGCAACTAAAAGGCTCTGGGGCCACTCCAGTTAAATTGGGCTAATTGGGCTGTGCAAAATAATCACACAAGAGACACAAATATCTTTTTCTTTGGAGTCGCTGTGAAGGCTCCTCTGATCTTAAGGGTCCAAAGGAAAAGAGAGAGCTACAGCATACGCTGACCCCTTTTATTGAGGAGAAGCTATTCAAATGAGGCAAGGGGTCAGGTTTCAGGGGGCTGAGTCTATCTTCATGATGTCCACTGTCAGCAGGTTGACTGACATCTGGGTAGGCCACACCCAAGGCCACAGTAAGAGAAGGGGACACACACAAGGCACTTCCATGGAACATTCTATCTTAAACAGGGCAAGGGGTTATATTACAAAGGAACAGGTGAGCGTAGCTCCACCCATTGGGCTGTAGCAAGACACACCCAAGCACGAGACACCGATCCTCGAACCCAAGAAGGGTGGGGAAAGCTCTGCCACATTTCTGTGACTGAGCACCTCAGCACCAGCTGGGGAGTGTGACTCAGTCAAGTGCAAGATTGGTCTCCCACAGAGGGGGACTACAGCTTTATTGTTTCATTCAGTAAGTTATCTGCAAGGAGCCTCTGACTTTCAACTGGATTCTTACCATCAGCAGTTAAACATGCCCAAGTCTCTCCCTTTAAAAAGAGTGTGGTGGGGAGGAGAAGGCAGTCAGAGGCTACGGCAGTTGTGGTTCAAGTGGATCCAGGGACAGCTCGTGCTGGTTGGTACCATCCATATGATGCTGGCTTTGCAAGCCTGCAGAATGTAAGAGTGATGGAGTCTTGGAAGCTTCCACCAAGATTTTAAATGGAAAGCCTGAGTAGCTGAGCAGTGTGCTGTGGAGTGGAATGGAAATGTGGGAGTGAAGCTAAAACTGCAATGGAGACCCAGGGAAGGTGAAGACGTCAGCATCGGGCAACAATTGTCAAGGAAAGCTATGGGCAGCACACAGAGTCAGCCCAAAAGAGTGGACATGTGCATTGCCTCCAGCAAGGCTGAAAGAATGGGGCGTCCCAAGTCCTGGCAGCCCACGTCTTGCCACAGTGTGACCTGGATGGAGCCTCAGGATTTAATGTTTACCCTACTGTGTTCTGGTCTTGATTCAGACTGATCCTTCCTTACTATTTTCCTATTCCAAGCTTTTGAAATGAGAACATTTACCTTGCATTTATCTTACCATTGTGTCTTGGTGGTATGTGACTTTCTTTTTTATTTTTATGGGTCTCACATTTGAGTTTGTCTGGGGTCTTGAAGAAGACTTTGTACTTAAACATTTGACCAATGCTGGAACAGTTAAGACTCTGAGGACTCATGGGCATGGACTGAATGCATTTTGCATTATAAGATGGACAAGAGCCACTGGAGGCTAGGGCTGGAATGCTACAGTTTGGATGAGAGTTCCCCAAGGGTCTAGGTGTTAAAGGCTCAAACTCTAGTGAGATATTCTTGGGAGGTGGTGAAACCTTTAAGAGGTGGGGCCTTACGGGAGGCTCTTAGGTCACTGAGGGCCTTGAAGGGAGTAGGGGACCCCAGGTCACTTTCTCCTCTTTTTGTCTCCTGGCTGATAAGGTGAGTGGTTTGCTCTGCCCTACAGTCAAACCATGGTGTGCACCTTGCCAGAGGCACAAGGTTATGGGGACTAATTTTCATGAGCTGGAACCTCCAAAACTGAGCTAAAATAAACCTTTTCCCTTTCTTTATAAAAAATATTTTTTTTCTTGACCATACATCTCACCATCACCTACAATCCTTCTCTTAATTAAATACTTCTAAAGAGAGCTGCCTATCCATGACCCCATTTCCTCATGTGGATTTCTGAATTCTCAAGCCTTGTTCATGTCTAGTAGACCTGGGCTGATTAAACAGGCATGATGGAAAAGGAGTGGGCAGCTATAAGGCAAGAGGCTGTCTGAGAAATGTTTCTAAGCCACAAAACCAGAATCCTTGCGATGTTAGTGCTAGACAACTGTGAACTTTCTTTGGATAATGTCAAAGCTGCCTTTCCCCTGTTCTTCCCTTTCTGCTGCTAAATAGAGGAACTAACTTTTCATTCTTTAAGAAAATCAGGATAGAGAACATAATGCACAGATTTCCTAGGTTAATTTTTTCTTCTTGTCCAACAATTGTCAGATTCTTTAGAGTAACAATAAAGTGCAATTCTAACGTAAACTCATAGACAAGCCTAGAGGCTATCTAGGGTAAAATGAGGCTATAAGATGCCCTAGGTGAAAGCTAAGATGGTTAAGTTCTAGGAAATTATGTTCTGAAGGTGAGGATTCAAGGTTAATGGTAAGCTGTGTATTGATGTGTTTGCATGTAACTATAAGCTTAGAATTCCTGGGAATAATATTTCTGCATCAGGTATAATTTAGTAAGTAGCTCCCTCAAACTGTGCACCTAAAGCATGCTCAAATTTTGAGAGATCAAGTCCCCTAAGAGCATTTATTTTGACCAACAGAAAACAAAGACATCTATTACTTGCCCATCCACAGCTCTTGTATATATCCACAGTTTAATAAAAAGTGGAAATCAGAGAAGTGGCAAAATATTTTCTAAAACTGTGTGAACTCTATATGGAGAAAAGGGAAACATGGAAACAGGTTGGGGGCAGAATTGGCAAGACAAATGGTGACCCACTACTGAAGAAGTCCTCCACTGGGTCCCAACCAGGCAGACTAGCTGCAGCATAAACCAGCTCAGAGTCTTTCTTATTTAAAGCTTAAAGTAATCAAGATCCTAATCTGAGAAAGGCAAAAGCCAAAAATAATCTCTAACCGACCAGACTTTTCCTGAATTAATGACAAGGAAGGCATTACAGATAGAAATTAAAGTTTTCCACTGACACTGGTGTGTGTATGTAACAGAAAATTGAGGAGGATGTCTCCTAAGGATTTAGATCTGGTATGCATGGGCCCCAACAATCAAACATACTTTTTTTTTTTAATCTTCCAACATATGGAAACAGAATCTCCCTAATGGTTTACTAATAGCTCAATGATCAGCTGCATCCTGCCCACCTCACATACAACACATCTGCCACAGTTGATTATTTATTTATTTAGCCACATATTTGATTTTAAAAATCATCCCTAAATATAAGAAAACTGGGGAGAGGAAGAAATGTTAACAATAAGAGCAAGATAAATACAGTGTATTTTCTCTACCCCTAAAATAAGAAAGAAAAAAGCAAGACACCCCCTACCCCCAACCCCCCCAAAAAAGGACAAAAAACAAAAACCAAGCCTTGGACTGGGAAAAGATAGTTATAAACTAAAATTCAAATAAAGGATTAGCATGCAGAATCTTAAAAGCAGTTCCTTCAAACTACCAATACAAACAATTAACATTCCTATAGGAAAATATGCACATACAGGAATTGGCCAATCATAGCAGGAAAAACTCCAGAGGCCAATATATAAATGGAATAACTCAACCTCAAAAATGAGGGAAATGCAAATTAAAATACACGATACAGTTCCACACCTGTTAAGATTTTTAAAAATATTTTTTAGTTGTAGATGAACACAATATTTTTATTTTATTTATCTATTTTTCTGGGGTGCTGAGGATAGAACCCAGTGTCTCACATATGCCACGCAAGTGCTCTACCACTGAGCCACAACCCCAGCCCCCCCACACCTGTTAGATTAACCAAATGTTTTTTAACTTAACTGGGAATTAGCAAGGTTATAGAAAAATGACAACTCTCATTCTCGTGGGGCAACTCTTTGTAAAGCAATGTGGCAATATCTATCAAAGGTGATGATACTTATGTCTTTCACTGATGATTTAATTCCCCTCCTGGATAACTAGGTTTTAAAAGATACTCTAGTGCATGCATGCAAGAGCAGGGTATAACTATTCATACCACACTACTTAAAATAATAACAAACTGGAATACCAATGGCCACTGTCAAAATGGATAATTGTAGCATCTTCACAGCAAATTATTATAAAGTGATGAAAACAAATGAACTACAGTAAGAAACAGCACAGCTGAATCCTAAAAATAATGTTGAGGAGAAAAAGTTCCAGCATAAATATCTCTTTTACAAAACTCAAAACCACTAAAACTAAATAACATTATTTAGGATGTGTAAATATGTAATACAACTTTTTTTTAAGCAAAAGAATGATCATATCATATGAGGAAGGAACACACAGGTGACTGCTATTTTTTAAATTCTTGGGCTGAGGACTTTCTAGATAGTTGTCCATGTATTATTAAGTAAGCAAACATAAATATATAAAAGTGAGTCGTACATGGATGAACTACAGGCACATGCCACCATGCCTGACAAGATGAGTCTCGTTATAATGAACCCAACTTTTGCACATGCACTCCACTGCTAACAATGAATTAAATAGAATGAAATAAAATGAAAGGAAAGAAAAAAAGAAACTGAGGTTCAGACAAGTTCAATAACTTGCTTAACATCAGAGGTAGAATTGGGGTTTGAAGCACACATGACTGAAACTCAGGCTCAAGACGGCTCTGCTGGGCTGCCTCTTTTGAAAGGGCATCTCACTGGATTTGCTGGATCTGACTGAGGACCTTTGTTTCCTATTTCAACTTTATTCCTAGGGTTGTTACAATCCCACAGCTCCCTCGCTCTCCTTGTGCTTAACCATTCCTTTTCTGTGGCTTTGTGGGTACTTCAATCCGTTCATTTCTTAAATATTTATTTGTGTTTCCCAGGGCTCTATCTTCAGCCAGCTAATTAAGAAACTTCCCTCCTGGGAGGAAGGAAAGATAAAAGGAATACAAGGTATAAATGAGCCAGTCCTACCTTCCTTAAGAAAAAAAAAAAAGAAAGAAAAAAGAGAATGCAGTTTAATAGTCAAAGAATCTCACCAGTGGTGATTTTGCTCAAGGTCAAATTGCAGCTGTTAATCACAATTTATCCTTGAAATGGAATGAAATTGCACAAGCAATCTTAACCTCATAATTTAACAGAAATTATTTTATAAACCCAGTGCTCTTATTTTTAGTTACTGTAACTTCTTGATTTCCTTTTCAACATGGATATTTGCTCCATTTAACACATTTTAAATAACTGTCATATAGTGAAAGCATTGTTAAGGTGAAAAGAAAGCAGCATATCAGTTATCTTTTCGAAGTTCAGCTGTACCAGTTACACATATCGAAAGATACCAATGAACCATTGTATCCAAGCCAGTTTGTTAAATAAAATGGAAAAAAAATACAGCTGTATAATTCAAATGGCCTTCTCACTCCACATCTTAAAAGTCCACAGAACTTTTACTAAAGCAAGGCATTATGCATCTGTACAATTACACTGCTGTGTTGGTCAACAGCCATTTGAATCCATACGAGACAAGCAAAAATAAGTGCTTCTTAGCTAGTAATAATTTTCACACTGATCATGAAAGCTCATGTTAAGCCATGAAAGACTATTTGAAATTGAACTTTAAAAATTTAAGCCTAAACTGCTTTCGCTTCCTAGAAGTCTGTTCTCTGAAAGTTAGTTTCAAGTAGTATGTTGTTATATCCAATTTTCTAATTTTCTACTTAGCTCTTTGCAATCAGATTTAAATTTCTTATACTTTACAAAATACATTTTAAAAAACATAATGAATCAGGTGAGGTATTTTAAAGCTTGTATGATCATTCTTACCAAGGAATTTAAAACACACAAGCCACCCCATCCCACATTTGTCTTTCTCAACAAGTTAGCCAAAACCCTAGAGCTGCACCGAGCAAGTGGATACGAGAGCAAGAGAAGCCAGAGATGCTGAAATTGTAGCACAGAACACCAGGTTTTGTGTTTTGTTACTTGGCCATCATGTTATTCATTACTTGGAGCATTTTTAAGTGTCCTCAAAGTAAAACAACCCACCTTCTTGTGAACTGAAGGCTGTCTGTTCCGTATTCCAGGAAATAAAGAAGGCCCTGCTCTCCAGACTGTCTCTCTTCACCTAGAAGTTCCGTTCTGCAACAGTTTGTGCTGTCACCCAGACATTTACTGAATATGCCAGGAACAGGGGCCATATGAATACAACTTAGACTTTATAGACTGTCTCAAGGAATTTACAGTCTATAAAGGAAGACAGACATATAAATGCATACACACATAGGCCCATGATCCATTTTAATAAACCCTAGGGCTACATGTGTTTCAGAATTTTGAGGTTTTTAGATTAAACAAAGTGTTCGTTATATGTAGCAAAATACCGCCTATAGACCGTGGGGCAGCATCCCACATAATCAGGAACTGACATTTCTGCAGCAAAATATAAATATGTTCACAGTTAGAATGGACAAAGAGATTAGCAATCGCTTCAGATCACACTGTGCCACCAAATCAGTTCATGACATATAAGGTTTTGACACTAAATGATTTATGAAGAAAAAAGCCTGTATGTTGAGAGCATTTTGGATTTTTAAGTTGTGAATAAGAGATCAGTGACCTGTAATACAAATGAGGAAGATTACCTGGCATGAAAGCAGGAGGACCTCTGCACTTAAATGGTCTAAGCAGGAGTTATTGAAACAAGAAGATAATATTAACTGAGCACTTACTATGTACATACACTATTCAAAGGTCTTAATAGTAGTAGTTTAGTTCTTAGAACAATCCCATTCTACAAAATGACCTACTCTAGATCCCTTGTTGATAAATTTCAATTTCCTTATGCAATAACCTGCCTACCATGTTCCATTCAAATAAGTAACCTAGTTGATAGTATTCTAGGATCAAGTATCTTAAATTATTTTCTTATAAAAACTGGTCACTATGAGCCTTCTTAACTATCCTAAATATAATCTATATCCCATTCCAGTGAGACAACAAAGCCTCATTCAGCTTAAACTACATTACTGGGTTTTTAGTTTCACATTATCAAACAGCTCTTTTTTTACCCTTCAAACAATTGCTAGGTGAAGTGTTTAGGTGGGGAACTTAATATAAAAACAGGTAGGGGGGTGAGTCAAGCCAATGCTAAATGTTGCCATAAAAGTACCAAAAATCTTATGTAAAGCCCAAGAGTATTTGGGTTTGGAGCATAAGGACAAAGTAGTAGTCTAACTCTCTTCAGCTATAGAAAAATTGATAAAATTGACAGATTCTATTAATTCTCTTTAGCTGAAAATTTTTGACAAGCTAAATGGCAGAGGAAATGGCAGGGCTTCTAAAACATAACAGGGAAGAAACTGATGTTTCAGGATACTCATGAACTCTTCATATAATGAAAGTTTTAAAAAATCAATACAAGAGCAAGAATGATACACAATACAATGAAACATCACGAAGTACTTGACTAATAGAAATCACTTCATGCAGCTTCTACTTCAAAGCCGATTGAATAACATTTCTCTCTTAGTAATTCTGGAAGAAAAAAATCTTCATAATGCATATTGGAAAAAGAGTATTGAGAGACACACGCTGTGAGCTTACTAAGCATTTTTTCTTCATAACTATTGCCCCAAAGTAATTTTTTGGTATCTGACTGTTATGGTTTAGATATGAGGGTGTTCTTCAAAGTCTCACGTGTGAGACAATGTAAGAGTGTTCAGAGGTGAAATGTTTAGACTATGAGAGCCTAATCTCCCTCCCCTCCCTCCCCGCCCCTCCCTCCCTGGTTGCTTGAGTTGCTTGTCCTGAGCTGCTTTCTTCTGCCACTCCCTTCCACCATGATGTTCTGCCTCACCGGCCATGGACTGATCCTCTGCAACAATCAGCCAAAACAAACTTTTTCCCCCTCTACGATGTTCTTATCAAGTCTTTTGTTCACAGCAGTGAAAAGCTGACAACCACACTGTTCCATCCACAGGATATTAGCAGAAAGGAGGTAAAGCCGCATAATGATGATGGGCTACACCTCTGGGACCCAACTGTTGGGGCTGGAACATTGGCTTCTACAACTGCATGGGTTAACAGCAAAGTTAAGGAGGGTCAGCTGAAATTTTTACAACCATTGAGAAAAAGAGGTCTTTCTTCTTGTGGGAGGAGGGTACTGGGGATTGAACTCAGGGGCACTCGGCCACTGAACCACATCCCCAGCCTTATTTTTGTATTTTATTTAGAGACAGGTTCTCACTGACTTAGTTGTTTAGCACCTCCCTAAATTGCGAAGACTGGCTTTGAACTTGCGATTCTCCTGCCCCCTACCTCCCAGGCTGCTGGGATTACAGGTAAGTATCACTGAGCCTGGCAAAAAAGAGGTCTTTGAACTAAATGTGGAAAAATATTAAAAATATTTTAAGGAAAAGGCAGTATATTTGAGCAGAAAGTGTTTTTAAGTAATCGAAATATTTTGGATGTCTATTTTTTTTCATCCTTGGCTATACAATCTAACTACTGTCCATTCTTTTCAGTTACATTATAATTAACCTGGAGGCTTACCTTAAATTAAAAATTTCAAACTTGTTTAATTTTTTTCAAAGTTAATTTTTCAGTTTGTGATCCAGGTTTTTCCATTTTTGATTTTTCCTACGGATCTATTCTCATTATTAGTATTACCTCCAGCAGAGGGCAGACAAAAGATAGGTAAAGATAATAAAGTTAGTAACTTACGGGCTTCCAGAGAAGCGTTAGTAGCTTCACCAAAAGACCTTAAATAGCATTAATGCTGTATGATCTCTGGACACTGTCTTGCCTGATTGAAATAACTTTGACTAAAATGTAGCAACGAGTTGGCAAATATAAATTCAAGCATTCATTCAACAATTCTGAGTCTCAGCCACATACCAGGCATATTTTAGGCTCTAGTGATTTAGTAGTAAACAAAACAAACAAAAGTTTCAATTGTTGCAGCACTTTCTTCAGTATCAGTTTGGGAGATAGTGAAGCACATAAACAAATTGCATGTTTTTAAATACAGATAGGAAGTATACAGGGAATACAGGGAAAATTATCAGAAGTTGGTGGGCATGGTGGTGTAGCCTGAAATTCCAGCAACTCACAAGGCTGAGACAGGAGGATCCCAAACAACTTGGCAAAGCCCTCAGCAACTTAGTGAGACCCTAAGACCCTGTCTCAAAATAAAAAATGAAAAGGGTTGGGGATGTGGCTCAGTGGTAAAGCACCCTGGGGTTCAATCCCCAGTACTTAAAAAAAATAATTACAACAACTTGGAGGGTGACTAGAAAGTTCATTTTTAAATTAATTAATCTAAGTAAAGCTGAATGGACTGAGGAAATGAGTTATGCCTTAAAAGAGGAAAACTTATCAGGCAGAAACAAAAGTAAATGCAAAGGTCCTAAGGCAGAAACTAACTTGCAGGAAGATAACGAGGTAGAGGCATAGCAATTCTGAAACTGTTCTGTGTGTCTGGTAGAACTGAACAAATGAATAAATTCATTATATTTGGGAGCTAGAGTTTTCACTCTGGGAGAAGAGAACTAAAATGTGGAATGGAAGAAGACACTAAAGAACACTCTGTTGTTGGATAGGATTCATGGCATCAATGTGAACTCAGGATTAAAATATATATACATATGTGCTGCTGCAGATGTGCATGATGTTTCCTTGCTCTGTCTGGTGAAAGGGCCTAGGAGTAATGATGCCTAGAGTAGCAGCTAACACAGCTAACGTCCCTATCGAAAAGGCTATTTCCAGAGCTGCAACAGGGGAATATGAGCCTTGAACATTTTGTGCCACAAAGTAAGATAGTTTTTTATTTTTATTTTTTTAAGTTGGTCATGTCAGAAGGAAATAGGTGTCTATCATGATGGCACCTGCATGTAGTCCCAGCTACTCTGGAGGCTGAATAGGGAGGATTGCTTAAGGCCAAGACCAGCCTGGATAACATAGCCAGACCCTGTCTCAAAACAGCAACAAAAGAATATAGGAATTAATTCAAAGGAGCTCCCAGTGGCCAAATCTTGGGAAATTTGAGCATCAAAATGAATAATGATGGTAATATATTATAACCCACTGAATAACATGAGAATCCATTCCACATTTTTAGTTTTCTTCTCCCAGAGTAAAAACTCTAGCTCCCAAATGTAATGAATTTATTCATTTGCTCAATTCTACAAGACACACAAAATACTTTCAGAATTGCTATACCTCTACCATACAAAAAACAGCCTCGTACGCGGAGTTCAAGATGTTTCTCAGTTCTTTTTGTCTTTAGATTAAGGGCATACAGTTAAAGTCCTATGTTCAAAACTTACTTGGATTCATTTTTTTTTCCTTCTGAGAGTTCAGGCTATTCATTGAAATAGAGTTGGCTCAATTTTTTATTGTTTGTATTCAATTTTAAAGTCCACTCCCCTATCTTGTTAATTTTATTTTTGAACATGTAAAAGATAAACAAGTTTCCAAAATTCAAAACCACACAAGAAGGTATGTCATTCTTTTTAAATTTCAGTTTATTCAGTTTCTACTCACCCTGATATAGGAAACTAACTGGTTTCTGGCTACCTTTCCTGTATCAATTTATTTTAAAAAACAATTTTTGATGACACAGGGGATTGAAACCAGGGATACTCTACCACTGAGTTACATCCCTGGCTCATTTTTTAAAATTTTCTAAATTTTAAAAAAATTTAGTTGCAGATAGACACAATACCTTTATTTTATTTTATTTACTTTTATGCTGTGCTGAGGATCAAACCTAGTGCCTCACACATTCTAGGCAAGCACTCTATCCTTGACCCACAACCCTAGCCCCCTGTTTTTTAAAATTTGAGGTAGGGTCTCGCTCAATTCTTCCTTCTGGCCTCAAACTTGTGATCCTGCTTCTCTAAATTGCCCCAGCTAGCTTCAATGATGCACTCTTCCTGCATTGGCCTCCCAAATCACTGGGATTATAGGCGTGGGCCACCATGCCCAGCTATCCTGTATTGACTTTTGTTCTGTCAAAGAATTAGGCTTCTGCAAGGTGAAGCAGAGAAATGAGGTAATCACTGAAGTAGAATACTGTTTTTTTTTAATTCACTATAAGATGGGAGACATGAGTATGTTTACATAGAACATAAATGATTCCACAGAAACTGAAAACTTGAAAATGAGAAGGAATAATCGCAAGGGTAAATATCTATCAAAATATCTCTTGGTTTAATCTGAAGGATATCAAAGGGTTCCCATATTCCAAAATAGGTATCACCCTGTTTGTAACCTGACAAATTAGTTACATCTCTGTGACAAGAGAATTCACATTAAAATGGGGTCATTATTTTGGAAGGATAAGTAAGTTATAATTACATATTAATGTCAGTAAGATACATTCCAACAAGAGGGAGGTTCTGAACTTTAAACAAGATATTTAACAGGAGTAGAGTGACAGAATGGCTGATCTATAGAGTAACATGGATGAATAGTACAAATCATGCTGGAAAGACCAACTCGCATCTCTGGTATGTTTTGGAAATGTTATGCATATGCTAATGAGTAATTGTGGACCATTCCTCTTGCCCTGGCACTAAGTTAATGTGACACAGAGGAAAAAACATGAACTTCAGATCCTGCCTTGAACCCCAGTTGAGTTAAACAGTGACCACTGGAAAGCTCCTTAACATTTTGCAGACAGTTTCCTTGCCTGTATTAGTAGATAATGTCTCCTTTTCCAAGTTATTGAAATATAAATAAAGTAAAGCACTGTCACTGGCCCAAGATAGATGATTAGTAGGAAATTTCTATAATAAATGCAGATTAAACTAGTCAGCAAGGTAAATAAACTATAACAGCCATCTGACTTCTATAACATGCCTGAAAGAAATTAGAAATCACACCGCCTCAGGCAGTATTTGATAGGGGAAGAAAAATGTCCAACACTTAGTTCCAATTTTTAATTTTTAAATTTTCCCAGAGTCTGTTTTTAAAGTGTAAAAATATGTGTTGACATAATTAAGCATCAATTATTTTTTTAAAAAATTTACAGGTTAACAAAGTCCAATAACTCAGAATAACTTCCTATACTCTGTGTGTGTGTGTGTGTGTGTGTGTGTGTGTGTGTGTGTGTTTACAAAAAGATAACCTAAATGTATTACAACCATACTGGTAAGGTTTGTAAACTTAAAATGTGTATTCAAAGGTTGACGACCTTTATAAAACATTTTAAAGGCTTATATTTGTTTCAAGTTCATCTACAAACCAAAATGCAACATGAAAAATATTGAATGATCGTTAACCAAATATTGAAATATGCAATAAGCTTTCGGAGCACTGATAAACCAAAACTTCACGCTAATGACTATTAAAATGTACAGACTTAACGTGTACAATTTTAAATGTATATAGTTTACCACTAGAAATTACTTCCCTTTTATCTTGTGTAAGCAGTGAAGATGTACTTAAAGGTCACAATCTTAGTTTGCAACAATGAGATGTCAGAGAGTCAACAATTAAATTCCATTGTCTTAAGAAAACTTCTTGGTGGGGTGCTAATCCATACTCCTGGCTATTCTGTCAGTGGCTGAAGAGAAAGATACTCATCCTTTACTGAAAGAGAAAGAGAAAGAGTAGGAGAAAAGGGTAGAGGGATAGATGCAAAATAAACAAACCATGCTTCTATAAACAATAAAAGCCTGGGTTTAACTTCTGGAAATCCAATCTTCCCTTATAAAATAGCAATAAATGTCAAAGTCTAAGGCAATCCTTTGTGCTTTGAAGAAGAAAAAAAATGTGGAGAGAAAAGGAAAAACACTTTCTCATTGTACAGTACTTGAGAATATTCAAAATCCTTTAGTCTGCCCCCCCCCAAATAACACTGGACATTATATCATTTTAAAAATAAATTTGACACGAAACTACAGGATTGATTTTGGCTCTTAGTCGAGAACTTTTGTGAGCTTTTCCACTGCTCTCCAGCCAATAACACTCCTGGGCAGCCCGGGATAACTGCTGTCTTCGAGGCAAACAGGGGCTTGCTAAGTCCCTAGGAGGAGGCCTCAAGACGTAGAGAGGAACCTGGGGGTGTCTCCCTGAGCAAGCTGTCGAAGCAGCCCCCAAAGTGCCCAAGACAGTGGCGGAGTGGCCATTCCCTGCGCGGTAACGGAGCGCACTCAGGGCGCGCTCGCCCCGTCCCTCTCTCGCTGTGTCGGCCACCGGAGGGCCCCGTCTGGGAGTCAGGAGGAACCCAGCCCAGCCCAGCGCCGCGCCGCCACCCGGGCCGGTTCCGTGACGGCGGTTCCGTGAACAGCGCTCCCGCGGCGCCTCACATCCCCGGCGGAAAGTCCGGAGTCCCCTAGCGGGGCGCACCGACGAGTAGCAGCTGGCGCTCTCGACACCTACCTGGAGGGAGCTTCGGCCCGCGTCGCCCCGGCGCTGGCCGAGTCCTTTCTGCGCTCTGCTGGCCCTCGAGCGCGGAGCCCGCGTGCAGAGCACAGCACACCGCCAAGCCCGGAGCCACCGACCACACCCAGCCACTCCGCCCAGCAGCCAACTCCGCGGCGCGGCCCGGGGCGGGGACGTGGCGCGAGGCTCGAGGCACGAGGCGCACTGGGGGCGGGCGGAGGCGCGCCACGGGCGCGCGCGGATCCTGGAGCGCGCGGGACCCGAGCAGGGGTCGCAGGGAGCGGGCGCCGCCCGCAGCTTCTGCTTCCTATTTTCTTTCTCGTTTCCTGCTAGAAGGAGAAGAAAAACAGTAATTCCAGGGCAGTTTCGTTTTCTTGGTGCGGCGCCTGGATGCCGGAGCACTCAGCAGAGTAGAGCCCGTCTAAGTACTGTGGTCACTTTCCTTCCTGACACTATAGGCGACGGTTTGCTCACGGATTGAGCGAGGCGACCCCCAGGTCCTGTTTAGGTTTAACATTCTGGAATTCTAAATTGTGGGAAAGTGAAGCCTGGCGTCATACCCAATTGCTTTGCAGTCCCAGTCCTCCCATCACTAGTTGTGTGACAGCCTATCTCCTCTCGGAGTCATAAGTTTTGTCACTGGCAAAATAAGGACAGTGATACCTGCCTCATAAAGGTGCTGAGAAATATTACCTGACACATTTGCACGCAACGTGCCTCTAAATAAAGGATCAATTCTTGGAAGTTATTGTTACTATTGTCACTGACAAAACCGGAAGGCCTTCCATTTAACCCTGCCAAGCCCCTCTTGTCTGTGTGAGTTAAACACCACACGCATCTCAATCGACTTTTTTTTTTTTCCCGCATTTCTCTGGGTGTTTTATGTTGAAAATGTCATAAAATAAATGCATCTATCCAAATTGCTTCCTCTGAAGTCAGTACCGCCTGGGAGCATTTTTCCTTTCCCCACCCCCATCTTTCTTTTGAGTTAATTCCAGTTTGACAGACTGTTGCTATAGCATTCCTTCTCTGACGTCAAACAATTTAAAGGAACAGCCCTGGGTAACTGAAAACTGCAGAGGAGTTCTTTGTGGAGTTTCTGCGCTGAAGAAAGGTTTGAACAGTATCATAAGAGGACTTTTACACCCCCGCAGCCTTCCATTCTCTCATCTTCAGCTGCTTCCCACTATCACCTGGAATAAATCTACCGGTACCTTAAAAGAGATTGTGCCAAGATAAACACACCCTGATTGCAGCTGTGGTGAAAATGTGATCTTTTTGTATAAAAGCCAGACCATGATAAAAAAAAAAATGGAAATAGTCATGTACTAGGATGATGGAATTATGGATGTTTTTTTTCCCTCAAGTTTTCATTTTTCATAATGGTGGGTGCATTTTTTTCATTAAGAAGAAAAGGGATACAAATCTTCTACTTATCAGTGTCAGAAAAGTTGGTTGGGACCTGACCAGTCTGCAGCTGCAGCTGTTTGTGTGCTTTAGTGATTAAGTCCTGAGGTTTATCATTGTTTTTAGGAAGAAGTGAAGGAGTTAAAGGTTGTCTACTATGTAGGAGACTCTCTGCTTTCTTATTATCCTACTTAATTCTTATAATGACCAATATGCATTTTATCCCTATTTTACAGATGAGCAAAATGAAGCTTGGTGAGATTAGGTAATTCACTTGAGGTCACACAAGGAGTGGCATCTAAATGGACCAATTCCAAAGCCTATTATCGTTCTTTTGATTCTTTTCTATCTTGTTCCAGTGCTTTGGCATCTACCAGATACTATAGAAGTGGTTGGTTTAAGATTATATGTTGAAATGCAAGTTGCTAGTTGAAAGCACTGAGGTATGGTACTGTAGAAAATATCAGGGAAAGTATAAACCAACAACTCCCAAATACAACATGCAAAACCTGAAAAGATATAAAAAGCATGTCTCTAATCTTTGAAGATTTGTGAATAAATGATGATGTTCACCTTTCTAAAAAATCTGATGTGGACACAGAAATTTCCAGAAGAATAAAGTTCAAGTACGAAAAAGGAGAATTTAATTGTGAAGTGAACGAATCCATCTCTAAGAACATTATATTTCTGTTTTACCACATTCACTGCATATTTTTCTGAAAAGAACACTTGTTAAGAATGGCTCAGTGGTAGCACACTTGCCTGGCATGTGTGAGGCACTGGGTTTGATTCTTAGCACTGTGTATAAATAAATAAAGGTCTATCAACAACTAAAAAAAAAATAAAAAAGAAAAAAGAATAAGCCTATACTGTGAATCTGAAAGTGGATCTGGTTAAAGAATTTCATAACCAGGAACATTTCCTAAGAGCACAGTAATGTATCTAAGTGACCCAGCAATTCATAATTTTTTCAATGATAGTGAGATCTATGTATAAAGAAAGAGAAAGAAGCATAATATTAATATTTTTATTAATATTTTTGATGCCTGATGCCTACATAGACCATTGTAATGACAAATCATACTTCTAAGGATTAAGTCTATTGATCTTCTGTTTGTATATCACTGGACATATCTGTACTGGCCTCTGGCCATATCTAACTCATTAGGCTCATGTTCTCAAATCCTACTTTGTTAACATAATGATGGGGTTCCTGTTAGAGAACCTTTGAATACAAAAGCCCTGTTTCATCCTTGTATTCCCCATAGTGTCTAACAAAATAGCTTGCATTTACCAGGTATTTAGTGAACAAACAAATGACTGATGACACTTGGTTACTTGTTTTACTCAAATAAATGTACCCCTGTACCTTTCAAAATCATGGCAGGAGGAAAGTGATCATTGTTTTTGGAGGAGTTTTATAACAGTTACATACTCAGGATGTTTGGATCCTCTATGACCAAGTTCAAAGAAGCTCCACTCTTGGTTCTAATGAAATGAGCATGAGTCCAGTTCTCAGATACGCTATATACAGTGCCCATATTCAACCTTTAGATCATACCTTAGAAATGGTCTACTTTTTTTTTTCTGATTTTACCTTATTTTGAGACAATGACAATGCACTATAAAGAAGAAGAATCTTGGCTAGGCATGGTGGTTGGTGCCTCTTAACCTAGTGGTTCAGGAGGCTGAGGCAGAAGGATCACAAGTTCAAAGCCAGCTTCGGCAACTTAGTGAAGCCCTAAGCAACTTAGGGAGACCCTGTCTCAAAATAAAATGTAAAAAGGGCTGGGGATGTAGCTCAGTGGTTAAGCGCCCCTGGGTTCCATTCTTGGTACAAAAAAAAAAAAAAGGCACTTCAAAGTGGACACTTTTTTCAGTCCTGCTGTGTTGTATGCTTTCCAATTCCACCATATACCATACCGAGGCCAAATTTTATACTTGCAACATTTTAACTAAAATAACAGGTTTTCTTTCAACTACAACAAAATAAATTTTAAAATATTAATAAAACCCTAATAAGATCTATAAGCATGGCCTGGGGCTGTAGCTCAGTGGAAGAGCACTTGCTTCACATGTATGAGGCACTGGGTTCGATCCTTAGCACCACATAAAAATAAATGAATAAAATAAAGGTACTATGTCCATCTACAACTGAAAATTAAAAAAAAATAAATAAAAAGGTCGACAAGCAGAGTTCCCAAAGATGTGAGAAGCAATGCCTTAGTAGATTCTGTCAGAAGTAAGTTTATGTCATTCAGACTCATATCCTTGATACGGACCAGTCATGTCTGAAGCCTACTTTCCTGCTCACACACATTGCATTTCTGTACCAAACTTTTTACAGCCTATATTTTAAGCCCACCTTGTTGTACTCCTCTGACACTTATGATTCAAATTAGTGGTAATTCTTGTCTTTTTTTTTTTTTCACTCAGGTTCTCAGCCATGGCAATTTGGAATCTATCACCCATATACATCACAGTGACCTTAGGAGAGTGCTATACTTAGCTAATGATGTCTGTTACAAGCATGGGAGAAGAAAATAGAAGAATATATCTGCAGCTCTATGTTCTCTATTTTAGGTCCAAAGAATCTGTTATTGGGAAGGAACAAGGCAAAGTGGAGGAAATACTAAACTTCAAGTCAAAGATCCAATTTAAAGCTTTGGCTCCACCATTCAATATCTGTGTGATCTTGAGAAGATCACAAACTGCCTGCATTCTGTTTTTATCCAATTATATCAAGTGAGGGTATCAAATGCCAACACAACAGTACTGATGCCATTGTTCAATACTATGCCCAAAAGTTAACTTCACTAATCAATCATGTACTCTTTTCCTCTAAGCCTCATCCTATCCCAGAAATTCTTCTGAACACCTTTTAGGAAGTTCCAGTGATTCATTTGTATTGATAAGTGAGTAAAAACATCATATTAGTTCTCTTTTGTTCTGAATAAGCTACTCAAAATTTAGTGAATTAGGCCTCAAACATACTGGGCCCAATAGCCATCACTTATTTTGCTCATAAATATCTGTGTGAGTTTGACAGCTTGGTTCTTCTCTGCTCCATGTAGTGCCGACTAGATTGGCTATATTCAAGATGGCACTCTCACATGGCTGGCAAGGTGGGGCACCCTATTGGCTGGAAGATGACCCAGGTATGTAAGCAGAGATCTCAGTTCCTTTTCACATAGGTCTTTCCATGGGTTATTTTAAGTTCCTCACAATTCAGTGGCTGGATTCTAAGAGCAAATGTTCCAAGAGAACAAGGAGGAAGTGCATAGCATTTTTATGACTTGGCCTTAATAATCACACAGAAATTGCTTTCCATATTCTCTTGGGCTAGGTAGTCACAGATACAAGTGATAGGGACATATTCTTCATGAAAGAGTTTCAGATTCCTAGAAAAGCAAGAAGGCTGGCACATATTGTTGTGGCCATCTTCAGAAATACAAGCTGCTGTAATCACATTCACCAACTCTGGATTAATCTATGAGAATCTAAGATTCTATCATTTCTTTCCTTCCTCCCACGTTGACTTTATTTATGCTAATATGTTCTGTCAGTTAGATATTTCAAACAATGGAAGATATCTTGCTTTCCTTGATAATTTGATTTTTTGAGTGCTTTCTTAATTTTTGTTTTTAAATTATACTGTAAAATTGATTTGTCTTTCTTTTGGTGTAAAGTTCTATGATTTTAAACATATCTACAGATTCATGTACTACCACTATAATCAGGATAAGGGCAGTTTCACAGCCCCCCAACCCCACCAAAATCCCTTTACATAACCCTTAGAAATCTTCTGTCCTCCCTCCATTCTTACAGTTTGATCTTTTTGAGAATATTATAGGGATGAAATTATATTGCTTGTAAACTTTTGAGACTGGCTTTTTTCCCCCCAGTACTGGAGATTGAACCCAAGGGTGCTTTACTACTGAACTACAACCCCAGCCCTTTGAATTTTTTGATTTTCAGACAGGGTCTTGCTTAGTTGCCGAGGTTGGTCTCAAACTTGCGATTCTCCTGCCACAGCCTTCTGATTTGCTGGGATAACAGGTGTGTACTACCTTCTTTTATTCTGCCTGACACCTTTGTTCCTTGTTATTGTTGAGCAGTAACCCATGGTATTTCATAACCTATTCATTTAGCAAATGAATAAACTGAAGGATATTTGGAGTGTTTCTAGTTTAGGGTAAGTATGAATTGCTTTTGAGTTGCTGTAAACATCATGCCCAGGCACCTCTCTACATGGGTTCTCTACCTACAGATTCTATAACCATGAATTGGAATTGCACTTTAGGCTATGATGGTTGTAACTATACTGAAAATGTATAGTTTTTTGTTGTTGTTATTTCCTAAACAATGTGGTATAACAACTATATACACAACATTTATATTGTAGTAGGTATTATAAATAATTTATTTATGATTCAAAGAATACAGGACAATGTATGTAGGTTATATACAAATTTGGGGGTTCTGGGAGTCAATCTCAGAACATTTTGTATTAGAGACGAGTATCTGTGACTTTTGGTATTCTTGGGATGTGTGTGTGTGTGTGTGTGTGTGTGTGTGTGTGTGTGTGTGATACCAAATCTGATATTTTTTTAGATTATAAGAATGCCCAATTCAGGTTTCCATTTTAAATTCTAAAATAGACAAATTATAACAAATTCCATAGAGGTCAAATATGTGATGTATTAAAATTACAATTTGTGTAATCTTTCCATTGTATAATATGTCCATTTTAGAGTACTTAGAGCATAACAATTTTTTTGGTATGACCTAGAGGTTTATAATTGTCTATTTGATGCTAAAATCTCAATCATGAGGTACTCATGATTATAACATTATATTCATGTCTTATAACATTATATCTATAGCATCTGCACATAGTGGGCATCTGTCAATGTTTATACAATGAATGAATTAGTGTTATGCAGAGTGTTATGGTGTGTTTGTGTGTGTGTGTGTGTGCTTGCATGTGTTTGTCCTAGAATCAATCCCCTGTGGATACTGAGGGACAACTATATAAGTTTTGGGGTTAACATGTATAAATTCTCTTGATAATGAAGAGTGGGGTTTGGGGTCATATAGTTAGTTTACGTTTGTTTAATTTATAAGAAAAATTGTGCTATCTATGTGTAATAAGAATCATAATGCATTCTGCTGTCATTTATTTTTAAAAAAGAAATAAATTTTAAAAAAAGAAAATACCAAACCATTTTCCAGAGTGACTGGTCCATTTTGCATTATTGCCAATAATGTAGAAGAATTCCAATTACTCTGAGTCAGTGTCAACACTTGGTATTGCTGGTATTTTAAAAATTTTACTCAAAGAAGTGTGTAGCAGTATCTCATAATGGTGGTCTATCTTTGTATCTTATTCAGGATCACACGTTCATGTTGCTTCTGCCTTCTCTGCCCTAACCCAGTCAATACATTTCTTTCAAATTAATCTTCCTAAAGCACAACACTAGTTATACTCCCTTTTTGGTTCAACGAACCTACAGTGGTCTCCAATTATTTACTAAACCGAATATACATGCCTTGTTCTGGCATGTAAACCCTTGCATGATCCAGCTCCAGTTACCTTTCCAGAGCTACCTTGTACTACGTTATTTGATTTCACCCTCACCTAAGTCATTTTGCTCTTATGAACATAGGTTCTTTGCCTTTCCATATTTGACAGTATTGTTCCCAAAACTGACTCTTCTGCCCTTCTTTCTGTAGCTCTCAAGAATGAAGAACTTAAGGAGACTGTCCATGTCCCTGAATATTCTTTTCTTCTGTACCTAGAAGATCATCATACCAAACCATGAAATCCATCTCAAACATATGTTCCAAAACTTAGAGCACCCTCCAGGAAAGTCATAAACTCTGGCACCAGATAGGTGACCAACTAGAAAATGACTTTCCAGGTAATTTTATTGGGCTCCCCTTATTTGGAGATGGGAAAGGACTCAAGGTGCAGGGATAGCTTCTCTTCATTAACATTGCATTCCACTGGAGGGATTTCCCCTTTCCCAAACCCTTCTCCTCTTTAACCAGAAACTGAAGACAACGACTGAAGACGTGTGTGTGTGTGTGTGTGTGTGTGTGTGTGTACACACACACACACATACACACACGTTCTCAGTCATATATATATTTATCTATATGTATATATATGTGTATGGATATATATACATATATGTGTGTGTATATATATATATATATATATATATATATATATATATATAGAGAGAGAGAGAGAGAGAGAGAGAGAGAGAGATGATCTTATGCCTAGTTCTCTGAGAGAGTTTTGAAACTTTTTAAGAATTGGGTTTAATTATATGGTAATTTTCAAATGACTTTTCAATAAAGCATGAAGAATTCTGATAGCTGTCAACAATATGTCACTTTTCCTTAGCAATGAAAGCTGAGAATGAATAATTTAATAACATTAATAGTTTCCTCATGGAAACAATTGCTTTGGTCTGATACCAAGTCTGGTATCTTCTTTAGCTGTACTAGAATACCCAATTTCTGGTTTTAAATTCTAAAATAGACAAATGATAACAAATTCAAATATGTGATGTATTAAAATTATAATCTGTGTAGTCCTCCCCTTGTATAATATGTCCATTTTAGAGTACTTAGAGCATAACTCTTTTTTCTTTTTTTTTTTGGTATTACCTAGAGGTTTACAATTGTCTATTTGATGGCAAAATCTCAATCACGAGATACTCATGATTATAACATTATATTTATGTTCTATAACATTATGTCTATAGCACCTACACATAGTGGGCACCTGTCAATATTTATACAATGAATGAATTAGTGAATGGATGCAGAGTGTTATGGTTTGGATATGAGGTGTTCCTCAAAAGCTCCTATGTTGGGCTGGGGATGTGGCTCAAGCGGTAGCCCGATCGCCTGGCATGTGCAGGGCTCTGGGCTTGATCCTCAGCACCATATAAAAATGAAATAAAGATGTTGTGTCCACCGAAAACTAAAAAGTATTAAAAAATTCTCTCTCCTTCTCTCAAAAAAAAAAAAGCTCATATGTTAATGCAGGGATGTTCAGAGGTGAAATTACTAGATTTGCAAGAGTTATAACCTTTAATGGAAAAACTGGGAGGTAACTGTGGGCAGGTGGGTGTGGCTGGAGGAGGTGGGTCATCCATCCGGGGGGCGTGCCCTGGAAGGGTTCATCTTCCCTGAGGCCTCTTTCCACTGCTGCCTGGCTGCTATGAACTAAGCAGTTCTTCTCCACTATACCCTTTCGCCATGATGTTCTGCCTCATCTTTGTCCTAGAACCATGGACTCAGCTGACCATGAACTGAACCTTTGATACCATGATCCAAAATATAAGTTGTTCTTGTCAGGCATTTTGGTCACAGTGACAAAAAGCTGACAGATACCCCTTCTGACACAGAGCTCTAAGGGGATGTCTCTGAGAGCGCATTCATTCATTCATTGTAAGTATTTAATATGCTCTCAGACAAAAAGGTCTCTTCATAGTTATTTAGGAACAAACAGAACCAGACTGATTAAGCACTTGATTCCACATTAGTGCCTCCTGGAGCAGTCTTGTCCTGCTAGGTGCAATAATCAAGCTGGGGTGAAAGGGGGGCCCAAGTTCTAACACTTGGGGCAAGTTTTACACTTTTCCTTTACTATGAGGCATCCCTGAGTACTGAGCTGTCTTCCTGGTTTTTAGTTCTTAGTGGGACATGAGGAGGGGCTGAGGGGATGCTTCTCTGAGATTTCTCCATCTGACAAGGGCTTTTGAAGCAATTCACTCTCCTCAAGGAGCAAGGATGGAAGAGGCCAGCTTTTTGCTCAAAGCAAAGCATGTGCTAAGTGCTCTAAGGAATCATGGCCTGGTTTTAAGTGCTCTTGGGGAAGACCCAGCCCTCTGAATTTGAGCCACATAATATCAGCAGGGTAATGATGGTTTAAACTCTCTTCTGTGAAAAGGGAAAAAAATAAACAATTAAAGCCAAATATCTGAAAATAAATATGCAAAATGAACATTTTAGGAACAGGGTAGAATTTAGACTTTTCCTAACAGAAATTATCTTCTTTTAAGTAGATTTCTTACTTTAGTTATTTCCTCTTTGATAGCTTTTAAACTCAATACGTTTTTGAAGCATGTTGGAGAGAGTGCTTCACATCATTTCTCTTATTGACTAGATACAACAGATTTACAAGGGGATATTATTATTTCCATTTTACAAAGGAGCGGGTGTAGGCCTGGAGAACTGAGCCCCATGCTCAAGATCCTAAAGCTCTACTAGAAGGTAGGGATTCAGGTCTCCACCCTCTTTAGACCTCCCTAACCCCCTCTACTCAACACCCTCCGGGCTACCTCAGCAACTTCACTAGCTAAGGAAAAGAGCTTGTTGTACCCATGGAGATTCAAAATCCCGCAGCAACGCTTGAGCCCCTGAGACTTTTTCTATATTGATCAACTATCTAATAAATGCTGGTGCTCACTTATGTCCTGGAACTTTCAAACACAGTTCTTAGATGTGTTCCTAAACCTGTTCTTTGCAACCACCCTACAATAGCTACCCAACTGTTTCCTCTTAGGTTTCATTTTAAATATTGTATTTCCTTCTAAATAAATCAGGGCAAAGCCTTAGAAGTTTTTCTGTCTTTCCATTTGGATCTCATAAACACAAATCAGGTAAGTACATCATTTAACCACCCCACCCTCACCCAACTTGACTGAACACTTGCCCAAATCCCAAAGGCTTCACAAATGCTTTCAATCTGGAAACATCAATTTCTCTTTCTCTCCCACCCCTTTCCTTCTCAAGATTAGCTACTTATTGCTCTTCCTGTTTTGCTTTAATTGAAATGAACTGGAGTTCTTATTCTTTCTATTGGATGGATCTCCTAGCTTAAAAGGTTTGAATTAGAATGACATTCACTGTACTTTTTCCGCAGTGTGGCATTATTGCTCATTACAGATATTTGCACTGCTCCATCTTACTCTCGAGAATTTCATGGGCTTTCTCACCGCAAATGAGTCAGTGTTCTGGAATTTGTGACTTTTCAAGTAACAAGTAGATTACCTCATTCTTTAAAAGTTCATTTTGGCAGGGAAACTGTAGCCCACTATCCAAGTTTTATAAAATATGGCTTATTTATAATCAAAACCAGAATTCAATTAATTGGCATTTGCATTATTAGCGTTGCATAAAGGTGAGTATATTTTCCATAGAAATTGAACCTGCAGCAGCTGCACAAGTCTGTACAAGAAGGTTCCTCTTTAAGTGACAATGAGTCAGATATGTATTAACTCAGAAATGAATTTAAGGAGAAAAAAATAAACCTGTCATCTAATGAGTAACTGTTTCATCTCGGTTTAGTTGATAAAGCAGCATCTCTAAAAATAAAACTGAGTGTAGATTGTTCTTTTTTTTCTTAAAAACCAAACTCTTAACTTTGCCTTTTTGCATATCCACATCCTATATAATTTTTTAAAAATGACTCTATTATTGGTATTTGGAAGGAATTGTTTGGTTGGAAAATGGTAAGTTAATGGTAGGAGTCCACACATGTAGGGACATATAAATTTCAAGGAAGTTTAACTATCTTAAATTTAATTCTTTTCCATGAAATCAGACTTAGTTTTTTAAAAAAATCTATATTGACAATAATTGCTAATACATCTTTCCTTCTAAACCAACCAAAGTCTAGATCTTTTTCTATCTCAATCTTCATGGCATTTTATACATTTCAATAGCATTAAATTATGCTTTTATTTAACAATATTTGTTTAAATATGTAAAAAGCAATTGGTGATAATAGGCTTAAAGATATAGATCAAATTGATGTATCTGATTTTTTTTTGGTTGTGTGTGTGTGTGTGTGTGTGTGTGTGTGCACGCACGCGATATTGGAGACTGAACCCATGGTCTCACATATGCTAGCCAAGTGCTTTACTATTGAACTACATCCCTAACCCTCTTTGTATTTCTTATGGCATCTAACAGAGTTTCCTAATTTTACCTTTCCCAGTCCATACAATATGTTATTGTCAAATTTATTTTCCTAAAGTTCAGCTCTAATTCTTAACTAAGTACCTGTTTCTAGTTGTTTACTGAATTTTACATTCCTGTGTTACCTGGCATACAATATTTTCCATAATCTGTCCCCAAACTTTCATTTCCAACTTTATCTCTGCAGTATTTTCCATTCAGACTTGTCTCTTCCTATTTCTGAGAAGAGGTCTGGGATTTCCCATTCTTCTTGTACTATTTCCACAAACTAGAATGTTTCATACAGAGACTATCTCAAATCTAGTTCATAAGCCATGTGAAATCTGCCTGCTGAATACATTTCTTTTTTTTCTTTTTTTATTGTTGGTTGTTCAAAACATTATAGTTCTTGATATATCATATTTCACACTTTGATTCAAGTGGGTTATGAACTCCCATTTTTACCCCGTATACAGATTGCAGAATCACATCAGTTACACTTCATTGATTTACATATTGCCATACTAGTGTCTGTTGTA
Source organism: Ictidomys tridecemlineatus (assembly GCF_052094955.1). Taxonomy (NCBI): domain Eukaryota; kingdom Metazoa; phylum Chordata; class Mammalia; order Rodentia; family Sciuridae; genus Ictidomys; species Ictidomys tridecemlineatus. The sequence goes on from NC_135479.1 coordinate 123,485,734, forward strand.
TTCTGCTGCCTTTCCTATCCTCTACTATCCCCCCTCCCTCCCCTCCCCTCTTCTCTCTCTACCCCCTCTACTGTAATTCATTTCTCCCCCTTGTATTATTTTTCTCTTTCCCCTCACTTCCTCTTGTATGTAATTTTGTATAACCCTGAGGGTCTCCTTCCATTTCCATGCAATTTCCCTTCTCTCTCCCTTTCCCTCCCACCTCTCATCCCTGTTTAATGTTAATCTTCTTCTCATGCTCTTCGTCCCTACTCTGTTCTTAGTTACTCTCCTTATATCAAAGAAGACATTTGCATTTGTTTTGTAGGGATTGGCTAGCTTCACTTAGCATAATCTGCTCTAATGCCATCCATTTCCCTCCAAATTCTATCATTTTGTCCTTTTTTAATGCAGAGTAATACTCGATTGTGTATAAATACCACATTTTTTTTTATTCATTCGTCTATTGAAGGGCATCTAGGTTGGTTCCACAGTCTTGCTATTGTGAATTGTGCTGCTGTGAACATCGATGTAGCAGTGTCCCTGTAGCATGCTCCTTTTAGGTCTTTAGGGAATAGACTGAGAAGGGGAATAGCTGGGTCAAACAATGGTTCCATTCCCAGCTTTCCAAGAAATCTCCATACTGCTTTCCAAATTGGCTGCACCAATTTGCAGTCCCACCAACAATGTACAAGTGTACCCTTTTCCCCACATCCTCGCCAGCACTTGTTGTTGTTTGACTTCCTAATGGCTGCCAATCTTACTGGAGTGAGATGGTATCTTAGGGTGGTTTTGATTTGCATTTCTCTGACTGCTAGAGATGGTGAGCATTTTTTCATGTACTTGTTAATTGATTGTATGTCCTCCTCTGAGAAGTGTCTGTTCAGGTCCTTGGCCCATTTGTTGATTGGGTTATTTGTTATCTTATTGTCTAATTTTTTGAGTTCTTTGCATACTCTGGATATTAGGGCTCTATCTGAAGTGTGAGGAGTAAAGATTTGTTTCCAGGATGTAGGCTCCCTATTTACCTCTCTTATTGTTTCTTTTGCTGAGAAAAAACTTTTTAGTTTGAGTAAGTCCCATTTGTTGATTCTAGTTATTAACTCTTGTGCTATGGGTTTCCTACTGAGGAATTTGGAGCCCGACCCCACAGTATGTAGATCGTAGCCAACTTTTTCTTGTATCAGACGCAGTGTCTCAGATTTGATATCAAGCTCCTTGATCTATTTTGAGTTAACTTTTGTGCATGGCAAGAGAAAGGGATTCAGATTAATTTTGTTGCATATGGATTTCCAGTTTTCCCAGCACCATTTGTTGAAGATGCTATCCTTCCTCCATTGCATGCTTTTAGCCCCTTTATCAAATATAAAATAGTTGTAGTTTTGTGGATTGGTTTCTGTGTCCTCTATTCTGTACCATTGGTCCACCCCCCTGTTTTGGTACCAGTACCATGCTGTTTTTGTTACTATTGCTCTGTAGTATAGTTTGAAGTCTGGTATCGCTATACCGCCTGATTCATACTTCTTGCTTAGCATTGTTTTTGCTATTCTGGGTCTTTTATTTTTCCATATGAATTTCATGATTGCTTTCTCTATTTCTACAAGAAATACCATTGGGATTTTGATTGCCATTGCATTAAACCTATAGAGAACTTTTGGTAATATTGCCATTTTGATGATGTTAGTTCTGCCTATCCATGAACAGGGTATATTTTTCCATCTTCTAAGATCTTCTTCTATTTCTCTCTTTAGGGTTCTGTAGCTTTCATTGTATAAGTCTTTCACCTCTTTTGTTAGGTTGATTCCCAAGTATTTTATTTTATTTTTTTGAGGATATTGTGAATGGAGTGGTTGTCCTCATTTCCATTTCAGAGGATTTGTCACAGATATACAGGAATGCCTTTGATTTATGCGTCTTGATTTTATATCCTGCCACTTTGCTGAATTCATTTATTAGCTCTAATAGTTTCTTTGTAGACCCTTTTGGGTCTGCTAGGTATAGAATCATGTCATCTGCAAATAGTGATAATTTAAGTTCTTCTTTTCCTATTTTTATGCCTTCAATTTCTTTCATCTGTCTAATTGCTCTGGCCAGTGTTTCGAGAACTATCTTGAACAGAAGTAGTGAGAGAGGGCATCCCTGTCTTGTTCCAGATTTTAGAGGGAATGCCTTCAATTTTTCTCCATTCAGAATGATGCTAGCCTGAGGCTTAGCATAGATTGCTTTTACAATGTTGAGGTATGTTCCTGTTATCCCTAGTTTTTCTAGAATTTTGAACATAAACGGATGCTGTACTTTGTCGAATGCTTTTTCCGCATCTATCGAGATGATCATATGGTTCTTATTTTTAAGTCTATTGATGTGGTGAATAACATTTATTGATTTCCGTATATTGAACCATCCTTGCATCCCAGGGATGAATCCTACTTGATCATGGTGAACAATTTTTTTGATATGTTTTTGAATCCGATTCGCCAGAATTTTATTGAGGATTTTTGCATCTAGGTTCATTAGAGATATTGGTCTGTAGTTTTCTTTCTTTGAAGTGTCTTTGTCTGGTTTAGGAATCAGAGAGATGTTGGCCTCTTAGAATGAATTTGGAAGTTCTCCCTCTTTTTCTATTTCTTGAAATAGCTTGAAAAGTATTGGTATTAGTTCTTCTTTAAAGGTTTTGTAAAACTCTGCTGTATACCCATCCGGTCCTGGGCTTTTCTTAGTTGGTAGTCTTTTGATGGTTTCTTCTATTTCCTCAATTGATATTGGTCTGTTTAGGTTGTCTATATCCTCCTGACTCAATCTGGGCAGCTCATATGACTTAAGAAATTTCTTGATGCCTTCACTATCTTCTATTTTATTGGAGTATAAGGATTCAAAATAATTTCTAATTATCTTCTGTATTTCTGAAGTGTCTGTTGTGATATTGCCTTTTTCATCCCGTATGCTAGTAATTTGAGTTTTCTCTCTTCTTCTCTTTGTTGGCATGGCTAAGGGTCTGTCAATTTTATTTATTTTTTCAAAGAACCAACTTTTAGTTTTGTCAATTTTTTCAATTGTTTCTTTTGTTTCTATTTCATTAATTTCAGCTCTGATTTTAATTATTTCTTGCCTTCTACTTCTTTTGCTGTTGTTTTGCTCTTCTTTTTCTAGGATTTTGAGATGAAGTGTAAGATCATTTATTTGTTGGTTTTTTCTTTTTTTAAGGAATGAACTCCAAGCAATGAATTTTCCTCTTAGAACTGCTTTCAATGTGTCCCATAGATTCCGATATGTTGTGTCTGTGTTTTCATTTATCTCTAAGAATTTTTTAATTTCCTCCTTGATGTCTTCTATAACCCATTGATCATTCAGTAACCTATTGTTCATTCTCCAAGTGATGCATAATTTTTCCTTCCTTCTTTTATCATTGATTTTCAGTTTCATTCCATTATGATCAGATAAGATGCGTGGTATTATCTCTACTCCTTTATATTGTCTAAGAGTTGCCCTGTGACATAATATATGATCTATTTTTGAGAAGGATCCATGTGCTGCTGAGAAAAAAAGTGTAACTGCTTGATGTTGGGTGGTATATTCTATATATGTCAATTAAGTCTAGGTTATTAATTGTGTTATTGAGTTCTATAGTTTCCTTATTCAACTTTTGTTTGGAAGATCTGTCCAGTGGTGAGAGAGGTGTGTTGAAATCTCCTATGATTATTGTATGGTGGTCTATTAGATTCTTGAACTTGAGAAGAGTTTGCTTGATGAACATAGCTGCACCAGTGTTTGGGGCATATATATTTATGATTGTTATGTCTTGTTGGTGTATGGTTCCCTTGAGCAGTATGTAGTGTCCCTCTTTATCCCTTTTGATTAACTTTGGCTTGAAATCTATTTTATTTGATATGAGTATTGACACTCCTGTTTGTTTCCGAAGTCCATATGAGTGATATGATTTTTCCCAACCTTTCACCTTCAGTCTATGTATGTCTTTTCCTATCAAATGCATCTCCTGTAGGCAGCATATTGTTGGGTCTTATTTTGTGGTCCATTCTACTAGCCTGTGTCTCTTGATTGGTGAGTTTAAGCCATTAACATTTAGGGTTATTATTGAGATATGGTTTGTTCTTTCAGCCATATTTGTTTATTTATGTTACTAAACATGGTTTGTTTTCCTCTTTGATTATTTCCCCCCTTTACTGTCCTATCTCTTACTGTTGGTTTTCATTGTTATTTTGCATTTCCTCTTCCTGTAATGTTTTGCCGAGGATGTTTTGAAGAGATGGTTTTCTAGCTGCAAATTCTTTTAACTTTTGTTTATCGTGGAAGGTTTTAATTTCATCTTCCATCCTGAAGCTTAATTTTGCTGGATACATGATTCATGGTTGGAACCCATTTTCTTTCAGTGTTTGAAATATATTATTCCAGGATCTTCTAGCTTTCAGAGTCTGTGTTGAAAGATCAGCTGTTATCCTGATTGGTTTAACCCTAAATGTAATCTGCTTCCTTTCTCTTGTAGCTTTTAAAATTTTCTCCTTATTCTGTATGTTGGGCATCTTTATTATAACGTGTCTAGGTGTGGATCTCTTATGATTTTGCACATTCGGCGTCCTGTAGGCTTCTAGGATTTGGGATTCTGTCTCATTCTTCAAGTCTGGAAAGTTTTCTCATATTATTTCATTGAATAGATTGCTCATTCCTTAGGTTTGGACCTCTATACCTTCCTGTATCGCAATGACTATTAAGTTTTGTCTCTTTATGTTATCCCATATTTCTTGGATGTTCTCCTCATGGTTTCTTAACAGTCTTGCTGAGCTGTCTATGTTATTTTCAAGTTGAAATACTTTGTCTTCATTGTCTGATGTTCTATCTTCTAAGTGTTCTACTCTGCTGGTAGTATTCTCAATTGAGTTTTTAAGTTGGTTTATTGCTTCCTGCATTTCTAGGATTTCTGTTTGTTTGTTTTTTATTACCTTTATTTCCCTGTATAGTTGATCTTTTGCTTCTTTGATTTGTTTATGTAATTCATGTCAAAGTGATCTTTCATTGTCTGATTTTGCTGTCTAATGTCTTCCTTGAGACTCCAGATCATCTGAAGCATGTATATCCTGAATTCTTTATCTGACATTCCATCTGCTGCAGCTATTACCTCTTCTAAAGTTGAGTTGACCTGCATTGCTTGTGGTCCTTTCTTTCCTTGTCTTTTCATACTGCTTGCGTTTCTTTCTGCTTGGTGAAACTGTTGTGTTTTTGAAAATTTTCCCCCTATATATTTATATTGCTCTTGTATAGTTGAAAAGTCTCCCCTGCAGGGGCGGGCGGTGGTTGTGCTCCTCCTCCAATTGGGGTGATCTGTCTACCACACTGGCGGGCCGCTGGGTCTGTTCTGCCGGTCGGTCGCAGGTCTGCCTACCTTGCAGGCGCGGGCAGCAGCTGTGCTCTGCCCCTCCTCTAATTGGTGTGACGTGTCTACCACGCCCGCGGACCCCTGGGCCTGTTCTGCTGGTTGTTCGCAGGTCTGCCTACCTTGCAGGCGCGGGTGGCGGCTCTGCTCTGCCCTTCCTCCAATTGGGGTGACGTGTCTACCACGCCGGCAGGTCGCTGGGCCTGTTCCAGACGCGGGAGGTGACTCGCTCTGCCCCTACTCCAATTGGGGTGATGTGACTACCATGCTGGCGGGCCGATGGGCCTATTTTGGGCACTAGTGGTGGCTCTGCTCTGCCCCTACTCCAATTGGGGTGACGTGACTACCACGCTGGTGGGTCACTGGGCCTATTCCAGGCGCGGGCAGCGGCTCTGCTCTGCCCCTACTCCAATTGGGATGACGCGTCTACCATGTCAGCAGGCCGCTGGGCCTGTTCCACCAGTTGGTCACAGGCCTGCCTACCTTGCGGGCGTGGGTGGCGGCTCTGCTCTGCCCCTACTCCAATTGGGGTGTCGTGACTACCATGCCTGCGGGTCGCTGGGCCTGCTCCGGGGGCGGGCGGCGGCTCTGCTCTGCCCCTCTGGCCTGATGACAAAGTGAGAGAGACTTGGGTGTATGTCACTCACTTTCTTTACCAGGAGACCAACTGTGTCTGTTGCCGCTGGTATCGATGAAGGTATCTCCTCTGCCGCTTTCTGATGACCTCAGATCTCTGCCATGTTGGTATCCCATGCAAATGGCAGCATTTGGTTTCCTTTGCCGGGTGACCAAAGCAATGGGTGAGTCCTGACCGGCCCTCACAAGCCCCATCTCAATCCTGTTGCCACTGCCTATGAAGGCTCAGTTGGTATTTACCTCCACAGTATTCAACAGGGCCCGGACCAAGAAGCAGTTTCCGCGGGTTCTTTAGCCCTGGGCCAGAGCAGTTTCGGGAGCTGGAATTTGGCCGCTGCCGGAATTCAGCCGCTCCGGGCTTGGTGTATGTTCTGATAGGAGCCTGAATACATTTCTTCTTGTTTCTAATCTTTGCAGCACTTGGTTTATACTACTCTTGTATATTTATGTCACTACTGCCCACTTGGGCTTAAATTATAATAGTCGGTGCACTTGTTTTATCTTCCGTAAGCATGACATGTTTTGAAAGAACATGAACTATGAGTTTGGAAAAATATAATTTCACATCCTGCCTCTGTCACTTATGAGCTGTGTGACTTTGGACAAGTAAACTCTCTTTCCAAACTTCTTTTCTTCTTCTATAGAAAATTACTGGTTTGCTTTTGTTCCTCTCTCTTCTCACATTTTGAGCTATCAGAAAATCATTGTAAGTATAAAAATTATTTCCACCCAACTCCATATACCAACAATTGTGATAACGATGGAAGTAAACCAGGAATAATAAATGAAAAAAAAAGAATACTTACACTGAAAGTCTAAGGACGTCTAAGAGAAAAAAAATAATGTTACAGATATTTAGCTGAGAAAAGAAAGCCAGAAGAATAGTTTTATTTTCAGATTCTTGGAAGAGTTTTTATGAGTAGTGTGTACCTTCACTGTCAGGAAGCAATATCTGTAGTTGTTAAAAACAACCTCACCCCTGGGAAACAACAAGAAGTCAACTCACTTCCCTCTGGCTCTGCCCCTCCTTTAGATCTTTCAGAAGAAGACATTGAAGAGCATATGTTGAGACTTGTTAGCATATTTCCTAAAACAGGAGAAATTTATCATATTGGTCAGGGACAACTTTCTGAAATAATTTTGCCATTGCTTCTGCAGGAAAAGAAAATAATGTCTACATTGATAATACTCAAAATCACAACCCTAGACATTTGTCAAGTGTTTATGATGAGAAAAGCCACTCTGCCAAGAGCTTAGGAACATCATCTCGTATTATCAACTCAGCCCTATTAGGTACGCTTTGTTTTATTTCATGTTATAGATGAAGATTCGCCATATTCGTGTAACTGAGGAGATTAAGAGATCTTTCCCAAGAACACTCAGACTTTTACCCAAATATTGGATCCTTAAAGTTTAAGGGCAATCGTTCTATTGCCCTTTACTCTTTCAATTGTAGTTTCTTTTACCCATGTTATCGAGATAGCATTGATAAATCGTATGGTATAAAGTAGTGCTATCATATTACAAACTTGCAAGGAATTGAAACTTGTAATCCCACACCAAAATGCAAATTTTCATAAGCAAAATTGCTAGAGAATCAGGCAGTTATTCTGGAGTTAATGTTGGTTATCTTCATGGTAATTTTTAGCCCTTCAAAGGGCCTATAAAGTTATTGGTAACCAAAGCTGTCATCCTTTTTTTTTTAAGAGAGAGAGAGAGAGAGAGAACTTTTTAATATTTATTTTTTAGTCATCGGTGGACACAACATCTTTGTTTATACATGGTGCTGAGGATCCAACTTGGGCCGCATGCATGCCAGGCAAGCTAGCTACTGCTTGAGCCACATCCCCAGCCCAAAGCTGTCATCCTTACCAGCTGGATTACCTTACTGTTCAGAGTAGTCCACAGAGCTTGTTAGAAAGCACGTTTATAGTCCCTGCCCAATACCCTATCATATACTCTAAATTTGCTGAGAGTGCATCTTACATGTTTGCACAAACACACACACACATACATGTATGGGATAGATATGCTAACTTAATTGTGTAATAATTTCACAATATACACATATATCAAATAATCACTTTATATAGCTCAACTATATACCATACGATTTATCAATGCTATCTCAATAACAGGGGAAAAAAGAAACTACAATTGAAAGAGTGAAGGGCAAATAATTCAAAGAATTTTGTAATTGAACAAAAATAGGAACAGCTTGTACTATGAGTTCTGGAACCATATTCTAAGGTTAGTATTATATTGATGCAGAAATAAATGTGTTAAGAGCTAGAAGGCATAATATTGAGTAAAAAATAAGCTGCAGAGTAAATTTAGTGCAAAAATGTTAATCACACCATAAAATATCAATATTTTTTAAAATAGCTCTTTTTGCCATATCTACTTCGAGAATGAAGACACTTCTCAGCAATGAGACTGTCGACATTTCAGAAAATGTCAACAGCACTCTGAAGGGAAGCACAGTTCTTGTGAAGGGCCCAAGAGGAACCCTCTGGAGGGATTTCAATCATATCAATGTAGAACTCAGTTTCCTTGGAAAGAAAAAGAAGAGGCTACGAGTTGACAAGTGGTGGGGAAATAGAAAGGAACTGGCCACTGTCCACACCATCTGCAGTCATTTAGAGAACATGACCAAGGGTGTTACACTGGGCTTCCATTACAAGGTGAGATCTGTGTCTGCTTACTTCCCCATCAACGTTTTTATTCAGGAGAATGAGTCTCTTCTTGAAATCTGAAATTTCTTGGATGAAAAATATATCTGCAGGATTCGGATGAAGACAGGTATTGCTTGTTCAGTGTCTCAAACTCAGAAAGACAAATTAATCTTTGAAGGAAATGATATTGAACTTGTTATGAATTCAGCAGCTTTAATTCAGCAAGCCACAACAGTGAAAAAAAAGAAGGATATCAGAAAAATTTTGGATGATATGTATGTTTCTGAAAAAGAAACAGTTCAGCAGGCTGATGAATAAGACCTAAGAGTTATCCAGCCACAGAAACACAGCCCTGGGGTCAATTTGTGATATTTCAGTGATGCAGTAAAAGATCTCCATTGAAAAAACAAATAGACTGGGGATGTAGCTCAGTGGTAGAACACTTGTCTAGAATGTGCAAGGCACCAGCTTCAATATCCAACATGGCAAAATAACAGTAGTATAGTAGTAGTAGTAGTAGTAGTAGTAGTACTGCTCTACTAGTAGTAGCAGTAGTAGTAGTAGTAAAAATAATAAAAGATACCCAGGTAATTTATAAGCACATTAAAGTTTGAGAAACACTAATGAATAAGATTCTTTTTATGAGAATTCTAAAATGCTGAACATTAAGGTCTTAGTCATTTGGGTTTCTCAAGTACTGATAATGATTTGGGTAAATATTAGATTTTGAAATTGCAAACTTGTCCTAATGTTAATATGGTTGTAAGACAGTACTGAAAGAGATGGTGCCTTTTCTCCCTTACAAAGGCCAAAGAATGGCAACCTATAATTAAAAAGTTCTTTCCTAGTCACCTAAAGCTGACCATGGTGGGGGGTGTTAGTATTACTCTCATAAAATAAACCGTGAGATTGTATTGAACTGATTTCCATTATTATAACAAATACCTGAGAATCAAATTGTAAAGAGAAAAACATTTATTTGGGTTTATAGTTTGAAAAGTTCAAGTCCACGATTGGCTGGCCCTGTTACTTTTAGATCTGTGACATGGCAGCACATTAAAGTGAAATCACATGGCAGCGTAAAACTGTTCACCTTCTGACCTTGAAGGGAAAGAATTAGCAAGAAACTAGGACCCCCTAATCCCCTTGGAAGACATTTTCACAATGACCCAAAGACCTGCCACCATATCCCACTTTTTAAAAGTTTCTACCATCTACCAGTTGCACTCAGTTGGAGACCAAGCCTCTAACACATGGGCCTTGGGGGAACACTCATGATCCATATTGTGTTAGGGATGGACAGGTGAAAATAGATTTTGAGGAGGCAAAACAGAGAGGCCATTGCTAGTTGAATTCTGAATTTGCAGGAATATTTTGTTAGTGTAGCTTCTGCAAGAGAAATTGGCAAATATGTAGTAAGAACATTAAAACTCTTTGACTTAGTGATAATATTCTAAGAATTTATATTCTAAATAAAGATGCACATAGGGCTCTGGAGGCTGAGGCAGGAGGATTGTGAGTTCAAAGCTAGCCTCAGCAATGGGAAGGTGCTAAGCAACTCAGTGAGACCCTGCTCTAAAGAAAATACAAAATAGGGCTCTGGATGTGGCTCAGTGACCAAGTGCCCCTGAGTTCAATCCCTGGTTATGCTCCCCAAAGTTGTGTGTACCATTATTTATATTAGTGAAAAATTATAAACACAACAATTGAATGATTAACTAGATTATGATGTAGCCATATAATTGAATTATGTGCAACCATTAATTTTTTTTTATTTGGGAAAAGTTAACAATATAATAAATGTAAAAGTAAACTCATCAAATAAAAATGGAGTATGAGGGATTGGGGTTGTGGCTGAGTGGCAGTGGTTTTCACAAATGTGAGGCACTGGGTTCTATCCTCAGCATCACATAAAAATAGATAAACAAAATAAATATATTAAAAAAGGAGTATGATCCCAATTTAATACAGAAATACTTATTCTTAGGAAAAAAACTGAAAAGATATGCCAAAATATCAACAGTAGTTACTATTTGGTTTTAAATTATGGAAAAGGTTGTTTATGATTTTTAATATTCACCAAACTTTCTATAGTGAACATGTTATTTCTATCAGTAGAAGAAAAAGTAATTAAATCCAAAATATATAGTTAGTTCTTACTCAATTACTACTCCTGAGTGCAAGTCTTGAGCTGGGAAGGGAACTACTACATTCGATGTAGTAGTTTATTGCTTTTTTCTACTCAGTGCTACTGATTCGAAAGAAGAGATTCTCTTAATCTTCTGCTGAATTCTAGAACACAATAGTAATTCTTTCCAAGGTCAAAAGTCCATTTCCCCTACTAAAATAACTTTTTTTTAAAAAAAAAAACACTTTATTTTGGAATAATTATAAAGTCACCAGAAGTTACAAAGGAAATAATGAAAACTCTTTTGTATTCTTCACCTAATTTCCTCTTGAAACAACTTTGAAACATGAATTATTTCATGGATTTAATTCCTTCACTCTTAAAGCATGAGATCAGCACTGAGAAGTAGTGTCAGTTCTAAAAGCATTTCCAGTCCTTTCTGTTTCTCTATTTTGAAAACACGGAAATAACTTTTTTTTTCTAACTTCCCATAGTTCACCCTGAGTCACAGATGTTTGAAAGGAAAGCCTAGTCTGTTCTTTTGTATAACCTCCATGGCTGTGTCTATGTGTGTATTATAAGGAATTACCAAATGCTGGCAATTATTCTTGGTTTAGATGATACAGGGGAGAGGAGAAAGATTATGAAAAAGTCAGTCTCTGTTAATATAAACCGGGATTTCTTTCCTGTCATTTTTGATTTATTGAGGCTTTGTCAACTTAAAAGTTTGGGAATTGAAAAAGATAATACTCTATTAAATGGCTTTTGCTTGATGATATTTTAAAAGAACCTGATTGAAAAAGACAAAACTCAACTACTTCTCTTGCACATTACTAAAGGTAAAAGCACTCTATCACAGTGGCAGGTGGGGCTTACAGTTAAGGGTACCACTCTGGAATCAGAGGACTATGATGTGGAGTCCTATTGCTCAAATTTAAATCACATAATCTGCCACTTTGGTGTTCCTGTAACTCTGAGTGGCTTTTTATTACTAAAATTCTCATTCCTACCACAGAGATTATAAATAGCTAATTCATGTTCTTTGAGACATGAATAACCATCTTATTTATGCTACTCAAGAATTCTTCAAAACTAGCATTATTATCATGCTGATTTATGAGACACCAAGATACACCCCTGTGCACAGCCCACTCATGCCAGGGCAGTGAGGTAGGTTGCTGAGAGACCAAGACAATACCTGGAGACAATGTGTGAGGCATAAGATTTTATTGAGAAGTGCTTATGGGGAAGGTCCCAAGGTGATAGGCTCAACAGACAGCACCTCTTTCTATTGTGGTTCTTCTCCAGGCAGTGCCTCTTATCTCTTCTCCAGGTCAGCCAGCTGGATGAGTGACACATATCCTTCCACAGTATCCTCAGTTCTGCACCAGTTACCACTGAGAAGGGTTTGAAATATTAGGCTTCAGAAGCAGTGACATCACCAGCTTTAGCTTGCTTAGTTTGCTTAGATGACGAGAATTCCCAGAACAGCTGTCCTAGTGTACGAGCAAAAAGGAATTTCCTACAAGTAATATTAACTTGCTCTAATTCCCAGAATTTTGAAAAGAGGAGGGTCTTTCCAGGTAATACATATCTAGACATTTCAGCCCTGGCTTGCTCTCTTTGTTTCCTCAATGTGGCTAGGTTTTAAGTAACAGAAAGGGATCATTAAGAGGATGTTTTACCACGCCCCTTTTTGCTAAGGAAAATACAGTCTCTAAGAAGTGATACTGTACAATCTCTGGTATCCACCTGGTTTTTAAATAGTTGGGATGCTCTTCTCCCAATACATGTTTCCAGAAAGTGATCATATTTCCTCTGTACTCCTCAAATTTGCTTTTCAACAAATTTGTGTTTGTCTCTCATAGCTATTTAGACAATGTAACAATTCTTTGTTCATAACATGTAGAAACTGAAAACATTGAGAAGAAAATCAAGTGACATTATTAACCAAAGGGCCTTACTTATCAGACTAAGAGCCCCAGATAGATATAATTTGGCTTTATCTATCTAATAGAATGAGTGCCTTAATTGGAAAAAAATCACAGTCATTTTGACAAACTAATAGAAAAACATGTTCCTAATTCACTTAAAAGCCTTCTATGAGCTGGGCACGGAGGTGCATGCCTGTAATCCCAGCAACTCAGTAGGCTGAGACAGGAAGATCTTGAGTTCAAAGCTAGCCTCAGCTAAAGCAAGGTCCTAAGCAACTCACTGAGCCCCTGTCTCTAAATAAAATACAAAATAGGGTTGGGGATGTGGTTCAATGGTCAAGTACCCCTGAATTCAACCCTGAATTCATCACCCCCCACCTGGCAAAAAAAAACCCCAAAAACAGAAAAACAAAAAATAAACAAACAAAAATTCCATGAGCCTTTGACTAGTTCAACCAAAAGTAAAACTGAAGTGCAAATTATATAAGAGTGTATAGTAATAAAAATATTCAGCTAAACTCCTTTTAGATAGTAAATATCAGGGTTATTATAGTTTTCAAATGTTCTTAAATGCTCTAACATCCTTTAGAAACATTGCAAATTCTCAGGTCATAGAGTTAGAGTATTTTTAAAGCATAAAGAATCTTCTAAGGGTCACATAGATCAACTCTTATTTTATAAATGAATGGTGTCACCAATGTAAGAGACTTGCTTGAAGGTATTACATACATCTGGTAGCTAAATCAAGATGACCTGGTGCCCTGTGATAACAATTTATAGATGCACAGCTCAGAAACCTAGTAATATACCATCTTCCTTTAACCTTCGCTGTTCTTACTTCTCTCCATCAGAAACCATGTCTCTTATTCCTAAGGTCTTAAGGAATAGGTAATCAGAGAATCATACAAAGTTGTAGGTACAAAACCATATATGCTGGGCTAGGGTTGTGGTTAAGTGGTAGAGGGCTTGTCTAGCATGTGTGAGGCACTGGGTTCAATCCTCAGCACCATATATAAATAAATGAATAAAATAAAGGTTCATCAACAACTAATATATATATATATTTTAAAAAGGCCATGTATGCCAGTGACTCAGGAAGCTGAAGCAGAAAGATCACAAGTTCAAGTCCAGCCTCAGCAACTTAGTGAGGCCCTCAGCAACTTAGAGGGTCCCTGCCTCAAAATAAAAAATAAACAGGACTGGGGATGTAGCTCAGTGATAAAGCAACCCTGGGTCCAATCCCAGGATTATTTGTAAAGGTGGAAATTTAGAAATAATTCATATGCGATCAATAGGGAATTAGTTAAATAAAATATTATACATTCAAAACGAAAACCTCAGTGTCATGTGCTTTAAACATTATCACTTTAAAAAACATGCTCCATGGGAGGATTAGATGAACTCTAGATAGAGCAAAGGGGGTAGGAAAGTGGTAGAATGAGATGAACATCATTACCTTAAGCACATGTGTGATGACACGAATGGTGTGACTCTACTTTGTGTACAACCAGAGATATGAAAAACTGTGCTCTGTGCTCTATATGTGTAATATGAATTGCAATGCATTCTGCTATCATACATAACAAATTAGAATAAAAAATTTTAAAAAAATCGTGCTCTAATTGTTGGTTATTGACTCTTTTTTAATATATATGTATCTTAATATATTTATTTAATTTATTTATTTTATGTGGTGCTGAGGATCAAACCCAGGGCCTTGCATGAGTGAGGCAAGTGCTCTACCACTGAGCCACACCTCCAGCTCCCTGGTCATTGACTCTTAAATCTTTTGCTGCTCGTGCTATCCCTGGAAAATATATTTCAATTATACAGTTATAAAAGACTTTTCCCTCTAACTCAAATGTAACATGATGGTTTAAACTATTACAACCCCTTTAGATTTGTTTATTTTCAAATTAGAGGAATTTATTGAGGAAGTATCATTAAGGATAAGAGCCATGTGGCCAATTTAAAAGACTTCAGTAAGTAGCATCAGAAGATGCTTCATCAGAATCTGCCACTTACTCATTATAGGATCCTGGATAAACTAACTAAACCCTCTGTATTTCAGTCTCTTTATCTTTGCCCTTCATCTCTAAAATGATGTTGACCACTGCCTAGTGTGCTCACCCCACTTATTGCTTTAGAGTGCACAGGGCATAAAGGTCTAACCATTACCCAGGGGTCAAGAAGCGATGTTGAAGCCAGAACTTAAAGAATATGGGGAGAAGTGCAGGAAAGTTCATCTGGAAGAGTGTGTCTGTCTTTGGAAACTTCAAATCTAGTGTGAACAGAGGGCCAGTAGAGCTGATGGTAAGGATGGATTAGGATGTGAGTTCCATAACCTGCCCTTTCTCCACTGACCATAAATATTTTTTAAGTTATTGTGTTTATTTATTTAACAAATCCTCTATTAGGTGCACTTTAGAAGCTTATTTTGCATTACTCTCCATCTTAATATTGTGATATCAATTTGAGGAGCTTGCATCTAAATTTTTAAATTCCTAGTTATTGTCATAAATATTTGCCTAAAGTTGAAGACTTTTCAGCTAAAGAAAAATAAATGTAAAGAAAAAAATAAAAATATCCTCAATGTCTCCTGCAATAATCCAGTGGGCCTGCATATGATTCCAATGAGTTTTCAAGAGATTTCTTGAGAATATAAAATAAATTTTGATCCTATTTCACTTGATGTGACTAAGTACAATTTCACTGAAGCCCAAAGGAGAAGAAGATCTGAGTAGGCTGACACTTACAAATCCATTTTATTTTTTTAGTTTTGGATTGAACCCAGGGCACTTGAACACTGAGCCACATTTCCAGGCCTTTTTGTTATTTATTATTATTATTATTATTATTTTGAGACAGGGCCTTACTCAGTTGCTTAGGACCTTGCTAAATTGCTGAGTCTGGCCTTATGATCCTCCTGCCTCAGCCTCCCAAGTCACTGGGATTACAGGCATATGCCACCATACCTGGCTCAACAAACCCATTTTAAAACCTAAGTTTTGCCTAAAATTCAGTAAACTGGGTCCATGAACAAATGACTGCACTGCACAAACTGAATTACTAGTGAAAATCTAAGGCTTAAGAAACTGTTCTCAATCAATAATTAGGAAGTTGTCTTGCTTTGTGAAAGGTGTGTGTGTGCCTGCAAATAAAAAAAAACTATTTAAACATCTGTCCTTACAAATAACCATAAAGTTCTTTTTAAAACATATTGGCATAAATCAAGCTGGAGAAATTGGACATGTAGTCAGAATTTCTACTTCTATTTAAAAATGGCTCTTTCTAAGGAAAATTTGAAAGACAGAGAAAGCTTTCATCCAAAGCATGAGACACTTCATTATTCCAAAATCTAACCAAACCCATTTTAAATAAGTCATTTAATGCAACATGTGCTTACTGTGAATGTCTTTAGACTTGGAAAGCAAAATACAGAATATTTAATAAGCCAGTTTCTACAGTGTTTAACAAAGAAAGGCATGCAGTGAACTGGGATGAATATGCTAATAGCATTTGAAGGAAGAAAGATTATACAACCAAAGTCATCATATCCTCTTATTTTGTTAGAGAAATTTTCTCAAGTGTCATGAGCACCTAATATTTAATGTTTTAATTTGGGTCATATAGAATTACCATGCCAGATGCAAGATCTAAAATGCTAGCTATTTTTTAAAGTATGATTTCAGTTATAAGATATGACAATCCTATGACCAAGCGTTCATGATTCTGAAATAACTATCTCTATTTTAATTTAAAATAATTTTCTTTATCAGGAAATATGTAAAATTTTAATTAGGAGCATAAAACATTTAGTAATACTATATCAATTAAAAGGGACAACATTCACTAACTTTGTAATGGCAGTCTTCTATTTATGTCCAAAAAGTTTAAAATATTTTACTGTTAAAGTTACACTGTACAATTTGACTAATGATATAAACATTGGAAAAATCAATCTACAGATAAACGTATTGATTGCTCATTATAGCTAGTTCTGAGCCTCTTGTCAGCCAAAGCACAGAGAAATACAATCTAAATCATACTGACCACCAGACCAATGGAAGTATGCTATTATTGCCAGGTTTCTGTTCTCGCGACTAAAAGGCTCAAGGGTCACTCCAGGTAAACTGGGCTAACTAGGCTGCGCAAAATAGCCACACAAGAGACACAGATACTTTTTTCATTGGAGTTGCTGTGAAGGCTCCTCTGACCTTAAGGTTCTGCAGGAAAAGAGAGAGCTAGAGCACATGCTGACCCCTTTTATTGAGGAGAAGCTATTCAAATGAGGCAAGGGGTCAGGTTTCAGGGGGCTGAGTCTATCTTCATGATGTCAACTGTCAGCAGGTTGATTGACATCTGGGTAGGCCACCCAAGTGTATAGTAAGAGAAGGGGACACACACAAGACACTTCCATGGAAGATTCTATCCTAAATAGGGCAAGGGATTATATTACAAAGGAACAGGTGAGCATAGCTTCACTCATGGGGCTGTAGCAAGACACACCCATGCACGAGACACACACCCTCAAACCCAAGAAGGGTGGGGAAAGCTCTGCCACATTTCTGTGACTGAGTGCCTCAGCACCAGTCGGGGAGTGTGACTCAGTCACGTGCAAAGTTGGTCTCCCACATGCTATTTCTGCAGGTAGGCTTTTCCTGGTACTAAATTCTAGAAGGAAGTAGGTTTAATGTGTATTTTCTACCTTATGCATACTGGGAAATTTGCATACATGATATGATTTCATCCTCTCAGGGAGCATCATATTAATGCATTTTCCATTTAAGGGAAATGTAGATTTAAATCTAGTACTATCTAATTTCAAGGATTATACTCTTTCCACATTTCCTAACTGCTTTGTCAGAGCACTAGATCTGCATACATCTTAAATACCTTACTAGAAATATAGAACTATTCTTTAATGGTCAGTCCTACTATTTAACCTCTGCAGAAATTGAGGATATTCATTTTTTAAAAATTTAGTAAATTTTGGTTCTGGGTAGGATGAAGTAAGCATAATTCAATCTGTTTCACCCACTGACAGCAACCAAAAAACCTAGACAGAATGCATAGAAAAGCTATTTTAGAACTCTGAAAAATAAATATAGCAGATGGATTGGAGAAAAAGATCAGAATTTGAATTATCATTGAACTGGCAGTGACTTTCCTATTTTTTTTTCCTCCAGTACTCCCTAGTCTCAACTCAAGACAGACCCAAACATAAAAGTATAGTCAAAATTTGCAACCTGAACAAATCAGTTTTCTGCTTAAACAAAAATATGTTCATTCTCGGCAAGATTTCATAAAGGCCTAGATCCTTATAATATTCAAAATGTCAAAGCACAATTCAAAATAATTCAGCATTAAAAGAACAAGTGAATTCTCAGCTTTTATAGGAAAAAGACAATAAATGCCAACACTAAAATGACCCATGCATTAGAATTATCTGACAAAGTCCTTAAGAAAGCTATTACAAAAATACTGTAAAAAATAGGGAAGGGTGAGGCTGGGGCTGGGGCTCAGTGGTATAGTGCTTGCCCTAAAGATGTGAGGACTTGGGTTCAATGCTCAGCACCACACAAAAATAAATAAATAAATATATATATATATATATATATATATATAAAACTAAAAAAATTTTTTAAAAAAAGTAAGGAAGGGTGAACACTCTTGAAACAAATAAAAACCAGAGGTTTTCAGCAAATAAATATAGAATATAAAAAAACAAAACAAGTGGAAATTTTACAAAGCTGAATTTTAAAAAGTTTTAATGTACAACCACAAGAATGGGATCCTAATTAGAATAAATTATACTCCATGTATATAGTAAATGTCAAAATACACTCTACTGTCATGTGTATCTAAAAAGAACAAATTAAAAAATAAAAATAAATTTTAAAAAAGTTTCTATGATCAAAGAGCTTGCCATCTGATTGGAAGGATAAGAAATTTTAAATTTATAAGAATACTTAATAGAATAAAGATCAAAATTAACAGATTGAAAACCATTTGCAGATTTCAATGAACTCTGAGTGCCTACTGAGGCAGGTAATAATATATTATTGAAAGTGTTGTGATAGAGGCATAAGTAAAGAACAGGAGAGCCAGAAGGAGGGAACGGTCAACCCTATGGGAGAATAAGGATTATCATAGTTTTATACTTTAGGATTAGGCTTGCCCAAGAATGATAGACACAAAAATCATAATGTTGTGGGGTTTTTTCTTGTAAAATTTCATATGGAAGCACTCAAGAGTTAGTGTAGAAGTCCTAAGACCATCTGGATCCCAGGCTGACAGGAACTTTCTGCTCAGGCATGTTCCAAGCCACAGCAAGGAGGGAACAGGGAGTGGGAAAGTATACTTTTTTTAAGGAAGTTTTCCTGAAGTGGTTATGGACATATCATTGACCAGAACTTAGTTAATATCACCACACTTGAAAGTTTAAGGCAAACTGTGAAATGTCTTCTTTATTCTGGAAAGAATTCTGGAGTAATATCAGAAAGATTGAGAATTAAGAGGTCCCAAGGTATACTCATACACTGCTGGTGGGACTACAAATTGGTGCAGCCAATATGGAAAACAGTATGGAGATTTCTTGGAATATTGGGAATGGAACCACCATTTGACCCAGCTATTCCTCTCCTCAGTGTATACCCAAAGGACTTAAAAACAGCATACTACAGGGACACAGCCATATCAATGTTTACAGCAGCACAATTCACAATAGCTAAACTGTGGCACCAACCTAGATGCCCTTCAGTAGATGAATGGATTTAAAAAAATGTGGCATATATACACAATGAAATCTTACTCAGCAACAAAAGAGAATAAAATCATGGCATTTGCCAGCAAATGGATGGAGTTAGAGAAGATAATGCTAAGTGAAGTTAGCTAATCCTGAAAAATCAACGCCAAATGTTTTCTTTGATACAAGGAGGCTGATTCATAGTGGAATAGGGAGCGGAAACATGGGAGGAATAGACGAACTCTAGATAGGGAAGAGGGATGGGAGGGGAAAGGAGGAGGCATGGGGTTATTAATGATGGTGGAATATGATAATCATTACTATCCAAGGTACATGTATGAAGACACGAATTGGTGTGAATATACTATGTATACAACCAGAGATATGAAAAATTGTGCTTTATATGTGTAATAAGAATTGTAATGCATTCTATGTCATATATAAATAATAAATAAATAAATAAATAGGTCCCAACCTTCATCTCCCCCACAGAAATAACAAGAATAATGAATAAACCACCATATACAATAAAAATAGCCCTGGGAGAGCTCTGGAATACAATAGAGAAGTAGTAGAAACTCACAAAAAATTGATGATGGCTACATAGAAAAGTGTAGGAAACATTTTACTTTTGTTCCTATACGTTAGTCCAGGGTTGCTAGGAACCTATAGGGATGTCCCTCTGAGAGATTTCCATTTGTAGGGAAAAGAATTCAGGAATCCCCAGCAGTTCTTGGGAACACTGCAACATCTGTAACCTTTGTCACCAAGGACATCCAAAGTCTTCAATGATGCAAAACTCAGCAGATAGAGCTGCCCAGAGTCCATGTCATTACGCTCCCTTTGGAGAGGGAAGCACAACTGTGTTCCCACAACATGGCCTCAGCTGCTGTAGCATTGCATCATCCATAAGGTCACAGTTGCTGCTGTGCTATGCCCCACCCCTGGAGCCTAAGTTTTTTCTGTGTCCTACTCTTAAGAGCCTTAGAAACTGGTTTCTAGACGCATAGAACCCAGTTACATGGGTAATCAGCGCGCACGCGCACACACACACACACACACACACACACACACACACACTTAAGATTCAGGCATCAACACTATAGCAAGTCTGTCTGTGTCCTCGGACCCACCCTTCATATTTGCTTCACATGTCCCTGTGCCCAGGACCATGCCTGCAGAACCACTTAAATGCCTTCATCCTTGAATCCAGCAGCACTGTGACTGTCTGTGTGCTTATATGCCAGATCCCATACCAGGGGGCTATCCTTTCAGCCTGGACATCCCCCCCACCACTACAAGGAAAACTTGAACAGGAGGAATGCTAACAGCCTTTGCCACTGACATGCCCAACAATCTTTGCTGAGGCCAGCATTGCCACTGCAGATACCTGCAATCAAGGCTCCTAGGTTCCCTGGTTATCTTTGCTGATACTTACCTCAGCTGATGGAGCTGCATGGAGGCTATGTTGCTGCACCCTCTCTAGAACCATAGCTGCCACATTTCACCCAGTCCGTGCCTTCACACCCACTCACAGGTGAAAAGTCTTTCCCCACAGAAGCCAGTTCATAAATGGAAGTGACTGTTCCTCAAATGTGTAAACATCAATGAAAGTCTTCAAGAAACATGAAAAGACAAACATGGCACCACCAAAGGAATGTAATAATTTTCCATTCACCAATTCCAAAGAACTAGAGATAAATTGTCTGAAAAGAAATTTAAGATACTTAAAGAAATCCCAATAAAATACAAGAGAACAGAGATCAACAACTAAACAAAATCAGGAAATAATACATATACAAAGTGAGAAATTCAACAATGAATGGAAAGCATAAAATGGAACCAACAGAAAACCTAAAGTTGAATAAAACAATGAGTGAAATACAAAAAAGCAATAGAGAGCTTCAAAAGCAAACTTAATCAAGCAGAAAAAAGAATTTGTGAACTTGAAGGCAGGTCTTTTGAAATCATCCAGTCTCAGAAGAAAAAAAGAAAAAAGAATAAAAGACTAAAGAAAACCTATAGAACTTAAGGACATAATTAAGCAAAACAATTTATGAATTATGTGAGTTCCTAATAGAAGAGAGTGAGAAAAGGGAAACAAACTTATTTAAACAAATAATAGCAGCAAACTCCCCAACTCTTGGGAGAGATATGGACATCAGATTTATGAAGCTCAAAAGTCCCCACACAAGAACAACACAAAGAGGACTTTACCAGGCCTCATTATAATTGAATAATCAAAAGACAAATAAAAAATCTCAGAAGCAGCAAGAGAAAAGTGACACATCACATACATGGGAGCTTCTATAATGCTACCCGTGGATTTTTCAACTGAAACTTTGCAGGCCAGGAGAGAATGGGGTGATGTGTTCAAAGTGACAAAAGAAAAACAGCAAAGCAGGAATATTTTTTCCAATATATCTATCCTTCAGAAATAAAGGAGAGATGTATTTTTTATGAGACAGACAAAAGCTGAGAGAATTCATCACCATGAGCTCTGCTTTATAAGAACTGTTAAAGGGATTTCTTTAAACTGGAATGAAAGGACACCAACTAGTTACATAAAAACATGAAAATATAAAATTCACTTATAAAAGTGATGTATAGTCAAATTCAGAATGCTCTAAAACCACAATTGCCGCAGTCTGGCTGGGCACAATTCAGGATCCACTTGTCAAAAGAAACGAACTTTATTTTTAGAACCACACAGGCCAAACAAAACAGCTCCTCAGGAAAAACCCTCAGAGCCCAACTGCCACCACCAGCTTCCCACAAGCCTCTCACATAACCCCAAGCATCACCATCTCCCACAATCCTCCTGCTCTTGAGGCTGATTGGCTGGGTCGCATGGGTGGAGCCAAAGAAGTCCCCCAATGAGCATCACCGCAGAGGAGCCAATCAGCTAGATGTTGCTGGGGCCCCTTTGGCTATGGCTCTCAACATCTCCCCCACTGTTTAAACAACAAGCATGTGGCTTAGGGACCGTGCCTGCCTTAGGTTGTCTAATAGTACATATGGTCCTTACCCGTTATCAGATGAGCTGACCTCAAGGCGTCAGCCTCCTGTCTTAGGTTGGTACCACTGCAATTGGATCTTACCTGTCACTGACTACTGGTCCAGTATACAGCCACACCTGTGGAGAGGTCTTTGTACCAGTGGGGAGGTAAGGTTCTTTGCCTCACTTCTGTTGGCCCCCAAATTTTAGCTGAATGATCATGACAAGCAGAAGGGAGGAAGATACATCAAGCCAATTGATGGCTCCTTTTGGAAAAATTGTACCACCGATGACATCATCAGCAAAAATACCCCAACACTACCACAAGTCGCTGCACCAACAGATAGTTCACAAGGCATACAGGTGAATTCACAATGCATACAAGTGATACATAGTCCAGGCAAGTTCTGCAAGCAGTTCAGTGATGGCTATTGCAGAAGCTGTAGATTGGTTTTAGCTTTGTCTTCACCGGCACTGGGATGAAGATAGGAATTCTGGCAATAATGGCTAAAGAAAAAATTATGTAACATTCCAGAAGGCACTAAAAGAAAACAATTTTCTTAACAATTTACATTATCTTGAAGAGAATTATTAAATATAATGAAAAGGAAAGGTGAAAGTAAACAAACAGATCTGTTAACCTCCTTTTTTGTTCACATGTTAAAACAATCCTCAACAGTTGTTTACCCAATTTAAATTAAACCATTTAAATCACGTGAATAAAAAAAATATTTGGATCCATTTTTTCATGAGCGCTCATCATATATGATATATGGACATACATATATTCAAACATATAACACAAAACACAAGTTTGCACACATAATATAATACATACAACACATAACATAATAGTAAAGACCTTATAACTTTTTACAGGTGAAATCTCCATTGCAATGTTTAAAAACTCTATAGTCAAAAAATAGAACTGATCAGCAAAACATTAACCGAGGTCTGTATGAGCTCAAAAAACAGCTCTAAAACCACAATGACATGTAAATTATTTTAACTCTAGACAAAATTCATAAAGATTAAGTAAAGCTCAAATATTTTAAAGGATTCATAATGTTAAATGAAATGAATTGTGACATCAAAAACCATAAAATTTGTGGGAGAGAAATTAAAGTATGAAGCTTTTGAGTGTAATTGAAGCTATTATCAGCTTAAAATAGACTATTGTAACTGTTCGACATTTTCTGTAAGCCTTGTGGTAACCATAAAGCAAAAACCTACAGTAGATACTTAAGACATAAAGAGAAAGGAATCAAAGCATACCATTACAAGAAATTATGAAATCACAAAGGAAGACAGCAATAGGAGAAGAAAAGAATAATGGAAGTACAAAGTAGAAAACAATCAACAAAAATGCCAATAGTACATCTTTACCTAATAATAATCACTTAAAATGCAAATGGATTAAATTCTCCAATCAAAAGACATACAATGGATAAATGGATTAAAGAACAAGACCCAAGTATATGTTGCATATAAGAAGCTCACTTTGACCTTAAGAACAGACATAGGTTGCAACTGAAGGCATGGAGAAAAGTATTTTATGAAAATGGGAACAAAATGGATCAGAGGTAGTTAAATTTATATCAGACAAAAAGATGTAACATCAAAAACTGTAGCAAGAAACAAAGAAGGTCATTATATAATGATAAAAGGGTCAATTCATCAAAAAATTGTTATTACAAATAACAATTTGTATGGACCAACATCAGAGCAACAAAATTTACTAAGCAAATATTAACAGAATTGAAGAGAAATAGATAGCAGTAGAGTAATAAAAGGGACTTTGATATTTCACTTTCAACAATGGATAGATCATACAGACAGAAACATAAGGAAACACTGGAATTGAACTCTACTTGAAACCAGATGGACTAACAGACACATGCAGAAAAATTCCATCCTATGGCAGTAGAATATACATTCCTTTCAGATTTATGTCTCCAGGATAGATCATGCTATTCCAATAAAACAAATCTTAGCAAATTTAAGAGATAAAAATAGTATCGAGATCTTTTCCGATCATAATATCATGAAATAGAAATCAAGGATAGGGAAAAAACTGGGAAACTCATAAACATAGGAAGATTAACATGTTCCAGAGAAAACTTTTCCTTTTCAAAAGGAAATTTTTAAAAGATATTTTGAGTGATTTGGGATATAATTCAGTGGTAGAACATGTGTTAAAATGTGCAGGGCTCTGTGTTTAATTCTGTGTATGTGTGTGTGTGTGTGTGTGTGTGTGTGTGTGTGTGTGAGAGAGAGAGAGAGAGAGAGAGAGAGAGAGAGAGAGAGAGAGAGAGTGGCAGACAGACAGAAATGGAAACACAATATACCAAAACTTATGGCACAAAACAAAATCAATCCTAGGAAGGAAGGTTATATCAATAAACATCTACATTAAAAAAAAAAGTATCTTAAATAACCCATTTTTTTACCTCAAGAATCTAGAAAAAGAGAACAAACTATTCTCAAAGTTAGCAACAGGAAGAAGACAACAAAGATCAGAGTGGAAATAAATGAAAGTGAGAATAGAAAAAAATACAGAAGATTAATAAAATTAGAATTAGTATTTGGAAAAATGAAATTGGCAACTATTTAGTTAGCTAAGAAAGAAAGATAAGACTCAAATAAATAAAATTGTAAATGAAAGGGGAGACATTACAACTGGTACCAAGGAGATATCAAAAGATCATAAGAGAACAGAATGGATAATTTTGCATCAATAAATTGGATAACCTAGAAGAAATTAAAAAAAAAATTTAAAACATAAAACCTATTAAGACTGAATCATCTGATATGTGAAAGCTAAAAAAGCTGATCACATAGAAGTTGAGAGTGAACTGGTGGTTACCAGACGCTGGGGAATAAGAAGGGGGAAGGATAGGGAAGGGTTGGTCAATGAGTCCTAAGGCACAATTAAATAAGAGTAAGAAGTTCTGGTGTGATATTGCACAGTGGAGTGATTATAGATAATATATATTTCAAAAGCTGGGAGAAGGAAGTTTTGAAGTTTTTCATTATAAATGATAAATGTTTAAGGAGATAGTCAGACATATTTAACTTAATTTGAACATTGCACAATGTATGCATATACCAAAACTTTACATTCTTTGTGTGAGAGTTTTAAACATGAAAGGATGTAACTATTGAGATGATTGTGTTTTATTTTTAGCCAAAAATTGTTCATTCCATTAATGTGAGATATCCCCTTTATTGTTTTGTATATTTTGAGCCATCCTTGCATCTCAGGGCTAATTCCACTTGATCATAATATATGATCCTTTTAATATGCTGCTGATTTCAGTTTGCTGGTATTTTGTTGAGGAATTTTGTATCAGTGTCCATCAAGAATATTGATCTGTAGTTTTCTTTTCTTATAGTATCCTATTAATATATACAACTTTGTGTTTTATATATCAACTGTACATTTTTAATAATACTGAATCATGAAGAAATAGAAATATGAATAGATAAATGAATAAGAATATTGAATCGGTAATCAAAACTCTTTCAATAAATTAATGCTCAGAGGGTTGGGATTGTAGCACAATGGCAGAGAGGTTGCCTAGCATGTGTGAGGCACTGGGTTAGATCCTCAGCACCACATTAAAAATAAATAAATAAATAAATAAACAAATAAATAAATAAACAAACAAACAAATAAATAAATAAATAAAAATAGTGTGTTCATCTACACACACATTGAAGAAAAAAAGCCCAGGATCTCATGGCTTCATTGGTCAATTCTACCAAATATTTGAAGGATATGAATAATGCTCAAAATCTTTCAAAAATTGAAGAGAAATACATCTAAATTCATTTTATAAGATTGATCTTACCCTAATATGAAAGCCTGACACTATAAGAAAACTACAGATCAATATTCTTGATGAACACTGATACAAAATTCCTCAACAAAATACTAGCAAAGTGAATTCAGCAGCACATTAAAAGGATCACATATTATGATCAAGTGGAATTTGCCCTGAGATGTAAGGATGGCTCAAAATATACAAAGCAATAAAGGTGTGATACATCACATTAACCGAATGAACAACCAAAAAAAATCACACAATCATCTCAATAGTTGCATCCTTTCATGATTAAAACTCTCAATAAATTAGGCATGTAAGGAATGTACCTCAGCATAATAAAGTTCACATATGACAAGCTTACAATAAACATACACAATACAAGGTTTTCAACTTGTTTGGGTTAAACCAGATGAGGAACTAGACAAAGATTCTCACTCTTGTCACATCTATTCAACATAGTTCTGGAAGTTCTAACCATAGCAATTAGGCAAGAAAGATAAAAAAACATTCAATTTGGGGAATAAGTAAAGTTGTCTCTGTTTGCAAATGATGTGATTTTGCGTACAGAAAACTATAAAGACTTCACCAAAAACCTGTTAGAATTAACACAAATTTATTAAAATTGCAGAATACCAGAACAACATACAAAAACCAGTTGAGTTTCTATACACCAACAGGAACTATCCAAAAAAGAAATTAAGAGAACAATTGATATATAGAGAAGTAAATCCTCCTGCTTAGTTGTGATAACATAAATGAACACAGAAACATAATGTGAAGTGAAATAAAACAGAGAAAGACAAATACTGCATAATCTTATTTATACTGTATGTTAAACCTATGAATGTCAAATTCATAGAAACAGTAGAATTGTGGTTTCCAAGGGATGGGGGTTAGGGGAGATGGGGGGATATTGATCAATAGGTACAAACTAATGGTTGCAAAATGAATAAGTTCTGGAGATCTAATAATATAGAGTGTGATTGCTGTGGTTAATTATAATGAATTATACATTTGAATTTTGCTCAGAGAGATTTTAACTCTAAGTAATAATGTGAAGTGATGGATCGGTTCATGAGCTTGATTGAGAGGGAATCATTTTGCAATGTAGGTGTGTATCAAAATATTATGTGAGCATCTTAAATATGTACAATGTTTGTTTGTCAATCATATATCAGTTTTTAAAATGTGAAAAAAAATCTGGGAGTTCTAAAACTGATACTAGACATTTTTCCAGACTCACTTCGAAAGTGAGAAAGAAGATGAAAGTAGATCCCGAGGGACATCATTCAATCTCTGATTTAGTAAGCTTCAGGGAGTAAACATCTGAAGATCTCTTGGCTTTTAAGACACCCCTTTTTCTTAGTTATCCTTCTTCTTCAAAGGTCTCTTTTCTCTGTCTCCTTGCTGGTGTGTCCTTAATATTTCTGTTGTAAATTTAGTTCTCTGGAAGCAGAGGCTGAGATAAAGTTTAGAATACAAGATGTATCTTAGGGGTGAATACCTATGCAAGGAAGAGAGAGAAAGCAGGAATGGTCTGAGGGAGAAGTCAAACTGCCCCAGCAAAGTTTTAGCCTATCTAGTGGGCTGCTCTGGGTCAACTGTTACTGGTCACAGTTGTCTCACAGCAGGAAGAAAATACCTGGGCTTTAAAAAAATAACGGAATCACTAAACTAAGGCTTTCTTGAAAGGGCAGGACCTTGGATGAGGAGGCTCCTTGTGTTGGATAAGGTTCTATTTTTTTTTTAAAGACAGAGAGAGAGAGAACTTTTTTTTCCTGTTTATATTTATTTTTTTTATTGGTTGTTCAAAACATTACAAAGCTCATGACATATCATCTTCCATACATTTGATTCAAGTGGGTTATGAACTCCCATTTTTTACCCCAAATACAAGTTGCAGAATCACATTGGTTACACAATCCACATTTTTACATAATACCATATTAATGACTGTTGTATTCTGCTACCTTTCCTATCCCCTACTATCCCCCCTCCCCTTCCCTCTCATCTTCCCTCTCTACCCCATCTGCTGTTGTTTAATTCTCTCCCTTGTTTTTTCCTCCTTACCCCTCACAAACTCTTATATGTAATTTTGTGTACCAATGACGGTCTCCTTCCATTTCCATAAAGTTTCCCTTCTCTCTTCCTTTCTCTCCCCCCAAACTGTGGCATTTATACACAATGGAGTATTACACAGCACTAAAAAACGACAAAATCATGGATTTTGCAGGGAAATGGATGGCATTAGAGCAGATTATGCTAAGTGAAGCTAGCCAATCCTTAAAAAACAAATGTCAAATGTCTTCTTTGATATAAAGAGAGCAACTAAGATCAGAACAGGGAAGAAGAGCACGAGGAAAAGATTAACATTAAACAGAGAGAGAGAACTTTTTAATATTTATTTTTTAGTTTTCGGCGGACACAACATCTTTGATTTTGTATGTGGTGCTGAGGATTGAACCCGGGCGGCACGCATGCCAGGCGAGCGCACTACAGCTCGAGCCACATCCCCAGCCCTGGATAAGGTTCTAAAGGAGCAAAGAGCTGGAGGCAGCCTGCTGACTACCCTCCCTGTAGCTAGGTTTTCAATCCTTTACAGAAGGGGAATTGGGAACACCTCTCCTCATCAACCACACTCTCAGCTCTCAGCCCTCATCTTTTCTTTCTTCAAGGTTATTATGCAGGTGATCTTCTCTTGTATTTATAACTCTCACCTGGACCTGAGCCTCATAGCTCTTCTAAACTCCAGACCCAAATGTTCAATTGCCTACTTCAAATATTCTCTTAGACATTTAATTTATCTAAAAAAAAAAGCATGATTATAATTGTACTTCTGATTCTATTCTCCCAAACCTCCAACTTTTCACATTTCAGTAAGTAGCACAGGTCAAAGCTTGGTGTCACCTTGAGTTCTTTATTTTTCTCACAATGTACAGTCAATTCACCATCAAAGTGTTTTATCTATCTTGAAGTTGTCCAGGGCTGGCCGTGTGACTCAATGGTTGAGCATTTGCCTAGCATGTACAAGGTTTGGGGTTTGATCCCCAGCACCCCCAAAAAAAGATTAAAAAATAAAAATAAATTAAAAGATGTCCAGAATCTGGTCACTTTTCACCATTATTACCTCTTTATCCCAAGCACCACTACCTCTTTATTCTAAGCACATATACTTATTAAATAGAGTTTTAGGTCTCCTTATTATTCTACCTTTAATTTTTCTGTTATGAATTTCACAATTGTCATATTCTAGAGGGAAAATCCCACTGGTATATATTTTGTTGATAATACTGGAATGGTCATAAGCCTATAAATTAAGTCAGAGAAAACTGACATTGCCACATTTAATCTTTCCTTTGAGGAATATAGTATTTTTTTCATAATATTAAAGCTTTCTTTTACATTTCAGTTAAAATTTATGGTTTCTTTATTTATGTCCTGTGTATCTCTTATAAGCTCCTTCTGAGCTACTTTTATATTTTGGTTGCCTTATGAATAGCATCAACCTCTTCATCATATTTTTCTGCTTTCTATTGCAGCAATATTCATTTAATGAATGAAGGCGATGATTGACTAGGTAATGGTAGCCTCCAGTTTATCCTTCAGGTGGGCTTTGAAATTCAGGTGCTTTTGAAAAGATAAAAATAAAACCCCTAAACTTTAATAAAGTCTACTGATGAGGTGGCATACTTAATCCTCAAATAAAATATAGTCATTTTAATCAAAGATTAAATGTTCCAGGTGTGTGCATTTTGTAAGACTTGCCAAACAGTACATTCAAGCTTTGTGCATTTCACTGTATGTAAATTTTACCCCCAAAAATCCGTGAGCAAATTTTTTAGCCCTAACCATTAATAGGCAGGCTGAAATATTTAGAAATAAATGCTGATGCTACCATGTATTTAAAGCACACTTTTAAAAAGATGGATTTGATGGGTGGACAGAAAGATAAAACAGATGAGCAGATATTTAATAAAGCAGATATGGAAAAATGTTAATAGGATCTGAGTGGTGAATACAGGCATGATCACTAAAATTTTTATCAACTTTTTAGTATATTTGGAAATTTTCATAATAAAATGTTGGAAAAAAACTCTAGAATCAACTGCATATCCCATTAAAATATTCTGGTCTCCAACAGCTGACCAATATCTCAATAGTTTTATTGCCAACAGAGGGAATTTCTTTCATGCCCAGCCTGAGCCTTCCTTTTGTTCACTACTTGTGAATTAAGAACATCTTAGATTTTTTTTGTTTCTATTCTTAGACCCTTATAATCAACTTTGATGAGTTTATGATGTCACAGCACCCAGTGTTATCTCGTGCCAGCAAGTAGCCCCAGACACAGGCTTCATACTGCATGGAAGGTTGGCTCATTATTCAAATACAAGGATGCAAACCTGCATGGTAGCATTCAAATAGCCAAATTAAAGGGCAATGACTTTAAATTGGGGAATGAATCACAAACCAAACTTGGTGGATCTATTTTTCATTGCCTCAAAGTCAAAATTTAAAATATGGCTCCTGAGGCTTTCAATTGCTTTCTCTTTTCAAATATCTTTTTTAGTTGTAGATGGACACAATACCTTTATTTTGTTTATTTATTTTTATGTGGTGCTGAGGATCGAACCCAGTGCCTTACACATGCGAGGCAAGCCCTCCATCGCTGAGCCACAACTCTAGCCCCTTGGTAGCTTTCTTTTGCTTGTAAAAGAATAGACAAAGCTAAGTTGAAGTAAACTGGGGAATGGCTTTGAATTCTGAACTCCTAGAGCTATCTGAGTATACTTTCCCCCCACTTTCTCATAACCAGTTTCCAGGAATGAGTGGGACAGTGAAGCTTTCATCACTGCTTTCTTTTGATACTGTAATCCCATTCATTCCTCTTAGTCATAATTCTGGACTTTCTAGTATTGTTTGCTTTTTCACAGGTTTGAGATTTTTTTATAATGGTGAATATTTTAAACATACTTATCTCAGTTATGAGAAAGAGATAAAGTTCTATAAAAAAAATTTCACCTTCTCAGGTCTAACATTGTATCTCCCACTCAGGCCGGACATTGTGTAAAATATATCAGTGGAGGGCTGGGATTGTGTCTCAGTGGTAGAGTGCTTGCCTAACATGTGTGAGGCACTGGGTTCAATTCTCAGCACCACATATAAATAAATAAAATAATGACAACTAAAAAATATTTTTAAAAGAATATATCCATGGAGGAAAATATATATTCTTAATATACAGGACTTTTTTTTTTGTCTTAGTTTTGTCTATTTCCCTAAATATTTAAACAAAAAAAACATTCTGATTCAGCATTTAGGACCTGCTAAATTTTTTTGTTGTTTTTTTCTATTCTGGACTTTCTAGTATCCTCCAACCTGCTCCTTCTCCTTCTGTATCCCTATTCTGCTAAAACGTGTAAAACACATTGTGGATTTAAGTCCATCTCTCACTTCTAGCCTATACATAAGGAATGTTGGAGGTGAGAATCACTTTGGAAACCGTTATTGGAGCACTATGAGTTGAAATCTTTCTATCCATCCCCCTCCTTACAGGAGATAGGGAGCTTTAAGAGACACAGAGCTTTTCCATGTCTCTCCAGGAGATTGGAGGATCCAGAGACTGATTTGCACCTGGCTAAGTCTAAACACAGAGCTGGTCAGAGCTGTCCCTGACACCAACAGAGTGAGAAGTGAAGATTATAATGGGAAGAGCCAGAGATTTCAAAATTTCATGGGTTAGAAGAATATGTATTTCTAGCAGCCTGGAGTGGACATTGCGGTAGGTGGTCAATGTGCATTGTCTCAAAGTATCTTCAGTGTAGAGGGCTATCTGAAAACATGGCCCTAAGATAGAATGGTCCTGGGATGTAAAGCCAGAGGCAGGGAGTGGGGGAAGAGTTGTGGGGTCAGCTGGAGGTGCTTGCCTACATCAGGGAACAATGTAGTGGGAGGCTGTGGTAGAGAGTCTTTCAATAACCCACAGAAGTGCCCCACGAAAGAAGAAGCCAGTCATTTTGCACCTGATAGAAAGAGGGCTGTCGCCTTCATGCAGCATCAGTTAAACAGGGGAAGAGGTAGAACAAGAGAACAAAAGCAGATTTTTCCACTGCAAGAGTCCAAACTTAGGTCTGAGAGCTATGGGAGAGAAAAAGAGCTTTAAACTGACTCAGAGATTAAAATTTCAGTTTTGATCAAGTAGAATTAAGTCATGAAAGTGAGACTGTGATAATTCCTCACAATTTTAAGAAAAGCTTTTAGGTCTGCTCTGAATAATATCTAGAGTTGGAGAAAGGAATAATATTAAGGCTAATTTGAAAAATTATAAGAAACATAATCCTATTTCATAATTTTGCCCTATGAAATCCAGTTAGTTTCACAAAGATGAAACATTAATAAAAGCAAAATACACATACATCCACAGGAATTTGGAGCTGATGTGATTTTATTACTGTTGCCAATGATTCACTGTTTTTCTGTGTGAAAAAATTATACTTAACCACTGACATCAGACTTGAACATGTGACTTGATTTGGAAAAAAAAAAGTGGTAATGATGGACATTTCCAAGAAAAATCTTTAAGAGTCATCATATGATTCCACTATTGCTCATTTCTCCCTGCCAAAAGATTAGCATGTCCCACATTGAAGCTGATCCTCCAACCTAGTTCCCAAAGTAAAGAGCATGAATCTGATCCACAGCTAACCTGCAACCAATATGAAATATAAGTGGGAAAATAATATTCTGTTAGTAAGACACTGAGATTTTGGGGGTTGTTTGTTACTGCAGCATAACTAACATATCCTGACATATACACAATATTTGGCAAAACTAAGCACATAAGAAGTTAAATAACAATATAAAAATAGAAAGTGTGATGAGAAATAAGATAAGTGGCACTGATGATAGTGTTAGGAATTTGGAAAAGGGAAAGAAAGCATAATGTTGAAATGATAAGTATTTTTTTTAGTTGAAGTTGGACACAGTATCTTTGTTTTGTTTATTTATTTTTATGTGGTGCTGAGGATTGAACCCAGAGCCTCGCATGCGCTCTACCACTGAGCCACAACCCCAGCCCCTTCAGTCTTGTTCTTAACATTTAAAATTAGAAACAAGTTAACAGAATAAAATAGAGTATTAGAGATGGTTAAAATAATCATAAGGACAGATGAAGATATTACATAAAACTGTTTAAGGGCTTTTTAAAAAACATTTTCTTTAGTTGTAGTTGGACACAATACCTCTATTTTTTGTTGTTGTTGTTGTTTATTTTTATGTGGTGCTGAAGATCAAACCCAGCACCTCGCACATGCTAGGTGACCACTCTACTGCTGAGCCAGCCCCCTGTTTAAGTTTTTAAAAATCAAAATATACAATATGATTCTTGTTTTATAAATAAGAAAAGGATATGGACTTTATTCTCTCTCACTTTCATTTAGGATTAAAAAAAAAGGAAATTATCCTAAAACATTAACAGCACTTGTCTTCGGGTAATAGGATTGTAATTAGTGTTTAAAATGTATAATTTCTGCTTATACAATGCAAAGAAGGAACGATTGTTTTAAAATAAAAATACAAAAAAAGAGAGAGAGAGAAATACTTAAAGGAATAGGGAGAAAGTGAGCTCTTGTCATAGTAATGCAAATGACAAAGACGGGAGGGCATATAAAGCTTAACAAATTTTATATGTTGGAAACTTGGTTCACCAACCTCTGAAACTCTGGGGCTTCACCATGCTTTCCTACTGAAGGAATTTTGATCAATGTACTATTTGAGTCCTTGAAATCAGTTACTTTCATTATGCCTTTCAAATCCAAGATTCATACTCTCCTCGAATTAATACTCACCTTTCTGCTTTTCATGCTTATTTTTTCTATATCACCCTCTTTAATCCTCTCTCTATTGTAAATCAATTCCTGAACATCCTCACTCTTGTCTTGAAGCCTATTGTTCAACCCAAGGTAGCACAATGCTTGGTACATAACAGATGTTTCTGTGATCCTGCATCTGACACCCTCATAGTGGTTCTCCATCCTTCAACCTGCTCCTTCTCCTTCTGTATCCCTATTCTACATAAATGGCATCACACCCAGTTACTTGGTCAACCAGAAATTGCAGAGAATCCTAGAGTCACGGTTCACTTGCCAGGACTTATCAGTTAGGTTTCCTTTATGCTTCTCCGACAAGTTTCTTGCCTCACCTTTTCTGCCACTACTCCAGTTCAGGGGCTCTTCATGCCCTCCCTGAATTATTGTATTACTCTTGTGTCTAGGCTTTTCCTCTTTCCATCCTTCTCATTCTTTTACCAACCTCCAGGATGACTATTTTTTCCCTCCAATACGGGGGATCAAACCTAAAGCCCCATGCATACTAGGCAAGAGCTCTGCCACTGAGCTACATTCTCAGTCTCAGGGTGATCTCTTAAAAATACAATTCTGATTTTATATCATCCCACACTTATAAATCTTTCCAGGGTAAAAAAGAAAAGAAAGAAAGAAAGAAAACCTAGCCATATCATGGTGAGTAGAAAGAATTCTTCACTATCAGGTCTCTAATTACCCTTCTTCTTCCGCCAAACTATGATGCTCCAAGCATATTAAAAACTGCAATCCTTGGAGCACACCCTGCTCTCATTTACCTCTGGACTCCCTCTGCCTGGTGTGTTCTTTGCCTCCATCTTCATCCTGTTCTTCTCATGATTAAAACCTAATCCTAGCCCTCCCCTGCAAATACAGCTCAGGCATTATCTCCTTCAGTAGGGTTTTCTGGAGTCATTTTGTCTTCCCAAATCATCCCATGCCTGTCTCCATCACAGCGCTTTGTATCAACCAGTCTGGCATCATTTTCATTGGTGTTGTTATTGTTGTTCTTGTTTCTTCTCACTGCAATTTATGCTCCTTGGGATCACAGATAATGTTTTATTCATCATATCTTTGGCCGAGAGATGACACCAAAAAATGATGTGAACTGAATGGATAACCACATGTTTTGCAGATTGATAGGATACTAAGACTAAATGAAATGGAGAAGTCCAATTGACCGATATTGATACAGGGTGGTTAGGAGAAGTGAGGCACTGAGAGTAGAAACAGGGAAGTTTGCAGGCAGAGTTAGTGTGAGGAGAAGGCTGTTTCTTTGACTTTACACATAGTGAATTTTAACTGAAAGTATCCAAATGGAAAAAAGACAAATCCAGACACTTTCTTATATAACTGCAATACCCCCACCCACAGAGATCCATGGCAAATATAACAGCTTGGGAGATATGTGGGCATAGCTGACTCCTCACTGGAGTGGCAGCAGCCAGACCATCGTGGAGTGTGAGGTTCCCACAATGACCCCTCCTCTCAGAGTTGTGTAAGAGAAGAATAGGGTTAAAATAGATAGCTGTCTTCTTATATTTGCAAAAAGTAACTGAACCCAAACTAATAACAATGCAGATGGAAATGATTCGTCATTTCCTTATTATAGTTTCTGTTTTCGTTTTCCCATTAATATTATCATATCCAAAAGGTGAAAATAAAAGTAATCCCTAATAATTTCAAAAATAGAAAATAATAATGTGTTAGTCGGCTTCCCGTCACTATAATGAGCTACCTGAGACAATCAACTTATAAAGAGAAAAGGTTTATTTTTGCTCTTTTTTTTTTTTTTTTTTTGAGATTCCAGTTCATGTTCAGTTGACCCTGTCATTTTAGGTCTGTGGCAAGGCAGCACATCATGGCAGGAACACATGGTGAGGTAAAACTTCTTACCCCATGGCCAGAAAGCAAAAGAGAGGGAAAAGAAAAGTTCCCAGAGTCCCCTTCTGGGCCTCTAAAAGGTGGGACTCTTAAATGTTACAACACTTCCCAATAGCACACCACTCTGGAAACAAAGCCTCGAATACACGGGCCTTTTGGGTGACTTTCAGCACCCAAACCACAGTTAATTTTTCATTGTTTTTAACTATATATCAAGTTAGTGATATAACCACAAACAGAAAATAATGACTTGACATTGTTAACTCAGTATTTTGACTAGATATCCTAAATAGAATAGAGTCTAAGGACAAATAGAGCTGAAATCACAAACATCATGCATTGAATTGTCTTATCGTTAATAGTATTATCAGTCTTAGTTTGAAACTATGTTCTATACTGTGGGAGAAAGCAAACAACTATACTAATATTGTTAAGGACCAAGATTTCTCTTTCTCACTCTCTATTTATCTCTATATATACTCTACATACCCATATACATACATAGATTCTTTAATGTTAAATTTGAATTGGAAATATCAGTATGAGCCTGTGATTTAAAAAAAAAAAATTTCCAGAAATACTTATTTCCTAGCTCTGTCCACTGAAAAGTCCTAGAAGTAATGACAGCACAGATTGTGGCCTTTAAATACCATTTCCCACTCAAGAAAGCAAGGATTCTTGGAGGAATGAACGATTTCATGTCTATGAATATACATGCACTGTACCTTGCTTTCTCCATGGATATTGGTAAGATCATCATATAGGAATTAAATCATCATCAGGTCTTAGGTGATGAGGATATGGGGGACACACTTGGTTCAACCAAAAATAATTAATTTGTAAAAATCAGGATGCCCCTTCATTATTTTAGAAAAGAAAATAAAACTACCAAGTAAACTGGATAGTCAAATTCTCTCTGTGCAGACACATCTTGAGAAGCCAAACTAAAAGCAGAAGTACTCAAGCCTGAGTGCGGAGGGTTAGTGGGGTAACCCCGTGGCTGATGTTATCAAGCCACAATCATCTGGAGCACACGTCCCCACAGACACATCAGTGAGCGCCTGCTACATGGAGTGGATTCCTGTCCTAGCTCACCTAGAATTGCAACACCAGAGACTCACAGTCTCTGTTCATTTGCAGGCCCTCCCCTCTCTGTGCTTTTCTTCTGGCCACCCTCCTTCCCAGGCAGCCTCTTTCTTTAGAGATAAGACCATCAGGTCTTAGCAAGCAAAAGATCACATCTGTCCCTACAGACTGTGTTTGTACCACTTCGTGCACAACACTGGTTTATTTTCACATGAAAATGCAGAATCCTGACTTTAAAAAAACAGAAAAGAAAAAAAAATAGAAAAATGAATTGGGTAACCAACTAACTGCACATGGCCCCCACTTGACCAGGGAGCCCACCCAGCTCAGCACTCATTTCTGTCACCTGCCTTGCCACTGTAAGTACTGAGTTCACGATCCTGGTTTGAAGGTTTTTCTGTTGAAGCAATCCCTCTGTTGAACCACTGACTTATTCGGTGGTTAACTTTCGGTAGTAGGTGTGTCTTCCTAGTGTCCAGGTTCAAGGCCACAGTAGGATCGTTCCCTGTGGGCCTCTGGTCTACATTTGTACCATCTACTGATGAACCCATGAAAGCTCTGAAACAGAATGAGTTCTTTGGAGAGAAAGAGACTAAGGCCCAAGCTTTGTGGAAAATCCACCGCAGAAGAGTGAGAGGAGAAAAAGAATCCTCTTCAGATTGGGCAGACTGGTTTTCTCTTTTTTCCCCCTTTCTTTTAAAATGTTTTAATACACTTCTCACACAGTAGAGAATCAGTGCTTCCTTCCGAAGCAAATTCTCTATAACCTGAAGCCATGAAGCAAATCTTTAACCTGAAATTTGCTGCCTCAGTTCACTAGCTGAGTCTCCACCCGATTCACCTTGTCACACATAGTGATGTTACTGACCCAGGCATGGGCACAACGCACCCCTGTGTGTGCGCTATAGGCAGGCTGAGACCCAAATTAAATTGGATCTGTTACAGATGTTCTCCTGCATTCCATTTTTAACTCTGACGTAGGCATATATGCTGGTTGCCCAGGCCATATGAATCTGGGCAAACCAGGGTAAAGAGTGGCCTGGGAGGAGGCAAGTTTTGCTTCTCTGTGGTCCTGAGCACTCACAACCTCCATTCAACACAGACACGTGGTAGATACCAGCATGGGGGCAAGTGGGTACAGCTGACCCCTTGCTGGGTGGCAACAGCTGGGGGGATGGTGGAGACTTTCATGACCTCCCCTCCTTTCAAGTTCCATCTGCTCAAAGAAGCCATGGCTGGCCTCTGGGTCAAATCTCATTGAATATTCAGACGCCAGAACCATTCCTTTGTACATTGCTCCCCAGCAGGATGTTCTTTGTTTTCATGTGTTTGTTGAATGCCTTCTTCTCTAGATACGAGTGTGGGGACCACCCTACTTTGTTCATCTATGCATATCCAGCATCTAGCATTCTCTCTACCCGGAGTAGGCACCAAACACCCACCATGAAAGAGAATGAAGCAAGGGCCATTGGCAGTGGAAAGGGCCTTAGATGAAATCCAGTTGTATTCTTCATTTGACTGATGAATATAATAGTGAAAAGATTTCCCAAATAACATGGATTTTCAGAAGGGCCACATGAAGTCATAATTAAGACCACTGACTCTCAAGATATTTGGTTTTATGTTCGTAGTACTGTCACTCAATGATTTGGTAAGTTCTTTAACATCTCGGATTCAGTCTCCTTATCTAGAAAATGGGTACAATTGTAATAGCTCAGAGGGTAAGTAGGTAAAATAGTACTTAGAATATACTAAGCAGGTATATAATTGTTTGGGGGTGGGGAAGCAGACACTGGAATAGAACCAAATTCTAAGCCTGTTGATTTCCTGTCTAGTGCTTTTCACAAAACTGCCTGATGTTATTTTGTCATTGGTATAGATCAGTGTTGTGCTGTCCGATGGAATTTTCTGTGATACAGTAAAGGTATTGTGTCTACACCACTAGCTGCATTCAGCTGTGCACTTGAAACATGGCTGGTGTGACTAAATAAATGGTTTTTAATTTCATTTAATTCGAATTAATTTAAACTTGAATTAATTTAAATTTGAATTTAGACTATCCTGATGGGTAGTCAGGAACAGAAATTGTGAACAGCCACATCATCATGGCTGTTGGAACAGGTATATGGCTGTCCTAAGCTCCTGAGTTTTTTTCTATATTTTTATTGGTGCATTATAGTTGTACACAATGCTGGAATTTGTTGTTACATATTTGTAAATGCATATAATATAACAGTATGATCTGGCCAATATCATTCCCCAGTATTTCCCCTTTCCCTCTCATCCTTCCTCTCCCTCCTTCTGAGCTTCACCATATCTTGGAACCAAAAGGCTCCCCACATCTTTATTTTGGTCAGACCTCCCAGACCAGGCACTTGACTCTAAGTGAGGTTGCTATTCTAGGAAATAGTTTTGCAGGTTGCTATATCCCCCGAAACCATGGTTGGGTAAACCAATTAAAAACTATTTTTCTCTCTTTTTAAAAATATCTTTATTTTGTTTGCTTATTTTTATGTGGTGCTAAGGATTGAACCCAGTGCCTCACAGGTGTGTGGCAAGCGCTCTGCCACTGAGCCACAACCCTAGCCCATCTTCCTCTTTTTTTAAAGGACCAGATACCATGAATTTTAAGACAACAATAGTGTGCAGATAAACAAAACTTCCAAGGCATGAATATTTGTTTTTCAATCAGCTTTAAGATGATATATATTTTTTATTTAGTTGTGGATAGACACAATATCTTTATTTTATTTATTTATATGTGGTACTGAGGATGGAACCCAGGGCCTCACACATGCTAGGCAAATGCTCTACCTCTGAGCCACAACCCCAGCCCTAAGATGATATATTATTTTAAAATGTTTGAAATGCTACATTTGGAGAACACTTTTCCATATGTATAGACATCTACTGCCATTACAAAAAAGTCAATCCAAGAAAAAGGCAAGACCTCAACTGCTTGGCTTCCGAATTAAGCTACGGCTTGAGCTAAAAATAACTGCCAGTGTTGAGAATCTGTTCTCTGAATTTAAATGGCTTGCTTCTCTCCCAGAGGACAACACTCACTGTGTTCTATGCCAGGAGTGGACTCTGGGAAAGCACAGTTCATGTTTTCTTGGAATTCCTTTCTACTTTGTGTTCAAAGCAGAGTAAAAGAAGCATAATAGTTTCAGATTCTATTCATATGCATTAAGTGTAATAAGCATAAATATCTACACCTTTTCTTGGGAGGAGTGTGTATGTGTGTGTGTGTGTGTGTGTGCATATGTATGTGTGTTAGTATGTGAATTTAACTTTGTGCAGATAGTCCTAAAGGCATTCCATAAGAGCCCAAAGGTATGTTTTGAAATAGATTTTACCTGCCTTTCTTTCTTTTTTTTTTTACCATGCTATCATTTATTAAAAATTATCCTCTCCTAATTTTCACTGAAAGATTTTATGCTTTTTAATTTCCAGAATAATCCCCATGTTTTTCTGACCTCTTTTTGAACTCTGGGTACTGTTTTTATTGATGCATATTAATTATATGGACTGGTGAGTTTCATTGTGGCATATCAGTACATGCATATAACATAATTTCATCTGCTTCACTCCCCAGGACCTCCCCTCCCACCTTTTTTCCTCCTTCTCACATAACATTCTATCTAGTGGTGAAGACCCAAAGAAGAAAATAAGAGATAATAAGTAACAGGTTTAATATGTGACAATAGGCACATTTTCAGTTGTATTGCATTATGTACACTCATTTTTTTTCAATACCTAAGAAAGCATAAGTCATCTATCATTAGGTATGCATATACCCGTAGTTTAAAAAATCAAATAACCCCACAAATATTATAATTAACTTTTAGGATGAGAACTTCTGTATATGTCCATACTTCTCCAGGTACCTCCAAAGTCTCCTCTTTCACCCTCCTGCCCATGTGGAGAGAGGACTCACCAGAAACCAACCCTGCTGGCACTGTAATCTTGGTTTCCCAGCCTCCAAAACTGTGAAAAAATAAAAATTGCAGATGTTCTACAGGTTCCTTCCATGTTTTAAACAAAATTCATCAGATGTTGTTTTGCTCAAGGTATAATAACCCTCTTTGCACTCATTCTACTTTCTGCCTTTAGACTCCCTTTCCTGGTGTCTACATGTCAACACCATACCTGTATCTCAGAATCCAGGCTAAATGCAGCTTCCTCTAGAAAGGCTGTTCCAGTCTTCTCAGCTGAGCTCTGTAGCTCTATATCCCTTTCATCACTTTTCATTTGCTCCATTTTTCCATCAGTCCGTCCTCAGCTCCTCCATGAATTCCTAGGGTGCCAACTGGTTCTGAGTCATCCTTGTCATTGCCTTGATCCTTCCCCTGCACAGTGCCTTATTCTACATAGATGCTTGAAAAATGTGTAGCATGAGTAAGTGAGATGTCTACTGTATACCACTGATAACCAGGTAGAGCTGGAAAGAGGTTACCCAGGCTGACTTCAAACTCCAGGACTCAAGCTAATCTCCTGCCTCTGCTTCCTAAGTAGTTGGCATCAGAGGTGTGCACCACCATCCCATCCTGGCAATAAGCAATAGTATTGAGACCTCAATTTTAAAAAGAGGTAAGTGGGAGGAAGAAGATTGATGTTACGAAGCATCTGTTGTTTAAATCACCCGGTCTGTGGTATTCTGTCATGGCAGAAAGCTTATCATTTGGTTTAAAACATTTCTTTGTTCTCACTCTTTGTGTTCTTTGGTCTTCTATCTAAAGAAGTGTCACTCTATTGCTGTGAGTTTTTTTTTTTATTAATTTGGTAGCCTGATATTGAATACTCATTCATATTTGTGCTACACTCACTTTTATACAAATATGCAAAAGTCACAATCCCACCCTGAGTGATTTCACTGAGATGTCTTAATAATAAAAATAATAACAATGAAATTAGCACAGCCGCTTATTCTGAGTAGCTACAATATATCGGACACTATTCTAAGTGCTTCTCATTTTTGATTCATTGAATACTTACAACAATCCTATAAGGTAGTTACTTTTATCATCCCTATTTCACAGATAAGAAAATGAGGCACAGGAAAGTGAAATAGCTTGGGTCAGATTTTATAGATAGAAAATACAGAAATGGAACTGACCTAATTTACTTAGACATTTGTCCTTATTATTAAAATGCTAGCAGGAAGTATAACCATTTGAAAATGTGTAGAGGGTGATTTATTTTTAGATGTGACCCAAAATTTCAATGGAAAATGAATTCTGTGATGAAATTCCATGCCACATGTGATGTGAGTCAAAGGCAGGATATGAGCATTGGGTTTCAGGCTTATATCCAAACACCAGGCACTCTTTGCCTCTCTTTACCCCACCATCACTGAAAACAAAACACACAGCACTCAAATTTACAGATATCTGACCAAACATTCTTCACAGAGTTCTGACTGATGTTTAAGCAAAAAATTGGAGTTTCTGGGCTGAGAGAGCTGAAGAACACCCCTTGGACCTTAGGGATACCCCCATAAAGCTCTATTTGAATGGTTAGCTCACCTCTCTTTTGGACGTCTCTGTTTTGTTCTCTTTCCAACTCAATACTGCCTTTGTTATCTTTATTTTGAAAATCTGGACTGTGCTTCAGTGCCAAGACTCTGTCAAGTTATACTCTAGATTGAGTTTTCTTCAACTGGTTGTATAAACTCTGGAAAACAGAGAACAGATTTTTTTTTCCCTCTGTTTTTCTCATCCGTTACTTCCTTTGGTGATAAATAACTTCAATGTGAAACACACAGAAAATCCTCAATAATAGTTCTGAGCTATAGAAAAAAAATAAATAAATTGGCACCATTTCCAGAATGAACAACAACAAAGATGAACTCTATATTTGAACAGTCAAATGGACTTCATAGAAGGCAGAAGGAAACTTAAGGGAAGGTGCCAGGTATGTGGACAATTCTCCAACCCAGAGGTTAAGGATGTTGTAAGTTTATGCATTGTTCTGGAAAAAGGTTCTTTAGTAATTAAATAGTTAAACCTCCAGTGAAAGCAAGCTGCAGCTGGAGGGAGTGTCTAGTGTGAGGCCGGAAGTGTAGAGCCAATGACTTCTGCTGGCAGGAAGGAGCCCAGAGGAAGGGGGAGGGAGAGGCAAGCAGGGTGCCAGGGGGAAGATTCTTAGTTGTTCTCAGCCTGGAAGACTTTCTCTCACAATTAGAAGCCAGATATTGGACAGAAAACTTTTCCCATTGCTCCAGAAAGGATGAAAATGTGCTGAATACAGATAGAGGGAAGCCAAAGTTGAGAGATACAGGCATTGTGCCCAGGATACAGTTGGAACTTGCAACGTTTGAATGGGATTATACAAAGTAGGAACTGAGATGCTTAGTCACTTAGAAATACAGTTGATAAAGCTTTCTTAAATAATAAATGTTTAACAATTATTTAATAATTTTTACATGCCAGGAACTGTGTTAAATGTTTTCTATGCATTATTTTATTCAATTTTCAAGAACTTTATGAGGAAAGTCTTTGTTTTAGGAATTTTTTTCTCTTTTTACAAATAAGTAAATTGAGGCTTTGCAAGTTAAATAGTTTAATTACTTAACTATTTAACTTGCAAGAGTTAGAAATGATAATTTTGAAAAAGTTAGAAATAATGATTTTCATATAAGTACATAGTAAGTAAAGATCTACTATCTGTTTTCCTCGTTTATGAGAAAAACAGCTGGTTCAAAGAGGAAGATAGGAAAGTGTGTGTGTGTGTGTGTACACATTTCACCAGTGGAAGAAAAGAATACTGGATAAAAATGCCTCATTAGAGAACAGAAATGTCTTTGAAAGAGTACCTTCTGCAGAATACCCAGTCTGCAGGATTTTGAAAGCACAATGTCCTACAGAACAATAAAATCAAAGCCTTTGGAGTCCTTTTCTATTGGACACAAACCATTTGCATCTCCATAGGATAAAAATAATTTGCAATTTGTGAATCTTATAGGAGTTCACATCTAATTTTGAACACTTAGGACCCTAAACAATGAAACATAGTAGATCAAACAAAAATTATGTGCCAAATAATCAAGTGATCCTAGGCAGACTTATTAGGCAATGTTAGCTGCAGTCTGAATGTTTATATCCTCTCCCAAATCATATGTTGAAACCTCATCACCATTGTATTAATATTAGGAGGTAGAGACTTTGGGAAGTGACTTGGTCATGTGACTTGGATTAGTCCCCCTATAAAAGGAGACCTGGAGAGCTGCTTTTCCCTTTTTACTATATGAAGACAAAGTGAGAAAGTGTCTTCTATGTGCCAGAAAGTGGGCCAGACATTGCCTCTGCCAGCAGGTTGATCTCAGACTTCTCAGCCTCCAGAGTTGT
The DNA here is from genome assembly GCF_052094955.1 of Ictidomys tridecemlineatus. Classification (NCBI taxonomy): domain Eukaryota; kingdom Metazoa; phylum Chordata; class Mammalia; order Rodentia; family Sciuridae; genus Ictidomys; species Ictidomys tridecemlineatus. The sequence continues at coordinate 123,530,220 of NC_135479.1, forward strand.
AAGAAATATGTTTCTCTTGCTTATAAGCCACCCAGACTATGCTATTTGGTGACAGTAGCTCAAATGGACTAAGACAATATCAGATACAGAACTTCCTGTGATGATGGAAATTGCCTGTACAGGGAGACCGCATGTGGCTCTTCGGGGACTTGAAATGGGACTGGCAGAGGGACTGAGGGACTGAACTTTAAGTAGTTTAAATAGTCATATGTAATAATGTCTATTGTATTGGAAGACTAGCCTTATGGCTTTGAAAGAACACATCTGCAGAATACTCAGGTGATCCACATGCACAGCAAATTCTAAAAGTACAGTACTGATGATGGGGGTTTGTCAATACATTTTGAGATATGTGGTCCAATCCATGCCCTTTCAAAACCCACTCTCTAAAACAGACAAAGGTGGTGTTAGCAATCCCATTGAGCAGTCAGTGCTGAAGGTAAAATAATTTGTCAGTGGTAAAACTGAGATTGGGATCCAAGGCTGTCTGGTTGAAAAGTTGAGATCTCAAATCCCTATAGGAGCTAGCTACTCTAGAAGATGGGTCAAGTTGTTTGCTTATCAACAATCTGAAAGTGGCTAGTTTAGACGTGGTCAATTATAGCCCAGCATTGCCAGGTGGTCTAATTTCTCCAGGAAAATCTACCAACCTGAATTTTTATATAGGGTAGTCTTGATTTTCAAAATCCTGTGTCCATCAAAACAAAAGGAGTTCACAGTTCTTATGATGCACAGACCACCAGTTTTCAACCCTGGCTAGCTCAGTAGTGTATAAGCTTTCCTCTTTGCCTTGCTGCCTCTATAAGAACTGAGGTCAGAGGTGTGACTTTTCCAGACAGAGTCAAGGGTTTCTCACAGCAATTGTCAGTATAGCCCTATGCTTGTAACATATGTCTAAATGGTTGCTTAGAAGTTTTTCTTCTCAACTAGTTTGCAAATACCTTGAGGAGAGGAACATCTACTAGGCCATCTATGGTCATCAAAACACCTAGCAAATAGAAAGCCTTTAATACATCTTAGTTGAATTCATGTTCATAAAAATCAAAAGCTTAAACAGAATCACTATGGGCCATTTCTTCGTTTTTACTTTAAATTTATGTGAACCAAAATGATTGACTTCCTTGCTGTTTTATTGTTGTTTTTAAACCTATGCTCAGACTTGCACTCAGGTGTGAAGAACATTACACACAACAATTCAGAAATATTCTCAAAATAAAAATAGCTACAATTTTTAAAACAAACTCTTCTAGGAGTCCATATAGGGTCTTATTTAACCCCTCCATTACCCACTGAAATGAACACGATCATCCCTATTTTACTGAGGAACAAAGAAATTCCCAATTGTTAGTTGTTTGCCCAAGGATCCACAGCTCTCAACACTCCCTCCTCCCAGGATTAATGTTCCATGAACTCTGATGAGTAGCTCCACCTCTACTTTTGAAGTCTAATCCTTTCCTTTACTGAGAAGGCTGAAAAAGGAGGGGGAAAGTGAGCCAGGGTGGGATCCTGAGGCTGACACTAGTAGTGAGGAGCTCTTTGAGTGAGAGCCGAGTTGCCCAGATTCCAGCAAAGGAGGGGTGAGTGAGATGGACTATGGAAGTACAGAGTTGGTATTGGTGAGGCCCGATAGGCGGTCTTCACAATAAGGATAACCAGAAAAAAGAGCATAGAGCCCAAGTATCTGAGAGAGTTGGGAGCTTAGCGGGGTGGGGGTGGGGGAATGGTGCCTGCATCAGAAGGTCACACTGGTTTTTCACATGGTCTCTGAAATTGATACTTGAGACAATCACAGGATAGAACAAATCCTCAGGGTAGTGCCAGGTATCAAGCAAGGTCTCAAGTCAGACTTGCTGATTTGTTGTCTTAAGTTGCCCATAAGGATTTGTCAATAGATATCTCTTGCCCTCAAAATTCAAGCAAAAGAGAATTTCAGAAAAATTCAGAAAAATCAACAGCAACAAAAACCCACCTAACCCATGGGTATTTCAAATGGCAGTTTTCTCCTACCCTGTCCATTTCCATTTGGGAAATTCTACACCAGCAATTGCTATGTCCCATGAAAATTTTATCTTTTGATATATATTAATCCATTTTGATCTTAAGGATCAAATTAAAACATATTCAAATACAAAGCTGATTACTCTCAAAGAAGACCTAACCAAAATGGAGAAATTCTAAAGCAAAAATTCCAAAGTAATTAAAAGAAAGAGAATGGCCTCCTATGGTTTGGATTCTGAACACTGAGTCCCTGTTGGAAATCCAGGAGAGAGGAATGATCCAATCCTGCTAGGTCAGGGAAGGAGTGGACCTGGTGAGTGAACACAGAATTTCCCAACAAACTCTACATCAAAAGATTGGAACATGACATTACCCATGAATTTGACAGTTTTAAGGTGCATAAAAACAAGGTATGCTATCATCTTACACATTTGGCAATGACTTTATGGAATATTTTGCCAAAGAAATGGTTCAGAATGAAAATAGAATTGCTATAAAAATATTTGGATATATCTGATCATCAAATTTACAATGTATTATTAAAAGAAACTAAGGCTATTTCAGGGCAGATATGTTGTTGATTCTTTATAATTGGCATCCCAGAAGGCAAACATCCCTAACAACAAAATGTCCCTGCATATCATGTAAAATATTTTTAGGTGTTTGTTTAAACATAAAAAGATTTCTTCATTGTACAAAGAATTTCCATAGAAAACAACTTTGTTTAATGTTTTGGGTTTCATTTTAAAAGTAAATAAATGAGTTTTGATAATGCCAAAAATATTTTTATTACTTAAGAGTATACAATAGCAAGAATTTATTTTGAAATTAAAAAGCTGGCAACAAAACCAAAATACCTAGGGCTGAAAGTGTAGCTCAGTGGTAGTGAGCCTAGCATGCATGAGGATTCCATCCCCAGCACCATTAAAAAAAAAAAAAAAAAAAAAAGCCAGCAGGGACCGTGGCACCCACCTGTAATCCCAGTGACTTGGGAGGTTGAGGCAGGAGCATTGCAAGCTTAAAGCCAACCTCAGCAATTAATCAAGGCCCTCAGTAACTCATCAAGACCCTGTCTCAAAATTAAAAAAATAAAAAGGGCTAAGGATGTGGCTCAGTGGTTAGGCACACCTGGGTTCAATTACCAATTCAAAAAAAATAAAAAGAAAGAAAACAAAAATTTTTAAAAAGTGAACGCAAGAACTTAATTTTCTAACACTAGGTTGAGTTCATTAAAATATGAAATTCAAATGAACTGTGATGGGATTCCTCCACAACTCATCATTTTATTGATGGGTTTTTTATTTGTGATCCCACAAATAGAAACGTATTTGTTAAATGCATAATGTTATATAAATTATTTATTGATTTAAAAGTTAGAACTGGTCAGGCACATTGGCACACAATTGTAATCCCAGATACTCAGGAGGCTGAGGCAGGAGGATCAAAAATTCAAGACCAGTCTCAGCAATTTAGGAGGACTCTGTCTCAAAATAAAAAATAAAAGGACTGGGAATGTAGCTCTGTGATAGAGCATCCTGGGTTTCATCCCCAATACTATAAAAACAACAGCAAAACTTAGAACCGAAGTAATATCATAGATCTTTCTAGGTAGAATGGTTAATATCAATTAATCATACAAATTGACCACCCAACTATTATTTCTTAATGTATTTTTTTAAATCACATACTTTCCAAGAAACATGAAATATAGTCATCCCTCCACATCTGTGGGTTCCATACCCATGAATTCAACCAACCATGGATCAAATGATTTTTTTAAAAAATTGCCCCTGTACTAAACATGTATAGAATTTTTTCTTGTCACTATTCCCTAAATAACACAATAAAACAACTACTCATACAACACTTACATTGTATTAAATATTTTAAGTAATACAGGGATGATTTAGAGAGTACATGAGGATGTGCATAGGTTATATGCAAATGCTATGCTATTTTATTTAAGAGGCTTGAGCTTCCTGGAATTTTGGTAAGCTCATTGAATCCTGGAACCAACTGCCCTTGGATACCAAGGGACAACTGTATTCCTTTTTTGAACAGGCCCATCTTTTTTTTTTTTTTCCATGCCTGACTTTAAGGTAAACTAGGTCTTCCTAATGACTTTACCAAAATTATGTTGTGAACTACACCTGATACCTCCTCTTAATTTTTTCTTGAGAAAAAAAAATGTAATTTGTGGTATATAGAAAAATCTACCTAGTGTTCTTGAACAATGCAGTCATTAAAAGCAGAGCTGCAAAGACAAAGGTGGGGGGTTCTTTTTTGTACTGTGAAATTTGTTTCTCTGTAAAGTAGAATTTCATCAAACTGAATGTGTCATGAATTTTAAATACTGTATATTTGATGCTAAAAGAGAAAAAATAAGTATGTTGTCCTTTCTTGTAGGCTTGTCTTTAGATGTGTCTGGTCATTACCTTGGCAACCCTTACAAATGGCAACTGACGTCAAGAAAAGAGGAAAAACACTGCTGAGAGCACACACTCCATGCATTATAGATAATTCTGAGGATTTCGGCTCATGCAGGCACTAAATGGCTTTAAGATGAGCACAAGCAAGCTTCCATTTTATGAACATTCTTCACAAACTTTTTGAGGATTTGGAGATCTGAAAAGAGAATCTTCAAGCAAAATGACAGTTCAGCTGTTAGCTTAGGTGCCAAGGGTATTAAAATACTCGGCACTGGTAACTCTCAAAAACAAGTCAAAGCTGCCCTTCCTTTCTCCCTTGCTTGCTTCCTTTATTTCTTATTTTTTGAATTTTTTTATTGGTACACTGTAATTATCCATAATAGTGGGATTCCTTATATACTTTTCTTTTGGAAGTAGCTTCCTCAAACATTTTATTATGAAAAAACTTAAACAGGAAGAGCATGAGAAGAAAATTACCTCTAGATAGGGAAGAGCGGTAGGAGGGAAAGGGAGGGAGAGGGGGAATTGTACGGAAGATGGAAGGACACCCTCATCGTTATACAAAATACATGTATGATGATGTGAGGGGAAAAAAATGTGTCACATTAGATTGGGTAGAGAGAAGTGATGGGAGGGGAGGGGAGAGGGAGGGGAGATAGGGAAGAGGAGGGGGGATAGGAAAGGCAGCAGAATAAAATAGACACTAGTATTGCTGTATGTATATACATGTCTATAACCAATGTGATTCTACAACCTGTACACTCAGAAAAATTAGAAATTATACCCATTTGATTCAAATGTATGATATGTCAAGATCATTGTATTGTCATGTGCAACTAATAAAAAAATGAAAAAAAAACCTTAAACATAACAGCATGTTGAAAGAATGTTACAGTGCACCCATATCCCTCATCGCCCAGATTCCAAAGGTACTCTGCTGGACTTATCACATATCTGTCCATCCATCCAGACATCCATGCATCTACCCATCCCTTTATCCACACCTTAATCTATCTAATTTTGGTGTATTTCAAAGTATGTTGCAGACAAAAGTGTACTTCCTTAATATTTTAGCATGCATATTATTAAATAGAATTCAATATTTGTTTGAGGGTTTTCTTTTGATACATATCATGTATACATACCAAATGAAATGCACAAATACTAAATGTCCAATTGCTGAGTTTTGACAAATGTCTATATTTGCATAACCCAACTTTCTCTCAAGACACAGGACTTTACCCTCACCCCACACAGTTCCTTCTGCTTCTTCCCTGTTAATCTCCACTTCACCAATTTGTTGATTTCTGGAAATACATTTAAGAGCCTGGTATTAGCACTTATTACTTCTAAGAGCCTCCTCCCTTGAACTGTCTTGGGGTCTTCATTTATGCTTCCAATTAAAAAGTACAACCGCACATATTCCTTCAGTGTAGTAGTGACACACAGCATCACTGTGTCCAGCGTTTACTTTCCCTCCTCTTTAGCCACGTAACCACAGTACCCCACTTCCACAGATGACAGGCATAATAAAAACAGGCTGCACAATTTGTGAGACCCAGTACAGAATGAAAATGCAAGGACTTTTCCAATATTTATTTAAAAATTTTTAAAACAGTGACAGCCAAGCAATAAACTAAGTGTGAAACCTGTGTGACTGAACAGTTTGCAACGCTCATAAAACTGACCTTGATCAAAATATTTAATAAAGATTATGGTGTGACTCAGATGATTAAATTACATATCAGCCATGGAAGCAAAGCAGGATTGCTGGGCCGGGTCCTACCTCTTTAGCAGCTGGAGGAGAGGGGAACTCTAGGGTACTTGGTGACCCTCCAAGGTAACTGGGCAGCAGGGAAGAACCTGGGGGATTCTAGTAGTAACTATAATAATATATAGTGATGTGTCAGGTGCCGCAGTCTGGCTGGGCACAAAATAACCAAGCCGCCACACAGCCTTGTAGGTTCAAACAGCAACCTTTATTCCCGAACTCTCACGGGTACTCTACACACACTTCCAGGGAACACACTGCTTCCACCGGGCTCCGTGCACCAATTCTCTCAGAACTCCAAAGTAGCGGGCGCCCGAGGCAGCAGGCTCCCCCCTAATCCCAGCAGGATCCGCTGTAATCCCGGAGGAGGGTCACCTTTCAACCATTCCCTCTAGCAAAAGGCTAGGCGTCATTCCGACTAAACTGTGGCTCTCAACAGTCAGGATCTCAGCCTTGGATGTGGCCCTTCTAGTGTCCACTGGCTGAAGATGAGTCCAGTTCCTGATGGGTGAATCAGGCACCTCCTATGTTGCAGCCCATTCTCTTGAGTGTGTGAGGAAGTAAGTTTTAACCCAAGAGAGGCTAATTGGAGACCTTCCCTGTGATGTTTGTAGAAGCAGAACTTTCCCACCCCACCCCCAATTGCTGTCTTAGAAGAGGAACAGGTCAGGACTTTTCAAGACCTGATGTGTTTCAGAGTTTAGTGGATCAATTTTTCTAATTTTTTTTCCTCTAGGGTCTCCATACATACTATTTTTTTTATAGTAGACTTTATGTTTTAAAGCAATTTTAGTTTCACAATAAAATTGGGTGGAGAGTACCAAAAGTTCCCATATGTCCCTTGACCTTATGTGTGTACAGCCTCCCCAGCTACAAAAATCCTGTGCCAGAGTAGTGTATTTGCTACAGTCAATGAACCTAAGTCAAAGCTAAAGTCTATAGGTTACATAGGGGTTGGGTCTTAGTGTTGTTCCTGCTATGGGTTTGGATAAATGTATGACCATATGTTTCTACCTTTTTTGCAGAGTCACATAGAGTAGTTTCGCTGCCCTGTTCATCTCTCCTTCCTTACAATCCCCTGGAAACTATTGACTTTTTACTGTCCCCATAGCTTTCCCTTTCCTATAAAGTCACATAGTTGGAATTGTGCAGTGTGTAGACTTTTCAAATTGACTCTTTTCATTTAACAATTTGCATTCAAAGTTCCTTCGTGACTTTCATGGTTTGGTAGCTCTATTTTTTTTTTTTTTTTTTTTTAGCACTGAACAATATTCCATTATCTGAACGTATCCCAGTCTATTTGTTCGTTCACCTACTGAAGGACATCTTAATTGCTTCCAAGTTTTGGCAATTATGAGTAGAGCCACTATAAACATCCATGTGCACATTTTTGGACATAAGGTTTCAACTCATTTGGGTAAACACCAAGGAGTACAACTGCTGGATCAGATGGTAAGAGTATGTTTAGTTTTGTAAGAAACTGCCAAACTGCTTTCCAAAGTGGCTGTACCATTTTGCATTCCCACCGGAATAAATGAGAGTTCCCATGGTTCCACATCCTTGTCTGCAGGGGCTGTTGTCAGTGTTTTAGATTTTGGCCATTCTACTAGGTGTGTGCTGGTATCTTATTTTAATTTGCATTTCCCCAATGATATATGATGTTGAATATCTTTTTATATGTTTATTTGCCATCTGTGTGTCTTCTTTGTTGAGGTGTATGTTCAGATCTTTTGCTATTTTAAAGATTGTGGGTTTAGAGCTGGGATTTTAGTTCAGTGGTACAGTGCTTGTCCAGCATGTGTGAGGCACTGGGTTCAAGTCTCAGTACCACATAAAAGTGAATAAATAAAAAATAAAGGTCCATCAACAACTAAAAAAATATTTTTAAAAAAAGATTATTTTTCCTTATTATTGAATTTTAAGAGTTCTTTGTATATTTTGAATAACCGTCCTTTCTCAAATATGTATTTGGCAAATATTTTTTCCCAGCCTGTAGCTTGTCTTCTCATCTTCGGGACGGTGCTTTTTGAAGAGCTATTATTGTTTTCATTCAACACGTAGTCTATTTGGCTGAGGGGGCAACTCAGTAGACAAGAAGATCCCTGCCCTCACTGAACCTACATTTTAATGAACAAAATAATGATAAATAAATGATTAAACATATAATAGGCATTAAACAGAGTAATTGCTGAGATCAAAATTATAGCAGAGTAAAGAACAGAGAATGACTGAAGAAGGGTCATTCTGGAGGCTCTGAAGACCTAATGGGGCCAGGAGTAGGCCCAGGAGACCTGCTAGGGGTCTGTTGCAGTCATATAAGCAAAACATGAAATGGCACAGACGAGGTGGGAGCAATGGAGGTGGTGGGAAGAATCTGGATTCTGGACATCTTTTAAAAGTTGAACAGAGATGACATGGTTCATGGGTTGATGTAAAAGAAAGAAATGATTCAGGGATAAAACTAGGTTTGGGCCTGTGTCACTGAGTGAATGGTGGTGAAACTGGGAGGGGAGTTAAGAGAGGAAGGGAATAGGGGACCAGGCTGGGACAGTCAATGGAGAATTCAGGGGGACATGTGCAACTAGGCCATTTTGACTCAGCTTGGAAGTTAGGGTGAAAAAAGTACAAATTCAGGCATCTCTAGCAGATGTAGCATGCAGCATATTTTTGTAGGCTGCAGGGTCTCTCTTCGCACCTCTCTGTCCAGCTCTCTGCCTCCAACCAGCCTGACCTATATGGATTAAATCAGTAGAATCCAATGATCTGGTTTATAGGTGGATTTGGCCAGCTTAGTAGCAGGTCAAAAAAAGAGAGGAGAGCAAGGGGAATCTTTCATTCCCCTGATTGCTCCTTCCCTGCAGTTTCCCCTCAGTTGTCTTTGATCAAAAGCCACAGGTTCTTTCAGATGGGTGTCTCAATCCCCATGCTGTTCCTATAGCAGAACACCTGAAACTGGATAGTGTATAAAGAAAGGAGATTTATTCCATTCAGGATTCTGGAGGCTGAGAAATCCAAGACTGGAAGGCCATGTCTGGTCAGCTTCTGGTGGGGGCCTATGCTGCTTTAACTCATGGTAGAAATTGGGAAGGCAAGCGGGCATGTGAAAAAGAGACAGCACAGGAGGGTCTGCCTCACTTTGAAGCAACCCACTGTCTTGGTAAACTTCAATAGTTGCAGAAGAGTGAGGACTCACTTAGTAAGAAAAGCATTAATTTCTCCCAATGACCTAATCACCTCTTCAAGGTTCCCCCTCCCAACATTACCAAAATGGCAACCAAATGTCAGCCTGAGTTTTGGAAGGGACAAACATATGCACATCATAGCGGCAGGTCTCCTCATAGCTGTCCCTTTCCAGGTACAGTGACTGCTTCTGATTGGATGCAATCACTTAGGGAGTCATCCCCACCACCCCATGTACAAGAAAAGAATTTGAGGAGGAAGGGTCTACCACGGGGGAGCCAATAAGGCAGAAGAAAATCAGGAATATGTGGAGCCTGGTGTCTGGGTGGTGGCTCAGTCAAAGTGTGTTTGAGAAACAGATCTCCTAAAGCGCCCCAAGCTACTGTGTTCCTGGGACTCCCAGGACCTTTTATTGCCCTGGCTCATTGACCTTTTTTTTCTCTCTGGGTCTTAAAATTGCTTTGCAATTTCACTTCTGACATGCCCAGACCTGCTGATGTGCTGTCTGGATCAGAAACCTAAGGGAGATAATGGTTTGAGCTCTCCTCGGAGGCTCTCAGCAACTGTGCATGGCTATGGAGGCCTCAATATGGGAAGGAGAGGGGAAAAAAGAAGCACCGACAGGGAACATGTACACTGTCATATTTTCCATACACAATTATATTTTAAAACTGCCTCAGGTGCAACACTGAGTGTATAACCAAGGCAGGAATTATTTCACGCTCATCATTGATGTTCAGTACCAAGTACACAGAGGGAGTTCAATAAGTGTTTTAAAAAATGAATAAATGCTTTTTAAAAATATGGCTTAGTGTGTTATAGTTCTACTATGCTTTTTGTGCATGAAAGCCTCTTTATCTCTTTATAAACTTAATAACTAATTCCTTAAATTGCCCTATTATTATATATGCCCAGTTTTACATTTTTTAATATTGTATAATGCCTGGGTGAATGTCCTTTTTTTTTTTTTTTTTTTTCCTTAAACAGAATTGCTTTGAGAAGATGACAGCATAACACTGCAGAAACAAAGGCTGTGGATTTAGGTCATTTGGGCTCTGGAGCCATTGGGTAAATATATTAGTACTGTATTTCTAACAACAATTCTCTTTGTTTTAAAATGTGAACTGCTATTCACTAATAGCTTGGTGCCATTCCCAGAAAGTATGCTTCGTGTAATTGGCACGTTTTCACGAAGGCTGTCTTTTATTCATATTAGTGTGCTTGACTGATTTCCTTAACTTTGTATTGTATCTTAACACAGCTTCAGTTAAAAAAAACCCTCCTTATTCAACAAAGTTTTTAGACTTAATATGTATTATGTATGTATGCGTGTCTATATAGATTCATTTTAATATTTATATTTGAATTTCATCCAGAACATTTTTATTTCTAACTTTTATAGAAGTTAGGGTGAGATAGCATTATTCCATTCAAATAAGTTTTGATGTTCTATGTTTGACAACGTGACCAAAGATAAGTTCATGTTTCAGAGGCTCAACCCCAAATATAGAGGAGCAGGTGTAAGGAGAAAGGCAACAGCTTAATAACGAGCTGGAGGTACTAGGGGGCCTTTGTAGTCTTATTAGACTCTGGGTGAGGGGACAAAGTGATTCTTGAATGCTCCACGTTGATTAGAGGTGTTGTGTTAATCAGGATTCTTTTGCAGGTGACAGAAATCTAATCCAAAGCAAAATAAACAAAAAGGAGAATTGGGGGCTCTCATAAACTGAGGAAGGGCAGGGCAAAGAGGGGCTTTAGGGATGTCTTGGAAGCAGGAAGTCAAGTGTCATTAGGATTCCTTATCCTCGTCTCTTTCTTGGGATTCCATGATGGTTGAGAGTCCTAAATTTCCCTCCAGACTTGCCACTCCTGCTAGCCACTTCTCTCACAGAGGAGATAGTCCATAATCTTTTTGTGCCAGTTTGGAAAATCCTGAAGGACAATGATGGGCCTTGCATGGGTCACTCTCCCAGGGCTGAGATCAGTATTTATCAGGCCCCACTAGGATCAAGCGGTTGGAGGGAGGACAAGAGTTCTTCTTCAAGAGAAGAGGAGGGGAAGTTCTGGGCAGATAGGATACTGCTCAGACTCTGAACTGAGTTGAAGTCTAATGGAATGGGTTGCAACTCGAATTGCCCTGAATTATAAATGACCTTGGACCAAGATTGACCTCAATTTTTTTTTTAAAGAGAGAGTGAGAGAGGACAGAGAGAGAAAGAGAATTTTTTTTTTTAATATTTATTTTTTAGTTCTCGGCGGACACAACATCTTTGTTGGTATGTGGTACTGAGGATCGAACCCGGGCCGCACGCATGCCAGGCGAGCACGCTACCGTTTGAGCCACATCCCCAGCCCTTGACCTCAATTTTAAATCCCTCAAAAATGTTTTCCCTATCCACAGTCCTCCCAACTCCATTGGTATATGCCTTTCGGGGAGTTTTGAGGGACTGGAAAAGATGGTAAGAGAAAATTTTTCAAGGCATTTGCTTTTTTTGTGCTTGAGTTGTTAAATTTTCTTTTTCCAAAATGCCATGTACATTTTCAATGCCTTTCATCAAAACAGAGGATGTGGACACAGAAAGAAGTCTGTAAGAAAATTATCTACCCTGTGATTAAAATGCTGCCACACTGTAGAGATTCTGAACTAAGCATCAAAGCAGAGGTAAGGATAGGAGTGCTGGGAGAGATGCTGGTATCTAAGTACCACCTAAGTCAAGATCCTAAAGAAATTTGCTTTTGATCAAGATAAACAGATCCGTTCCTTTCTGTCCCCTGCTTGCCTGTTGTTCTTAGAGCACTGAACAAATATAGAACCCATACCAAACTTATTCATAGGAAAAATTTTAAAAGAGTTTTCCAGCCCCTCGGGTTCTGGTGCTATGATTCCTGCTCTTGCCTGCCCTTGTAATGCTGCAGTCAAGGCCAAATCTAATTTGCATGTGAGATTTTAGGCTGCTGACCCAGTTAATTTTCATGTGGGAGAGATGGATAAAAGAGGTGGGAAAATAGAAAGGCTCCTCCAGGCAGGGTAAGATAAGAGAGCACGTGAGAAAGTACTGAAGGATACAAAGCAGAAGGGGTAACATGAGTTTGAGTGGAACTGTGTCCAATTGCTCCCCGATAAAAAGATATTTTGAAGTCCTAAACTACCTACTAATGTGACTTTATGGGAGGAATAGGATCTTTGCAGATATAATCAAGTTAAGATGAGGCTATTAGAGTGGGCCCGAGACTAATATGACTGGTATGTTTATTTATTGACTGTTATTAAACTGAAGATTCTATAAAAGTATAGAAAATGCTCTAAGAGCAACTTTTGTTCATGGTCCTTTCCATTCTTGTAATGGACTGTTAATGGTTCTCTTTAAAACAGTCTTTTGAATGTCCTGAGGAGTATTAAGTAAGGCATCATATACAGCATTCACAAATTTAGCATTAATCCCAGAGTCTTCAGGGTATTATTCCTCAGATACGTCAGCAGTGCATCATAGTTGTGCATAATGATGGGATTTGTGTTATATTTTCATACATGCACATGATATAACAATATAATTTGGCCTATATCACTCCCAAGGACTTCCCCCTTCCTTCCCTACCTCTCATCCCTTAAACCCTTTCCTCTACTGATCTCCCTTTGATTTTCTTAAGTTCCACTCCATCTTTTTTCTCCTTTTTCTTCTCTAGCTTCAGCATAAGAGAGAAAACATGCATCCCTTGACCTTCTGAGTTTGACTTATTTCGCTTAACTTGATGGTGGCAGCAGCATCTTTCTGAAATGCAGCATTTAATTCTGGGAAAGCATCAAATGCTGCTCTATCAAAATTGTGTACTGTTTTCCAATCTCCTGAGGACTTAACTTTCTCTACATCTTCCGGAAAATTTTTCACAGTTTTGAGCTGGCGACTTGTGTCTTAATAAGAGGAAATTTGGACCCAGAAACAGATTTTCACAGGGCAAATACAATGCAGAGATGCAAAGGGAAAAAACAGCCGTGAGATGACTGCAAGGGGGCAGGAAGATTGGAGTCACATTGTCACATATCAAGGAATAACCTGGTGCTATCAAAAGCTGGAGGAGATAGGAAAGATCCTCCCCTAGTGGCTTCCAGGGAGAATGTTTTGGACTTCTAGTCTCCAGAAATGTGAAACAATACTTTATTATGGTAGCCTTAGAAAACTGTTACTGATAGTAAAGTGAGCATTAGGGAGCCATGACTAAATAAATTAATAACAGATCTCACTGGGAAAACCCAGTATGAGTGATGTGATGGCACTTATTCATCTATGTAAAATTACAGTGTTTGCATACAGAAATTCAAATTTATAAAACAGAAAACAAAGAAGAGCAATATTGCCCCCACATGTTTAGCCAAGCAAAGATTCATCCAGCTGGATACACAGCCATCTATTTTAAAATGTAATCATCTCTTCAGAAAGTTAATTGGAAGAGTTCCTACATTTAATGTGAAGTTCTGCAATAAGCTAATCAAAGAACTCCCCCTCCCCCATCTCTTTGGTGGTACTAGAAATTGAACACAGGTCCTCATGCATGCTGCTAGGCAAGTGCTCTACCACTGAGCTACATCCCCAGCCCTCTTAAATTTTATTTTGAGACAGAGTCTTACTAAGTTGCCTAGCTGGCCTCAAAGTTCTGATCCCTCTGCCTCAGATTCCTGTATGTACCGTGGCATTTCTTAGTACTCAGCGGATGTTAATATAGAGGGTCTCCAAATTTTTGCTTAGGAAAACTGAAAGGCCAAATTGAGAAGCCCAGTATGGTTAACATAACCATGATTCTGATATTTTCTAGTACTATTCCTGCTTAAAAGTTTTTACTATTTGGCTTGTTCAACCATGTGACCCAAACCCTAGTTTGATGAATATAAAGTTTGGAGAACTCTGAGTAAACTAAAAACCTAGAGTTCTGCATAAGGGTGCTATAAATAAAAATGGGCAGGGTTGGGTGCAGTGTCTTCTGTGGAAGGTGGTGGTTGCAGCTGAAGGTGGCTGAAAAAACAAGGGGAGAGGACTATTTTACTGAGTTCCATCATTATGAAGATTGCTTATTGGCACCACTTAATGTCATTGAGCTATTACCTTTTCTCCTTGCCTGCCAGGTGGTTGCTGGTATCTGTATTACTAGTTTAAAACGCTGTTGCCAAAGTTCAACTACAAAGAAACATGCAACAACTGAGGAACCGGATTCTAAATCCGAACTCTGATTCAGGAGTAAGAATTTAGTTTGGTCCCATGCTTGGGTATGTTATGTTCGCTCTTCTTTCCTTCCTCCTCCTTCTCCTCCTCCTCTTCCTCCCCTTCCCCCCCTCCTCCTCCTCCTCAACATTTCTCAGATCTTTCCACCAAAACACATTCCATTCCCTTCTCCTCAAACCAGAGGCATGAGTGGATGTGTATCTAGCCCTGGAGTGAAGAATCTGAAGACAGATCTGAAACAGCCTGCAGCAAACAAAGAGTTTGGATTTCTTTTCCAAAAATCCATTTGAATATTGCATTCTAATCAGTGCCATGTCAGTGTTTGTTTCAACAATGAATAATGTTTACACTTACCTACTGGTTAGGTAACTTAATTCCCTTCTCTTATGTCCTTCTCTTCTGATCTTGGGAGGGGAAAAAAAAAAACAATCTCCAAGGAGATATGCCATGTTTATGCTCTAGCTTAGAGCACCTCCCCTCCTTGTTTACCTGCTTTGGTGAATCCCAGGAGAACATATACTGCAGTTTGAGAGGCATGGAGGTGGGACCAGTAGGAGCTCAAACCCCAGGAACAGCTTAAGGAGCATAGGAAATGGGAGTGAGTTAGTCAGTGCAAAGCTGCTAATGCTTCGTGACCTTAAAAGTCTCATAAGGAATCTTAGAAGTGGTATGGCCTATAAGGCAGGAGCTTGCAGCTGAGTTCATCTCAGCTTCCGGCCTTATCAATATGTAAGCCTGGTCTTTGGAAGAACTGTGAAGGGGGCAAAGTGTAGCCTGGATTATCTTCTTCTCTCTAGATAACCCTAAGTTACCAATGACCAGAATTGCCTTTGGTTGCTGACCCTGTTTTCCTGACTGTTGCACAAGATAACTTTTCCCCAAAGGGCTCATTCTTTAGATATTTCTTCTTGACCCAGTTCCTACTACCACCCAACTCCTACTGGAAAAAATTGACTCTCCTAATTACCACTTCCAGGTAATGCCTGCAAATGAATCTATAATCAAGTAAGTTTGCTAGGGTCTGTGGAGATACATCTCCCCAATGTTAGGCTATGTATGTATGTATGTATGTACATATGTGTTGGGGATTGAACCTGGGGGCTTATGCATGCTCCTACTTAGCTACACCCTAGCCAAGCATTATGAGTCTAGAAGAGGCTTTACTTTGAGCATTGTGAAATGGACAGAGATACATTTAGAAAAAGGATCCTTTAAATTATAGTGGGAAAGAAGCAGCTATTCCACTCCCATAGGGCTCTCCCTCCCAGGAGGACTGGAACTTGGACTGTGATAGATCTTAATTGTTTTGAGTCTTAGTTTCCTCGACTATAAAATGGGATTAGCAGTACAATGGATCCTTGATATGCAGATTACATATTTCTCAAACTCAGATGGACTTATTTTTTTTAAAGAGAGAGTGAGAGAGGGAGAGAGAGAAAGAGAGAGAGAGAGAGAGAATTTTAATATTTATTTTTTAGTTATTGGCGGACACAGCATCTTTGTTTGTATGTGGTGCTGAGGATCGAACCCGGGCCGCACGCATGCCAGGCGAGCGCGCTACCACTTGAGCCACATCCCCAGCCCGTGGACTTATTTTTTTTAATTTAAAGGAATTTAAACTGTATTTGCAAATCACAATCAGTGCTCACAGTGCTTTTGCTGTCATTCATGAACATGTGCAGAGCAATGAACAGTGTGAGAAGCCTGGCACACACACATTCCTGACACACACATTCAGATGAGGGCATTCTTTGCCATCTACTTTTGGCTCACACAGTAAACAAGGGTCTTTTTAGTGGTTCATTTAGTGCCATTGTTTTAAAATTTTATGATTTTTTTTGAGACATTGATGTTTACAGTGGTCTCTTATGAAGTGCCAGTGTTCCTAGATAAGAAAGCTTGATGTGCCTTACAGAGAAAATCTACCTATTAGATGAGCTGTCTTCAGGCAGGAGCTATAGTGCTGATGGCTGTGAGTTCAATGTTAGTGGATCAACAATACCTATTAAATAAGATGTTGAGCCAAGACAAACATAAAGCAAGACTATGAACTAGTTGGTTGGTGAACATGTTGTGATTAGAGGCTTCTAGGAATCTCACTCTATTTCCTCAAGGAACGGTATTTCAATATTCACTAATTCTGTGTTCAGAGGGACTTTACAAAAGATGGTTGATATGAGTGATGAGAATCAACTGTGCCTGTCTTTACATGGACTGTGGAAAGATTCGATTGTGTGGCAGGGCAGGTTTCCGTTTTCTCCCTCACCCTGTCCTGAGTCTGACCCATCTGAAGAAGAAAGCATTTTGTAATATGACTTTAATTTAAGTTTAATTGAAGTTGGAGGAATACAGACAGTCCCTTTTAGTATAAGAAAAGGAATATCAACAACCATTACAACATAAAAAAGTCTGATTGCCTTTCAAATGAGCCCATCCGAGGCCAGAACACCATGAGGACTAACGGACATTTGTCTCCTCTCTCCTCAGCACCAAAGCCCTTCTCCCAGTCTCCTTCTTACAGTAGAATCAGGCAGAATGACTGACAGGGGAGAGGCTGGGGTGTGGAGGGATAAAAGAGGGTTCAAAACACAAATGTGGGAGGTAGCTTGGGAGATACTCTTAACCACCCACAGAGGTGATCAGGCTGGGTCCTCCCAATGTGCAGTGTAAAAGGCCTCATGAACAAAACTAGAGAGAGCTTGAAAGGACTAGAGAAACTATCTCCAAATTTCTGATGCCTGTGGACTGATTTTTGATATCGTAGATTCAGCCAGAGTTGGAATATAACATTTGAAACTTACATTAGTCCTTTATTGCCACTGTGACAAAAATACCTGACAAGAACAATTAGAGGAGGGAAAGTTTGACTCATGGTTTCAGAGGTCTCAGTCCATAGGCAGCCTATTCTTGATGGCTCCAAGGCGAGGCAAAACCTTATGGTGGAAGGGTGTGGTAGAGAAAAGCAGCCCACAGCATGGCAATTAGGAAGCAGAGAGAGATCTACTCACCAGGGACAAATTATGTACCCCTAAGCCGTGCCCCCAGTAACCCACCTCCTCCAGCCCCACCCTACCTGCCTATAGTTAACCACTCATTTAATCATGTCAGTGAATTAAGGTACTGATAAGGCTCTCATAACCCAATCATTTCACTTCTGAACTTTCTTGCATTATCTCACACATGAGCTTTTGGGGGATATCTCATATCTAACCCATAACAATGAGTATGCTTTATAGGCTGGGAGTCAAAACATTTGAAATGGACTCACTCCTTCACTTCTACAATAAGGACATGCTGGTGTTATAGGTAGAATAAAAAAAACTTCCCTGGTATATAATATGTATTCAGACATGAAACATATTGATATTATTATTTCAAGGCCCTATGAGAATGTTTTTGTTTTGATCTTGAAAATAGAAATTTTTAAATATATATTAGTAACTTTTTAGACAAGGCATTTTACAAAGTCCCAGGCGTGTGTGTGTGTGTGTGTGTGTGTGTGTGTGTGTTTGTAGGAAGTTGTGTTGGTCTTCAAATAGGTGCCTGATATGCCCTGATAGAACTTAAATTCTAATAAAAGAAAGAAGATATGCACAGAAATAACCATGCATTCGGTGAAATAATAGGGAATATTTGGAGTGCTTTTTGAGTTCTGAAGAGAGATACATTAGGTCCATTTGGGAGATCAGAGGTGGAGGTGGTACTTGAGCTGGTTTTGCAGGTAGATTTAACTTAGGTGTGCACGGTTGCTGAAAGAATGAAAGGTAAGTAAAACTGAGGGGCAGGGAAATCTCAGAGGATAATCAGTAGCCAGTTTGGGTGCGTAGGGAATCAGGTGTGGGAAACAAGGATTGGTGGTTGATTGATAGAGATTGAACTGGATCTCCTCTAAGTCACATGTTCAAGTCCTAATCCCTGTACTTCAGAATGAGATTGTATTTGGACATGAGGTCTTTTTGAAAAATTGTTATCTATTCCTTTTAGTTATACATGACAGTAGAACCTATTTTTTCATATCTATTCAAACATGGAGTACCTTATTCTAATTAGGATCCCAGTCTTGTGAATGTACACAATGTTGAGATTCACTGTGGTGTATTCATATATGTACACAGGAAAGTTATATCAGATTCATTCCACTGTCTTTCCTATTTCTATCCCCCACCCTTTCCCTTTATTCTCCTTTGTCTAATCCTCTCAACTTCTATTCTCCTCCTCCCTCCACCTTGTTGTGTGTTAGCACCAATTACAGAACACTGGACCTTTGGCTTTTTAGGATTGGCTTATATCACTTAGCATGGTAGTCTCCAGATTCATCCAATTATCGGTAAATATCATAAAGTTACTCTTCTTTGTGGCTGAGCAATATTCCATTGTGTGTATATACCACCATTTTATTTATCCATTCATCTGTTGATGGGCACCTACGTTGGTTCCGTAGCTTAGCAATGAGATCTTTAGAGTGGGTTCTAATCCAGTATGACCTATAAACCATGGCAGGTAGCAATATAAAAATTGCTTAAATTTGTACCTTTTTCACTTTATTTTTTTCCTTATGAAATCTGATCATCCATGGGAGACTGAGGCAATGAGTGTATGAATTGAAGCAGAAAATAAAAGCCATAATTAGTGGTTGTGCATCAGGAGGGTACAGGTTGGAGAGGCATGACAGCATGATATTGATAGTGTTAGTTGCAGAGCAGGCTGGACGAATGTTAGCTGCAGGGTAGTCTGGACACTCAACCCTCACCCAGCTGGTTCCTTATCGCTTGTTTGCCTCAAGGATGAACACTCAATCCCACTCAAGATTGAACACTTGACCCCCACCTATCTGGTGCAATGGAAACTCACATCTGACCTCTGCCCTGTCTGCCTGAAAGCAGAAGATGACACCCTTAGCAACTACTGTATGATCTAATCATTGTATGCCAACAAGGCAGCTTGCAGACCCAGTGACCCTATTAGATTTTGGCTATAAAAACCTTCTCCTGCCGGGCTCTCTCTCTCTCTTTTTTCTCCTCTCACTGCTGCAATAAAGATCTCTTGGTCACTCTGAGTGTTGTGGTCACTTTCCTTTCAGATAGGACATAGTAAATGATTAGATCTGAGGGTACAGGAGAAAGTAACTGAGATTGCCCAGGTCCAGAAATTAATCAATGCAGAGTTTATATTTTTAGAAAAGAAAAATGACTTTACTTTTGGACATGTTGAGAATGAGCCACATCGCCAATTGAGACATGCAAATACAAGTCTACCAGGTCAAGACTGGAATATATCCATATGAGAATTATTTACTTAGGGTTGATAGACATAGCCAAAGGAGTAGATAAAATATTCATGGATGAGCATTGGAAGGATAAGAGGGAGAGAGGTTATGAATAGTTGTTCCCTAGCTATGGTAGGATAAAGGAGAGACAGAGGAGAAGTCAGCAATATAAAAGCAAAATCAAAAGCCACCGGTGGGGATCCAGCCAAGGAACAAATGATGGAGTTAACTTTGGAAAGAAAATGGAGAGCTAAAATATGCAAGAATGGGGTTAATGCTGTGGAAGCTCAAAATAGATGAATGTGATATTAGAGACTTTAAAGACCAGCTCATCTTAAAGAGCTTGAAAGGAATTAAGGGGAGGAGAAATCCTTTGCTCTGGACACCATAAGGAATATGATAGGAAGTAAGAAAGCTGAATAAAAGGACTGCTAGCCTAGTGAGAATTCACTTTATATTGTATAGTTAAAACATATGTGGGAAATTTCCATGTTCCCATTAATGCTTGGTAGCAGTTTTAGTCAAAAGGATATAATGAATTAGGGCATGGCTAAATCCAGGGCCTCAAACAATGTCTTCAAAAATATGTTTCTTTTCAATATTGTGCTCCATTTGTGTAAAATGAATCAAACAGCATTCTGAAGTCATGTATAACTGATTAGAACAAATAAATAAATTAAAAAATTTAAAAATATGTTTCTTTTCACTGTTTTGACTCAGCTTTCCTAGTCAATCACCAAAAGAGCAGATCCTTCCATACAGTCTACTGCTTCAGCAAACTCATGCAAAAAAAGATGAACTTTTCCTTATTTTTTCCAACCAAAACCCTGACCCCCTTATAGATCACAATTGGCCCAGCTTGGAAAATGTGTCCACTGTTAGACTAATCACTGAAGCCAAGGGAATGTGATAGTTTTGCTTGGTTGGATCTGGGTCCTCCACTCACCCTGAATCCATGAATCACATGGATCCAAAATGGAGAAGGGGTGATTTTTCAAAGGAATGACGGTCATGCAAAATAACCAGGCCCACTATAACTTGAGAACAAAAATGGAGAAAAACTATAGAAAGGCAAGTATTATGATGATAGGCCACGTTGTGCCCAAATAACAGACAATCTT
The DNA here is from genome assembly GCF_052094955.1 of Ictidomys tridecemlineatus. Lineage (NCBI taxonomy): Eukaryota > Metazoa > Chordata > Mammalia > Rodentia > Sciuridae > Ictidomys > Ictidomys tridecemlineatus. The sequence continues at coordinate 123,551,198 of NC_135479.1, forward strand.
CTAGTATCAAAGGCTTAAAACATTTATTGCTTCTTTTGCTGCATGTTCAAGTTTGTTTGGAATCACTATCTCACTCAGAGAGCATTGCTTGTCATGGAGTAAAGGGAGAGAGAATATGACAGAGGCACCTTCTCTCTTAAAGTTTCCACCTGGAAGTAGGTCCTTCATGGTTACTCACCTGTTGTTGACCAAAGTAAAATGGGTGGGAAAGTAAGACTCTATTGTGCACTTGGAGGAATAGAATTGGAAAATTTTTAACTGGCCACAATGATGATCTGAGGGGCTAAGTTTGAAGGTTGGCAGAGAAATGAAGACAGGAGAGACTCTAAAATGTTTGGAATATCCTGGAGCAGAAAAAGAAGCAAGTGATTCAAGAAATAAGTGGAAAGCGTGTGGGGCCATGGAGAAATTAAGGGACTAGAGATGGGGAAAGAAAATCTAGTGTGATAAGAAGCATGTGGCAGAAAGTTAAGGAGCTATTTACCCTATCTCATTTCTTAACTGGACACAGAACAATTCACAGCAAGTTGGTGGAGTAGATTGAAGTTTGATCTGTCTACTTAGGCAAATAAGTGCCCAGGGATATGGTTCCAGCTGATGGTACTGGAAGAATGTCCTATCAAGCAGGAAGCACATAGTGACTAGGAAATATGTGAACCTATAAAAATTAGGGCCCAGGTGAATATATTAACAGGGTGAACACAGCTGCTGGTTCTTAGACACAGGTAACATTTAGAGAGCTGAAATGATGCAAGAGTACAGGTCTTGGACATAAATACCAGGAAAGTTCACCACAGAGAAGCTCCAGCTTTGGACTAAAGTTCCAAAGGAGAAAGATTAGGACCCATGGAGACTTACACGATGGAGCAAGATGAAAACTGCTTTTATTCCTTGGTCAGTTCTTGAAATCAAGTCAAAGCCATTTCCAAAACTGAAAAACAAGGTAAAATTTCAACTTAAGGAGGTCTATTGCATTTTGAACTCTCTGAGGGGTAAAGGAAAGCTTCTTGAGGTCTTTGACCAGGTTGAGACTGAATTAATGAAATGTCAAGTGAAAGTTGGGAAATTATGCTGGCTCTATAAGGATTTTGAGGTCAGTCTGTTGGAAAGTTCCTATGTGTGTTGAGGTTTATGGCAGAGGATGGAGTAGAAAGAAAGATGAGATGCTGAAATGATTGAGGAAAGTGTAGAGGGTCCTGGATCTCCACAGATGTTAATAGGGAAGATAAGGCTGGAGACAAGATACATACATGAATGGTATAAACTTCCTTCCAAAAAAAAGAGGGTATTGGCGATGAGAAAGCAGAGAAGCACAAAGAAATAACATACACCAATGCCTAATTACCCTGTGAGTGATGGAGAAATTTTATGGGAATTGGCTTCCATTTAAGGTGACAATGGAATTGGTAGAATGCAACCTTTTAATCATAAGATCTTTTAATCATTTAGGATGAATAGTGTGTTCAAGGTATAGGGAAGCTTTGACCCTAGAATAGGGAGTTCTTAAAACCTAAGAGGAGATACTAAGCCAGTCTTGATTGTACATACCTGTAATCCCAATAACTGAAGAGGCTGAGGCAGAAGGATCACAAGTTCAAGGCCAGTCTCAGCAACTTAGTGAGACCCTGTCTCAAAATTAAAAATAAAAAAGGGCTGGGTTTGTGGCTCAGTGGTTAAGAGCCCCTGGATTCAATGTTTGGTACAAGGTGGGGAAAAAAAGACAGAGGATGTATCTAATGGTTCAGTGCCCCGGGTATAAAAAGAGAAAACTAGCTGGCTGGACTTGTGGTTATACAAAATAAAGTTTATATTCTCTTCCCCACAAAAAAAAAAAAAGAAAGAAAGAAAGAAATATTTTTCCCTACCTTCCAACAAAACAAAATAAATTCTACAACAAGTTCTTGGTTAGAGATATAATGCATACTACAAATAAATACAAGCACCATGTTTTGGGTGTGCCAAATGTCTTTACTTTGATTGCAAATGTCTTATCACATGTCTGTATGGAGATACAAAGATTTTTAAAAATGGAAGGAATTGTGTAATCAATACCCATATTTTCTCAAGCCTTAATGGAAGCCTAAACTTTGGTGAATATTTGGGATCTATTCTCTAGGTAGCAATTGGAATGCATTCACAGCCATTTTCACATTAATGCAGGGACAAGTTCAGCTTGTAAACTGTTGTTTATACTTTCATTCAGAGAATATGGCCCTAGAAAGGTACTTCTGGATCTATGTGCTGCTGATGGTATAAACATCAATCAGGGGCTCTTCCTAAAGGCTAATAAATGAATGAAACATTGTATAGTATATAATAGCCTTATCTTGGCAGAATTTTGATAAAGTTGTGTGTTGGTAAGGTTTAGAGGAAAAAGTATACATGTTATTGGGGGAGTTCAAATTGTGTAACTCCTGTGTAATTTGGCAATGACCAACATAAAAAAAGATACATATGACCCCGCAATTCCATTTCTCTGAATTCGTCCTGCATGAAAACTCTTCACATATGTACACAGAAAAGGATAGTCATTGTATAATTCTTTTATAATAACAAAAGAATAGAAACAATGTAAATGTACGTGCATAGAGGACTGGTAAAACAAGATCTAGTATATATGTACAATGGAATTCTGTGCTGATGATAAAGGGGTAAGATAGAATTGTAAATGCTGGCACAGAATGATTTTCAAGATAATATGGTTAAGTAAAAAAAAGTCCGGTTAAAATAAATGTTCAGTATGCTACTACTTATGTAGATAGACCAAGAAAAATGATGGTGGTGGAGAAGATATAAAGATATGTTTTTATTTGAAAAGATTTTCCAATAGGCTACATAAAAAACTGTTAACAGTGGTTCAATCTGGGTAGAAAAGCTGAGAAACTGAGCAACTGGAAGGATTGGAAAGGAAGAATATTCGCGTTTTGGTCTTTTGTGTTGTTTCAGTTTCTAGCTTGTATAGAGTCAATCTGAATCTACTGTGGGCTAGACTATTTATTTATTCTAACAGTTTTGAAATAAAAATTTTCAAGAGCAAATACTTTGAAATCAATTTCCAAAGAAAATGCTTCTGAAAGTTTACTGACACTCTGTGAGTTTTTATTTGTATCAAAAAAAGATGGGGAGGGGGGAATATATACATATGTTCCTGGGTACCTACACATGGATTTATACAGATTATATTATATGCACAATTGAAATTATTATTTAAAAAATTTACTAGAAGCATAGACACGGAAAGGGAAAGGTATCTTGAAATAGAAATTTTATGTTTGGTAGGGTTAATTTCAAATCCTGAATCTTTCAATAGCTGTGTGATGTTTGGCAACTTGCTAAATCTCTGGTCTTCTTTAAACTCTGATAGGGATGTTGTGTGGATTAAATGGAAAGTACTATATAAAGTATCTTTTCTGTGACAGCCCATTTTTGGGGTTGCCACAGTCTGGCTGGGCAAAATAACCAGGGGAGCAACAAGCAACTTGTGAAGGTTGATACAGCGGGAGCCGCTTTATTGTCCGACAGCAGAGGTATTTATACCTAACTCATTATACACAGCTTGTCTCAATTAACATCATCCAGATACATCAATCGGTCATCAAGGAATCCTCATCATCTTAATTATACACAGCTTAACTCAATTAACATAAACTAGATACAGCAGTCAGTCATTAAGGAATCTCCATCCTAATGGCTCCATGGTGTTACTTCACAAACCACTCCCTCTGGCAAAGTGCCAGGCACCATCTTGACTTGTTTACAGACCCTAACATTGGGTCAATAATTTATAGCCATTTATATCATAAGGCAGATAAAGTCTTTCCTATTCCAAAAGTTTCAAGGGTTTTAAAGAAACCATACAGAGCAAGAACACAAGATGGGGGCAGTGTTGCTCCTTGGGCTGTGTAACAGCCCCTAAACTTGGTTTCAGCACTGACCTAAATGTATGGGAATCTTGACTTGCCCAAAGTGACCCAGGGTGGCACAGTGTCACTTCACACCACCAATTGATTAAATGTTGGCATGGCTTACTTGTGATTTCTCTCAAGAGCTACATCCATTGAACAAAAAGGGGATTTAAAAATTGATAATGAAATAACAGCATAGACATAAAATCCACAAAGCAGCTAGTGTTTTATCTAGCACTTCATCTTTTGAGGGCCTTCTTTGTCTTTTATGGACCCTATTGTTAATACTGTAACATAACTATTAGTATATTATAAATGTACCAGGTACAATCAAACATTCTTTCATTTGCTTCTTCATATATCCAGAATATATTACTGAAATGGTTAGCATCATGTTTCTATGGTTGGAAGCTAGTTTGAGGGTAGTGATATAGATCAGTGGTAGAGCTTGTGCAAAGACCTAGTATTGCAATAAATAAATAAATGATGAATTAAAAAATGAAGAACAAACCTAGATTCCAGATGTTTATTATTATAAACAGTAGTGCTTGCATATTTTTGGAACTTCAGAAATTGAGGATGGTACTTACAATGACTGTGTGTGTGTGCATGTGTGTGTGTGTGCATGTGTGTGTGTGTGTGTGTGTATGTGCGTATCTCCACTAAAATGTCTTTGTTGAAATTTGTATTTTATAATTGCTCATTTCATGTATTTTACAGAATGAAATAAAATAATTCTACACATCCATACATTTTCTTCTCATTTCTTCTTAACAGACAGATGCTAATTTTCTGAATTTGTTTCCTAGCTTTCATAACAATTGTAATTTTTTAAACACTTAATAAAATCTGAGACAGAGGACAAAGTGGGTAACGTTTTGTAACGATTGCTGCAATTCCATAATGACAGTGTTGACAGAGCTGGTGAAGAAAGGAGTGAGGCTTTTCTTCCATATAGTCCTTAGGCAGTGTTACAAGAGTGGAAGACCAGCGACCCAGTGAGGCGAAGCCAAGTTTTGCACCTGGTACACAAGAAATTCTAAATGCTTGGATATTATAAAGGAGTTTTGAAAGGGCACATATTTTTGTAGTTCTATATTCAGAGTCAATCTGAATCTACTGTGGGCTAGACAATGTTAACATTAAAATGTTACTTCAATGTCTTGTTTTAGATTGATATACCTAAATGCTGGTTCAGTTGCAAGCATTGATAGTTTTGATATGGTGTTCCCCTGAGAAGAGAAATAACAGAAAGTAAATAACCTTTGATTGTTCTTGTTCTTTAATCTGACTTGTTATTGGTAACATTAATTTAGGACTGGCATTACAGGTATATGCCACAGTACCTGATTTAGTATTTTTCTTTTAATATATTTTCTGCTACTTCTCTAATTTTTGAGAACTGATAAAAAGCTGCCATCCTATAAAAGTCTCATCTCAAAGGAAATATCATTATTAGTAAGAATATACAGTTCCCCAACATGATTGTCTTCCACTGATGAATAGGTTTTCTTTCTAAATCCCTTCCTCTAGCAATTTGATACTTTAGGGTCAATAATATTACTACCCTATTGTATTTTTTGAATAAAATGTATCAAAGGGAAGTGGAGACTTTTATCTGTGTTAACATGTGATTAGTCCTGACACATCAGATGTACTATGGAGAAGTTCATTTCCTTTGAAGTTCACTGCAATGGTTTATTATTAAATAAAGCGGTGATCCTGGTGACACATCAAGAGACCATGATGACCTGAAATTATGAATGAACAAATGATCTGTTTTCTAATACCTTTGCCAATTATCAAATGGACCAAATACCTTACTTTATCAAAAACATCTAAGCATGACTTTCCAATATTCTCTCAAACTGTCTTCTTTGTGCTGTCAGATTTAAGATTCTGCTGCACTGTGTGCACAGTACTGTCTCAATATTATCACAATATTTCAGCCTTCAGAGGCTGGAGGTATGGTCCTCATGAACCCTGCTGAAATGTTTTATTTTCTAGTGAACTCTGAGCTAGCAGATCAAATACTTTACTCTTCTTCAGCCCAGACAGGGCTGAATACATTCTTTTAGATGCACAGGAGATGTTGGAGATAGTATTGATGGGAGATATCAATATATATAATCTACTCAATTTGCTGTATATAAATTACTGGAAATTTAAATAATAAATTGATTTAAATAGATTAGTGTGTATTATAGACTCAAAATAGTGTATTTTTTAATATTGAGTTATTGGAAAGCATTGCAATATTTTATTACTCATAAGCTTTATTAGTCAGAATATCATAAAAGCAATAAGAAATTAGAAATATTTTGGGGTTGTGATATGCATCCACAGTGAGAGGCTTAATCATGGGGACAACGGTTAATATATAGTACTCAGGCATACTGTGCTAGGTATGTTGCATGCCTCAGCTCAGGGGATATTAAACTCTAAAAGGTCTGACAATAAATGTGTTCTCCAGTTTAATGAACCACATGGTCTCCATTGACTACTCAACTCCACCATCACAGAGCAAAAGTAGTCATAAACGAGCAAGCTTGGCTATGTCCTAATAAAATCTAGTTTAAGGTTACTGAAATGTGAATTTCATATGACTTTCACACATAATGAAATATTATTCTTAAAATTTTTATAACATTTAAAATTGGAATCATTATTCTTAGATCACTTGAAATAGATGGTAGGTTGGTATTGGCCCAGGTAATATAGGTTGCTGACCTTTGCATTATCTCACTGGGCTAGTGAAGATTTCCTAAATAATCAGATATATTGTGATTATGTAGTCAAGTGAGTAGGAAATAATTTTCTTACTAACCTTGTTCCCCATTCTACTGCCATGTTTTACCTCCTTGCTAGCACTGTGATTGATGGGGCTTTATTCAATACATGCTAAGGTTAACAGTATATATAGCTCGAGCTCTAGAAATATTAACTTAAAAACTGCAATATTAACTTAAAAACTGCTATCAATTACAAGGATATACAACAATCTTTAGGGTTTGAGAACTGCAGTGACATGACTAGATTTGAGCATTTTTATAGACCAAGCTGCTTGTAGAGTTGGACGGCAGAGAGACAAATTGCTGCAGTAATCTAGGGGAGAAAAGACACTATTCTGGACTGGGGTGATAGAAAAAGAATACCAAGAATAGTAGACAGATTTCAGATGTATTAAGCATTGGGTTCTTCTTTTAAAGAGGATAGAATAACTTGTTTGATACATATTTCACCTGATAAAAGAAATTGAAGTACTTCTTAACATAATTTTTAAAATACTACCTAAATTTAGTTGAGATAATGTACCATCTTTTTCTTCTTTTAATTATTAATAATTATTTAAAATTCATAGGATCCTCAAAGTGGAGCACATTTTTGTTTTCCAAACATAAAAGTTTAAAATACTTTTCTGGTAAAAAAAAAATTTTCGGGGCTGGGCCTATAGCTCAGTGGCACAGCGAGTACCTAGCATGTGTGAGGCACTGGGTTCTATCCTTAGCACCGAATAAAAAACTAAACAAATAGAGGGAAAAGGAGGGAGAAGGGGAATTGCATGGATGGTGGATGGAGACACTCATCCTTGTACAAAATACATGTATGAAGATGTGAATTTGGTGTCAACATATCTTGTATACAGAGATATGATAAACTGTGGTATAAAGGTGTATTAAGAATTGTAATGCTAATAATAATAATAAGAAGAAGACAGCTCATGTAAAATAAATAAATAAAAATTTAAAAAAACTAAACAAAGTCATGCTGTGCATCTACAACTATAAAAAATAAATTTTAAAAAAATTCTGGCCAGGCGCCTAGTGCATGCTCCTAATCCCAGCTACTCGGGAGGCTGAGGTCAGCCCCAGCTGGGACCCTTAGCAATTAAGCTAGACCCTGTTCCAAAACAAAAAATTTAAAAAGGGCTGGGATGTAGCTCAGTACCCCTACTTTTAATCCACAACCATCACGGTCCATGACCAGGAATCGCTATGTGGGGACACTATCTCCCTATTTCCAGATTTCCCAGCGCTCCTGCGTGCCCAGACTTGCCTATCCCCGATACTTAACTCCAACCTCCCTCCTCCTCCTCCTCCCTCCAGTTTTCTCCACCCCACTTTCCCGCCCACCACTGAGCCCCGCCCCCTCCAGTTCCGCAACCCAACTCCTTCTCTGCTTCCGTCGCTTTCCCCTTTCTCCGCCCCCAGGCTGTCTTCGATTGGCTAAACTTGCTGCGCCGCGGCAGGGATGCTGCAGAGATGCATGCTTATTGGCTGGAGGGCAGACCGGACCCCTTATGATTGGCTGGTCCCAGGAACCAGCAAGTGTGGCTGCGCTCCAGGGTGTGTGGACGCCGCTTTGTTGCCTGAGGGGGGTGGCGGTGGAAGTTCAGGGGGTCGAGGGTTACCGCTCCTCTAGACCAGCAGTTGCGGCCGCTGCAGTCACTTCGCCCGGTAGCCTTTAGCCTAGGAGTCGCGCCGACAGCAGCCATGAGCGGTGGCGTGTATGGGGGAGGTGAGTGAGCGCGTTTAGACGAAAGAGCGCGCCTTTTCCGCGTGTAGGGTTTGTAACCACCACCGCTAGTCCTCCCCTCCACGGCGGTCCCTTCCGGTCTCCCCCTCTCGGGACCCCGGCCTCCCCGCCCCATCCCCGCCCCGCGCTCTGCCCGCCCACGGAGCCTACGGGCACAACCGGCACCTCGGGCGCCGGGCAGTCGCCGCTCTCTCGACTCCTGTCTGTCTCTGGACACCGAGGAGCGGGGTTTTGGGGGTGTGCGCTCCGTCCCCGAGGGACGTCCCGGTTGAATGACCGGCATCCAGGGTCACTTCTCCCCGAGGGTCTGCAGAACGCCGCTGTCGGGTTGTGTGTTTGTGTGTGCTTGTGTGTGCGTGCGCGCGTGTTTCAACTTGGGAGGTCCTGGTAGCTTGCTAGCGTGGACCTAGGGTTTCCGCAACGTCCCACAGACTGCAAAGCCGGCGCGAGGGCAGAACTGATTGGAAGATGCGTCCTCCCGTGGTCTGCGTCCAGAGCTCGCGCGGCCTCACACCTTTCAGTAACTCCTGCTTATTTGTTGACTGCGACGTTACTTGTGGCGGGACTGCTTTCGATTAATTTGGAACACATGTAATTTAAGGATGACCAGAAAGTTGACCTGGGCCTTAGGCGCCTGGTCTTTCATGGTCTTTGGATAGGCTGTGATGTAGCAGATGACTACGCCTGCGAATTGTGGTCCTGGATTGTAGTTCCAGCCTGTTTTAGCTTGGGCTTGGACAGTTTTTAATAACCTTTTTCCAACTTCTGGCTCATTTGTGGAATAATTTTTATCCCTTGGTGTGTTTGAGAAGGTAAAATGAGATGATGCTACCATTGCCACTCGTGTGTGGTTTGTGGACCAGAAGTGTTAGCATCACTTGCAAACCCTTTAGAAACGTAGAATTTAAACCTTCACTCTAAATCCACTGATTTAGAACTTCTGTTTTTTGCAAGATCCCCAAGTGCTAGGAAGCACCAGTGTATATGTTTTGGATTGTGTTCAGTTGAGTTAGAGACCTACTCTACAAAGCAAAAGTATTGTGGTTGTTACAGTTTCTAATAAGGATCCTGTTTCTGAAGAGGATGGCATTTTACACGTAAGGAATAACAAAAATAAGGTTATAAAGAATAGTTTTGGGTGGATAATTGCAGCATCTCTTCCGATGTGGTAAAGCTGATCCTCACCTCCTTCCTCCGTTATGTTTTTCCTTTTGGTTGCTTAGTGTGGGTAGTTTCCCATTTTTTTTTTTTCTTTTGAGAAGGCCCAGCAGATGTTCATCCTAAAGAAAAACTGGATCTTGCTTTTGCCTTGTAGAACTAATTGACTATATTATGACTTTCATGCTTACTGACCCAAAGAGCTGGAAACTATCCATTATTTCTTACAAGGCAGTGTTTGTGACTAAGTTAGAAAGGAATAATAGTAATGCCAGTAGATAACATTTATTGAGTGCATACTGTAGGCCAAGAACCATTCCAAAGACTTTATAAGCATTGCATTTAATAATACATTAATTCGTTTAATTAATTACAATTGTATGAATTGGTACTGCTATCTCCTGTTTTTGAAGAAATTACATAACTTCTTACTAAGTTGGGAACAAAGATCCTGGGATGAAGAAAAGGCATCTCAGTAAAACCTTTTCCGTTCTTAAAAGAAAGTTACTTGGAATGCATTCCACTGTCATATATAAAAAATTAAATTAAAAAAATTATTAGACTCAAAAAAAAAAGTTACATACTCCCATGTGACTTGGCCAAGTGCTTTGAAGGAGACGGAAAGTGAGGTCAGGAAGGGTAAATCAGGCCTACTTCCATCTCTGTACTGATTTCCTCCCATGGCCAACCGGATGACCCAGGAAGAGACCAGAGAAAATTATTAACAGAGAGGCAGTCCTGTCATGGGACTTCAAGGAGATAAGCCAAGTTCAGTCCTCCATCAGTGTTGGAGAGAGCAAGAAGGAATGGGGCATGCCTCAGAAAAACATAAAGGTTACCCATGACTTGGCATGACCTTTCCTAGCCACTGCTCCATGTTGAGGGCCATAATGTAAATCTGTGTTATGCCTTAAGAATGAAGGTTTCTCAGTTCGTGGAATGTTTCTAAAAATCTGTTTCTACATTTGAGGAACATTAGTATTGCCTGCTACCCACCAAGTTCACCAAAATGTTTCCTTGCATGTTTACTACTATTAGTCAGAACCTGGTTAGATTAATCTTTGTCCTAGAATTATGAACTGTGTTTTAAACTTTACTTTGGGAAATATTTATTGTTTTAGAGAAATTTCAACACAATGGAATGACTTCTCATAAAGGAAAACAAAACTATGATTATTCTAGTTCTTCTTATCAGCCTTCTTTTTGTTTGTTTTTTTTTTGGGGGGGGGTTCTTTTATCTAACTATTTATTATTGTCTTTTTTGGAACTGGAGGTCAAACTCAGGACTTTGGGGATGTGAGGCAGATGTTTTGCCACTGAACTACATCCCAACCCCAGCCTTCCTTCTTTTAACATTTCTTGTTAGCCTTTTTTTTTTTTTTGGTCATTTGCCAAGATAAATGGACTTGATGTCAAAAAATAAAAATTTTGGAAAATTAAAAAAAAATAAAAGAAAGAAACTTACTTAATTTCTTCTCTGTAAGTCATTTTTCATGTCCACAACTACAGCATCATCATGTATGGTTTAAGTATTGAGAATTAACTTCCTGCTTCTTACTGGTTTATATAGAGAAATATATCTGAAAGACTGTTTTGTATATATAGTATTTAAAACTCATAAGTTTGATTTGTGTTTGAGCTACCATTGTAGGTATAATATCTATGAGTCATTTTCCAAAGTTTACTGTAAAAACCATCTAAACCTTCCACTTGAATTTTGAGTAATTAACTTAAACTGTATTTTTAACCTGATTGCTTATTTAAAAAGACATTTGTAGTTTAAATTTTTAAAATTTATGCCTGTTTTCTTCTACTGATTACTTGTGACTGATAATTTGTAACTGGTTTCTGGTCCTACTCATGCAGCCATCTTTCATGGTACTTCTTCTCTTCTTCCAACTCCTTCACATGATAAAAATAAACAGGTATACTACTAGCCTAACTTTCATCAGTTGTTAGTTTCATCATTTTTTTTAACCTTTTTCTTCATGAATCTTTTTTTTTTAAAGAGAGAGAAAGAGAATTTTAATATTTTTTAGTTTTCAGCGGACACAACACCTTTTTTTGTATGTGGTGCTGAGGATCAAACCTGGGCCGCATGCATGCCAGGCGAGCGCACTACCACTTGAGCCACATCCCCAGCCCCTTCTTCATGAATCTTTAACCTTAAATATTTCTCAAAATCATTGTCTGTATAAGTTGGTCCCGAATCCTGGGAACACCCTGGTTCAAACAAAAATTAAAACTTGCTATCTCCTCCTAAAGTCATTAGCCTTCAGATTGCACTGGAATGTTTTAAGAACCAGTCAAAACTCACATTATTTCTTCATGTTTCCCCAGAAATCACATCACCCGTAAACTTGGAAGCATTTATTCTGAGGAAAAAGCACAAAATTCTCAAAATATGAAAATAAAATTTTTTAAAGTAAAGGAATTCAACCCTTGAGGATTTTTATCCTTTGGAGATTGCATCCTAGATTTTTAAACCATCCTAGATATTAAGCCTCTAGTCTCCCTTTACCATTCCTCCAATGGGTTCATTGGTGGTTGGTCCTTTTTCAGTGCTGGGTATTAAACCAGAGCCTCACACGTTAGGCAAGGTCTCCACCACTGAACTATACCCTCATAACAAAATAAGTTTCAGGAATTAGACATATCACCCATTCTCAAAAAGGAAAATGAACAGAATTTACTACTCAAATTAAAATTGCATATATCTAATTTACCAAACTAATTAAGTCAGGAATATTGATACATTAGATTTTTCATTTCACACAAATTATTTTGAGTATTTCCTTTATGTCAGTTGCAGGCTCTGCCTTCAAGAAGCTCAGTCTTATAGATGGGTCAATTAAGTAAACAGATATTTACTATACATACTTCATAAATTCTTGGTTATCCTTTTTTTTTTTACACTTATATAGCTGAAGTTGGAATATGTCAGTGTCAATGAAGTAGTATCGTTTAGATGGCAGTATGTTTTTTCCTTAGTGATACTTGAAATAATGGGCATCTTATATTGATGAGAAATGATAACTAATTCAACGAGGTATTTTCAGTAGCACAGACAAGAAAGTCATTAACTCAGTGTAAGGGAGCAGAGGAATTTACAAGAGTGGTAATGGGAATGATGGAGGAGGAGTAGACCGAGAATACATGTTAAGATTAGCTGAATGAAAATGCATGGTGTGTTTAGGAGACACATATAATTCAGTAATACTAGTGTCTGAGGTAAGAAGTGAGGGTAGAATTTTATCATGTAAGTGCTGAGAAACCACTGAATGATGTATCCTTTTATTTTCATTGAAGAACTAATGTAACAAAATGATCAGTTACAATTTTGAAAGGTCACAGTGCAGCAGTTCAAGGGCGGATTGAGAAGGTGAAAAGATGGAAACATAATTCTCATACGAAATTGTAGCTTCCTATTGAGGTAAGAGATTGATTGAAGGCAGTGGCAATGGTATTAAAGAGGAGGGACTGTGAGATATGTTTAGCACAAATATTTGGCAAAACTTGAAAGATGAAGGTATTTACAACAACTCTCAAGTTTTGCCTCTGAGTACTGGGGATACTGGCTGTTGGATGCTGCTGAGAATAAGTTAAGCTAGATGAAGAAAAGGAGTATTGCTTTAGATATGCTGGTGGTGGCAGATTGATGTTGATGTACAGTAAGAAGTTTAGGGAGTAGTTAGAATTTGAGAGAGAGATGGAGATTGGGATTATTCATATTTAAGTAGAAGTTGAAGCCATAGGAGTGGAATAGATTAGCTAGGAGAGGGTAAATTTAGGGGAGGGGCTTTTAACATGGGGTTCCCAATAATTTGAAACAGAATTTTATAGAGAAGGGTTTCTTACTTTTGGAAATGTAACTTATGTAATAACTTTCTTTCAAATTAGAAATTAAAATAAGTGCCTTTTTGTTTTATTTAAATAAAAATGGAATCATTTTGCAAAAGCTCACATCTCTCAGCTATGAATATTTATAAAGTAATAATTGATTTTTATTTTAATTAAATTTTTTGAAATATTTAAAACATCAAGAAATAAAAATTATAGATGTGTATTTATGTGATACTTTTATACTTAGTACTAAATCAGATATGTATGTGTTATTTTTAATATGTAATAACATATTATGTTATTACACTTGCCTCGGATATTTTAAGAAATAAGATGTTGATATATAGGTTCTCCTTTTTTTTCTTTTTTATTCAGAAGTCAAGAATGTCATTTTAAAATCACTCAATTTTGATTGAATATACCATCATTTCCTCAAGATAAGAAATTTCAGAATCTCTTTGAAGTCCTAACTTCATGTCTTTCTTTAGATGTAACAAAACCAAGTTTTAAATTTCACTCTATTTCCCTGAAATCTCAAAACAGTTGCTGATATAAATTTTAATATTAAATATTTTGTCACAAAATAGTATTGCTTTTGTATGCACATAATTGAAAGATTACTTTGCTTTTGTTAATAAAAACTATACCATCTTTCATAAAACTCTAAACAAATTAAGAACTGTGATGTAATACAGATAGGTTATATTACATCAAAAAAATTTAATGGTCCCAAATTTATACATGCTGTGGCTAAGAATACACTCAAGAGAGAGGGAAAAATGTCAAAAACAAAATTAAAGTTATGACACAAATGATCACATCTAGAATTCCACTCAATCTTAAGTGGGTACAGATCCCCAATTTAGAGGGAAAAAAAATCTTCAGTTAAAGAGCAAAGGGAACAGACTAAAAAGGAAACTTTGGGGGATAGGGTTGTGGCTCAGCGGTTGAGCGCTCACCTAGCACATGCAAGGCACTGGGTTTGATCCTCAGTACCACATAAAAAATAAATAAATAAAGGTATTTAAAAAAAAAAAAAAAGAGAGAGAGAGAGGAAACTTTGTATTTTCCCCTTCCCCAGAGACGTTTTCCAAACCTGTTGTAGCTTGACTGAAATGTTCAGAATGTATGACTTTAAAGGCAAATTTCTTTATACAAAGAAATTGTTAGAATTCTTAGAGAAGAACTATCACAGAAAGGCCCATTCTTCTTTCAAACATGATCCAAGAGAGCATGGTCTTATTGTAGCGGCTGACCAGTCAATCTGTAGTTCCATTTACAAAACCCCTATCCTGTTGGCATTTTGTTTCCATTTTCCCTGAGAAAAGGGCAATGTGTAGTCTAAGCTAGAGAGCTCAAAGGCTTAAGTCTTTTCCCTAAATTTATCATTAATCCTGCTCCATTGAATTAGACTGATGAAAAGAAGTCACGTATGCAAGACTGATTGGTATCAGTCATTTAGAACAGACCCCTGTTCTTTGTTGTGGATTTAGTATCAGAGAGGGGTAGAGAACTAGTTTTGTCACCAGATACTGATCATAGGTAGTTGCCATTTTTTTATGACTTAGATTTTACTTTCTTTGACAATGGTAGTCTGTCTTTCTTCATCCTCATCATTTTCCTCCTGCCTCATCTTGATAATATACCACACCCAGTATCTTCTCTTTGTGGTAATAACTGCCATCTGAGATGTCTTCTAAGGGACAGATTCAGGAGAGCCTGGAGATCTTGGGGATCCAAGTGATCCTGGAGAAACAGGCAGATTTGTTACAGATGACTGGCTGGTGAGGTTAGTCTTTGTTCCACTAGACAAGGAAAGCTTAATTGAGCTCTGCCAACCAGAAAGATTCATTTTCAGAAGAATTTCCTTTTCCCCACTTTCTTTTAATTTTATTCCTTTTCATGAACTTACAAATTGAATCCATAATATTATCGTCATTTTTAGTTTTGTCAGATGGACACACTACAGCTTTTCCATCTTCTATATTGTCTTCAGAACTGTGTAAAACCATTTCTCTTCCTCATCTAGTGTTTTGGCATCTAATCGATAGCTGTGGTTCCTCAAAATGAACACACACTCTCAAGTTTGGGATTGTCTTGCCTTTCTCTTTAAGTGTCTATACATAATCTATATCTTCCAGTGCTTTCCAATAATTTTCAATTATATGAGCAGTTAATGATTTTATATCTTCCACTCCCCGCTCCTTTAGCTAGCTACTGAACTGAAATTGGGATGTAACATTTCCAGTCCCATGCATATTTTTATGCTTTTACTACTTGTGTGTGCATCCTTAAATTAAAAGGTATCATGATGTGTGTGCATGTGTGTATTTGTAACTAGGTTTTAAAACTTAAGCACTTTTGGGGTTGGAGGTATATAGCTTAGTGGTAGAGCACTTGCCTACCATGTGTGAGGCCCTGGATTTTGACCCCAACATTGTAAAATAGCAGCAGCAACAAAAATACTAAGCATTCTTTAGTGATGGGTCCATGTTGATACATGTAGCTATAGACCACTTTAACTGCTGTATAGTATTCTACTCTATGAATAGCCATTTCCCTACTGAGAGACCATTAAATTATTTTTGCCTTTTCCCATGGCAAGCAGTATGATGATGATAATTATAAAGTGGCTAATACCTATTGTAATGTCAGGTACTGTTTTAAGTGCTTATGTATATTAGTGCATTTAATGCATGATTATAGCATTTATGAAATAGGAATGATTATACGTGTGTTGCAAATTAGGAGACTGAGGCAGAGAGGTTAGTCATTGCTCAAGTTCACATAGGTAGTGAACATTTTTGAACATGTCTCTTTGTGACATGAGAGGATTTTTTGAGGATATGAGCAATTGTATGTGTACATATAAAATTATCTTATCAGACTTAATATAATTTTGCCAGTTTAATAATGGTAAATATTATTTGTACACATTGACAAAATCTTTTGAAAAATCACACTTGGAAAAAAAACCAAAGAGCTTTATTTTAAGTGACTTACTTTTTGGTGGAGCTGGGGATTGAACCCAGGGCCTTTTGCATGCGAGGCAAGCACTCTAACAACTGAGCTATATCCCTACTCCCGACTTACTGTTTTGGGTGAAGTATTTTTTTTAAGTATAATTAGAGGCTTTTCACTAATTTGACTATGGGGAAGATTTTACCAGCTTTGTTCCTGAACATTAACCTTTACCTTTAATAATCTCTGAAATAAGCAAACTTTAATGATTTTTACTTGGACTGTGTAATTTACACTTTAAACTCTTATTCTTCAGGGCCCCTAATTTGCTTGAGGTTTCACTAAGTTTCTTCACTAATCGCATGAAATATAATATGTCTAAATATATGACAGGATGATACTCAAGAGTAATGGGTATCGTTCCTTTGCCCTACCGGGTCCATTTTCTACCTATTTCTGCCCTCTCTTTGCCTTTGTAGACTGTGTCAGTAGGTTTCTTGGCCTCTGGCTTTTGTTTGGATTTAGCCCAATAGCCGGGTAACCATACTTCTTGTGCTGGGCTTCTTATCTTGGTATTATTATTGAAAGGGCTCCCCTTCACATTTAGAAGTGTCCAAATTTGACTGATAAATTATAGGATCACTGTGGTTGATGGGGTTGTGGGGAGGTTGGCATGTTTCTTAGTCTGGTTCATAGTGGTTCAGCCATAGCTGACCACATCCCTTAGCTAAAAGGTCACCATAGCATCTGTCAGGTAGTTTTTCCCACACAACTTTCTCCAGGTTCTGATAACAGTTCCTCCTCCTTCAGTTTCAAAGGTGGCAGCTAATTCACTTGTCCTAGGGTACTATACAGTCCCTTCTAGTTGTCCTTCTATACCATGGGTATGTATTTATAAATAGTCTCTTTAATAAGTAAACTCACATTCCCAAATTTTAGTGTACCATCTCTTTCCTGATTGAACCTCTATTTATGCATAGTGTAAAAGTTTTTATATTTTAATTCAATGAATCTACTAGGATCAAACTAGTAATAATATGAATGTAATTAATTTTATGTAGTTTTTACATACAGTCTAATATTAGGTACACTTTTAATTTCATATGCTACTTAAAATTTGTTAATATTAATTATGTTTAATCTTAATCTTTTCAGATGAAGTTGGAGCCCTTGTTTTTGACATTGGATCCTATACTGTGAGAGCTGGTTATGCTGGTGAGGACTGTCCCAAGGTAATGTTAGAATTGGTTGGATTTGTAAGAGCTGTTTACATAAAATTAATTTCATGTAGAATTTCTGATTCAAAACAAATATAGAGGGGCTGGTAGAGTGCTTGCCTAGAACAGGTGAGGCACTGAGTTTTATATATATACACACACACACACACACATTAAAAAAACAAACATGGCATTTTTGGAGATTCCTTAATAAAAGCACATGAAAGCTCATGTAATCTTTTTGACTCTTGCAGGTGGATTTTCCTACAGCTATTGGTATGGTGGTAGAAAGAGATGATGGAAGCACATTGATGGAAATAGATGGTGATAAAGGTAAACAAGGTGGTCCCACCTACTACATAGATACTAATGCCCTGCGTGTTCCGAGAGAAAACATGGAGGCCATTTCACCACTAAAAAATGGAATGGGTATGATATTTTTCTTATGGATTTGATTTTTTAAAAGTGTGCATTTATACATATTAGATATAAAGCAGTAGCTGTTTGTAATTTGATATAAACTATGTATGTTTTTTATTTATTCTACAATGTTACTGGCTATGTGTATACAAAAATGCATAGAAAATATTCCTTTTCTTTAAAAAAACTCTAGGTAGGAGAGAGAGATTGATGTATACATACAAATACGGTATACTGTCAAGTAAGTACTATATAGGTGTGCTCAATAAGCTATGGGATTAGAGAGGAGGTGTTTAATTCTATCATTGGGCATCTGTGACAATTTTCTCAAAGGAGGTTATTTTTGTCCAGAGTCTTGATCAGTGAATAAGAATTTGCTTAAGTGATAAGGCTGGGTAAAGCAGAGGGACTAGCATGTGTAAAGGGATGGATTTGTGAAAGAAACTGACATGTTTTGAAACGTCACATAATTAAGTATGGCTACAACATTGTGTGAGTTAGAGTCAGTAGGAGGAAAGGTAGACAGCAATTGGAAATCACCCTAAGGAGCTTATTACATACTAACTGAGGGATAGTCCCATAGGAATTTACTCAGAGATGTGATGTCCTCTTATTTGCCAGTTGGAAAAATTGCTTTAACAATAGGCAGGCTAGATTAAAGGGACATAAATACTAGCTTCAAGTTTGTTAGGAGAGGTAAGAGTCTGATGAAAAGGGTTTAAGCTGTAACACTGATGGTGGAGATCTTGAAGTGAATTTTAGGATATCCAGGATTAAGTATAATCCTGGATAGTACTAAGTGACTGAAGGGATAAAAGGATAAGATAAAAAGGAATAAAATTGTCCTGGATTTTTGGTTGAGGTTACTGAAGATGAATGTTAACTGAAGATGAGGTTACTGAAGATATGAGTGTTACCATGCACTGAGATAGGAATAGAAAAGAGGGAGAAAGTTTTGTGGTCTTAAAAGGCAAAATCGTTCTTAGATTGTTTATTCACCAGAAGGATTCATAGGACTCAGCATGTAGTTGTATTTAAATCTAAGATTTATTATTCCAAAAAGATGCAAAATGAAATCAACAAAGGGAAGGGGAGCAGGGACTGAAGTCTAGAGGAAACTAGGTGCAAGCTTCCAAGAATTTTCTCAGAGTGAAGTCACACAGGATTTGCTTAATCCTAAGCAACAAGTAATAATACTCATACTATCTTCCAGGAGTTTTTATTTTGGACTGGTCATGTAGGTATCTTCTGATTAGCATGTACCAAAATTTAACTCCCAGAAGAAAAGCAGATGTTCAGCATAAAACGTTGTTTATGTAAGCAGTTTAGGCACAATGAGCTACTCTTTACATGGGGAAAGTTTTGTATCTATGTAGGCAACTATTTACCAGTCAAGTTCCCAGACATCAGCTAAGGACCCTGCTTGCTATGTTAACTCTTCTGCATAGCAAGTAAATGAATTCATAGAGTAATAATTTATGACTTTCAGGTAATAATTCATTAAGCAGGTGAATAAAAGTTTATAAGAAAGGTTTCAAGATATGAGTTACATTGTATTACCCAGAAAAAATTTAGAATATGAGAAGAAAGTTGAAGATTGAGTACTTAGTAAAAACTTATCCTGTAATTAACCAGTGAGATAAATATGAAGGACAATTCAAAGAGACAGAGAATTAAGAAAAAATTAAGAAAGTTAAGAGAAGAAAAAGATTATGGAAGCGTAAAAGTTCAGTGATTCTCAGCATTCCCAGGTGTGACATTATGGTTTTCACTAAGAAGGGGAGAAGTTAAAGCTATCAATTTAAGTTCATTGACTCAACACAACCAGTCCTGATGAAAGTATATTGTAACATTCAGTGTAATGTAATGACATTTCTTCTTGGGCTGTAGCACAACTGGAATTGCCTACAAGGTCATTAATGACATATGTGAGGAGTTTTAGTGGAATGTTTAAGTAGATTCCAAATTTAGGACATAATGTCATTCTTCAGATTTTTAAAACATCTTTTAATCTTTTTTATCCAAATAGATCATAAGCTTTTTAAATGTTGGGTCCAGATCATTCGGTTATTTTGTATTTTGATCATTTTGATAATAGACTCATAAGAACTTACTGTTAACATTTATTTGATATTGTAAGTCTACTAGATAATTATATTGCAACAGATCTGAGTGTTGGAGGGATCAAAAAAGGTTATACGTCATGGCTAAAAAAACAAAGGTGGCCTCTTTATAAAGTTATGAAGTTGGTCTACAAAATAAGTCAGTCTGTATATTTATAAAGTATTACTTGGTAAGTTATAGAAACAGTCTAAGGATGCAATATTCATCTTTAAGCATTGTATCAAGCTATTTATTTTATATTCTAGTTGAAGACTGGGATAGTTTCCAGGCTATTTTGGATCATACCTATAAAATGCATGTCAAATCAGAAGCCAGCCTGCATCCTGTTCTTATGTCAGAAGCACCGGTGAGCAAAGACTTTCTCTTCCTAGTTTCTTTAGTTGCTTTTCTCCTCTTTAGTTTTCTACTCATTTGAAAATTATTTCCTTTTTCTTTAAAGAGGCATAGAAATTCATATTTTGAATTTCAAAATTAAGGAAAATGAGATTAATTTTTAAATACGATTATAACTTATTATTTTGATGAATAAAATATTCAAAGAGTTTTTAAAAATGTCTCAATGGGTTCTTGTGGTTATTTGTTTTTTTAGGGATTTGTTAAACTTTTGATTTCCCATCCCATTTTGATTTGTGAATCATCCCTTTTATCCCTAGGACACTGTATATCTACTTTTATATTTAAATTTCTAAGAGAGAGGTCCAATGATGAATGAAGGCTAGAAATTTCTAGACTGAAGTCTGTCATGAATACATTTGATACACAGACAAAATGTCCCAGGGGTGCACATAATGATTATAGATTTTCAACATCATTACTGTTTCTGACATCTGGTTTATTTTACGAGACCAAGCTTAAGTGGGAGAATTTTATGGTTTAAAATTCATATTTTGAATAAGTATAATTTCTAGAATTTATAACAATTGACACTTTTACCTATTAAATAATAAATTTTAACATCTGTTGTATTTATTGAACTTAATATATTTACAAATGAATAAATATTGCAAGGAGAAATTATGCAAGTTTCCTTATATATACTGTTTTATTGTTTTTAATGTTTCACATCTTTGTTAATATAGGGCTATTTAAAAAATATATAGTACTATTTTATAGCTTGAGATACAGCAATATTTTAATTCTTAAACAATAAATAACTTGGATTTTTTTTTCAAGTGGAATACTAGAGCAAAGAGAGAGAAACTGACAGAACTAATGTTTGAACACTACAACATCCCTGCATTCTTCCTTTGCAAAACTGCAGTTTTGACAGCGTATCCTTAAAAAAATAATACTCATCTTTTCTCTAAAATATATGTGATGTTACTAAATAACATCAGAAGATATGAGAAAATTCTTGCTTGTTCAAAAGTTTTTTTTTTTCTTGTTCTCTTGCTTTTTAAAAGCTATCCATTCTTGTAGTATTTGTTATCAGAATTGATGGAATACCAGACGATCTGAGAGGAAAATAGGAGAGTAACCCTTAAATCCTGCTTGTTAATGGGTGTGTGTATGTGTATTGTGTGTTTGTGTCTAGGAAGGGGAATGTGAATAAAGAGGAGTGTTTTAACTAGCTGGCTTAAATTGAGTTTGAGTATTGCCATTTTCTCCCTTTCCTTTAGTATCAGATAATGAGAAATTGACTGTAAATTCCTTTAATATTTACTCATTTATCAGATATTTATTGTAAGACATGAAGGAGAGCACACAGGAAAATATGTCCTAACTCAAAGAATTTGTAATGCAAATATTCTTGTTAAAAGCTAAATAAGGGTTGTTAGTGTTCACTGTTTGGAATCAAGTCAAAGATTTGGGAATCACCACTGCTACAGTCAACTTGTTGGTCGCACTCATGAAGCAATTGCCCATTCAGTCTAAGGCTGGGGCCATACTGGTTCGAAGTGAGAATGGTGAGATTTCAATGGAAAAGATAAAGGTAAAACGTTATGTATCTGGAAAGAAGCCAGACTATGCCCCATGGAGTCTTCAGATGAGAAGGATAAAGAATTTCAGTTCATTAAGAAAACCCAAGAACTAGAAGCACAACTGGAGGAACAGGAGGAGGATTCATCTAGTGACCCCTGGCTGCGGCATTTATAGAATCGTGAAGATGTGGAAGAGAGATTGGCCCAAAATCCCAAAATAGTATACCTAAAGTAGTAGGAGAAAGTGACTCAGAAGTAGGAGATACTTGGTGCATGGAACAAGAAGTAGCAGTGAAGAAAAAGAGGAAAATATTGATGAGGATGTAGAGCTGCACCATGGCATGATGTGTCAATGAGGGCAGGAGAGAAAAAAATGAAGAGATGGAAGTCATGGAGGTGTAAGATGAAGAACATTCTGGGGAGGAGTCAGAATCAGAGTCTGAATATGAAGATTATACATACAATGAAGATGAGATGGAGCCTTGCTTTATGCCATTCTTATTTGAAAGAAGGACCAAATGACAGTTCAAAAATGTGAGGCTGAAGCATTGAAACAGAAAGAGATGGAGCAAGGAGCAAAGCCCATGGCTGAAGGGAGGCGAAATTACACACTCAAGATTGTAGAAGAGGAGACCAAGAAAGAGCTGGAGGAAAACAAGTGTTCCTGGCTGCACTGGATGTACTCAGTACTGACAGTGAAAATGATGAGGAGGAGTATGAGGCATGGAAAGTTCGAAAGCTCAAGAAGGACAGAGAAGACAGAGAAGCGCATAAAAAGAAGAAAGCAGAAATTGCACACATGTGAAACCTGACTGAGCTTCAGGCAAATGGCAAAGTCATCACCAACAAAAGTGTTAAAGGAAAATACAAGTTTTTACAGAGAAGTACCGTCACCAGGGTGCCTTCTTCATTGATGAGGATGAGAAAGTATACAAGAGAGATTTTAGTGCACCTACCCTGGAGGATTATTTCAACAAAACCATTCTTCCTAAGGTCATGCAAGTCAAGAACTTTGGATGTTTTGGTCATACCATATACACCCACCCACCTTGTGGATCAAGATACCACCTTCTTCGACTCAGCCTGGGGCCAAGAGAGTGCCCAGAACACAAAGTTCTTTAAAGAAAAGGCAGCTGGAGTACGAGATGTGTTTGAGCAACCATCTGCCAAGAAGTGGAAAACTACCTAGGGTTCAACTATTTATTTGAACTGTGGGACACAAGGGGATATCTCAGCATCTGGACCTTGATAAATCTTTTATCATTATTCACATGGTTCTTGTATCCATCCTACCAGACTTACTGCCATACCTGTTACTGGATAGTCCAGTTCTTGAAGGTGCTTTGTAAAGGTTGACTCAGACTGAGAAACCCACAGGTAGGATTAGAGGTTGCCCACTTAACACTGTTTCTGAGAAATCTTAGGTTTCTCTGTTGTAGCTTCCTATATTTACTTGGGACTATTCAGTTTTCTTCCATCCACTTAGCCTGTGTAGAAATGTGGGCTTGTTAAGTGGAAAATGCATTACTTCTACCTTAGGGTTAGGAGTTGAATACCGGGAAATCTAAGTTCTTTGAAACCTCTTTTGCATTTTTGGTCGGAGTCAACTTTTCTAAGTGAATATACTTTTTATCCTTTTGTGTGTATGTATGTCAAGAAATAAAAGATAACACACCAGATTTTTAGCATAATAATGGATAGTAAAATGTACAAGCTGACAAGTATTAACTACCTATTAGCTAAAATGAAAGTAGGGAATTGTCAAGCAAAAAAAAAAAAAGCTACACAACATTTAAATAGTACTTCAAAATAACATTTTATCAGTAGAAACTTTAGTATATATTTCTAAAAAATTTTAGTATATGTTTCTAAGTCATAAAGAAGGACCTGATGAATTTGTATTTCAATTGTAACTGTTCAGAGGAGGACCATAATAACAACCTTTGTAAATAGAATTTAGTTGCATGAGATAGAGGAATGAGCCCTGTATTTAGAGTTCTGGTTGCACTGCTTATAAATATGTGATCTTGAGCTTTGCTTTTTACTTATTTATCCTGTATACCTTATTGGCTTGCTATAATCGTCAAATAAGTGTTTTTTATATATTTGAGAATCACTGTGTCAAATGTTATCTAACCATTGTCTATAATGCTGTGTCTTGGAGGTAACTTGAACAAAAGTGCGGAAGTGGAAAGCATAGCGTTCATTACTGTGACTTAGTTTAATAATTGAAGATATATATTAAACTTCAGAGGGAATTATAAAAATAGCTTTAAGTCAAATTGTATATAGAGGCCTTGCATGTTGGATTTAAAAATCTGAACTTTAAATTCAAGTTTATTGTGGGATTTTGAGTAGAGGAAGGAGAGAAGATTAGTAGATTCATTGTATGTTTCTTACTTAATTTTCATAATAACTGCCAGAAAATGAAGTCATAAAGTAAGCAAACTAGTCCAAGTTCACAGTTTGATAATGGCAGTCTTGAAATTGAATATAGATCTGACTGATTCTTTGCAAGGAGTGTGTAAATAGAATTGGGCCTTTTATTTGTAACTTTCAGTTATAGGAAATTTCAAATAGGAGATACAATATTATGATGCACCCCTATGTGTTCATCACCCAACTTTTTAACTGTTTTTAACACGTTAGCTAAGTTCTGTCTCCCACTATGATTTTGAATCAAATACCAGATTATATTATTTTATCAGTAGAAACTTTAGTATATATTTCTAAAAAATTTTAGTATATGTTTCTAAAAAAAATCCATAATTCATTCATCCATCCATTTTTTATGTTCAAGCTGGTATTTTTTCCCTCTTCAACTATTCAAATGTATTTGTCATGAAGACCCATGTATTCTTTTTCCCTGTTGTTTTTTAGATCCATTTGTTTCTCTCTGTCCCACTGCCACTGCCTTAGGTGTAAACTATTTCTAGGAATATTGCAACACCTCCTCTTGTCTTGCCCATTCTTTATATCTCAGTTCTAATAACCTTTCTGAAGTAACCTTTCTGCTTTAACCTAGGATCATCTTCCACATTTCCTTCTCTCATTCTGCTTTCCAGCTGTGCTAAATTAATTACAGTTCCCTGACCTCACCATGTTCTCTTGCCAGTCCTTCTACAAACTCCTTCCCCTGCCCATGCATCCTTTCCAGCTTACAGTTGAATTCCCAGGGATGCGTTAGGCGGTCTTTCTCTTATTACTCCTCAAGACATCCTGAGTTTTATTCTTTACAGCAAAACTCATCTCTACTAACAGGATATCCTTCAGAGAGAGGCAGTTTTGGTTCACCTTTACACATTTTTTCATGTTGAAGGAATGTTAGTGGCAAGCTGACCTGTCTGCCTTCTTTTCTTCCTGTCACCTTTCCTCCCTCTGACATGTTACTAAGCACAAGATTCAATAAGCATGTAATAGATGCTTAGTAGGTATTTGGTGAACCAGAGAATGGCCCTACTTTTAAACATAAATTTAAGATGTTCACTTAAATAGGCATTTTGCAGCACAGAACTGTGGAAAATGTTGAGTTCACCTGGACTAACTCTTCTCTCTCATTGAGTTGAAGACAGGTACCACCACTTTGCTACCAAACTGCTGATTTGATTCTTCCAGTGCTATGTGAGAATGGTTGTAATCCTTAGGTCAGATATCACAGCCTTCCACTGTTCTTTCCAGATTTTTGTAAATTTTATTATAAATACATCTCACTTTGTCATAAGACCCCTTTGATCAACTTCCAAAGATTTTGTTAATTTTGACCCTAGAAATGATTCCTTGAGTTTCTCATAGAGCCAATCTGGAATTCCTGCCTATTATAGTTTGTTTCTAAAACTAGAATTATTATTTGAAACCAATTTTCATCCCTAGATTTATTTTAACACAATTTAAATGATAATGCATGTTTTCAAAGTGGCTTCTGAAACTTTATGAGAGCCTGCCCTTTGCAATAGATATTAGTTTAGGAATCTTGTTACTTTCTTTTCCTTAATGCTTTAAACTAGATTTGCTAATGGTCGTTCTACTGGTCTGATTTTGGACAGTGGAGCCACTCATACCACTGCAATTCCAGTCCATGATGGCTATGTTCTTCAGCAAGGTAACTGTATTTAACCAGGGTGTGCTGAGATGATTTTGGATGTTATGAGGACACAAATGTTGAAGTTAGACAATGGAGTGGACTGATGAAGCATCAGTTTTCAAGTAATGTCTTTCACTGAGGTTTTTTGGGGAGTTTTTTATGGGTGTGCACTGAGGATCAAATCCAAAGTCTCACAAATGCTAGGCAATTAGTGGGCAGGGGTCTAGTGCTAAATCTTGCCGAGTTTTTTAAACCTAAGTTTTTAAAAAATTTTTTTCAGTACATTTGTTTAAAACTGATGCCTGGCTTTATTTGTGCTTTGAAGGATAGTTCAGTTAATTCTCCCTGAAAAAATTATTCATATGTAAGCACTCCCAGAAGAAATTTGTCCCTAGGAGTTTGAACTTACAGATCTCTTAGTCTTGTTAAATCTGTCTCAGGCATTGTGAAATCCCCTCTTGCTGGAGATTTTATTACTATGCAGTGCAGAGAACTCTTCCAAGAAATGAACATAGAATTGATTCCTCCATATATGATTGCATCAAAAGTAAGGAATGATTGGATTTTCCTTGTGAAATTTATCCCCAACTCCTGTGTTATGGACTCTGTTAATTTAGCATATGCTCTTCCTATCAGGAAGCTGTCCGTGAAGGATCTCCAGCAAACTGGAAAAGAAAAGAGAAGTTGCCACAGGTTACAAGGTCATGGCATAACTACATGTGTAATGTAAGTAATCCTATTCTCTTTAGAAATATGTAGAGGCTAAAATCTTTGATTAGAATATGGACACATTATATTTTCATGCTGTTTTTAAAATTTTTTTAGTTGTAGATGGACGCAGTGTCTTTATGTGCTAGGAAAGTGCTGTATCACTGAGTTACAACCCCAGCCTCAAGCTTTATGTTTTTAATGATATTTTAAAAACAAACTGAATAAAGCTTTGGATGGAAAGGTTCTTAACCATATTAGCCAGATATCTACAAAACTATTATGTATCATTTGGATTACTATGGTAAGACCTGGAAAGAATTTTGGTTTTAGGGCAGAAATAATTTGCTTTTAATTTTTTGTAGAGACCTGCTGGTATGGTTCAGTTACATTCTCTTTCCCAGTGTTAATCAGCCATGTCAGAAGCATGTGTGATTATTCATTGCAGTAAATTGATGAGAGATTCTTTACCAAAAATTCATCTCTGAACAAATATCACATAATATAGGTCTCTGTATGAGAGGAGTTAATAAAACAATCTGTCACTCTACAGATCCATATTATAATAATTTTTAACAGTAAAAGAACTTGAAAGTCATAATTTAGTATGAGAGAGATGTATCCTGATATATTTTTTGCACCTAAAGATTGTATGTTTTAGTACAGGGAAAAATTGTGAAGATGATTAATAATTTGGCCAAGATATTAGACAATAATTTTCCTTAACACAGAGGTCGTGTATATTTTTTAGCAAAATTTTTAACTATTTTATGCCATGTGCAGTTATTGAAAATTAACATAAGATATAACATATATGGTTTTATTCAGATAATGAAATCTTGCTCCTAAATATAAGTTTATTTTTAAGGAAAAAATTGATGTTCTGAAACTAGTTTAGTTATGCAGGACTCTGGTACAAAGGTTCCTGGTTGTTTTTTTAAAATCAGTTGTCATTGTTCCAAAATGTAACTTGTAATTTGGCTTCTTAAGGATTGAAGAGTCTTTGCTTGGTAGATTCATACTCTTGAATTGACTTACCCCCTCCAGAAATATGGTCTACTTTCATTCAGAAGCATATTTTAAATTATAATGTTATATAAAAGTATAGATTATAAAGACAAATCTTAACTTTGTTTCTTGAATATTTTTTTTTTAAATCCATAGTGTGTTATCCAGGATTTTCAAGCATCAGTACTTCAAGTATCAGATTCAACTTATGATGAACAGTAAGTTTTCTTATTTAAAAAGTATATTTCCCAAATGAGGAAAGAATTTTTAGTATTAAAGAAAATTGTAGAATGTGGTTAAATCAGTCTGAAGGTATAATGTTATGTTGAGATAATACTGAATAATGTTTTAAAATATTCTCCAATTTCTTAAAAATTGATAATTCCTTAGTAGTTTATAATTTTGAAGAGGATTGTTTTTTGCTTTTTGTATAATATTGTTTATTGTAATTTTCAGAGTAGCTGCACAGATGCCTACTGTTCATTATGAATTCCCCAATGGCTACAACTGTGATTTTGGTGCAGAACGGTTAAAAATTCCTGAAGGCTTATTCGACCCTTCCAATGTAAAGGTATGAAAACTTGTTTCATAACTAACTTAGCTTTTCTTATAAATGTAAAGCGCTTGTGTGATTATATGACCTAAATAACACTAAATTGGGGGGGGGTTATCCTTTACTGTATGAAGTCCTTCCATGTGAATATTTGTTTTCTTTTGTTCTAGGGGCTGTCAGGAAATACAATGTTAGGAGTCAGTCATGTTGTCACTACAAGTGTTGGAATGTGTGATATTGATATCAGACCAGTAAGTGACTGTCTCCTGTTACAATACAAGGGTATCTTTTAGAACAGTGAAATGCCTCCAGATCATTGTTAGGTTGGCAGCTTTTGACTATTGACTGTGAAATCCATTTTGTAATGGCATATGTAAATGCTGTACTCTGTGGTATTATTGACTATTTTAGTATTTGCCTATAAGTTAGTAAAACATTGATGCCTCTTTAAAAAAAAAAAGATGAAATACTAGGAAAGGAAAAATGCAAAATTCTAGCATTGTAGTGTCCACTATGGTAGCTGTTATTCACACATGGCAAGTTATATTAAATAAATAGTAGTTCAGTTATTCAATTGTACTAATACCAGTATAAATGTAGCTTGTGGCTACAGCATTGTACAATGCATATACTCTGAACAGTTTCATCATTACAGAAAATTTTCTTGACAGTGTTGCTATACAAATTTCCTAAAATGTGGAAAAATCAAAATATATATTATTCATGATTTTTCTTGCATATAGCCCAGCTTCTGTGCTTGTTTTTCAGGAGGGTGTGGTTTAAATTCTGTAACTTATATGGAGTTCATTTTAGACGATCTTCATGTTTTGTGCTTTGCCAAGTCTTAACTACATATTCTATACTGTATTATTGATTTAATGTGATAGTAATTGTTAGATTAATTAGACTTTATTAAAACCTAGATTCACATATACTGCCTTGATTTTCTTTGAGTTAATTTGCTTAGAGCATGATGCTATTAGCTAAGGATGTTTAAAAACTATTGTTCAAAAAGGCTTTTGGGATACTATGAAAATCATTCTTTATTTCACCTAGTGACCTAGCAGGCATGTGCTGCTTCTACAACAAAAGAAGTATAAGTTTGGAACTTTTTAGTGGAAATCCAAGGCCTCTTAATAGGTGGGAGAAAGCAATTAAAGTATATTCACTCTAAGAGTGATAACTTTCTGTGTTTAGTGAAATTTCTTTTTTATCTAATGTTGATTGCAAAGGAGATGCTTTTACATTGCATTTTCTGTTTTAAAACTTAGATGATGTAGTTATTTGGAGTAAGTTTTTAAAATAGGAATTCAGCCACTAGGAAGCCAGGTTGATACTTAACTTTTTGGTGCATACATGCAAATTAAGTATAAATATATTCCTTAAAAATAAGAATTTGTTTTTATTTGGGAGGCATCATTATGTGTATTCTGAAAAAGCTACTGCTGAGGTTTTGATGCACACCCCTGCAAAAGAAAGATAGCAGTCATTCTGGCCAGGAATATTGTCCATCCATAATCATAAAATAATCTCAATTGTCTAATTTTAAATATTTAATATCATAACTTTCAGATGAACATTCTAAGGTGAAGTTATATAGTGTACCTCTAAACAAATATTGGTAGCTGTCTGCCAAATAGTTATGATTTTTAAAATAATTGTTATAAGTTAGCATTTTGTAAACCTTAGTGTATGTTAGTCACATGGAGAGTTTTTTTAATAAACAAAACCCTTTTCTGGATTCCATACCCAGAGGTTTTTATCTAATTGTTCCTGTGCATTGGTAGTATAAAAGCTCCCCAGGTGAGTTGAATGTGCAGCTGAGATTGAGACCCACTGGTTGAAGTTAATTGCTTCTACGTAGAAATTACAAATTTTCAAAAGCAGAAAGGAAGAGAAAATTATATTGGAGGATTTGGCTTTATTTGTTATCATATTTCAAACTCTTGGAAGATTGGGTTCAGTCTCCAGCATCAAATAATAACAAAACTGTTGGAAATGTTTGAAACTAATTTATTTTTCTTGTTTTTAACCTAGGGTCTGTATGGCAGTGTGATAGTGGCAGGAGGAAACACGTTAATACAGAGTTTTACTGATAGGTTGAATAGAGAGCTTTCTCAGAAAACTCCCCCAGTAAGTACTGTTTGTTGTTCTTCATTGCTATTCTTCAGTGATGTGTGTACTCACTGATGGTGTAATTTATAGTAAGTGTTCATTTGTCAGTAGGTAGGTGCTATTTTGTGTGCTTTGAATGCTATGGCTTAAAGCTAATATCTGTTATCTCTTGGTTACTCTTAAATTATTTGAATCAGTATAACTCCTTAACTTTATACTTAAGTGTCAATAGTCAGGCTCTAGGGAGACAAATTATGGTTCCTGTCCACCAAGGGCTCGTTCCGTTAGGAAGATTAGATATGAAAAAATTAATGACTGTATTGTGCTTAGTACTTCAGTATTCCTGGAATCAAGTGCTCTTTTGAACACTAAGAAGCAAGTACTTAACTCTTTAGGAGTATCAGAGGAAAGCTTCATAAAGAAGCTGTTATTTGAATGAAGAGAAGTTCAAGTGGTTGCTAATTTATGAAAGGACATATAGGTGGAGAGACTTCCATGTGCAAAAAGCAAAAAAAAAAAAAAAAAAAGATGGCATGTTCCAGTAAATCAAAGTATTCAGGGGTTGAGGTTATGGCTCAGTGGTAGAGCACTTGCCTAGCATGTGTGAGGTTCGATCCTCAGTATCACATGAAAATAAATAAATAAAAAGTTATTGTGTCCAACTACAACTTAAAAAAAAAGTATTCAAATTATGACTATGTAGAAGTGGAGGAAATAATATGACTGTAAAGATAGTTTATTAGTTTCCTAGGGTGACTATCACAAAGTACCATAAATTGGTGTTTTTAAGACAACAGAAATGTAACTGGATGTGGTGGTATAAGCATGTAATACCAGCAACTTGGGAGGCTGAGGCGAGTGGATCTCAAGTTGAAGGCTTGAGCAACTTAGTGAGACCCTAAACAATTAAGACTGTCTCAAAATAAAAGGATTGGGGTTGTAACTTAGTCGTAAAATCCCTCTGGGTTCAGTGCCCAGACAACCCCCCCAACTTTGAAAAAAAAGACAACATATTTATTGTCTCATAGTTCTAAAGCATAGAAATCTGAAATCATGTTGTCATCAGATTTCATTCTTCCTCTGAACAATTGGAGCCTTTCCTCTTTATAATTTCTAGTGGTTTGCCAGCAATCCTTACTTTATAGCTGCAGCACTTGTATTGTCAGAAGATACTAGTCTCTTTGGATTAACCATTATGACTTCATCTTATATTTTAATTATACCTGCAAAGAGGTAATTATTTCTAAATTAGTTCATGTTCACAGGTTTTAGGGATTAGACTTTAAATGTATATTTTTGGGGGACACAATTTAAACCACAACAGATGGGTAGCAAGGTGTGTCATATTAATGAGTAGTTTGGATTTTATTTAATAGTAATAACATACACACACTAAAATCTGGCAATGGACTATGAGCTCATATGTATGTTTTTAAAAGATCACTATGTGCATTGTGATAACTTTTAAAAGGATAGCAGAACTTGGTTTGAAAAGGTAAGTTACATGGTCTATCAATAACAACATAGGAGTCATATCTTTAATTTTTAAAACTTCTATCAAGTGTTCTTCTGACGCTTATGAGGAGTTACTTAGGCCCTAATGACATATGTACTTACCAGTCTTTGACTTCTCATATAAAGAATATTTTATACATGCCATAATTTTATAATTACAAGTGTTATTTGACTGTTGATGTAGCTAAAGATTGACAGTATTCTTAAGAGAGTCTGATTTAGAACATAACCTAAAATATAGTATTCATCAATAGATTTCATACAAAGTCCCTGAATAATGAATAGTCATGGGTGGCCCAACATATGCTTATGACTGATTAGAAAATATTTTTGTCCTTTAAGTACCTACTGTAATTAAAAGTGAACAAAATAATAAATTCCATTCTCATAAATAGGGATTTTCCTCACCCACCTACACATGTTCAGCCCTCCTATATCCCACACTCTATTTCCCTTCTTTTCCTTTCCCCATCTCTCTTACACAATTTATTTCATTTTGAGGACAACTCAAATATATGTCAGTTCATATATTGGATAACTGGAAGGTTACGACGACTTGAGAACTATCTTCAGAGGCAAATTCGTAGATGGGGGTAAAAATTTTTCAGTATAGGTGATGGGGATAATAACTGAACCACAGAATTATCAAGGGAGTTCAAAACAGAAGAATTGATTTGGAACGTATGAATAGAAAACTTACCTGAGATCTGATGATGACTGCTTTTTGATTTGGAAAGGTTGGCGTAAACTAAGGAAGGATTTGAATGTGTGAAGATTTAGAAAGGGAGAACTGTGGAAAAGGGAGCAGGTTGAGATAATTATACTTGGTATTGGATGAAATACCATATGGAGGAGTTAGCATAGTACCTTATTTATCATGTTAAGTACATGTTTTTTTATTATAGGATATAAATTGTGAATGCCATCCTTTGAGTATGCACTTTTCTAAAGTTTATACTGTTGATTTTTATCATATATTACACATTGAAAGCCATAATCAGAAAAACTTCTAAAAACCTTTCTATGGCTGGGCGTGGTGGTGCTCACCTGTAATCCCAGTAGCTTGGGAGGCTGAGGCAGGAGGAACATGAGTTCAAAGCCAGTCTCAGCAAAAGAGAGGGTGCTAATAAGCAACTCAGTGAGGCCCTGTCTCTAAATGAAATACAAATTAGGGCTGGGGATGTGGCTCAGTGGTTGAGTTCAATCCCCAGTACCCACCGCCCCCCCCCAAAAAATACCTTTCTATGAAGTAGTCCAACCTATTCCTACTATTAGCCTATTTCAGAATTACCATGTTTAATCAGTTTGAATCACAATGTGTAATATGTGATAAAATCAACTGTATAAATTTTAGAAAAGTTGTCAAAGTTAAAAAAAAAAGTTGTCAAAGTTTAATTTCCTGAGTTAACTGTTTTGATTGTTGTAATGATTATTCTTCCCTCTCTGTTTTAGAGTATGCGGTTGAAGTTGATTGCAAATAATACAACAGTCGAACGGAGGTTTAGTTCATGGATTGGTGGCTCCATTTTAGCTTCTTTGGTTAGTAGATAAGCTATTTTGCAAATTTAGATTATTACTGAATTAAATATACTGAAAATACTAAATTTCACAAAAATTCTAAATATAATTCCAGTGCTTCATTTATCTTTGCATTTTATAACTATCAAATGAGTGGAGACCCATTAAGAATGTTTTATAACGTTCTAACAGAATGCCTCTTTGTTATTTAATTTCAGTTTCCCTTCTCAAATAGAGGTAGGAATATTGAAGTGTTCATGCCTCTTCTAATAATAACCCTGTTGGCACTGGTGAGGCTTTGCCTGCAGTGCATTTAAAATTAAGTCAGTCTAGTCGTTCTCTTGTCTGTTGGTGAGGTATAGGAAGTTAGGAATTGGAGTTGGTTCTTTGAGAAAATGAAATCATGATGCTGGGTTTTGGACTGGTGTCTGCCTTGAATCAAGAGGAAAAGTCCTTGTGATTTTCTGGATCCTACACTTGTGGGATTTCCCCTCTGCCTCAGAGTAGCTGAGTAAATGTCACTAAGTACATAGGCTTTCCAGTGATTTCTGTTGTTGCCTTAAGTTGGCAACTAGCCATCACAAGCAGTACCCTCTAGTCTTCCTTGACAGCCATTTTCTAAGTTCTACACAGATTCACAGGTATAAAAGGATTTAATATTCTTTATAACCTGAAAGGCAAGTTTACATTGTATCTTGGGATGGGTCTGGAGGAATTATGGAGTACTTTGTTTAGAAAGGGAGTTTAAAAGTTCTTCAAAGTTTAAGAGTTGTTAAAACAAAGATATTAAAAGCAAAATATACTTTTCATTAATAAGTAAGGCAAAAATTATTTCTTTCCATTTTACAGGGCACCTTTCAGCAGATGTGGATTTCCAAACAAGAATATGAAGAAGGAGGGAAACAATGTGTAGAAAGGAAATGTCCTTGAAAAAGAGTTCCCAAAACTCTACCTTCCTGTGTCACCTTACGTTTCATAGCTTTAGTATACTCAGGAAAGATTGACCATCTTTTGTAGAATGTTTATACATTTTTGCATATTTCAATTTCCACTTAAATTTTTTAAGGCTTTAACTAGCTCTATAAA
This sequence comes from Ictidomys tridecemlineatus, assembly GCF_052094955.1. Taxonomy (NCBI): domain Eukaryota; kingdom Metazoa; phylum Chordata; class Mammalia; order Rodentia; family Sciuridae; genus Ictidomys; species Ictidomys tridecemlineatus. Next base: position 123,585,868 of record NC_135479.1, read on the forward strand.
TTAAAATGGGTTTGTGCTTTCCTTGAAATGCACTTATTCTTATTACAAGCATTTTATAATTTTGTATAAATGTCTATTTTCTCTAAATATTTTGCTTTCAGTAAAATGCTTTCCAACTCTGTTTAGTATATTAATTACCAGTGGGTGGTAGAATTGCTTTTTATTGACTAGTAAAAGTTACTGCCTATGCTTTTACCTCAGGCTTGCAAATTTAAATAAAAATTACTAGCCATTCCAGAAATATTTTTGGACTCTTGTATGCTGTGACTTGCTACTTTTAAATACCAAAGCTATATTTTAAATTTTTTTAAGATGTTATTTTGTTCATTTATTTATATGCAGTGCTGAGAATTGAACCCAGTGCCTCACACATGCTAGGCAAGTGCTATGCCACTGAGCTACAACCCCAGCCCCAGCCAAAGGTATTTTTAATCATTATTTTCAGTGAAAGTGTTTACTGTTTATTTAACAATAGTGTCCTCATATGGTTCATTTCATATTCATAAGTAATACTAAAAAGTTTATCTGAATTCCAAATACTAACTTATTGCCTTAGCTTTGGCGGTTCTATACCCTCTAAGATAAGCAGGGAATATTAACGCCTCTTTAGATGTCAGGATTTAATTTAATCTGAACTTTATGCTGGATTTGTAAAAATCTTATAGGCGACAGACCTCTTTGACAATTTACATGCCATGTTAACCCTCAGGACAACTGATAGGTCATTTGATCAAAAGCACAATTTCTTTATAAACAACTTAACATATATTTACTTTTGAATATAGACTATTATACAAGAAAAAACACATAGTAAATTAACAAGTCAGACTTTTTAGACAGAACTTGACTTCTGAGCTTCAGCAAGATGTGGAAACTTTTCTTGAAGACGTTTTTCTTTCTTTTTCTCTAAACTTTGCTTTCTTGCTTTGAGGCGGGCTTGTTTCTCAAGCCTCAATCTAGAATAATAAAAGCATAACAGTAATTTTATATATATAAAACTATTTCTTTGTTACTTAATACTATCAAAACATATCCAAGTCAATTATATAAAAAGCCTTCGTCATGCCAGTCTCTGATTTGGTGTTTATATTATTAAACTTATAATAATCACTGTAAATCTATACAAGTCAAGATAAATGTGAAAGCAAAATCATTTATAACCCTACACTAATACCATTTCTGTTTTACGACTGGAAAGAATGTTCAGATCTTATAAGCCTGGAGTAGACTAGGCCTGAAGTTCAATTCTAGTATGACTGGAAAACATTCTGACACTTGTAGGAATGCCCAAATTTTCAAATAGCACTCACCCTACCTTATCCTCTTCCCTACACACAGAATAAAATCATGCTAAAAGATGACACTTAAAACTGATTAGACTTAACCTTTAAAGAGTTTGTCCCTGTACATTAGCATTCCAGGGCAGTACGCATTTGTGCCTCAGGAAAATTTTGCTGATCTGTATGGCCACTTGGGAGTCATCAAAATTGAGGATGATAAATTCATGGATGCCAAACCTCTACTGAAATTGATATTTTTATGGGATACTTTACTGATCAGTATATAAGGGTTGATATAAAATACACAATAAGAGACACTTCTGGGTAAAGACAAATATACGTGTGTGTGTGTGTCTGTGTGTGTGTACATATACATACATATATATAGATATAGATATATACACACAGACTAAATTGTTGAAATATTATCCATTCATCAGTCTGATCCAATTAGATTTTGGCCATTTACAAAAACTCATCTGAGTGAAAGAAAGTTTTTCTATTAAGAATGTTTTGAAGATTACATTCTTTGAAGGCTAAAAAAATTACTTTCGACGATAAAACCATGCTTTTAGATGTGGATCCAGTGTTTTAAATAAGCATTTTTTAAAAAGCATTTTAAAAAATTGAAAAATTATTTTTAATTATCAGGCGGTGGTTCTTGGGACTACTTCATTTCTCTATCGTAATATCAGTCTTATGTTTTCCCTATTCAACGATCAACTTACGTGAGAATTTGCTACGGAAAATACATGATCAACTTTCTGCAGGCTTGCATGATTTCATACATAATGCAACAGACTTCTCTCCCTAGTCTTTGTTTTCATTAACCTTGTAATAACATGAGCTCATATTTTGTGCAATTTGGAGCTTGCATTTTAACATTACAGTTGGATTTTCCCATTTACTTATATACAGATAGATGGAAAAGCAATAGAACTTTTGATAGTATTGTTAACTATTGTTAACAGTGGCTATTTCTGGATAGTGAGATTACATATGACTTTAATTTTCTTTTATTAATTAATCTTCTTATTTTTTCCACAATGAATAGGTTATACTTTCATAATATAACAAAACAAAGTTTAATATATGTCAACTGATGTTAAAAATGCTGTTTCATTATGATTAAAGATATTTGTGCTCACCTCAGAAAATGATCCACGTAAGGCATTGCAAAGAATCGTTTCCTATTGTATTTTTTATTTAGGTACCAAGGTATAGGCCACTGCTTGAACTTGTGCCTGCCAATAAAACAAGTTACTTCTTTATAGAAAATACTTAACATATTTTCACTTTACTAATTTTCCAGCTTTTCCTAATTCATGTCAAATAAATTAATCCAAATAAAAGTTTAAAAAATAAATATTTTTTGGTTGTTTTAAAGCAGTACTGGGAATTGAATATAGAGCCTCAAGCATGGTAGATGAGTGCTCTACCACTGAGCTACATTCTGTCCCTAAGTTTTTAGTTGTTTTGACAAGTTCTCTTTTCTGTGTTGAATTAGATGGTTACAGACAGCACAGCTACTCTCCTATGGCTCCAAGCAGTCCATTAAAACAACCTGTCAAATGAGAAGGTGCATAGGGCTGGGGCTGTAGCTCAGTGGTAGAGTGCTTGCCTAGCATGCATGAGGCATTGGGTTGGATCCTCAGCACCACATAAAAATAAACGAAATAAAAGCATGTTCATCTACAACTACAAAAATAAATAAATAAAAAGAAAATGAGTAGGTGCATAATATTGTGGTGGTGTTTCAAGAGCACAGTAAGGTCTAATAATCACCCAAAATGCCTTCTCCCCTTTGCTGTCCAATGTTTAAAATACTACTAAGAAAACTTCATTTTGGCTTCTCAACTCAAGTATAAGTACACACCAGAGGACAGGTTTATTTGCCCTGGGCCAATTATTTATGACTCAGTGTACTATTAGAGCCTTTCACAAAGTATGACAAAAATTCTGTATGTAGTAGAGAATAGGAGGCATAATCATTAACTTATTCCTCCAGAACTTTTTTTAAGTTGCATGTTCTTAATGGGTAGAGAGGGCAGTGGTGTGTCCTGAAATTAGCTTCAAGAATCTTATAACTTGAAATGATATGTGTATATGTTTATGTTCCTGGATCAAGGATCCAGAGCTTTCAAAAAATTCTCAAAAGATCCCATGACAAAAGATAAGAATCAATGTTATAAAAAACCTATACATACATAATAATCATGAGAATGGGATAGTTGAGCTGCTATTGGTTTTATCAAAGTGACCTGCAGTCCATATCCTAGTGTTGCAAAGAGGTCTGGGTCCTCTTCTTACATAAGATAAATCTCTGAAATGATCAGAGTTAATATTATTAAAAGATAGTGGACAGCAAATGAGGTATGGGATCTCCATTCTCATCTTAGATGATCACAATGTAATCTATGTACCAGATGACTCTTCCAAAGATGTCTCTTCTCCAAGCACCAGGTCTAGCTTTTTCCTGACCAGTCTGAAGAAGCCTTAATGCATCTTCTCTTTCCTGGACAACTTTATCTAATGCATCCATTGAATCAACCACCTAACAAGAAATCAGAAAAAAAAGATTCAATTTCAGCACTCACCTCCAACAGAATTCCAAAGAAAAAGAATATATAAGACCAAGGATATATAAAATCTATGATGGGGGTCTGGGGTATAACCGACGTGATTCTGCAATCTGCATTTAGGGTAAAATTGGGAGTTCATAACCCACTTCAATCTAATGTATGAAATATGATATGTCAAGAGCTTTGTAATGTTGTGAACAACCAATAAAAAAAATAAAAAATTTAAAAAAAATAAAAAATAAATAAAAATAAAATCTATGATGGGGGTCTGGGGTTGTGGCTCAGCGGTAGAACGCTCACCTAGTACTGTGAGGCACTGGTTTCGATCCTCAGCAGCACATATAAATAAATAAATTAAATTAAGGTATTTGTCCAACTACAACTAAAAAAAATATTTTTAAATCAAGGAACCATTGTCAAGTACTTCCTAAAATCCTTTTAGGGGGCTGGGGATGTGGCTCAAGTGGTAGTGCGTTTGCCTGCCATGTGTGCGACCCGGGTTTGATCCTCAGCACCACATACAAATAAAGATGTTGTGTCCACCGAAAACTAAAAAATAAATATTAAAAAAAATTCTCTCTCTTTCAAAAAAAAATTCTTTTTGTACACAGGTATCTATAATACCACTTAAGTTTCATTTAAATAAAAATCTATTTAGCTCAGATTCCCATGTATTATTTTGTCTGGAATGGGATACACTTGTATAAATTCCTTCTGGAGACCCAATTTAACTCAGGCTATTTCAAAACTCTCTGCACTACTATAGTTCACTACTTTATACTACTATAACTATAGTTATACTACAAAACATATTTTAGCCTGGACAGATCACTGTTTCCCTCATATGCTCACACCATTTTGGTTGGCTTTGCAGCTGTTGCTATTACAGGGAAAGGAGTATCAGTCTATATCCTGATACTAGAGTAACTGCAAAGATCAACCAGAATACAAAAAGACACTATTAGAATGTCTACATTTTAAGATTTCTATTGTGTGATTTCTAATGTACATAATATACTGGCAGAATAATAAGTATTTAAAAATACCCATATACTGGGAGATAGTAAAGTCACAAGAGCCAAACTTGTTCATATTTCTAAATAATGAGTGCCATTTTTACATGGGTAGGTGTGTGTATCACCCTTGAGCATCACGACACATGTCAAATACTGCCTTTATATATATTTGTTGCTTTTTTTTATTAGTTGCACATGAGAATACAATGATCTTGACATATCATACATTTGAATCAAATGGGGTATAATTTCTCATTTTTCTAAGTGTATAGGTTGCAGAATCACATTGGTTATATAAACATGTATATACATACAGCAATACTAGAGTCTATTTTATTCTGTTGCCCTTCCTATCCCCCTCCCACTCCCCTCCCATCACTTCTCTCTACCCAATCTGACACATTTCTTATAAAAATTCTCAAAAAGGATGATTCAGTTATAAAGATAATCCCACAGTTTGCTATGAGACTTGAAAGAAATGAAAGCTACTCCTTCAGACAAATTACCTTCTAACCTGTTTATTTAGCCAACAGCACTATTTTCAACTTCACTTGAGGCCTTAGAATGAATTTATGTTTTCTCAACTATATGAATTTCTACAAAATCATTGCTAAAAGATGGGTAAGAAAAATCCTGTTACGAAGACAGACAAACTTAGGAGAGGGAAAGAAGCACACCGGTAAGAGCCTAATACAGACCTCTCAGATTCTTCAGGAATCTTAAGTAAATCTGGCTGTTGACTGACTGTATTAAAGAATCTGCCCAAACTACAGTAGGACTTGAGGCTCCAAACTCAAATCTAATGAAATGAAAGTAAATGACTACCAAGTCCACAGAGTTAACATCCAAATGTTCATACCAGCAGTCAAGGAGTATCAGAAGTATACGTTAAGCATCATGTCAATGTTCAAAAAGTTTTGGACTTTAAATTAGTGATGCTCAAAAAGTAAAGTTTATACAATTATTCCCAAACCCAAAACACTCTAAAATCTGAGATATTTCAGGTTCCAATCATTTCCTAAATGATAAGCTTATCAATGAGTATCAGATACTCCTCATTCAAACAGTCAACTTCAAAGAAACTTCTTTTCTAGTTTTATAAGTTTCCCAGAGCAAAGAGAGTCAGCTGAGAGAATATGAAAGTAATAAGGCAATGTCACAGTAATAGCCTATACTCCTACTTATAGTCAGAAATTAAATTTAGAGAGTAGCCCTTAAAAGTTTTCTGAGTCCAAAAATACACGTGTCCTGACACAACAAAGAGAAGCAGCACACATAGTCTGGGTCTTTTATCTCAATGTGTACTTAATTACTTTAGGCACAACCATAGCAAACTACTCTGCCACAATTCAAAGACTAGATTTAATAGTGTTTTATAAACAAAATTTGTCTGTAATATGTGATATTTTGTCCCAGTTATAATTCTCATGTTTCTCTTCTATCTTCCTAAACAGTTTATATCTTTTTTTAAAACCTCAGATTTTTTTAACTATTTTTATTAGTTGTTGATGAAATTTTTTATTTTATTTATTTGTATGTGGTGCTGAGAATCGAACCCAGTGCCTCACACATGCTAGGCAAGCGCTCTGCCACTGAGCCACAACCCCAGCCCCGTCAGTTTATATATTATAGAAAATATTTTTCAACTTTTTAAAAAAATCTTTTTTAGTTGTCAGTGGACCTTTATTTTATTTGTTTATATGTGGGTGCTAAGAATCAAACCCTGTGCCTCACACATGCTAGGCAAGCGCTCTATCATTGAGCCACAACCCCAGCCCTAATATTTTTAAATTTTGAGTAACAAAGTTTCCTTAGTATGTCTAAGAAACACTAAAAACTAAATAAATTTGAAGTTTGAAAAAAACTATAGTTACTTTCAGCTTAGATTAAGTAATTTTTATTATTTTGGATTCTACTAACTCAGAAAATACAGTACATATGACTTACTGAGCTGAAGTTCACCTCTATAATACATAATTACTGCAGGGTGAGGGATAATCTGTTGCTGAAGTTCAAAGTTCTTACAATAGCATTATTTTAGCAAAAACATTTTCACCAAAAAAAAAAAAGAATGTTATTTATAAATCATCCTTACTTGTCAATGCACTTACAAGAGTCTATAAAATATAAACTTCCTTCACAGCAGAGTTAGCAAATATAGATGAACATAAGTGACTTTACTTTTTAAATTTTATATAGCAATGAGGGCACCTACCCTGCACATCTTACTCTCCAATTATATAAAAGAAATCAGGTTTTTTTTGTAAAGTGGCCAGTTCCAGGGCTAGGGTAGGTTAGTACCAAACAAATTCTCTGTGATGCCTTCTGTCCACTTGCTGGCATAAGGACACAACATCCATTTTGAAGGAATTAACATCAATTAAATATGGGATAATGTTATTAAGGGATCATAACTCATTCAATAAAATTGGAATCCATGTCTCCCCACTAATGGTAATAAATGAAAAAAGACAAATGCAAAGATCAGAAAGCCTTCCCTTATAGAAGAAAGCCAACTGAAAAATGTAGAAAGCCCCAGGATTAGAGAACCACTACTTAGCAAATATAATAATAACTGATTCAGGTAAGAATCATCAATGGATACTAAAACTAGTGAGTGAAGCTGAGAAGTAACAGGATATTTACATGATCTTAAAAGCATTTCCTAACAAGATATTTATTTAGCTACAAAGAAAAAACAGTGGAGAAACCTAAAGGACACCACCTAATCCAATAATTATTGTTTTTTTAATCCAAGTTATTAAGGCTAACATCTTCATTAACAGAACAAATTAACATCCTGCCCCTCCTGATCTAATGTACTATGCAGAATCCAGTAGCACTTCAATCCTATCATGAGGAATATCAGGTGAATCCAAATAGAGAGATTGCACTATATGCTTAATGTCAATGTCATATATGTTTTTTAATATTTTTGTTTAATAAGTTTCTTTAGTAGTATGTCACAAAACACAAGAACACTAGAAAGACTGAGACTCCAGATTAAACAGGACTAAGACATAAAACTGGAAAATGCATAATCCAGGATTTTATTGTTGTTTATTTTAAGGAGGATGTTGGGATATTTGATAAAATCTGTATAAGATTTATATATTATATAAGTTACATAATTATATAATGTTAAATTCCTGATTTAAAATTGTATATTTATATACACCGTTGAGCTTTTTTGAAATATATTGTTTTTATGGATTAAAGGGACATCATATATACAACTTATTCTCCAAGAGTTAAGACAATGTATAGAGAGGTGCAGGAGGTAGAGAAGGATAACAGAAATATGGTAAAATATTCACATGTGGAAAGTGGGTAAAGGGCATATAAGAATTCATTGTACTATTTATGCAACTTTTATCTAAGACTAATATTATGTCAAAATAAAGTTATCAAAAATGTTATGTAGCTCAATTTTCACTAAGCCAGGAAACCTTCTCCATAATTAGGGTAAATAACTGAGGTTTTATTCCATACTTTCTTTGATTTTCTCCAAGGATACTATGTCCTTCCCTCTTGAAGTCAGTGTGGCAATCATGGTTGGGACAGGTGGGAAAAAGAAACTAATTAAAGTTAGGCACAAGACTAAAATTGTTAAAACACCAAGTTCTGTTTCCATGACAGAAGAATCAATAACATTTGACCTTGAAAGCAATCTAGGAAAAAAAACTTATAAATCTAACTAAATAAAATGTAAAATTTCTACATGGAATATACACATTTTAAACACAGAAAAAAAGGAGGCAGATCTACATATACTGATATAGAAAGAAATCCATAGGTAGGTGAAAAGTTCAAGTTTCAGGAGGTAATATGCAGTATAACCAAATTTGTGTACATAAAAATAATTAGACACACTTCTACAAATATAGACTAATTTGGAGGATAAATAAGAAACACCTAAAATTTATTATACCTGGGAGTGCAGTAGGAATACAAAAGATTTTTCTCTTAATGATAACAAAAATCTAAAGAAGATAACTAATCTTTTCACAACCACATGAATATATATAACACTACTGAACTGTACACTTAATAATGGTTAAGATGGCAAATATTATGTAATTGTGTTTTTTATCCTAGTAAAATAAATAAATCTTAAAAACTGTTCTAATTAGAAATGTATAGTGGTATAGCTACTTTATTTTTTTATTTCTTGGGGTGCTGAGAATTGAACCCAGAGTCTCAGGCCAGACCATGCCTGTGGTCTAACACTGTGCAGCTGCTTCAGAATATAATTCAACTGTTTCTTACAATGTTACAGAGGTTTACCATATGACCCAGCAATTTCACTCCTATGTATCTTCTTAAGAGAGTTAAAAATATATATCCCCCCATATGTTGGGGTTGGAGGTAGGATTGGGGAGTGAACAGAGATGGGCATGAGTTTTACTTTAAGAGTGATAGAAATATTCTAAAATACAATAGCTGTGATGATTGCACTAAAAATCAAACAAGAATAGAAAAAAAATGTCTTATTTGACAAGAAATACAGGACCTATATATTCACTCCTTTTAGCTTTTATCCTGCACTTGACTGTCAAGCTTCCCACAAGCCTTCCCTTTTTTTGTTTGTTTGTTTTTAATACCTTTATTTTGTTTATTTTTTTAATGTGGTGCTGAGGATCGAACCTAGTATGTCACACATGCAAGGCAAGCACTCTACCGCTGAACCACATCCTCAGCCCCAAGTCTTACCTTTTCTAACCGTTCTGGACTTGGCATTGGCAATCTCTGCCTCTTAGCCTCCTGCTCGAGAGTTAGAAGCATGTTTCTTTCTTTCAGTAGGACATACCTGTATCAAGGAACACAAAACCTATGATGCTGTTCTATGGTGGTTGTGATTTCTGACATCAAATTTAATGATCTATACTTGAAAGTCCTTTAGAAATTTCAATGCATAAAATATTGTGATTAATCTTTTATACAGAGCTATATCTTTGCTTATTCATTTGTTCACAAAATCTTCCATGTACCACATTAAATGACAGAAGAGTAAGAAAAAGCCTAAAATATAGTCTCTATAGTCTAAGTAGACAGAGAAGGAAAAAGGGATATAAGAAACATTTACTGAGTACCTGTTATTAAGTTAGGCAGCACGTTAAGCATTTTATATACAGTATTTCATTTTCATTTCATTCTCAAAACAATCTTTTTTTTTTTTTTTTTTTGATACTGAGGATGGAACCCAGGGGTGCACTGAGCCACACACCCTCCCTTTTTAATATTTCATTTAGAGGCAGGGTCTCACCAAGTTGATAAGTTGCTGAGACTGGCTTTGAACTTGACATCCTCCTATCTCAGCCTCCCGAGCCACTGGGATTACAGGTCCAAGTTACCCCGATGGCCTCAAAACAACTTTTTGAGGTTCATGACTATGCCCCCTCTCCCTTCCTAAATGAAGTATCTTAAGTTTGAGAGAAAAAAACATATTCTGGGTCACATAGCTAACTTTGCATTCAAATATTTTGGGTCACACAGTGACTTCTACATTCAAATCTTGAGCTGTGTGCAAAACCCGTTCTATGTATTTTAATTAATTTTTATTGGTGTATTACAGTTATATATAATAGTGGAATTATTGAGACATATTTATACATATATATGTATAAATATTTATACATATATATGTATAAATATTTATACATATTTAAATATTTATAAATAAATATTTATACATATATATATAAAACATAATTTGGTCAATTCCATTCTCTAGTACCTTCTTTGATCTCCTCTGTCCACCTAGTTCCTTTCCTACAATCTATTGGTCTCCCTTCTATTCTCATTAGAGTTCCCCCATTCCATATATACTTTTTAAACACACTCTATTGTTAATAAGATACCTCTTCTGGCTATAACAAAGAGGAAACAGCTTCACAGAAAAGATAGGATTTGTTAGGGTGGAAAGGAGAGCAAAGGAACCAAAATCAAAGGTACTGAAGCAGATGAGCTAAGATGAGGAGAAGATTTTGTGACTATATCTGTTTATGAAACAGTCACTGCCAGTTCATCATTGAGACTCACATCTGTAATCCCAGTGACTTGGAAGGCGGAGGCAGCAGGATCACAAGTTCAAGGACAGCCTCAGAAATTTAGCAAGTCCCTGAGCAACTTAATGAGACCTTGTCTCAATATAAAAAGTGAAAAGGGCTTGGGATGCAGCTTAGTGGCAAAGCATCCCTGGATTTAATTCTCAGTAACTCCCAATCCCCCCGCCAAAAATATCAGAGTTGGAAGAAAATAAAGGAAATGTGGAGGGAGCTAAAAATAAGATAAAGAAATTGGGGTACACTATACTATGGATATAGATAATTGGGGGGAAGTGAGGCACAAGATTGTTTGGTGTCAGCCTCAGTCAATATTGAAATAGCCCTACCTATCCCTTTACTGCTAAACCACAATAACAGTGCTTAAACCACTTATTTTTCTATAGTAAATATATAGTATTAGTGGTTTTTATAAGCACTTTAAAGGCCTCTTAGAGTGCCTAGGTAGATAAAATTTATGAATTAAGTGGGTTGAGTGAAAGGACAACACGGAGGATAAAGAATGGTGGTATGCACTGTTCCATCTAGAAGGGACAGAAGGGACTCTTGCTGCACAGACCAGTCAGTTGTTGTCATGTAGGAATGCAGGAACAATGTTGCCAGCTCACATATCTGATCAATCAAAAGAAATCAGGAATCTATTTTTTATGTGATATTTCCCAATTTTAAAAGCAACTACAGCTTAAACAAAACACTTCTGGGCTAAACACTGTCAATTTAAAAGGTAACCCTTTCTTAAATTCTCTGAACCCTCTCAAATTCATTAGGAGTACCTGCCAGAAAAATTTACCTAAATTCCCAGTTAAATATTCCCTCTAGCACAAAACCCCAAGCAAATAGGCTAAAGAAGCCAGACCATTACTATTTAAAAAAAAAAAAAAAAAAAAAAAAAAAAGGTAGTGGAAAGAAGAGAAGTCTAAATGTGATGAACTATTTCCCATTTCATTTTATTAGTTTACTGAAAATGCTATTATAAAGGTATTAGTATGACTGGTAGCAGTTACAGTAAAATTTTTAAAACCCCAACTATTTGAGACCTGTCTTCATATAATACTCTCTGTCACATTTATAAAATCTCCCATGATCTTATATATATCATATATGTCATTCAGAGTACTGTAAGACAAATCACTACTCAATTTCTTACATCAGATAGATATATCCCACTGTTATACTGTAACTGTTTCAAACACCAAGACATTAGTGTACTTACCAAAGTTTATGTAAATCTTCATTACTTTTATTCCTTAACTGCTGACAAGTCCATGCAGCTCCTATTAAAATGACAAATTTATAACATGAAATAATATTTCTAGCTATGTCCTTGGCAAATTGCTTATCTCCCTAAACCTGTTTCCTTACTGTAAAATACACAATAACATTGTTACATACCATTATTAGACAGCAATAGGAAAATAACAGTAATATCACTGGCAATAGCATTCAGAAATTTCATTTTATTTATTTATTTGTTTGTTTTGGGTATTGCCAGTTTCATTTATTTATTTATTTTAAGACAGGGTCTCACTGAGTTGCTTAGGGCCTCACTAAGCTGAGGCTAGCCTTAAACTTGTGATCCTCCTGTCAGTCTCCCATGTTGCTGGGATTACAGACTTGCACCACCATGTCTGGCCTCAGAAAGTTTTAGGCACCAGTATCAAATGTATTTTTGGACCCTAGTTTTAAAACACTGTATGTAATTCAAATTAATTTTTTATTATTACTAAAAAATGGAGTCTAAAATAAGCCTTAAACTTCACTTAAGTTAATAGAAAAACAAGGAAGTGTCCTCAAAGTACAAAATCTTAATTGATGGTTGCATATTAGCCAGCAATCTCTGGTACACAATGTGAGAAAGCAGTCATATTAGTTTAGCTTGAAATGCTGGAGAAGGCACTGCATGTGTCACAGCTTCTGGGCAAACGTCAGCTGTCCAGTGTTCACACTCTTGTGGGATGAAGATTTTTCAATATAAAATCCGATGTTAGAGACTGAGTTTACAGAGAGGAAGATGATTTCTTTTGTCGGTTGATCATATTTCATTTGCAGAGGCATCGGGAATTTAGTGTTGCCAAATATGGAAATACAATTTGCACTAAAAGTAAATAAAACACAAAGCCCCTCCTCCACATCCATAAAAACAAAAACAAAAAACTTCACTTAATTAATACTTCGAATCTACTCCTTTTCTAAACCTTTTGCTAACCTACTAAGGAATAATTAACTGTATTATGCTGATGACCTTTTAATTTTCTCTGGTAGACAGTCCAAAAGAAATGAAAGGAAACATCTAACTAATTCTTAAACTGGATAAATAATTCTAGAATAATAGAGGGTTCAATAAATACATTTAATATTGACCAATCCAAATATCTCACCAGATTTTACTTTTTCTTCTCCCCAATTCTTTGGATCATCAAAAAATTCTTCCAGTCCTTTCCTTGACAATGTGGTATGAAGGAATTTACACTGGTAAAAGGATGTGACATTTGGTACATTCTTAGGTAACAAACTAAGAGAAAACCTGCAACATAACAAATAAAAACAGATGATTAAAGTTTTGCAATATTTGGATTTTATAAGCAATAAAATGAATCTTTTCCACACTACAATGTTAAAAAACCTATCTAGGGGCTGGGGTTATGGCTCAAGCGGTAACACGCTCACCTGGCATGCGTGAGGCACTGGGTTCGATCCTCAGCACCACATAAAAATAAAATAAAGATGTTTTGTTCACCGAAAACTGAAAAATAAATATTTTTTAAAAAATTCTCTCTCTTCTCTCTCTCTTTAAAAACAAAACAAACAAACAAACAAAAACCTATCTGGGAATTCAGCACCATAAGCAGTAAACTTTTAAGATACTTCAGAAAGTATTTTTGATACTGCATTATACAAGTTCCTACCCAAGAATTTCAGAGATAATATATTTAAACAATTTTATGTTAAGGTAACATTTTTAGGTCTTTTCTCCTTTGTGGTGAGTGAGTCTTTCAGTAAATAAAAACATTTTAAAGGGTGACTTTGGAACATGTATCAAGGATTCAAAGTTCTTCCTCCTTTAACTCAGTGATTCTTTTAGCAATATTAACTAAATAAATGATCATACATAGGAATTTACAAATTAAAATGTCTACTAGAATATGTGCAGGGGGTTTAGCTCAGTGGAAAAGCACTTGCTTAGTTCACATAAGGCCCTGGGTTCCATCCCCAATACTATAAAAAATAAAATAGAATAAAGACAAAGTATTATATATGATATCAAAACATGGTTAATTACAGAAATATGCAAATGTGTAGAATGGTTAAAAAATATTATACATTTGCACGATAAACTATTAGTAATTTTAAAAGAATATTTAATGAGCTGGGAATATAATTTAAAAAGAAACTAGTATCTCAAGTGTTGTTTTTCTACTAAGAATAAATACTTAACTTGGATCTACTCATGAGAAACAATTAGATAAATTAGTCTAAAAAAGCTAACCATCAAAAATATCAGTATGAAAGAGGAAAAAAAGAAAATGTTTTGAATCAAAGAAGACTTAAAGCACATGGCAATTTATGCTATAAATGATCTTTCATTGGATCCTAAATAAAAAAATTTTAAAAATTAATTTGGACAATTTAAATTTGGACCATAATAACAGTTGTTATTATAGATAAGAGTAGAACAATAATGACAATACATTACTATATTTCCTGTGATCATTGTGGTAATGCAGTATGTTTATTTCTTAGAGGATATATGCCAAAGTACCATGATATCTGAAATATGACATACGTCAAATTGTTCAGAATAAAAAGAGCATATATAGAGTAAAAAAAAAGTGACAAAATGTTATTAACAAAGGTGAAGAGGGTTATTCTTTGTAGTACTCCAACGACTTTTCTGTTGGTTTGTTTTAAGAAAAAAACATAGGTAAAACAATGGTAGTAAACAAAACTATGTATTCATAAATATGATCCTAACTTTATTTTAAAATCATACAAATGCATATCTATGCAAAGTTAAAAACAATAGATGCAAATCTGCTCATCTCTGAGTAGCAGAACTGTAGTTGGTTTTTATTTTCTTCTTCATAATGCTTTACTTCATTTTCCCAAAAGTGTCTGTAACAAGCAGATATTCATTTCATAATAATGCACAATACTAAAATTTTGTTTCGTTTTTAAGGAAAAAGAATGAAGAAGAGATAATTGATCCAAATTTGCCACCCAAATCACGTCAGTTTTTGAATCTCTATAAAATTTCACAAAAATTACTTATTTCTGAGGTTCGTGTAAATATTAACAGCAGCACATAACAGATGCTCAACTGTGCATTCAACAACAAATGCATTGTTGCCTTAAAAAACAAAAACTAATATACTCTATAAAATTCAACTGCTTAAACCCAAATGTTAATGAAAGAGGAAACTGGACACTCTAAAGTAAAAAAAAGATTGGTTTATCCAGAAGACAAGTAGTTTTTCCACCCTTAGATAAGGGACGTTCCTTTCTCAACCTTGTAGGGTGACTCTCCATTCATTTGGCTAGTTTCATTATTTAATATTTGCCGAGGGATCTCATTGTGACAGAATCTTAACATGGAAAGACCCCTTCTTCTTTATACATCCAAAGCTGATACAGCATTCAATGCCCATAGCAAAAAGCCCTTCAGTTAAGTTTTTCCCAACCAACCCGCCCCAAGAGAATGCTTCTGTACCTCTAGATTTACTTTAACAAACTCATCATATCTACAAGCACCATTACTACCTGGTCCACGGCAGGCAGCGATAAAATGAGAGAAAAAGGGAAATGTCAGAGGTGAGCTTCTAGTCGCCAGGTCCCACTCTTCACGAAAGTCTAGACAGCCTTTCGCTCCCTGATCTGCTCTCGGCATCTGGGCAACCAAACAAAAGCAAAAGTTGGAACAATGGACAAATGTATTGCTCACATCACTTACCCTGTGCTAGCGGGGGCCTTTGGAGTTATTAACGACCCGGAAACCTTCAGCGCAGCCAGGACTCTTCTACAAATAATGGCTAACCTGGCCGCAGCCATGTTTTCGCATAATTAAGTAGCCGTGTTTCCGCCCAATATGTCGTCACTTCCCTTATCTCAAACTGACCAATGAGGAAAACAGGAATAGGCTTTTGCCCTTATTTAACATGGCCGACCTGCCCCTTCGACCTCGTTGCTAAATTGTCTCTCTCGGCTCCCGTTACTCTATCCCTCTGCTTCCTGTTGCCCGTGGTAGCCATGGCGGCCATGAGTTTATTGCAGCGGGCTTCGGTCACTGCAGTGACAGTTCTGTCTGGCCGCTGCGCTGGCACTCGGCTCGGACTCGGACGCTTCCTCACCCGTGTTTTTCCTAAGACTGCCGGTGGGTGCTCGTCTTGGGAGAAAGTGCGTGCAGGGTGTGCTGGGTGAGAGATAGGAGGATTGTTCCCAGGTGACCTTGGTGGGATCTGGAGGGAGCCGGGACAAATTGTAGGCTTGGGTCTTTTAGGAGACAAACCGCGAGCTGAATGAAGATTTTCCCGAACCAACAGACCAGTTACGTTTTAATTATAAGCATTTGCAAAAATGTTATTCACAGCCCAGTTAGTACTAATTTGCCGCTGAGGCTAGAAAATCATAGAACTGAGTGTGTGTCACTTTCTAGGGCACCAGATTTTTGGTAGTTCCACCTGCATTGGGTTCTAGTCCCACAGATAGGAAGTCTTTTTGCAGAGAAGCCCACGTATGCTAACTATGTAATACGTAGACCCGGAGGAAGCTCAGGGTGAACTTTCCCATTAGGTACTAATGAATATGTAATAATGAATTTGGCTTGGGTTGCATTTGTTTTATATTAGTGCAGTCATAAAATAGTAATTTTAGGCACTGAAAAACGGGCCCAAGAAGTCAAAATTGCAGTGGTCCCAGGAAAGTCATAATTCATTCCTAAGAGGGCTAATTTGCATCCCCTTAGGGATTATGGTCTGCTTTACCGAGGACTGAATAATTAAAGTAGCAAAATATCAAATGGTTGGAATTAAATCTCATTCTCTCAGAGTAAATACAATGTTATTACCCCATTTTACAGATGAGGAAACTGATTCAATTATTATAAAAATAATGCACCACTCTACTAAATTATCAACAAGGATAGCCACCATGTATTGAACACCTATTCTTTTTTTGTTTGTTTTGCTTTGAAATCCTCTCTTTTGTTTGGTATTATACATCAAAGTCTTTTGTTATTGTTCTGTGGGTTGGTTTTTTTTTAAGGTCTATAAATTCCCATTTATTTTCTTTTTACATTTTTTAATTGTTGTACTATAGTTGTGTGTAATGGTGGGCTTTGTTATTACCCATTCATACATGTGCATAATATAAAAATGTAATTTGGCCAATATCATTTCCAGAACTTCTTGCCACTACTAATCCCCCTTGGATTTTCATGAGATCCCCAACCCCCACCTTTCTTTTCCTTTTTCCATGTATGAGAGAAAAATTTATGATCCTTGAACTCTGAGTTTGGCTTATTTTGCTTAACCTAATGGTCTGTGGTTCCAGGCATTTTCCTGCAAATGACGTAATTTCATTTTTCTTTATTGCTGAATAAAACTTCATTGTGTATATATACTACTTTTTCTTTATACATTCATCCATTGGTAGCTACCTAGACTACCATAGTTTGGCTATAGTGAATTGTGCTGCTATAAACATGGATATGCATGTATTATTATAGTATGCTGATTTTAATTCTTTAGGATAAATACTGAGGAGTGGGTCATATGGGGTTCCCATGCCTCCTCTTTTAAGGAACCTTCATACTGATTTCCATAGTGGTTGTACTAATTTGCAGACCCACCAACAGTGTATAAGTGTTACCTTTTTCTTCACATCCTCTCTAACATTATTATTTGCATTCTTGATGACTATCATTCTTACTGATTTGAGATGAAATCTCAGTGTAGTTTTGATTTGCATTTCCATAATTGCTAATAATGTTGAACATTTTTTGATATATTTGTTGGTCACTTGTATTTCTTATTTTGAAAAGTATCTGTTTAATACATTGGCCTGTTTATTAATTGGGTTATTTGCTCTTTTGGTGTTAAGTGTTTTGAGTTCTTTATATATTTTAGGTATTAATCCTCTGTCAGAAAAGTAGCTAGCAAAAATTTTCTCCCATTCTGTATGTTCTTTCTTCACTTTCCTGCTTATTTTCTTTGCTGGGAAGAAGCTTTTTAATTTGATGTCAGGCTCCATTCTAAGGCTTTAAAATATTGATTCATTTAATCCTCTTGAGCAAAGATACACTGTAAGTTATTTGCCCTGTGCAAGACTAAAGGGAAGTGAAACTTTTACCATAAAACAAAATTATTGTTTTCCAATCTCAAAATATCTTGTCTTATTTATCCCCCCTTCCAATTTTAATTTGAATTATTCCACTTTACATGATGAGGCAATATACATAGGGACTCACTGGAAAATGTTGGAAAGGAGCAGTGAGATTCAACAAATTTCCAGCAGGAATTTAAGCATCTTATAAAACTATACCTGCTATTATTCCTTGATAAAATCCTTTTGTAAACCACTTCTGATTACAGATATCCTCAAATATAAAATATAAATACTTCACTTAGTCTCCTACATTGTATTTAATCCAGTCTAGTTGGAGATAAACTGAGGTAAAGTTTCACCCCAGTTCTTCTTGCTGTGCTATTCCCCATTCATGGAGTTCTGGAAGGATCATTATTGGGAAATTGTCCTTTCAATGGGAGCAGGGAAAAAACTCTCAACTATGTTAAAGGTGACTCTCATACCTGTGTACCTGCTTTTGAAGGTGTTTTGCATCTGTCATTATTGTTTTTAAAATTACTATTTTAAACCTACAAGATAATAAGCTCTGATATGGAAGGGAATTCTGTCTTGTTTTCTCTGAAACTAGACTGCCAAGGTTCAAATCCTAACTCCAGAATTTAGAAGCTTTGTGACCTTGAGTCGTCACATCTTTGAAACTAACTTTGTGTGTGTGTGTGTGTGTGTGTGTGTGTGTGTGTGTGTGTGTGTGTTGCTGGGGATTGAACCCAGGCCCTTGTGCATGCAAGGCAAGCACTCTCCTAACTGAGCTATATTCCCAGCTCCGGAAACTAAATTTTGAACACTTAACTGCTCATAATTTTTTTTCTTATCTTTAAAAAGATGATGATTTTAAACTTATCTCGGAAGTAGTTGTGAAGAGTGGGAAAAATGGATAGCACTTAATATAAACTTAACTATCTTAACATTTTTTGGTTTGGGGGGAGTGGTTACCAAGGATTGAATTTAGGGCCATTCAACAATCCCCAACCGTATTTTGTATTTTATTTAGAGACAAGGCCTCACTGAGTTGCTTAGCCCCTCATCATTGCTTAGGCTGGCTTTGAACTTGGGATCCTCCTGCCTCAGCCTCCTGAGCCACTGGGATTATAGGCGTGTGCCACTGCGCCAGCTATCTTAACTATTTTTAAGTCTACAGATCAGTTATATTTAATGTATTCATAACGTTGTGTAATGATCACCACTCTCTATCTCTATAATTCTTTTCATCTTGTAAAACTAACTGTATCGACAAAGGAGTAACTCCCCACCTGTCCTGATCAGCTCCTGATAACCACCGTTCTACTATTTGTCCCTGTGACTATTTTAAATTCATCATAAGCGGGAACGTACATTTTGACTTTTTATGTCTGGCTTATTTCCCTTAGCATAATGTCTACAAAGTTCATTCATAATATAACTTAGTTCATTCATAATATACTACAGGAAAGAAAGACTTTCTTTTCTTTTTAAAGCTGAATAATATGTATATGTAATTATCTCTCATCCCTTGTATCTGCAATAAATTGGTTCCATGATCTTCACAAATACCCCAAATTCCCAGTTACTCGGGTCTCTTGTATAAAATAACTTAATATATGTATATAACCTAGCTACATCCTTCTGTATATTATAAATCATCTCTGGATTGCTTATATAATGTAATACTATGTAAATAATTGTTATGCTGCATTGCTTAGGGAAAATGATAAAGAAAAAAGCATGCGTGTTTAGCACAGAAGCAGTTTTTTTTTCCCTAAATACTTTCCACCCATGATTGGCTGAATCCAGGGATGTGGAATCCACAGATTCAGAGGGTCTACTCTATCACATTTTGCTTGCCCAGTCATCTGTCAGAGGACACTTAAGTTGATTCTATGTTTTATGTACTGTGAACAATGTTACTATGAACATGAATTCATAACTCTTCAAGACCTTGCTTTCAGTTCTTTGGGGTGCATATGCAGAAGTGGAACAGCTAGATTGTATGGTAATTCAGGTTTTAATTTTTTGAGGAACTGCCATACTGTTTTCCACAGTGGCTATACCATTTTTCATTCTCATCAGCAGTGTAGGAGAGTTTCAGTTTCTCTACATTCTCACCAATTCTGTTACTTTCTAAAGTTTTGATAGTAGCTATCCTGATGGGATATAACTGTGTATAACTATCTCATTTTAGTTTTGATTTATATTTCTCTAATGATTAGTGTTGTTGAGCATATTTTCATATGCTTCTTGTCCATTTGTTTTATCTTTTTTGGAGAAAAGTCTATTCAAATCCTTTATATTTTCATGGGGTTGCATGTTTTGTTGTTACTGAGTTTGAGGAGTTATCTATATATTCTGGTTATCAATTTCTTAGCAGATAGATAACTTGAAAATATTTTCTTCCATTTTATGGGTTGCCTTTTTATTTTGTCAATAGTGTATTTTGGTGCAAAAAAAATTAAAAATTTTCCTTAAGCCCAATTGGTTTATTTATTTATTTATTGTTGTTGTTGTTGTCCATGCCTTTCCTGGCATTAGCTTTCTATAGGGCTCTGTGAACACACCTTTTTTAAAACACCTATTGATGTCTTTCATCCTCTTTCACCTTGGTGAAAACCTTTCTCAGAAAATAAGCAAATAAATATATGTTCTCCATTTAATTAAATTATTTATTAAACATCAATTATAAAGGAATTCCAAAGATGAGCTTTAGGCCTTCCTTTTGCTATAAGGAACTTTAACTTAAAGGTCAGCATGAGCAAATCATGGTTTGAAAAAAATGTAAAGAGTATTAAAGTGGATAATGCGTGGTTTGGATAAGGCCTATATGTTAATGGCTTGGTCCCCAGCTGTGGCACTTTGGGGAAGTGATGAATGGAAACTTTAAGAGGTGGCATCTAGTGGGAAGTCTTTAGGTCTTCAGTGGTATGCCCTTGAAGGAGCTATTGGGACTTCAATACTTTTCCTCTCTGGTTCCTTGATCTCTAGGAAGTATGCTTCTTGCTCCACCATGTGCTGCCACCATAAGGTTCTGCCTTGCCATAGGCCCAAAAGGAACAGGGCCAACTCAGCATGTTCTGTAATCCCTGGACTCTATGAACCAGGGATTACAGGGATTAAATTTTTCTTTTTTAGTAGTAAATGGACAGCATGCCTTAATTTTATTTGTTTATTTTTATGTGGTGCCAAGGATCAAACCCAGTGCCTCATGAGTGCTAGGCAAGTGCTCTGCCAATAAGCTACAGCCCTAGCCCCCTTTTCTCTTTTTAAGTTAATTTATCTCAGATATTTGTTACAGTAATTGAAAGCTGACTAACAGCTACATAAACAAAGTTCGTGAGTTAATTCATAAAAACAATATCGACTATTTTAACTAAATTGTGGGAATCATTTTAACAGGTGAGACTGATAGAAGTACAGTGGGTGAGTTTTCTGATGTGCTTGGATATGGAGCTCTTGGGATGAATAGATGTTGAGAAAGAAGGTTAAAATAAGGGAGGTTGGGATCAAATTAGGGGAAGGTAGGGAAAGGTCTAAATACAAAACCAAGTATCTTCAGTTTATTTTGTAGACAACAGAGAGTACTTTAGCAGAAGCTACATCAGTAAGCATCTTTAGAAAGATGCTTTGTAGGAGATGGCTCATAGGAGATGTCGGTTACTTAGGTCATTAGGGTAAAGAAGGCTTTGAAGGTACTGGAGAGTTTGAATCTTAGAATCAAGACGTCTTAGTGAATGGTAAATGAGCAGTAGATGCAAGGAAGACGACTTGAGATTTTTAGCCTGGGTATTTGATAATGCCCTTACCTGAGAATGAGGAGGAAAAAAGTGATCAAATTTTGAGTGTTGTGGGTTTTTTTTTTTAAATTTGTTGAGTGTTGTCTTTGAAACACACACAAAAAGATCCTTCATTATAGTATTCAGAAAATCAGAATTGTCAAAGACTTAATAACTTTTCTGAGGCTATGTGCATATTTAAAATTGTTTTTCGAAGAGTTAGGCTTATATAATTAATGAATACCTAATTGAGAAATTTCAGGTTTTGGAGAGTGGTGGAAGATGCTTGTGGTAGGTGGAACTGAGTTCCAGAAATCTGGGAGTCACTTGGTTATAAGCCATATTCATCCTAATAATTTTAGAATGTTAGCAAATGGCTCTACTGCATCAATGACTCATAACATGATCATGAAGGCTCATAACATTTGAAAAGAGTTTAGTTCTATGAAATATACTGTAGAATAATTGATTATAATAACAGTTATCTAGCACATTTAATGGCATGAATAATTATATAACAATTAGGTAGTTATTTGTAAAGAAAGAGTAAGCAGTTCACATTGTTAACTGCATTAGTATTACTATAATGCAACCATACCAAGCTTTCTTCCATTGTTTAGTGTTCCATTTTTCCATATTATTTATAGTAATGTTCCCTAAGACCATATATAGTTTAATCCTTCCCTTTGATTAAAAGGGAAAGTTAGGAGCGCACTATCTTTTCTGAGTAAATGTAGAGTATTTTCAGGGACTTAAGAAAAATTCTCTACCAGCATTTAATCTACTTAAGAAAAGTAAATTCAGTCATAATCATAGAGTGCCCACCATGCTGCAGACACTAAAGGTACCAATACTAGGGATACAGGCCTGAATAAAATAGGCAATGCCTAACCTAATGGACTTAAGAAAAAAAAAAAAGATAACTAGGGTTAGTGCTTCTTGCTCTAAACGAAATTACCAAATGATATTAAAGGTATTAAGTGGGAGACTAACTTTGGATGAGGCTGTTAGAGAAGACCTCTCTGAGGAAGTGACACTTGATGTTAGCCCTGAAGGATGATATGTGGAGGCAGTATAGGGAAAAGCATTCCAGGCAGAGGGGAAAGAAAGTGCAAAAACCTGAAGGTAGGAGAGATTTCCTGAAATTGGAAGGGAAGTATTGAGAGATGAGTTAGAAGAGCATTCCTGTTTATTCTTAGATCATATATTTCAGATTCTCTAGACTAAACAGAATTCCTTGAGGATAACCCCTATATTGTGCTAGTTCTTGTTATATCCCATTATTGTTATTTACATAACTTTGTAATGGGGAATGGGTGAAGACTGTCTACAATTCTGCAAGTTCTACAGTTTTAGAACCTTCTCATATCAAGCTGAGAATTATTCTTTCACACATTGAGCCTAGTTCTTCCCTTCATGTCAACACAGAATTGAATACGTTCTCTTACATGGGACAGCTCTTGAGCTCCATAAAAACATTTATCTGGTCTTTATCCAGACTTCTTTTATTGTAAGCTAATTAACTTGAGTTCATTCAGTTTCATGAGGTCAGTTTCCAAGTTGTTTGCCATCTGGTTGATTTAAGTTAGGGGAAACTCAAGATTTTCCCTATAAAATAATATGCTGTGGAGTGGATAAACTTCTGTAGTTGGGAGATAAGGAGCAGAAAGGATTATCATGTTTTGACCCTGTCCTTCTAGTACATCAGGTTAACATTGAATTGGCTTTTGTTGGTTTTTTTTTTTTTTGTGAGCAATTATATTTTGGGGGGCATCGACATAGGACTTTACATTTACTTTATTCTTACCTTGTTGTACTTGAGCCTTTTGGATCCAGCCTTTTGTAAATGTATATGAAGACTTTTTGGGGAGACTAATTCATCATCAGTGTAATAGCCATTTTGTAACAGTAGCTTTGTTTCCAAGACTCAAAAAGCCAGGAATGTCTATTTCACCCATTCCATTCATAAAAATCTTCATGCTGCAGGGCATTTGAGAGATCCCTTTGTTAGGTTACTTCATTAATTAATCATCATCTTTTATGTCTAATTCATCAATAGATCAATCATTTACCTATTACAAATTGATCTAACTTGCTCCTTTCCAACTTATAATATACCTTCCTCTCACCCCTGTCCCACCATCCTGTCTGAATAGGGCTTGTTCTTTTTTACTGCTATTTTTCCTTTGTTGCACTCATAGATTTATAATTGTTTAGTGTCTTTTATCCCAGCAGGATCCATATCCCTCTGCCTAGCTTAGGACCTGCACATAGTAATCACTTAAATATTTAGTGAATTAATGAGTGGTTTGTGGTATCATCCAACCTATTGTCATCATAAAATTCCCTAATGGAGTTATAGCCTATGTATGTATAATATGTCAAAATGTACTCTACTGTCATGTATATCTAAAAAGAACAAATTAAAAAATTTAAAATTCCCTAATGGTATCTCTCAAATGATTTGCTGGAATCCATGTTTATGTTGCCAAGTTCTCTTAATCTTGTTATTTTATTATATTTAGTAAATTCTTGCTAACTTCTCATTGTTTTGTGAGTTAATTAATATCCTAAGTTCATTGCAAGATACTGCAAGTAATACCAAATTAAGATGGATTCAGTCTTCAAAGCATTTATAATCAAAAGTGGTAGTAGTAAAAGCAAATACAATTAGCCCTCTATAAGCATGGTTCTGCATCTCAGATCTAACCAATCATGGGTTGAAAATATTCAGGAAAAAAATGCATTTGTAACTAAATATGTATATAGGTTTTTTCTTTGTCATTATTCCCTTATTAATACAGCATAATGACTATTTGCATAACACTCACTGTATTAGGTTTCTAAACAATCTAGAGTAAAATATGTGAAATAATATGCACAAGTTATATGCAAATATTATGCCATTTCATGTAATAGACTTGAGGAACTGCAGATTTTGGCATCCACACAGGTCCTGGAAACCAGGACAACAGGGAACACATGACTAAGATGGACAGCAATTCAGAAGTAGCAGAGATCTTATCTGATTAGGGACATTACTGACTTCTTGGAAAAGATAATGTCACCTGGGCATAAAGGATAGATTTTAGGAGAAAAGAGGGCATTCTGTACAGTAAATGGTAAACCAGAAATACAGATTTTTTCGACATCAATTATGACTGAAATTCCTTTCGTGGGAAATTAAAATTTTTTATTCTACAGTGACTCTCATTCAGAATTTAAGAGCAATTACACAGCAGAACCATAGTAACACTGTTTCTTAGTAAGGCTTGGAATACCCGTAGTGATCCTTGCAGACCTCCAAAACAGGAAGTGTAGAAAGAGGACCTAGGTGTGAAATTTTGTCTCAGTTTATCTCCAACAAGGCTTTCTTAAGTTCCATCTGGGCTGGGGTAGGGGTTGAAGAGGAGGGTATTCTTAATCGCAATGGTTTACAAACGGATTTTGTCAAGGTAGAGATATGGTTTTGTAGCAAGTTTGAATTCCCGCTTGGAAATTCATTGAATAAATACTGATATTCCTTTGCACCTATTTTGCAGCAACTTCCTAAATGTATATTACCTTATTATGTGAAATAGCACAATTTTAAGATTTTTTTTGCAATATTAGCAAATATTTATTGCAGAGGAGACAAAGATGAGCAGCTCATCCAGAGAATCTGACTTTCCTGCCTGTTATTGAAACAATTTGAAATGATGTTTCAGTATTTCTTTAACATTGAATTAAAATGAGGGTTGCTGTGCCATGGTAGATTATTTGTCTAGTATGCATGAGGTCCTGCATTATGTCCCCACCACCACAAAAAAAAAAAAAAAAAAGGAGAGACCTGTAATTTAGGACTATATGTATTCTATCTGCCCTGGCTTTAGTACTAAAATTAAAAAGCATTTTTAAATCTTAATTCATTAAACATTTATGTATGTATTTTTCTTATAATTCGGTTTTATATCATAACATAACAGTATTCCTAAATGAACCTTGTATAAAACAGGATAACTTAATATTTCCAGCTCCTGTGCGACACAGTGCAGACCATGGGAAAAGACTGTTCATCATCAAACCTTCTTCATATTATGACAAGCGTTTTTTGAAATTATTGGTGAGTTGAAAGTTTTTGTTGAACTAAAATCTTCCCCTACAAGGAGGAAAAAAATCTGCTTCTTTAGAAAACATCTTCATTTTGTAAAAGATCTGATTCTGCAAAC
Source organism: Ictidomys tridecemlineatus (assembly GCF_052094955.1). Classification (NCBI taxonomy): domain Eukaryota; kingdom Metazoa; phylum Chordata; class Mammalia; order Rodentia; family Sciuridae; genus Ictidomys; species Ictidomys tridecemlineatus. The sequence continues at coordinate 123,612,121 of NC_135479.1, forward strand.
TCAGGGGGAACCAGGGGTTGAACCCAGGAATGCTTAGCCACTGAGCCATATATCCTCAGTCCTTTTTTATATTTTACTTAGAGATAGGGTCTCTTTGAGTTGCTTAGGGCCTCGCCAAGTTGTTGAGTTTGGCTTTGAACTTGTGATTCTCCTGCCTCAGCCTCCTGAACCACTGGGATTACAGGCATGTGCTGCTGTGCCCAGCCAAATTCATATTTCTTTCCTCAGAAGATATGAGATTGTGCAGTAAAGTCTTATTTGTTACTAAATCTCTTCTTAAATTAGCAATCAAACTGAATTGGAGGTAAAGCTTAAGCCAATCCTTTTTTCTCAAGATTATGAGGCTTTGTAATCTAATTTGTATTCTCTACTTAAACAGTAAAAAAGAATCTGCAAGACTGGGAGTGTGGGTCAGTGGTAGAGTGCCTGCTTAGCCTGTAGCGGGCCCTGGATTTGAACCCAGCATCCCACCAGAAAGAAGAGGGCAATGGGTGGGAAGGGACAAATGTGAAAATTGACAAAACTTCAAAAATTGATTGATGAGAGGATTTTTTTGTATTGTTAAAATATCCTTTAAATTACCAAAGAATTCATTAGAGAACTTATTTTAATAAAAGAGATCTATTATTTGAGGATATGATTTTTAAAATTTATATGTTGTTTGAGAACATTGATTTCAGAGTGATGTTGACCTTTAATCTTAATTTAGCAATAATATAATAATCACTTATTTAGGGTACTGATTGTTTATTTGTATCTCAAGGCTTTAAAAGAAACTAGAGGCATAGAAAAATGAGAGATTATCTGGACTGTGTGCCATCGTTTCTAAAGCTTTGGCTCATCACTTGAGTTCTGGCTACCTCAAGACTCTCTGTTACCCTCCCATTGTGCTTAATGTCCCTTTTCATCCCCTTGGTTAAACTCCTGCTTTTCCTTTTTTTTTTTTTTTGGTTTGTTTTTTGGTACCAGGGATTTGAACCCAAGTTCACTTAACCACTGAGCCACATCCCCAGCCCATTTTTTTAAATTTAATTTTATTTTTTTTAATATTTTTTTTTAGTTGTAGTTGGACACAATATCTTTATTTATTTATTTTTATGGTGGTGGTGGGGATTGAACCTCACCTGCTAGTGAGCGCTCTAATGCTGAGCCACAACCCCAGCCCCTTAATTTTAAATTTTTATTTTAACACCTGATCTTGCTAAGTTGCTGAGACTGTCCTTGAATTTGCCATCCTCCTGCCTTAGTTTCCCAAGTTGCTGGGATTACAGGTATGTGCCAACATACCTGGCAAAATAGTTCATGATGTTTTTTAGTGGTACTGGGGTTTAAACCCAGGACCTCAAGCATGCTATGCCAGAACTTCACCAATGAGCTATATCCCAACTCTTGAGTGCCCCCTTTTTTTGTCATGACCATCTCAAACCCTCCCTGTTCAGTGGTTGAAATCACACTAATGTGTTTTACACTTTACTCTTAATAGTGAATTTTCTAACTTTCATGTTGTTGATTTAACCAAAAAGTGAAAAGACACTGAAATATATATTGTATTATACTTGTACAATTAACCTTTACTTTTTTCTTTCATTTTTGGTATTAAATATAGGTGTCTTAAGGCAAGAACCCAAGAATATCACAGAAATTAAAAATTTGATACTGTTTCTTCAGTTTGACAAATTTATTTCATAAGAAATAAAGGGAATTGTGAAGATAATTGAAGGATGGGAAGAATTGAAAATGGTTGTAAGAAATATCTATTTTTTTTTTTTAATTTTAACAGAGATTCTACATTTTGTTGACTGGGCTTCCAGTAGCAATTGGCATAACTCTGGTGAATGTATTTATTGGTAAGTTCCCCTCTAGCCAACACCATGAAATTGGTAAACTTTACGAGTATTATAATGAAAAACTCAGTAAGATAAGTATGTCTTTTTTTTTTAAATAACAAAATCTCAATCTACAATAATGTACCATATTATTTTTTAGCACATTTCTTTTTCCCTCCAGAAACTTTGAAGGTTATAAATTTTATGGCCATGTAGGAGGCTTTTGAAAACCTCATTTTTCTTCTCCTTCTCCTTTCCCAAAACTAGCTTTGATAAGTCTGAATACGAAAAGAAAAAGAGGTGGAAGAGAGAGAGAATTTTTCAAATCCATTCTGAAATATATAAACCTATAAATCCTCTAAAATATACATGAAAGTGTGAATGACAGTAGACATCAGATGTTCATGGTAAATCTGTTCAGAGTGCTTCTAAAACCTTGAATCTAAAATGTTTTGTCTCATAGAGAGGACCCAAAAAAAAAAAATGTCTTTTATAGTATCTGATTATGTATTATAAAAACAAAATTGGAACCTCTCATATAATGCTTATAGGTAATGCCTTATACTCAGAATACATCTAAAAATCCATAATGAATGGATTTTCAATTTTAAAGTGAATTTAGAATATTAGATCTTTATTACAAATGAAAAAAAAGATAAAAAGATCCTTTAAACCTACAAGAAGTTGGTTTCTTTATTGGTGAAGAGTTAATATTTTAAATTCCTAATGCTGAAGTTGAACCACCATCATTTTCTCTTATTAGGTGAAGCTGAATTAGCAGAAATTCCAGAAGGCTATATCCCAGAACATTGGGAATATTATAAGGTTTGTATAGGTCATTAAAAATTAGGTTAATGGGCTGGGGCTGTAGTTCAGTGTCAGAATGCTTGCTTAGCACATGTGAGGAACTGGGTTTGATCCTTAGTACCACATAAAACAAATAAAATAAAGGCATTCTGTTCATCAATAACTACAAAAATATTTTTTCAAAAATTACATTAAGGTACTTGTCAACATGCTGGTTAACATCCCTAAATATGGAAATTATGATAAAGTTTCATATTCCATTTTTTGTTTATTCATTTTTTTATTAAAACATCATGATTGTACATAGAAATTGGGTTCATTTTTTTTTTAATTTTTTATTTTTTTTATTGGTTGTTCACAACATTACAAAGCTCTTGACATGTCATATTTCATACATTAGATTGAAGTGGGTTATGAACTCCCAATTTTACCCCAAATGCAGATAGCAGAATCACATCGGTTACACATCCACAATTTTACATAATGCCCAATTAGTAATTGTTGTATTCTGCTACTTTTCCTATCCCCTACTATCCCCCCTCCCCTCCCCTCCCATCTTCTCTCTCTACCCCATCTACTGTAATTCATTACTCTCCTTGTTTATTTTCCCATTCCCCTCACAACCTCTTATATGTAATTTTGTATAGCAATGAGGGTCTCCCTTCATTTCCATGCAATTTCCCTTTTCTCTCCCTTTCCCTCCCATCTCATGACTCTGTTTAATGTTAGTCTTTTCTTCCTGCTCTTCCTCCTTGCTCTGTTCATAGTTGCTCTCATTATATCAAAGAAGACATTTGGTATTTGTTTTGATAAAATTATACATGCAAGAAATTTGATTTTGAGCCCCATCCCTTTCCCTTTTTCTCTCCTCCTCCTTCCCCCATCCCTCCTCTACTCTATTAAACTTCCTTTCTTGTACATTAAAGTGAAATTCTGTTTGGTATCTTTATACTTATCATATTCAATTTCAAGCAACTGTTCTTAGTATATTCCTTTATTGTTTCTTTTATTAATTTAAGTTTTATAGCTTTTTAAAGAATTGTCTGCAGTATATTCTCAATCTAGCAAAATAACAGAATTTGTTCTAAGTTCAATGCCATAAGAAAGCTATTACCAGTGCTAATGATAGCTCTTTTGTTGAGCACCTACTGTGTAGCAGGCACTATACTGCTTTACAAATATTTTCTCATTCCATGTAAAAGACACTGTTATTATTTTCATGTTAAAGAAGAGAAAATTTGGGTTTAAAAGGCTTAACACATTTTGTCCCATTGTCCCAGATGTGAAACACCTATAAAAAGTTAAATATGGCATATAATATATAATTATATAATTGTATGATGATAATATAATGTTATTAATAATATGAGCTTCAGATTATGATTTCCAGCCTATTTTAATGCATCTGTGTCAATATTGTTGAAATATTCACAAAATTAAAAATTTGGGACTCATAGATTAAGAACCTGAGAGAGGAGGCCAGTACTTACTGAACCCATTAAGCTTGACTCCAGAGCTTACACTGTTAGTCATTATACCAAACAGTTATTATATCCAAAAGACAGAATTAACCTATTACTTGTCTTTACAAGTATTATATGAGATGACTTTGAATAGAGTATGCCTCATTTTATTGTCTGAATGAATTATATTTTAGAAAAGCAGTGTTTCATTTTAAATCTTAAGGGAAACTATGAGATTAGTTTTATCTTTGGCAGCTGGTGGAAGGAGCTTCATGTTGGGATCAACAAAATCTGGGTTTTCCTCCTGAATCTACCACTTCACATACCTATGCATAGTGTAATATGAGAGAGCACAGGCTTTGGAGTCAAGCACACCTGGTTAGAATCTGGACACTCCCACTTAGCTGCACAATTTGTGCAATTTTGTCATCTCTAAAATGAGGACAAAAATAGTATCTACCTAATGGATTGAAATTATTTAAAATATATATAAAATGGTTGATATATAGTAGGTATTACGAGTGTATCTGAGAAGGCCATTTTAAAGAATAATCAACTAGAAAAGCCAAGTAATGTTCAGAAACTGTCTAATTTCAAACAAATTTTCTCTGGCAGCATCCTATATCAAGATGGATTGCTCGTACTTTCTTTGACTGCCCTGAAAAGAATTATGAAAGAACAATGGCTGTTCTTCAGATTGAATCTGAAAAGGCTGAATTACGGTAGGAAAAAAGGGGTGGGGAAGAACATTCTTTTCTTGGGTTGCAAACCACAAGAGAAAATATGAGAGAATTTTGTTGTTTAGAGTGAAGACTGTGAGTTGATGATGAGTTGATAAAGAGATGATATCTGTCAGAATAAAAGGAATTCTTTTAAAAATACTCATGTATATACAAGGCAACTCTCTCCCCATCCTACCCAATTTCCTTCCATCCTACACCTAGTCTAATCCTTAGAAATAACCCCTATTTAGCAACTTCTTATATATGTTCCTAGAGAAAATTTTATATGTAAAAAAATAAATTTTATAATATCATTTAAAATTATAGTAATACAGATAGAATCCTCCTATAAACAGTGTTCTGTGCCTTGTCTCATTTCAATGAATATACCTTGGTGATCTTTCTGTGATGGCATATGCCCAGTCTTTTTAATGCTGCATTATATATTTTATTGGGTAGATGTGCTTTACTTTTTATTACCAGTCCCCTATTGTTGGTACTTAGATTCTTTCCAAGTTTTTATTCTTATATGTGTTATTGTATATATGTTTACTTTTATATGTTGATAGATATTGCCAAACTCTTCTTCAGAAAGTTACACCAGTTATTTTTTCCATCACCTATGATAATTTTTGAGTTATCAGAAATGGAATTTATCAATCTTAAGCATTTTGTTGTTATAATAGTTGAAAGTAATATCTTATTATTTTGACTTTCTATTTCTTTGTAAGGTTGGGTTTTTTTTTTCCATAGATCTAATAGTTGTGTGCATCTCTATAAATTGCCCGTTTTTCTACTGATATTAACTGATTTATACATCAGTTAAATTAGTCCCTCTTTATTTTGTTGCAGATATATTTTCTCAGTTTGTCATCTGTCTTTTGGCAGTGAAAAATTATTTGTAATATAGCAGTATATGTTTCAGATAACAAATATGTATGGTTTTTAATACTTACTATATAACAATGTTATAGTTACTTTCTGTGTATTTTTTCATTTAATTATTGTCATGTTTGTCCTTTAGTTTTTAAGGTCTTGGTCATGTATGAATTAAATAAGTAAATATATAATATGAGAATTACTTCTTAAAATGTTTTTTTGGGGACTGGAGAACAGCTCAGTGAAGCTTTGAATTTGTTCACCAGCACCACAGTTACACACACACACACACACACACACACACACACACACGTTCTTTTGTGTTAAGAGTGAGATAAAATTGACAAGCAATCAAATCACCAGTTAACTTCAGTGGGTTTTTGGAAAAGCTTTGGGGCTGGGGTTGTGGCTCAGTGGTAGAGCACTCGCCTATCACATGTGAGGCCCTGGGTTCAATCCTCAGCACCACATATAAATAAATAAAATAAAAGTTTTGTGTCCAACTTCAACTAAAAAATAAATATAAAAAATTGTTTAAAAAAAAAGCATATACCTTTGTATCTACTACCACAATCCAGATCTTTTGATCATCCTAAAATGTTTTTGTGTGCTTCTTCATCCATGCTAGTGACTCTCCATCCTTTATTTTGGCCTCAGGCTACCATTGGTCTTTCTGTTTATTCTGTTTTAAATTTTATAGTTTATAAAAATTTCTATGATGTTGAAAAATATTTAAGCAGTGAAAAAATGTGATTGGCTGTTTCCTGAATATGTAGTTACCATATGGAACTATCTTTCAGTACTTAAGAGCATAGAACAGCAATATGGTTTATTTTTAGTAATGTTAGAAAGATGTTTTTGAACTTCAGACACATACCTTAGAGTTCCAATTAAATGATCAGACCCTAGAATTCCTCAGACATATAGAGATCCTAAACAGTTACAGAACAAAACAAAGAAAAAACAAACCAACCAAAATTCTGACTTGTACCCCTAAAGGAAAGATGCTGATATGATGATGGAATGTGTGTGTGTGTGTGTTGGGGGTGTGTTTTTGTTTTTGCTTGTTTTGGTATTGGGGATTGAACTCAGGGGTGCTTAACCACTAAGTCACATCACCAGCCCATTTTATGTTTTATTTTGAAACAGGGGCTCACCAAATTATTTAGGCCTCACTAAATTGCTGAGGCTGGCTTTGAACTTGTGATCCTCCTGCCTCAGCTTCTTAAGCCACTGGGATTATAGGCATGTACCACCACACCCAGCGGAATGTGGGGTTTTAAAAAGTATGCATTTAGATATTTAAAAAACTGAAACAGGAAAAGAAATAAAATAGAAAGAGATGTCTCCCATAGTTGACTCCCCCAGAGATAACTGTTATTTTTAGTTCTTCATAGGTTTTTGTGTACCAGGAATTGAACACAGGGGCACTTAATCACGTCCCCAGACCTTTTATTTTGATACAGGGTCTCAATAAGTTTCTTAGGGACTTGCTAAATTGATAAGGCTGGCCTCGAACTTGGAATCCTCTTGTCTCAGCCTCTCAGCTCACTGGGATTATAGGCATGTGCCTCTGCGTCTTGCTGTCCTTTACAGTTTTTAATGCTATATGCATGTGTATTTATACAGATTCACAAATGGTTATTTACCACTTTTTAATGAAATGGGAAAGTGCTACATATACTCATTTTGTATCTTGCTTTTTTGTTTTGTTTTTTGTTTTTCCTTTTCTTTTTGGTGGTGCTGGGGATCCAATCTAGGGCTTTGTGCATGCAAGGCAAGCACTGTACCAACTGAGCTATATTCCCAGCTCCTATATGTTGCATTTTTAACCTAACAATATATTTATCATCTGTTCCCACATTACTATGTATAGATTCTCCTTATTCTTTTTAGTATTACGTGGTAATCCATTATGTAGATAAGCCATAACTTATTTTACTATTTAGTCCCCTGTTGGTGACCATTTTAATTACTTACATTTTAGATAATTGCATTCTGAAGGATGATATTTAACCCTTAAAAAAAGATGATGGTATTTAATCCTTAAAAAAAGATGAATAGACATAGTCTTATAAGTACACAGTTGCAAAGGTACGTTGTCTCTTTACATAAAATCGATGAGCTTGTTATTGTTGATAAAGTGTACTTATCATTTAACTGTGGTGAATTTCCAGTCATGTGAAAAGTGATCTGTGTATGTTCTATTAAAATGGAATGTAAAAGGTTTAATGGAGAAGGGATTGCTTCAGGTAGAAGTTTATGCAGATTTTGAATATGGAAGAGGAGTAGAGCATCTTTGCAAAATAGAAATTATTCAATTTGTGAGGAAGGTTGAGGACAGAGTAGATCTTAGAGTTGAAGAATGCTTCTTTTAAGAGAGATCTCTCTCTGTCTGTCTCCTTCTCTCTCTTATCTTCCGGGGATGGGGTCTCACAGTTGCTTAGGTTGGCCTCAAAACTCCTGGGCTTAAGTGATCCTTTTGCCTTAGACCTCCTCACCCCAGGAACTGGAACTACATGTTCATGCCACTGTGTCCAACTAACTAACCTACTTTCTTTCTTTTTTTCTTTACAAATATTGACTAAGGATCTACCATTAACTGGGCACAGTATGATGCTGGTGAATATGATTTTCTGCCCTCAAATTTTCTGTGCAATAATGATGAACAGCCAATACAGACAGAATATGAGCTCCTCTAGAAAAGCATATAATTTTCCTAATACTCAAAATAGCATAGGATCACAACAGTAGGTGTTGCATTAATGACTCCTTGCACCTAAAAGATGGAAAGACAGGAAAGCATTGTCACAATTCAGTTGAAAATTATCTGTCCAGACAAAGATCGGGGATAGTAAAGGATAGAATTAATCATCAATTCAAATAATATTTAGATGCCAAAACTATTCAATGACTAAGTATATAAGCAAGATAAAAGTAAAGAATAAGTCCTAAATTTTGCTTTGGGATACTTACTATAAGTGTGCCTTAGTCATGATCTGTATACATAAACTTTCTAGTGGTTCTTTATGGAACTGATACATTAAATTGGTAATTGGAACCAGGCACAATGGCACATACCTGTAATCCAGGTGATTCGGAAGGATTGAAAGTTCAAAGCCATCCTCAGCAATTTAGCAAGCCCTTCAACTTAACAAGACTCTGTCTCAAAATAAAAATTGAAAAAGGTTGGGGATATAACTCAGTTGTAATGTGCCCCTGGGTTCAATCCCCAGTATAAAAAAAAATTCTCCTTGTAATTGGAAAGCTGGAATCACAGTATTGTTTTTCCATTTGTTACAGGTTAAAGGAGCTGGAAGTTCGAAGACTAATGCGTGAGAGAGGCGATGGGCCCTGGTATCAATATCCAACTCCTGACAAGGCACTTATTGATCATTCACCAAAAGCAACTCCTGACAACTAATTGTTTATTTCTTTAAATATAAAGTGTATTCTCCCAAGTGGAAAACAAATTAGTAAATACAGTCTGTATTTTTGCTCTGTAATGAATAAAAGAGCTTCTTTTCATTGCTCTTTTTCTCAGTGTTGGTTCAAATGAAGGCTTTTGATTTGGGGTTTAAAAAACTTGGAGAACTAAGAATTTGTGAATTTCTGAAGTTGTGTTAACTTTGAAAAATATGTTTTATTTATCTGGCAAAGGGAAGTCACAGAAGTCTCATTTAAGGATCAGAAACATAGTCATTTACTGTATACATGTCTGTGTTGTGGGCATCTGGATTGTTCAGGGCCTCTCAGGCTCTTAAGTTACCTGAAAATGTTGAGCCACCTATATAGAACTTAGCCTCTTAATAAAAAAATTTTTGGTGAACAAATCTTAAAGTTTACAAGGTTTTCATGTTTTCTTTTTTAGGCATGTATCATTCTTTTTAAAATTACATGTATATATTTTTTAGAGGTAATCTCTAAGATTCCTTAGAGTCCATTTTTGTAAACATTTGAGAAGATTGTATAAAGTAAAATGATTATTGCAAGGATTATGAAATGTAAAAACCGAAAATAATGGCCTCATTTTTTTTCCTCCCCCATCCCTCTTTGGCCTCATTTATTAAGCATTTGTTGTCTGCTAAACACTGTGGCAAATAACTGCCTTTGTTCACTTTATTTTCAAAATCACCTTATGAGGTACTATTACTCTGAGATTTACAAATGAGAAACCTGAGACTTTTAAACACTCAATTTTTTAAAAATTTTTTTTTTGTAGTTGGACACAATACCTTTATTATGTTTATTTATTTTTATATGGTGCTGAGGATGGAACCTAGTGCCTCACATGCTAGGCAAGCACTCTACCACTGAGCCACAACCCCAGCCCTAAACACTCAATATTTATAAAGGTAAATATTTGGCTATTTAGCTTCAAGATTTCATTATTTTAATTTTAAACCTGTAACAGCCTATCAGTATATCATTTACTTTTATAACTATGTTTTTACATTCTGCAGGATAAGTAAAAATGAACTCAGCTTTTGTAAGATTGAAGCCAGACCACTCATTCAGCATACTTTTAAGTGTCCACTATATGCAAATGACAATCCATCAAGATCCTTTGGAATGGTTGCCTGTCTGCCTCCTTCCCTGTCTGCCCTGCTCCATCCCTCCTTTCCCTTTCCTGTGCTGGGGACTGAACCCAGGGTATTTTACATGCTAAAAACAGTTCTGGACCACAGAACTACACCCCTGGCCTTGGTTGCATTTTCTTATGTCCCCAGAAGAGGGCTGCCATACCCAGCTACTTCAGATTTTGTTCTGAGGATTCCCTATGCAGTCTACCACCTCATAACTCTGACCGCCCAAGGATTTGAGAAAAAGCATACTATCCTAAGGTTCCTGCTTATGTGAACTATTTTTGTAGAAGGATAGTGGAAGCAGATAGGCTTTGTATGTGGTAATAGTAAATGATATTAGACTATAGAGCAGTGATAGCATTTGTTCTTTTAGACTTTTCAGGATTTTTGACAATAGTAGGTTTTGTCTTTTTGGTACAGGGGATGGAACTCAGGGGCACTCAACCACTAAGCCACATCCCCAGCTATTGTTTGTATTTTATTTAGAGACAGGATCTCACTGAGTTGCTTATGCCTCTCTTTCGCTGAGGCTGTCTTTGAACTCACAATCCTCCTGCCTCAGCCTCCCGAGCCACTGAACCCTGCTGACAATAGTAGATTTAACTTTATTTTTTTCCTTTCTGCTATTGTAAATATAAGAAAAACTTAATATAGAAAAATAGCTGCCATATATTAATTGAATATGTAGCAAACATGAACTAATCACTTTGTATATTTTATCCCATTTATTCTTGGAACAATGCTTCAGTGTAGATATCATTTTCACTTAAATAAGAAAATGGAGGTTTCTAAAGGTTAAATTAAGTAGCCTAAAGTTATACATTTAATAAATTTATATCTAAATTTTAAAAGAAATTAATAAGTAAAAGCCAAGCTGGAGATATAGCTTAGTGGTAGAGAATGTGCTAGATTCTGGGTTCAGTCCCCTATATCAGGAAAAATTTTAAAAGTATACCAGTCTTACCTTTCCCTTGGATGTGCATCATTACTTTAATAATCCTCTTTTTAAAAATAATATTTATTCTGCTTCTGATTTCATAGCCAAATATTGGCATGCCTTCTTAGTGGATTCATTAGAATACATTCCTATAAGAGAACTATTTGGTCAGAGAGTTTGTTTTTCAGCTTTCGATTTTTCAGAGTGGCCCTTGTGGAAGGTTGTATCAATTCATACTCCCACAGGCAGCACAAGAGGGCATCAATTTTCTCAAGCCCTAACGTCTTAAGGCCTTCAAGTCTTGTCAGCCCAATGGTAGGATTTTGTGATGGACAGGTTCTTTCAACACCCACCAAGATCTTATAAATAGAGTTATCGCAATACTGTATTTCACTCAGCACAGACTGCATACCTTTCCTCTGCATTCTAGCTCTCAGCAGTTTGTTTATCACATTACTTGATGTACTCATTGAATTGCAATGAAAGATGATTAGTGCCAACAAAACAGATTTCTCCTGAAAGCAGCCTTCAATTTGGTTTCTTTAACATGGGAATCATGGTTATTTGTATTTTATTTAAGAATTTAAGTGTCTGAACTCTTGCAAATCTCTTTTTGTGTTAGTTGTTCTGCTTCTTCATTTATGGTGCCTTATTTCTTGTATTCTTACTTTGTTTCATATGAGCTCTCAGTTTTCCTTGCATTTGCTTTTGCTTTCGACCAATTCTAGAGCATTTTAGAAATGAAGTCAACCTCAATGGACAGGCCCCACTTCTACTTATTGATCATAAGGTGGAATACTGATGCAACATCGGATTAGTAAATCCATGAACAGACAGAGGCAGCCTTATGGATTCCCTAGAGCAAGCAAGAATGTCAAGTGTTTTAGGGGAAGAAATACTGCTTTTGTCAAAAACACCTGCCAGGAGATCTGAAGGAAAGAATAGGGATATTCAACATGTTCAATGGTATGACTTTGCTGAATTATTCTCTCTCTCCACTTTAAATAGTGACATCCCCCTCATGTTCCAGAGATACCCCCAGAGACCCTGGAGCTGAAAGAATTGTGTCTTCACCAGCATAGACCAGTGCTGTGGGCTGACTGAGTGGCTTTGGAGCTGTGGCATCTACACAGTCACTGGCATTTGTTCGACAAGCAGCACTTCTCTAACCTAAGTGAATCCTTGGAAATCTTAAGTCCACTTTACCCTGACTATGAGGCCACATTTTCTGTAGAACCAATCTGTTTGTGGATTTCTATGATTCTGCAAATTGTATTCTTGCCTATTGGCACCAAAGTCATCCCTAAGGCCTGGAGGGAATGGTGGGTCTGCTGCATTTGCCTGTAAAACATTTTGGATAATCTTCTATAAATTGGATGACTTTCTTAATTTGTTCTCTTTAGAAAAATACGACAGTAGAATGTATTTTGACATATTATACATACATGGAGTATAACTTATTCTAACTAGGACCCCATTCTGGTAGTTGAACATCATGTGGAGTTACACTGGGCGATTATTTATATATGAACAAAGGAGAGTTATGTTTGATTCATTCTACTGACTTTCCTATTCCCATCTCCCGCTCCCTTTCCTTCATTACCCTTTGTCTAATCCAATGAATTTCTATTCTTCCTGCTCCCTTATTGAGAGCTGGTAACCTGAGGAAACCTGACTGCCTGTAGCAGCATTGCACACTGCAGTCTACATAGTCGGCTTTTGCTTCAGGAACAAACAATCCCAACATCTGAGTGACTTAAAATAATGCCCAATTACTTCTTGTTCCTAACGGCTGAAGGTTAACTTTGGATCTTCTTGCTCTGTTAGTACCACGTCTTCTCTTTCAGACTGAAGGAACAGCCTTTGAAGACATTGGGTGAACAAAACACTCTGCCCACTGGTAAGCATGAGAAGGGCAGACCAGGAGTGAATAAGTTTGGAAAACTACCATAAGATATCACATGGACCTTGATTCCATGTCATGTCTTATTTCTTCATTTGTGGCACATATTTAGCTTCTGTGTTCTGTGGAACTATAAAATTCTTGGGAAGAGGCTTAGAACTTTGGATTCCTTCTTTCATAACTCTTTTACCTTGGGCAAGTTATTTGACTTGGTATAGTTTTGAATTCGTCATCTGTAAAACAAGTAAAATGATAGGTCCTACCTTTAGGGTTGTTGAGAGGACTATATGAGATAATGCATACGTAGCATCCATCTAGTAAGGCGCTTAATGGAGCTCATCAATTCATTACTCATCTCCTTCCTATTTCTCCCTTCTCTTTCCCCTATTTTTTTTTTCTGCTCCTCCTCATTCTTTGATTCTTATCTCTCTAGTCAGTTTTACAAGACAAACTTTTCTTGTGAAACATTCAAGTATTTAACCTCCTTTTGCAGACCACTTACTTTAGCTGGTATGGTGGAAGTGACCTTTGAAATGATATAACATAATTTATAATGAGCGACACCATATGTATCTGTCAGAAGTTTCATTAGCACATCTTGACTTCCTCAAATACTTTGATGTTTTCTACCAGCATGATCTTTGGTCATGTTGTCATCTCAGGAGAGTTTGGGAGATGTCTGAATTAAAAAACAAAAAAACAGGAGGCAATGAGAATAATAAGAGAGGGAAAGTATAATTCTTAGGTGATAATTTTCATACACAGAAAATATTTTTCATCTACATTTTATAGATAAAACAACTGTGTGGAGCAGTTATTTAGTCATCTCAGGTCATGTTACTGGGAAGTAGAACTGGATAACCATGGCTGGGTGAACAAAGTCCTATTGATTTTTCTATTAAAGTTCCTTTGCAAACCATAATCTCCACTGGCTCCTTCCTGATTTGGTCATTTTTTGTTACCTTCACTGCTGCAATATCCTCCTTTGGGCTCTTTGTGCCAGCAGCCATCCCCTGCAGCCTATGCCGCACATTTCCATTAGCCTCATCTTCCTCAAAAGTCAGGTATGTCACTTTACTGCTCAACAACATTCCAAGGCTCCAAAGAGCCTGAAGGAGAAAGCCCAATATCTTTGCTCTGTATTTTTCAGTATTATGCTTTCTAGCCTCTCCATTCTTAACAAACTAGCCTGTCCTTTAAATTTATTTTGTATCTTTCCCCTATTTTTTTTTCTGTCATGCAGTTTTTAATCATGTACATATTGTTTATGGAAGAATGTTTCTTTGGTAGGCTCAGGGGAAACGTGAGGACTCACACTTACCCAATTGATTTTGAGCATCACTGATAGGTCAGTTTTGAGGTAGTGGGAGGTAGGAACTGGGAAAATAACAGGTGGTTTGTAGAAGAGAGCAGAATTCCTAATTGAAGAGAAGGAGAAAGGTAATTTCCCATTAGTTTTCTGTGGCTCCTGTAACAAGTATCCACAAATGTAGCCATGTAGAACAACAGAAATGTATTCTCTCAGTTGTGGAGGCCAAATCTGAAAACAGTATCAATAAGTCAAAATCAAGGTGTTGGCAAGGTCTGCTCCTTCTAAGGCCCCAGGGAGAATGTGTTCCTGTCTCCCTCAGTTATGTGTTTGCCAGGATTCCTTGGCTTGTGGTCACATCACACATCTCTGCCTCCGTGGTCACACTTGGGTTTCCTTGTCTGTGTCAACTCTCTCTGCCTCTCTTTATATTGGCACTTGTGATAACATTTAGGGATCCTCAGATAATCTGAGAAAATGTCCCTATCTCAAGATTGTTAGTCAAGCATGCTAAGCCCAGACCTTTTTTGTCATGTAAAGTAGTGTTCACAGGTTCTAGGCATTAGAACTTAGATCACTTTTGTGATTAATTAATTCTCTCTCTAGGGGACCAATTGCAGGTTGTTTGGGGGGAACTGCTTTCCTGTGTTTACTTCTTACCAAATAGTTGTAGTTGATATTCATTGATCACCTTAGGAGTATTCTTGCCTCTGTACTTAGTTTCTTGATGAATCCAAGTTGAACACACCCCCTCATTGGTTCAACTTTTCCAAATTCTATTTCCCACACATTTTTCATGAAGTCTACCTCACATACTTTTAGACACTAAAACATATTTTGAAAATATTTTATTTATGTTCCCTGTCCTTCAAACTAGATTGTAAGTTGCTTGAGGGCAGAGACTCTCTTACTACATCTTTATATCCCCAAGCCTGAGCCATGCTTTTAAATATAGCAATTGCTTAAAAAACAAAACAAAACAAAACAAAAAACCCCCAAAGTACTTAATGTGACCATGTTAAAAGAATTACTTCCTGCTTATAACAATAGAGTGAGACCCCTAGAAATCAAATCCTACTGCTAGAAATTTGTTTTTATGGGTTTTATTCAGAATATGCTGTTATTATTTCTAGCATAGTCCAAACAAGCTGCTAAGTGCTTTACAAACATTTTCTAACCTTGTCACAATTCTGTGAGGTGGATGTAGTATTTACTTATTTACTGACTTATTATTTATGGTCTCATCAGCACTTCTTTGCAGAAAGGCCTCTTCCCAGTCACAGGCATGGACATATTCTGAGGCTCAGACAAATAGATTGTTTTCCAGAAATTTGTATATTAAGTAAAGCTATATGAATGGAAGGAAGTTATTTTTGCATCCACATATTTTTGCAGTGTGTGGAAGGGAATCTGTAGGTGGACACCACTGGGATCCTTTGTTTCTGATAGCACAATCTATTCTCAGCACTGGGAGTCATCCATTACTCTTCCCATGACACCCCTTTCTATTGGTTATCTTAGAGCTACTTTCTATTTTTTACAATAGTAGAACTCTTATTTTTTCAGGTTCAGAGAATGAGTTACTGTGGGAAGCCGTTCTCACATGTGATTGGGTACCTCCCTGACTGGGTGTGAGGCGTTATGGGGAAGCTGTGTCAGAACTAATCCCCACCCTTTTTAGGTGCGAGAGCCCCTCCGTGTGGGGGTGTGACTGACCATTGACCCTGAGACCAATCACTGACCCTGACCTTGGAATGCTGCCCCCCTCAACCTTCATTGAATGGAATTTTCCCCTGAATTTCTTGTTCCCCAATAAAAGGCCACTCCCTGGCGTGCGCTCTCTCTCCTGCTAGTCTCTTGTGTAAACCTCGCTACCCCACCAGGTGGCTGGAGGCAGGAGCCAGAGGGGGCCGTCTCTGATCTGGTCAAAGAAAAAGGTAAATTGAGTTTATTTTGATCTCACTAGTTAACTTCTATGCTTAGAACCTCTAGTATGAAGCTAGCGTGCTGGTCGCGCGGCAGAAGTTACAAGTAGTCAATCCTCAGTGATATGAGAGTTATTGGAATTACTTACCTGTTCAAAATGGAATAGAAGGTTGTAAGACTTTCATTCAGATTTCAAGATAGAATGCAGCAGATATGATCTCGGTCAATCAAATTAGCACCTGTGTTGTCTGGGACCATATGCCTAGAGTCATTTCCCTCTGGAAAATTGTGTCCACCACTCTAGACCTTGGAGGTGAAAGGGTAAGGATGGGGAATATCAGGACTTTTTGTTTTTTTAAAGGACATTAGATAATTTGATGCAAGGGATGGACATGTTCAAATTTTTAAATTCTTCAAAGAATAGAATGAAACTCAAAGTCTTAAAGTACTTATGTGACCATGTTAAAAGAATTACTTCCTGCTTATAACAATAGAGTGAGACACCTGGAAATCAAATCCTACTGCTGGAAATTCTAGTTCACTTCAAAACTCCAGGAGCAAGTTAGCATTTTCCTCCATTGTCCAACCTTTCATGTTTTCTCCTGATAACCATTTTCTTTCGTAACTCGAATTGTGGTCTCCCAGAGTAAACTGCAGAATCAAAGTGAACAAAATCCACTGATACTCAAAGGAACCATGGAACTCAACAAACTCTTCAAAATGGAGCCATGCTTTTGGGGCTACGCTGTGAGGTTATTTGACCAAGAAGTGAAAAACATGAATATGGATCAAGCCAACTTGGTTGATATAGCTCACGCCGCAGGGAGTATGTACAGACTGTTTTAGCATGCGCTATGATCCTAATGCAAACCCTCGTGGCCTATTACACTCTTGGGTCAGTGATGGTTCATACTAGATGATGACAAGGACTAGAAGTCTCTTGGTATAACAAGAGCCTATGAAAAAAGGACTTGAGAGAAATGCTGAATTTAATCTATCAAGTATGTTTCCAATTGGGTCCAGATCTTCCAAAGGCAATGTACTCATTGTTCCAACTGGCTCAAAATGCTGATGACAGGAGTAGCTGTGAAGAGGACTCTGATTCCTGTGGGGGTGAAATGAGTCCTATGTGGACATCCTGGGTGGCAATGATTTACTGCCAGAAGCAAAGCCAGCATGATTATGATACTAGGCAGCAATCCAAATGATTAATAGATCCCAGGATGTCTAATTCACAGATAACTCTGGCTGTGGTTCATTAACGGGGTTTCCAGAAAGTCCACTTAGTTCCACTAAGATATCATGTTCCACTCCGAGCATCTTCACGGTTAGCAAGCAGAGATCTATATCAAGCAGCCAATCAGGAGCTGTGGAACACATCTGCAATCACAGCAGCTTGGGAGGTTAAGGCAGGAGGATCGAGTTCAAAACCAGCCTCAGGAACTTAGCGAAGCCCTAAGCAACTTAGTGAGACCCTGAATAAAATATAAAAGTGACTGGGGATGTGTCTCAGTGGTTAAGTAACCCTGGGTTCAATTGCCAAAACAAACAAACAAACAAAAACAAAGAAAAGAAACAAAGTCTAAATCAAGCAACCACACTAGATAGTTGTAATCACAGACAGGAGCTGGTTGGCACACCCAGAGCTCCTTGTTGGAAAGATAATGAAGTATCAACCAATATGGCCATTGTGAACTTTCTTCCTAGTCTTCTCTGCTATCATTTTCCCATAACTGCTCTTCCAGCTCTTCAGAGACTGTCAGAAACCGGGATTTAAACAAAATTGGAGTCTGGCAAGACTGACTCTTCTATCTGTCAGAAAGAAGGCTCATTGGGGACTGGACAATATATGAGTTTCTGACCCTTGTTCATTTCATCTATTGGTAAGTCCAGTGGGACCCTAAGCTCATCTTGTGAATAGTACCCCAGTTCCCGAAAGTATGTTTGCAATACATATCCTTGGAAACTCCAGAATCTTCACACTAGTTCCCTGAGCTGTGGGGTAACAATGACTACAGTGGGAAGGATCCATAGGATGAATGGGTATTCCCCTCCCTCATAAAGTAGAAATATGAAACAAGACGGTAATTCTAATGAAGCCACAGGAATCTATGCTGTTATCAGAGAACAAAGAGAAATAAACTTGAAGCTTCTTATCATACTCCTATTTTGTCTCCGGGCTTCAAGGAGCCATGGTAAAGTTCACAGGCTGGTGATTTCAGTTTGGTTGATATTCCAGAAATGATCTCCTTATGGAAACAAATTAATATACCTTGTGACATTTCATTTGCAGCTACTGGTAGGGTGAAAGCCTTTTCTTCCATTAGTTTAAAAGGTTTGCCATCACTTGAGGATAAGGAACACATGACTCTCAAAGTTATGCCAGGTCTCTTGTTCTGTGTCACCACATGGAGCATGTAGGGATTTTTTTTTTTTTTTTTTTTTTTAGATGTTGATGGACCTTTCTTTCTTTCTTTCTTTGCGGTGCTGAGAATCGAACCCAGTGCCTCTCACACATGTCAGACAAGTGCACTACCACTGAGCCACAACCCCAGCCCACATGTAGGGATCTTGATCAGGGTTTGGAGACTTTTTCTGTAAAAGGTCAAATAGTAAATGTTTTGTTCTTTGGTTTATATGATTTCTGTTGCAACTACTTAGCTTTGCTATTATAGCACAAAAGTATCCATAGATAATATGTAGATGGGGGACTGTGGCTTTGTTCTAACCAAACTTAATTTACAAAGGTAAGCTTGCAGGCTGGGACTGGCCCACTGACTGCAATTTTCCCACTCCTAACTTGACTATCAACATTTATGGGACATGATCCTTGCCAATCCTACCAGTGGTGACAATGTGTAGATAGGACCACATGACAGGAGCCTTGTGATAAAGGGTGGGAGATATGGTCTGAGGAAATACAGGGCTTGCCATCCCAGTGAAATTTTAGGGGGAGAGTTTAAGAACCTAGAAAAGTGAGCTCCCACTAGAATAAGACACAATCCTTGATAAGCTTCTTTGGATTTTGGAGGCATTTTATTTCATATTTAAATAACCTGCTCTGATCCATTTGTTGGGAAATCTGAAAAGCAGCCTTTGGTCTCTGGTTAACATTTTACTAATGTGGTCACACTGCACGTCTCTATACCTGAGTGGAGGATGTGTTTTCTCCTTTGTGCACATGGGTGGTGGTGGGCAGCGGGAGGGAAGATGTTGTCAGATTGGCCTGAAACACAATCTGCCTACCTCTGTATCTTAGGAGTCAGACTCCTGGAAGGACTGTGGGGAGTGTTATGCATCATGAAATCGGAAAAGGTGACCGGGCCTCTCAGATTTCTTCCTAAGCTGAATAACAGCTTACCTCATCCTGATGTTAAAGCTGCTCATGGAGTTTGCTTATTCCATTGTGAACCTACCTTGTAGCTAGATAAATTATGGGTGAATCTAACAGCAGAATACAGCTTACTTTTAAATTGTGGTAAAGGGGGCAAGTAAGAAAGCAAGCAGGTGGAGGAGAAAATTAAGAACATCAGGAAATGTTAACATTTCCCTTTTATTCACACACACACACACACACACACACACACTACATACACACAGACATATACAAATGTTTAATATAAAAGATTAACACAGAAAATCTCAAAGAAATTTTTTATCAAAGATAACAACTTTAACATATGGTTTATCCAAATGTAGTCTTTTTTCTATCCTATGAATACATATGTATATATGTATGTATAGACTCATTTATAGTCTACTTTTTGAAGTTTTCATTATATTGATCATCCTTCCATCTCAATGAATACTCTTATACTAAATGATTTTTATAGCTACAAAGAATTGTCTCAAAGGGAAAATGCTGTAATTTCTTAACCAGAGCCCTATTGCTCTACACTTAGTAATCAGTGCTTCTTGCAAAGGTTTTTGGCTGTGACCAGAAAATTGTATGGATATGTCTCCCCAACAAGTCTCATCATATATGGCTTTATAGGATCACTGCACTTTATTGGAAGACACCTGAGGCCAGGAGTTATTCCACTAATTGAAATAATTAAGATATCTCTTTTCTCTGTAGATTTGTCCAATTCCCCTTTGGGGCATTAGTCACTGTAACTAATATTCACATCACATTTTAATGTAACCTCTGTCAGTTCTTAGAATAACATTTGTGCAGCAATGAATTTTACTAAAAAGACACAAAGTAGACTGCAAAACCTATTTATTACAATGTCATTAATGTGAGTCATTCACTTGGTAGGTACTTAGTGGGTGCCTAAAATAAAACCATTCCAGGAGAGTAATTATCTTTCAGTGTTTCACAAATACTGAGATTCCACAATATGTAAGGCATTAAGAGATACAAATTCCTTCAGAGGCTTTACTCCCTATATAGAGGCATGACATTAAACCAAGACTAATTAAATAATAATACAAGAGATGTCACAAAGAAGTTTCTAGTGATGAGAATGATGATAAGGGCTGTAATTTTTTAAGATCAATCTTTGAAGCAATCACAAAGGATTTCATGGAAAAAATAGCAAGTCTTTTTTTTTTTTTTTTCCTGGTGCTGGGGATTGAACCCAGGACTTGGTGCATACTTGGCAAACATTCTACCACTGAGCTACCAAGCCCAGCCCCAACTGACAGGTCTGGAAAAAACTGAGAAGATAGAAATTAGAGAGGAGAGCTCTCACAAAGGGTCAGAGACAAGTAAGTGAAGATCTCCAGATGTACTGGAGTGAGAGGTGAAGTCTGAAGAGTGATGTCCTAGAACACCAGGCCACCAGAGTTGGCTCCTCCCTGAACATCATGAGAGGAAGCTACCTAGAGTAGAGTGATGTGGTCTTAAATCCTTGATTTGGAAAGTCAGTTCTTCATCTTAACATCTTCTGAAATCTCTTGTTACAGACTTTCAATTTACATTGGAAGCTCAAACTGTTTTACCATCCTTACTTACGTCTTTCTTGCTCACTGAATGACATCCCTGTGCAGAAATTGGACTAGTAGTAATATCATTCTGTTATAAATTCAGATACAGAAATTGCAAAATTAAAGATTCCAGTAATGGAGCCAGAATTTTTTCCTCAAATGTCTCGGTTGCTGTTTTTAAATGATCTCACTATGTTGCCCAGGCAGGTCTCAAACTCCTGGGCTCAAGTGATCCTCCTGCCTCAGCTCTCAAGCAGCTGGGGTGATGTGTTGGGCTCTAGAATGACTTGATTAAGACCATTCAGTGAAGTTTCTTTTGCTAATATTTTTGTCTCAATGACTTTTCATATTACAAAACAAACAAAATTGGAGACATTTTGAAAGTATAAATAAAATCCTATAACCAAATTATAAATGTAACGATTTAAATTTTACCATGTCTTCCCAGTCATGTAAAATGCAGGTTTATTTTTACCCGGTTGCAATAATATTGTATAAGCATTCTATGTTAAGCAATATACTACAAAAATTAAGATGATTATTTTCATAGTGACTATTTTAAAATTTGTATAAATACCTTGGAGTAGATTTACCAAATTTAATCATACCTCTGTTAAGATGTTTTCTATTTTCCCCTGATTTGATTAGTGTTTTCCATCTGATATGTCAGTGGTATTCTGATAGGCAGCTGGATTTAGGTGTAACATCATGTCAGTCTTTTTGGGAGGTAATGGGTATGGGCAGGGGTAAGTTAAAGCCCTCAGACTTGTAGCCTCTTCTTAGCTGATTACTTCAGTGGACTGAATGAATATCATTTTCTATAATTCGACCCATTTCATTTTATGAAAACAATTGGTATGCTGTTTTGAAATGGTCTCACATTGATGTACTAATTTGTCTTCAACTTGTATTACTATTACTTGCTATTGAACTTGGGGTATATTTACAATTCGGTTTTATTAATTTTAACATAGTACTTGCACATAATTAAATTTGCATAGTATAGAAAGGAAAGGAGTAGTAGTAAATCCCTCTCGAACTTCAGGTTTTCTCTTCCTTTCTACAGAACCCAACAGTCATTAGTTTCTTATGCATTCTTCTAGAGATATCTGAAGGAATGTGTACACACATATGCATGTATGTCTTGAAGAACAACATTAAAAATATTTACTACTGGCACAAACAACAAGAAGGAAAGTCATGGTATATGGGATGTTTCTGAGTGCACACTGCATGTTATCAGGCTTGCATGAGGTCCTTACTTTTATACATTAATTTGTCCTTGGCTTGTTTCATCTAGCAATGTGATCTGGAGATGGTTCCACATCAGCACATATAAAGTGACTTCATTCTTTTCAGTGGGTCTGTATTTTAGCCACTTCCTATAGATGAACCTTTAGGTTGTTCCTAGGTTTTTGTTACTAAAATGGTTTTCCAACAAATATTTTTACACAGTATGAATTTATCTGTGGCTTCAATGTCTACACAAAGAATTACTGGGTAAATAGTATATGCATATAAAATTATGATCAACTTTGTTAAATTTCCTTCCAAAGGTTTACCGTTTTGTTTTCACCAATAATATATATGAGGGCCTATTTCCCAAACCCAGGCTAACTCAATATATCTGTATCAACCTAGAAGATGGAAAAATGGTGTCTTGCTGATTTTTTTTTTTTTTTTAAATACTGAGGATTGAACTCAGGGGTACTTGATCACTGAGCTACATCCCTAGCCCTATTTTTGTATTTTATTTAAAGGGTCTTCTGAGTTGCTTAGCACCTTGCTTTTGCGGAGCCTGCCTTTGAACTATCAATCCTCCTGCTTCAGCCTGTTGAGCCACTGGGAATACAGATGTGTGCCACGGCACCTGGCTGTTGTCTTGTTGATTTAATTTATATTTAAGATTAAATTGTAAGTTTTGAATCAAAATCTTCTCTGCAATTGGAGCACATGTCATCAATGAACTTAAGGCAGAATGTCATGGTTTAAAAATTAGGTGTCCCCCAACCTCTCATGTGAAACAATGCAAGAAGGTTTAGAGGTGAAATAGTTGGGTTATGAGACCCTTAACCCAATCAGTGAATTAATCTCTGATTAATTGGGATTAACTGGGTGGTAGCAGTAGGCAGGTAGGGTATGGCTGGAGGAGGTAGGTCATTGGGGGTGTGCCTTTGGGGTTTATATTTTGTCCCTAGCCAGTGAAGTCCCTCTGCTTCTTAGTGCCATGTTCTCAGCTGCTTTCCTCTGTCACACCCTTCCACCATGTTCTTCTGCCTATCCTCCAGCTCAGAGCAAGGAGCGGGCCATCTATGGACTGAGATTTCTGAAACCTTAAGCCTCAAAATAAATTTTTCCTCCTCTAAAATTGTTCTCAGGTCTTTTGGTCACAGCAGTGAAAAAGCTGACTAAAACACATAGATAATAGAGGTGAAACACTGGTGAGAATAAATCCCAAACAAAAGCTGGTTGAGAGTATTTGCTCAATGATGAGGATAGAGATAATGTTTAATTCCTTGCTCTGTGCCAGTTCCCTTCCATCTCCACTGGGTAACATTTGGAATTTTGAGTTAGGAGAATGTATGGCAAGCTTGAGTCTTGTTCGAAGGGTATGGAAATGTAGCGACAGTTCTGTAGAATCAGAGAGACCTGGGAAAGTAACAGAGCAAAAAAAAATATAACAAGACTTTAAGGATTATTTGATCTAGAAGAGGCTTAAAGAAATCCGTTGCTCCATTAACCATTTTTTGGTATTCTGCATTTCATTCCTTAGCAGGTTTTACTGAATGTCCATGCCTTAAAAGGGTGTTGGATGGGCTGGGGTTGTGGCTTGGTGGTAGAAAGCTTGCCTAGAACATGTGAGGCACTGGGTTCCATCCTCAGTCCAGGACACAATGCCTTTATTTTATTTATTTATTTTAAGTGGTGCTGAGGATCCAACCCAGTGCCTCACACGTGCTAGGTAAGCTCCCTACCACTAAGCCACAACCTCAGCCCACCCAACACACTTTTATGTGTGTATACATACTTGTATATGTAGAAAGGCAACCTCAATGGAATTGAACCAGTGTTGTAAGAGGTTTTTTTTTTTTTTTTTTTTTAAAGAAAATGATAGTTCCTTCGAGGCATGATCTGTTCACAAATAATTAGCTCCCCAACCCAACCCCACTCATCATTTATTTTTTGAAGAAATGGTTGAGCAATATGTATGTCTACCCATAAGATCCTCAAATCAGGCCACTGAATATTCGACTTGTAGACTTTGAATCACACAGAAGATATTCGAAAGGTAGAGAAAAATATAAAACCTCCACCCTGAAATCCTGACCTCCCCTAGCAATATGTAAGAAAAACCTGTATTATTGCAAACCATTCCGCTCTATACTTACTGAGTTTCATTCTATTCTTTTTTTTTTTTTTTTTGAGCTTTGGGAGTTAAAAAGTGAGGAGTAAGCCTTATTGAGGTAACACCCAAGAACGGGGCACAAACATGGATTTGATCCATTAGGTTCCAGGTTTGCACATCGAGTCCCACCACGACCAAGTCACCTCTTCTCTCTCTCTCTTTTTTTTTGTAAGCTTCAGTCCTGCTCTTTGTGTTGGCCTCCTTGGAGCTGTCCCCTGGCAAGCTAGGGATTCAGGATCGAAAACACCGCGGTGGTGGCCCGCCGCAGCCGCTGGCGTGGGCGAGAAGCCCGCTGTATTCCCGCGGGGCGTTCTGGCTCCCCGCCGGCTCGGGGATCCCGCTCCGCCGTCCCGGGGAGCCCTCCGGCCCTCGCCGCTAAGCCGGGCCGGGCGCACAGCCCCCTCCAGCGCCCCCTCCCCGGCGCGCTGCGGCTGGCGCTCCCCAGCGCCCCGCCTGACGCTGCAGCTGGGCCGGCGACTCGCCATTGGATTAAAAATAGCAGCGTCCCCCTAGCCCGGGGCCCCGGTGCCCGCTCCCGCCCCGCGGCCGGTTCAACCCGCTCTGCCCGCCCGCCCCGGCTCGCCTCGCGTCTCCCGCGCAGCCCGCCCGCCCGCTGGCGCCGCGGCGGCCGGCAGACCCCGCGCTCCGGCCCGGCTCTGCTCGGCTCTGCTCGGTGCGCGCCGCGGCCATGCAGCGCCGGGGCGCCCTGTTCAGCATGCCGGGCGGCAGCGGCAGCAGGAAGATGGCTGCAGGAGACATCGGCGAGCTTCTGGTGCCCCACATGCCCACCATCCGCGTGCCCAGGTCCGGGGACAGGGTCTACAAGAACGAGTGCGCCTTCTCCTACGACTCCCCTGTAAGTGAGGCGCCTCCGGGAGGGTCGCGGTGCTGGCGGCCTGGGGCGGCCGCGAGCCGCGGACCTCGGCGGCAAGTGAGGCAGGGGAGAAGATGCGCAGCGGCGGCTGGGGACCTCCTCCTCCTCCCGGAGCGCAGTTGGCTCGGGGGGCACTGCAGTTCGGCAGCCACTTAACGAGCGCCCCAAGGCTGCTGCCGCCGAAGACGGGGCCGCCAGAGTGGTCTGCTGCGCTGGGTTGCTAGGCTGCAAGGGCCCCGATCCCCAGCTGCCTTCCCACAGCCCCGCCACTGTTTGAAAGATAGATGGAATCAAAGAGTGAGTTCCCTGCTCTGAGCTGCACGTTGCAGATCGTTTGCGCCCTCCCTGGGGTGAGAGTCGGGGGCGAGTAGGTGGTAGGGATCGATCCCGTACCCCCTAAAACACAGCATTTCTCTTCCTGGGACCCTTTGCTTTGCCCCGGGATTCCCACTCCTGGACAATTCTTATGTCCTCTCTGAGCTTTTCTCCTTCCACTTTCCATTTCTCTCCACTGTTTCTTGGCATTAGAATGTCAGAGAAAACCTTCGGGTGTTTCCACTTGGGCAGCAGAAATGGGGGTCTACTGGATGGTTTTCTTAAGCCTTTCTTCTTTTCCCTTCTAAATGAGTCACTTGGCTGACGTGCGCTAGTATAAATTATTAAAAGTTCAATCCCGAGTCGTGACCTCAGAGACTGGAGGGGAAGTTAACGACGCATCACCGCCCTCCACCCAGGACGGCTGTTGGTAGTTTTCACCTGGTTGTAAGTGGATGTGTGAGAACTAGAAGGAGGGTGAATTGTCCCTTTTGGGAGTCAAGATGGGCTTCAAAGTGACTCAGCTGTCTGGCGTTTATCATGTCTTTTTGAGGACCGGGTTATTTTTATCCACCCACTTTAGATCTCATGTGTCACCCAGCAGATCTCAATGCATGAGGAGGTGCATGGATTGGAGGGAGAGGCAGTCTCACAACAATCCAACGCATTTTATTCATAGTATGTAGAGTATCCTTGAAGGAAAAAAAATAACACACACAAAAAAACAAATGAGTGCAAAATTTCCAAAGTTTCCTTTATTACTTTGTGGGTTGATATGGTTGGTTTCAAAGCATTATTGTTTGGTATGCATTGGACTCCCAGAATTATTATCCTTTCTCTGACGTTTAGTTTTTCTTTTGTTATTCCAGGTCATTTGGGGATAAAATCTAACTTACTTTTTTTTTTTTCTTTCAAAAAGATCCATGCAGAGAGGAGTGGAGTGGTTGTGTTTAAAACAGGATATCATGATCCCAGTACTCACAGTGACCATCAGCAGTACCAGTGCTTCCTGTTATCCACAAAATATTTGAGAATGTCTTGTGCAGACTGGCCAGTCCAGTGTTGGGCAGATACACTAATAGCCCCTGAGAGTGGAGAACATGAGGGTCCATTGCTAACTAACTTAAGCAATTGACAAGCCTTGAACTCTAGGAAGAAGAAAGTCTTGTAGGATTGTAGACGACTTTCTCCATGTTTGATTTGGATTGCACTTCAAGATCAGACTTTTTTATTGGAGAAACTTGTTATATAGAATATGGCATGTGTGAGAAAGAGCTGATTGTTTTAATTAACTTCTACAAATGGTACTGGGAATTTACTGTGTGCCAAATGCTGTTCTAGAAACATCTTGTCCAGTATAAAATGATGATTTCATTTGTATCACAGTAGTTCCTTGGGGGAGAGTAGGATTACTTACAAGTCTGATGAATCATTATATTTCATTATCTGTGTTCCAGGGGAGGAAGAGAAGGAAGGTTTTATACTAGGTATCTTAAAGCACAGTGCCTGATAATGTGAGGTATTTCCTTGTGGCACTTTCTTAATATTTGGTTGTGAATCCATTACACATTTCTTGAGCACCTACTGTGTGCGAGCTCATACATGCATGGCTAAGAACCATTCAGAGTGAAGTTCATTGGTGCCATGCACATCAAAATATTTTTAATTTACAAGAACTGTGGGACTATGGTAGAGAAAGGCAAAAACAAGTGAAAAAAAAAGTCATCCTTGTATTGGATACTGGTGAGATAGTTCATAGATAAAGATGGTTAGAAAATCAAGGAGACCAGCATTCTAGGGAAGGAAAATTACATGTGCAAACATATCAAGTATGAGTATCTTCTTATTATTTACCTATATTGTTTTTAAAAGAAAAAGAATGATTTGACAAGTAAGAAGAAGTAAGCTCAGAATCAAGAAGAGAGTAGATGGGGAAAGAGAGGTGATGGGGAAAGTGTTTGATCTTGACTTTTTTGTGTGTGTTTGCTGGGGACATGCACTTGCTAAGTGCATTGAACCTAGAACAGTACCTGATATTGTTTTTATATAGTCAGTTACAGAAAGCCACTCTAACTAATGAGGTTTAGAGTGGTGTTGGAAGAAGACTGAAGCAACAAATTTTTATTATGTTTTGGGTACAGTGTGAAGACCTCTGCTATTCTTCACATGGTGGGATGAATTGAATGGAACAGCATGTAACTATTTTCGGTATTCTTCTGCTTGCTTCCCACCCACCTTCTAGGGCTTGGTATATAGCAGGTGCTCCAAAACAGCTACTTTGGAATGAGGAAGAATTTGATTTTTCACCTACCTTTGTTCATCTCTCTGATTTGGTTTTCTCTTGCGCTCTGTAATCCACTTCCCAACTGAGCATCTTTTTAACATTCAATTCAAGTGGTTCTTCCTCTCGGAGTCATTTCCATAGTGCCCCCCACCAGACCCCATAAGCATCTCTATTGAACCACATGCTTCTGTCTGCCTTTGAGTGTGACCATTCCCAAGGCTAGGTCTTTTTCTTATTCCCACGAGCATGCATCTATACCAGGATCTCAGATGTTTAGGAAACATACAAATTACATGGGTGACATATTCTGTAAATGGTGAGGGTACAACACATGGGAAATGCTGGGAAAGGAATCATGTGAGATGATCACATTGAATGTGGTGACTTCATTGATTATTGGGGGGACAGCTGTGAAAGAGACAGCCAAACTAGCAGGGATCCAATTCTGATTCTGTCACCCAGATGGGTTACTTCTGTGGGTCCCAGTTTCTTCATGGATAAAACGGGGACCATACAGAACTTAACTCTGTGGATTAAATAATTTAATATGTAAAGTGTGCCTGGCTGATAAGTAGTCACTATATATATTTGATTTAAAAAAGAAAAAAAAGTGGAGGGGGGGGAGAGAGGAGGAGGAATGAAGGGAGGGAGGGTGGGAAGAAGAAAGGAAGGAAGAAAAGGAGTCAATTGTAAATTGTGAGCCCAAGAATTTGATTGTCATATGTTATGTAGAAAGTTTCATGTGGTTCATTGAAAGTGGTTCACCCTTGTGCAAACAGACCACCATGAAAATCTACTCTCATTTCTTGGCTGCACCACTTTCGTGTCGAGGTTGCCAGCTCTGGTGAGACCCATCTATGACTCTTCCACACTTGAGACTCCTTTCCTTTTCTAAGGCCCTTCCTCTCATCATTATTTTTCAAGGCTCTGTTTCCTCCTCCCCCCATCCCACCCCTTTAGACTTCATCCTTTCCTCTCAGTGCTTGTATTGCTTAGAGTCTGTGTCATGTAATACAGGCAATTAATTATAGTCTATCTTCCCTAGTTGGCTCTTATTTGCTTTCCCCCATTTAATTTTTATTTTTAAAGCATTTCCTAGGTGTG
Source organism: Ictidomys tridecemlineatus (assembly GCF_052094955.1). NCBI lineage: Eukaryota > Metazoa > Chordata > Mammalia > Rodentia > Sciuridae > Ictidomys > Ictidomys tridecemlineatus. Next base: position 123,641,394 of record NC_135479.1, read on the forward strand.
AGTCTCCGTAGCAAGCATCTCAGACTGCTCAGGAGCCTGCCACTCTGGTGCTGGTCACACCCCCTTGCTGTCTGTGTTCTGTGGACTGCTAACTATCTCAGCTGGGTCAGTGGAAACGTGGATGTTGAAATAGTGCTTTAGAGCAGGCAGTTTATTTTGGAAATATGTCCTCAGAAATGGAATAGTGACCAAGGGAACAGTGACAAAGAGAAGGAAGGAAAGCCACTCCAAGAGTAAGCTACAGAGTTGCTTTCCGCAGTATGCAACTGGTGCTTAATCCCTCAGGGAACTGTGGAATGTTTCTCAGAGTCCTCCACTTGAGATATGGAAGAGGGAGATATTTATCTACTGGCTCCCATCCCCCACTGGGCAAGTGTTGCTCCAGGAGTGCAAAGGCCCTCACTCTTCCAGGTTTGAGGTTGTGCCCAGAAGGCTGAGTAGGATCTGCAGGCTTCGTATGACCACCAGCAGCTGAGCAGCAAGAGCTCCTGGGTGCAGCTGAGGCTAGGGCTGTCGGGCCACACCTGTTGTGACAATCATCTGCACATAGTGGCTATACCAAAATGGTGGTCCAAAGAGATGTGAAACTCAGTGTACAGTACCCCCAATACCTCTTTCTCCCTTCCAGCATCTGGGCTATTTTCTAAGGGAAGCACCCCAAACCCTAGTTCTCTGAAGTTCTGAGATGGATTGCTGATGTGAAATGTCACAGTTGGTTCTCATCTTTCTTGGGGTTCTTTGCAAAACTAGTGGTCAGAGTCCTGGTGGTCATGACTGGTTTAGGTACACACGAGGAAAGGCTTCGAGATCTCCATCTGCTTATGGGAAAACTTTATGTTAGGAGTTCAGTAAGTCCTTCTTTCTGTCTTTTCCTCCACAAATATGTATACTTTTTATATGCCTGGTATTATCTCAGGCATTGCTAGCAATAATGGCAGCTCAATAGTTCCTCATTTCCCTTCTTCCTTGCTCCTTGTAAACACTTTCCATTTTCTCTCTGTACGGCTTTACTTATTCTAGGTACCTCATCTAAGTGGAATCACACAGTGTTTTACCTTTAGTGTTTGGATTATTCCACCCAGCATGATGTTTTCCAGGTTCATCCATTTGTTACAACCTGTATCAGAACTTTATTCCTTTTTAAGGCTGAATAATATTCCTCTGTGTATATGTGTCGCATTTTGCTTATCCATTCATCTGTTGTAGAATATTGAGATATTATCAACTTTTGGCTATTGTGAATAAAGCTGCTTTGATCATTGGTACAAAAATCTAGGTCACTGTAGATTTTGTGCTTTTTATCATTGTGCTGTGCACATTGCCTAGAAGTACCTAGAAGGTGTTTACTTATAGGGAGCACAATAATGTTTTATGTGGAAGACTCTTCCTTTTTTTAAAAATATTTTATTTTAGTTGTAGTTGGACACAATACCTTTTTTCTTTTATTTTTTGGTGGTGCTGAGGATCCAACCCAGGGCCCTGCTTGTGCTAGACGAGAGCTCTACTGCTGAGCCACAACTCAAGCCCCAAGACTCTTCTAATGGATAAACTAATAAGTGATGGTAAAGCAAAATTTAGGAACTTACAGACTCTATTCTTTTTTGAAGAAGTAAACTTAAACTGAATCTAATTTACTTAGTTTCACTTGTCAAAGCAAGCTTTATGACCTCTTTATATTCCGAAATATTTTTAGGGTTCCTGCAGAATTTTTTGCAGGGTTTCCATCTACTGGTTTAAACACCCACTGTATTAGAAATTAAAACAGGAAAACTTTTTAAACAATTTAAATAATTGCATTTCATTAGTTGCTGGGGTGGCAATGTCATGTAGCCTCTGAAAAATGCCACTGTAAACTGTTAACAACTTTTTTTTTTTTTTACTCCTTTGATGACATGGGTGGAACCCAGGGCCTCAAGCATGCCAGGACAGAGCTCTACACGAAGCCATGTCCCTAGGCCCAATGTACGCTATGAAAGAATGAGAGTGAAAAAGACATAATCTCATCTTATGAAAATGTTTTTGACCTTCCAAAGTGCTTGGAGTGTCTCTGGGGTGTTGCAGGGTTCCCAGGCCATACCTAGAAAACCAAAGTACTAGAGTTTAGTTCAGAAAAGTACAGTTGCTTTCTCTGATCACATACCTTGCCTGAAACTTGTTTTTTGGGGTTCGTACTAGTGTATTAGTCTTAGTTCAACTGTAGGTGTCATGTGTCACAGCAAGCACATTCTTTTTAAAGCCAATTAAAATTTATAGAATTTAATTGGCTCTTTTTGAAAAAAATTGGAACCACTTGGGTTGTGAATTTTTGGCTGCTTTCAGGGGATACCAGGGATCGAACCCAGGGTTGTTTAACCACCGAATCACACATCCCCAGTCCTTTTTTGTATTGTATTTAGAGAGAAGCTCTCTCTCTAAGTTGTTTTAGGGACTTGCTAAGTTGCTGAGGCTGGCTTTGAACTTGTGATCTTCCTGCCTCAGCCTCCTGAGCTGCTGGGAAAAGTAAAAATTCTTTATTCTGTTGATTGACTGTGAACTTCACTGTAGGGTGGTGTGGGTAACTTAAATGTTACAATCTTGATTTTTTTTTTTCCCCTTTTGTACAGTGGTGAGGTGACTTTTCTTATCTCTTTCCTGGGAAGTGAAGCCCTGTCTGCTGGTTTTAGGGAGCAGAGTGGGAGAAGAGGACTGGAATGGCCTCAGTATCTGGATATTGGGTCCAGGCTGGATGTTGACTGTCGGTTCTATCCCTGTCCCTGTTTTGCTGGGCTTTCTTCTCTATCGTAGGACTTTGAACCTGGACACTGTATTTCCAGAGTACTTTGACAGCAGGATTCTGGTTTTGATTCTGCTAGTAAGAGATTTGGAAGGTAAAAGAAAGTGAAAAGCTACTATTACTCTTGCAGCTATGACCCATGGCAAATGTGACATTTTTCTGGCAGCTTCTGGGTTGCCCCCATGGGACTTGGAGCCATCTCAATGATGGGGCACTTGAATCCCCTGTGCAGTTTCTTGTGATTTCTTAGACATTCTGATTTCCTGAACAACAGTGGTGGTTTTCCTGATCTTTCTTCTCATCACCCTTCCAAGGATTTTGTAAACTTTGAATTTCCTGAATTAAATCTCTTCCTGTCTGAAATATCTAGAATAGTGTTTATATTTCTCATTCCAAATCTGGTTCACACACATTTTCTTAGTCACTGTATTTTCAAATGGTACCTCTATTTTTAACGGAGCTCATTTTTGTACAGTCCTGAGACCTTTGCTGCTGTTGTTTCTGAGGTACTAGTGATTTAACCTACTAAGCTTCATTCCCAGCCCTTTTTAATTTTGAGGCAAGGTCTTGTTACATTCCCAGGTTGGCCTTGAATTTAGGATTCTCCTGTCTCAGCCTCCAGAGTAGCTGGGATCACAGGCATGTGCCACTGTGCCTGGCTGAAACCTGGCACAGGTGAGACTTTTGCTTTTACCTGCTTTAGAAGGGGGGGTGTGGTGTGGTGTGGGGGAGGGGCTGCTTGCAGTGGAGAGGGATCTGGGTCTCTGACCACTCTCTGGACAGATATTCAACCCTTCTTCCTTATTTTAGTCTCTGTTTCACCCCAACCAGGAGTTACCTGGAGTTGCCAGTGCCGGAGTCTTTTGGAAATTCTGGGGTGTAATCAGGTTGGATCTCGGCCTTCCTTGCTATTAGTCTAGGACTCAGCTCTGTCAGTCCCTCTCAGACCTTATCTAGTCACAGTCCAGCTTTATGGCTATAGTTTGTGTGTTTTTATTGGGGCTTCAGAAAGGAGAGAAATTAATGTCTGGGTGCCATCTGTCCTGTGTACCATAAAGTCCTACTTTTCCAAAGTAATTATCAAGAAGTCACTTGTGTCTGTTTTTGGCAGGGGCTAATTACCTTTTAAGTAGAGTTCTGGGGTATAAGAGATGAAGCTGATCCTTCCAGGAAGGCTTTTTTTGGGGAAATTTGTTTCCTTTTCTGTTCTGAATCTAGACTTTTGTTCAGTCTGAATTCTCGTTTCCCTCCCGTGCATTCCTGCTCCCAGCCTATGGCTCAGTTAAATATACTGTCATCCCTTTCAGTGTTCCAGGTCAGGAGATGTACAAGATAATTCACTCTGCTTTCCTTTCCCTCTCTTTGTAATTTTTAAAATTGTAAAATACACATAACAAAAAAAATTTACTGTCTTAACTGTGTGTGTGTGTGTGTGTGTGTGTTTGTGTATGTGCACACGCATGAGGGTATGCTTGCACATGCTGGAGATTGAGCCAGGGCCTTGTGCATGCAGAGCTTGAGCTCTACCACTAAGTTCTCCCTTTATTTTTTTTTAAAATAATTTTATGCTGTTTATTTAGGTGTTTTTTTTTTTTTTTTTTTTTAAATGTGGTGCTGGGGATTGAACCCAGTGCCTTAGGTATGCCAGGTAAGCCTTAGACCAGGGAGCCACAACTCCAGCCCCATCTTAACCATTTTTAAGTGTACACTTCAATGGCACCAAGCACCTCTGCATTGTCCTGAATTATCACCTTCATCACCTCCCAAAGCCTTTAGTCTTGCAAAACTGAAACTCCACCCATTAAACACTAACTCCTTCTTGGCCCCTTTCTTCATCCCTGATGGCCACCATCCTTTCTGCTTTTGGGTGGCTTGTGTAAATGCAGATGAAGAGAAGCATGGTCTCTGTGGATGAAGAGGCCAGGACTCCATGCTGCCACTCAACATTCAGTATTGTGGTGACCTGTGGAGGACACCCTTTGTCCCCATGCACCTCAGAGATGTGAACAAGGCTGCTATTTTTAGGGCTGGAACATCAGGACAATGCAACAGTGACAAGAATTTAACGAATCCTAACGTGCCTCCAGCCTGAGAGGTTGCTTGAGGTGCAGAAGAACATGTGCTTTCCATGATAAGATTAAAAATGAGACATTTTGTTTGGGGTTAATTAGCAAGTATTGCTGTTTATTTCGAGCCTATGTCATATGCTTATTATGAACCAAACACAGAACTAGGCACTTTTATGTACATCATCTCATTTAATTATGGTAGTTGTTGACTTGTAAGATACAGTTGTTACTGTTGCTGCTGTGTTACAGCAGAGAGGTTAGGCAATGTGTTAAAGGACTTGGTCAAGACTGGTGCCTGACAGAGACAGGAATGGAATCCTGATGTGTCTTGAAAGGGTAGACCCTGAAGCACTGACAGGATATTTACAGGGTGGCCCTTAAAATGTGTGCATGGAGGTTTCAGGTCTGGGAATAGTCAATAAATAAATTTGGAAGAGTTCCTGGACTGGACAATTGCATGGGATCTGAATAGGTGTCATTTTGGAGGAGGAAAGGACACAGGTATGGAGGTAGAGCCAAGCTTAGCGTGTGTGTGTGTGTGTGTGTGTGTGTGTGTGTGTGTGTGTGTGTGAGAGAGAGAGAGAGAGAGAGAGAGAGAGAGAGAGAGAGAGAGCTGTTTTATGGAAACTAGGGTCACTGGGGAGACAGAAGTGCAAGGCCGACTCCTCCATGAATTACAGAGGAGATCAGTCTTGATAAGATTATGGGCCAGCCTGTTAGGAGCCAGAACAACGTGAGAATGCTCCTCATTTAGTGCTGCTGTTCTGCAAGTGGAGTGGATAGATGGGGAGGCTGGGACCTTGAATCAGAGTGCAGATAGCAGGCTGCTGTAGACTGGCAGGGAGTACTTGCCCCAGGGTAATGATGATGGGGATGGAGATTTGGGGTGTTGTGGGGGTATACCCAATACAGAGTTTGATGAAAGATAAAGGCTCAACTTAGGGACAGAATATACAGTGTTGAAGGAGTGGGAGGAACTAAGGCCAACTTCCTCGCTGTGGCTTGGGAGATGGAATGTGTCGAGGACCTAAAGAGGGAAGGTGAGCGAGTCAGTGCAAGCAGTGATGGACTGAGTGGCCCCTGGGCAGTTGGCAACTGGAATGGAGCCCAGAGGTCAGGGTTTGGATTTCAGAGTCTGGAGATTCCTGGTTTAGAGACTGGATTTGTGAGTTCCAGGAGGCAATTGCATTGCAGGAGCCGTCGTACATGCAGTACATGGGGGCTTCCTGGTTCATGACAGACAGTCTGGAGTCAGCGTGCTGTGCATACACCACGCAGGCAGTTGGCCAAGAGGCAGAAGGTTCTTTAAGTGAATTGCAATTATGAAAACTTTCTCTTGCATGAACCAAGTGTTGCTAATTCTTTGGGTGTGGCTGCACATGTGGTGACCAGGACATAGATGTCTCTGTCCCCAGTAGTCCTTAGAAATAGTCTTGGTGGCTTGGCAGTGGGATTAGAGGATTGGTTGGCCAGGAGGAAAGAGAACATACGGAGCAGAATGGGGGGCGGGGGTGGATATAGGAAGCAGGGGTGAACAGGTTGCATTTTTGGGGTAAAACTTCTGAATTGATCCTTTGAATGTGACATTTGGTGGGTTCTGTCATTGACTGTTCTTCTTCTGGAAGAAGCCTTGGTTGTTGTGGGTTATCTCTCCAGGGCCCCAGTTTAATTGCTGGACAACAGTTGATGAGGTTAGGTGTCCTGTGGGGACTGTAACCTTTGGGTTATTTCACTAGCATCTCAGAGCCCTGTCCTTTGGGTCTTGACACTGTTTTTATCAGGGAGCTGTCAGCCAGGAGTGGCCACCTCCCAGGGCCCCCACTGTCCACTGGAGTTGGAGGAGTAGAGACCTCTCTTCCTCCCAGGAAAGCCTGGCAGAGCACCTGGCACAGGGCACTCACTTGAGTGGGGTGGCTCTCCTTGGCCTGCCCCTCCTACTTTCCTTGAATGAAACAGCCTTGGAAAAAAGGGAGAAACTGCTCTTTTCTTCAGGCCCTCGAAACGATGTCTGTGCTTGCTGACAGCCACCCACTGGTTTCCTGCCACCAAAATGACATCTGCTTCTCAGAGGCACGAGGAAGCCTGTGGGGGCCAGGCTGGCCTGGGTCCAGACTCTCCCACCTTACTATTTGGTAGCCACGTGACTTCAGCAAGGGCTTGGCGTTTACTGAAATTTTCCAAGTCTGGGCTTTCCTCTCACTAGGACCTACCTGCAAGGTTGTTGTCACCGTGCTGCTTGTGAAATGCTGGTATTGCTGTCCCTCACTCTCTAGCCAGAGGGTCTGTGGTGGAAGGAGATCCCCCTTTTCTGGAGGTAGGGTGGGGAAGAAGGTAGCATGGTGATCAAAGGGTCTTGAAGTTGCCAAAGAGAGAGATCCTGTGTGTGACAATTTTGCATGAAGGTTTGTTCTGTAGTGAAAACCACAGCCATGAGTAGTTGTTGGCCTCTTTGAGGAGAGTTTAGCTCAGGGCTATTATCCATACTTAAATCAGCTCAGAGTGATGGGCTTTATGAGTTAGCCTGGAAACCCAGTCTTCATGGCTAGCATAGTTTATCAGGGGAATTGCATCCTGAAGAAAGCCATTAGTTTTTTTTTTTAATATTTTTATTAGTGAGTGCATTATAATTATACATAGTAGTGGGATTCATTTTGACAATCATGCATGCACATAATGTAATGTGGTTCATTTCATTCCCAAGCACTTCTCCCTCAGTCCCCTTCCTCTACTGGTATCCCTTCTATTTATTTATTTTAATTGATGCATTATAATTATGCATAAGAGTGGGATTCATTGTGATATATTCGTACATGCACTTAGTATAATTTGGCCAGCTTAATTCCCTAATACCTAACCTTCCCCACCCTTCCTCTCTCTGCATTGATCTGTTCTTTTACTCTACACTTCTCCCTTTTATTTTCCTGAGATCCCTTTTTCATTCCTTTTCTTCTCTGGAGTTTCTGTATATGTAAGAAAACCTTTGATTTTTCTCAGTCTGGCTTATTTCACTTTGCAAGATGTTTTCCAGTTTCATCCATTTACCAGCAAATGACATAACTTCATTCTTCTTTATGGCTGAGTAGAACTCCATTGTGAATATAGACCACATTTTCTTGATCCTTTCATCTGTTGACAGGCACGTGGGCTGGCTCCACAACTTGGCTATTGTGAATTGCACTGCTGTAAACACAGGGATGCATGAATTACTATAAAATGCTGATTTCCTTTTGGATAAATACTAAGGAGTGGAAGAGCTGGGTCATGTGCTGGAAAACCATCAGTCTTAAAAAATAAAAATAAAGGACTAGCAAAGGGTGTCTTGTTGACAAGGTAGTTTCACATTTTTATTTTTTTACATACAAGCTGGGAACTGCATTTATGGGTTATAGCTTCACTTTAGCACAGCTGAAGGTGCTGAGCTCAGAGTCTTCTGAGCTTCATCTACCAGTGGCTCTTATAGTGCCATTTGTCCTGTGAGCATTGTGATAGAGGCCTCTCATTTTCTCCTCAGCCCTTCCCCAGAGGTTGCCGGTGACAACATCCTCATTGCTCAAGATACTTATAGCGAGGACTCAGTTTTCTATTTGAGAAAAAAGTGAATAAATGACACTTCAATAAAGCAGTACATTTATAGTGGCATCAAAACCTAATTGTTTGGACTCTGCTGTTATTTAGTGCATCCAGGCTGAACAAGGTGTAGGAGTCTTCTGGAGAAAGAAATCTAACTTTCCAAGTGAGAGCACATTTCAAGAATCATTACTGTCTTCACACTTCTCTTTCTTCCCCCCTGTTTTGTTTTTGGCTGGACATTTAACCCAGGCCCTTTACCATTGAGCCACATCCCTAGCCCTGTATCTTTTCTTAACAATTCATGGCCACAATCATGATTTATCAATGTTTAGCAGAAAGACCTAGACTCTCTTGGGATTACATTCATTTTTTTCTTCTTCTTAATTTAGGTAAACAAATTTATTTCAGTGGCTTTTCTGTTGAAACCAAAGTTTTGGATTTTGCAAATACTGTGTTTTGGTAATTCTGTTTTACAGTTTCTTTGTTATCCAGCCTGTTTTCTGATAATGCTTTTTCTTTATTTCATTTCCTATTTCTATGTGTCTCAGGCCTGCTGCCCTTGATCTGGAACCTTGTTTTACTTTTTATTACACCTTTATGCCTCATCTGCATGTACTTAACGTTTGTATTTTTAAAATCGTCTGGTTTACTCTAGAAGCCAGAATGTCCTGGGATGTGTGCTCTGGATATTGTAATATCTGAATGCATGTCTGCCATTCATATATGGAAATATCCCAGTGGTACTTACAGGTAGATGGTTGCTTGGTGAAAGCAGGAGTTGGGCAGAGAGCAGTGGGGTGTCAAACCAGTTAGCAGTTGTCCTGGATTCCACCCTTTCCACTCCCCCCCTACATCTAACCTGTGTTCCATGTCCATGGGTGCTGTTCTAAAATTATCTCCTAAATTTGCCTAAGTTGCCCTCTCTCTGCTGTGAGCCCCTTTCCCTCTCCCAGGCAAGCTACCATTTGGCCTTGATTAGACATAGGCTATCTACAAGAACTTTCTGGGCTGGGGTTGTAGCTTGGTGGTAGAACACTTGCTTGTATCAGCACTGTCCAGTAGAGTGGCCACTAGCTGCACGAAGCACAGTGAGCATTTAGTGTGTGGCGAGTGTGTGCAATTGAGGAACTGAACTTTTAATTTAACTTTGATTACCTGCCTGTGGCTACTGTATTGGACAGTGTGAAGCTAGACTGTACAGTAACCTCTTCACTATATGCTTTCTTGACCTCTTCCCTATGATTCTTTCTCAGTAGCCAGAGTGATCTTTTAAGATGTAGATGAGACTGGAAAGCCCTTCAGAAGCTGTGCATCCTGATTAGAGTGAAGCCGAGCTCCTCTTCTACCCATTCTACTGTCTTTCCTATTCCTAACCTCCCTCCTCTCTCCTCATTTCCTTTTCTCTTATCCAGTGAACTTCTATTCTCTCCACCTTATTGTGTGTTAGCATCCACATGTCAGAGAGAACATTTGGCCTTTGGTTTTGTGCCCAGCCCTTTTAAATATTTTATTTAGAAACAGAGTCTTGCTAAGTTGCTGAGGCTGGCTTTGAACTCGTGATCCTCCTGCCTCAGCCTCCCAAACCGCTGGGATGCAGGTGTGTGCCACTGGTCCTCTTATCCCTGCCAGAAGTTATCTTCTACATCTTTTTTGTTTATTTTTTTTCTCCCCTAAGGAGATGTAAACATTAGGGCAGGGCCTTGCTGTGTCTCTATTGTCATTTGTGGATTGTGGAGGGACTGAAGCCCTCGGCTGCCCCACATCCATCAACTTCTCTTGTCCGCTGGAGGTGACAAGACATCATCCTTCTCTTTCACAGCTTGTTCTCCAGATTCCACACCTATCACCCACTTCTGCAGTTGAGGATGGCTTCCAGCTGGGGTAGTGTTCTCCATCAGTTTAATTTTTTTTCTCAGTTGTAATTATATTCTTTTCTCCCTCTGAGATTATACTCCTTATTACCTCTATTTTACTTGTACATTCCCAGATTTCCTTAGCTACAAATCTCAAGATAATCTCTTAGTTATTTCAACCATCATTTTTTTTTGAGGGGTACCAGGGATTGAACTCAGGGCCACACAACCACTGAGCCACATCTCCAGCCCTATTTTGTGTTTTATTTAGAGACAGGGTCTCACTGAGTTTCTTAGCGCCTCACTTTTGCTGAGGCTGGCTTTGAACTCCAGAGCCTCTGCCTCAGCCTCTCGAGCCTCTGGGATTATAGGCACGAGCCACTGCTCCCATACTTTTTTTTTCTTTAAATATTTTATTAGTTGTTGGTGGCCTTTTATTTATTTTTATGTGGGGCTGAGAATTGAACCCAGTGCCTCACACATGCTAGGCAAGCGCTCTACCCTGAGCCACAACCCCAGCCCTCAACCCTACTTTTTGAGTAGTAAGACTACATAGCACCTCAAAGCTGTGCAATTGGGTTGCTGAAACCAGGGAAATCAAATAAAGGGAACATTCAAAGACTGTTCCATTCTGTGTATCTATATTTGGGTTCTAAATACATTCAGTTAAGAAAACTTTTATTTTTTTTTTAAATAAAAAAAAAATCCATTCTTGAAGAACCTAAAAATGCCAAAAGACAACGTGAAAAACATCCTACCTTATCCTTCCTTTTGAGATAACGTCATCATATGCCAGGCAGAGGGAACATCTTGTGTGTGTTATAACATCCCAATGCTGTTTATTTTACCCTCTTTCTTTATTCAAAAAAATACAACGCACATATTTTCTATCAGTAAATGTTCATGCGACGTCAATTTTAAGTGGCTGATGAGTATCGCCTTTCAGGGATATGCCATAAATTATTAATCATTCAGATCACTACCTTTCAAGACTCCAAAAAAAGCAAATTTAGTTAATCTTTTCTTCTTCTTCTTTTTTTTTTTTTTTGAACAGCTGACACCATGCCCTTGTCCCCTGTCTCTTTTGCAAGGGAGTGTGAGTCACAGTGCTCCATGGTGTTAGTATGCAATTTGTGCTGGATGTGGATTTATTGTGACTCCATCTCCCCACCTCATGTTTCTCTTTATGGCAGTGACCTCTTGTTTTGCACAGGAGACTCCGTCCTGTGGTTATGAAAACAAGCACTGCTCACGACTGTTTCCTGAGCGCGTTGCTCACATGTGCTCATTCTCTCTTCCTGTCTCCAAGAAACACCAGGGTAAACAGAGTTCTCTGAACACCTACTGATTGACAATGCGGTGTGGTGTATTTTTATTTAAAATGACTGTTCACTTGCTACTTTGAAACGCGTAACCTTGACCTTTGTATTCCGGAACGTTTTAGCATTCTCTTAAATGGCAGGCAATTTGAAAGAGATGACCTTGTCCTTGAAGTTGCTTCTGAATAAGTGTAGGGTAATACAATGCAAGTAGTAATGTACCTATGTATATTGAAACGCACTGGAGCATGGGATTCAGCAGTATGCGGGCTTCTGGTGCTGCTCCTGTCTCTTCTGGTCTGATCCTGCCAATGGGAGATGTTTCAAAGGGAATGTTATAGAGCTCCAAGAACTGTTTTTGGACTTTCTTATTATTTTAGGTGTCAAAATAAGTCTTGCATCTTGGTCAAATTTTTGGTTGTTGCATTATGAAAATGATCATTAGAATCCTAGTTGGATTGAGCAGAGAAGTGCACCTTGGTCATTCTCGTCTGGGTGTCCCCGGAAAATAGGAGCCTGACAGCGATCGGGGTCTGAAGATGCCATCCACTGTCCTGAGGAACCACTCTAGGCCGACTTGGTCCCAGTAGGTAGAAGGGCTACAGCAAGGTAAACAGAGTTCTCTGAACACCTACTGATTCACAATGTGGTGTATTTTTGTCTAGACTTCTGAAAGTGACCATAGCCAGAGAGACCTGAAAAGCTAGCTGAACCTCATCAGGCTGTTTTTCCACATTTGGCATCCCTTGAATTTTGCTGGTCCCTATTGTTTAGTTTAGCCAAGAGGTAGGTACCAATGCCCAGAGTAAGTGTTTAGAAATTTCTGCATCAATTTGACATTGCAGCCACATCCAGGTGTGTGATCACTGGGTTTGTTTGAACAGAGTAGAGATGCATTTGGATTTTGTGGCACTTGTGTTCGAGAAAGTCCATACCTGGTCCTGTCTGTGACTGAGTCATGTGCAGTGGGACCACGCAGTAAATGAAAAACACAGCAAAGCAGGTTTGTCATGCAGCGCAATAGTTTGGGAAGCACTACTCCAGACCAACAAGAAATAGTTGGGGGTGCCAGGGAAATAGCTCAATTGTTTTGTTTGCCTCTCATGCACAAGGCCCTGGGTTCAAACCCTAGCACCACCACACACACACACACAAAAAAAAAATCAGTTTCACTTCAGACCTTTTTCACTGTGTGGCCTCCCTCCCTTTGTCCCCTTTCCCACTTGTCAGCTTGATGTTGCTCCTTTCATTGACTTTATTTTTCTGCATGCATTTTACATGACCCTCTACACATTTTTATAGGATTATGCACACTTAAGTTCATCACTTAAAATAATATTATCATATTCTATTGTGTTTTAACACCATAGTATCTTAGCCCCTCTGTCTGGGACCATTGTTACCTTTTCTTTTTAAGAAATAGTGCAGCTGTGAATATTTTTGTACAAATTAGCATCCCCCTCCCCCTTTTTTTTTTGTTCCTGACATCTGTACCCAAAGAGATATCCTGCATCAGAGGGTCAGTTTTCTTGTTTTCTAGAAGAATCTGAACTGATTTATATTGTGGGAGTACATTTTTAGGTCTTCTCTGTGATTTTAGGCTGTGCAATTTTAATTTTTGCTGGTTTAGTAGGCATAAATATGTGCCTACATATATATGTGCCCTGTGATGATTTGATTTTTATATTTTTATATTTTGGCACATTTTAAAATCAAATGTGTGAAAATCTCTTATCAAGGTGAACTTTAATGTTGATGTCTTGTAATTTTATCAGGTCTTACATAGTTTGGATATGAGCTTCTGGTCATGATAGATTACATCTTTCCCCTTTCTGTTATTGTTTTCTGTTTGTTCCATGACATTTTTACTGTAAAACTCTTTTATTAGTGTTTACATTTTAATACTGAGTTATGTCATCTCTGATGATATCCTTTATTCTTGGCCAGAAATTATTTTCTACTTTAGAAGTAGAATAAAAAGAGTATTCTGTTATTTTCTAGGCTGTTTTAAATTTTTTTTTTTTTTTTTAACTTTAGAAGTGTTGGGGCTGGAGTCTAGAGCCGTGAGCATGTGTTTTACTACTGAGCCATACCGGCCCCCTTCTGTCAACTTTTATTAGTGATATTTCTCCCTTTTGTTTCTTATGGTTTGACATATATTAAGCAAATATCACAAAATGTATCTATTTCTGGACTTTACATTTTATGGTATCATTTATTTAAAAAATCAACTTAATATGTATTTTATTTATAATGTTTTATGTTTATTTTATCGTTTTGTGGTACTGGTGATTGATCCCAGGGTCTTGTGCTTGCTGAATACTTGTTCTATCATTGTGCTATACCCTCAGCTATGATGCAGTGTATTTTTTGGTAAGGTTTATGACTATGACAGAGAACATGTTTATTTTTTAAAAAAACTTTTGAAAACACCTAATCAAATGTAATATGTTGTCTTTTGTTAAATGACTTTCTAATTTTATCTAAATGATCTCATTTTAAGAGGAAAATCTAGAAGCACATGCTAAATAATAGTTTATGGGTTTCATTGCATACTATTTTGCAGACAAGTTTTAAAAATCCATTTGCAAGTGTTTGTTACTAGTATATAAAATAGCCATTTACTGTTATCAGTTAACTCATATCCTATGACCTTGCTAAATTCACTTATTTCTTCATAATCTTTATATCTTTTATCTCTGTCTTTACTCTTATTTGCCTTTTTTCAATCTACATGCTACAGTAACAGGCACATAGTTGAGCTAATATTGTTACAATGTTCTTGTTGTGACAGGACTCCTCCATAGCCTGGTTTATAAACCACAGATACAGTGGTGGAGATTTTCATTATTAGAAACTTTAAAAAAGTTAATCCTGAGTTATTGGAACTTTAAAGATTACTTTTTATATATTTGCAATGAGCATTAACATCTATTTTGATATTATCATTTGTATTCTACTGAAATGCAGTATAAGGAATTTTGATAGGTTGTTTGACAGGTGTTTCGGAAGTCTGTTTTTTGTTATCGGAGGGGTGAGATTAACAGATGCTTAATGAAATCCACTTCCTTGGAGGAAAGGTGTCTGCTTTCATAGTTTGTGTTTATAGAGAAGAATGCTAGGCAAAGTGAAAAGAAAAAAAAAAGAGAGAGAAAGATGAAATTGAGATTGAGAATTAAGTATCAAAATGCGAACAGTATCTTTGCTCGTTTTAGTAAAATTGTGTCTTTAATTCAATAAAGTTATGTGCTTTGAAATGAGAGAAAAACATAAATAGATTCAAATCTAACCCTGACAATTCCAAGCTGTGTGAACTTGGGAAAGTGATTTATCCAGAGCGTGTTTTGTTTGTTTGTTTTTAAACTATAAAGATGAAAATACTTATAAGCAGCTTGCAGTGGTTAGTATTAGAAATAATATACCAAATGAAGCTGGCACATATTGTGCACCTAGTAAACCTAGCTAGGATTATTATAGGACTCTACCCTTTATTATTTACTTTTCAAGTTATTTATTTATTAAATTGTTATAATTTTATTCATATTTATTTATTCATGTGTACACAAATGAAGGAAGCAATATCTTTGAAGAACCCTGTCCTTCTAAAAATATCTAACACTTTGTGTTCCTGGACACTTGCACTGATGAATATGGAGGAAAGTGATTCAAATATGACAGTGACTGGGGCTGGGGATGTGGCTCAAGCGGTAGTGCGCTCGGCTGGCATGCGTGCAGCCCGGGTTCGATCCTCAGCACCACATACCAACAAAGATGTTGTGTCCGCTGAAAACTAAAAAATAAATATTAAAAAATTCTGTCTCTCTTCTCTCTCTTTAAAAAAATATACTTTAAAATATGACATTGACAATGATGTCAGACCCTTTGCCAAATTTCTTTCCCTTTCTCTCCTTACCCCCTTTTGAAGAGTCAGACAAGCCTGTTATTTTCCAGGGTCTCTGAGGCTCTCACCTGACTGTGAAGGTTGTCTGCATTTGCTAAATGGAGGGCTCAGCTGTCCAGGAACACCCGCCCCTCAGGGCTGGACTGTGAGTCATTGGGGGTCACTGCAGATCACTGCAAGAGCCAAGGGGACGTTCAGCAGGCTTTGTCTCCAAGATTTATCTCTCTTTCCCTTCCCTTTTTCTGACTTCTTGGCCAGGCATCCTTGGCTAATGTTATATCCTGTCTCTTTCTTCTAGAACTCTGAAGGTGGACTCTATGTATGCATGAATACATTCTTGGCCTTTGGAAGGGAACACGTTGAAAGACATTTTCGAAAAACTGGACAGAGTGTGTACATGCACCTGAAAAGACATGTGCGAGAGGTGAGATGAACATTTTTGGAGAACTTGATTTGATATCTTCCCTGCAGCATTGTCTGAGCATGTTTTATCATACAGAGAGTTTACTATGCCTGCATAAATTCTGATTCTCCTGGATGATGGAATTAAAAACTGTACTGTTTGTAGAAATGCATGGATTGCCCCCAAACCTAATCTTAACCAGTTTTCTTTTCTTCCTCTAGACCTCTGAATGGAGTTGTCTTAACATGAGTTAAGGCAAGGATTGACTGGGTAGAAAAATCAATTTAAGTTTAACTGGGTACAGTGACACATTGCCTCTAATCCCAGTGACTCAGGAGGCTTCGAGTTTGAGACCACCGGCCTTAGCAACTTAGCAACGAGGCTGTAAGCAACTTAGTGAGGCCCTGCCTCAAAATAAAAAATAAAAAGCGTTGGGGATGTGGCTCAGTGGTAATGTGCCCTTGGGTTAAATCCTCAGTGCTAAAAATATATAAATAAAAATGAATTTAAAAATGTAGAAAAGTATAGAAAATAATGCCGGAGATACTCATCATAGACCCCAAAGTCAGAACTGAAAACATTAAATGCTTTTGCTTCAGAATAGTTTTTTCCTCCTTTTTTTTTAAAAAAATATTTTTTATTGATGGATTATAACTATTCCATAATAGTGGGATCATTATACCTTTTTTTCCTTTTTTTTAAATTGATAGGAATGTAGCTTTCCTTCCCTCCTAGGTGAAAGAATCACATCATTACTGTGAATCACTTTTTCTCATTCTCATACATGTCATTATATTTATTTAAATATGTGTATTCACAAACAATGCATGGTATAACTTCATGTATTTAAAGATGTAGATACATGCAATCACACTTCTACTTATATTTCTGTGTAGTTTTCCCTCTCAATGTTGTTTTGGAATCTATCCATGTTGAATTGCATCTGGATATACTTAGTTATTTTAGTAGTTATTTGGTATTCCATCTTATGAGTACCATGTAATTTATACTAGTCTCATTGATAAAGTTAAATAGTTTCTTTCTTTTTTATTTCCTATTATAAACAATGCAACAATATGTACACTTCTCCTAGGAGTACACATACAAGATTTATTTAGGAAATATATCTTAGAAATGGTATTGCTAGCTTATGAGTGCATTTATCTTTATTTTTATTAGATGAAGATAAATGCCTCCATAGAGTGATTACACCAACTTGCTCCCCTGTCTGCAGTGATTTTGAATTACTGTTTTCCCATACGCTCACCAGCCCTTAGCCAGACTTTTTTTTTTATCATTATTTTAAAAATATTTATTTAGTTGTAGGTGGACACAACACCTCTATTTCATTTCCATGTGATGCTGAGGATTGAACCCAGTTCTCCACGCATGCTAGGCAAGCGCCCCACCCTTGAGCAACAACCCCAGCCCTTAGCCAGACTTTTGATTTTTGCCAGTCTATTGGTTATGAATTGACACCTAAATATTTATCATTTACTTTTTTGGGGGTTGAACACCTTTTTGTGTATTTATTGTCCATTTTATTGTTTTCTTTTTTTTCCTGATTTGCCTATTTATGTTTTTTTGCCTCTTTTTTGTGGTTTATCTTTTTCTTTGTAAGTTTAATGAACTCTTTTTTCATTCTGGGTACCAAATCTTTGCCTGTTATATGCAAAATTTTCTTATGGTCTGTGGTTTATCTTTTGTCTTTTTACTATTTTTTTTTTAATGGTAAGTGGTAGATACCCATGTATTTTTTTTCTACATTTTTTTATTGGCACATTGTAGCTGTATATAATGATGGGATTTGTTGTTACATATTCATATGTACACACAATATAACAAAATAATTTGGCTGATAGTCTTTTCACATTTTTTATGAAAACAATTTGTGGAGTTTTAAATTAAATTGTAGTCAGGTTTACTAAACTGTTTTTTCTTATAAGTTATGCTGTTTGTATCTTTTCTAAAAAACTGTTTCAGAACTGAAGGTCATAAAGATATTTCTTCTAGGAGTTTGATTTTTAAAGCAAGTATATGCATATGTGTATGAGAGTGTTCTAAAATTTTAAGTTTTGAAATTTTGTATAATTTATTTTTATATTTGTATAATCTATTTTTTTCTATGTCGATAACTGGCTGTCCCCCTACTAATAAAGCATTGCTTTTCAGAATGGGTTGATTCATGGTGCCATCTTTTTTAAAAAAAATTTTTTTTACTGTAGATGACAAGATACCTTTATTTTATGTGGTGCTGAGGATCGAACCCAGTGCCTCACACATGCTAGGCAAGCACTCTGCCACTGAGCTCTAGCCCCAGCCCCTATGGTGCCATCTTTTTTATATTCTAGCTTGACATTCATACTGTGGTCATATTGGGACTCTTGCTTGTGTTCTATCTTATTTGTCTCAGCATATCTGGTAGCGCAAGCACTCTTTACATGTTTGTTTTCTCCCCAGAACTTTGTTGGGTATTTTTGGACATTTATTTTTCTAAAATGGATTTTGGAATCAGTTCATCTGGGTAAAAAAAGTCCTACTGTGATTTCGATCACGGTCACATTGACTTCATAGATCAACCTATAATCCACATTGCAAGGATTATTTCTGGGAGTTTCATGAGGGCCTGGACTTTGTCTGCTTTGTTCATTTCTGTGTGTTACCTTGAATAGATCTTAGCATACAGTAGGTGTTTCACAGATATTTATTGAATGGCCATTTGACCAGACTTTTCTCTATTTATTCAGGTCTTTTATTTTGTTCAATAATATTTTGTAATTTTTGGTAAAGGGATTTATATTTTGTTAGTTTTTTAGGAAACTTATAATTTTTGTTACTAACGTGACCGCTATCTTTTATTTCTTACAAGTTTTGTTACTTATTCATGTTACAAATTTTGTTACTTATTGATGTTGTGTTATATAATTGGTTAATGATTGGGTATGTTATATAGTCTTAATAGTTTGTAGACTATTTTTCATCTTCTAGTCAGTTTTGATTTGAATTTTATTTAGTATCTCACCTTTGCCTACCTAATTGATCTTGGTTTAACAGAAAGGCCAGGAGGTCAGATAAGTCACATATTCAAAGATTAGCTTTAAAATAATTTAATTTGGGCCTGACATATGAGATTTACATTCACTACTACTGTTAGGTCGTAAATGGCAATTCTTTTTTTGTGTGTGTGTGTGGGGTGTTGCTGGTATGGGGTTTGAACTCAGGGGCACTCTACCACTGAGTCACATCCCCAGCCCTGGTTTCTATTTTATTTAAAGACAGGGTCTCACTGAGTTCCTTAGCACCTTGCTGTTGCTGAGGCTGGCTTTGAACTTGTGATCCTCCGGCCACAGCCTCCTGATCTGCTGGGATTACAGGTGTGCGCCACCATGCCTGGCTCACACAATTCTTATGAAGTCTACTTTGTCCCATATATCTTAGTGTAGGGTGATGAGCTTTTAAGACACAGGAGTTGGGAGATGGAAAGAAAAGGAAAAAAAAAAAAAAAGAAAGAAAAACTGAGGCCCAGAGACTTGTAAGTTGCTCAAGTTCACAAAACCTGCAGCAGCGTTTTGGAATGCTGATTATTTTTTATTATCAGTTCTGCCTCTGAAATTTTAAGTTAAGCATTTTACTCTTTGGCAACAAACTCTACTCATTTTGACTTTTACTTGTTCATTTCTATTTTGATCTGTTCTTCCTCCTTGAGTCCCCTGGGCCTGTGACTTGTTTAGCCTGCCTTTCATGTCTTATGACAATAAATATTCTGTCATCTACAGTCCCCTTAATTGATACGTATCCTCTTGTCTTGCCTCCTTAATTATCCACCAGAACCCCAGTTAGCCCATTTAAGTCTCCCTCTGTTTCCATACACAGATTGCAGGAAACTCCATAGCACCATGGGGTTTGGGACTATATTGTCTATTTTGCATTACTGTAACAAAATACCCGAGGAAAGATAGCTTTATATAAAAAAAGAGTTTTATTTAGCTCATAGTTTTGGAGGCGGAAAGTCCAAAAAGCATTACACAAGATCTGGAAAGGATCCCATGGCCAATGACTGATGGCAGAGTGAATGAGGGGGCCAGAAACCTGTTTTGGGAGACTAATAATTCCTACAGTCCCTTCTGTAGGAATGGAGATCTAAGGAGAGATGTTTAAAAAGGTTTCACCACTGCCCAGTACCACCCTGAAGACCAAATCTCCAAAGCATGAACCTCTGGGGGCTTTGGGCAAGTAACATCAAAGCATCCCAGGGACCAGGTCAAATTTCTGTTCCCGTCCTTCTGTTGAGCCCTCGTACTCAATTTGTCCTCTCCTACTGCCTTGAGTAGCCACTCTGAACGTTGGCTACCTTCCTCAAGCCTTTACTAGTACTTACTGTTCTCAGAAAATTATTTTGACTTACACTTTGGAGAGAAAACTGGGACCCTGGACAGGCATCCACATAATTTCTTTTATAGAATTCGTCTCCAAGTTTTCACCTCTGTTCCCTCCCGTCTCAGCAGGAGGATTCCCATCTCTCCTCCCAGTCGGTCCTGGCTCCTCCTACCTCAGTTAAACTTGCTCCTTCATTATTTCTGCTCTCTCTTATAGCCTCAGTGTCTTCTGGCTTATTTTCTCCGGCCTAAAACAGAACACTTCACCAAACCGTCCCTCCAGTTTGTGTCCTCTTGTAGGCATCGCGTCCTTCAACTGAAGCATCTCTAGAGACAGTTCTTGGGGTCTCTTCTACATCTCCCTTTAGGCATGCCTTATAGTCCGATTGATTTCGTTAATCCACCCAGAGTGCCCAGGAGGTGGGTGAGCTCCGTGGCCACCATGGATGGAGACATTTTAGCTCTGATGTTGCTTGGTTTTTGGGTGTGTGAATATTTGAGTTTGTTCTTCCCCTGGAACTGTTCCTCCTCGGCTTCCTTTGGTACCACCATGTCTTAGCTTCCTGCCTCCTTTCTGACTGCCTTCTCCCCGTGTTTTAAGCGAGCATCTGTTCCTTCTTTCACCCCTGTGTTAGTGGCCTATCCTAGGATGCCATTTGATCATCCTGCCTTCTTTCTCTGAAAGATGCCCTTCCTCACATCAGTGTCACCCACATCCTTGTGCATTCACTCCCTGAGCTGATGGCTTCCAAATTAACACCTCTCCAGAGCTGAGGATCTGACCATCCAACTGTGACCTGGATTTTTCTTCTCCAATATAGCATAGGCTTCAGGTTCATATATCAAGTTCGGTGTGCCCAGACGTACAAATTATCCTCTTTCTCAAAATTGTCCTTCCTCTTGGATGCTAGGTCCTAGACATTCTTTGGGCTCACTTTCCTTCTTCTCTATTTGGTGATCAAGTCTGGTTACTTGGTTTTCCCAAATAGCTCTGAAGTCCATCCTATCTTCTTCATGTTTGCTCTTCTCATCTGAGTGTTCAATGTCCCTGGAAAGAACTGGCACAGTGGCTTTCTGACTGGTTTTCCTTCCTTTAAACTGGCTGCCGTTGGTCCCTCCTAGTCTGCACCCTCCCCTAGAGTGATCTTTCCCAGTGCATAAATCTGTGCATCTTGGCATCCTGAAGCTGCAGTCTCTGATGTCTCACCCTGGGAATAGGCATTTGGCCTCAGTTCAGACTTTTGCATGGTTACAAGGTGCTCATTATCTGGTCCCCACAGCCTTTATAACCCTCACTCTTACTCCAGCAACTTCATGCTCTGTACCTGGCAAACCACTCTCCTTTCTGGAACACCCTGAGGTTTCATGCCTTTGTGTATGCTCTTTTCTCTGTTTGGGATGCCTTACTTCAACCCTTATTCCTTTTTTACCTATTGTACTCTCTGTGGTCAAAATACCCATCTGTCCGTCCATCCATCCATCCATCCATTCATCCAAATATTTATGAGTAGCTGCTCTTTTCAGGTATTGCTGTTCTTGTTACATGACCAGCCCTGCCCCTACGCCTACTCCAGATGAACCAAGCATTTCCTCCTCCTTTTAATATGATTGTACCTTTTAAAAAATTTGTCTTGATTCTTGCCACAATTTATTTATTGGTGGTTGTTTATGTATGTTTCCCTACACTGCTGGTGAGCTCAAGAGATGGAATGTGTCTTCATTCAGTTTGTACCCTGATCCTTAGCATAGAATCTGACACCCGGGCACAGCCATATTTGATGGTAGCGTAGTTCTCAAACCCTGCCGATTTCCACTGTGGAATGATGTAGGAGCAGAAGCATAGGTGATGGTCTTTAGGGGGAAGTCCAACCCCCTACTCCCAAGTCTTTGCGTGTATCTCACCATCAGGGAGAGCCCCATGTCCTAGGAAGTCTTCATGCAGCCTCTTTCCTTTGTTCTACCTCCACCATCATGCAGAAATAGGGGTGGGGGTGGGGTGGTGAGATTGGAACCATGAAGAGGACACCATAAACTGCCATCGAGATTTCAGGTTATCTTCAGGATTGTTAAGTGAACCTTTGGTTCCATTTCATCTCTTTTTGAGGAAGGTGAGTGGTGGGGAGGGGAAGGATTCTAAGAGAGGAGACATGTATTTGGCCTCAGTATTTGGAGGAACAGGTTTTTGAAAGCTGAAGTATTCCATAATTTCATTATTCCCAAGATGTGAATGGTAAGCCTTAGTAGAAGCTGTAAAAATCTTAATCTGAGATGCACAAAAATGAGTTGGCCTTCAATATCAAATATTGATTGAAAGATGATCTTCCTCACATCAGTGTCACCCACGTCCTTGTTCATTCACTCCCTGAGCTGATGGCTTCCAAATGAACACCTCTCCAGAGCTAAAATGAGTTGGCCTTCAATATCAAATAATGAAATGTGGGAAAGTAGACTTAGGACTCCTAAAACACATTAAAGCTGTAGAAAGTGCACAGCAAAACTCTGACACAGTAGCCACTTGGAAGGATCCTGGGGTTGGTGCCACATGCTACAATCTGTTGGAAACATGCTATTCTCTAATAACTGAAAAAAAATATGCAGTGTGGACATGGTTTTCATCATTGGATGCAAAAGTTATGGTAGTTCTATCTGAGAATCAAGCTACTTGTGTGAGCATCAGATGAATGACCTCTTAGTCCCACTGCTTCTCAGGCATTTGTTCATTGCTGCTGCTGACGTTCACCATTGGCAAAAAAATATCTAAAGCTTAGGATCACAGCCACCTGATGGTGCTGCAGAAAGCTTGAGGGAGGCTGGATTGAGGCTTCATATGACAAGGGTATCAGAGATGCACATTGATATTTGTCAGATCTTTTAATAATAGTTGTAGAGAATGCCTAGGACCAAGCTCTGGGGATCCCCTGAGTAAGCAAGGGAACAGGACTCTGACTTCTTGGAGTCACCATTGTCTTTTCCTTTTGTCAGGCATGACAAGAGACAGCCTCTCTTTGGAGGCCTCTTTTCCCAGTCCTCTTGGCAGCACTTGCTAATTGAAACCCAAGCATCTACTTCATCTTGATCCCTGGTTACCACCTCACTTTCCAGAAAAGTTTTCTTTATAACTTGGTGAAAATAATCAGGTGGGACCATAGCATTGCCCTCTACCTACCTGCATGGAACTGGGTGCAGTTCCTATTTATCCTGGAATTTCTAGATCGGGTTGACTATTTCCCCTGAAAATTGGGAACCTCTGAAATACACACATGTGCACACACGCGCGCGCGCACACACACACACGCATGCACGCACACTCATATATATATATATATATTTTCTCAAACTTTATTCTGTAGGCTGCGTTTTAATGATCTCTTTCTCTTTTTTTTTCCCCCAGAAGGTAAGAGGGGCATCTGGTGGAGCTTTGCCAAAAAGGAGGAATTCCAAGATTTTTTTAGGTAATGTAAATCATTGTCAGCAGTTTCCTCAGATTTCCTCTGTGTGTATGTGTGTGCGTGTGCATGTCTGAATTACAGTAATTATAGGTTCTTTATTGTTCTACAATATAAGGATGACAGGCTCAAATTAAATCAAGAGGTTCTGACTCCACTTTGCATTTACCTGGTGGTGACGGTAGCTTTGGCACCCTTAGTTGGCTCTAGTGCTTTGAAGTGATTATGTTTATAGTGACTAGAGTCACTTGAGAACCTAGCTCTGGTCTCTCTTTTCATTGACTGGGAAGAAGAGCCAGTTTTTCTTTTTTTAAGAAAAATTAGCCTGGGCTGGGGATGTGGTTCAAGCGGTAGCGCGCTCACCTGGCATGCATGCGGCCCGGGTTCAATCCTCAGCACCACATACAAACAAAGATGTTGTGTCCGCCAAAAACTAAAAAATAAATATTAAAAAATTCTCTTTCTCTCTCTCTCTCTCTCTTTAAAAAAAAAAATTAGCCAAACTGCAAGTTTTTGGATTTCAGCAGTTTGTCCATTAATGTCCCTTTTGATTACACAACCCAGTCCAGGATCCCACTTTGTATTTAATTTTCATGTGTCCATCACCTTTTCCAATCTGTGATAGTTCCTCAGGCTTTCTTTGTCTTTAATAATTGTGACACTTTTGAAGACTATTGGTCAGTTATTTTGTAGATTTTGCCTCACTTTGGGTTTGTTTGATGTTTTATCATGAAGAATCTGAAGTTACGTATTCCTGGGGAAATTTCCACAAAAGAAATGTGTCCCTCTCAGTGCATGCAATCAGGAGGTACATGACATTGGTATGGCTTCATGCTGGTGATGTTGAACTTGATCACTTGTTAAGGTTGTGTCTACAGGGTTTCTCACTGTGAACTTATAATGTAATTAATAAATACCTTGTGGATGCTTTGAGACTAAACTAATGTCATACTTTCTTAGAGTATTTTAAAAATTGATTTTACCATCTATGAGTGGATCTTGCTTGTAATAATTATTACGGGGTATTTGTCTAATGGTGGTATTTTAATTTCCCTCATTCAAGAACAGTCAGTTTTGCTTATGTTGACTTCTATATCATAAAACTGTGGTCATATTTCATATTAGGCTTCTGATATAGTTTCCTCAGGAGAAAAAAATGATTCGATGTTTGACCAACCAGTTTACATCTCTTATTTGAAAGAAATCTCAAAATTGCTTGAATAGTATGATTTCATTTTGGTAAACAAAACAAAACAATTAAACAAACAAAAAAAAATATATAGTGTATATATGTATATGTGTACATATATGTATGTTTGTATGCATGCATGTATGCATATGATTGTCTTTGTATGTACATATGTGTATATATACACACACCCATATATAAATATATAAATGGGAGACTGGAAGAATGTACTCCAAATTGTGAACAGTAGCTCCTTCCTGGTGATAAAATGATTCTGATTTTTTAATTTGTATTTAAACTTTTCCATAACAAATATATGTTATCGTTGCAGTGAAGTCTCATGCATTATTTGATAAGTAGACTCACTGAAACAGTCATGGAGCTGAGTTTCCTTCCTGGTTTGATTCTCAGTTACTCTGTGCTAGGCCCAGTTTTGCTGTCTTCTCTCCTGCTTTCCAGCTCTGGGTTTTCTTTAGAAGGCTTACTTGCCATTGCTTTTTCCACCCTGGTCAGTCTTTCCCATTTCTTAATGTGCCCCAATCAACCAACCAACCCAAACCAGCCTTGCTGAAATGATTGAATGCATTGTGATGCTCTGGTTTTTATTTAGTCTTTTGGTTCCTTCCACTGATACATAGTTAATGTGAAATCTGAATTAAATGACATCAGTATGAACTTCTTGAAGGTAGAAATAATTTAACATTTTGACATACTGTTGCTACATATTTATTTATTTTTGGTTGAGTGAAGTTAGCAAAACTCTTAGCCTTTATTAAAACTTTGTGTCTTTTACTGAAGAGACTTTGAGGTTGCTTTTTTTTTTTTAGTAATTATTTTGATATAGAGGATATTGTCAAGTCACTATTTAAAAAATTTATTTAACCAATTGAATAGAGGAAAGGGACCAGGGGGAGGAAAGAAGAGAAGGAAACCGGAGGTTCCTGGGAATGAAATTGACCAAATTATATTTTATATTGTGTGCATGTATTTTATATGATGATGTAAGAATGAATCCCACCATTATGTATAGTTGTGATGTACCAACAAAAATTAATTAAAACTTAAAGGTAAGCTCTGAGTTTTTGTACTTTACACTCCATGGGCCCCTTTGATTGTTACCCATCATTTCATTTCGATGGGATTTTTCTTACTAGCCACTCTGTTCAATCAACATTTTGTGACTCAGAAGACTACAGGATATATCTGAAACTCAAAGCCCAGCCTGAGTGTTCTGTTTGGACTATGTTCATTTTAAAAAAATTTAAACTGGAATGGCATTAGCTCTCTGGGGCTTTCTCTAGACCCCATTTCTCCCTCTTGTTTTGCCCTCAAGTGTATTTACGTTAGTGCCTCCATCTGTGTAAGATCTTAGTGTTGCAGGCTTTGAGTGACAGTTTTCTCCACCACTGCTTCTCATGTTCCAGGAGCAAGCATTTTTCTCTTTTCACACTAATCACAGCTCTTGAGTTCAAGTAGATATATCCTGTAGTGGTGGGTCCTATTAGGATTATTTCCAGTTTATGTAACAGAAAGCTTTAGATATTGACATCTTTAAATAAGATTCGTGCTTATTTCTCTCATGTGAAGGATATTGGGAAGCAGTTAAGTACAGAATAATGGGATGGCCACGTGTTCATTAGGGATCTTGATTTTCTGTATATTTCTGCTTTATCCTCCCATCTTGGCCTGTGACTTCCAACCTCATGGTCATTTGGCCCAAAGTCGGTTTAGGGACTCCAACCATCTCCTTCCCATTTGGAAAGCAAAAAAGAGGAAGGGGGAAGGAAAAGAAAAAAAATGTAATTTTCCAGTGTAATTACCTGCTTTTTGTCTGACTTTTCAAAGATCCCCACTTGGAGTACACCTCTCTGATCAGAACTTGGTCACACCCTGCTGCAGAAGAGACTAGAAAATAAAGTCTACTAACTGCTTCACTGAGTGAAGTTGGGGGTTCTTACTAAACAGAAAAGGGAGCACAGGTAGTGGGAGGCCGCTAGTAGCTTCTGCCATACACATTTCCCTTTTTGAAAGGGACATTAGGGTCATCTCTTTATAGAGGGGAAAAGAACTCAGACCTGTTTGGCAATTTCTTTTCATTTCTTTGACTGGGAAGCACCATCTCACTAGTTCTGAAATGTAGTTGTTGGGATGCCCTGCCTTCCCCTTCATAAAGCAGACGTAGATGGCCAATGCTTTATTTTGGATTGAAGCTTTTTTTTTTTTCCTCCCCTTCCATTCCCCTGATGATTGTGTGAATAATTCCTTTTCCAGTGACTCAACAGTGACATTAGAAATCACTGTTTGATTACAGCCTTTAATAATGATTTTGTCAGGGAGGTTGAGGCCTTTAGCTGGTACTGAACAGCTGGCCCGAGCCTCCTGCGTGTCATCCGCCTCTCAGTGGACAAGTCATCCTTCCTCTGAAACACTTTGCTATCCATTCAAGTGAAATGACCTCATCTCCAGGCTTTGTTGGCAATTTGTTCTTTAATCAACAACTGTGATTATGGGTAATGTCAAAATCATTTTGAATTCTATACTATTTTGCATTTAGCATTTAAGAATATTTTCTGAACACCTAACCTATGGACAAAGCTTAAAATTTTACAAAAAAAAAAAAAAAAAAAAAAAAAGAATTGTAAAAGACTGTGTAGTGAAAAATTTATCTCCCTTCCCTGTCTCCCAGCCACTTGTTCCCAGAGACAAATGATATTTTCAGTTGGTTCATCTTTGTACACCTTGTTTTTCCTTTCAGCACTTGTCTGAACATAGGCCATGCTTTTAGGTTTTTTCCCGCCCCCTGTGGATGGTTGGGAGCCATTGACACTTTGGTTCCCAAACTGTGCTCTGAGGCACCCTAAGATGCTGCAGTGGACTCACAGGAATATTTTAAATATTTGAGGGAACAGAGATGATCAAACCTGCATGAACTAACCTTGATGTTAGTTTTATCCTGTATTCCTTCCAGTGACTTCATCTCTTTGAAAATTCGAGTGTTTTTTTTTTTTTTCCTTTAAGTTAGTTGTTTCTATGGCCAAAGACCAGGACCTTATCAAGATCAACGTGGAGGGGTGGCAGTGTCCAGTCTGATTTAAGGAGAAGTTGTGCAGTTCACCTGGTGCACACATCTCATTAGTAAAGAATGGTGGTTAAGAATGAGGTAAAACAGTTTCTAACAATATGTGTGGATTAAGTTTTCAAGTGACTACTAAGTGATACCACAAATACTTAGTTTTCTGGACCTAACTACTAAATGAACAGAATGATCAGGTATTTCCTTCGGCTTAGGTCCCCCCATGAAAAAACTGTTGGGTAATTTTTCATTGATGTTTTTAGATACCATTAGGTGGTCTTTTAGGAAGATAACTTGCAACAACATGAGAGTTTGTGATTTTCAGAAGTTAACTGACATAAAACTAGAGTGTTTTATGAGAAAGAAGGAAGGAGGCAGGGAGTTAAGGGAGTCCAGGATCTTCAAAGAAATATCCTGGGGCTTACATTATGATTCTGGCCTAAATGTTCATACATCTGTATATATAACTATATATCTATCTCCACACACACACACACACACACGTATTTGTACATACACATGTAGCAAAAAAGCTACAAATGTGTGAATAACTGGAAATGCATTTAAAATACCATCTCATTGGTATGCCATAAAAACAGTGTTCAATACTCATATTTTTGTTGAGTCTCCTTTGCCAGTTTTCATGAATAGGAGTAAATGAGTTAAGTTCCTTTGTGTTTAAAGAGTGGAGCATTGAAGAGCTACCACCAAACCTCAGAGAGCTCAAATTCCACTTTTTGATTTAGCTATAGCATTCATACTCAATGAGAAACAAGTTGAAAACAGAAAATTTGAGAAAAATTCTGAGATTGGGCCTGTTCAGACCACTCATCCAAGCTTTTGGGACCAG
The DNA here is from genome assembly GCF_052094955.1 of Ictidomys tridecemlineatus. Classification (NCBI taxonomy): domain Eukaryota; kingdom Metazoa; phylum Chordata; class Mammalia; order Rodentia; family Sciuridae; genus Ictidomys; species Ictidomys tridecemlineatus. The sequence goes on from NC_135479.1 coordinate 123,670,216, forward strand.
AAGGTGTAAATAACTCCATTTACCATTTCCTTCTGGAATGGGTCAAAGGAGGAGTTGTGTTTTCAAGGGGCTTTTCCCTCATGCCCTCTTCAAAGGTAAATAGTTGGTCAGATTTTGCAGCCACAGGACAGATTGTTCACCTCCAGCACATATGATGAAGTCAGCGTGGTCAAGCCAAGAGGGCTCTGCAAGAGGAATTGGAGCCTTGGATTTATTTTGTACTGCCCAGGCTTCTGGGAGAGAAGGGTGTAGTCCCAGCCTTTTCTCCCAGGGACCTGGGAGATTATTAAAGTGGAATTGGGAAGAAGTTTAGCTTTGCTTTGTTTTAACTTAGAGAAAGAGCTTTTCTAGGTATTGCCAATAATAGCCACATTGGAAAGTAGGGAGCCCCAGTCCTGTGGGTCCCCACAGTATGATTACTCTGTAGGTTCCTCAATTAGATATTATTTGCATTGCGAGACTTGATTTAAAGAAATATGTAAATTTTAGATCATACTTGGGGCTCTGGAGCCTTATGTTCAGAAAGCCTTAGATTTGTCTCTTAAAATCAGCATGGAGGTCACCTCTGCTAAGGCTTTTCCCTACTTAAGATGTTTGGGAAAGATCATGAGCCCCTTCCATTCTATTGAATTAGAAGTACAAGTAAATTATAAACTAAGTGTAAAGAAGTAAAACGAAGTTCTGCTTGTCTTACTGCTTCTTGTCATTGGCTGTTCCTGGACACACAGGAGCAGCCAATGAGAACAGCAGCACAACACCTCCTTGGGTATCCTTGCTTTGCTGTCATCCATCCTGAGCACACTAGTGATCTTGGCTTCCTGAAGTCTCCTTTTATGAATGTGTGCTGAGTGCATGGTGTATGTGGGGGCACTGTGCAGAATTTGGGGATATGGGAGGTGAATACGACTTGTTCCCTCTCTGAGCTCATAATTGAGAAGCATTTGAAGATCTACCTTCTCCACACTTAGATCATCTGAAAGATTCCCACACAGTGCCATGGTTTTCCTGAAACTTATTTCAGGATTACTTCTGAGCTGGTGCAGCTAAAGGGAGGGGAGGCATTTTGGATGGTGTTAACTGTTGGGAATGTGGAGAGGGTAATGAAGATGTGATGCTGGTGATTATCTGTGAGTCTCTTGGACTCATTAGATCCTATTAGGTGCCTTAAGACCTTATCTTGCTTAATCCTGTTAATCTTATGCAGTAGATAATATTATCTATAGCTTACTCATGAGGAAAATGAACTTGGAAAAAACTCACTGGGGGTGACAGAGTTAGTAAATGTTAGAACAGAATTTCTTTTGGACTTTGTTTGCTTATTCAGACCATGTAAGATTTGAATTAGAATTAGTGAATATGTTTTCTTTGGAAAAGGGACAAATATTATCTTATATGAATCCAAACTGTACATGAACACAAGATTTGCACTTTGGAAAATGTGGTATATATATACACAATGGAATATTATTCAGCATTAAAGGAGAATAAAATTGTGACGTTTGCAGGTAAATGGATGGAATTGGAGAATATAAAGCTAAGTGAAGTTAGCCAATCCCCAAAAACCGAATGCTGAGTGTTTTGTCTGATTTAAGTATGGTGACTCGTAATGGGGTTGGGGGGGTGGACATGGGAGGATTAGCTGAACTCTAGATAGGTCAAAGGTGAGGGAGGGGAAGGGAGGGGGCATAGGGTAGGAAAGATGGTGGAATGAGATGGACATCATTACCCTAAGTAAATGTAAGAAGACATAAATGGTGTGACTCTATTTTGTGTACAACCAAAAGTATGAAAAATTGGGCTCTATATATGTAATATGAATTGTAATGCATTCTGCTGTCATACACACACACACGTGTGTGTGTATATATATATATATATAATAAATTAAAATAAATAATAAATTAAAATAAAAAAGAGATTTGTCCTTGGTTATTTAAAATGGTTACATGTGCAAAAACAAAGAATATTTTAAGAGCAAAGTTCACCCACTCAATATTTTCATTGGTGCAGGTTTTTTTCCAATTTTTATCTATGAACATAATATAAAGTTGTCTGGAGAGTGAAGATGAATTTTTAGTGTTAACATAGCAAAAACAGTTCCATGTTTCTGCATAGTCTAAATAACTGTCATTTAAATAATATTCTGTTGAGTTGAATGTCATTTTTGTTGAACATTTTAGGTTCCAGGTTTTTTTTTAATAGATATAGATAGTGGGACATTCAAATTTTTATAGCACATACAATGCCTTTTTGTTTGAATTATTTGCTTAAATAAATGTCTTTCATTTCTTTTTAAGCTAATAGAATCTTTAAAATCATCTTTTATTTATTTATTTATTTATTTTAAAAAAATTTTTTTAATATTTATTTTTTAGTTGGTGGACACAACATCTTTGTTGGTATGTGGTGCTGAGGATCGAACCCGGGCCGCACGCATTAACCTTTCATGGCTATCTAGCCATGTTGTTTGGTTCTTCATTTTGTAGTTTCTGATTCTTACTATTTAGAATCTTTTCTTGAAATGTTTGGATTGTCTTTTCTCTATATCTTATTTCTTACTTACACCTGCCCTACCTTTGAGAATTCCAGAGCAGAGGTAAGATTTGCTAGGTTTTTGGTTAAAGGTATACAAGATAATAACAGGATCTGGATCCTTTGGTTCTCAGGCAACTTTCAGAGTCTAGTCAGGTGACTTTCTTCTATCTACAGTGCCTGTGTTTCTCCATGTGTTTGTGTTCCTGTTCCTGTGTGAGTTTGTGCGTGTGAGTGGCATATAGTTCAATTTTCCTTTTTGTCACCATAGTTCCAAACTTAGAAATATACAAACATGATCTGGGATGCTGGCATCCCCACGAACGTGAGACTGGAGTGTCCCTGTAAATATTGTGACAGGACGTTTCCTTGAGACTTCATCTAACCTTTACCAGAGATTAACCAAGCAAAGAGGTGATGACTTAAGAGATAACAGGCTGGAGAAGCTCATCTTTCCTACTAGGAATTCTCTGCAGCTCAAGGGCAACAGGACTGCTCACATGACAGGGTTTCCCCAGCTGGTTTACTCTGCAAGATCTCATGACCATTAGAGGAAGGGAATGGGCACAGGGGAGAGACAGAGATAAGGTGAGAGAGAGAGAGTGAAAGGGAGATTTTGTTTTTAAATAATAGCTGCTATTCATTGATGACCCATTGTGTGCCAGGTGTCTTTTCTACAATTTCTCATTTACCTAAATGGTGTGAGATAAGTGTTATTATCTCCAGCTGCAAATGAGGAATCTAAACAGATACAAAGTTTGTGACTTGCTGCAAGTAACATGAAGTTTTGGGACCAGCCCTGAATCTAGGTTTACCAGTTCTCAAACCCATGCACTTTCTTCTATATGATAGCCCATTCCTGTGAAATCAGCTATCAGGTATCCCCCAAATCATATTTAGAAATATATTCCCTTAAAAATCTTTTAAGAAATCTGTATCTAGCTTATATGTTTGTTCTGCTAGGCTTCGTAATATGACTCAGTTTTCTTCGTACATCTGTCACTGGTAAATCAATATTCATGACTAAGGGAAGATGGCAGGACCTGTTATTCCTGGTTTGGGGCAGACAGAGGGTCGTGTCAGAGTTGGAAATTGTAAACGTCACATCCTTAGTACGGTGTCCCTGTGGTGTTCTGGCTTTCCCAGTGTGTGCTGCCTCACTTTTTATTCTTTGTTTTTTTGTTTTCTCCTCAGATCTAGATACTGATGACGATTTAAATAGCGACGATTATGAATATGAGGATGAAGCCAAACTTGTTATATTCCCAGACCACTATGAAATAGCACTACCAAATATTGAGGAGTTACCAGCCCTGGTCAGTGAGTGTGCACGGCTGCTAGCTAGATGCGCGTGACTCTGTCAGGTGTGTGTGCGTGTGCCATGTGTGTGTGTATGTGTGTGTGTGTGTGTGTGTGTGTATGTGTGTGGGACGGGGGCAGGGAAGGTGAGGGCATGAACAGGGGCCTGTTGCTTCTCCTCTGTGACAGGGTCTCGTGGGGTTGTGGTTCGGTACTGCTGGGCCTCTTACTTTCAGTGCTGGTGGGCTTCATTGCTCCCCAGGCCAGCCTCCTCCAGGGTGGTCTGGCCTCCTTGTCAATCTGTTGCTTGATTTGCAAAGTGTGCCCTTCTCATGTGCACAGACTGCTGGAGGGGGGACCATCTTCTGATCAGAAGGATGACAGAGTATTTTTAATTGGGCTTCTCATGTTGTCTTTCCATGTAAGATTTTTGCTTGGGCAAACTAAAAGTGTGCCACTGTAGAATGACAGCAACACGGTTATGAAAAAAACCTGACCCTCAAAAATCCCAGGTGTGCGGGAGCTCTGGGGAAGTTCACCTCTGCTCCTGTGAAGACCATTTATATCTTTAGCAATGAGCGTTTCCCATCCCCTTCCCTTCTCTTTTCTTCCTTTCCCTTCTGTAAGAATCCAGTTTTGTGAAGGGATTCTGAACTACTTGAAGCTGGGGCTGGTGGCGGTGATGGGGGATGCCATGATGTTTTCCTTTGCTTCTGGAATCTTCCAAGATGGCACAGAGTTCTTATGGGGACCCTACATGTTTTTCCTGCTCTTTCCTCATTTCCTGTGTTGCCTCCAGCACTTCACCCTCCTTCCTTTTTCCATTTCCTCTTCCCCCCCCCCCTTTTTTTTCCTGTTTTCAACTCTGAGCACACCTTGACCTCTCAGGGTCCTGCCACAGATGGCAGGGGGCTCTGCGTGAGTCAAGTTTAGACATGCCAGTTCATTCCCCACCGCCCCTCTTCAAACTCTGCCAGAACCAAAGTCAGGTCTTTAGGTCCCACCATCTTCTGGACGTTACGTGACTATAGCCATCTGCTCATTTGCTGCTGCCAAGAGGAGACCTTTGTGCTTAGGGTTTCCAAGTTACCAGGGACCAGGTTTCTACCACTTAACCTCTTTCCCTTGATCTAATTTATATCTAAATGTGTGACCATCCAAATGAGAAATTTGTGTATTTATCTATTGTAGCCCTTCTACTTATTAAATGGAACATACCCTTTTCCATTCCAAGTGTCCAGTACTTAGTGAAGCATGCAGAATTAAATTACCTTTGCTTTCTCAGGTTCCCCATGTTGACTCATGTGACTGTTAGCAAGGATAAGATATATTAGTGGACAAAATGGTCTTACTTTATCCCATTACCTGAAATGATACATTAAGGCTATGCCCTTCTTTGATAGAACTCTTGTTTCTGCTGTTGGAAACGAAGCAGCATATTGTGAATAAATATCATGAGAAATTATTTTTCTCTCAATCACTCATCATGAAGTATGTGAAAAAAGTAAATAAAAAAACTTCTTAATCATCTCTGTATTCAGAGTATAATTTGAACTATGAATATTCTTATTTAAAAGGCAAGTGCCACAAAAATCTGAATTCATAAGATATATCATAATTTTTAATAGAGTATCTTTTAAAATACTTTAACATGAAAAAATTTATTACTTAAATACATTAAGAATCGGGGAAGGGGCTGGGGATGTGGCTCAAGCGGTAGCGCGCTCGCCTGGCATGTGTGCGGCCTGGGTTTGATCCTCAGTACCACATACAAACAAAGATGTTGTGTCCGCTAATAACTAAAAAATAAATATGAAAATTCTCTCTCTCTCTCTCTCTCTCTCTCTCTCTCTCTCTCTCTCTCTCTTCCTCTCTCACTCTCTCTTTAAAATAAAAAAGAATGGGGGAAAAAAGAATTATTTGGAAGTGGTTGAGTAGTAAGATTGAATAACAAATCAGGATTTATCTGATGGTAACCAAGAGGATTTAACTACACAAAAGATGCTAGTTACTATATTTTCTTATCATGCTTTTGCTGTATTTTTTGGTATTTGAAGATTCTCACTTGAAAATTTATTTATTTATATATAGTACCAGGGTTTGAACCCAGGGGCACTTAACTACTGAGCCACATCCTCAGCCCTTTTTTCATTTTTAATTTTGAGACAGGGTCCTGCCAAGTTACTTAGGGCCTCCCTAAGTTGCTGAGACCTGTCTAGAACTTGCAATCCTCCAGTGTCAGCCTCCCAAGTTGCTGCTGGGATTACAGGTGTGCACCCCTGTGCTTCGCTCTTTTTAAAAAAGTCGTTGGTCTCAAAAATACCCAAGAAATGACTCTTCCTTTATCTCTTGAGTGTCTCAGCCCAGAACAATTTCATTTGAGAGAGTTATTCTGTATATTCTATCAGAAAGTGAAGCCACTTCTGGGTGTTGCAAGTTTTACAGAGGCAACATTGTGGGCTCAGCTGGGGCCTTGCAGTCTGGAATTCAGTGTCTTCATTTCCCACCTCAGGAACCTGAGCAGTGGATGCTGTGCTGGTAGTTTAACAGCAGGCTTCTGTGGGAAACAGCCCTACCTGTGGTGTGAGATGATTCCCTCAGTGTCCACTCCTTCCATGGCCAATTTCAGGCTAACATCATGACATCATAGAATGCAGTTTGCAGAGAGGTGCAGTAGCAGACTATTTTTACAATTCCCACTATTCAGCTAAAGTAGATGTAAGTAACCTCAAGAACATGTAGATGGTAGATACAGTAAGATGTCTAGAAAGTGAGGAGTTTTTGAAGTGAGGAGTTACGTGCTACCTTTTAAAGATATTTTATGTATGTTTATATATAATTTAATTTTTAATAAGGGTTGTGTTTAGCAACCATCTTGCAAAGATTTCTTAATTTTTTTTCTTTTTTGGTACATATAAATGTAAAAATTGTACATATTAATGGGATATCATGTGAATTTTTCAATACATGTATATACTTAATGATGTTTAAATAAGATTAAACATTCTGTCTCTTGAAACATTTGTCATCTCTTTATGGTGAAAACATTTAGAATCCTTTTTTAAAATTATTTATTTTTTAGTTGTAGGTAGACACACAATATTTTTATTTCATTTTTATGTGGTGCTGAGGATTGAACCCAGTGCTTCATGTGTGCTAGGTGAGCACTCTACCACTGAGCCACAACCTCAGCCCCTGAAATCCTTTTTTAAAGCTTTTGAAAATATATAGTATATAGCTGTTATCTGTTATCTCAGTACTGCTCTTATCTAACTGTAACAGTTCCCATTGGTCAATCTTTCCCCAACCCTTCCTCTCCTCTACCCTTCCCAGCCTCTGGTAACCACCATTCTACTCTCAACTTCTGTGTGATCAACTCATTTTTATATTTCACATATGAGTGAGCTCCTGGGGCACTTGTCTTTCTGGGCCTGGTTTATTTCACTTAACAGAATGACCTCTAGTTCCATCCATGTTGCAAATGACAGGATCTCTCTCTCTCTCTCTCTCTTTAAATGACTGAGTAGTATTCATTGTGTGTATATACCATATTTTCTCTGTCCATTCATGAATTGATGAACACTTAGGTTGTTTCCATTTCTTGGCTATTGTGAAGAGTCCTGCAATAAGCATGGGAGTGTGAAATTTCTTAAAATTGAACCATCAACATGAGCCAGCTCAAGTGAGTTCTAATGTACCACTGCACTTGAGGCTTACGAGACTTGGGATAGAGCCAAGGTCTCCTCACTTCACTCCAGATAACAAATCCAAGGAAAAAGTAATTCACAGAGTGATTATAGAATGATTGATCCCGACCTTCAGCTATTCATAAAAAGGGCCTGTAAATGATTCTTTTTTTTGATGACATTTTAAAAACACTAGATCAGTAGTTTATAAAAGTGGTTCAGAAGTCTAAGGGAATTTTGTTGGATGTCACCAGAAAGGATATTCAAAGAAAAGGGAAGATTTATATTTGAATCTTCTTTAATATCACTGTACATTGCAAACTAGAGCACTAAAGACAATCTAATGGGGAATGAAAATCCAGAGGAGGAAAATCCAGAGGAGCAATGATCCATGTAGTTGGTGAAACAAATAAGGGGCTTATATCAATCAGATCAGACTAAAAAGATGAGGTGCTGTGGCCAGAGTGCTGAGGGGGCCTAGAAGGGACTCAGCACTGGGAAAATCTGGAAGAGGCTTTTAGATACTCAGCCATGTGTTTCACAGGCATCTCTGGAAGGTGGTGGGAGGTGAATTTTGATAATTGAAAGGAAAGACTAATTATGTATAGCCATTGTGGTGAGAGATAAATGAAAGCTTCTCTTTTTTAAAAAGAGAATGTCTGTTTGTTCTGTAATAGATTCCCAGACATTTTTTTTTTTTTTTTGGTACTGGGAATTGAATCTAGGGGTGCTTTACCACTGAGCTGCCTTCCCAGTCCTTTTAGTTTTTTTTTTTTTTTTTAAACATATTTTGAGTCAGTGTCTTGCTAAATTCCTGAGGCTGGCCTTGAACGTGCGATCCTCTTGCCTCAGTCTCCTGAATTGCTCAGCTAGATTCCCAGACTTCTGAGGGCTGGGACCTCTGTCTTGTTCCTGTCTGTACCTGGCCCTGTGTCATCACTGGGTAGGGTTAAATGTCACCCTGGAGAATTCACTCTAGCGAAGGATAGGATCTCGTTTTAGGGCCGATTACTCTGACAGCTGGGTAGAAAAGAGGGAATAGAGTGTAAGAAAAGAGAAACCTAGGCTGCTGTGTAGCCATCTGTGTGAGCCATGTTGGTGTCTGAAACTGGGAGGGGATGGCCAAAATGGAGAAGAGGTAGATGTCAAATGTATTGCTCCTGGAGGATTTGTAGGAGTTGCTCAGGGCCTGGGTGGTGGTGGGGTGACAGCTGAGAAACTTCTTTTGTTTCTTACTTGGTCCTAGGTTTGGTTGTCAGTGCTACTCTGGAGGAAATGGTCAGCTAATTGTGCAGAGAGTTAGCAATGTAGAATGCAAATTTTATTTTCAACATTTTTAAAAAATAATTCATTCACTTTTATTCCTTATCCATTGCCATTATCTAATTTTAGAGTATTTTTATTGCTCCCCCAAAGACCCCACTTCCCTTAACCATCACCCTATAAACTACCCTACTAGCCTATGGAGATCACTAATCTATTTTCTGTCTCTATAGATTTATCTATTCTAGATATACTAATGGAATAAAAAATATATTATTCCTTATGGTTGTATTTTTGTCATTTGCATATATTTTCAAGATTTATCCATGTTATAGCCCCTATCAGTGGTTTGTTTCCTTTTATTGCTAAATAATATTTCATTCTATGAACACATTACCTTTTATTTTATATTATTTTTATCACAGATACTTATTTGGGTTGTTTCCATTTTCTTATAAAAAAGGCTGCTATGAACATTTGCTTACAAGTGTTTGTGTGGTCACAGATTGACATATCTCTTGGGTATAACCCTAGTTGTAAAATGGTTGGGTTCTGTGGTAACTCTATTTAATCGTTTGGGGAACTTACTGTTTTCTAAGGTGCTTGTACCATTTTACCTTCTCATCAGAATATAAGTTTTTAAAGACATCTAGAAATAATTTGTTGTATTAAGCAAGTAGCAAATGTTATTGCAGGCAAGTGACCAGGATGAATTGGGTTTGGGGGAAGGCAGAGAACCTATCTTCCTCTTCTCTGGGTCAGTTGGTGCCAAGCAGGACATCACACATTTGCTCATGATGTGGACTTGTCTGGCACAAATATATCTAGGCATGTCCTGTCCAGGGTCACATTTGCACCAGATTAAGAAATGGAGCCACACTGCATACATTCCATTCAAGTGCCCTTGACTGCATGCCATTGTGTGATGAGTTGAGGATATTGGATATGATGGTGTATACTTGTTAGGAGGAAAACACCACTTGGGTAAATCCTGAGCATTCCTGTACCTAATTTCATCCTTGTAAATTCTTCCATCTCATACTTTTTACCCTGCTTGCTAAGTGGTTGGAATTGTTCAGTTTGACCTCTGAACTTGAGCTTACAAACTGCATTTGTTTCCTTGCTACCTTGTATCATTGCTAATACTCCCATTTGTAGGCCAGGGATGAAAACCTGGTTAGGTCCAGGGGAAAATGTAGGGAACCAGGGTCTCACCCTTGTGGTAAACGTGTTGTTTGAATTTTCTTCAGTTAAGCTGTATTTATTAATGGGCTTTGAGGTTTACTTTCCAGCAGTTGCTATTCTCACAAAATGTTTTTATATGTTACATCTGGGTTTGTCTTTTAGGTGACAATTGCCTGTGATGCAGTTCTTAGCTCAAAATCTCCATACAGAAAGCAGGACCCAGACACATGGGAAAATGAGTTGCCAGTATCTAAATATGCCAATAACCTCACCCAGTTGGACAATGGTGTCAGGATTCCTCCAAGGTAAGAGCCAAATATAAGCAATTAGCAAATAGCCAATTAGCCCCTAACAGTGGCCAAAGGAACATTTGCTTTTCTACCTCTTTTCTTGATCAGCAGTTACATATTTTCTTACCAAATGCCTTTTATTAAAAGGAGCTCAAAACTTCTCTGTAAAATAGCTTATAGGTTTGCAGTAGCTATAGAATGTACCCAGGCCATCCCCTAAACCCTCACCTGCACTAAAACTGCCAGTTGCAAAAACCTGAAATTCTTGGCTTGAGGGTTGTCTCCTCCTGCTGAAGCCAGCTGGGCCCACCATGGAGCAGTCATAAATGCCAGAGTCAAAGCTCCTTCCTCTTATCCTGGAACAGCCCTCAACCAGTGGTTGTGGAATGGGTGGATAAATACCTAGCCTCCTGCCATTCCAGGTGAGAAAACTGTCTCCTGTAGTTCTCCAGCTGGCCTGAGCCCCAGTTGCCCATGGTGGTCACCTGCTCATCAACACACCCTATATGGCTTCCTGCCCTTTCCTGTCTGCCTTCCCCATTCCCCTGGGATCACCTCCCACGTAAGCCACTTGCATTTAAGTTTTTGTCTCAGAGTTTGTTCTGCAGCAGTCTCTGGTTGTCACATTTTGGTGGAACTACTCTTGGGGCTGCATTGGCATCTCCTTTACTGGGTGCTGGTGTGTTTACAGAGTCAGATCCTGGAGGAAAGGGCAGGTGGTCCTTGGTTGGACCCTGATTTTACTGTATTCCATTCTGTGTGGTCTTAGGAAAGGAGTGTCACTTCTGAGTCTCAGTTTCTTCCTTTGTAGCAGTGGGGATAGTAAAACGGTGCTAAACAGCATTTACTAGAATTCAATAAGTCTTTCCGTAAGTTACCTGGCACATAGCTGATATTTCCCATTCCATTTCTTTTCTCATTAATTTAGATTTGCAGTGTAGTAGGATGTGCTAGTCAACTTTCCACTGTTATAACAAATACCTGAGATACCTGAGATAAATCAACTTAGTAAGAGAAAAAGTTTGTTTTGGCTCACAGTTTTGGAGGCTTCAACCTATGATCAGTTGGTTCTGTGGCTTTTGGACCAGTGGTGAGGCAGCACAATGTGGTGGGAGCTCCTGCTGGAGCAGGCTGCTCACTTCATGATAGGATGCAGAGAGAGAGGAAGAGGAGGAGCCAGGGTTCTGATAGCTTCTTTAAAGGCAGCCTCCAATGACCAGAAAACCTCCTCCTGGTAGTGCCAAGCTGGGGACCAAGCCTTTAATGCATGGGCCTTTGGTGGACACTCTAGATCCAGACTCTTCTATAAGGTTTTGTTTAAACCAGTTTTACTCTAGTTTTAAACTAGAATTGCTATTCTAATAGTAGATTCAGTTATGCATGTTCCTGGTTCCTGCTTCAGTCCTCTTAGCCAAGAGATAAACAGAAGGATATAACAATAGCAATTAATTTAAACTAGTTTAACTCTAGTGGTTAATGCTTTAGAAGTTAGCCATTTATATACACAGACCCTTAATGTTTGCAACTTGTTCAGGGTCCACTGTCCAGCACATGGGAATTTTGAGAAAATGACCTTCCCTTCTACCCCTCATGCTGTGTGTTGGTTTTCTAAAGTCAAAGAATCATCTCGGAGACGCTAGGAGGAGCTGGCCCACGTCTGGGAGGCAGGCAGGGTGCAGCGTGGTCCTGCTGCTCTGCTAGGGGTAAAGATAATGTTTGGAGGGGAGAAGGTGGGGAGGCATCAGTCTCTGTTACCACAGAGCATTTCTTCTGACCTGCCAGCTTGAGACGCTGTTTTTCTTAGATGTTAGTATTTTTGTTGTGCTCCGGCTGTTCTGACTGCTCTATGTCACTACTTTCCAGTGGTTGGAAGTGTGCCAGGTGTGACCTGCGGGAGAACCTCTGGTTGAATCTGACCGACGGCTCTGTCCTGTGTGGGAAGTGGTTCTTCGACAGCTCTGGGGGTAATGGGCATGCGCTGGAGCACTATAGAGACATGGGCTACCCTCTAGCCGTGAAGCTGGGAACCATCACTCCCGATGGGGCAGGTGAGTATGCCTTTTCCAAATCTGGGAACACGTAGTGGCTTTTTAGATTTAACCCATCCTTTTATCCCCATGGTGGGTGTAGGCTCTGAACTCTGAACTGCTGTGAAGTCTTGAACAAGTTTCTGATCTTTCTGATTCCCTGTCTGGAGAATAGCAATGGCACCTCTCTCACGTTTATGGATGAGAATAAGGCATTTAGCCTCGCGCACATACTAAAGCTTGAAAAAAAGAGAAAAAAGTTAGCTGCTATTGTTATATCCTTCTGTTTATCTCTCAGCCAAGAGGACAGAAGCAGGAATGAGGATTTTGAAGTGAACATGCGTAATTAAACCCACTATTAGAACAGTAGGAGAAAGTCCTCGAATTCATTATGAGGATTAGTACCATTTTAGGAACAAATGGGTTAATTATGGAGAAGATGAGTTTTAACAAATTCTCTTTGTTAAGAGTCCCAGAAATCGCCTGGCAGTGATGGTGTTCACGTTCTTTGAAGGATTAGGATGGCTTCCTACTTGGACTGTCAGCTTTAGAATCAGTTGTTTCTTTTTGCTCTCATGCAGCCTGTCCTAAAGTGTTGGCTTTTGGCCATGATTCTATAGTTAATTCCTCCTACCATTTTGTGATGGAGATGGGAAATAATTTTAGGTCCAGATGAGAAACTTAGATATTGATCAGAAGCTATGAGAAGGGAGGATACTGGGAAGGGAGGGGGAATGAGATGGATCTTATGTGTACGTATGAAGTATGAATGTGACAGAGAATCCCACCGTTAGGTATAATTATAATGTCCGAATAAGAAAAAAGAACCCATCATCTAATCATTCTTCAAAATGCAGGTCTATACCAGTACCCACCCCAACCTTTTCCATCTTCCCAGCTCTCTTGAGTCTCTCTGTTGCCTCTGTGTTTTATGGTAAGACCATGTTTTTAGAAGAAATATAGAAACATCTGTCTTCCCTCTTCTTGGTTATCGTTCTGTGATCGAATTAGCTTGCCTCAGAGTTAATTGATCAAGATCTTTCACTCAGTCTGAAACACTTCACACCAACCATTAAATGGGTTTAGTTTGTCATTTTGGAATATTTTTTCTTTTTTTTTTTGCAGGGGAGTGGGTATTGGGGATTGAACTCAGGGCACTTGACCACTGAGCCACATCCCCAGCTCTATTTTGTATTTTATTTAGAGACAGGATCTCACTGAGTTGCTTAGTGCCTCACTTTTGCTGAGGCTAGCTTTGAGTTCTCAATCCTCCAGCCTCAGCCTCCTGAGCTACTGGGATTACAGGTGTGTGCCTTCAAGCCCAGCTGGAAAATTTTTCTTGCTCCCAAATTTCATGGAATTCTTTTAATTCATTATTGTTTTTGGACAGGTGTCGTTCTTTTTATATTAATGTATTAGACTGATTTTCTAGTATGTATATGTGTTGGTGTTTTTCTTAATTTTTTAAAAATGAACTCTTTAGTTATTAAGAATATCAACCTATTATGTGCCATAGTTGTTAAGTGGGTTTATTTTTGTTATTGTTGTTAAAAAAGGGAGAACTTTGTTCATTCATGGAGTGTGTAAAACAGGGGCAACAGTGCAGACCCCATGTCCTGTGGTGATGGTTCTTGAATTCATGTAGCTGAAATAAATAATGTTAACTTTTGAAAAAAGATAAGATTTTGAGTCCTGTGTATGTTGTATAGTTCTAGTTTTAATAAAATGACTGTTTTCTAATTATCATTTCTTATTGTTCATGGATAGCATTAATTCTATTTTGTTTCCTTTAAATATGTTTAAATCTGTTTGTTAGCTATAACTTACTGTTTATTTAAAAGCCAAATGAATCAGTAAGAGTGTATATGAAGTTTCTTGAAGTGTTTTGCAATGAGCCTGTGGACCCTGAGATGCAGGAGGGTGGGTGTCTTCCATCTGGCGATTGGGGACACGTCCTGGTAAAGGTACCTCTGCCAACGTAACCATCTTCTACACTCATTGGACCCTAAAGCACTAACTACTTCAACTCACCCGAGACAAAGTCTCAAAGTCAGGACATTCGTTTTTAGGTCATAATATGAACCACAACTGCCAGTATGTGGGATGTTTATGTCAGTTTGACCAGTACATTCCCTCCCTGTGGGAAGATAAATTATATTTAGACGATTGCCTTGTGGACATGGAATTCAAGAAGGTTGTGGATTCAGTTACTTAATGATACCTTTATCTGATCATCCTGATTTCCTTTCCCCCAATAAGGATGTGCCTGTTCAATGAGAAATGCCTTCTCATCCTTGAGGTGTCTGTGTAGATTGTAGTTCTCCCAAGAAGCCCGGATTCCCCCAGGCTAGGCCAGGATGGTTGGCACATGTCACGAAAATAGGCCCCATATCCAGTTCCACTCTGAGTCCCCATGGGGACAATAACAAACAAAACAAGAAACAGCACACAAACAAACAAAAGCTTTCCTATGAGGAAAGCAAAGGGGAGGTTCTTGATGCGATGGGAGTAAGGTGAGAAGGAGGCTGGAGAGGTGTTTTTATTCCATCATGGAAACTAGTTATTAACCTAAGAAGGTGCTTATGGGCTACAGGTCACTGCAAGAGAGTGGTCCAGGAATGCACGAGGCAGCTGTGAGATTGCCTATTCCACTGGCTGCTCCAGGTCTGAAGCTTCTCAAGTTGGTCTTTCTTCTTTGGTCATAGCATTCACCTCTGACCTCTGACCCGGGCATAAGTTCCCTTGAGTTTCTCACAGCCTGATTGGAATCAAGGCATGACTGCCTCACTTTTTGACCTGGCTTGCGCCCCTCCTGTGTGCCTGTATCGTCTGGTGGTGCTCCACAGTGGCATTTTTCACAGGATTCTGAGATTGTTTGTTTAAGGGTGGCCAGCTAGAATTGTGGGGACTGAGCACCATATTTGTTATGCATCTAGCATAGCTCCTGCACATAGTAGGTGCTCAGTAGACATGTGTGGAGTCAACAGTGGAAGACAACACCAACAACATGTTCTTCTGCTTCACCTTTTTTCTTTTCTTTAAAAAAAATTTTTTTTGATGCCTTCTTACTCTTGTTAGCTTTTCTTTTCTTTTCTTTTTTTCTTCCTGACTACAGTCTAGGTTTGGTCTGGCCTGGGAGTTAAAATCATTCTTTAAAATGCTTGTCCATACCTTTGACCTCATTCATTTTGCGTTTATTTTTCTAGGGTAATTGCGGGAGCATTCTCTCCTTTCTCTTCATTTCATTTCTTTTTAGTGGCTGATGGCTTGTCGGCTAAACTCATGGTGGAGAGAGGTGGTTCGGGTGGAGGGGTCAGCCCTTCCTCTGAAGAGAACCTTCTCTTGGCCTCTCTGACTTTCTGTGCTGTTTGACCAAGAGATGGGGTTTTTCTCTCCATTTTCTGAGCAAAGCAGCAAAGCCAGCTTCCCCTGGCCTCCTCTCTCTTTCTAAACTCAAGAGCTCATCAAGGTGCATCTTTAACTTTCTGCCATTTTCCGGCTTAGGAGGAGAGCCTTGAATCACACAAGTGAGCCTCAGTCAGGAAGACGACTGAGGTTGTTCATGCCAGACCAGCCAGCTGAGACTATTTGAAATATTAAACTTTCACCTTACAAGGGCAGGGCCCCTGCTGATCTCATTAAACATTATTATCTTAGTATCTGTATTATCTTGTGTTCAGTAAAATACTTATTGGACAGGATGAATACATGAAAGAATGACTGGGTTAATCAATGTGGCCGGACAAGGCTAACTATGGTGCATTAATCCTAAAAGCATACCATCCAAGAGAATCATCTTGATCTTTGGGAATTACTTATAAAGCATTTTTTTTCCAGTTAAATTTGGGAAAAATAAAAAAAAGGGAAAAAAAAGTAAAAGAAATCTTTCCATTAAGTTATTACCATTTGATACTGTTTCTCACTGTCTCAGTCCTCGACTTCAATCTCTTTTTGTGATTCTGGGGATTGAACTCAGGGCATGCTAGGCAAGTGCTCTACAACTGAGCTACGTCCCCAGGCCTCCTTTTCTTATTTTATTTTGAGACAGGGTCTAAGTTGCCTAGTCTGGTCTGAAACTTGGAGTCCTCTTGCCTTTGCTTTGTAAGTAGCAGGGATTACAGGTGGCTCCACCATGGCCAGATCTAAATTACTTTTTAAATTTATTGCACATACTATTTTCTAACATGTTTCTCCCATGAATGGGGTATTTCTGTGCTAAAATTTTTCTTTTCTTTTTTTATGCTTGCTACCTCATGCTCTCTGTGGTTTAGTTTGTCATTTAACTTGAAATGAAACCATGACTGGTTTACTTCTAAAATGATCCCAGTTACTCACCAAACACAGCTTGGGCCATTCCTGGGTGGGACCCGCCATGGACTTTACAACTATAGTTCTTGGTTTCAAGTGTTAGGTCAAGTCAGGGGGCATGGAGGATAATAGTTGTCAGGCAAGGCTTATTTGCTGTGACAATTTTGAACTGAGACCTGACTGTTAAGCTGAAGTTGGAATAAAACAAGCTTCCCAATGAAGAACACGTAAGGCAGTCTTTTTCAGCCACTGAGTCTACTTAAAAAATTTTTTTTCTATGACTCTATGTTTATAAATTTTTAAAGATGACCAAGTTTAAGGATCAGAGTTCATTTTTAGACTTCTTATGTGGCACTCATTAAACTGTTTTTTTCATTGAGGTAAGAAATAACAATAGTATCTGACCAAATCCTGTTTTATCTCTGGGTGTTTAGTGACGGGAGTTAGGAAATGTGATTTTCTTAGTTGCAAGAGCCCGATGGGCCAAGAACCACAAAGGGCTGTGTGATTTTCCTTTATTTCAAAATGCTAGGCCAAAGCTAATGATGTCATTTTAGCAATTTTATATTTTCGAATAGATCTTTGATAATTAGAGTCCCAGAGTCTTAATCTTCAAAACTGTCTCCCTAGTTAATAATAACCAGAGATTGAGAACAATGGAGCCTAGAGAGCACCAGTGTTTGAGTGGCATTTTTCTGCTCTTTGTCACAGTTTAAAAACAGTGTTGATGTGTGTGTTTCAAGTTGTGAGTTCCAAGATTTTTGTTTGTTTTTTTAATTATTCAGACTTTTTTTTTTTTTTTTTGATTTTTTTTCCCCCTCTCAACTGAACTGGGGATTTTGTCTTTTGTTTTTGGTTTTTGAGAACACTGACCTACATAAATATAAATGAGGGTTACTATCGGCAAGTTAAAAATGGGCCCCTAGGAGAAGAGGAGTAGAAAGGAAAGCTAGAAAATGTTTAATCTGTTAATAATAGAAAGTTTGTCTGCTTTGGGGGCCAGGGAGTCTCCACATAGGTCACATAGGTCAGAGGGTGACCTGTAGCATCCACACAGTACTCTCTGTCTGTCTCTCTCTCTCTCTCTCTACACACTCACACACACACACCACACACACACACACAATTTTTTTCCTTGAGTTGTTCTAAGGAATAGGAAACTTCTTGGGCAGTTTCTTTTTTCTTACTCTCCTCAAGGGTGATAATTTTACATCTGTTTTCCTTGTAGTAGATTTTGTTTTTCAAATTTGGGAATGGAGAAATTGTGATTTTCTGAGGTTTCCCTTTCTATGAATGCGCCTAGGATGGCGCCTCACCATGGGTATCCTGAGATATCAAGAAATATTCTAATGTGCAGGGAAGAGAATTGGCCACAAATCTGAGAGCTGGTTTCTGGGCCACCTGTGGGGTTTGGGGGGAAAAATCATTTCACCTTCAGGAACCTCTTCCTCTGTAGTATGCACCTGAAAGTGTCTGCCCTACTGCATTGCCCTGGGAGGACAGATAGGGCAGGGGATCCTATGGTTTTGAAAACTGTAAACATTGCTCCGAAAACTTTACGGTGCCCCTGGGAGTCTTGGTAAATGAAGATTCTGATTAGTGGGTCTGGGACGGGGCCCAAGACGCTGCATCTCCCCGGTGTTCCCAGGTGATGCTGCAGCTTGGTTCTTGCACCACAGTTCAGTCCAAAGCTTTATGTTGTCGGGTGGGATGTTGTCATCATGAGGAGAGAAGCTGCCCACCCCAGCACAATGTGCCACCACGCAGGGCCTGGGGTGTCCGGAGCCTCCTGAGTTACCCAGGTGTGCCAGACATATCCCGGGTGCCTGTGCGTGCTGTGAGTGAGGCGGGCAGGCTGGGGAAGCACCTCATAGTCTGCACAGATCTCTCATAGGTTCCATGTAGTGTGAACACTGAAGTAGGAAAGAAGGGGCTCAGGGGAACGACTGGTGGGATGATTGAGGATGTAGAAGATTCCACAGACAGAATTTTGTTTGGTCCAACCATTTACCTGCAGCTCAGCACCTGTGTGCTTTCTGTCCCCACCAATTCTCCCCTATGATAGACATAGGTCACCTCCTCACCCTGGCCTCTTCTGACCTTAGTGTCATGCCACTGTATCTTTGGTTAGAAAAGTTCAATGTGGGGCATTTATTTGTCTAATTTTAAATAACTTTAATTTAAGGTACTGTTCTTTTTTCTTATTTTAGAAACTTTTTTTTTTTTAGTTTTTGAAATGTCAAAAGAATTGATATGTGTGTATTTACAAGCCATATCTGCTTATTATGTTTATTGTTTATCATCTTTTTCCTGGTTGAGTGTTATGAGGTTTTGGTTTGGTTGATTGCTATACTCTAAGTATGGTGCGCATTAGAGGTTCAATAAGTATTTATTGAATATTGAATGACTTGATTACAGATATCTGCTTATTTTCTCTTCACCTCTAGATGTTTATTCTTTTCAAGAAGAGGAACCTGTTTTGGATCCTCATTTGGCCAAGCACCTAGCGCATTTTGGAATCGATATGCTTCACATGCATGGGGTGAGAAGGTCTACTTTGGTCTCTAATCCCACCTTGTGGGGGGATATGGGGATGTGGGGTGGGAGAGGGAGCCGCTTAGTTTACTTAATATACCATTCCTCTAACATGGATCTTTGTTTTTATAAATTATATGTTTTAATTGTTACATTTACTTCTTTTTAAAAAAATTATTTATTTTTAAAATACACGACAACAGTGGAATGCATTACAATCCTTATTACACATATATAGCACAATTTTTCGTATCTCTGTATATTGACTTCTTGAATTTAAGTAATTTGCATATTTTTTTGGTTACCAGCTTAAATGTTTTATGTTGTAATAAAAATGGCATCTGATCAAGTACCATATTGTTTTCGTTAGAGTTTACTTGCACAATTTCTGTCTCCTTTTGATGGATAGTTGCATGAATCACGCTTTTGTTCACCGAAGGGAGAAAGTACAGGGAGATGACCTTTAAAATTATCTGTGACCAACATCATTTTTAATTAATTTCAGGAAGGGAAGCAGAACTCCTGGGGTGGTGGAAAGAATAAGCCAACCCATTATTGTTGATGGAAAAGGCTTTGCTTCATTTATTAATGTGTGCTGGAGTTGACGTCACGACCGTAGTTTTTTTTTTTTTTTTTTCTTTTTGAGAAGCTATTTAAGGTGCACATTTTGTTTTAGCCCTTTCCTCCCAGGCCACCTCCCTGTCTTCCTGTTCTTACTCTGTCTCCACTTTCTCAGGCATACCTGCCTTCTCGCTTGTTCTCTTCACACCTCCTTCCCCTAGCAAGGTGCTCCCAGGCCCCCAGGTTTTACTCCACACCCTCTCCACTGCCTCACCTTTTCATTGCTGTTTTGTGTTGCTTCTTCTCTTTAAGTCATCTTGCTTCTTTTTCTTTGATTTCTAACTTTTATCCTCGTCCTCTCTCCTGCCTTTTCAATCCTTCTCTTTAAAAAATCTTTTTCATGTTTTTTTTAATTGTGATGAAATATGTGTAACATAAAATCTGCCATTTTAGCCACTTTTTTATTTAATTGATTTTATTTTTTTAAATACACTACAGCAGAATGCATTACAATTCTTATTACACATACAGAGCACAATTTTCCATATCTTTGTACATAAAGTATATTCACGCCAATTCATGTCTTTATACATGTACTTTGTTTTTTTTAAATTACAATTCTTATTTACACATATATACCACATTTCTTCATATCTCTGTTTGTATATAAAGTAGGTTGACACCCAATTTGTGTCTTCATACATGTACTTTGGATAATGATGTCCATCGGATTCCACCATCCTTGCTAATCCCCTGCCTCTTCCCCTTCCCTCCCACCCCTCTTCCCTATCTAGAATTCATCTATTCCTCCCATGCTCCCCGTCCCTACCCCACTATGAGTCAGCCTCCTTTATCAGAGAAAATATTCACATTTTAGCCATTTATTATTATTATTTCTTACATACATTTTTAATTATACAGTTCTGTGGCATCAACTACTCCATCATCATGCGACGGCCACTGTCTCTCAGTGTCCTTTAACTAGATTTTTTATTTCTCCATGTAATTAGAAAAAACATCAGAAATATCCATTGACATTAGAAATAATTCATGGGACATGATATTTTAATGGGAATCATATTTAAAATTATCTTTCTTTAATGACTTGATCCTAGACAGAGAATGGGCTTCGGGACAATGACATCAAGCCCAGGGTCAGCGAGTGGGAAGTGATCCAGGAGTCGGGGACAAAGCTGAAGCCCATGTATGGCCCCGGGTACACGGGTCTGAAGAACCTGGGGAACAGCTGCTACCTCAGTTCAGTCATGCAGGCCATCTTCAGCATCCCAGAATTCCAGAGAGCGTAAGTGCCTCCCGAGCAGAGGGGTCCTGGGAAAGCCCATCTGCATCACCTTGGACCTTCTGCCACCTCATCCGTGGCATGTCCTCTCATCCAGAGGCTGGGTGAGAACCCTTACCAAGTGTTACAGGATCAGGGGAGATAGGGGAACTTTGAAAACTCAAAAACACTCTACAAGTTATATTAATTATGACTTTCATTTTTAGACCCTGACTCTGTGTGCCAAGAATATACTAATCATTAGCCTCTGCGGGGAAACTGCCCAGTCCCTCCTATGGATGTGCTAGGAGAGAGCCAGTATTTGGTTTGTCCAGTCTCTCTCCTCTGGGGATGGAGAGTTCTTTAGTGACTTAGGATTTTCATTGGGTCACACTGGTGCTGTTCTTGTGGATGGTTGGATATGGGTTTGTGATGAATTAAGTATGGGGACTGAGAGCACTTAGAAATTGTTGTAGCAGCTTTATATTGTCATGTCTTATAAGTAGCATTTCATTTTTCTGATTATTCATTTTTATGGTGTTCTTTAAAGAGTATTGTCCAAGTTGGAGAAAGCTGGCCCCTTACCATGGACACTGGGGAGGCACTGATTTTGGGTGCTTCCTAACTGAGCATGAACAAGGCTGCCTTCCTCACCCTACACCTGGTGGTTCAGTTTTTCTTCCTTGGGTTGTACTTAGAACAGGAAGCCACAGAGCCCAGGAGCTACAGCTGGTGTGCTCAGTGGTGCACTTAGGGCCACTAACTAAGTTTAGAAAATTATATCTAGCATGTCCCGCAGTGGGTAGGCTTCTACCTTGGTTCAGTGTGGAAGAGGACACACGTGTGTCAAGGCAGACTGACAGGCAGACGGCAGGCTAGGAATAGCACAGGGCAATGTTTTACCCACCTGGAGTTGAAATCCTAATGGCTTTAATACGGGTTAATCAAAAGTATGTCAGAAAACCTTTTCTTTCCTTGGTATTCGAAGACTTAACCTCTTGCCATTTTCTGGCTTTGAAAATATATGGTCAGTTTTCCATATTGATTTTCATGTTTTCATCCAGCCAATGGTGTGAGTTCTGTTCTGCTCAGCAGTGTGCTGGGTGTGTGGTGGGTGAATGGTAAATGAAAGGACATTGTTCCTGGCCTCAGGGAAGGCACAAAAAACAGGCATTGCCTAAATAATCATAGGAACAACTATGTGGTTATAAATGTGGTACATTCCATGAAGAAAAAGGGAAGGAGGTATCAGAGAGGACCCCTTGTAGAGGGAACATACCCTGACAGATGTGTGGGAGGAATGGGAGGCAGGGGATTTTGGGCAAAGGGAAGAGCAAGTTTGAAGCCTCGAGATGGGAAACCCTTTTCAAAAGTGAACATCATATATATATATATATATATATTTTTTTTTATATATAAATTTTTACCCACGTCTCACACATCATTTGATCAGAGAAAAATGTCACTCCATCCTATGTGACTCATGCTGCAAGATCTTTTTTGGAAATGCTGAAGGAATGTCCTTGTGGGAGATAATAATAATAATTATTATTGCTTTTAAACTACAGTGGAAGAACCTTTTTTTTTTCTTACAAAATCCAACAACATTTTTAGTGCTTTAAAATCTACTAACAACTACAACAACAACAACAAACTTCTGACAGGCCATTTGACAAAGAATTAACTTTCTGATTTTTTTTTAAATGAAAAAATGTATCTCAAATTTGTGGTGTATTTATTTATTTATTTGATTTAAGATTTGAATCTCCCTGTAGTCTTTGAAAAAAAAAATTTTTTTAGTTGTAGTTGGATGAAGACGTGAATGGTGTGAATATACTTTGTATACAACCAGAGATATAAAAAATTGTGCTCTGTATGTGTAATATGAATTATAATGCATTCTGCTGTCATATATAACAAATTAGAATAAAAAAGTTAAAAAAGACTGGGTAAATGAACATTGTATTTAAATGGAACAATAAATATTTTAAAAATATGTTTATGAATTTAAAAAAAAGATTTGAATCTCCCTATAGTTTTTAAAAAACAATTTTTAAAAATTGTAGTTGGACACAATACTTTTATTATTTATTTATTTATTTTCATGTGGTGCTGAGGATTGAACCCAGCACCTAACACATGCTAGGCAAGTACTCTACCACTCAGCCACAACCCCAGCCCTCCCTGTAGTCTTGTTTCAAGAATTTTGGAATTTTATTTCATATTATCAAATATTTTATATGCTATTTTATAAGTTTTTACCATATATCTTAGAACATGAGCAACTCCTTCTTATTCTTTTCCTTGTTTGGCCAAATGCCCCCGGGATTGAAATATTTGCTTTGCAAGCCCCCCCTTTTTTTTTTTCCTAGTAATCAGTTCAGTTTAGCTGGGTCTAAGGCAGTGTATCCATTTTGTAAGTGGAAAGAGTGACTCATAGAAAGATTAGATGACTTATGAACAACACCACAGTGTAATTCAGAAATGTCAGCCAGATTCCTTGATACCTTGTCTGCCACTGGTTTACATTTTAACATAATTCTCACTGAGGTTCACATCTAGATAAACTGGTGTGCTGCGACTTGAATAAGTTGGCCACATTGTCAGTTAGCAAATCTACGTCTTTTCTTGGATTATCACTAGATTTCGAACTGCAATTGTAATATGTATCTTAAAAATTACCTAACATTACTTCTGCATTTTAATTTAGTTTTGTTGTAATGGAGGGTAAGTCTTGTCAATTAGAAAAGGATCATAGTTGGCTGGCAAAATGGACATTTGGACATCAAAGTTTTACCCCCTATAATTCTATGTTTCTTTACCAGTCTCACGTGAAGCATAAACCCATTCATCTTCCTGATGAGTTTTTTGTCTTGACAGATTTTGAGATGTGATAAAAACTGGATCATAGTTGAGCTAATGAGTTTGTCATGTTGTGTCTTATAGAGAATTCATCAGCATGGCCTCTGTAGCTAAACAGTTAGCTCAGAAGTCTGATTTATCTGTTGTTTGGCTTTCTGTCCTTTAAAAACTTCTAGATGAAATTGTTGCCCCAGTGACACATTTGAGAGCAGGGACAAGGATGGGACTGTCTCTCCTTGTCTACAAGCCAACTTGGGTATAGATACATAATCTGTGAAACAAAGTCTGAGTTTGTGAACAGGAGGTGCCTTGAAGTTTCTCCTAGTTGAGAGATCCAATTAGAGGTTGGCACTAACTGCTGGTGTGCCCTGGTTTTCTTGCTAGAGCTTTGTTGCAATAATGCCTGTTAGTCTGCTTTCTGTCACTGTGTACAATACCTGAGATAACCAATTTAAAAAGAGGAAGATTTATTTTGGTTCACAGTTTTGGAGGTTTAGTCCATGATCAATGGGCCCTATTTCTTTGAGCCTGTAGTGGCACAGTATATCATGGTGAAAGTGTGTGGTGGAGGAGGTCCAGTTAAAACTGGATCATAGGTGGCCAGATTGTCAGTTAGCAAATCTACATCTTTATACCACTTGTGGGTGGTATAAAGAGAGAGAGAAAGGGTAGAGGGAAAGGAAGAGAAATGGTCGTACAATCCCCTTTGAAGGCACACCTGAGTGACCTAACTTCCTCCCACTAGGCCCCACCTCTTAAGGGTTCCACCATCTCTCAACAATGCTATGTGCTATGGGTTGGGGACACATGGTCTGTGGGGGGGACACATATCCAAACCATAGCAATACCTTTTCTCTTTGGTTCTTGGAAGCCAGTTATAGAAATTGGTTGTGTGATTACATGACATGGTTTAGTCCACCTTCATAGAGATTGCATTCTATTATATAATCTTTAGAGAGAAGGATAACAAGAAAGAAAATAAGTGGTGTAATTCAAATAGTGAATATTTGTTCTTAGCTAAGAAGCTAAGAACAAATTCTGCTGGAGCATGCAATAGGGAGTTAGGAAGGGTGGGGGTAGCTACTCTCTTGGCTGAGTCTAGGGAGGTGACTTTCAGCAGACCTGAGAAGGGGCTGCCAAGCAAGCATCTGTGAAAGGAGCGTTCCAGAAAAGGGACAGCAGATGGCCTGGCCTTGAAGCAGGAGTCAATCTGGAATGCCCTGGGGCACTAGGGAGGCAAATGGTCAGGGCATTGTGGGCAGCAGTAGAGTGGTGGCAGATGGGGTCAGAGAAGTGGGCAGAGTAGGGTGCATGAAGGGCCATAGGAAGGGATCTGTTTCTGGACTCCTCTTCCTAGATCTTTCAGGCTTCCACAGTCAGAGCCTGGAGGGGGAAAGAAGAACAGCACAAAGTTGGGAGGGTGTGAAGTAGGAAAGGGACTGAGGATGGGAGTGAAGGCTGGAGAGGTACTGAGGTTAGCACTGCTCCGTCAGGATGCAGCAGTCGGGAAGGGCTGTGGGCTGCCCAAGGCCGGCATGGCCAGCAGAGGGTTGCAGAGCAGGACCTTGGGGCCAGGCTGCTGGGGCCCACTCTAGGCTCAGGCACTCACTCCCTGAGTGACTTCCCGGAAGCTGCCTAATGAGTTTGTATCCCAATTTCTCATCTCTCAAATGGGATAATGGGGATAAAAACCCCTTCCTCATATGGTTGTAATGAAAACTCAGCTAGCTAATATAGAAAGCCCTCTGGAAATGGTAGTTGTCACTGTATTTATTTACTCATTTTGAGATTGTTGGAACAACGCCTTATATTAAAGAAAAAAAGATATCTGAACGCTGTCTAAGATGGTAAGGCAGACTGAATTCAAGAGGGGTCCCTGGTGACAGACATAGGACTGCTGCCTCTTGCAGTGAGTCAGCGGTTGGACTCAATGTCCACTTTAGGGAAGGCAAGTAGGGATTCACTACCAAGCAGGGGGAGGGTCAGTAGATGGAGCATTAGTAAGAGGGAACCTCAAGGATAAGGGCTTCTGGCTCAGGTGTCTTGATGGGATTATCACTGAAGACAGGTCAGGGTGGTTGGGTACTAACGTGGGGATTTTCACTAAATGGACTCAGGATTTTCACTCAAAATAGATTCTATAAGGACATTTGAGGAAGTTCTAGGTTGGTCTTCAAGCCAGCCAGAGGACTTGGAGGAGAGTGACTAAAGTTTTGGTCAAAGGAGAGAGTGTTCTCTAACCTAGGAGACGTGTTAGGATTATGTGGGGAACTTAATTTTTTTAATTAAAAATTTTTTCTTTTTTTTAGTTGTAGATGGACAAAGTGCTTTTATTTATTTATTTTTGGGGTGCTGAGGATCAAACCCAGTGCCTCACAGGTGCTGGGTGAGCAGTCTACACTGAGCCACAACCCCAACCCTCATGGAGGGAATTTTTAAAGGAACTATAAATCCCAAGCTTCAATCTCAAGGGAGGAAATCAGAACATCTAGGGGTGGTTCTGGCTTTGGCAATTTTTTTTTTTTTGTACTAGGGATTGAATCCAGGGGTGCTATATCTCTGCCTCTTTTTATTATTTTTAGGGATCAGGGATTGAACCCAGGGGCACTTAACCTCTGAACCACATCCGAAGTCCTTTTTAATATTTTATTTAGAGATAGAGTCTTGCAGAGTTGCTTAAGGCCTCTTAAGTTGCTGAGGCTGGCTTTGATCTCATGATCCTCCTGCCTCAGCCTTCTGAGCCACTAGGATTACAGGCGTTTGTCACCATATTTTTGAGATAGGATCTCACTAAGTTTCTTAGAGTCTTGCTGAGTTGCTGAGGCTGGCTGTGAACTTGCAATCCTCTTGTCTCAGCCTCCTAAGTCGCTGGGATTACAGGTGTGTAACACCATGCCCCACTGACTTTGATAATTTAAAAAAAAAAAAGAAAAAAGAAAAAAAGCTCTGTAGATAATGTTGATTTTAACCAGGGTTGAGACTCAATAATAGAAGGAAGCATCAGGGTTTTAGGAAGGTTCTTGAGTTTGGTGGTTGAGACAGATCTCAGAAAAAACTGTTCCTTGGGTGGTTTGAATTTTTTTTAAAAATAATTTTTTTAGTTATAGCTGGATACAATATCCTTATTTTATTTATTGTTATGTGGTGCTGAGGATCGAACCCAGCGCCTCACACGTGCTAGGCGAGTACTTTGCTGCTGAGCCACAACCCCAGCCCCTGAATTTTTTTTTTAATCATTATGTTAGTCTTTATTGTTCTCTCCCTCTCTCTTTTTTTTTCTTGTGGTGCTGGGGATCAAACCCAGGGCCTTGTGCATGCCAGGGATTACTCTATCACTGAGCCACATCCCCAACCCAGATGATTTGAAAATAATCATCTGATACAGATGATCTGAACAGAATCATCTGATACAGAATCAACTGATACAAGCCATCATTCTCTCAAAGACCTTCCTGATTTTGAGAGAATGATGGCTGTTCTTCTCTTGGTTCCTATGTTTTGATTATTGCTTCTCATTCCCTAGGTATGTAGGAAACCTTCCAAGAATATTTGACTACTCGCCTTTAGATCCAACACAAGATTTCAACACACAGATGTAAGTACCAGATTATGTTGGTCTAGAAAAAGTATCCAACAGACTATTCATAGTGGTTATCACTGGGTTGCAGAATGAAAGGCAATTCTTTTTTGTTCTTGTATATATTAAGTGCTCTACAATGATCATGTGTCACCTTTATGGGAAGAAAAGAATAAAGAACTGTGGAAAATTTAACAATGTAATCAGAAGCAAGTAAGGCAATAAGTTATTTGTGAATAATCAAGAGAAAATGCTCCACCTCAAAGCAGCTATATTTATCAGAATTCAGAAATAATTTTAATATCTCTCTAGGAAGACAACAATGAACTCTTTGCTTTTGTGTCTCTTCCTGGTCAGGACTAAGTTAGGACATGGCCTTCTTTCGGGTCAGTACTCAAAGCCTCCAGTGAAATCGGAGCTCATTGAGCAGGTCATGAAAGAGGAGCACAAGGTACGTGTCCCAGGTGTGCCGCGTGGATGTGTGGGTAAGGGGGACTTCTACTGGCCAGAAGGTGGGTTTCTTTTTTTTGTTGTTGTTCTAATTAGTTATATATGATAGCAGAGTACATTTTGACATATCATTCATAAATGGAGTATAACTTCTCATTCTCTGTCCATGATGTAGAGTTATACAACTTGTAATCATATATGCACATAGGGTAATAATCTTTCCTATCCCTACATTCCCTCCCCTCCCTTCACTTCCCTCTGTCTATCTCAAAATA
This sequence comes from Ictidomys tridecemlineatus, assembly GCF_052094955.1. Lineage (NCBI taxonomy): Eukaryota > Metazoa > Chordata > Mammalia > Rodentia > Sciuridae > Ictidomys > Ictidomys tridecemlineatus. The sequence goes on from NC_135479.1 coordinate 123,698,345, forward strand.
TCTGTAGTTTTCCCTAGTCCCCACCACTTATTGTGAATTAGCATCTGCATTTCAGAGAAAACATTTGGCCTTTGGTTTATTGGAATTGGCTTATTTCGCTTAGCATGATATTCTCCAGCTGCATCCATTTACCTGCAACTGCCATAATTTCATTCTTCTCTAAGGCTGAGTAATATTCCGTTGTGAAATATACCACATTTCAGAAGGTGGGTTTCTTATGCGTAGTCAAATGGTGCCTGCAAATTTAGCAAGCTGTCAGAATAGGAGTCTCATTTCAGAGTGAGTGGTGCCTCTCTGTGTGCTTTTAAAAATTGTGAGAGCCAGATTATGCTATTTGCAGGAAAATGATGGAACTAGAGAACATCACATTAAGCAAAATAAGCCAGACTCAGAAAGTCAAGGGTCACATTTTCTCTCATATGTGGTAGCTGGAGAGAAAAAGAGGAAAGAAAGGGATCTCATGAAAGTGGGAGACCAGTGGGGTAGAGGAAGAGGATCACGGGAAGGAAGGAAGGTGGGGGGAAGGGAGGCACTGGGGAGTGAAATTGATCAAAGTATGCTATATGCATATATGAATATGCCATAATGAAACTCATTATTCTGCATGATTATTATACACCAATAAAAAAATTGTAATAGCCAGGTAGTGCAGTCTTGTAGTCCAACTCCTCTGGAGGATCCAGCTCAGCCTGGGCAACTTAGTGAGACTTTGTCACAAAATAAAAAAAAAAATAAAAATGAAAAAAGGGATTGGGGATGTAGGTCAGTGGCAGAGTATTTGCCTACCAGACTTCATTCTTCAGTAGTGAAAAAAAAAAAATTGTGATAGGAATAACCCGTGTCAGGGTTTCCCCATAGAGATCATATGTATGGGCCATCCTTAATGATCTTCAGAAACAACGTTCTTCATAAATACAGCGGAGACAGAAGGAATAAACCTTATAACAATATAACATCACCCCCTCAGTGGCACAGTCTTGGCCCTTACCGTGTCCTCCTTCTCCTGATCCTCAGCTTTGTTTGCTAGTGTTTCTCAAAATGCTGGTTGTTAAACATCACCACACAAGTTCTTCAACCTCTCCCCAGAGCTGAGGATTGAGAATTTCTAGGGAGGGCTTGCAGGTCTCATTTCTGGCAAGTGGTCACGTGGTTTTTATGCACACTCAAGTAGGAGAAGCTCCATTGGCCAATCATTTTTGATTGACAGAATGATTGAAAAATGGGCTTGATCTCCCAGTACTAGACCTGAGCTCCATGTGCCTGCACAGTGGTCTTCTCTGATGCACAACTCCAGGAGGTGCTATTCAGAGCCTGATCTTTTTGAATAGTGTCCTTGGAATTGTGCGGCACATGGCTGACAGAGTTGTATTCAGCACCCTTAGCTCCTGTTGCTGCAAGTGTCCTGAGTGGAAGTGCATGCCCCTTGTCTACCACCTGCTGTCCTTTTGGAGTACCCTGTCTTGACTTAGTGGGCAAGGTCCTTCAAGTCTGTTGTCTGATCTCTGCGCTTCCATCTTAAGTCAGTAGGCCTTAACTAATGCCTGTAGACCAAAAGCAAGAGAGTGAACACTCTCTTGTTCATATGAAGTTAGCTGCTTGTGGAAACGGAGCAAACAAGGGAAGGAAGGCTCTCAGGGGAACACAGAGAGAGGCATTGTTTGGGGATGAAAAGAAGGAAGTAAAGAGGGAAACAGACCTTCTGGATGGCGAGCCCAGGAGATCAGAGTGGCCCAGGGTGGGAAGAACTTCGCTTCTCAAATTGCCTTGTTACCCAGCACTGCATGATTCTGATCCTTTCCCACCAGAAGGAGTGAGACCCTCATCTGGGATGCAGTGGAGGAGATGGTTCTCATTTGACATTCCAAAATGTGAAAATGCAAAATCACCTTAGTGGTGTTTGTAAAATTTGGTTTGGTTACTATTATAATGTCCTTTTATGCTGGTTAAAAAAAAGAAAAGTGGTTCTTATATGAGTAAGGCACATGATTTATTCGTGCTAGAAATAATGACTGCTTAGCCCTGGTCTTTCTTTCCTCCGCATAGGAGTCAGTGGCCATCGTGAGGTTGATCCGTAGATTCCAGCTTGCAGCTCAGTTTTCATCAAGGCATGTGACCTGGCAGCACTTGGGCCATACGTGGCCTGAAGTGTGTTTTGCTTGACTCACATAGATTACCTGAATTCCTAGCTTTTCTGAACTACCCAGAACCTCTGCCAGTCCCAGCCCCACAGTGGCAGCTGGAGTCCCACTCTGCCCTCCCTTCACATGAGACACACAGTGTCCAGCTGGCTCCAGTCCCTTTGTGGCTTGTGACCTGGCTGGTACTGTGGGTATTTGGGTTTGTGACCTTTGGTCTAGATGACTTACAAAATGCTTCCGAGTGTTGAGGCACCATAATCTAGTGCGTGGTCTTGATGAAAGAATCCAAATGTGATCTGTGTGCATCCCGCATCCTGGCAGTGGAGGGGAAGGCCCATCCCACAAGAGAGGAAATGAGCAGGTCTTTGGTCCCAGCACCAGTGAGGCTCCTCTAACATTTGAAGTAGAGCGTGAATTGACCTTTGTGGTCCTGCAGGTGACTGTTTTAAGCTGTTCCTCGAAGAGACAAATAATCCATAGCAGAACTCTCTACTCCCCTTGACAGGGGATGGAATTACTTTCTGAGACATCAAGATTGTCACTGGTAATTGGTTTCAAAGGGACCAGTTGTGAGAATCTTCCTTTTCTCAGGTATCGGGAGCTCTCTGGTCAAATGGTACTGTCCCAGGCCTGTGGCAACTTAGAGATGAACCCGAGTGTCTCACGAGAGGAAAGAAGATGCACTGAAGCAAAGAAGGGATAGACTATGAGAGGAATGTGTGTCAGAGGAGAGAGAGAGCATGAGAGAGGGATCAGAGCCTTTGGCAGAAATGCCTTTACACAGGACCACCAGCAACCATGGGAGTAATAGCTGGCATCACATTGAGGTGGCAAAGGGCCAGGTTCTTTCACTGATGCTGGAAGTGATGCAGAGGACTCTGGCCTGAAGTTAGCTTTTGAGTGGCAGACCTGGGAATCTCACCAAGCAATGTGTCTCCTGGGACCACTATACTCTCCTGTTTCCCTAAGTGGTACTTCAGGATTTGTTTTAGGTTCACAGTGTCTCAATGTGTGGATGGTAGTGGGTAGATGGCAAGATGGGGCATTTTAAGTTTGCAAATTACCAGCCTAATAGTGTGGGTTGCTCATCGCCATCTCATAACTTGGGTCAATTCTAGAACACATCTTTCCTGATATTAAATTGGTCTGCTTTGAAACAAGGTGAAAGTTAGTGTTTAATATATGCTTGCTTAATAAATATTTTTGTCTATAAAAAAGACTTGCAATATTTGTAGTGGGCACTGACCAATTTTTTGAATTGATTTTTTTTTTTTTCCTTTTGGTGCTGGGGATTGAATCCAGAGTTTTGTGCACACTAAGCAGGCACTCTACCACTGAGCTATGCCCCTAGCCCTACTGAATTGACTTTTAAGATAAGATTGCATGTCATAGATAATACTTTAACATTAGAGAAAATGAGTCTTTTTTTTTTTACCCCCTGAGGGCAGGAAGGTTGCTTGAGCCCAGGAGTTCAAGGTCAGCTTGGGCAACATTGTAAGACCTGTGTTAAAAAAATTATATGTATATATATTCTTCATCCTTATGCATATTAAGACAGTGCTTTCAAACATTTTAAAGTCAAATACTTTGTAACTTCTTTCTTCTTTTGAAGGTAACATATTTTACATAATTGTGTATTTGGAATAAATTATTTCTTAAAAATTAATTATGTGAGTGTTCATCTAAGTGATCCTTGACACATAATCGCTGGTTTCAACTTCTTATCAGCGTGAGGTGACCAGTGTTCCACTTTTCAGTGATATAACTTAAGCTCTAAACGTAAGAACTTTGTTTTCACTGAACTCTGTTTTTCCTAGTTTGGGCAAATATAACATTTCTAATTTACCTTTTGAAATATGAATAGTAGCTTGGGAGATTTGGGGTTTGGATAGGGGGTAGGAGCTAGTGGTCTAAGGTTTAAGGTTTAAGATAAAAAGTTTAAATACACAAGAGTTCATACACTTGTGCTTTGGGGACAGGCTGAGATGTGTTTATCTCCCTTTTGTTGCTTGGTCTTATAAATTCTGTGCAAGCATTGCTCTAATGTGCTAAAAATCTCAATCTCAATCTCTTTGCTTGCTGATTAATTAAAGCATTAGGCTCAGGGGAGCGTGAGTGGCTAGCATCTGGCTGTCTGCCTGGTGCACGGTGTTAAACAGAAAGTCCTGTGTAAGCTTCTGGGAGACATTCTGAACACTGTAGTCTTCTCTCTAATTTTAGCTGATCGTTTTTGCAATTGCTGATGGAGAAAGTAAGTACAGTATCCTATTAATACGACAGGTTCCCTAGGCGGTTGCTATTTTGGAGACTATTTGGGCCTCCCTGTTATAGTGACTCAGAACTAGCCTTTGCTTCAGGTATCCCAAGAGCCAGCTCACCAGAGAGAGTGCATCCTCTCAGAAGGCAGATATGACTCATGGTCAGTTTGGGCCTCATTTTGTGTGTTAAGTCCATGGAGACACTCAGGGGATGTCACTGACGTACAGTCAAGTAGGAAACATGTTTTCTCTAGCTCAATTTCTTTATTTTTTATTTTTTTATTTTAGCTTTTAATGAACTATCCTATACAGAGCCTCAGCTTTCTTTTTTTTAAAGAAAAAATATTTAAATTTGCATATGTACATAAAAGTGGAGAGCACAATGAATTTCAGCAGCTTCACTAGCTCAGTGATCGCTGGACTGCCCATTTTGCCAATCTGGTTCCATCAATCTTCCTAAACTCTTCCCTTTTCCTCTTTCCCCTTCTTCTTTCCCTTCTCTTTCTTTCCTTTCTCTTTCCTGCAGTAATTTAACACATAATTCATAACCCTACTCTTTACCTGTTAATATTTAGAATGCATTTGTAACTATAATGCCTTGGTTGTTTTCATTTACCATAAATATTATTTAAAATGTTAAAGACATGCCAACAAAATTAACAATTCAATCTTTTTTAGTCTCATCTAATATCCAGTCCATTAGATGATTACTATTGTTTAATATGCAGATTTTTTTCCTGCAGTGCTGAAGATATCTTTCCAAAGTTATCTTCCTCTTCTTTTTGTAAGCTCTTGATTTGTTGAAGGAGCTGGATCATTTGCCCTCAATACTATGAGGTATTGCTCAACCTGTGTTTCTTAGAAACTGGTAGATAGATCTGGAGGCTTGATTAAATTCAGGCTCAACATTTTTTAGAGACTAACTTCCTCTTATCTAGATGTGAATTGAACATAGCCATAGTTGAATCTTCCCTTTGAAATCCAGGATACAGTGGGAGTGGGGCATGGGTGTAGAAAGATGGGGCCAGCTGATATTCAAGGCATGAAGCATGGAGTAGCTGAATTTAAGCTCAAATGCTCAAACCTAGCTGCCAACCCCAGGAGCTGGTCTGTATGTAGAAAGAGGTACATCTCTCTAGGTAAGACGCTTTTCAGATAACTTCCAGGTGATCACCTGCTCTCAAGCAATCACTGGACTGTTGATCATGGATTAAGAAAGGTTAGTTGAGGCAGGGCTTGGTGGTGCACGCCTGTAATCCCAGCAGCATGGGACACTGAGACCGGAGGATCGTGAGTTCAAATCCAGCCCCAGCAAAAGCGAGGACTAAGCAACTCAGTGAGGCCTTGTCTCTAAATAAAATACAAAATAGGGCTGGGAATGTGGCCCAGTAGTTGAGTGCCCCTGAGTTCAATCCCTAGTTCCCTCTCCCACTAAAAAAAAAAAAAAAAAAAAAAGAATCAAGGGAAAACAAAGAAAGAAGATAAGCACAGAAGGGAAGAGGTGGGAGGGGAATGAATGAAGCTGGGCCACATTCCAACCACAGGGCTGTTTCTGGTGGTTGTCACCAGGGTCTCTAATGAAACTTCTCCTCTCAGTTGTATCACCACTTAGTGGCACAGAGGTATAGCCAGCTCTTCAGAATTTACTGACTTGTTGAATTTTCCAAAGCAACTGTTCTCTGTGGTCTGTGTTGGGGACTGGGGGCCACAGCACACTCGAATCACAGCTGGTAAGAAGTAAGAATCACAGCTGGTAAGAAGTAAGAATCACAGCTGGTAAGAAGTAACGCCCTCAGTGGCAGGCAGCGAATGCCTGCTTGTGTGAGTACCTAAACAGAGAGTGCACAAATGGGAATCCCACATGATGTCTCCATACTGTTAAAGAGTGGAGAAATAATTGCTGGACTGGCCTGCAATGCTGGGTTTGAAGAAGATCTTTCCAGAATCCAAGATGTACTATCTTCTCTTCTTGGCAACTTGTTGGTTGGACTCAGTGATGACAGGGTGAACCAGAAAGAGCATTAGGACACTAGAGAGAGGGAATGGAGAGACTGGTCTCACAGTGCAACCCTGGACCAGTTGCTTATCTTTCTGTGCCTCAGCTTCTCCTTCTATCAAGTGGAGATATATTCATCATCATCTCTTGGGGTTGGATAAATTAAGCAAAATATGCATATACAATGTGAAGAACTGTGCCTGGTACCCAGTAATTTTTTTTATCCAAGCACCTGGAATAATGTCTGAGACTTTCTAGTACTTAGTAAATATCTGTTGGATGAATGTATAAATATTAGCCATTATGCCAAGAGAAGGTACCATCATTGCATGCCTGTGTCAGCTGATGCTATGTAGGCACACACTAGCATTATGAGTGAAGAAAGGCACAACTTTACATACTTTTGAGGGGATGTGTAACAGGTAGTAAAATTAACTGGGTCAGGAATAAATTGGTCTTTGTCTAGCACTGGAAGCACATTTGAAGCCATGTAAGCATGTAAGCTGATCATTTGTGTTCTGGTTCCTGTTCCTCAGATGTCCAAACACTACCATTTTGGGGAATTCTCAAAGGGCTACTAGCACTGTTTTGGGTCCTCTGTAGTGTTTCTTAACATTGACAACAGGTGTATGTGTGTGTGTGTGTGTGTGTGTGTGTGTGTGTGTGTGTGTGTGTGTATGTGTGACGTACATATATAAACCTCTAGAAGGCAGAACACCCAGTAATAGAACTCCCAGTAATGCCATGCAGAGAGTATGTGGTCAGTAATACTGGTTCACTAGGCCAGTGAGCCCTCAGCAAGATGGGAAAATTCACTGGACTTAAATGAGAAATAATTACTTAGAATGGGTGCATTGCAGTGATGTTATATGTAGCGCTGCCTTTGGCTGTAGGGAGATAAAGGAGTTGTCTCTTCACCTGTTGAATCTGACAGTCATTCTGCAAATCCATCAGGGATTCCAGACCATAGGAATTGGCCTTGGACGTCCATGAGAACTCAGATAGGTGTGAGACAGGGCCTGCCCCTGCTAGCACCCAGTCAGGCCATGGAGATGAGCCAGAAGCGGGCTGAAAGTCTTAATTGTGCTAGGAGCCAGTGATGGCCCAGATGGCAGGTTCTCTGGGGGTCTGTCAGAGCAGGGGAATGTGGCTTGGAAGGTAAGCAAGTGGAGGTTTTATCAAACGTGGGGCAAGTAGCAGCCATCGCATTTGCAGAAAGGGCAGGAACCACCTTTGGCTCCACTGCCGAGGTGAGGTGTATTTCACTGAGCTCCGGGACGTGCTCAGTGCTCCCTGACATGTGTCTAGTGGGTCTGCTTTTTTGTTGCTTCAAATAGCCTGACGCTGGAGTCGGAGCTGAACCTGGAGTCCACTCTGTTTCTGCTTTGCTAGCTGCATGGCCGTCTGTCATTAAGACCACTCATCTGGCCCTTCTCTGCCAGTCTCTTGTTTCCCTCGGTGGAGATAAGCAGAGTACCTGCTTTCTGGGGTTATTGTGGTATTAATGAGGTCAACAGGTGTCACCATTGTCAGGTCGGTGAACTTGGGGCAACACCTGGGTCTATCAGGGGCCTGCCTCTGGCACCAGAGGCCATGTAGAATCTTCCCACCTCCTGAAGTGTAGGCGAGTTTCCTAGATTTCTAATACTGAAAAGTCCAGGTCATATCAAAGCCACTTGAATGCTTCTCCCTTTTACCAAGTCGGGAGTCTTAGGAAACAGTAGTACAGGAGGGTGGGTGTCACTGATTTGTATATATATTTTAATTTTATTTTTTCCTTTTGTCCTTGGTCCACATCTTTGCCTCCTTTTACTTCCTCTGTCCCCTTCAGAGTTCAGGGTGAAGCAGGATGGGGAGATGAGGGAGCCACCTCATCTAGGGGCTTTTCACCTAGATAGTGCTCTTTGGCCCCCTCTTGGCTGTCACATGTTTTGTGACATAGCTGACCTTTTTTTGTGGGGACACATTAGTGGTTCTTTTGAGATGCCCCTTCCAACATCTTACCTCCCCATCTCAGAGACCTTGCAAGGACATTTCCTGAGGTCCTTTCTTCTGACCTCTGTAACCCTCCATTCCAGGTCTCATCCTGAGCCTCCTTTTGCTGGGAGACAGCCCACCAGCATGTGCTGGGTCTTTTTGGGGGGTGCCTGGAGGCCTTCTGAGCTACCCGCTTGGCCCCCGGGGAAGTTCATTATCTTTGTCCTGACATACTTGCCCCAGCCTCCTGCTCTCCCCATGCTGCCCTCCTGGCAGCTGCAGCTGGCCTCTTTCTGCTTCTCCAGGTGAGGGGCAAGCCCCGCCAGCTCCCAGGAGCTCCCTGAGTGCTGATCCACAAACAGTGCAGGGTGGATCAGGACTTTGGGAAGCTCTGCGTTAGGTCACAGGGCCATGCAATGCCATTTTCCTTCCTTGCAAACACCCTGACCTTTGCTCGAGGTTCTTTTCTGTACCCCCCAGGGAGCAGGGAGAGACACTGTGGAGCACTCCCCCTTTTTACCTTCCCTAACGTGTCAGCTCTGAAATGGTCTGTGACAGAGTGGTTTGGCCGCCATGTAGCAGGTCCTATAAAGATGGGCCTCGTGTCTGTCTTTACCGGTGGAGTGTTTATCACCCACTGTCCTTAGTCTTGAGTCCACAGAAAGAGTCCCAGACTATTCTCCCATAAGGCTGCAGTGCCTGGCCGATGCTAAACACCCAGTGCATGTTAGCCTTCATCCTTATCTACCCTTTTTGGGCTTCTGTGATCTCATGTGAGAAATGAAGTTCACGGTCAGCTCTGCTCTGCCTGCTCTTAGGGCTGTCAATGTGTGAGAAGGTTTTGTAAGTCGATTTTATCTTTCTGCTTAGCCTCAACAGAATGGGATCTCTCCACGCATGTTTAAGGCCTTTGTCAGCAAGAGCCACCCAGAGTTCTCCTCCAACAGGCAGCAGGATGCCCAGGAATTTTTCTTGCACTTGGTGCATCTCGTAGAGGTGAGTCTTCAAAAATGCTCAGAGAGCTGTAGAAGTGCGTGTGGGAGTCCGCCGTGGCGTGACCAGAACACCCCAGCTCTCCTTACCTTGCAGCTCTCTGGTCCCAGGGCACTTGATGTGACCGTTCCTCAAGCCCTGGGTTCCAGAGACTGGTGGATCTGCCAGTGTTTCTTTTAATCTGTGCATGTTATAGGTATGTTTATCAATTATTTCATTGGCCCTTGTTTTTGGTCCCTAAACAGAGCCCCTGGAGAGCCCCACGTGGTACTTGGTGTCCTCCTGCACAGCTCAGAGGTCACACTGCTCTCAGCAGAGTTGAGTCATATTAAATACTGTGGTTTTTAAAAGCTACTGAAAATCCTAAGGCCTTTGTCTCCCCTTAAAAAACAACAATCTTCCCCCCCCCTTTTTGATTACAAAATCCATCTATATGGTCACGTCATACATGCTTTAATTTTTCCAGGACAATTATTTCCTCCCTTTCTTTTTCATTTGGGTCCTACCCTCTTTTTCTTCTAATTCCATTCATGTATGTTGGTCCTTCGGCCATGATTTTTTTTTTTTTTTGTACTTGGGGATTGAGTCCAGGGTGCTCTACTGCTGAGTTACCTCCCTATCTCTCTTCCACACTGATTCTTTGAAAAAAAAAAAAACTTTTTGAGACAGGATCTCAACAAGTTGCTGAGACTTGGTCTCAAATTTGCCATCCTCTGGCTTCAGCCTTCCAAGTTGCAGGGATTTACAGATGTTTGCCACTGTGCCCCGCAGGTCCTCCACGATTTTTAATGGCTGCATAATATCATTCACAGATGAACTAGAATTTATTTAATCAATTTCCCAGTTTGGGATGTCAGATAAATTCCAGTGTTTTGTTGTAAAGTACTCTGATGGACTGTCATGAGCAGGGCAAATATTTAGTAAAAGCCAGGTCTTCATAGTAGGTTGACAGTCGATATTATGTTAATTTTTATTCATGGCTGTTAAACATTGCTAAATTTACTAATGTGATATAATCCAACCTTCAGAGGAACCGCATCGGCTCAGAAAACCCGAGTGATGTTTTTCGATTTTTGGTGGAAGAGCGTATTCAGTGCTGTCAGACCCGGAAAGTCCGCTATACGGAGAGGGTGGATTACCTGATGCAGTTGCCCGTGGCCATGGAGGCAGCAACCAACAAGGGTAACTGTTCCAGAGCCGGAAACCAGCCCCATGTGGCTTTGTGTGGAAAACCCTGCACCAGAGGCAGAAGTGGGGACTCAGGAGCAGCCAGGGCTGAGACCTGATGGCAACTGGCTTGCACATCACCTGTCACCTTTTCCTTAATCCCTGTGGGACTTTGGAATGCATTGCAGGTTTTATGGAGGCATTCTGGGTGGAACCTACTTTAATGCCTATGAATTTGGCCAATTGGTTGGAGTCAGTGTGACTTTGGGGGAAATTATTTGTAATGGTGGATGTAGAAGGTTCTTTGACACATCCCTCATAGGTTGTGCTGTGAGGTCTGAGGGAAACGATCAGGTCAGGACTGCCTTTTTTGGTGTAAAGAGGTAAGTAGAGGTCAATCTCTTGAAATAAGTCGGCTTTCGAATCTGGCACTGTTTATGGCGCCTCTAGTGGGATGTTAATTGGGGCAGGACACTTTGTAGGAGCAAGGCCCATTAGAAGGGTCTAGAGACTTGGGAAGGGAGAACAAGCTAGAGATACCTTAGTCTTGACAGTTCTTGGAAGTTTCTTCTCCTTCCATCAGTCTGATCCAGTCCTTCCCAGGCAAAATAGGTGAATGGTATTAGAATTAATATCTCAGAGGAGAGAGAGAGGCAAAATGGCTTATTGGACTGCTTGTCTTTTAGAAGCTGGTCATTTTTGTGAAGTTCAACATTTCCGTGGGTGACCTCTTTTCTAGTGTGTGTGTGTGTGTGTGTGTGTGTGTTTGTGTGTATGAGAGAGAGAGAGAGAGAGAGAGAGAGAGAGAGAGAGAGAGAGAGTGAGTCAGCTTATTGTATTTGGAAAGTGATGATCATAATGATTTTCAGATGAAATGATTTCCATCTTCTATAAGCTCATATAGCTTTTGACCAATTTTTAAGCTGTTATCCATCATGCAAGGTAGAGAAATAAGGGATGTATGGTTTGTTTCTTTTTAAGAACTGGGATTAATTGGTCTCTCTTGCCCATCTCAGGGCTGCTGACTTACATGTCCTGCTCAGTTCCATCAGTCTAAATAACAGAGAGATTCCCCAAAGATGAGTGGGTATATTTGGGAGCAGCATTGCAAAGGGAATGTGCATGCTTTAGGAAACTCTGTTAGTATTCCAAGAGGTTGAGGAAAGGGGGAAGTTTTGAAGGGCAAAATGAGGAGAATAATGTGAGTTGTTTCGGTACATTAATCCTTGGTTCAGTGATCAGTAATAAGTGTGGCTTCTGTCGAAGAATGAACAGTTCTGGGCAGGTGTCCTTACAGAAGTATTTTTGTTGCAAGGTTGTGGTGGACTTTGTGTGAGGTTGTGGTTCCGACAGTCTTTTGTGACAGTTCTTGTTATCAGACATATAAGGATGACATCCCTTCTTTCAAAACCTCCCTGCTTAGTGTACTTTTGTTGTTAGGGTTTGACAAAAGTGACTCCATTTTGATTTTAGCCACTTCCACGGTCCCATGGTCTCTAACTCACCATTTATAATTTAAAGGTGGTAACTATCTTTTTTTTTTTCTCAAAAGGATATTTACAATTTAGTCCCTGGAAATTGGTCCCTAGAAACCCTTCATGTTCTTATCACATATAAGTGCATCATCAAGTAATTGTGGACTAGGGAAATGAAATAGGAAATGAAATTGGAAAATACATGTGTGTATAAATGGGCTTAAAAACTGACCTGTCAGGAAAGAATTTTTGTTATTGTTATTTGGTCACACACAAAAAAAGAATTGACCAGAAAGGCCATTCAAAATACCTGTGAAGTTTTGTCTGCAGTTAGTTTCCTGGGACAGATCTGCTGACTCCTGGGAGGTTCCTTGTGCACTCACTTCTTTTTCCCTCAGAATTTGATCACTTAAAGAGGGATCATACAGAGAGGCTTCTGGGAGGACAGGTGGGCTGCTTTGACATCTGAGGCGCTGGAATCCTTGACAGGCAGGCGTCTTGGCAATGTTGATTGTCTCAGGAGGTGTGATGGCAGAAAACTGCAGTCCTCATTTTCATCCTCCTCCTTGGCCCCGCAACACCTTGGAACCTGTGACCAACCATAGTTGCTGATGGAACCAAATCAGAAAATGTGTACCATGGGGGTCTGGTGATGGTGAGGAGCTGTAGTTCTCTTTATTTATTTATTTTTTAAAAACTCCTCCATTGGTCATTTTATTTTAGGACAGTTTATAAAGTTCACAGGAATATTTTCATGTTTTTGTGTTTGATCCTTTGCAAGATTTGACCACTGGACACAATTTAATATCCCTTTCTGGCCTCATTTGTGAGTAGCAGGGGCATGCTAATCAGGGTTTTAAGTCTGACTTTGTCAGTGATTAACTGGTTTTGAACTTGGGCCTCAGTTTCTTTACAAGGGAGTGAGGGGCTTGGGAAGAGGCGAGACCTTGGATCTCTTTCAGCTTCAGAGTTCTCTGGGGTGAAGGTCTGTGTTTTGGAGGATGGCATTTGGGTAATTCCAGGATTGACCTCTAGGCAAATGAAATACCAGGTTCATGCACCATGATATCACATGCATGATCTGAACCAAGCACAGTCTCAAACAGGAAGAGAAAAAGGTGAATGACTGGTTGCAACCTGTCAGTGCTACTCCAAAGACATTCCAGAGAGCATCAGCCTTATCTGGATCTGAGAAGGGCAATTATCTCTCTCTCTCAGACCCGGATCTAGCCCAAGAAGCCTTCAGGGAAGTTTGTTCAAAGAGGAGGTTTTTCTTTTCAAGAAGACCTGAGGGATTGATTGCAAGGTCATTCTTTTTTTTTTTTTTCCTCATTCAGATGAACTGATTGCCTATGAACTAACGAGAAGGGAAGCAGAAGCCAACAGAAGACCCCTTCCTGAGCTGGTGCGAGCCAAGATACCCTTCAGTGCCTGCCTTCAGGCCTTTTCTGAACCAGAAAATGTTGATGATTTCTGGAGCAGTGCCCTACAAGCAAAGTCTGCGGGTGTGAAGTGAGTGTGTGTGGTCCTGGGGCGAGGAGGGAGGGGCCTTGAGAGGTGGGGACGGGGTAAGGGAGAGGAAGCAGGGTGTTCCAGGAGTCTGCACATGCTTGTTCCTGTGTGGTGGGATTGGATTATGAGTCATACAATCTGATGGTCAAGGATTACACCTACCTGAGACCTGCCCTTTAAGACAGGCTTATATTTTATATTATGCACTAAGAGGGAAAGGGAGTGCTATTTCTTTTTTCTTTTTTTTTTTTTTTTTAAGTGCAACATTTTGGTTTGTTCTTTGTTAGGAATTTGCCTTTCTTTTTAATTTGTTTTCTTTTCTGAATTTTTGTTGGTGTGAAGAGCTTACAGTCAAGAAACATCCCTATCCCCACATGGCAAGAATGATGATTAATGAAGAAATTATAAAACTCTTTATGTCAGGCTTCAGTATTTCAACTCCACTGGGGTATCTTTTAGTTCTGTAATCAAGATTTGGCTTTGAACTTGGTTGACTGTGTTCCCATTTGAAGACTTGGAGTCTCAGGGCAACTCAAAGTGGGGATAAGGGCTTCTGAACATTGTTCAAAGGAGCTGATCAGGACTTGGTCAGGAGATGTCCTCTGTTCATATTGTGAAGTTGGTTGTCAGATTCATGCAATTTTTTTTTTCTGTACTTGGCACCTTAATTGATTTGACACAGTCGGTCCTTGCTAACATACTATTTGTTGCTGCACTCAATTGCAGAAAGAGTTATAGTCGTATGAAATGAGGGAGGGTCTGCAAGTTTGGCTCTGGGAGTTTTGCTTCTTTTAGATATTCTTTGGCCCTTCTCTGAGGCTAAGTCTGAACTCTCAGTTGATGCAAACAAAGCTGAGTGAAGGTTGGAGAGTTTTTGCTGGCTGTTTTTACCATACCTCAACGAGCAGTCAAGCCTGGAATCAGTTAAACTCTGCAAAACCCATCTCTCAGGATTCTGCTTTATTTCAGATTAGAGATTTCACATATTAAAAATGGGAAAGGAAGACAAGTGATTTCAAAACAGGAAAAAACCGAAGCCATATTTTCCTAAAATAATTTTTAAAAAGATCCATACTCAAATGAGTTCTACTAATAGTTCATTTAGTTGTTAGCTATCCATCTTGGGGTAAGTTTTCATCCCAGGATTCCCGGTTATGGTTTTTGTGTGTATGTGTGTGTGTAGATATTGATGTTGTGTTGTGTTTGTGCATGCGTGTGTGTTTGTGTGTCCTTGCTGATGACAGTGGGTAGCTGGCAGGTGAGAGACACTGTAACTTGGAGACACCTTTGGGCAGTGAGAAACCCTCACAGCCCATTAGTGATGGAGAAGTTTTTCTTTAATCATTCACTATGGATTGAAGATTCTTTAAACATTTGTTCTTTTCTCTTTATGCTTTTGTTGTGATTCTGTATGGGGGGTAGAAAGGGATCATGGATCTGGGAGCCTAGAAAGCCCCAGGCCAGGTATAAGCTGCAGAATGGAAGTGTTCTTCCTTTCCCTGGACCCTGGCCACTCCTCTCTGCTCTTCAGAACAGTGACCTGGTGCTTTAGAGTGCTGGGTACGATACGCTGTCCAGGCCTGCCATTCCCCGCATATGTCCTGCCAGGAAGGAGCCTTCTCAACACTTGGAAAAGACCCATCTTTAAAATGGGGCTGGAAGGCATTCGCTTTCCACAGATGGATGGATCCTCTGAGCCCTATGCTGGTGTTCAGGAGATCCGGATTCTTCTGTGTGCACTTCTCGGCTTATCTTGGGTTTTGGGCAAAGTCACTGCCCAGTGTTCTTCTCCCATCTGTAATGGAGAACTGTCTCCATCAAATGCTACCAAAATATTCAGTTGTGGGCTGTGCTAACATCTAGAATCCTTGAGGAGTTTCTATAGTGCTTCAAAGTAGCTATTTCTCTGCATACACACAATGCCCTGCTGAGTTTTTTTTTTATATATATACATGAAATAATTAGTACTAGGTGTATGATAATTGTTAGTAATGGAAAAAATGGTTCTTGTTGGAAAGAAAAAAAATGTTAAAAGTAATAAAACAATGATCATTTATTGCACATTTATTGTCAGAGCATGAGTCAGACAGTTACCATTGGTTATTGCATTTAGTCCTCTTCTTAGTGTACGTTACTCTCCCATTTTACAGATGAGGAAATAAAAGAAGTAATTGGCCAGCAAAGGGTAGACTTGAGATTCATTCAGGTCTGACTGAGTTTAGAGATTAAGTTCTTAAATGCTGTACTATGTAAGGACCTCCTATTCCTTAACATGCGTATATAGATTTCCTTGTTCTTTAATATGCTTGATCATGTTTTAAATACTGTCTTTGGGAAAATCAGTTAGTGGACTCTAAACATTATTAGTTTTGTTTCTTTATTTCCATCAGGGAAGGCCGTGACTCAGCCTATACATTGTTAATTTGGGAACTTGAACATTTCTTTCATTAGACCTAGAGCCTGAAAGGCCAGAAAGAGGCAAAAGGTGTCCTGAAGATCTTGGTGGACCTCATGGGTCACTGTGGACCAGACATGATGGCCCTTCCCTTATGTGGTCCCAAATGGACCATGTCTGGGAAGAACATTTAGGGTATGAAATGTTCATTCACCCAGCAATTGTTATTGCTCCCCTGATATATTCTAGACAGCAAGAGGAGCAAGACCTGGCCCCTGCCCTCAAACAGCTCTCAGTAAAGGTTTGAGAGGGAGAGATTTCCACTCACCCTTTATCAGTCATGCAGAGAAGAGCGTGGTGTAGTCTCTAGAGCACACCCTCTAGGTCAGCTATGTGGCCCTTGAATCTCCAGTCTAGATTTTGGCCACTTGACCTCACCTCCCCAGTCCCTGGGTTCCTCATTTGTGAACTGGGATAATACCGGAACTTTCTTCCCAGAGTTGGGGTGAGGATTAAGCCAGTTAAGCCACTAGAAGTGCTGTGCACAGTGCCTGGCACAGAGGGACTGCAGGATGCCAATGTTATTAATCTTCATCTTTCCTTTTTTTGGGGTGCTTGTATTATATGAGTGGTTGATTAATTATCGTATTTTCAATGTACTTATTAAAAGGGGTAGAATTTTTTTTGTGTGTGTTTTATTTGTCAAATTTTTAATAAAATAGACAATCATTTTAGGGAGAGGGGTAGCTTGTATTTTTTCTTAATAAAAAGTTTTCATAGTATTTTTGCCTTAATTGTAATTAGCGAACAATTGGCATATTTTAAATAATGTTGTCAGGGCCTACTCTTAAGGGTTTTATGTGTTTTAACTCATTTAATTCCCATAATGACTATTTGAAGTAAATTATATGTCCATTTAAACCAGTGGAATGATTTGTATACTGATAGCTTTTCTTAAAAATGCACGGCTTTCAAGAAAAATTTTAATTCCAGGAATTGATTTTTCGGAACAAAAGAGTATGTAGAAGAGCATAATTTATGACATTGTTCTATTTAACAAATTTTATGACCCTGAATAGGGGTTAATGGATGTAGAATACCGTTACTTTTGAGATGAAATGAACAGGTTCACATTGAGCAGTTGCTACGTGTGGGGTCAACTAGAACCCCTATTGAGGCTGTAGAGACAAATAAAGAATGTTTAGGGTGAATCCAGTGAGGAGACATGTGTCCTGCCCTCTCACCCTCTTAGGTGATGTGTCAAATGACCCCTGCCATGCCCTCCGCAACCACACATTGCCCACCATCCACGTAGATTTGGCAGCTAAAACTTTACCTAGATGCTGACCCAGAGCCATGGCAAGAGCCTCAGGACTCCTGCATCATATTTAAAATCATTGATTTAGTGATGACTTTTGGTGAAATTCACTGTTAGGTATTTTCCAGATTTTAACTTACTGTAAGAAGAAAAGGTCAGAAAAGTAACATCTTTGCATTAGTTGAAAATATAATACCAGTGGAGTTTGTTGGATTTTGTTGAAATTGAGGACTTTGCTACATTTGAATAAGAGTGATGTTTATTACTGCTTCTCAGAAGACTGAAAAACCTAATTAGAGATAATATCCATTTCTGGAGAGAGCCAGGATTTTCTTAGCATGACAAAGCTCCTGTTTTCTGGACGGCTCCCTTATGTTATTGCCTATAGCCGCCTACCATCCTTGTGATGGAGAATTTGGGATACAGAGAGGCTTACATAACTTGTCTGGGGTAAAATAAAAGTCAGCAATACATTGATTCAGTGTCTTAGACCTCAAGGATTGACAAAATTCATGGCAATTTCTTAGGCATATATCATATTTTCTGTTGTGCCAAGTGGTTTTATACTATTTCATGAACATTACACAGCCAAGGAAGGTAGATTTTATTAATAAATCCATTTTTAAGGTGTATTAACAGAGCCTCAGGAGTGTCAATGATTTGTTGAGATTTGGAGTACATTGAGGGACATAGCCAAAACCCGAATCCACATCTTTCCACTCTTTTTGTAGTGTTCTCTGTCCTATGCTATTGCTTATCTTTTACACTAGAGGGCAGCATTGCATTTGCTTTGTGAATTATGAACTGATGCATTCTAAATAGAAGACCCCCCAGGGTTCAGATTTGAAAAGTGGGGTCTTTGTGAGGGAGTTCTAGAATCTTTACTTGTAATATTTGTCTAGTACTCATTTTCTTTTTTGCACACACCTACCACACCCACATTGACTACAAAAAAAAAAAAAGAGTTATAAATGTGTAGCGAATGAGCTAATCCTGGGCTGTGAATTTGGTATACAAATTGAATAATCTGCATAAAACTGTCAAACCCAAGCCCAGGTATTTTGACCTTTCTGAAAGTTTGAGAGAACACAAGATATTGCGCACATTTATTAATTTTAAATTTTAAGTCTCAGATTTAGATAGATTATATAATTGTCCCATAACATAGCTACCTTTAGGATCAATGGATTTAGGTGCAGTACTATTTAATGAGGCCCTGGAAATTCCAATAGTCCACCTCAACCAAAGTTCCAGTAAGCTGTCCATATGCCAATTCTGTGTGGTTAGGTAGTGATTCTCAGTGGGAATGTAGGGATAGGTGTTTCAGGACAACTCAGGGAGCTTTATAGCCACTCAGTGCTATAAAGCACACACGCCTCTGAACACCTACAAACACAGAAGCTATATTTCAGTAAGGAGGTTAGAAAAACAAAAAGTATGTTTCAGAAATATAAAGTGTTACAGCAAAGTGAAAATAATAATTTTGAAATGAGCCCAGTCATTCTCAAGGGCCAAGATTCTTCCACATTAAACATTTTCTTCTTGGGGAGAGGCCAGATGGAGTGAGCAGGAATGAGTGTGTGCACACTTTTATGACTGCATTTGAGTGTGTTGTGTGTGCTCCAGCCAATCACAGGAATTGTTAGGTGTGCTTTAGACACAGCTTATTTTGCTTCATGAATTGTATTCACTTTTTTTTTTTTTTTTTTTTTACCTCATTTAATTGATGTATTCCCCTTGTGTTTCTCAGAACGTCCCGCTTTGCCTCATTCCCAGACTACTTGGTCGTGCAGATAAAGAAGTTCACTTTTGGTCTTGACTGGGTTCCCAAAAAATTTGGTATGTATCTTTTGCATGCTTTTGCTTAAAATGTCAACTTTGCCATTTAAAACACATGGCCTGTGACAGAGCCTATGTAATTGACTCCACAGACAGTTCCATCACATTCTTTTTTCCATTATTCCTGCCTTTCCCTTTTGAATACAAGATAGGCACTAATGATTAAAATGACCACATACCAGTCCACTCCCCTCCAGTAATGGGTGTAGAAATGACCAGATTCTGAGAGTGAAAGCTGGGCTCTCATGTCCTACTCCCGTGCATACAAATTACCCAGGATCTCAGGAAAATGTGGATGCTGATTCTGCAGGTCTGGGGTGGACTGAGATTGTTCTTCTAACAAGCTCCCAGGTGCTGCTGGCCCAAAGACCACACTTTGAGTAGCATTAGTTGGAGATATGCCTTCTTCCTAGCATCCCTCCTCTGTCTCTGAGGCAGTTGGCTGTAGCTAGTGACATTTCCTTAAATCACACAAATCTCCTTAATAATCTAATAGAAATGGTTGCATTAAACAGTCAAAAATGGGATGTGATTCTGACTTCATTGGGCTTTATTCTTGCTGATTTTAAAGGCCCTTGATCATTGTTAGAGTTTAATTTTCAAGACAATGCTTAAAACCTTTTTCTTACAATCGGGATTAAATATGAAGGCTGTTAGGCTGCCCTCCGTGCTGTGGAAAAGATGTATAGTTTTACCCTGTGTTGTGTAGTTTCCCATGCAGGTACTTACAGTGTAAGCCTGTCTTACAGTTTCTATGCAACTGTACACTTATGGAAACAAAAGAAAACAAAACAGTGCAAGTCTTATGGCTAACCAAGCTCTTACCAGAGGAGATAGGTAAAAAGAATGTAAAATCCACTGGAGAGATTCCCAGGACCCCTGGGCACTGTCAGATACGAGGCCATTGTTTGCCAAGGGAAGTCGTGTTGGAGAGGGCCACTGAAAACCAGGGGCCCTTGTTTGGCTGCTGGGATAGTTTTCTGGATGGAGTGGGGCTAAGAGCAGATGCGGATCACCCAGCTTCTCTGCTGGACCCTGAGAGAGCCTTTAGTTACCTGAGAGAAGAAACTGATTTGTTCTAAAGGCTTTGGCCTACTTTGGAAACAGTTTTCTTATTTTTCCTTATCCTTGGAATTTCTATAAGGAACAAAAATTTGAATCAAACTTTACTGATTTGCTGAATTTCATGGAGTCCTAAAGCTAAACAGGTTATTTTGTTTTTTTTGGCACCGGGGATTGAACCCAGAGGCTCTTTACCACTGAGCCATATCTCCAGCCTTTTTTATCTTTTTATTTTGAGACATGGTCTCCTTGAGTTGCTTAGGGCCTCGATAAGTTGCTGAGGCTGACCTCAAACTTTTTTTTTTTTTTTTAAATATTTATTTTTTTAAGTGTAGTTGGACACAACACAGTGCCTTTATTTTTATGTGGTGCTGAGGATCGAACCCAGGTCCCGAAATCCTAGCCCTGACCTCAAACTTTTAATCTTCTACCTCAGCCTCCTGAGTTGCTGGGATTATAGGTGTGCACCATTGTGCCTGGCTAAACTGAATTTTTAATGAACCTGAATTTTCCTCATGAGGAAAAATTGTATCAATTTTGCTGGTCAATTTTTGCTTCTCCCTGAAATTAAAAAAATAAATTTAAATAAAAACTTGACTTTGTTCTTTGAGTTGTTCTAAAGTAGGATATATATTCCCAGTATCATAAATGGTTTGGGGGACAAAATTTTTTCAGTTTCTGTTTGCTTGCCATAAGACATCCTGCCCCAGCATTTGAATTTGTTTTTCGTTATTATTTTATCTGAATATATGCAATGCTAAGTCTCCACATGCTATTATAAATTTTGTATATGAGTAAGTCAACATAATAACAACTGAACCAAAAAAGGGTTTCAAGAAAAATGTGTCCCTAGGACTCATGCACTTGAGATTTAATTAATTTCTTTAGAACTTCATTATTTATTACCTTAGAATGATCACAGTACCTATCATGATTTGGAAAAGCTGTCAACTAGGATTACAAACTCAAATGCCTATTAAGGACAGGGTGTAGTAAACTAAATGAAAGAGGTAGGCTGGGATAAGAAATACACAGCCATGATCTTGGTAAAGACATAGATTAGAAAATCATCTCTCTACCATAAGAATCCGAATAGTATGAATATGATGCTTGGGGTTGTAGGGGTAATAGAGAAGAGCGGGGTCTGTGTTAGAGCGCCAGTGTCCAAGTAGAATCTGAAGGTCAACTCCAGATGATTGTTACTACATGAGAATATGCTATTTCAAAATAAGTTGGAAACCTGAAACTTTAAATGAACTTTAAAGATTTAAAAATTGGAATATGTTGCCATCATCTGAAAAACACCAAATAGAATGTGTCTAGGTCATGACTGATCTATGAGCTGCCAGTCTGTGACCTCTGACTCAGTGGATTTGTTCTCCGTTCAGTGGGAAATCCTGCTGCCCTCTATACTTACCCGAGTTCTCCATTAACCTCTCATTAGTCTCGATGGATCTGCTGGTCTGGTGATCTGTGTGCTGACTGCTCCTTCAGCTCTGCCTAGACACATGCAGATAGATTCTGAAGTCCTGGTTTTATAATTAGGTGATTATGGAGTTTTGGACAGTCCTGTGAATATTATGTCTCTCATTTTTGCAGACGTTTCTATTGACATGCCAGACCTACTTGACATCAGCCACCTCCGAGCCAGGGGGTTACAGCCAGGAGAGGAGGAACTTCCGGACATCAGTCCCCCCATAGTCATTCCTGATGACTCAAAAGGTACCCGGCCTCCAGGAGCACGTGCTGCACCCGCCACCCTCCTCCACAGGACCATCACTTTCTTAGGGTGTCTTCCTGTGATGTGGCCCACCATAGATAACACAGAATTGAGGCGTGGCTGCAACTTTAAACTAGAAATTCACCCCACGAGGGCACAGACCCATCATGAGTAGTTGAGGGGGAGTTTTTAGGTTGTATTGTCTCTGACTGTGGCTTTCTCCCTTCAACTCCACCTCTGCTTCCCCCAAATGGGAAAAGGAGTTGTTTCCTGCCTGTGGGGAAGAGGTGTCTTTAGTGGCTCTTAGTCTAGGGGACTGTGTTATTCTTGCCAATGCCTCGAGACAACCAAAAGGGGCCATTCAACAGGGTGTGTTGGTTTAAAAAGTCTGGATCAGATTTGACCTCTCCAACGTGGTCACTGCTTCTTAGCAAGGGCATGCTTTGCGTTTCCTCTTACTCTGATCATTAAATTGGTCATCACTCAGGATCTAGAACTTTATTATATTTTTTGCAGTGCTGAGATGGAATCCAGGGCCTGACACATGTTAGGCAGGCGCTCTACCAGTGAGCTGCACCCAGTCCTCAGAATACAAGATTTTTTTTTTTTTTTTTTAATCAGGGAGTGAACCAAAGGGCACTTAACCACTGAGCCACATTCCCAGCCCCTTTTACCTTTTTTATTTTGAGATAGGGTCTTGCTAAGTTGCTTAATGCCTTGCTAAGTTGCTGAGGCTGGCTTTGAATTTGTGATCCTCCTGCTTCACCCTCCTGAGCCACTGGGATCACAGGTGTGTGCCTCGGCACCTGGCTGGAATACATAACTCTGTAAGGGAAAAGTACAAGCAAAAAATAGGTGCTTCACCTTCATGAAAACAGTGTCATAAAATTCTTGGTTTAATTATTAGCTTAGTTCTTTTGATTAAATCAGTTTCATTCTGGCTTTGTTTGCTCACCTGTTTGCCGTTTGTCTTCCTAATGAGTTCATTAGGTAAATTAGCTAATAATGATAGGGCCCTCTGGGCTCCTCTGCCAGGTTTCCCATCAGTTGAGTAGTGAAGGTTATTGCTGATGTTCAGTCCTGCAGAAGGGTGAGAGGAATGCCCAAAGAGTGAGATAGGATTCAAGGCAGGACTCTGTTAAATTGTTCTCTAATGCAAAGTCACGTGCTAAATTGTAGAGACAGGTGAGAAGGGAACTGCACAGGAGGCCCTCTGGGTCATGTGGACAGGTGGTTCCTGAGAGGGGGTAGGAAGGAGATGTATGAGCATCACAGAAGCACAGGCTGGTTAATGAGCATAGCTCTCATGCTTTCCAATCTTTCTAATAGAGTCTTTGGTTTGTAACTATACAGAGTTCTTCTTTAAAATACTGGGATAGAAATTGAGTTCATGAAGATACTAATCAGAACATTATGTCTTATCTGTTCTAAATGCCCCAAACCTGTTATTTTCCCTCATTACTGTAATTACTTTATGTTATGAAGACTGCAGTGGTCTGTGTGGGGCCCTTAGGGGTGAAGGGTTTAGGGAATGCCCTGGATTGATGGTTTTTCTTTTTCTAAAACTCTTGGACAGGGCTTGGTCTCATTTTCTGCTCTCTCCCTTAATTTCCAGATCGGCTGATGAACCAATTGATAGACCGTATGTACCTTTTTAAAAATTTCAGTAGTTATTTTTCTGTGACAGTTTAGCAGGGTGTCATTTTTCTGTGTGTGTGCGTGCGTGTGTGTGTGTTTAGCCTTTCCTGGGTGGGAACCATTCTTTGTGAGTCGAGGAAGCAGTAAATGTAAACCAATGCCGTGATGATTAGGTAGCCCCTCGAGGCTCAGGAATGTGAGAGCCACTCAGCCCTGAGTTGGAACCCTGGCTTTGCCATTTTTGCCTGTGTGACTGGAATGATTTACTTACCATCTCTGAGCCTCTGTTTCCTCAAATGTGAATGGAGGTTAAGGATGCCATTTCCTCCCTCAAATAGCTTATGATTTAGATAGCTTAGGACAAAATGAGCCATTATTTAACACCAACAGAAGAGTGCTTTATTTGGGTAGCCTGTGGATAAGGGGGGAAGAGCAACTAAGGTGAGAAGAAATGGAGAGTGACCGTTTCACATGAGAGTGTCCCACTCTGTTCTGCAGCCTCCGACATCGATGAGTCATCCGTGATGCAGCTGGCCGAGATGGGCTTCCCTCTGGAAGCGTGTCGGAAGGCTGTGTACTTCACGGGAAACATGGGAGCCGAGGTGGCCTTCAACTGGATCATTGTTCACATGGAAGAGCCGGGTAAGTGGTGGGACTGTGGAATGGCTTTGGAGTCTGATGCTTGGTAATGCTAAGCCTTGGTTCTTCTCTGTCCCCTTTGGATATGTCCCCAGGAAAATAACATTTCAGCTCATGATCTGCTATAATAGTAGACAAAGTCACAATCTTTGTCTTTATTTCTCTTCTTTTAAATAACAGCTTTATTGAGGCATCCTTTGTCCCTTTATTCATTTATTTTAATTTGTAGTAGCAAAATGATCGTTAGATAGATGTAGGCTATACATCTCTCTCTCTCTCTTTTTTTTAACTGGGGTTTGAACTCAGGGGTGTGTCACCACTGAACCATGCAACTCAGTGAAACAGGGTCTCACTGAGTTGCATAGGGCCTTCATAAGTTGCTGAGGCTGGCTTTGAACTCAAAATCCTTCTGCCTTAGCTTCCCAAGCTGCTGGGATTACAAGCGTGTGCCACTGCGCCCAGCTGTGGGATATACTTCTAATGAAGAGACAATGAAATTTCAAATGGAAACATCTGCATAAAGGAACAGAGACCCTTTAGTTAGCCTTTCTTTTATCTACTCTATTAAGATATAATTCTCATGTCTATCCATTTAAAGTCTCCATTCTGAGGGTTTTTAATAAATTCAGTTATGCAACCATTCTCACTACCTAATTTTAGAACACTTTTGTCTACCCTGGAGAAATCCTGTCCACATTAGCAGTCCTTCTTCAGCTCTTCCCTGACCCTGGTGACCTGAGTCTACTTTTTGGAACTATGAATTTTCCTCTTTTGGACATTTCATCTAAATAGAATCATATGAGAGCATCATGTTTTCAAGGTTCATGTGTTGTCAGCATAAATCAGTTCTTCATTCCTTTTTAAGCCAAATAATATTCTGTTGTACAGACATACCTTATTTTATTTATCCTTTCATCAGTTGATGGACAATTGGGTTCTTCCCACTTTTTATCTTTTATTAAGAATGCTGCTGTAAACATTGTGTACATGTTTTCTTTTTGTGTGTGAATAGATGTTTTCATTCTTCTGAGAGGAATTGCAGTCATATGATCACTCCATGTTTAACTTTTTGAGGAACTGCAAAACAATTTTACACAGTGGCTGAACCATTTTACATTCCCTTTTCTTCTAAAAGCTGTATAGTTTTAGGACCTACTTTTGGATCAGAGATGCATTTTGAGCTAATTTTGCTCATGGTATGAGATAGGGGTCTGACGTCATCATTTTGTATGTGGTTAGCCAGTTGTTCCAGCATCTTTTGTTGAAGAGACTGGCCTTTCCCATTGAATAGTCTCATTGAAAATCAGTTCACTGTAGATAGATGGGATTATTTCTAAACTCTCAATTCTGTTCAGTTGATCTATATGTCTTTCCTGATACCAGTCCCAGACTGACTTGATGTTGTTAATGTTGTATGTATTTTTCCTTCTTAGCTCTCTAAATGTTGCTTATTTCAAGACAAAAACATAAAATAAATGAAAGAGGCTGGAGTATGATCATTTTCTCATTTTCCTCAGATTTTGCTGAACCGCTGACCATCCCTGGTTATGGAGGAGCAGCATCTGCTGGAGCCTCTTTATTTGGTGCTACTGGATTGGACAATCAACCTCCAGAGGAGATCGTAGCTATCATCACCTCCATGGGATTCCAGCGAAATCAGGCTGTGCAGGCGCTACGAGCAACGGTGAGCATCAGGGACTGGGTCTGTGGACACTCCCATCTTATTGGAGGTGGTTTGTATTTCTTTCAGAGCAGATGAGACTTTGCAATGTTCTTTGGTCATTTTAAATCACGTTTATCTGTTTCCCACCTTGGCCTATAAAAACTGGCAAGCATATAGTATACATAAAGTTAATCTAAATGATTAAAGAAATCTTGCAGTGGATTTAAGAGTAAAGAGATTATAAATCTGGGGCAAGATGACCACACTGCAAGAAACTCCATTTTATCTTGGGTTTTTGTTAGTGGGGATCACAGATTTGGCCTGGAGCTTGCTGTGGCCTTAGAGCCAAGACGGATGCATGAGATTCCATGTTCAATAAGAAAGTTCTTTAGGTAAAAATGATGCTTTTCTGATATCGAGACCTTGGAGAAATGTCTCTTGAAAGCCCCCATGAAAGACAGAATGGCACCTTAGAATTCTCTGCTGCTGTTTTTCTCTTTAAAGAGAGGTTCTTCCAGTACTTAGGAATGTCTTGATATTATAGGGAAAGCAGGGACCGCGAAACTGGAGCATGGATAGAAATCTTCCTTTTGCAATATGATATCTATTTAATATTCAGGGAAAGTACTTTTTTTTTTTTTAACCCGCCCTTCCTGCCACATCTTGGTCCATTTTTGAATGGATGTCTGTCATCTATTCCTATGCCTATCCTGACTGGGTACCTTGTCGGGTCTGTTGCATAAGTCACATTGGCTCTTGACTGGCTCATGGGTTGGTGGCTGGAATGATGTGTCTTTGTAAAATGCTCAAAATATCTCAACTGGAGTTTCTCACTCAGGGTACTTTCTTGTGCTCACTAATTTTATTTGCTAGAGGGTTTCCTTGGAGTTTCTATGTCTAAACAAGTTCTTTAACCTGCTAGTGGGATCACAAACAAGGGAAGACAGAAATGCTTCCATGGTGAATTGATTTGAGCTGCATGGAGGTCAGTTTAAAACAATAACTCATTAACCAAAGCATTAGTTGTCTCTACTGCAGCTCAACCATTCTCCCAACATTTGGGGAGAGGAGACATAATATAATACAGAGGTAGGTCCCCTGCTATCTTGTAGAATTATCTGCAGAAAATGCAGTTATTAGGGCAGGCAGTGTGTGTTGTCTCTGCGACTGTAGAAAGGGCTGCACTTGACTGCCATCCCTTTGAGTATCCTGCACCATCATGATCAGTATCTCCTTGCAGAAATGCTGATCCAAGACTGACAGGGGCTTTGGAATGCTGATGGGCTGCTTAGAACTGGTTCCCAGTGAATCCAGTCACAAGCCTGGGTCCGGAGACTTGCAGAATGCCTGCATATCATATGCAGAGTCAGAGCTTCTTGCTCAGAGGCACTTAGGACTAATGAATTCAGGCTTCTTGCCCTATCTACTAGTCATCTGGTTCAAACGGTCAAGATTTAATGAGGCCCAGGGACTGCATGCATCATAAAAATGTTTTATTTTATTAGAATAATAACCTGGAAAGAGCACTGGACTGGATCTTTAGCCACCCTGAGTTCGAAGAAGACAGTGACTTTGTGATTGAGATGGAGAATAATGCCAACGCAAACATTATTTCTGAAGCCAAACCTGAAGGACCTAGAGTCAAGGATGGATCTGGAAGTAAGTTCTTGTCCTAGACATTGTCTCAGCAGTCATGATTGAACATTCAACTCTTCTTCTTCCCCTCACCATTACATATCCCTACCTTTTGCATCATTTGAAGTTAGTGTGGATCCATCTCCTAAATGGTGCATTCTGCCACTTTGCATAGAACCCAGGTCTGATGAAGTCTAGGTTAATTCAGAGTCATGTCACCTAGTAGTGTGTGTGTGTGTGTGTGTGTGTGTGTGTGTGTGTGTGTGTGTGTGTGTTTCATGCCAGTTTTGACTTTGTCTATTCCTTTGAAGTTGATTTTTTCATGGACCATGGGAGCTTTTGTCAAAAAGAGAGCATTTATTTTCATGGTGCTATGTTTTGAACAGTAGAAAAGCAGTCTCAAATCCTTGACTGTATCATTGCCAGCTGCTGAGAATTTTCTGCAGGGCTATCTCCGTTGACATAGGCCTTTTATAAGCAGATGCTGACATATGTCACTGTGTGCCCAGATCTGTTCTACGCACTGTGCATTTGAACACTCGTTTAATCATCACTACAACCCATTTTAACAGGCGAGAAAGTGGAGGCTTGGAGAGATTAGGTACTTTGCCTAAGGTCACACAGCTCTTAAGAGGCAGAGGCAAGATTCAGATGTAGAATCCATGTTCTTAACTATTATACATCCTGCCTCTTGGGCTGTCGTTGCCTACAGGGTAATGTTTAGCTCTGTAGTCTGACTTCCCCAGCCCTCCTCGGATCCCAGCCTCCCTTGCTCTGTGTTTGTTAGTTCCTCTGCACCTCCTGTACCTGCAGTTTGGATGCCTGGTACTGTGTCTTCACCACGAGTATACTCAGCTGTCACCCACTTTCTTTTCGCCTCCCTCCAAGCCTTGCTAGGTTAATCTCTATTTGTCAGATATCCTTCTTTTTCTCTGCCACAGAAAAATCCTTATTGTTCTTTAGAACTTGGCTGCAGATTTCATTTCTCTGTTCTGCTTTCTCAGATCCTTATTATGCTCATAATCGGCCCCTATGTATTACATATTCTAGTAATAGTTACACCAATATTGATAATGCTTTGATTTATGCCACATTTAATTCTCCCAGTAACCCTAGGAGATAGATACCATTACTATTCCCATTATATAGGTGGAGTAACTGAGGTAGAGAAGGGTATATAGTTTTTTGAGTCCACATAGACAGTGATAGGTAGAACCAGAATAACAACCCAGGCAGTCTGTATCCACAGATATTTTCAGTGCCTATACTCACTACAGTGTATTTGTTCTTCTCTTTTTAGAGGTATCACATTAATCTTGCCTTAAGATTATTTTTGTAGCTCTCTGTGCCTCCCTTTTCACTGGGAGCTTAGACAGGACATAGGCCATTTTATGAAATGGATGGTGTCTGATAGAAAGCACCGAGTAAAGAAAAGTCAGATTTAACTAAATCTATATTTCTAGCATTCGATCCCTGATCATGGAGTTGTGGGTCTACTCACTATTGCTCTCACCACACTTAACCTGTATGTGTTGATCTAGAGCTGGAGAGAGAAGGTGGAAGGGAAATGTTCTTCTTTTAAAATAAAAAACAAAAATGTATTCACCGAAACTGTTATAATCCCAACCCGGTAAGGAAAGGGTAAGATGTAGTTCTCCCAACTCTCATGTTCATCTAAAGGGTCTGACATCACTTTTCAGAAATCCCAAGTTTTCCTAAAATATCAGAAGCCATAATGGACAAAGTTGCTCAATAATTCACGAACAGGGTTCATTGCATGTTCCCAGTGCATTGGTTCACTGCTTCTTCAACTTGCTGCTATAGACTTTTTTTTTTTTTTTTTTTTTTTTTGAGATGATGAGTCCTTCCCAGAGAAGGAGTAAACTTCTGTAAGTAAAGATGGGGCATTTGGCTGCAGGAGGAGATCTGATCACTGGGTTTCCTTTCTTCTGATGGAGTTTGAGGCACTGATCACTTTCTCATATGGCTCTTTGCTAAAGGACAGCCGTGTCACCTCCTCAGAACATACTGAAACTCAGGGCCAGTCTGAGGTAGTCCTGGTCCTGCTGGGTTTCTAGATGCCTCCTCAAATAGGATGCTACGGTGATGCAAAAGCACCCATTAAGGCACTATGGGTCAGACTAGTGGGTGGTGCCTGAGGAAGGGGAAGGTGCCCTGAGAGATGAGCTGTGAGAATCCATAGACAGGATATAAAGGCAGTAATAGGTGAACAATTTAATTATGAAAAAAGAAAAAAGGCAGAGCCCCCCTATCTTGTCAAATGCATCGCGAGTCTGATTTTGCACAAGAACAAATGTTTTTAACTGTAGCTTCCTAGTCCTGGGCCTAGCCCACAGTAAGGGACCAGTAAATAACTGATTGAAGGAAGAGTTAAATGAATGCCTGGAAGTAGAGGTCTCGGTGTTTCTCTGCCTGCCTCAGTACTGCCGAGGAACTGTCAGTGTACCATTGTGTTAAGTCACGTGAATCAAAGAAAAGAAGAAATTTGACTTCCTGTACTTTGTTACAGTAGCCCCTGAACTTGTATGTCACTCATTGCTTTCTTTGTCCTTTTTTAAAAAATTAGGCCAGGGGTGTAGCTCAGTGACCCAATTCTTGCCTAGCATGTGCAAGGGCCTAGGTTTGACCCTCAGTACTGAAAATAGATTTACATTTCTTATGATTAAAAAGATGTATATTTATTTTAGCAAGTTGAGAAAATATAGGTATATGAAAGAGGAAATTTAAAAAGATAATCCTATAATCTGGCAACCATCACTGATAGAATTTTATGTATGTTCTTTATACCTTTCAATGCATTCAAATATATAAAAATCAATGTACATATATAAATTTTTAAAAATGTGATATTCTATTTATACATTCTATTTTAGACCCCTAACGGTGGCTCTACATATACATTTATTTATATCATTGAACATGTGTTAATGACGTTCTATTATATATATATGTCCCATAATTTATATGCCTAATTTAAAGCCATTTAGATGTTTAAATGCAAGACTGTTATAGGAGGACTTTCAAATAATGGAAATGTTTTTATATTCAGATGATAGCAGTGAATTTTAAATAAAGATTTTTAAAAAAATATTTTTCTAGTTATAGATGGACACAATACCTTTATTTGTTTATTCATTTTTTATGTGGTGCTGAGGATCGAACTCAGGGCCTCATATGTGCTAGGCAAGTGCTCTACCACTGAGCCACAACCCCAGCCCCAAATAATGAGTTTTTTAAAGGATGGATTCAGTTTATAGACCTCCAACAAATGCCGGACTTAATCCCTATCCAGGGAATAAATATTTGTTCAACATTTAACTTTCTTCCTTCCTTCTTTTGGTAAAAATAGTGTTGTAATAACAGTATTGGGCCCTCATTTCATTATTTCTTTAGGGAAGTTTCTTTCTTTTTTGGGGGGTACTGGGGATTGAACTCTACCCTTTAGCCACATCCCCAGCCCTATTTTGTATTTTGTTTAGAGACAGGGTCTCCCTGAGTTACTTAGCACCTTGCTTTTGCTGAGGCTGGCTTTGAACTCTTGATCCTCCTGTCTCAGTCTCCTGAGCTTCTGGGCTTACAGGCATGCACCACTACGCCTAGCCCTTTTTATTTTTTAATTTTAAAACAGAGTTGTGTTAAGTTGCTTAGCGCATCACTAAGTTGCTGAGGCTGCTTTGAACTTGTGATCCTTCTGCTTCAGCCTCCTGAGTTGGTAGGATTACAGGCTTGTGCTACTGTGCCCAGGTCTTTAGGGGAAGTTTCTGAAGAGAAGTTTTTGAGAGAGAAATGCAGATTTTTTAAGGCAGTGCAATTGACCCTCATGTGACCCTCTGGAAGCACAGTGCTCCTCCCCAGCCTCCCCTGTGGTGCTGTCTGGTTGAGCATTTCATTTCTTTATTGCTTTGTTGGTTTCCTCCTGTGTTAATGGCTTCCTCACTTCCACTGGCTATTTTCCCATTTTTATTGAGGTTTTCAGGTATTTTACTTTTTAAAATTGATTTGTAAAAGAGCGTCCTGAGTTGTAGATTAGCTTGGGAAAGCCTCAGAGCTTTACAACATTGATTTTTTTTTCCAGCCAGGAACACGTCATGTTTCCCCATCTCCTCCCACTCCACCAAAGCTGTGTGTTTCTCTGTGCAATTTTTTCCTTTACCCCCTTATTTCACGTGAGTCATGGCATTTCATGTTTTGTATTGGGATGGAGGTGAAAGTCTGTTTGTCAAAAAACTGTTTATTGTGTTGTCCTACACATTTGAGACCTAGCACCTAACTTTCTGTTGTTTAAAAAATTTTCAACAGTGAGAAACCAGTCCTTCACTCTGACCTATTTGGGCTTCTACTGTTTGCAAAACCATTTGTGTTTCCCATTGTACTTAATGAGTGTCTAATTTTTTTTTTAACTCCCTGATTGCCTATGTAATTAACATGTGATTAGGCTGTGAGGCTCTGATTACTCAAAACCTGATCTGGCTCCTGCAGGCTCATCCCTATTATGGTTCACAAATCATCAGTGGCAGCTGAGATTTCCCAGCCAGGGTCAGAGTGACCATTTGCTTGTGGTAGGCTCCAGCATGGAATGCCACCCAGGAGGAGCTAAGACCCAATGGTCTACCTGAAGCCTCTGAAAACTTCTTCCTACCTGGGCTCTCATTCTCATTCCACTTCAGCACCTGTTTCAGTTCCCACTTTTTATTTCTTATTGAAAGTCAAGAGGGAGCTGCTCTGTGGAGTAACCTAATTTCTACAAAAGTATGAGAGCACTATTAAATTTGGAGAGAAGTATTTGATATTTGGAGTTCTAGGCCGTATAACAAAGAGATTGGTAATTTTGAGCTGACTGGGGTTGGGGAGGCAATCTGTAGACTTTTTAATATCCTATCCTTGTTGACAGCTGCCTTTAAGTTGTTATGATTTATCCAGAAGCTTCTTTTCATTTATTTATTTATTTTTTGGAGAATTCAGAAGTTTGGGTGAAAGCTCCAAATTACCCTCCCTCCCTGTTTTTTTTTTTTTTTTCCCCTCAGAGCAGAGTGATAGAAATCAAGCTGTTGGGAGTAGAAATCGTTTGCAGATGTATAAGTCAAGTGTTAGTAAATTAGGACTATTATCAACTGCTTGTTGTACAAAGGGAGTGATAGACAGATAAAGATACATATTATGGGCTGGGGTTATAGCTAAGTGGTAGAGTGCTCGCCTTGAATGTGGAAGGCACTGGGTTCGATCCTTTGCACCACATTAAAAAGAAAAAAATAAAGGTATATGTCCATCTACAACTACAAAAATATTTTTAAAAGATACATATTATTCAAGTTAGGAGTTGAATGAGGAAAGCCAGTTTATCTCCCCAGAAGGCAGCAGAGTTTCTGGGGTTGTAATGGCTGTATCAAGGAGTCTTTGGACATCTCTGTGTTTTGAGCACTGAAAAGTCAAGGCTCGTCGTTGGAGGTTAAAATGCACACACACAGGTAGCAGTGACAAAGATGAAGCACTTTATTGTAAGCTGCTGCTAGCTTATATAGGAAATGAAAGTCAGTTATCCTAAAACAGGAACTCCCTGGGACCAATCATAGTAACGGTCAGGTCATCATCTGCGGTGCATGAGATTCATGGGGGTCATGAGCTCTTCACAAGCCCAGATGGGTGAACCAAATTTTGAAACTACCATGTTATTCGCCCATTGGCAATTTGCCCACCGCCATGTTACATTCATGGACCCATTATTAGAAAAACCTAGGGAATCCTCAGGGAAACTCCCAACAAGCACTCCCTGTGGATTGAGTAGCGTATCATGCCCTGATGAGATATTACTGCTTGATAAATGAATGCAGATGCTATAATGGTTTGTGAAAATGAATTCATATAAAGGCCCTCTGGAATCTAGAGTTGTTTTTCCTCCCTTTGTATTGTTAAAGCCATAATTTTCCAGAGGGCAAAATCATAACCTTCAAGTGAATAGAACATGAACACGTATCACAGGTTTTCTTTTAACTTGCTCAAGAGGAACCAGTCAGATGTTACACCTTATTTAACAACATCTGAGAAGCTAGGATATGTACAGACAACTTGACCAGGAAATTTTAGGATAAGATGGCTGAGTAAGTTAAAATATGAATTAATGTCTGTCAGGACCACAAACTCATGAGGTTATGGGTCTGCCTGGAGAGAAATTGTTTGTATCTTCAATAGACAAAAATCTACTAATTAACAAGTGGCTTCCTAAGTCTGTGTGCAT
This sequence comes from Ictidomys tridecemlineatus, assembly GCF_052094955.1. NCBI lineage: Eukaryota > Metazoa > Chordata > Mammalia > Rodentia > Sciuridae > Ictidomys > Ictidomys tridecemlineatus. Next base: position 123,732,023 of record NC_135479.1, read on the forward strand.
TCATCAGTACTAAGCAGTGGCTGAACCAAGCTCATCCCCCTAGCCAGGCAGCAGCAAACTTTCTCAAAAAGGCCAGATAATAAATCTATTGAGTTTTGTGAGCCGTGTATGTGTCTATATCATATTTATTCCTCCTCCTTCTCACCAGAACAAAAACAATCTGTAGGCCGGATTTGACCAATGTGTCATTGGCAAGTCCCTCTTGTGGATGATCTCTGGGTGATTTTCCTCCATATGACATTGAATGGACATGCTGCCTGCCTCTTTGACCTTGCAAGTTTCTTGGGATTTTTTTGACAGTTGCTTTCCCTAAAGAACAAACTCAGAATACAGTTGCTATTGTGTTGGGCGGGGAGGGTAGTGGTAAAATGTGATCTTTATTACTAGAAAGTTAGGAAGATTTTCTTTTCTTTTTTTTTTGCACCAGGCATTGAACCCAGGGGGGTTTAACCACTGAGCCACATCCCGAGCTCTTTTTATTTTTATTTTGAGACAGGGTCTTGCCAAGCTGCTGAGTTCAAGAGGCTGGTCTTGAACTTTGTGGTTCCCTTCCTTAACCTCCTGAGTCACTGGGATTATAGGTGTGTGCCACTATACCTGGCTGAGAAGGTTTTCTTAAAGTTTAAAAAGGACACATTTTATGGGAAGGAAGAGTGCTAGTTTCAGATACAGTTTAATTCTGGTGGTTTAGAGGGTTAGTGTTCACGAGATGTGGGACATAGTGGTCAGGTGTGTCTACCTCTTCTACATACTTTAAAAGTTTCTTGTTGGAAGTCAACATTTTTGAAGTATTTATATTGTCTCAAGATGTCTTTTTTTTTTTTTAAATCTACAAGAGAAGGAGTTGCTACAGTATTTTTGGGAATGTGTGACATTCTTTTTATTTTTGCTCTGGAAACTTAGGGCTAAGAATCGACAGTAGATTCCCACATAATATAAAGTGGGCTCCATGGACTAGTACCAGTCTGTTCAGCAAATAGTTACAAACTATGAGATAGCATAGCAACAGAGTTAGCATTTATAAACTTATATAGTAATTTGTGAGCTGTATTCATATTTGAATATAAGAAGTAAAAAAGAATGGGCTTGCATATTCATTTCTGTAGTACTCAACTTTTATTATATTTTCCCCAAATTAAGAAGTTTGATTCTGGACAGACCCTTTGCTTACCCTTACTTCTATCATTCTTTCTCTCTCCAGGCTCATTCATTATTCAGTAGTCCATCCCTGATCTCATCTTATTCATCCTTCATCATCATCATTTATTCACCTTGATTTTCTTCTTAGAAACAAATTATAAGTTGCCATTTTTTTTTAACCTGTTCAGGCTTTGCAAATGTGTTGAAAGAGATCTATTGGTCACTAGCAGGTGGTGTTGAATAGTGCACAAGGGTAGTTGCTGATGTTGATAAACATGGTTCATTTTAATTATGGGACCGAGATTTATACTAAACTTTCAGATTTTAATTTTATGATTCTGAGCAAACACATGAATTGTTCCTAACCTCAGAGGGGGATGTGCCTTTGTGGGCTAAGGTGTAGATGTGTTGAGAGGCTCTGGATTTGTTCTTTTCTCTTGGTCTTTTTTATCCATCACTGACTGAGTCAGTGACTGAGCAGCGTTTCATTGGTGTGAGGCTGGTTTATGACAGAAGTGCTCATTAAACAGTTTGCTGGATTGCTGAAGTCATCGTTTTGGAAAACAGTTACTTGGGAAAGAAGGGCCTTGATTGGAGTATTGTGTCATCTCTTCATTATTAATGAAAATTCTTTAGAGGGCTGCTACCTTTTGGGAAAGCTGCACTGTATCTGTCCAGGAGAGATATGGACCTCAACGAGAGTTAGAACATGACGTGGAAGTGTTCGAAAGGGATTCAGAACCACCTGAGGTCAAAAAAGGTCTCAGTCCACACCCTTTCCTGTGTATTGAGGCAGTGTGGTAGGCACAGAGTATGGACATGGGTAAGGTCCTTGGATCTCTTTTTTAAAAAAATAAGAAGCAGGCGTAAAGATTGTCATTCCCAAATGTTTGTACCTGGTGTCCGATTTCTAACCTGGGATATTTTTTGTCAGTTGGATGTGATGATCAGCAAGAGAAACTTAGTTAACCATGGGAAAGGCAGGACTTTATACGCTGTTTGCTGCAAGAGTAATATATTACTGCAAGATACAGGAAGCCACTGGAGGATTTGGGGGCAGACCAAAATTTGATTATCATTAAAAAATAACAACAACAGAAAACCTCTTGGAACCTATACTGAGAGCAGTCAGTAGGGCTTAAAGGAGTCCAGCTAAAGGACTCATAAAAATTCAGACTAGAGATGATGGTGACTTGAATTAGGGGTTACAAATGGAGATGATAAGAAATGATTGGGTTCTGGGTATATTTTGAAGGAAATACTGATAGGATTTGCTGCTGGGTTGGATGGGTATAAAGAATATAAAAGAAAGTCAAGATTTTGTCCTGAGTTACAGGAAGCATGGAATTGTTATTGACTGAAATAGATAAGGCTGAGGGGAGACTGATCAATCATGGAAGGAGACTTCCTCAACTTGATTGAAGGTGCCTACCCCAAACCCCACTACTCATGTGATACCTAACCTAAAAGGCTGAATGCTTTCCCCCTAAGATCAGGAACAAGACAAAGATATCTCCTCTTGCTATTTCTATTTAGCATTGTAGAGGAAATTCTAACCAATTCAATTAGAAAGGAAAAAGAAGTAAAAGGTGTTCAGATTATTAAGTAAGACTATATTTGCAGATGACATGATCTTGTATATTGAAAATCCTAAGGAATCCATTAAAGAACTTGAATTAATAAGTGGGCTCAACAAGGTTGTAGGAAACAAGATAATATACAAAATTAGGTTTTATTTCTATATATATGAACAATAACATTGCAGAAATGAAATTAAATATATAAGTATCATTTACTGTTGTGGGACTGAATGAGATCACTCAGAAAGAGAGAAAGGAGTCTGGATAGAGCAGGGAGAAATGGTCTGGGGTCTAAGCTGAAGGTCACCAACATGCAAAGGTCAGGGAGGGCATAAGGCACAAGAAAGGGAGACAACTGGACCGCCAGGAAAGTCATGTCCTGGGGGCAAGCACTTGAGGAAGGAGGAATTTATAGACAGGGTGTATGATGCTGATGAAGAGCAAATAAGATGAGACCAAGGATCGACTACTGAATAATGAATGGGCCTGGAGAGAGAAAGAATGATAGAAGTAAGGGTAAGCAAAGGGTCTGTCCAGAATCAATACTTTCTAATTTTGGGAAAATGTAATAAAATTTGAGTACTAGAAAAATGAATATACGGGCTGGGATTGTGGCTCAGCGGTAGAGCGCTTACGTAGCACATGCCGGGCCCTGGGTTCGATCCTCATAAAAAAAAAATGAATGGAATAAAGGTATTGTGTTCAACTATGACTAAAAAAATATATATATTAAAAAAGAAAAATGAATATACAAGCTCATTTTAAAATTTCTTATATTCAGATATGAATATTGCTCACAAATTACTACAGAAGTTTATAAATGCTTATATACTATATAAGTTTAAAAATGATTAGCTAAAGGAATGTGTACTGAAATTGATTCACCAAGAATTACATGCAGAGTACTGTACTTGATGGCAAGAAGTACTGGTTAGGTAATCAACCTTAGTCTCATTCTCTAAGTTTCCTTGTTCAGAAAGCATGAATCCTGAAGTTTGCTCTCATAAAGGTTATAATCATGAGCAAGTCAGACATTTTGTATGGAGCATTATCTCTTCCTATAAATGGTAATAACTATTTTCCTTGTAATCCTGACATTTGTGTGCTCTTTTATTCTGAATTGCTCATGTAAGTCTCATACAACCTTGCAAAGTGGGTGGGTGTTTTTTTTTTTTTTTAACCCCCTTGAAGAAACAGGATCAGAGATGAAACAACTTGTTCATTCTCATGCTGTTTGGAAGTACAGAGCCACAGCTACTAGTTTTAGACCCACAAGCTTGCTTCTGGATTTGGCTGTAAAATTTTAAATTCCCTTTCAGATTTGAATTTAACATCAGATGTACTTTAACATTTTAGGTTTGGTATTTGTCAAATGAATGTGCATATAAAAATCTGCTGTCACTTTGGAGATGTGTGTGTGTGTGTGTGTGTGTGTGTGTGTGTATTGACAGTATGGCAAGGTAAATTGAGTTTGTCTTTCAGATCTATATAGTTGTTAGATTACATGATAGTTGGTAAGTGCTTTTGATTCTAGAAGTGCTATCTTATAACCAAATCATTTCTTTTTTCATAGTGTATGAATTATTTGCATTCATCAGTCACATGGGAACATCTACAATGAGTGGCCATTATGTTTGCCATATAAAGAAGGAAGGAAGGTGAGTCTTTTAGAGAACGTGGATGTTAGATGTGATTTATTGAGCCCCTACTATGTGCCAGGTACTCTACTTGATGCTTTATATGTTATCTCATTTGGTTTTCACAATGGTCTGCAAAGATGTAGTCTTTTAACACCATTTTATACATCCAAACACTGAGGCTCAAGGAGGCTGAATAACTTGGCCTTAGTTAGTAAGTAGTTGTGTCAAAGTTTATATTCAGAGGTACTTTAACAAAAGTGCTTTCCCAAAGGTATTTTTGGGAAGGTGGGTTCCCAAAATAAAATGACATCCTGCAGTAGAATGCATGCCATATTTGGAACCCCCATAGGATCTCTGCATTTAGCCAACAAAATGAGAAAACCAAAATGCCGTATTTAATTTAAATTTTAGATAAATAATGAATAATTTTTTAGTATAAATATGTTTCAAAGAATGGCATGTTTCTCATATTACCTGGGACATACTTATATTAACAAATGATTTGTTGCTTATTTGGTGGGAGTTAGTGGAATAACCTGTGTTTGACCTGGTGACCCTGAACTTCCAGTGAACTTCCAGCAGCCCTGCATGGCTTCTCTACTTCTTTAGTAGGACTGTTAGGGGTGGAGAAGTGAGAGTGAAGCTGCTGCTCTCTTTAGAACTTCCTCCCCGGGTGCCCTTCCTCCAGTCCCTGCTGTGCCCCTGAGTGCCCTTCCTATCTTCTCAACTTGATTAATAAAAATCAACGTTGAGCACAGGGACAAGCATTTATAGTGAAATCTTTTTATTGCCAAGAATGACAATTTTTAAAAAAATGATTTTTAAAAAGGAAATATAATTTAAAAAGCCATAAAATTCATTGTTATTAATTTGTAAAATAAAAAAAATATGTGAAGAATGTGCACTTGGGAAGCCTAAAGACAGTCAGTGTCTGTGTTTTAATATATTTTTATTGGTCTCATTGGAGGATATACACATACTACATATATGTAAATGTGTGTATTTACAACTTCTGTAATATCTTAAAGTGTGTACAGAGCACATATAATTTTTAGACCTGCTTTTCTTATTTTATTGTGACCCCTATTACATGTTCATATTATATAGTGATTATTTCCTCACTTCACCAAATTTTCTTAGAAGAAATTTTAATGTAGTCATAATGGTTCACTGCATAGATATTTATCTCTGCTTCTTAGCTAGTTTTATACCTAAGACTGAAATAAACATTGTCATACACAATTCTTTCCCTCAGTATCTAAGTCTACCTATGGATTTCTGTGAAGTGATTTGTGGCATGAAGGGCCTAAAATATTTAGAGGATCCTGATAGATTTAGTAACTGCAGTTTGATTGAGCTTAAGAATCAGAAAGCAATAGTGATTCCCCAATAGGATTCTGTTCATTTTTACACAATAAATTGGACTTTGGTTATCTTACACATCTTGGTTATTTCAAGTACAATGCTCCATCTGATCATGTTATTTCTGTGAAATGCAAAGTGTTCTAAAACTGATATATATCCATCAACTATGTCTGTCTTTTGTTTTCAGATGGGTGATCTACAATGATCACAAAGTTTGTGCCTCAGAAAGGCCCCCAAAAGACCTGGGCTACCTGTACTTTTACCGCAGGATACCAAGCTAAACCTCACACATACGGATTGGCGAGAAGAAGCCATAACGCCTTTTTAATTTGCCAAAAAAAAAAAAAAAAAAGAAGAAAGAAAAAAATTGGGGACAAGCCAACATGAAGGAATACATGGGGGTGTTTATAGTTTATTTAAAGAGCACGATCATTTGGCACCTACTGAAATAGAATTGGGAAGAAATTTCTATTAGTGATGATACTCTATTGTAGATAGTTTTTATAAACATAGTTCAAGGAGAGGGTGATATAAACAAAGGTATTCATATTGCTGGTGTGGCACCTACCATCAGCACAACAAAAATGGGGATGTGCCCCCAGCCCTCTGTTTTGCTTTGGGGGTCAAGAGATAGTGGCCTCCAGAGAAATCAATCAATGAGGCCCATGGTGTGGCCTCACCTACAGTAAATAAAAAGCCCACGTTTTTGTTTCATACAGAAAATCAGCAACTGGGCTGGGCTTTACTTGTGGCATAGTCTTTTTCATTACGCACAATAATTTCTGACCTATCCATGTATAATAGAACATCCACAGTGAAAGATATTTTTAATTTAAATCATATCAAAATTCATAATAATGACTGTATGAATGTGTGTGAGAGTGAGCGAGAGTGTGTGACCTTTCTAGTCCACTAGGAAATCTGTGATGGGTTGGCTTTTGAAGGCTAAATAGTTGGTATTAAGCATATCTGGAAAAGGCAAGTTAATATTTTGACAAAACTATAACTCAGGAACAGTTAAAAAAAAATTAGTTCCCCACTTAGATTTTAAGGAGTAAAAAGGGCTGAGTTATCCCCTTTAAGTGTTGTCAAGAGAAATTCACTTGGGACTGTGACATTTGGTGGTATAATGCCACACGTCCACAGGAGCCTATGATCGTCCTTTGCCAAAGGTGGATGAATTCTCTTTTTCTTAGCAGCCCATTCCCCAAAAGGTGTAGTGTTTATTTTTAGTTAGAATAGCTACTCTCTTCTTACACCACGTGGCAATTCCTTGGAATCATGTTATACACCCCAGCGTTGTGTGTCATTCTCTCGTCTCTGAGCTCTTTGCTTGCCTCCCTGTCCATGCTTTTCTGGGGCCAGTCTTGTTTCTGCCCTGTTTGGTTTGTCACCTCGTGACTTGCCCTCGATGCTTATTGGCTATGACCGACAATGTGATACAAAGACATTTAATATGTCACTGTAAAAGGCCACCCTTTCTATTTTGGTTATTTAAGTATTTTAGGTGCAACCTGGGATTATATCAGAGTTTCTAATACAAATACAATGAGGAATAATTTTCCTACTGCTTTGTACCAAATCCCAGAGTCTCTGAAGTTTCTATTTCAGATTATTCAGTCAAATGAAGAAGGATTAATTGCTGTCCGCTTAACCTGTGTTTGTTCAAATTGATAGGATCTTTCTAGAAACTGTAGGAAAATAAAGCAGAACCAATTGGGGGAAATGAAGCACAGGCATGAGATTGGGATGTGTGATGAGTCTGGAGTAATCAGGATTGGTGGTGATCGGGCCCTGGCTCACAGGAGATCATTTATGCCCTGTGAGCGAAGGATGAGGGCTGGAGGCATATGGCCTTCAGACCTGGGTGCTGCTCTTGACGGTGTGGGCAAGGCCTTATCCTCCCTGTGCCTCACTCTCCTCATCCGCACAATAGTGTAGGACATCTGCCCTCTCTTTCTAGTCATGCTGTGGGGCTCTGATGAGATTTGAGCCTTCACAGGTAGAAGGTGTGGCCCACGGCCGGTCCGGTAGAGCATGCTCCCTGCCTGATGAGATTGGCAGAAGGGGGGAGCTCATGGTGCATTCTCTACTACACTGTGCCCAATGGTGTCACCTTCTGGTGTTGACTCGGAGGTCCTGAGCAGACCCATTCTCTTGCACAGGCCCCTGACTCTGGTGGAAATCCCCACACTAAGTAGCCTTACAAAATCCAGTGCCCTTTGGGCCAACTATTGTGAATAATGTCTCCAAATACTCATCAAAAATGACTTGTTTTCAATGATGTTGCAAAGCCAAAGGCCTTTTGGGAGCAGGAGGGGACAAATTTAGATTGCATTGTATACAAAGACAGCATGTGTATTTTGAACAAACTGAAAATTTTGTAATAAAATTTTCCAAAATTAATGGCATAAAATCTGTACTTAAGATTACAGGCTCTAAATTATTTGGTTTCCCTAGGTAGAAAACATCATTTAGCCCTTTGATGCCTAAAACATACTGTAAAGAAAGTGTACTACGGCTGCCTTTTTTCTGTCTCACGAAACAAAGGGCTATTTCTACAAGGCAAGGTTTTGTATATGTGCTATTCTTTATTTCTGATCTAGACTTGGAGAAAACTGGAGGAAACAATGGATTTCTTTCCTGTTTAAGAAAATGTATTTATATGTGTCTCTTAATATATATATATAAGCAGGTTCCCTGGAATAAAAGTCTGGAATGTGCTGCTTAGTATTACACATAGATGTAGACAAGATTATTTGTGATGGAAAACTGGAATAACGTGTGGGTTGTGTCAACTGATCAGCCTGTTAAGAGTCCTCTGTGTGAGGGTTGGTGGTATAATTGTGAAGTTCTCACTGTATGTAGGTGTCTATGCGAAAGACAACGCTTTCTTCCTGTAAATACCTTTTGATATCTTTGTGTAGAATCCCAATGAATGTGTCTTTGGAAAATATAATGTATCAAAATTTTTAATTTTGTCCATTGATCTAAACGCCCAAATAACTAATCAGAAATCCATTTTGGTTCAGAGTGGGATTTTTCTTTTAGAGTAAAAATATATACATATGCAGAGAAAACTATGGAAAGATTCATGCTTTAATGACATTTTACATCAATATTGCTTCAGTATTTTTGAAATGACCAGCCTGTTTTCTCAAACCTACAAGAGAATGTGCCTGCCATTTCCCCATTGCTTAAAAACTTTGGGCTCCCTGCATCATTTACCTGAGCCAGAGCCTTACCTGCAGTACACAGAGAAAACACCCAGGTTTGTATCCCAGCTTTGCTTCTACATCTGGTGGGACTGAGTCACTTGACCTCTCTGGGTCTTTGTCTTTTAAATGACTAGAAAAACTCAGAAGTCCCTTCCTGCCCTAACATCCTATTCTATTGTTATTTTCCTGTGGTCACTATCAGAATCAAACATGTGAAATGTGGGGATCACTTAGAGGTTTAGATGTTCAGTTTTTAGATTATTGCAATTTATACACCCCAATGTAAGACCTGTGTCATTTTTAGGGTTTACACCCCATCTCTATTGCTGCTCTACTCTCCTTTGTCTGGTAACCAACTCATTTTTTTCCCCACTCTGGAAATTCAGAACATTCTAGTCTGTGAGGTACTTTGCTATCATCCCTCTCAAAAACGAAAACAATCCATTCAAAACACCACCTTGGAAGAGCACCAGAATGACCTTTGGTTAAGTCCATAACATTTGCAGAATATTTTAAACTTCTGATTTGGTTATAGATCACTATGATCTCCATATGGGTGCTGGAAAAGGTGTCTGTCCAAGAAGGAATGTCATTTGCCTCATACAGGCATTCCTGCTGCTAAATCTCAGAGTTCAGACTGTCTGTGGGGAGACGGCTGGGACCACCGGCAGGACCAGGGGATGAGATTAGATGAGCATGTGATTTTTTTATCCTTTAGGTAAAAAAGCCCAGGCCACAGAAGGTTCTGAACTCCTCTGTTGGTGTGTACAATTGTCTACACAGTATCATAGAGATTTTCTACTCAACAAATTGTCCTGAAAGAGTTTGCATGAAATTGTCTAGATCTGTGCTTTTCATTCAGCACGGTACCCACATATGGCAAGTGACCCTTGGAATTTGGCCTGTCCAAATTGAGATCATGCTGTGTACATAAAGTGCAGCGCCAGATCTTGAAGGCTTCATACCAGAAAAAGAATATAAACATTTCATCAATAGTTTATATTGATTACAAATATTATGTTGAATATATTGATTATATGAAATATTAAAATTAATGTCAACAATTTTAATCTGTTTTTAATGTGTCTAGTGAAAAAATTTTAAATTAGATGTATGTTGCAATGTTGCTATTCTGTTAGTGCTGCTCTAAACTCCCATGGTGTGAAATAAGCAATGCCATACCATAGGTAGGAAGGTAATTCTGCAGAGCATCCAAATAGAAGTGACACAAATATTTTTGCTGGAGTCAGAAGCACTGTGGGGGCACAGATCATCTTCCAGAAAGCAGATTTTCCTCCCAAACACACACACACACACACACACACACACACACACACACACACACACGAGCCCCAAACTGCCTTCTTTCAGCTTTGTCTAGGAGCTTCTACCTTTGCACTTACTTTTCTAGCATCTTCCAGGTGCCAAGGATGTTGGCCACATGAGGGTGTTGGGCATCGTGGTTTCACTTTAGGCAACATTCTCTTGTGGTTCCCCCCTTCCCGCCCCCTCCCCCCCCAGGTCTTGTTGAGTCTGTTCAAAGCTGGGCGTGGTGAAATGCTGTGCTAACCTTGCCGCTCTGGATGTGCTGTTTCTCTTGGCTTGGGCAGAGGCTGAACCTGTGGCCTGTGCCCACTTGCCCAGCAGGTTTTGATGTTGGTTGCTGAAAGAGTTTTTATTTATTTTATTTTGCACTGGGCACAGTTGTTGTTTAAACTATCTCAAATGTTTTGGGAGAGTATATGCCTGTGATGAAAAGAGATGGATGATTTATTGCTTCGATTGTTTTAAATTAAAAGCTATTCTCACAATCTGAGGTCTCTTCATGGCTCTTGTCTTTTTTTTTTCTTTTCTTTTCTTTTGAAAAATGCCAAGTAAACTGATTTTGCCACTGGAGACAATGACTAACTTCATTTCTTTCTCAGATTTCTCGGTGTGGACAGGTAGCTTGAGTGGCTGCTTGGTCCCCACCCAAGGTGGGACATTAGTGATGGCACACTGTAGGAGGGAGGGGCTGGGAGGGAGGGGTCTGAGGTCTTTAAATCTTTCCCTGCTGGATGCTAAGTCACTTAGGGAAGTAATGGGACAGACCTTTCTTTGGGTTCTTGACTCTCAGTTGTATAGTGGTCTCTGTAAGGCAGGTAAGAGAAGAATGGACATGTATTATATCAAGAGACTTCAGCATTTCTATGACACCACATTTCTAGAGTATATGGGTTTCTTATTGCTGCTGTGACACAATACCACAAACTTACCGACTTACAACAATACATTTATTAAGTTAGAAGTCTGAAAATGGCTTATGGGAATAAAAATCAAGGTTATCAGCAAGAAAGCTGCAGGAAGACTCTATTCCTCCATTCCTGCTTTTTCCAGCTTTGACAGGCTGTCTGCATTCCCTAGCCCATCGCCTCCTAGCAGATTGGCATCTGCCCAGCCTCTGCTTCCATTGTCATGCCTCCTTCCAATGACTCTCTCACCTCCTTCTTATAATGACCATTACATTGGGCCTACTCAGATAATTCAGAATCCTCTTTCCATATCAAGACCCTCAGTCACATCTGCAGAGTTGCTTTTACCATGAAAGGTAACATATTCACAAGGCTTGGGGATTAGAATGTGGAATTGGGTGGGGGCATTATTTGGCCTAACACATAGGGCATGCTGTTTAAAAGTACTTCTATTTACTGGGCACGGTGGTACATACCTGAAAGCCCAGGGCCTACGGAAGCTGAGGCAGAAAGATTGCAAGTTTGAGGTCAGTTTGACTTTGGTAAGCACTTAATATCTAGAAATGCAGTCTTCTTACCTGTGCAATGAGCATAACAATACTGAGATGAGTTATGTAAGAAATCTGGCACTTTGGTAGACTCAGAGCATTTTTTACATCACCATCTTATTCTATCTAGCATTTGTACTCTAAGGAGGTTTTGATCCCTTGTTTCAGTCTAAAAAATTTTTTTTTAAATCAAAATATACCAACATTGATGACAAAAGTACTTTTCTGGAGATTATTCCATTAAGTCAACGGATTCATTATATACCATGGTTCAAATTCAACAAATAGCAAACATCTATGTTGTAAACAAACCAGATAAGGTCCTTTCCCTTGTCAAATTTATTTTCTAGCAGGGAGAGACAGATGTCAACATAAGAAGTGAGTATAGATCATATAACATTATAGGATCTTGACTGCTATGGAGAAGAGAAACCACAGATCGGGGTTAGAGGGTAGATTTCAGTATAAATAAGTTACTAGGGAAAGTCATCCTTTCTAGGTAACATCTGAAACAAGACTCCAATGAAGTTGTATCATTCTGGTAGATACTTGGGGGAAAAGAATGTAGTTGGGAAAGGGTCTAGCTGGTGCAGAGGCCCCACAGTGGCAGCACATTTGATATGTCAGATGAGCATCAAAGGCACCAGCATGGCTGGAGGGAAGGGGAGTCTGGACAGGAAGTCAAAAAGGGGCCCAACAGGCAATTGAGGGCTTTACTGTAGAGTACAATGGGGAACATTGTAGGGTCTTGATCAGAGCACTGACCTGGTCTAACTGAAGTTTTAATAATGCTCTTTGTTTAGACCAGATGTTAGGAGGGCAAGGGTTGATGCAGGGGCTACTGTGGTAAGCCAGGTGAGAAGATGGTAGCTCAGATGGGGGTGTTAGCAGTGGAGGCAGTGAGAGTGGTGAGATTCTGGATGCATTTGAAGGTAAGACCAGCAGGACTTCCTGATGCATAGGACATGAGGATGAGAGAATAAGAATAGCTAAAGCTGACCCCAAAGTTTTTGTCAATCAAATAGGAGAAGGAAGGGTTGTCAAAGTTGGGATGCTAGTGGTGGAGAAAGATGATCGGGAGTCCTATTTGGGCTGTATAGAGTGAAATAAATGCCTGTGAGACCTCCGTGGTTGATGTTGAGTAGGAAGATGGATACACAACTCAGAATTTTGGAGAAGTGTTCTAGACTGAAGGTAAAAATTTGGGAGTGGTTGACATTTAGATGGTAGTTGAAACAATGAGGCAGGTGCAGTCACTAGTGGAGGGAGACAAGAAGTAGAAGAGATGGAGACACTGAGCCCTGGGCTACTTCTGCATAAGAAGTCGGGGAGCAGACCAGCCTGCAGGGGAGACTGACAGGAGCAAGTGCCAAGGGAGAAGAAAACCAAGAGAATGGTGCCTGGAGTAGAAGCTAAGGGAAGCAAGGGTCTTGCAGAGTCGAGAACAATCAACTGATAACAACTGTGATAGGTTAAGTAAGATGAAGACTGAGGATCCGCTGTGAGACTGATAAACCTGGAGGGCATCAAGATCTCTGTGGGAACAGTTTTGGTGAAGGGTGAAAGGAGAAGGTTGAAGAGAGAAGGAAGGAGGGGAATTTCAAGTGATAAATGCCTGTAGCTCCTGAGGGTTTCTGCTACACGGAAAAGCAAAGAAGCAGATAATGAACGACAGGGGAGGTAGCATGGGATCAAGAAAAGATTTTTGTTTTTTAAATGTGAGAAAAAAAGATGGACAAATGGAAAACAAACTATTGAAGATGACAAAAGAGAGATGGAAGGATTTCTGGCCTGATAGTCTTGAGCAGTAAGAGGGATGGTATCTGGTGCCAAAGTGGAGAGTTGATTTAGCCAGGGGTAAGGAAGTGGGAAGAGGGCAGAGACCAACCGTGAGTCTGGGGCCCTCTCCTCCCTGCTCTAATTTCTCTGTGAAATAGGAAGCCAGGTCATCAGGGGAGAAGTGATGGGGGAGTTTGGAAATTTGAAGAGAGGAGAAGGTGTGAAACAATATTTAAAAGTTGAACTATTTTTAAGCTTTTACATTTTTTTCTATTTTAATGCAATTAGTTTAATTGGTGTTAATTCTGAAAATTCTATGAGATTAGTGGAAGTCATCCATGAGTTTTGGGCCCTCGTCTCAGTTTCACTATTATAATTTTTGCTAGTGTGAGTCTTCTTTTGCAGCTATCATTTTCTTTCTTTCTTTCTTTCTTTCTTTCTTTCTTTCTTTCTTTCTTTCTTTCTTTCTTTCTTTCTTTTAAAGATTTGTAGATTTAATTAAGGAGTATGTTTTACACACATATAGTTAAGGAATATGTTTTATATACATGTATATGCATAATTCTGCACAAACATTGGATCTGTAATAACTCACTTCATGAGTGGATCCCAAACTTTGAAGGATGAGTACAGACAACCCCATCTCCAAAAAATTGAATTTTTGGAGGTACTGAGGTAGACTTTCCTTCAGATGGCATATAATACGTAACTCGCAAAACGTTACTTTTTATGCTTTTGACAAAGAAACCTAAAAAAATCTATTAAGGTAATCTTACCTAACATTTGTGCATAGTTCTCTTTTTTCTTCATATCAACTCAAACTAGGTGAATAATTTTTAAAAATGTATAACAGAATAAGTCTTTTATTTTTATTTATATTTTCTTTTTTTATTTATATATGACAGTGGAATGCACTACAATTCTTATTACATATATAGAGCACAATATCTCATATCTCTGGTTGTACACACAATATGTTCACATCAATTCATGTCTTCATACACATGGGGCCCAGTTTTGCCAGGTGAAAATTTGCAAATCTAAATTTTGTCAAGAAAATTTTTTTCTTTTGTCCATTTTTAATCAATAGCAAATTTTACTATGAGCAATGTTAGCTTTTCTCTTAGCTACTTCTCTCAAGTCTTTTTTTTTCCTGGCAAATTTTTAGTATTAGATGTGAATTTTAGTCAGTTTTTAATATGGGAGTTTTTTTTAAAATCTTGAACCATTTTTGTCTGAATTGCAATATTATTAACCACCATGAACTGGATAAAATTAACAGGAAAAAAAAAGGAACATGGGTGCCTATTGGGGTTAAATGACAGAATAGAAACATTCTGTTCCAGGACTTTGGCATGTGGCACATTTCAGTAAATACTAGTTCCCTGTCTGTTTCTCTTTCAAAGTACTTGGGCAGGAAGGCTCATCTCTACCCATATCAACTTGGGTAAGTAAACTGAAGTTTGGGCCTACTAAGAATCAATAGTCTAGATCTACAGGAAAAATACTAGAATTAGTCATCAGTTTCCAAAATTCTGATACATGAATCTAATTACCAGATGCTGTGGCATGGGGGGTGGGTGGGAGAACTGGGTTTGATCCCCAGCACTGTAAAAGAAAACAAACAAACCACAAAAAGCCCCAAATACCAGGAAGCATTATTTATTATTTATTATGCTTCTAAGATTTTTGTGAGCCGTAAAATGTGTATTGCTTTAAGGATACTTGTAAAGAATTACAAAGAATTCTTCAAACCTTGGGCTGCTTCTTACATACACATGAAGAGAAGGAGCTATTTCAGGAAATTAATATAATTCACATTTAAGAAGTGGAGGTCAGAGACATGAGAGAGGCTTGAGTTATCATAGGGGTGAGAGAAAGCCCTCAATTCACTACTAGAGAAAGCAATTTGACTTTATATAGCCCAGCAGTGAGTCAGGAAGGAAAAAGCACAACTTGATTTTAAAGAGAAAAAGATGGAATGCCACCAATGTCAAGTGCTGCCAGTGATCAAAAGAGGGGACATTAAAAGAGAGAGAAAGGGGTGTTCCAACCCCTGCTTCCACCACTCTCTTCACCAGAGCCCAAGGCTCCCTCCATCACTAACCTGGCTGGTGGAGGATTTCATTTGTAAACATCCGGGGAACAGAAACTAGTCGTGTAATTGCCATCTCTCTTCTCCTTGGGGACAACTCTGCCCTTTACTGTGCTCTGGGAAGCCCCTGTCCCACTCCACCCTGATCTCACACCCCACTGCTAACTCCCAAGGTCTCCCAGGGCTTCCCTGCTCACACCCCCTGCATCTTGACTGCACACCAAGCTCATTCCTGCCTCTGCATCTCAGACCAGCTATTGGATCTGCCAGGAATGTTGTCTCCAGCTTCATTTGTCTGTGTCCTTGTTCAAATCTCAGCCCAATGTCACCTAAAAGAAAAACTTTTCTAACAACCCATAGATGAGGGAGCTTCTGCCCACTCATATACCTCATTTGCCCTGTTCTACCATGGGGCAGTGCAGGCATTCTTGTTTGTTAAAGTATTTGCAGGTCTCTTTACACAGAAATCTCTCTCTCTGTTTTTAAAGAAAGATTGATTTTGTTTCTTTACCATTGTATCTCACACCTAGAATAGTGCCTGCTTAGAGTCTCTACCCAATTATTGACTGACTTCCCCCCAAGAAAGACCCTAAAGTGAAATACATTTTGATACTTTTATTCTAAAAAGGTCACAAATTTTAATTTCAGGTTAAATAGTATTTTAGTCTTAAAAAATTAACAAAGGAGGAAGGTTTCAAAGTTTTGTTGCATATCTAAAAATGCATTCCTGATTTCCAGATATCTCATGCAAGATCATATGCAGCGATAGTCAATAAAAGAACCTTTTAGCCAGTAGTACAAATTGGATTCTATTCAATTCTAAGCAATTCTGATCTCCAAATTCCATTTTGAAAGATTCCTGAAAAGACCTTGAAGCCACAGACAAAGTTTATTGGAAAACATAGTTTAAAACTGCACAAATATAAATACAATTTAATAATGTGAAAAAGGGAAGGCATGCTTCCAATAATAGTATAAAAATACTACCTTAATATTTTGGTACTTTGCAAATAATAAGCCATATGAGTAAATTAAACACATCGGTATAAGAGGTTATTTTTACAGTAGTAATTTTATTTCAAAAAGCAATGCAGAGAAAGACCAAGATGAAGACTTCATACCTAACAGAGTTGTGCTATGATACATATTATTTCACTAAATCACAGATACAGTATCATGTAGTATGCCAATAACTTTTAAATTCCCCTTGTCATTAATTTACTATAGATCATTTAATTTGGGTTGGTGTTAATTTAGAAACTCAATGTAAACATTTAAAGTTATTTTTCTTCTGTGTCGTTTAATTCAGCTTGAAAATGAAATTCTAAGATTTTAAACATTATTGAGTATGATGAGGAAGCATCACAGAATTTGTCTAAAACAATGTTTTTAGATTAGACTAGATATGCAATAGTCATAGATATACAAAATATATAGAAATGTCTCTTCTAAATAGTTAATAAATGCTTGTTATAGTTTGTAAAAAGTTTACTAAATTAATCAGTTTTTTTCAACCAATGTAAACAAATTTGGGCAATGAAAATGGAGGGTTTGGGTTAGATGATATACGGAGAAAATGAAATAAAGTTGATAAAATCTAGGTTTGCTGTATTTCCTTGCTACTGGTAACATAGTCAATCGTGAACTCATTTTTCACATGGAACATTCCTTTTATGATATCCATGCAAAAATATCATATATATCAGTGAAAATACCAGATGTGCAAATGACCTGTGTGTGCCTCTTTGTCCTTTTCATATCACACCACTTCCCTCACCAAAAAATTTGAAGGAAAAAAAAAAAACCAAAAACTAAAAGAAAACTATGCAGATTTATCATTTAGAAAAGAATTGTTTCACTTTTTTTTTTCCAAATCTTGATATTATTTCAAGGCAGGTTTTCTAAGTGTCCCACTGAGTGACACTCTGCAACATTGCGAGTTTAGTTCTCTTGCAGAGAAGGTTCTGAGGAAACGGTTGTGAGATAGGGACACTGGTTTCCAGAGTGTGTTATTTTGGATTTCTGCAGAGGTTGCAGGCATTGGAAACTTGGTAAGGCAAAATGCCATGTGAGAGGTTGTTGAGCTTCACACTTTGATATTTGTTTCCCTTTTAACTGTTCAGTGCCTCCTGCCATGGTCTTTGCTCTGTATGTGTGGGATTTGGTCTTTGAGCTTGCATGTGTCAGGGGGATATCAGAGAATGATGTGGGTAACAAAGCTCTTACTAACATAAGACTCCATTGTCTTACTGAGCTTTTTTCTCTACTTCTGGTCTCTTTTCAAATAGGGGTTACAGACAATGGCAGAGAGTGAGAAGATTTCAGAGTCGATTCTCAGTGACTGTGAAATCACTGCTTCACTCCCAAACTTCCATGCTTTCAGATCTATTGGTCAAATCCGTTCTCAAGGGACAGGGGCCCAGGTAGCTCACCTACCATACACATAGGGCTATGTCAGAACAAAGCTGATACTCTACACATCTCATGTGACACTGTGTCATTTCTAAAGTGACATTTATGGAAATTAAGGCCCTATGTCCACTTTGCCTTATGATGATTTTCATGTGTCTGAGCATTTTTCTAACTTCCCTGCATTACTTAAAATGCCAGTTTTTCTAATTTTCTGAAACTTAAAATATTTAAAAAATAAATTTTAAAGAATTTAGAGCCCAAACCTTTATGTAATGATGTAATGAACACGATTTAATTGAATAGCTTGCAGACACATGGATTTGTTCCAATTTGGTTCTGTTGTGCCCCAACTGGCTGTTAAGAGAAGCATTTGGATGTCTGCACCCAGATTCCTCAGAGCTTTAATTTGGCACCAGCTGCAACATTGCACAAAACAGACATGTGAATATCTGTCAAGTTCAATGTGATTGTATGAAATCAATCTCAGGGATAGGATAAAAGCCAAAAAAAAAAAAAAAAACCTGAAACACAAATTTCATGAAATTTCTCTCTTGTTCAGGAGCAAGGAAAAATAAGCTAACCTATGAGACTTAATCATGCATGGTGTAAATTTACATTCAGTAAAGTTATCTTGCATGCTTTGGTTAATATTTGAGTAGGCAGATTTGTAAGTACTAATGCATGCGATATTTTTGTACCTGAGGTTATATGATTTGCTTTTTAAAAATTGCCTTTTTACAAACTTTTGCCAGAGTTCATCTCTGAACACTCAAAAAATATATATATGTATCTGCTTCTTAGTTCAAAACAGTTTAATTTCAACCAGTTCTGCAAATACTGAGACAAGAGGGAAACTGTACAGCAAAATCTGAACAGGAAATGAATTTGAAATTGTTTTACAAAGTTGAAATTATGAGGGTGGCTGTTTATTAATTTCTAAAACAAGTGGGCTCAAAAGATGGCACATGAATTAACCCTTCAGAACACCCTGCTTCCAGTATGCACCTAGAAGCATTTCAAGGTGGAGAAGAGTCACCGCCACCATCAAAATAACAAAAAGTACAGACCAGTCTCTTGGAACTGATTCAGGAACAAATGAGGAAGGGACACAAAATGACTATCTTGCTTTATTTCCTCAAGGAGCCCCAAGTGGTACTAGCTATTACGGTGTTCAAATGTTGCTTGTGTGGCAAGAACACACCAGAGAGATTTATCTATGTAAAAATGTAGACGTGGGCCCAAGATTGAACACAATAGGCCTCTTAACGTGAAAGAGGAATAAACTCCTGAAAGCGAACATGTTCTGGACTCTTGTACTCAGTTGTGCGTCACGCCTTTGCCATCGTGGTAGAAACCCAGACTGGCTGAAAAGGCACATTTCATAGTTCTCCATTAAAGTTCCCTGGGGATAAGATCTGCCTTTCTTCCAAGAGCTTGTGTAGTGCTCTTGAGAGAAAGAACAGAACCAGAATCGCTGCAGTTGGCTCAGTTAGAGGACCCTTTGCTCTTCCTCTTTCGGTCCCCTGCCTCTTTTTCCCAGTTGAGATCAGCAGCCATAGAGATCGTCTGCAGGAAATGGTCGTACTTTGAAACTTAGCAGAGATTGCTGGGTCTCTCTGCCTTTGCATTCCATTTCCTGGTACAGTCAGTCTCTGAAAGTCATCTCTATGCCACTGAGTGGCCATTGTAGTAAATGGGTGCCATCCTCCAGGGCTCTTAGCCATTGCTCATTGATTAAAAAAAGCAGCAGCCTCAGAAGGGAACCAAGGGCATCCTATTCTTTCAAAATGGAAATAGTAATTTAAGTGACAATTTCCTGCCATAAAGATGATGCCCCAAACTGTTGTCTTAAAAAAAAAGTATATACCAAGAAATATATGCTATATGTAATAAAGAGTATTCTAAAATATTGCAAACTTAATTTTTGGTGGTGTTTTATTTCCATAAATTTTCACTTGCTTTTTAGTAATGGTTTTTACTTGATTTTTGAAAAATGCAACTCTTGTTCTGGTGGACAATAGTAGATAGGCTGGCATTAAATCCCACCAAATATTTTGAAAATTGCTAAATAATGGTAGGAATGGAAAATTATCATCTCTCCGCTATAACAACTCCCTGGACTTTGAAGTAATTTTGTTTTCCAATAGCAAAATATAATTTGGGCCATGAAATTTGTCCCCACCTAGCAACAATCAAATTAATCCCCAAAACCCTGCATTTGCTTTACTTTCGGGTTTTAAATGGTTACTGATATCTTGTACACACTGCAAGCAAGACTGAGAGCCAAGCACATCATTAGCATTGCAAATTCAGTTGCAGCTGAGAGTATAGAATGGCATCAAAAGCAGAACAACTGTAAAGTTTGCTTTGAATCCTTGTTCTGAGGCTCCTAATGCACGCTGATGGATTCAAGTCAGCTGACCAGTGGGGGAGTGCACAGAGATCCTGAGGAGGAAGGAGTAACAGAGATTGGAGACTGCTCTACCAGGAAGGCAGCTACCATAGGTTAGAGGTCAGCCCCAAGGGTCCTTCTCAGACCGAATTAATAATTTCTCAAATTCTAAAGAATGCCATTCTTGAAAATATTTTTGAGATTTATTTGCTGCTCAGACTGTAGAGAAACAAAGGCCAAGACTGGGCTGTCACTTCTGCCCAAAGGTGGATGCTGAATGCCTCTGCTTCCTGTTGCCCAGCTGAAGCCAGACCCACTTGAACTTTGACAATGAATTGCAAAACCTGGCCCTCCCCATGGTGCCCTGCCTCTACACCTCAAGGACTTCTGGTTTCATGCTAACCTGAGGCCCCTCACAACTCAGGGACTCCAAGGGGACACAGAAGGTTCATACTTGAGCCCTGAGTCCACTCTCCTCCCAGTATGTGGGCACATTTCCCTCTCAGCTGAAGCTTGTTTTCCAATTAAACTGTTTTGACCCCAATTCTCTCTTGATAATTATTGTCATGAGTGGAATGAGCTACTACCATCCCAAACAAACCCATGAAGAAAAACTTGAGATCAGACTATCTTGAAGGAGTTTCTGGAGGAAGGAAGGAGACAAGGTGAAGAACAATAGGAAAATTCACTAGAACTGGACCTGGGTAAAGTGATATTTTGGTTAGCATTTTGCAAATTTTTTTTCCTAATTATTTAAAAAATGTATCTATCAAAATAATTATCAAGCCTCAAATACACACAAAATACTCTGAAGAACTAAGTGGAAGGTAACCAATTAAATAAAACACTACTGCCAATAGAAAATTCCTGAAACTTGCTAAACGTTTAAAATAAGAGCCAAAGGGCCATGCATCTTTCATATGAAACGGCTGACATTCAGTGAGGTTCAGTTAAAAAATGTTGATCTTCCATTACAGTGCAAGGAGGTGAAGAGTGCAGATCACCATGGAACGAAGGAAATGCATCCTTTTTAGGAAAAATGTATTATCACTCTTAAGAAATACCATTTAATAGGAATAGTTTAAAAGGAATTTTGTTATGCAGGGCAGTTAGAAAGCTAGTAAAATATGACACTTAAGCAAGTTAATGCAAACTCAATAGGAATCACGATATCATCACTTGATAGCTTTCCTCCTGCAGAGAATGCATGAAGAGACACAATCTGGTCTCCAAGTTCATACAGTCCCAGAAAGCATGTGAATAAGATCTGTGTTTGCACATTTAACCCTATGTCAGGTCTGCTTTAAGAAAAAACACTCCTTTGAAACCCTACACTATGAAAAACTATTTTCCAGAAATTATTTATTTGGTCCGTTGATCTTAACAACTCTGAGTTCCCAAATCTTTCCCCCCCCAAGTTAAAAATTGGAGCAACGAAACCAAACTCCAGCAAGGCATACATAAGATATTAAAGTGCATATATACAATCCCAGAAAAGTTTTGATTGGGAACAGCAAAAATTTCTAGTGCAAAAACTGCTTTTGCCAGCAAAGCTCCCTCTCTGGAAACAGGGCTACAGTAAAAGTTAAAACTGGAACAGGTTTAAGCAATGCCTGTCTTTAGTCGAGTTAATATATGTGCATGCACCAATGGCCCAAACTATGTTCAGTCTTGCAAAAGGGGGAATTTCAGGGGACAATTTAGGAACAGTCAGAATTCCCTGATCTGAGGCAGTGCTTTCTTCATGGGTCCTGTGAACATCTTCCTCAGATGGGCTGGCAGCTGCAACTGGGGACCCCACCAAACAGGATTTGCAATATACTTGCAACTTGTGAAGAGTACACGTAGTTTACTTTATCTTGGTTTGTCTTTAGTCTCTCAATTCTTCTTTGGAACCTGACCTTGACTCTATATACAACATTTTGTGCTTTTGGATCTGAACAGAGGCTGGGCATTGTCTGTAGGCATTAATTCCCTTGGGTTATGTGACCATGGCCTTTTGAATATCTGATTTATCCTTTCAGAAATTCATAATAAAATAGTTTTTCATTTCTCAGTACAATAACACGGGTGAGGAATTATTATTCTTTATTTTTGTTTGTTTGTCTGTTTGTTTCCTTCAAGGATCCAAGTTGAAAGCTCTTAGGAGGACATCCAGGTCGCCGAGATTAGCTGCCTGGAAGAGCTCTGGTTGGTCCATCAGAGACAGTGCAATTCTGAGGGCAGCCCAGATATTCCCAGAGATGGCGGGATGAGGAACTTGCTGTTGATTCCTGCTCTTTCTTTGCAAACTGAGGGCAGTGAGAAAATTGCTGACCGCTTCTCTAAGAGGGCAGAAAAACAGACATTTTAAAATGCAACAAATTTCAGAGTTTGCAAACTTAAAAAAAAAAAAAGATTGAGTTATTTTAAATTCAATCATCTCTCTGTAGAATTTTGGATGATCAGATGAACAACTCTCTGATTCTCTCATTAATGTTTTCTGAACAATAATGGCTAAATATAGTGGAATCACAAAGAAGAAAGAGAAGCAAGTTTCATTTACAAATGCCACTTGGGAAAGAAAGAAGAATAAAACCCTGGCTAACTCGTTACTGAATTTGATTTTCTCCTACTCCAGGAATGGTTTGAAGATTTAATCTATTTGCAGATGGGATTTATATTACTAAATTTTAAGAGGAAAAATATGGCTTTACTCAGAAACAAAGTGGTTTAATCTTTCCTGTTTGTGCTAGAAATATGGAACACAGGTAGGGTGAAATTGACTTGATTAGCAGAACACCTGGGCTTATGACCTAATTATTCAGCTCCAGACAAATTTCTCATTTTCCCTTGAAGTTCAGTTTCCCTCCGTGTGTCATCAAGAGAATAAAAGTCATTTTAGAATTTTGTCCTGGGCTGCAGTTGAATCAATGTATACAAAACCTTTTTATTATTAAGATCAATAGTTCTCAAAGTATGGAATGGGGTGCCTAGGGTTTCAATGAGGTCAAAATTATTTTCTTAATAAAACTCAGATGTGCTAGGTGTATTGGTACATGCCTGTAATACCAGTAACTTGGGAGGCTGATGTAGGAGGATCATGAGTTTGAGGCCAGTCTTAATAATACAGTGAGGCTCTAAGAAACTTAGTGAGACTCTGTCTCAAAATAAAAATAAATAAATAAATAAAGGGCTGGGGATGTGGCTCAGGGGTAAAGTACTGACAAGAAACACACAAACTGAGATGTTATTTGACCTTTTTACTTCCATTTTCTCAAATGCACAGAGGTGGAATTTTCCTGAGACTACATGAGGTGTGTTGTCCCAACAGACTGAATGCAGAAGTCAGTCAGTCAGTCTGTCTTCTAGTAAGCAAGTTATTAAAGAAATTTGCAGAAATGTAAAACACTGCCATTATTTTCTCTGACCATAGTTTAATTTTGGAAAATAATTATTTTCTTGTGAAATAAATTATTTATGTTAACATGATGACTTGCTATTTTTACTTTTTAAAAAACATTATTTATTTGTTTTTGGTACTGAGAATGGAACCCTGGGGCATTCAACCACTGAGCCACATCCCCAACTCTTTTTTTTTTTTTATAAAAGTTTTATTTAGATCTGCATTTGCAAATAAAATCATTTTTAAAATTTAAAAATATTTATTTTATTTTATTTTGCTTAGAGCCTGGCTAAGTTGCTGAGGCTGGCTTTGAACTTGTGCTCCTCCTGCCTTAGCCTCCTAATTCACTGGGATTACCAGCAAGCATGGGGATTTGTTATTTTCAAATGAATCTTTAAAAAACTTCATTTTGATTTATAAAATGGTAAATACTGATAGATATAGCTACATAAATAAAAGCCCGTTGGGATTCTCAGTAATTGTTAAAAGCTTAAAGGGACCGTTAGGATAGGAATATTGAGAATAGCTGAGCTAGATGCCATCCAATCCAAGACTGCGCTGGTACCAGGTCTGCCTCCTGTTCTGCCCTCTGCAGCGGCCCTCTGTCACTCCAACCTTGTATTATGTGTTTGACAAACTAACTGTTGCTGAGAGTAAGCATGCCGTTTTAATTTATATTTGCTTTACTCTTCTCAGAATCTTTTCACAGACTTGATTTTACTTAATCCTGGAAGGTGGCTATTGAACATCTGGGAAGATCCCTTGAAAGTGTGACTGGATTTCTAATTCCAAAGCACATGGCCTAGGCACTAGACTCATCTACATTGTTGGGTTCGCCTGAGTAAAAGGCCACTGGGAAATGGAGTTGTATGCAGTCACCTGGGTGATCCAATGGAGTGGGTGTCCTAACCACCTCTCCTCTGGGCCCTTGGGCTCAAGAAGAGGATCTGTAAATGGGTGGGTATGGGGAGGCCCCTTCTGGTCCCTCTTCCCAGGGTGGCAGCTCTAATGATACATCTCCCAATCCCAGATCTGTAAGAGCCTGTAGGGAGGAAGATCCAGAGCCCTCATTTATCAGCTGCTCTAGTCTCTCGTCTGTGGCTTTCTGTTCAGAGGGATTTGGAGAGTGACAGAAGAATAATTTACTAAGCTCATCAAGCCACTCCAGGTGTTTTCGTAAAGATAGTCTAAGCCTGTTCCTTAACTTGTGAGCTCAGAGTCCTTTGGGGAGACTCTGACTATTGCACATGTATCTGTATGAATAGCTTTCCAATGCTCCCAGATACCCGTGTGAATAATTCCAATTGTCTGTGGATACTGTCACCTTCAACAAAAGCTCCTTCATTTAAAAGCATTACTCACTTTATAGTATCTTTCCCTCATTATACTAGTACTAAAAATACTACTCTCGAAGGGGATGGTTTCTTTTTTTATTAAAAAAGGGCCCTCCAGCAGAATAAAATAGACATTATTATTGCTGTATGTATATACGTGACTCATGACCAATGTGATTCTGCAACCTGTCCACTCAGAAAAATGAGAAATTATACCCCATCTGATTCAAATGTATGATGTCAAGGTCATTGTACTGTCATGTGTAACTAATTAAAACAAATTAAAAGATAAAAAAGGGTCCTCATTTTTGAATAGGGTTAACTACTCTGAAGCACCTGCTGACTAGGGTGTGATGTTTTAAGCTACCCAAGTTTCATATCGACCATGTCCTTTACTTCCATTGTAGTAGGATAAGACTTGCCTTTGGCACTCACAGACACCTGCAGTCTGGAGGGTGAGGTCTTTGGGGAGGACAGAAGAATCTATACTCACTCCTGGCTTTCTTCAGAGTCACATTACTAATGACAGTTGCTATTTCCTAAGCCTGTACCTCTACCTGTAACTCCTAAGCCTGTACCTATTCCTTAGTATAAATGCAAGTTAAAGTAAAGAAGTTGAATTTCTTTTCAGAATTCATTTAAGGTTTTGGGCTTTTTGTCCCCCTTCACCAGAAAACCCCAAATGCTTATGTATCACTTCTCAAGATGTCCACATTTGGCGTGACAATAAAAGATCCATAAAGCTTGGTTGAGCTGTTTCAAAGGAACCAATTGGTCAGGGTTATCAGACTTAGCAAATAAAAATATTTAGAAAATACTTGTAGTAAAAACTAATATCTGTCCTTTATCTGAAATTCAAATTTTGTTGGGCATTCTCGCAACCGGAAAATTGACTTGCTGTTCCTCCTGCTTGAGGATTGAAACTTCACAGCTCAACCGAGTTGCTGGTCTTTAGTTGTTATGGTCTCTGACAAATGAATTTCACACCTGTGAAATGTATTCTGTGGAAGCTGCAAGTATTGTTTTCTTTTTTTTTTTTTTTAAAGAGAGTGAGAGAGGAGAGAGAGAGAGAGAGAGAGAGAGAGAGAGAGAGAGAGAGAGAGAGAGAGAGAGAGATTGATTTTTTTTTTAATATTTATTTTTTTAGTTCTCAGCGGACACAACATCTTTGTTGGTATGTGGTGCTGAGGATCGAACCCGGGCCGCACGCATGCCAGGCGAGCGCGCTACCGCTTGAGCCACATCCCCAGCCCCAAGTATTGTTTTCTACATTAAAAAGTTACAATTAAGAAAAACACATCTGAGCGCTTTATGAAAGCTCCCTTTAATTGAATTTGGTATGTCTATGTGTGTGTTTATTTACATCTTCCTTTGTTGCCCTCAAAAAGACAAAAAGGTGTCTCCTGAAATAGATAAACAGAACATACCTGGAAAAGAGTGAACAAAAGCGGGGAGGAGAAAAACAGGTAGGAGAAATCTGATGAAACCAGGAAGGAAGTGGGCATGCAAAATGGATATCACCCGGGCTTCAGACAGCTGCTGGGCGGGGAGGTGGCCCAGCGTCAGCTCTGGGTTTCTGCTTAGCCTATGTGAAGAGGGCCTCCGAAGCAGCACTTTTCAGTATCCATAAATAAAACAAATCAGCTGCTCAGGAGCCACTCAGCTATTCCTGGTTTTAACCTGAGCAAAATCCTCTTAGAAGATATGGTGTAATCCAGTGGCTAATGTCCTTTGTAAGATCCTTTTAGTATAAATGCAACAGCTATTTTCTAAGACCTCAAAATTTGCCACTGGCAAAACACACAAACACAGTTTGGAAAGAGCAACTCTTCAGATGTCAAAAGAAGGTAACCTTGTTATGAAGGTCTCAGATACTTTATCTAAATAAATAATAATAATAGGGATACTGAGGATTATGATGGCAATAATTGTAATAAATGCCCACTAGATAATGAGCTATTGCTCTGTGCTAGACAATTACATTCAATGCGCATGATAATCCTGCAAGGTGGTTGTTATTCTTTCTCTCTCTTCCTCTCCCTTTCCTTTATAAGTGGAGATATGAAGGCTCAAAGTTATATGACCAGAGTCACAAAACCAGTGAATGGCATGGCTGTGATCTGAGCCCAAGCCTGTCTGGTTATGGAATGCTGCTCTTTCAGAGGAGGAAAGGTTTGCATTATTTGTGGGATTTAAAGCTAAGTTTGGTTCTCTTTTTCTCAAATATAAATGCCAAACCTGTTTATTTAGAAAATAGAAAAAAAGAAAATAAAGAAGAAAAAAAAATCACCCATACTTTCATTACCCAAAAGAAAAAAGGTCACTGATGGTTACTGTACATAGGAAAAGAAAGAGAAGATATAATCCTGAATGATAGGACAAGTCATAAGCAACTAAGAAATGTGTTTCAAACTATAAACCCACCATGTTTTTTCTTTTTTGTTACCCAACTAAAATTATTGGTTTATTAGATTTAGAAAACCTGGATTCTTGGTTTTGCTTAGCCAAACACTGGTTTCTGGGAACATCCAAAGTCTGCTTGCCTATGCTCCCAAGATTTTTTTTTCCTTAAGTGGAAAATGCAAGATTGGACTGTTTATGCTTTACAGAGAGCTGCCCTTGGGGGTGTTAAAAATAGACAATGTTCTAACCTAGGCTGACTGAATCAGGATCTCTGGCGAGGGGCCTGGGAATCGACATCTCCCAAGATGTCCAGATGATTGCAGCTGAAGATTCAGAACCAGTGCTGCATACTGTCCTCTGCTTAAATAGGCCTTGGGGTTTGAAGGTTCCACATTTACTCTTTGTTTTTATTTAGGGGATGCAGATAGCAGGGATTAAACTCAGGGGCACTCGACCACTGAGCTATATCCCCAGCCCTATTTTGTATTCTATTTAGAGACAGGGTCTCACTGAGTTGCTTAGCACCTTGCTTTTTGCTGAGGCTGGCTTTGAACTCACGATCCTCCTGTCTCAACCTCCCGAATTTACTTTTAACAATCCTCCTGTCTCAGTCTCCTGAATTTACTTTTAACGGCAGGAAGAGGACTACTCCTGCCAAAACAGGTACTTTTACTGGGAGACCACCTGTCAGGTTATTAGACCTCAGTCCCAAGAGTGATCTCCAGTCTTGCCTGTCCCATCCTTCACCTGTAGGCGCCCAGGTTGATGCAGCTGATTCCCAGGTTGTATCTGGACCGGATAAAGCCTGGCTGAATCTCCAGAGCTCGAGTGTAGGCCTCCACAGCTTCCTCACTGCGGTCTCCATTGGCCAAGGTTGCCCCAAGACGGTTCCATAATGAATAGTCCTGATGACAAAAAGCAGAGTTCTCTAACAACCAGAAGGAGCCTCGCTGACATTGTGCTCACAGACAGGTACCATGGTGAGGCGAATTACTCAGACATCGTCATAAATCACTTTGTGAAGTGACATTCATTCATCAAAATGCAGTCATCATTTGACACTGTCATGTAATTAACATTTCTATTCTAGATAGTTCAATATTAACTGCCACATAGCCTGTCATCAGTACCGCTCACATTAAACATCAGAGGGAGGGACATAAAGTGTAGAAGAAATGGGCAAAGGAGGCTGAGGAAACATGTTACAGAGAATATGGTGGTTTCATGCTGTGCTGTGCACTCTTACCTCCGGCCGAACAGTTAAGGCAGCGTTAAATGCATCTATTGCTCTGTTGAACTCTCCACTCAGGTGGAACAGTACCCCCAGGCCTGTCTGGAGGTCGGGGTCGATCATGTCTCCATTTTGGTGGGCAGCTTCCAGATATAATTCCTTCACTCCTTCCAGAACAGAGCTACAAAAGAAAACATTAAATTCTTTACCCAAAGAGTCCAGGCATGAATGATTGAAGCTCTTTGGACTATTTCAAGTCTCGCTTTATCGCAGACTGGAAAATTTCTGTCAAAATATCTTAGCTTAAGGAGAGGACTACTAATACTGAACGTTGAAAAATGCAGCTGATTTTCTTGAAATATGTTGTTGCACACATATGGAGCTATCCTAAGTAAGGTCTCTACAGGGACAAATCTAGGGACCCTGGGAGTACCAGTGTGGAAACCCCACAGCTAAATTTCCAGGGCCTCAGTGAGAAAGGATTTAACATCAGGGTTTATTGTGGATGGAAATAAAATTCCTAGGAGAAAGGACTTCCATTTACCCATTCCTAATTCTCAGACTTCATAAAACATGGAGCATCAATCAGTACTTATTATATTTCAGGTGAATTTTACGTCCAAAGCAGTTGGCTTTATAATATGGTACTCATAGAAATGTCTGTGGGTGCCCAAGATGGAGATTATGTGTCCAAAGGATGGTTGCTGTGGTTTGGATAAGTATTCCCCAAAGGCCCATGTATCGAAGAAAGGCTCCTTTTGCTTATCTGTTGCCATACGTTGGACAGTTTCCTTTGCCATATACTCCCACCATGACACGTTGCCTCACCATGAGCTTCAAAGCAAGAGGGCCAATTAACCATCGACTGAAAGTTCCAAAACTATGAGACAAAATAAACCTTTCCTCCTTGTAGGTTGATTATCTCAGGTATTTTGTTACAGTGATGGAAAACAGATTAACATAATAGCTCTGATGTGAGCATCGATCTTTCTATTCAGTGCTCTCTTCCAGCAGAATGCTGCCCTAAAAGCCTTTGTGAAGGGAGTGATGTAGAGATCTGAGGCTCATTCATCACCCTTAAGGTAATTAATTGTGTATTGAGTATTTACTGCCAGTTATAATGAGAAGGATACCTGTCAACTGGGGATTTAGACATCCTTCGAGTGAGGCCTGGAGATCCCTTCTTGCTCTTCACAAGGTATTTGTACTTTGGATTTTGCTTAATCCAATTCTTCAAAGATTCACAGGCATCCTGCTGATGACCAGTGTTTGTGTAACTCACAGCCAAAGCCATCAAAGCTTTCAAGTTGTTGGGCTGCAGTTCTAAGCACCTGAAAGAAGACAAAAAAGAAATAATTTTAGGTTTTTCAGTTTTCCAACAGTTCTCTAGAAAATGTGAAATATTTACCAATTAAATGTTGCAAAATATTATTACATTTGTTTACATTCCTGGAAAACACCATGTATCTTCTAATGAAAATCATGGCCAAAGAGGATTTTTAAGAACATTTAAAATTCATCCTGGTGATGACTGATTTTGTTCATTGTAATGAATGGTTTTACAACTATGGAAGTATGGCTACTTCCTGCACATAAATTATTACTAGTTAATCTAATGAGAAGAAAAGGATGTTATTATTACCTTATCTCCTTCCCCCAAACTGGACTTGAATTATATTTGGATATTCAGAGATGAAAGATTGTACAGTGTTTTGGAGAGGAGAGGGAATTTCCCATTTCCAGACTACTAATGTGGGTTTACAAAGGATTGAGGTGACTGACCGAACCCCCTTATTCTATTCATCTGGCTTCTACCAAGGGTTTTTTTCAAACTTTGAAGTAGAGATGAATCACCTGGGACCCTGAACCTTCCTCTGTACTGCATTCTAGTATAGTGGGTGGGATGGGGCCGAGGAAGTACGGGTCTAACAAGCTCCCAGGTAATGATGATAATGGTAGTCCTTGGAAAAGACTTTTTAAGGAACAAGCTCTAAGCAGCACCTAAGGCCTCCCTGTGGTGGTCCCAACCTCAGAAACTTATCAGTACTGGGCAGAGTTCTCAACTCTGAATGCTCCTGAGAATGGAAGGTTTAAAACTACCTATGCTTGGTTTCCTAGTCTCAAGCAATTAAATCAGGAGTGGCTGGGAGTCTTTTTAAATTTTATTTAATTTTTTAAAGATCATTCTATTGGCCATGTGTATACAGGGTTAAGAACCACTGACCCAGAGTTCCAGAGTCAGGACATGAGGGTTAAAGTTCTGTCTCTTTTACATATAATGTATGACCTTGACCTTCTCCGATCCCCAGTTCTCTCCTTTATAGAAAATGATCTCAAGGAAGAACAATACCCTAGGCATCACAACACCTTTGGATGATGTGGAATCCTGAAATCTAGGATTCTGGAATGGCAAAGCCCCAGATCTAGAATTCTCACATTCTAACACTCCAAATCTCTAGGATTTACACATGCACACGGGTTATGTACACTTCCATATATACACATACTCCAGTGGAACCTTTAAACTATATATGCATGTGCATATACATTCTACTCCTACAGCTCTATATGAAAAGTACTTTCAAGAAGGGGCAGGGAGAGCGTGAGTCTATTTGGTAGAAACTTTCAGGGCTTCATAGGGATTCTAATCAAGTTAATGGGTGATGCTACCTACATCTACCTCTGTTCCCATTCTCACCCACAAATCTTCATTATCTCAATATGCTTATCCTGAGAAAAACTTTCAGATGCTACAAAAGTCTAGAAAATTAAAAGAATTGAACCAATTGATTTGCAGATAGCAAAATATTTTGTCATAAGTTCTTGTTTTCTAGAGTGACATGTGGCATCCCAGTACTGGTCCTGGCCTGGTTTTTCACAATGTGCTTCAGGAGGGGGCAAAAACAAATGTGGAACTGAGCAAGTGCACTCCCAGGTGTTCATCAGCCACCGTCATGTGCTTAGCTTCATGTACCTCTGGAGGGCGACAATGGCTGCTTGTTCATTTTCATTCTCTGCCTGTGTTATCCCGAGGAACTGCCAAGCCTACAAAAGACAACTCATGTTATTAACCTTGCAAAAGGAAGCAGGGATCACTCCTGTGCTTTAGTTGGCTTACCTGTGGCAGCTCCTGGATGCAGAGCTACCTGACTCAGATACTTTTATGTAAGAGCCCCATAAAAGGAAAAAATATCACATGCATTTCTTTGTTCAAACTGTCTTGTGACATTTGGGTCAAGATTCTCTGTCATTATTTCTAATTTCACTATTTATCCTTTCCTTTCATCCAGTGTTCTAGAAGTCTCTGAATTTCTCAGATCCCATGGTATCAGGCATCTTAAAACCAAAAGATCAATATGTAAGATTTCAAAATTATAAAGAAAGGGAGTAGAAAATAATCCAAAAATGTAAACAGGCTAAAGTTTACAACTAGAAATATCAAGATATACAACATGAATATACCACATAAACTTAAAAAAATACTTATTATTTCCCCCAAGCATACTGGTGATTTTTAGAACAGTATCCATTTTGATTTCACCTACCATGAATCTTACTATACTTGCTATGAAAAGATTGATCAAGCAGGCTTCTTCCTAGCTTTGGCCAAGGTACCATTTTCACTGCCCACAATGTCATTCATTACCTTGGCCTTGCACTTTCCATAGAAATGAAAACTTGGATCCTTGCCGGGATCCATTAGGTACAAAGGAACTTAATTTTCTTATTTATAAATCTGGGAAAATAGTGTATACTTTTTTTTTTCTTTTTTTTTTAACCTCCTAGGGTTGCTGAGCTGAATGATACAGTATACACAAAAACATCTTGTAAAATATATATCATTTACAAATTTAAGATGACTTTATTGTTTCATGCCACTTTTTAAAAATGACAATATTTTGTCAGAATTTTAGTTGTCAGTTCAATCTCGTTCCACTGTAAACCTTTTGAGGAATAAGATATTTGGAGCTTTAACTGGTGAGCAGTTTACTTATTCTTAGTATACAGACCAAGAATTTATCCATAATAAGAGTGAAAGCAATGGATGTGCCAGGCCCTGAGCTGAACACCTCATTTGCAGGATCTAATACTCCTTAGAACACATGGTGAGATATTTACTATTATGAAATGTATTTTACAGATGAGGGAACTGAACCATAAAAAGCTTTAATGACATGTCCCAGGTCATAGGGCTAACAAGTAGAATAGGAATTTGAACCTATGTAGTTAGGGTAGCTGAGTATAGAAAATTTATTTATTTATTTATTATTTTTGTTTGTTTTACTTAGTTGTACATGACAGAAGAATGCATTTCAATTCATCATTCATAAATGGAGCACAACATTTCAATTCTCTGGTTGTACATGGTGTAGAGACGCACCATTCATGCAATCACACGTGTACCTAGGGTAATGATGTCCATCTCATTCCACCATCTTTCCTACCCCCGTAACCCTTCCCCATCCTCTCCTTTGCCCAATTCAAAGTTCCTCCGTTTTGTCTTTTCAATACTACATACTCCTATCCTAAAATCTCTGCAAACTGCTTTTAGAATATCCATTGTAATGACTTCTAAAAATCACTCACAGTCTAAAAAGGAAGCTTTTACACAGCCAATATCATTTTACAAGGCTTTATGGATTTCAAAACTTAGTGGCCTGCAGAAGCTCTTTGGTGGTCTCCGAGTGTCTGTCTCTAATCACCTTTCTCATCCCAGAGAAAGCGATTTTCTTACATGCAGTCAGATTGAATGCCTCTTCAGGGACATTCTCTCGAGGTTTCCCATGGCCTTCAGACTAAGTTAAAATACTTGCTGTTCTCTCCTTCCCTCCTCTCTCCCACTCTCTCCTCCCCTTTTATGTTCCACGTGATGCTTCAAGCCCCTCTGCCCCCCTTGCACCATTCCCTCTGAAAAACAACTTGACTTCTTATGGTCTTTAATTCTCTCTCCTTCAAAACCCAACTTTGGATCCACCTGTAGGGGAAGGCTGGATTAGGACCCGGCTCTCTGCTCTCCTAGCACATCCAGACACCATATTCATGACACTATGTCACCTCTCCAGATAGACCACAAAGGTGTCTTTGCATTCCCAAGCCCTTCAATATTTCAAGCCAGGACCTAGTGCAATTTTGAGGGTATAGTATTTGCTCAATAAATGTTGAGTGAGTAAATCAAGGGTGATACACGGTGTGACTTGAGACCCAGACAAAACTACGCATTGTTTCCTGAAAACCACTGGGTGTGTTTCAGGTTGGCAATTTTGATTTCTTTTTTTCATTTTTCATCCCCAATCTTTATCTTTGGGCAATGTAGACACTGCAGATTAGAAACAGGTACCTATTTATCTCTTAGAATAAATATCACACTAAGCCAGGTTAACCCCTTCAGGAACTTTTACTTGGTGAAAATGCTACCTAGGAGAGCCCTGTGCCATCCTGTCTGTCCTTAGCACAGGAAGCTGCTTCTGAGTCTAGTAGACTGAAGAGGACGGATCTACCTCTGCATCTCCGGGGTCCTGAAGAATTGCTGCCT
Organism: Ictidomys tridecemlineatus; assembly: GCF_052094955.1. Lineage (NCBI taxonomy): Eukaryota > Metazoa > Chordata > Mammalia > Rodentia > Sciuridae > Ictidomys > Ictidomys tridecemlineatus. The sequence continues at coordinate 123,766,309 of NC_135479.1, forward strand.
CCATGAACAGAATAGTGACTGGGAGGTCCCCTTCCTTCAGCCTTTTTAAGCCTTCTTCAAATGCTCCAGGCCAGTCCTTGAAGGGGTTTTCAGTGTGAAAGTAGTATCCCTACGACACAGAGAAGGGCCATTACACCATCCATCCGCCATCTCTGCATTCTTACATTCAGCAAGACCTCTTTAAATCTTAATTGACTTATTTTGATTGATGTATTCAATTTCAATTAAACTGAATACTGTCCCTTATTATAGTATATACTATATAATATATATTATAAGGTATATAATATATAGTATATAATATATAGAATGTTGTACATGTTCATTGAATAAATTTTAGATGATAGCAAATAACATAAAAGAAAACAAAAAAGTTACTCCAAATGCCGCAACTTAAATACGATATGGAGCTGTGCTATTTCTGATATTTGTTTTGTTCTTTTTATTTTAGCTATTTCCCCTGAAGAATTTCAAAACTACTGACTCTTCAGACATGGTTTTTGCTGAGTGCTGCCACCCAACCCTCTGAAATATTAATAAGACATACTGTACATCTCTTTGGAAACTGTGGCCCAAACAGTACCCAAGGCTAAGATACACTGTATTACGTAAGATCTTTTTGCCTCCACCTAGAAAAGTTTTTGCTCTGCTGGGGACTATCTTGCCCCTGTTAAAAATGCATATCTTTCCTGACACGGTGGTGCATGCTTGTAGTCCTAGTGGCTTGGGAGGTTGAGGCAAGAGGATCCTGAGTTCAAAGCCAGCCTCAGCAAAAGCAAGGTGCTAAGCAACTCAGTGAGACCCTGTCTCTAAATAAAATATAAAATAAGGCCAGGGATGTGGATCAGTGGTTGAGTGCCCCTGAGTTCAATCCCAGGTTACCCGTACCTCCCCTGACAAAAAAATGCGTGTCTTAAAGATGGACAGTTTATTCATTGCAAAATTTAAACAGTACAAACCATAATAACCTAGTATTTTTGTGAGTGTATAAATAGGTTCATACTACATCTGTAATCTGTGGCTTAGTCCTCACAGTCGTACATTGTGATTGTTTACGCTATGTTATTAAAATTATTTTTATGGATATATTACATTTATTTATCTGATCTTCTACTGACAGACTTTCATATTATTAAAATTTTTTATTATTATAAAATAATGGTAAAGTGAGAGCCTCCTTCCTCAAACTCTAGTGCATTTGCTTATTACCTTAGGATAAAATCTAGAGGGATCAATTTGATTAAAAGCTTTGAACTGTTTTAAGGCCTTTGATATATGTAACTAAATATTTTTTGAGAAAGTTTTTTCTCATCTTACGCTCTCACCTGAAGTGTCTGACAATATTATTTGTTGTAACCTCAATAGCATAGATCATCATAAAACCCTTCTCCTCTGATAGATGCAAATAAGCTAGTCCATTGATGATGTTACTAAGGCTTAAAATAGATGAAGTGGAGGCCTTCATTTTCCATTAGTGTTTAGAAAGACAAAATCCCTCTCAAAACCACAGTTACCACCAACTTATGTGGTGGATAGTATGGAAACAGGGTGGTTCAGAGGTGAGGGTCCCAGGTCGGCCTCAGGCACACAGCTGGTAGCCCAGTGTCTGATGATCTGCATCAACCTTCTCCCTTTTTACCTTAGCTCTGCTTTCTTTGGATAAGACAGCTATTTTTAATAAGATGTTTGTTCTGATTTTGTATGATTGTCTGGCCTTCTGAGAGAGAGAGAGAGAGAGAGAGAGAGAGAGAGAGAGAGTACTGGGAGGAGAGAAACATTTTAATCACTATGTAAATTGCAGATCTCCTCAAATCAGAGTCTCTTATCCCCAGTACCTACTGCAGAGTAGATAAATATATAAATATTTGTTGTGTGCAGAAAAATATCATGGAAATTATTCAGAAGTGAATGCAATTGACACTCTCTCCATCACAAAGCCCCAATACAGACAGACACAGACATGTACTTTTTTTCTGTGTAAGAAAATTCTACATCTTTTTCTTTCTTTCAATTAGCCCCCTCTCTGTCGGCTTGGCCCCCAAAGTGTTTTTGAAGGATTGATCTTAGAGCCACCAGGACTTCATGATTGTTCATTCTATGTGTACAGTTGCTGGGGCTCCTATCAGAGGAGTATCTCTGGGGATTCCCCTTGGGACCTGGCCTGGTGGTGAGAAGAGCCTTTTTTCCACCGTGATTCTTTGCTAGTGGTGTAATGACCACGTGTGAAGCAAGCCCAGGCCCTCCTTCACTCCCTCGCCACTGCACAGCTTCTATTGTTGGCACATCAGCAGGACTAAAGCGGCTGATGAGCCCAGTTCTTGCCAATCCGCTCTAAATGTTAGTTCTGTAACTGCCCCAAGCAGTCAGGATCCAGGTTCTGGGTGGCTGCCAAATGGTCTGAGCACTGAGGATAAATAAGAGCTTTTGATTCCAGCTCACTGCCTTGACACATTGAATGGTTATCTTGGTTCCATCTATCGGTGATTTCTCCTAGGTCAGATCCATATTAAATTATCTTTGATTTTTAGATTTCTGACAAAATAGTTATGAACTAATCTATAAAACACGATGTGAAGAGGATGAGGAAATCTGTCAGCGTGTGTAAGAACGGCATGGGTTTACCTTCTCACTAGCTGAGACTGTAACTTGGTTCTGGGCTTCTTGGTTCTCAGATATCCAGTTCCTCCGGGCCATCTCTTCCCATTCTGCTTGCATCTTATCCCAAAACTCTGTATCTGACTAGGAGACAGGAAAGCCCAAAGGAGATGATTTTAAAACATGCCACATTATCTGGTTTATTCCCAGAGGGGGACAGTTTTTCTTATTCACCAAAATGAGTTCTGAGGAGGCAGAAGGTGTTTAAGTTGGTCACATCCAACAACTGGTTGAAGATCTTCTGGAAGGGAAAATGTTGAAGTGGACCAGTTGTGATTTTCTCCAGCAGGAAAATAACTACCACTTGAAGGATCAGAAAATCCATTGCAAATGTTCTAAAACTTACCTATTTTAAGTTAAAGACCCTGTAAGAAGAAAATGAATTAATACACCTAACCTACTGAACATCACAGATTAACAGCACCATATACTGAAGACAATCAGCTGTTTACCCTTGGGATCACATAGTGCACTGGGAGCTGTGGTCACTGTTTTTGCCAAGCACTGTAAGCTTGTCCTGTGGCAAATTACTTGCGGAGGAAAAGGTCAAAATTCAAAATTCAAGGTATGATTGCCATTGGCTGTATATCACATTTGCACCATTTTAAGGTTAAAAAAATGTCATAAGTTGAGCCATTATAAATTGGGGAGTTCTAAACTTAAGAAAGTTTCAAGTGTGACACCAGCCCATACTTAAAGTTGCTTCTAGAATGTGAGGAATTAGAATAATTGCTTTGAGACTGGCTGGGCAGCTGGCTGTGGACAGGGAAAGTTGATCTTACTCTGTGCTAAACATAGTGGTAGGAGAAAACATAGTCTGCAGATTAGGGTCCCAGAGCTAGGATTCACAGGATCTGAGTTGCATCTAGTTTCCAAGCCCAGACTTATCAGTTTATGGCAAACCTGGCCTCCTGGTGCTGAAGAATGAAGGATCGTGGATTTGGGTGTGAAAATGAATGAATCTTCTTCAAGGTCTTTTCTGTGACAGGATGACACTATTTTTTTTTTTTGAAAAGTATTACTTATTGTGTGTGTGTGTGTGTGTGTGTGTGTGTGTGTGTGTGTGTGTGTGCCTTTTAGCTTTCTCCTCTAGGGGGAACCAGGCCATGGTTTTCCTTGACATCTAGGAAGGTGTGTATTCCTACATGAAAGCAGAATTTTTCTTTAAGAGCTGCTCACGGTTGGCTTCCATTTTATTAAGCCTGAAGAGAGTACTTTCGATGACCTAGAGGGAGAAGGAAGGTGTGAGTGTGTTATAGGGTCTAAGAGAGAGAGGGAGGGGTGGAGGAAAGAGATGGAGAGCGCTGGGTACTGAGTAGAAGGAGACTCTTGCTCAGCTTTTGGGCGTTTCCTAGGAAACTGGAATGAGCTCAAGAATTTTGAGGAACCATTTGGGCTTGAAGACTGTTAGCAGTTACCATGACAAGAGGGTAGACACTCTGGCCTTGTGTTTGGCACTATATAAGGCTTCCAGATCTTGTGTCTCAGATTAAGTTACCTGACAGTTTGTTAAGAAAGATGCTTGGAAACCACTTTATTTTCATTGAACAAAACAAAACCAAAAATTGGTGTCCTTGACTGAATCTGGAACTGACATTCATACTCCCTCTGCAAGTCTCAAGTTCTGAGATTCTAAGTTCTGTGACTTGTCCACACATCTTCTACCTGGCTGGGTTAATTAGTCTCCTTTTAATCCTCCTGGTCTTCCTGGGTACTGTCTCTCCCCCAGAAGAATTATTCTCAGAGTTGCTGTGAATGATAGTCATAACCTTATTTACTTTGGCTAAAAGTATAGGAGAATAAGGGCCCATTCAGTGTGATCAATCCCAAGCTACTAAATAAGTAGTGAGTCTTGATCTCCTTTTTCATTTGGTCCAGAATATTCATTCCTACCCAGTAATGGGTTCTGTCCTATTGGCAGAGGACGCTTCTCCAGGAGGGCTCACAGCAGTGCAAATTGACAATCTGTCTGAGATGTTGGAAACACATGGAATGACTACTAGGTATTTAGGCTAAGGAATAAAATGTAAAATTTCTTTTTTGATGGATCCTTCTAGTAGAATACCAAATTGTGTGAACAGAATGATCTCAAATATACAAAAGCTATGGGTAGTTATGTGCATTTATGAACATGAATTCCATTATTGTATATAATTGAATGAATTATAATTATAATGCACAAACAACAAAAGTTATGGGTAGATAAAAGGAGGAAATATGGTACCATGTCCATGACGATCTGTCTTTGGATGAAGGAATAGTGGGTGATGTTTTCCTTGCTCTTTTGTGCTTTTTGTATTTTCTTTTATAAGTAAACAATAAGTTGAACAACAACAACAACAGCAAATAATTTATCTTCTCTTTTTTTAATACCGGGAAAAGTAAATATTATCAGATATTGAAGAGTTTGGAGAAAATTTCAGAGGATGCATTTTAACTTTTCAAATTAGTTCAATTCATCTTCATTAGAAATGAAGAAAAATATGCCAAGTGAATTTTATGATATTTACTGACTTTCCTAAACCCCCACTGGGAGATGCAAGAGACCAAGGGCTCCGTGTACTTTGTAAGGCAGACATCTTCCCTAGTGAGAGTCCTTGGAATTCAAAGTATATTTCAGATCTTGTGAGTGAAGGAATGAGGGGGCTTCAGGACGTGTACACCAGAGTTCCAGAGGGTACATCACCCCTTTCCTGCAGTTTCACATTACAGCTGTAGGTGACTGCTGTGGAACCTCAGCTCAGAGGAGCTGCTGGGCTCTCATTTAATGAGATACACCAAGACTGACTGTTTTCACTTAAAATAAGTTACTGCTGACTAATTAGTGCTCACAGCACGGTTTTCATTTAATTATAGGAGACTACTTTTAGCATAATCAATTTTCATCTAGTCTCAGAATCCAGACTTCATTCACATAGCTGCAATTAACGCAGCTCCCTCTTTAATGAATTTTAGAGAAACCTGAAACATATTTGAATTTTAAACATTTTAGACATGACTCAGGAGACTTTATTTATTGATGATTTTCTTAGCTATTCTGGGATTTAGGTAGATTGATTTTTATTCCTGACATGTAACAAGTTATCTGCTTATCTGCTTATGAGCTGTTGTTTGCAATCTATTTCCATTTTTAAGAATAGCTCTCTGATGATATCAATGGTACATGGAATATGCAGTATGGTGGTCAACAGGAGCAGCTTTCTTCTCAGATGAATCTTGGTTCAAGTTCTTTCTCTGTTGTTGACCTTCTGCAAGTCCCTTAAGAAAACTGGCTCTTGTTTCCTCATCTTTAAAATGAAGATATAATAGAAACTTGGATTAATTATTATTCTGACTGAATGATAAAATATATCTGTGGCATAAATCTCATGGTAGATACTCAACAAAAGTAGGTGTTCCTATTAGTGTTTTATCCTATTGGAAAAAAATATAAAGGAAATAAACCTCAAAGCTTATCTACACATGCTGCGAATGTTCTGTTTTTAAATTTTTCATATTGCATATTCTTCTTCTAGATACTTCCACTCTCTTCATTTAAATCTCTCTCTTCCATGTAATGATTCAAAAGTAGGAGCAAGGTGAAGAAAATTATGGCAAAGTTCTTCAAGGGATTGTTAGATAGCAATTAAAATTGTGTTGGAAGAATTTATTAAAACATTGAAATAGTCCTTGAGTTATAATATTCCTTGAGAAACAGTATGATTGCAATGATAACAAATATAGTATTATGATTTCTAATAATACAATACTCTGCCAGGGAGAAAGACGGCAGAGAAGCACACAAGTAGTGCTGTATTTATGGGATGGGATTATGAGTAACCCATCCCAACACCTTTCCTTGTACTTTTCAAAATTTCCCCCAATTAAAAAAAATTTTTTTTGTAGTTGTAGATGGACAGAATGCCTTTATTTTATTTGTTTATTTTTATGTGGTGCTGAGGATCGAACCTAGTGCCTCACACATGCTAGGCAAGTGCTCCACCACTGAGCTCCGGCCCCAGCCCAAATTTCCTATTGCAGGCCAACATTATTTTGGTGAAAAAGTAAGAGTATATATAAAAGATGCTTAATTCTGGTTTTTTTTTTTTTGGAAATTGCTATTTTTTAAAAATTTGTTTTACTTAGTTACATATGACAGTACAATGATCTTGACATATCATACATTTGAATCAAAAGCTTAATTCTTTTCAAATTCAACTTTTCCATGATGTCTTCTACAATGACCCCACAATAGAACAATTTCTTCAGCTCTGATATTCTATGGAATTGATACCTGTTCCTTCAGCACTGATATTCTGTGGAAGAAGAGAGAAGTGTTCTAGAAGCTCCCTTATCTCTATGAAGCAAGTCATTTAAACCTTATTTTGTCCTCATTTGTAAAGTTGGAATACGGCATTTATTAGAAAGTAGCTTGAGCTTCTTTGTTTACACAGATTAACTTAAACCAGAATCAGCTGGAGGGGAGATCTCAGCACAAGATCACGTAATCTTTTTGAAGAGGTCTTCTATGTTGTTTACTGATCTCTAAAAATTACATTCTAAAGCATTTCCCCAAAAGTATATTTAACATTTTTCCTTTAACTTTTTTATTGTAAAACTATAAAATAAAAATTTCTATATGAATCAAGGCAAAATTAAATATGAATCAATGGGGTTGGGGTTGTAGCTCAGTGGTAGTGCACTTGCCCAGCATGCCCGAGACCCGGGGCTCAATCACTAGCACCATACATACATCACTGGGGAATTGTAAGGGATAGCAGCATATTAGCAGTTCCAATTCATCCATTTATTTTAGTTATCCTTAAGTTAAAATAGAGATACTTCTAATTTTGTGGTCAAACCTAATTGTTAATTAGAAAGATCCTGGAGCTTTGTTAAAAAAAAAAACTGATCAATGTGAGATTGTGTGCCAATTCTGCCTGTGAGAAATCTGGCTTTCTTTTTGCCTCTTTAACATCCATTGGTTAACTGTCACTGGATCAAAAACTTAAAAAAACAAAACAAAACAAAAAAACACCAAACCAAACAAAACCAACTAGCTCTGCTGATTCGGAAGAAAAAGAATCATCTCTTTTATGTGGCAGGGAATATAAACCACTGTATAAGTTCAGATAAAATATTTATCTCAACAAACAATTTTTGTGGAAATGAAACTACAAGCACATCAAACTGCAACCTCATCACCCTGGGGTGCAATAGTTCAGGAGGATTCCATGTGATGGCCCAGAGAACATAGTCCAGCTGGGCTGTACTGATAGAGGTGCAGCACCCTCATGGAGGATGAGATAGACTTTTGATTGGTCAGAATTACTTGGCGTTTTGGGTGCAGTGGTGACAGCCTCATGTAGTGAGGGTCACTGACAAACTGGAGTCTATTTGGGCAAAAGACACCACAGGCAGGAAGAGTCTTGCTTAGGAAGAATGTATAGAGGAGCAGTTTAAAGCAAGGCTCAGGGGTGTGATGAGAGCTGGGCGAGCTGGCTCAGACTTTTTTTTGCAGGCAGCAGAACGAGGATGAATGAATGTCAGTTCCAGGAGGACAGATTTTTACCAAATGCAATATAAAACTGCCCGGAAATAGGTAGAGCTCCTTTCTTCTGAGAAGGAGGGGTTCCCCAACATTAGAAGTCTTCAAATAGAGACAGAATGACCAATGGGAGGTGTCATAGGGATGTGTCAAAGATCAGATGGAGACTTGACTCAATCAGTTCTAAAATCCCAGAATTCCTCAGGTTGCACTGTTATTAATAAATATATTTACTTAGTCAAACAGGAAGACTCAAAATTAGCAAAATCGGTATGAAGTAAGAAGTGGACCTGTCATACATTCTCTTTCTCAAAACTAACCACACAGGGAGGAAAATACACAGGTTTTGGGTTCTGGTAGAAACAGTCTGGATTTCCCTATGTCCCTTGTCATGCAACCTTAAGCAAGTTAATCCACATCTTCAACTGAGTTTGCACATCTGTAAAATGTAAATATCCTGTAGAGTGGTTGCGTGGACTAAATGAAATAATGCATGTGAAGTGCATAGAATTTGTAACATCTAAGCCCTAAGGAATAGTCAGTTAATGTCATTTTATTTTTACATGGAAAAAGTGTTTCTTAGGATAGTTTACAAACTGTAAATGGTGTGGTTCAGAAGTGTTGAAAACAAAAAAATATTGGTGCTAGCACTCAACATCAATTTTGTAGCTGCCTCTGGATAGACAAGCTTCTTTGTTTACTGGATTCAGCCATCACCGTGGTCTCCAGTAGGTACCTGGGCAAATAGCCTGAGGCTCTTACCAAGCACTGCACTAGCAAAACAAGTGCAGAAACATGGAAAAGAAAAATTAGAAATGATGGAAGGGGAGGAAAGGACACAGGAGACTGTAAATAATGCAAGGCTTGAGCAGGATATCAGAAAGAAATCGAGAGCTGTTTCTAACAGAATCTAAGATAGTTTCCTGTTCTGTGCTTTCTCTTCTCATCTGGCAAGGATGAGTCTAAAAGAATAAAGAGCAAAACCTGTTGTCCAAATGGGAAGGTGTCCCTTTGGACAGCCAGGGTAGTCTTTGCAGAATGGAATTTCACATGGACATAGCAGTGGTATCTTCATTCATGAAGAAGAATTGCTAATAATAATAATAATAATAATAATAATAATAATAATAATAATAATAATAATAATAATAATTGCATTGACTGCTCTAGAATACACTGGGGGTTCCTGATGATTTGGGAGTATGGTTTTGTAGGGCCAATTTTTTAGGAGTTGTTTATTTCTTGTGGGCTTCCTGGGTGCTCTTTGGGCCAGTAAAGGCAAGTGACTAGGACTACATTCCCACGGGCATGAGGAGATGGTGATAAGGTCCTTTGCATTTGAGCCTAGTCTCATGTCACATGTGATGACAAGTCTTGAGAATAAGGAAGCTGTTATGTGGACAGTGAGCCACCAGCCATGTGCCTCAGCTGCAAATAGGATTCCTTTTCCTTTAGCCATCTGAACAGGTAGAAAAAAGACCTGGAAAACTCACTGTCTGTTAAAACAATAAGCTCTTAGACATATGTATAAACCCAGACTACATGTATATCATTGGGCTTTGCATCATGTGACTATTAGAACAAAACATAAAAGAGATAATTTTTTTTCTTCTGCATCGGCAGAGCTGGTTGGTTTTGTTTGGTTTGGTGTTTGCTTTTGTTTTGTTTTTTAAGTTTTTGATCCAGTGACAGTTAATCAATGGATGTTAAAGAGGCAAAAAGAAAGCTAGATTTCTCACAGGCAGAATTGGCACACAATCTCACATTGATCTTTTTTTTTTTTTTTTTTAAAAAAGCTCCAGGATCTTTCTAATTAACAATTAGGTTTGACCACAAAACTAGAAGTATCTCTATTTTCACTTAAGGATAACTAAAATAAATGGATGAATTGGAACTGCTAATATGTGCCATCCCTTAAAATTCCCCAGTGATGTATGTAAGGTGTTAGTGACTGAGCCCAGTGTCTTGGCCATGCTGGGCATATGCACTACCACTGAGCTACAACCCCCACCCCATTGATTTGATTCATATTTAATTTTGCCCTGATTCATATAGATTGACACAAGAAGTCAATTGCCCAATCATAAAATAAAAATGGTGATAACTATAATTCAGGAGAGGGTGAGCAAATATGATGCAGAGAGAGAAGAAATCACTTGTTCACTGTCACCTTACTATTGATAAATGACAGAGGCAGAATTTAAAACAATTCACTCTTTCCTTTTGTGGCAGATCAAATCTTACAAAAATGATCATAGCAGTATTGCTGTTCCCCACTGCCATGGTTTGAATGTGTCCTCCAAAATTCATGTGTGAAACTTAATCCCTAATCCAAAGGTATTGGAAGGCGGGACCAAATGAGAGGTGATTAGGTTGTAATGCCTGCATGCATGGATTGATGAAATGATCATGGGAGTGTGTTGGCTATCATGAGAATGGTTTTGTTATAAAAGGCCTTCTCTGACTCTCTCTCTCTCAAGTGTGTTCTCTTGTCATGTGGTCCCTTCATCCTGACCTTCCCAGCTTCCAGAACTGTAAGAAATAAATTTCTGTTTTTAAAATAAAGTACCCAGTCTGTGGTATTTTGTGATAGCAGCACAAAATGGATTGACACCTATCTTCTTCAGAACCTTGCCACGCTCCCATAAGAGGTATAGTTTATTGCTCTGTCTTCAAATACCTGTATCGATAAATAAAATGCAATGGAAGCAATCTGGAATGACTTCTGAGGGCAGCTCCTAAAAGGTGATATAGCTTTCAATGCCTTTTCCTCTTTCTCTTGACATTCTACCCTTGGAATCCAGCTACCATGTTGCCAGGAAGCTCAAGCCTCAGAGGAAGGCCACATGTCTGTGTTCCAGCTATGACCTCAATCTCAGGTGACTGACAGCACAAATGTTCTGACATGTGAGCAAGCTGCCTTCAAATGATTCCAGCTCCTCTCCATTGCCCCCAGCCTCAAGTCATCCTGACATCTAGGGGAACAAGATGAGTCATCTTCTCTGAGCTCCACTGGAATTCCAGAGTTCTGAGCAAAATAAAAATTATTATCTCCTGCAGAAGTATTGGAGTAATTTCTTACACAGTCATGGTAACTGGAACACCTATTACTCTTCTAGGTTGGAGGACTGGAGTATGCAATGAAGAGTAGGCTTAGAGAAAGGACCCCACGACTGGGGCTTCCTCCAGGGGTGGAAGGCTGATGAAGCTCGGCAGCATTCCCCAACAGAGTGCTCTAGGAGCAGAATTTCTTTAGGTTTAAGAGATTCTTCAGGTTAAACCTGTGGCTGTCGATTGGTGACCTGAATTCCAGATTTGACTAAGACTGCTTGACCAAGACTCCTTTGACCTCTTTTTTCAACGGGTCTCAACCCTTGGCTTCCACATTTGTCTTTTGCAGAGTCTAGTTGTACCAAGGATCCTGCTAAGACAGTTTAGTGAGAATCCTCCATCTTCAGTATCTCTTCACTTTTCTGTCTGATGGAATCCTTTACCTTCCCAATCCCAGGTGGTCTACCACAATAGTCAGCCTTTAGCAAGAATCTGTTAGGTCAATTTAACCAAAACCCTTCTCTACCCCTGTTGTTCCCTCTTAATAATTTTCCATCCATGGACCCCCACCCGGTTCCATGGCTATAGATCCTCACTTGTCCATGCTTGTCAGTATTTGGAACTGAGCTGAGTTCTATACTAACATCTGTTTTACTGTTTTGCAATGGTTTCTGAATAAAATCCATTTTTTTGCACATGGATTTCCAATTTTCCCAGCTCTCACAATGCACAAAACGCAACTCAAAGTGGATCAAGGGCCTAGGAATTAAACCAGAGACACTGTGTCTGTCTATTAGGAGAAAAAGTAGGTCCAAATTTCCATCATTTCAGATTAGGCCCCAGCTTCCTTAATAAGACTCCTATAGCACAAAATTAATATCAAGAATCAACAGATGGGATAGATTCGAACTAAAAAGCTTCTTCTCAGCAAAAGAAACAATCAGTGAGGTGAACAGAGAGCCTACTAATTGGGAACAAATTCTTACCAACACATGACAGATGGAGCAATAATCTCTAGAATATATAAATAACTCAAAAATCTTAACACCACAAAAACAAACAACCTAATCAATAAATGGGCCAAGGAACTGAACAGAAGAGGATATATAATCAGTAAACAAATACATAAAAACATCTCTAGCAATTAGAGAAATGCAAATCAAAACTACTCTAAGATTTCATCTCACCATTTGTGCATGGTGAGAGCTGGGAAAATTGGAAATCCATGTGCATTCAAGTCAGAATGGCAGCTATTAAGAATACAAACAACAATAAGTGTTGGCGAGGATGTGGGGAAAAAGGTACACATTACTGGTGGGACTGCAAATTGGTGCAGCCAATATGGAAAGCAGTATGGAGACTCCTTGGAAAACTGGAACTGGAACCACCATTTGGCTTAGTTATCCCTCTCCTCAGTCTATACCCAAAGGACTTAAAAACAGCATACTATAGAAACATAGCCACATCAATGTTTATAGCAGCACAATTCACAATAGCTAAACTATGGAACCAACCTAGATGCCCTTCAGTAGATGAATGGATAATGGAATATTATTCAGCATTGAAGGAGAATAAAATCATGGCATTTGCAGGTAAATGGATGGAGCTGAAGAATATAATGCTAAGTGAAGTTAGCCAATCCTAAAAAAACCAAATGCCAAAAGATTTCTCTGATTTAAGGATGTTAATCCATAATATGCTGTGGCGGGTAGTGGTGGGAGGATTAAATGAACTCTAGGTAGGGCAAAAGGGAAAAGGGGAGGGAGAGGAGGGAGTAGGAAAGGGGTAGGAAAGACAGTGGAATTCGATGGTCATCATTATCCAAAGTACATGGATGAAGACATGAAGAATATGACTCTACTTTGTGTACAACCAGAGATATTAAAAGTGGTGCTCTAAATGTGTGATATGAATTACAGTGCATTCTGTTGTCACATATTACAAATTAAAATTTAGAAAAAGAAAAAAAAAGAACAATAGCAGTCCAAAAAAATCAATTTTTACTGCTTCCATTACTGTTCAGCTCTAGTCTTTTTTAATAGATGTAGCCAAGACATGTGTCCTCTACCTTATCTTAGTTGCAAAATTTCACATAAAAACTTGTACTAAAACATTTCATGAAGATAAGTTAACACTAGGCTCACATTTCAAAAGCAGAGAGCTGCAGGAGATACATATGGTTCCACTACATCCCAACCACCACCAGGTCCTTATCTACCTGGCTGGCTCTGTGGGCAACTGAGTTTACAACTTCTGGACAGAAATAAATGGGTCTCTTTCTGTGTAAATTGCCAGGATCTTTATATGCTAATGTATATTTTAAATCTCTGAGAGGGGAGTATGAGCAATAGTTCTGAATGTATTTTATCTTGAAGTGTGTGTGTGTGTGTGTGTGTGTGTGTGTGTGTGTGTGTGTTTAACACAGCTTGGAAAATGCTGAAATAGACACCCAGGGTGTGAAAATCTGAAGTTCCACAAAAACAGAGATCTTTGGTGGAATAATTTTTGTGTATCCTGAGACCAGCTCTCAGGGGTAGGAGTTTATCACACATAGTTTGTTTTTATGTGATTGTGCCCAGTGAAACTCATCTCCAATTAACCAGCAGGTTTTCTCATCCTCACATCTGCTGTGTGACTCAGAATTCTTCAAGATTTTATTGTTGTTATTGTTCCAGAAAGGGAAATGAATCCAAGAATGTAGAAGGAAAAATTAAAATAAATCTTAGTGTGCTTTGAGAAGAAAACTCATTCGAGATAGTCATCTTTTTAATGCTAACCAGTTATTTAAAATGGCCTTTGAAACAACATATAATTATGTATAGAGAATGGACAAAGACTGAGAGAAACACGGAAAAACAAAAACAGGTGATCTATTAGTGGAGTGGGCTATCTAAGTAGTTCTGATCTTTCCTCTCCAACATTTTGATTTCTCTTGTTGTTTCTTTTAAAATAATCTAAATAAGAGAAATTCCCATAAAGGAATTATTTTCTGGTAACTAACAAGATTTTAATTCTGTGATTGGTCAGGGCCTGCAAAAAATAATAGCATTCAATCTGTATACGGGGTAAAAATGGCAGTTCATAATCCACTTGAATCAAATGTATGAAATATGGTATGTCAAGAGCTTTTTAATATTTTGAACAACTAATAATAATAATAACAAAAAAATAATAGCATTCAAACATTATCTCATTCTGGGAATGCAGAGTAAGAGCAGGAGTTGGGGAGTGAGACTAGGTTTTCAGCTCAGCTCTGGCACTTCATATTGTTGTGACCTTGAACTAGTTGCTGAATGTCTCTGTGTTCTAGTCTCCCACCTTAAAATGGGAAAAACACTCATGTGAGAGGCCTGTTGTGAGCACACAGTGAATGATAAGGGTAAAGCCTTTGGCTTAGAACACAGAACACCCTTGCAGGGGCAGCACTTAAAGCTAAAACTGCTAAAAACATCCTTAGAATGTCTGGGGATAACTGGTTCCTTTCTCAGTCCTTTTCCTTTGAAAAGGCCACACACGAGAGGGATTATATTAAAAGGAGTTTCTTTTGCAGTATTTTCCTTTATACTGATGGATTTAAACTTGCTCTATTGAATACCTGTGCAGATACTACCTTTCAGTTTGTGGAAATATTTCACCCCCACCCTTTTGGGATATTAAAAACAACAACAACAACAAAAAAAAAACCCCAAAACTGATTCTGTCATTTTGGCAAGAAAAGTCCAATTCAAAGAAAATCCATTACACTGTTTTGATAATTTTGTGCTGAAATTCTAATTCCTTCCTTTTTCTTTATGACTATTTGATTGTCACAATGGTGGGCCAGATGTGAAGACAGAGTCTAGATCCAGTTGGTTAAGAGGCTGTTGGGTAAGAAGATGGTTCATACTGAATTCTCTGATGCTAAAATCAAACGGGCAGACTCAACAGCAAGGCGAGGATTCTGAAAATCTGCCAGCGGCTCCCCAGCCCTGGATGTGGTGGTGCCGACACCACGTGGGAAAGTGAATGTGCCCATGCTGGGGATGGATCCCATGGAGCTACGAGTTTCTGTTATACCCACCAAGGCTTTAAAAAAACCCAGATGGCTCAAATCATCACACATTCTCCCTGTGTATTGATTTATTGGCCTGTGAGGATTAATTTGGACAGGATTAGAGAAATATTTTCTCTGCCAAGGATACTAGGCATGGGATCTCACTTCTTGGCAGCCGCTGCCTCATTCTCAGTATCAAAACACTGAAAAAGAGAGGCCCAATAAAATGCCAGGCCAGAGGCTCCACCAGCGTAGGAGAAAATCTGCCATCTGAGCTCTCTTTCTCACAGAACCTGATAGATGGAGCAGGGGAGGCTCCGGGGGACTGGTCTTTCTCTATTTTCATTTACCTGACTCCACTAGTAAGATCTGTTGTACTGGAACTGCAGTGGTCCCAGGAGCTATCATATAATTAGAAACCCATTTTTGAAAAGCCAGACACACACAACAGTTTGAAAAAGAAATACATGCGTGTGCTAGAGATTAATGCTTTTCCAACGTCTTTATAAAATGGATTTTTTTTTTCATGTAGACCCTCTTTGATTGAGGAAATTCATAAATTTTGAAGGGGAGCATTTAAACTTAATTCACTTATTCAGCAAATGTGACTGCCAAGCTTTCCATGGGGCAGGCAATACTCTAGTCACCAAAGTGTAGCAAGGAACAAGAGAGAGGCTAATGTGTGGCTGGTGCGTGCACCCTGCTGGGGACAGACAGGCCACAAAGTGCTTCGAAGGCTGAGAAAGGGGCATCAGTATACTCTGGGAGAAAAAGAGGAGAGAAGCCGACCCAGACATGGAAGGTAGGCATCTCCTTGGACGCAGAGATAGCCAGGCAAGGCTCTGATGTTGAACAGAAGTTAACCAGGTAACGGGGTGAGGAAGGAACATTTATGGCAGGAGGAACAGCAAGTGCAAAAGCTAGGAGCAAGATCCCCCAGCCTGTTTAGGGAACTGATGATTTATCACGATGCCAGTGTAGATATCAAGGTAGGAGGAGTCACAGTTGAGGATGCAGAGACAGGAGTGGTCCAGATCATTAAAAGATCTTGTAAAGCTGGGTCAGCAAGTTTGGACTTTATTCTGTGGACCAGTGAGAAATCATTATGCAGACCTCTGTTTTTAGAAAGATTACTCAGTCTGGATTGAGGAGAATGGAACAAGTAGGATATTGCATCTTCCACCTGGAATGCAGCAAGACCAGCTATGAAGTGTTACAATCATTTGCATGAGAGAGAAGATGGTGACCAGCATTCAATACTGGCATGGAGTTGGAGAGTTAAGGGAGGGTTTAAGAGATATTTGATAGAATCAATAGGACTTAATGTTCAGTTAGATGTTACTTTGGAGGGAAGTGAAGGAGGAGAGGAGAGAATGAATGGATAGGGCTTCTCATATGGGGGTTCCTGTTTCCTGAATCAGAGAACAGAAAAGGCAAAAGGGGGTTATGAAGAGGAGTTAGGACCAGGATGTGTTCACCTGGAGGGGTCTCCAGAGTGTTCAAACACAGATGTTGTGTGTTGAGTAAGTTGTGGGCCACGTCTCAGGTGTAGAATCAAGTGTCTCAGGTGTAGAATCAGAGACAGAGATATGAAATCAGAGTCACTGGCATGTGGCTGTTAATTGGAATCATTCAAGGGAACACATTTGACCAGTGAGAGTGTCAGGAGAGAAGAGTGGGCTTCTAGCATGGTACCCCCAGGAATACTGGCAATAAGGAATAGGCAGTACAAGAACTCACTAGAGAATGGTCAGAAAAACCAACAGAAGGCAATCATGAAGTAAAGAAAGTGTTTAGCAGTATCAAATGCTACAAAGAAGCTCAATTAGACTGAGGCCCATCTATGAGTTAATAATCGTGGAGACATAATCTTGTCCAAAGCAAGCTATGTGGAATAGGGGAAGAAGCCAGACTACCATGGGTTGAGAGCAAATGAGCATAAAATGATGTACACATTGTCTTACATGGAACAGTAAATGCAGCATCTTTGTAATGCAGACTGATTGAAACCATGAAGTAACTAAAAAATTTCTGTCTTCACTTAATTGGCCTTTTTTCTCATTCAATTTTATATATATATTTTTTATCTACTTACCCACCTACATACCTATTTATCTACATGTCTAGTCTTTAACTGTCTTATTGGAATCACAGCTAAAGTGAAGGATGGGAGGGAAGAGGTGAGACACGATCTATTTTCTTTTCCTGGTTATTGTCTTATAGAATTTGGGGATCACAACAGGAAGGAGCAGGTCTTAGGAGGGTCTAATGCAACCCCTTTTCATGGGGATGGATTGTGGGAAGCAGACAGAACAGAGATACATTTAGAGGCTAAAATGGATTTAGATCAAGTGATTGCAGTGGAAACAGAAAGGAAAGGGTGAATCTCAGAGATTTTTTAAGGAAGAAATAGGAGGATTTAGTGACAAAACAGCATTTCCCCTTGCTAAGAGCAAGAATATTGTCCTCTTGAATATGTATAATTTTAAAAGAGCTTTTAGTGTGTTGACTCATTCGACTTTCATAAGTCCAAGGTCACAGGCTAGTTAATAGCAGAACCAGGGCCAGAACTACACCTTCTCATTCGTGCTCTTGTGGGCTTTCCATCAATGCAGACTCGCTTCCCCTCATCCCTCCCCATATCTCAAACCTGTCCTTGGCTTTAAGGATCAATCAATGCCGTTGCTTGGCAAATATCTTGGTTGGAGGAAAAGAGCAGAACAGAGCCCTCCTGTTTGTCTCTTGTCACTTAATTTTCTAAGACAAACCAGGTTCATTCTGCTTAGAAATACAAGGTCACTGATCCTGCTCTCAATCTCTTTTCTATCAAGAATGAAGGAAACTACAATGGAATGCTAAAATGGGACTCTCAGTTTGGCTGTGAGCTCAAAAGAATGAAAGAAAAAAGAAAATAACAATAGGTGTCTGATATTCAAAAGAAATGCTTAAAAAGTCTCTATATGTGTATATGTACATATACATGTATGTATGTATACACACATATAATTTTTCAAAACTTTACTTATAACTTCTATAAAAGATCTAAATTGAAGGGACCAGAGGGTAGCATTGCTATGAAAAGAATGGTCTAGAATGTGTTTCTCATAGACTGAATTTGGACCATCACCAAGGATGAAGGGCAGATGGCGCTATCTTTAATTTCACCCAAGAGACCTCCCTGGAAGATGGAAGACTAGCGATGTTCTCACTGAAATTGCTCTTGCATATATTCCCAGTGGAAATTTCTGAGAGACCCACAGAAGCAGAGAATGGGACAATATGTTTTTGTTAAATAACCACCATGCTCATGTTGCATAGGCTAGACTCCTCTCTGCTCCAGGTCCAACCTTGGAGGGAAGAATCAGAGAAAGAAGGTTCACTGGGTAGCTTCCCCATGGCAGAGGATCAGGTGTAAAGGTGATCCTAACTTGGGGAGGTAAAAAGCTCCAAACTGTGAATATTGAAGGAGTCATGTTACTAGAGGACTGGTTATTTTAGCTTTTGGAACAATACTGTTCTTGAGAATGAAAACATATTGAAGATTTTTTTTAGAGTGACTGGCAAAGCTAGGGACTTTGACAGGTTGCATTGTGTTCCCCCAAACAATATATTGATGTCCTAACCTCTGGAAGCTGTGAATATGAACTTATTTGGAAATAGGGACTTTGTAGATGTAATCAAGTCTAGATGAAGCTCTTTGGGTTTACTATGATTGGTGTCCTTAAAAAAAAAACAACAAGAAATTTGGGTACAAAGTAGAGATGCCATGAAGACATATGAAGACACAAGGAAAGACAACTTTGCAGAAATGGAGGCAAGCTTGACTAAGGGCCACAGCTGAATTTCCTAATATATGTCCTCGGATTGGAACAAGTTCGTTCAAACTGCTAGACTCACTTATGCAGGGGCAGATAAGGATCCATGAAGCTTTGCTGCATGCATTAGCAGAGACATTGACATCCAGAGGTCAAGTTCCTTCATCAGGGACTGAGAAGCCAGAGGCTTTTAGGATGAGGTGTTCCTGGAATGTTCTCCTAAACTCACCTATTGAGTGACTCACTCCTGCCATAGGAAGGAATGAGTAAGGGAAGAAGGGCCAGGAATGTCATTCTGGCAGAAGCCTTCTCAAGGAAATGGAAGGCTAAGGGAATGGAGGTTTCCCTAACATCAACAACAAAGAAATGGAGTCAGAGACTGGAGTGATGGGACCACAAGCCAAGGAAAACCTGAGGCCACAGAAACTGGGAGAGGCAAGAAAATGTTCTTCTCCAGAAGCTTCAAAGGAAGTTCAGCCTGCAATGCCTTGATTTTAGACTAATAATTTTCTGCTGTTTTAAGACCAAAGTATGAATTTGTGGTGTTTTGTTATAGCAGCCAGAGCAAACTAATACAGAGATGGAGCTATGATTTCAGTGAGAGAGGAATGGATAAAAGTAAGCTCACAAATGGATTTTGATGGGAAACAGAAGATAAAGTGATGTTTTCTTCTACTGTCAACCTACAAAATTCTCCCTCTAGGCAAAATGATGGCCAAGAGACCCAATGCCTGACGGGTACTCAATAAATATTTGTGAAATAAATGATTTCCTCAGTTTGCTGAGATATATCCTTACTTGAATACTATCTCATTTGATTCCTCAAATGGGCTTTTGCACATTATTTCCATTTTTATAAATAAGAAAGCAGATGTCACAGAGATTAAATTACTCGCCTGGCTTATCAGTGCAAAACGTATTTGTACACAGGTCTGCCTAGCTCCAATCTGCTTTTCTACTCCATTATCACCAGACTAATACAGAAAAGTTTGGGTAGATGTTCACCGGCTTGTGACCTCCTTTATACTTTCTACTTAAAATAGAAAATTTTAAATAGAATTCTGTCTCATTTGAAATAATTTCTAAGAATCTGGCTGCAAGAATACATATTCTTGGCATTTTTATTCTTAAAATAGCTAATCTAAAAGTTGATCAACAGAAAATTAGGCTGAGAATATGTTGTGCATCTCAAATAAATTCATCATCCCTTGAAACCCTGGATGCTCACACTCTGCTTATTCTTGGGCTATGACACTAGGAGTGGGATTCCTGACCTGAAGGGTTCAGCCACCTGGGAAGGGTCTGCTTGGGGTGTTGTTGCCTGCTTGTCTTCTTGTCTTGGGCCTGCCACTCCCTAGGAGTGTGGCCTGAGCTGAATCAAATATCCTTCTTTCATGGCCAAATATTTGTGGATGTTTTCTGTAAACTGGGAAGAGTTAACAACACCAGAGTCAGGTAGTATTATTACTTTTCTTTCTTTTTTTTTTAAAAAAAATAAAAACACTTGCATGATTTGCATGTCCACAGACATGTAAGACAAAGCCAATCCAAAATGGCTGCTGCCGAGGGGCACAGCACAAAACAACCCCGTTTGAGTTCCATGGGGACAAAAACAGCATTAGCGGCTTTTTCTCTTTTCTTTTGGAGACGGAGCTTGTGATTTATTTTTTAAGAGGATACTTAGAGTCTGAAGAACATTGCTGACTCAAGAGAAACGTAAAGGTCAATTTTTGCATCTATGCTATGCTGTCTCTACATTTGAATAATTAAAAGGTTGTTTTCAGGGATAATTGTAGCCCACATTTTAACTAAGTATTTAATGAAAATAAACTATAAACATGCTCTGTTTTCACATGGGGAACTCTCCAGAGCTTAATAACTGTGCACATGACAGGAAATAGAAGGATTAAAACTGATTTAAATTAGGCATCATCCCAATCTTTGAAACTAGACATGATTGAGTGTTCAGGGTGTATTTCAGAGACTTCCTAAAACTCATTTGATTTATGGGGGGCAAGGATTATACATCATTTAGATATTTGTATTTGGGTTACTATTTTGACAAACTACTTATAGCTTTTTAAAATTATATATAATGTCCTTCTTTGTTGCTAGTTATAAAATACATGAACAAAAAAGAAAAAAATAACACTAGCAATTTTACCACCGAAGTATAATCACTGAGAGCACTTTGGTATATTTTATGTTACCCCTCAAAGAGTACATATAAAGGGTATTGCTCACTAACTCTGAATCGAAGGGCCGGTTATTTTCTTCTCAGAATTCTAGTTTTTTCATCTACAAAAAGGAGTTAAAATGCCTAAGTCAGCTGGGCACAGTGGAGGCAAGTTGGAGATCAGCCTCAGCAACTTAGTGAGGTCCTAAGCAACTTAGTGAGACCCTGTCTCAAAATAAAAAGAGCTGGGGATATGGTTTAGTGGTAAAGTGTCCCCTGGGTTAAATCCCGGGTACCAAAAAAAAAAAAAAAAAAAAAAAAGGCCTAACTTACATAATAGTTATTGTAAGAATTTTATGATAAATATAAAACATTACACATAATGGCTAGAACATAATAAGGGCTATTTTTTTTTTACTTTAGTAATGCTTTTTGTCTTAAGTTTTTTTTCCCCATCTGATACTAAAACTCTGCCAGTTTAGTTTTCCTTTGCCTTGTACATATTTTCCATAATTTTTTCTCAAACATTTGTGTCTTTATGTTTTAGGCAGGATTTTTATAAATAGTCTAGAATTTTATTTAAAATATAGTCAGCCTGAAAAACAAAAAACCTTAGATTTTACTTGAGTTTACTGTATTTTTCCTAAAAGTTTTTTTTTCTAAATTTGCCCAGCTATTTCTGAT
The DNA here is from genome assembly GCF_052094955.1 of Ictidomys tridecemlineatus. NCBI lineage: Eukaryota > Metazoa > Chordata > Mammalia > Rodentia > Sciuridae > Ictidomys > Ictidomys tridecemlineatus. Next base: position 123,788,250 of record NC_135479.1, read on the forward strand.
AGTCATTAGTCCTTCTTGTATTAATTGTGTTAGTCAACTTTCTGTCACTGTGACAAAATACCAGAGATAATCAACTTTTAAGGAGGAAAGGTTTATTTTGGTTCATGGTTTCAGAGGTTTCTGTTCATGATTACTTGGTCCTGTTGCTTTGGGCCTGTGGTGTCATAGTAGGTCATGGTGGGAGTGTGTGGCAGAGGAGGACTATTTACTCATGGTGTCTGGGAAGCAAAAAGAGAAACAGGAAGGGACCAGGCCCAATATCACCTTCAAGGACATGCTGCCAGTGACTTAATTTCCTTCCACTAGGTCTCATCTCTTAAAGATTCTACCATCTCCCAATAGTGCCACGCTGAGGACCCACACTTTAACACCTGGCTCTTTAGAGGATATTCCAGATCCAAACTATAGCACTGATTTAAATGTCTTAAACATTCTTCTTTTACATCCTATATCTGATAACACTGCAGTCTTTGGTGATGATCTTTCTGTGGTTCTGCTGACTCTCACTCATGGTTTCCTTTTTTATGTATCCTGGTACATATGATTTTGAAGTTACACATTTTTGGAAACTTTTCCAGAAATTTCTTAAGGCTTGGTTTGCAAAGCATTTCTTTACAGCATACATGTGTGTGTGTTTGTGTACATATGCATGTCCATCATCTGAGGTGTTCTCTCTAGGAGCTGCTTTCAGTTCCTTGTTTGATATTTTTAGATCACATAGGTTGTGTGATTAGAATGCATTTTGCATGGAGACTGTCCACTGTTCCAAATTTTCTTGGGAGATTTCCTTTCCCCAACCCTATATGTTTTAGAATTTCTCAGAGTTTCTTGTCTGTTAATGCATCTTTGTGAGCAATGACTGATTCACATCCTCACTCCCTTAGCCTTTCTAGTTTATTCTTTTATTGAGCCCTTTAAAGTCCCTGGGTTTTTGAAAACTGAACTCCACTTCATTTAGGTCCAAGCCTTTGTTTATTATTACCCACATGACTGAATGCCCAGAGCAGCAAGCCAATGCCATTGGAGACAACTGAAGGTCGCTGCCAGCTGCAGTGCTTTCTCACATTGAGTTTATGTTCCTACTTCCCACTTTCAGCCTCTGAGGATCTCTTACTGTCTTTCAAGCTAATCCACACATTTAAAAAGATGACTTTTGCATTTAATATTTGCACTTGTGTATTATCATTCATACTAAATATTTATAGGCGTTTAAAGGCATCTACTCCTAGTCTGTTGCAGAACTTTCATTGTGCTTTTTACTTTCTGTTTTGATTATATATTCAGTGCATGAAATATTTATAGTTATTAGATATTCAATAAAAATTTGCCCTTAATGAATTTAAAATGTCTCTTGTTCCATTTGTAAAAAAAGGATTTAATCCTAAAACTTAATTGTACTTTACCTGGTAATGTGTTTAATATAACTTTGTCCATCTCATTTTTAGTATTTCTATTAATTTTCTCTAAATTTCTATATGATTTTGTCTTCAATATAAATTTATTTGTTTGTATTTATTCCCAAAATACTTTATTTAATGTTATTTTTGAGACTCTGAATCTTTGTTTTTTAACAGAAAAATTTAATACATGTTAAATTCTTCTCCCATATTTATTGTGAAAATTGAGAGATTTACTCTTCAGTTTGTTCATGTGCCCCATCACTTAAGATTTTCCTCCCATTTTGTCTTCTATTAATTGGAATTATTAATTTTAAAGTATTACATTAAATTTTATTTTGTTAGTAGCTACCATTCAATTAAAAACAATTTTAATCTTTTGTTTCTCTGATTCAATAACAAAATGTAATATTACATTTCTTCATTTAAGTTGAGAGATCTATAATGCATTTTACTTCTTCCTAGTCTACCTTGATTTCCTATATTTGCTTGAGAAATAAAGTTTCTGCATCTAGATTATTAATAAAGACATTAAACATCTTTCAAGAGTAATGTTAGAAAGCGTTCAGAGATTCTTCCCAGTTTCTAGTCCTTTAGTGGCATCTGTTCTTATTATCTAGTACTGATAGACTTTTTTAAATACATATTTTCTTTCTTTAATTATTTCAATAGTAATTTAAGATATAATAATTAAATACAGGTTAAAATAAAAGAAATTATGAAATTCAGAATGCAGAAAATTAAATTTCCTTAAGTTGCCTTTAATCCAGATGTGCCGGGGGCTTCCTCTACTTATCAAAACACCTGAATCTGACTTCAAGTGTATTAAAGAATAATGGTGATCTTTCCCATAGCTTTTATTTTTTTCAAAAATCTTATTAGTTCATTATAGACATATATAACACTAGGGTTCATTTTGACATAATTATACAAGCATGGAATATAAGTTGTTCCAATTCAGTCCCTTTCCCTACCCTCTTCCCTCTCCTATTCCCTTTCCTTTTTATAATCTTTCTTCTATTTATTTATGGTTTATAAAATAGGACCTTGCAGATATACATGAAGGTGAAACTTGCTGTGGTATATTCATGTACACATACAGGACAGTTCGATCAGATTCATTCCACTGTTCTTCCCTTTTCCAGCCCTCCTGCCCCCGCCCCCCCCATCCCGCAATCCCCTTCCTCTATTCCACTGATGTCTCTTCTATTTTCACCCCATAGCTTTTCTTAAAGGAATATTAATAGTCTCTTTTCTTAAAAGCAGAAACTCATTTACTTTTGATAAATTGTGTGAGTTTCACTGGGAATTAAGAGATTTAGATTCCAAACCCACTTCTGTTTAAAGTGGGTTTTTCAGACTTGGGAAATCTTACTTAAAATCTCTGGAGAAGGAAACATAATTATATACAGAAAACTGCTGTCCTTGTTGAATATTAGCTGTGCTACTTAGAAATGTAGCACTGTGTACCTGTGGGTAATTTCTTCATCTGCAAATGGATTCTCACTATTAATGGTTGGGATCATTTTGCAGAATAAGTGAGACAGCATAGGCTGGGGCTGTGGATGTAGCTCAGTGGTAGAGCATTTGCCCAGCCCGTAAGGCCCCAGGCTTGATCCCCAGCACTACAACAAACAAACAAACAAACAAACAAAAACTTAATATAGGCTTGAAAAATAATTGATGCTTGATACTATTAGAGGATAGTAGGCTAAGAGCAAATAAAGATGTCTCAATATAAGGGTCTTGAAAAAGAAATAGTCAATCTATTGAGTCTTTTCACCTAGGAGAAAACACTTCATATATATTTTTAAATATCATTTCTTCCCTCTGTGTTCCAATGTAGCTTGCTTTCTAATGACAGGCTTTTAGGGAGAAGAAGTTTCCATAGCAGGTTGTTAAAGGTGCTGGTTGTTATGGAGACCACAGTCTTTAAACTAATCAGCAGATCTAGGCTCTAGCAATCCTGTTGAAAGAAGAGGCTATCTCAGATGAGAAGGGAAAAAACTGACTTTTGTTGGTAGAAAGAGGTGAGGACACATTTTGGCAGATGATGTATTATGATGTGGTGTTATTGACTTTCTTCTCCCCTTTGCCCTGAAGTAAGAAAACATAAGGATTTGACTCTAAATGAAGAGATTCAGGAAAAATTCCAAGAAGATTATTCAAATTTGTTTACAAAATCAGGTATCGATTAAAAGACAGCTGACATAAATGAAAGATTTTAAGTGGAAAATTAATTGTAGATCTCTGAGTTTTCTTTGAACATACACAGTGTAATTCAGCATCATTTTTCAAATGGTGACAAACAATACCAACTATGTTCTTTAGCTAAAAATGACATTAAAATTGAGTAAGACATATTTCACAGTCAAGCTTTTGCAAACTTAGTTGCTAGATCACAAAATGATGAATGTTGTCACTTGATCAAATACCCCTCCCCCTCAAAAAATGGGACAGAAATGTCCAAATGAGTATTATACTAAATCTTGACCAAATGAAGCTATTGTGTTAATTTCTCACACCGAAAAGAAGAACCAGATTTCTTTGGGTCACAGGGGGTTGAATGCTACTTTTCAATGCCATATAAACTCACTACAGTACTTCTGTACTTTTCCTTCATTGGCAATGAGCCAACAAGACAAATCTCCCTGCTCTCCCCAAATAGGGGCAGGATATAATAATTAAACATAGAATGATTGAATAAATGAATTAAAAATTCATATTTTTGTTTGTACTGTAAAGAAATGATTATATAAAATAACTATGGAAAGTTTTGTTTACAAAAGGTGATCAAGAAGACCTCTCAGTGGTGGTGACATTGAGCCGAGACTTAATAAGCTGCATCAGAGCACCCTGGGCTGAGAACGCAGAGATGAGAATGTGCCTAGAGGTCAGAAGGAGCAGAAAGAGGCTAAAAAGGGCAGTGTGGATGGGTGGGGAGGGGGAGCAGAGGGCATGATAACAGGGGCCATGGGTCTTGAGTAAGCATCAAGGGTCTTGTTTCATTTGTGACGAGAGATGACTGGTGGATTTTTTTTTTTTTTTTTTTTTTTTTTTTTTTTATTGATTGTTCAAAACATTACAGAGCTCAAGACATATCATCTTTCATACATTTGACTCAATTGGGTTTTGTACTCCCCAAATACATAATACAGACTCACTTCTGTTACATACTCACATTTTTACATAATGGCTTATTAGTGACTGTTGTATTCTGCTACCTTTCCTATCCCCTACTATCCCCCCTCCCCTCCCCTCCCCTCCCATCTTCCCTCTCTACCTCCTCTGCTGTTGTTCAATTCTTTCCCCTTTTTTTTTTCCCCCCACCCCCTTGCCCCTCATAACCTCTTATAATTTTGTGTATCACTGAAGGTCTCCTACCATTTCCATATGTTTTCCCTTCTCTCTTGCTTTCTCTCCCCCCATTCGTCTTAGTTTACTGTTAGTCTTTTCCTCATGCTCTTCCTTCCTGTTCTATTCTTAGTGGCTCTCTTTATATCAAAGAAGACATTTGACATTTGTTTTTTAGGGCTTGGCTAGCTTCACTTAGCATAATCTGCTCTAATGCCATCCATTTCCCTGCAAATTCTATGATTTTGTCGTTTCTTAGTGCTGCATAATACTCCATTGTGTATAGCTGCCACAATTTTTTTATCCACTCATCTATTGAAGGGCATCTAGGTTGGTTCCACAGTCTAGCTATTGTGAATTGTGCTGCTATAATCATTGATGTGGCCGTATCCGTATAGTGTGCTCTTTTAAGGTCCTCAGGGAATAGTCCAAGAAGGGCAATAGCTGGGTCAAATGGTGGATCCATTCCCAGCTTTCCCAGGAATCTCCATACTGCTTTCCAGATTGGCCTCACCATTTTGCAGTCCCACCAGCAGTGAACAAGTGTGCCCTTTTCCCCACATCCTCGCCAACACTTATTGTTGTTTGACTTCATAATGGCTGCCAATCTTACAGGAGTGAAATGGTATCTTAGGGTGGTTTTGATTTGCATTTCTCTGATTGCTAGAGATGGTGAGCATTTTCTCATGTGCTTGTGGATTGATTGTATGTCCTCCTCTGAGAAGTGTCTGTTCAGGTCCTTGGCCCATTTGTTGATTGGATTATTTGTTATCTTATTGTTTAATTTTTTGAGTTCTTTGTACATTCTGGATATTAGGGCTCTATCTGAGGTGTGAGGGGTAAAAATTTGTTCCCAGGATGTAGGCTCTCTATTTACCTCTTTTACTGTTTCTCTTGCTGAGAAAAAACTTTTTAGTTTAAGTAGGTCCCATTTATTTATTCTTGTCATTAACTCTTGGGCTACGGGCGTTCTATTAAGGAATTTGGAGCCCGACCCCACAATATGTAGATCGTAGCCAACTTTTCCTTCTATCAGACGCAGTGTCTCTGTTTTTATATCTAGCTCCTTGATCCATTTTGAGTTAACTTTTGTGGCTGGCGAGAGAAAGGGATTCAATTTCATTTTGTTGCATATGGATTTCCAATTTTCCCAGCACCATTTGTTGAAGATGCTATCCTTCCTCCATTGCATGTTTTTAGCCCCTTTATCAAATATAAGATAGTTGTAACTTTGTGGATTAGTCTCTGTGTCCTCTATTCTGTACCATTGGTCCACCTGCCTGTTTTGGTACCAGTACCATGCTGTTTTTGTTACTATTGCTTTGTAGTACAGTTTGAGCTCTGGTATCGCTATACCTCCAGATTCACACTTCCTGCTTAGAATTGCTTTTGCTATTCTGGGTCTTTTGTTTTTCCATATGAATTTCATGATTGCTTTATCTATTTCTACAAGAAATGTCTTTGGGATTCTGATTGGCATCGCATTAAACCTGTAGAGAACTTTGGGTAATATCGCCATTTTGATGATGTTAGTTCTGCCTATCCATGAACAGGGTACATTTTTCCATCTTCTGAGATCTTCTTCTATCTCTCTCTTTAAGGTTCTGTAGTTTTCATTGTATAAATCTTTCACCTCTTTTGTTAGGTTGATTCCCAAGTATCTTATTTTCTTTGAGGATATTGTGAATGGAGTGGTTTTCCTTATTTCCATTTCAGAGGTTTTGTTGCTGATATACAGGAATGCCTTTGATTTGTGCGTGTTGATTTTATATCCTGCCACTTTGCTGAATTCATTTATTAACTCTAGTAGCTTCTTTGTAGATCCTTTTGGGTCTGTTAAGTAGATTATCATGTCATCTGCAAATAGCGATAATTTAATTTCTTCTTTTCCTATTTTTATGCCTTTAATTTCTTTTGTCTGTCTAATTGCTCTGGCTAGTACTTCGAGAACTAAATTGAATAGAAGTGGTGATAGAGGACATCCCTGTCTTGTTCCAGATTTTAGAGGGAATGCCTTCAGTTTTTCTCCGTTTAGGATGATGCTAGCCTGAGGTTTAGCATATATAGCTTTTACAATGTTGAGGTAAGTTCCTGATATCCCTAGTTTTTCTAATGTTTTGAACATAAAGGGATGTTGTATTTTGTCAAATGCTTTTTCTGCATCTATCGAGATGATCATATGGTTCTTGTCTTTAAGCCTATTGATGTGGTGAATAGCATGTATTGATTTCCGTATATTGAACCAGCCTTGCATCCCAGGGATGAATCCTACTTGATCATGGTGCACAAGTTTTCTGATATGTTTTTGTATTCGATTCGCCAGAATTTTATTGAGAATTTTTGCATCCAAGTTCATTAGAGATATTGGTCTGTAGTTTTCTTTCTTTGAAGTGTCTTTGTCTGGTTTTGGGATCAGGGTGATGTTGGCCTCATAGAATGAATTTGGAAGAGCTCCTTCTTTTTCTTTTTTTTTAAGCAGGGAAGTAAGGGAAATGATGCAGCCCTCGAGAAGAGAACTTGGAGGGCTGTAGAGAGTGCGGACTCTAAGACAGCAAGACTGGGAATTGGGAGACAAAGCAAGAGGCTGTGGAGTGTCCAGGCCAGCGCTGTTGCTGGTGTGGAGCTAGGTTTGGGCAGGGGGCGGTGATCGAGTGGTTGGATTCCTATAGCTGGAGGCTGTTGCAGCAGGATCAACTGCAGCACTGACTGTGAGGCTGTAGTGATTTCAGTGTGAGCAGGCTGAGGTGCTATCACTGGACTGGTGCTATTACTATAGGGGCTGGTTTGGGGTGGGGATCCAGAGTTTTGTTTCAGTTATGTTAAATACACAATGGATATCAGACAACTGAGTGGCAGTGTCTGTATCAAGGTTGAAAAATCAGATGGAAAGTCGTCAGGAAAAGGCAGTATTTAGTTCCACAGAGTGAGAGAGATGGCTAAGGAGAAAGTGTAGATGGACAAGGGAGCTCAGATGCAGGAGCAGGAGCCAGAAAAGGACTGTGGGAAGGAACGGCCAGCAAGGTGGCAGGAAATCAATGCTTATAACCCATTACTTGGCTCACAGATAATGACTTGTACAAACCTACTGCATGAAGCTGATCCCACTCCTGCCTCCTCTGCCTGCCTCATCATCTCATCTCCCCCCCACCTTGCTCCCCATCCAGATTCTAACCACACATTCATCTTTGCCTTGGTACATGTGCATGTATTCTTCTCTCTGCTTCAAATGCCTCCTCTCCATTCTGCTCCCATTCCCCATTCCAAGTGTGTGTGTGTGTGTGTGTGTGTGTGTGTGTGTGTGTGTGTGTGAGAGAGAGAGAGAGAGAGAGAGAGAGAGAGAGAGAGAGAGAGAGAGAGATCTTGTTATGGTTTAGTTGTAAGGTTTTCCTCAAAAGCTTTTGCATTGAGAGACAATGCAAGAAAGTATAGAGCAGAAATGATTGGGTTTTGAGAGCCTTCACCTAATTCAGCCCATTAATCCACTTGAAATGGATTCACTGGGTGAAAACTGCAGGCAGGAGGGTGTGGCTGGAGGAGGTGAGTTTCTGGGACATGACTTTGGGGTATATATTTTGTCCTTGGTGAACCAAGCTTAGTTTCTCTCTCTGTTTCCTGATGGCCATGTCCTGAGCCACTTTCATCTGCCACATCTGTCCACCATCATGTTCTGCCTCACCTTGGGCACAGAGCAATGGAGTTGCCATCTATGGACTGAGACTTGTGAAACTGTGAGTGTCAAATAAACTGTTCCTCCTCTAAACTTGTTCTTGTCAGATCTTTTGGTCACAGCATGACTAAACATGCCTGCTCCTATGTAAGTGTCAGCTCTTGTGGGAAACTTCCTCTGTCCCCTTCTCTACGCATTCAGAGCACCAGGGCTTTACTTGTGAAACAGTACTTATTATGTTGTACTAAGATTCTTATTTGGGTTTAGCTTCTACCAGATTTTGAGCAGGTTGAGGGCAGGGATGGTGTTCCTCCATTTCAGTATCTCTCGTGCCTAATCTATGATCAAACAGCTCATAGCATTTAATAAGCATAATGCTAGTTAAATGAATAAACAAATGTACAATTAAGTTTTGGGGGGATCAATTCATCTTCTTCACCTACTTGGAATTGTTTTCCCTTATATACAACCTCAATATTCCACAATTGGCTACTTTACCAAACCCTGAACAAGGTGGCATGGCATGTCCAGTGCTTCCTATTTTGTTCATATTTCACTGAAAAAGAAGAGGCCTTTGGTACATATCACATACCTAACGTATTTTATGAATGAGAAACCCCCTTTGACAGGGTTTTTTAAATCCAAGTTTCAGAGAGAAACAATTAGATGTCACTAGTGTAGTTGAGGTGAACAGCATAGAGTGTGGTTCAAGTCATGTCATAAATATTCCTTGGCCTAGGTAAAATGCTCCTGTGCTTTTGAAAATATTCTAAAGATCCTGTCAAAATCATAAGGAGGTCCAAAAAAACTGGATAATTTTACTGGATCACAGACTTCATTTTTAGCAATGGCGCAATATCACACAGGCACCATTGACTTACTGCTGCTGCATTCCTGCCTGCTGTGGCTAAAATGCAGGTGTGCCCCAGCTTAGTGTGGAAACCAGCCTTCCCATGCAGTCAGGGCTTGGTCACCAGAGATCTGTAACCAGGAAAGACAACTGTTTCTATTTTCATTGGTTATAACACAGATTGGTTATAAATATACAAAGAACAAATAAGCCTGGAACCTACCACTAAGAGCTAAACAGGACCTATTTATTTATTTATTTTTTTACAAAGAGGTCTTATGTTCATGTCATTCATCCTTCCTGAATCTTGATATAATTGTGAAGAATGTCAAACCATACTTTTCAGCATAGGGGGTTATTTTGTGATTTTAGTGATTTTAGCTGAACCTCAAGTATTTACTTGGAATGTGTCTTCTGACATGTTTCTTGTAATTTTTTTTTTTTTGTGTGTGTGTGATCTTTTTTTGAGATCTGGTATTTCAATAAACCCATTAATGAGAGAGAGAAAACCATCAAAGAGTGATAAGGAAACTCTGGGAAGAAGACTGAGGAAAGCAACAACAAATTCTACAGGATTGAACATATACACTTCTTGCGAGGGTCACAGGACACTGATATAGGAATGATTTGGGGAGAAAATACCTTGGAAATGTAGCAGCAAGAAACTTGGATTTGCCTCTCACCCTTGAGCTATGGGAAGGGGCTTAGTAGATAAAGACTTGGTAATGATAGAATGTAGTTAGGAGTGAAAAATGACTGAGGCTGGCGATGTAAGCTTATGCAAGGAATTCAACAAATCCAATCACAACTAGATGTTCTCTTCCCACTATGGCTTAAATTGCTGCAGCAGGAATTTAGAATAGATAAAAAGAAAATATATTCTGATTGAAATGGCTGAAAGACATTGAGATGGGTTACCTAGGCAAGTTTTGGAACATCTTTTATTAGCAATTGCTAAAAATAGAACAGATATTCAGGGATAGCCCTGGGCAAAAATGAAACCTTTAGATTCACAGACCATCACAGTACGAGACAGCATGAAAAATCACTGAATCCAGAGGTTTCCAAATTTGTCTGTACAATCACCCAGAGATTCCAAAGCCAGGCATGGCTAGGGCCAATGAAATTATAGTTGTCCCACCACTTTGGGGATGGGACAAAGGTATCAATGTTTTGGGAAACTTCCCCAGCTAGTTCCAATAGCAGCTAAATTAGCGAGTCATCTAATGGTCTCCTGTGACAGATGAGAGAGATTGAGGCCCAGAGAGGGGAAGGTACTTTCCTAAAATTACCAGGGCAGAAAGGGGTGAAGGAGGACTAGAACCCAAGTCTTCTGAACCTGATCATATATACAGATAGTATTTTCAGAAAAGAAACAATAGTACAAAGTTGTAGTAATCAAAACTGCATAGTATTGGCATAAGTACCGACACACAGACCAACGTAACATGGCAGAGAGCCTGAAAGTAAACCCCCGCATCCACTGCCAACAGATTCTCAACAGAGGTGCTAAAACATGCATTGGGGGAAAGTACAGTCTTTTTAATAAATGGTACTGGGTTGGGCTGGGGATGTGGCTCAAGCGGTAGCGTGCTCGCCCTGCATGCATGTGGCCCGGGTTTGATCCTCAGCACCACATACAAAGATGTTGTATCCACCGAAAACTAAAAAATAAATATTAAAAAATAATAAAAATAAATAAATAAATGGTGCTGGGAAAATTGAACCCTCACATGCAGAAGAAAGTGACCAGATACAAAAAGAAACTCAAAATGGATTATAGATTTAAATGTAAGACCTGAAACTATTAAACTACTAGAAAGAAACAGGAGAAATGCTTCAGGTCATTGCAATAGGCAAAGATTATTTAGAGACCCCTTTCCCCCAAAGCATAGGGAACAGAAGCAAAAATAGACAAATGGAATGACATCAAACTAAAAAACTTCTGCACAGTAAACACAACAATCAACAGAGTACAAAGACAACCTACAGAATGGAAGGAACTATTTGCCAACAATACATCTGACATGGGGCTGATATTCAGAATATATACAGAACCCCAAAAATTGAATAGAAAAACAAAACAAAACAAACCCCCAAAACAAAAAAAATCCCCAAACAAAAAGCCAAAACCCAAATAAACCACTTAAAAAATAAGCAGTAGATTTAAATAGACATTTTTCTAAAGAAGACATACCAATGGCCAACAAATACAAGAAAACATGCTCAGCAATAATCATCAGGGAAATGTAAATCAACACCGAAGTGAAATAACAAAAAGATAAAAGATAACAATTGCCAGTGAGGATGGGGAGAAAAGGGAACCCTTACACAATTTTGGTGGGAATGCAAATTAGTATAGCTGTCATGAAAACAGTATGGAGGGTCCTGATCCAGCAATCCCACTACTGGGCATATGACTAAAGGAAATGAAATTGGTCTGTTAAAGAGATGCCTGTACTTTGAAGTTCATTGCAGCACTATTTGCAACAACCAAGAAACAGAAACAACCAAGTGTCCATCAACTGATGAACACATAGAGAAATTGCAGTTCATATACACAAGGGAATGGTATTCAGCCATAAAAGAGAACAAAATCCTGTTATCTGTAACAACATTGATGGAACGAGAGGATATTAAGGAAAATATGCCAATCACAGAAAGACAAGTCATGATCTTACTAATATGTGAAATCTCCAAAAGTTGTTCTTATAGACGCTGAGAGTTGAATGGTAGTTACCAGAGGCCAGGGAGTGTATGTGTTGGGGGAGAGAAATGGGGAAAAATTGATCCATGGGTATGGTTACAGTTAGATAGTGTTCTGCACAGTAGGGTGACTATAGCTAACAATGATGTAGTATATATTTCAAAAAGGTAAAGAAAAGATTTTGAAAGTTTTCACCACAAAGAAATGATAAAAATTACACACTTATACACATATTGAAACATCGAAGGTTGCCCTAATAATGTGTAAAATTTTTATGCTTTTATATATCAATTAAATACAGTTAACTTAAAAAGACACCAATAGCATACTTCATATTGTTAGTATACTATCATTAAAATTTTAAAAAATTATTAAAATAGAAATAAAAAATAATAATCTCTTAATCTTACTATTCAGAGATTGTTATTTGTCACCGTTGATTCCTTTAAGTTTTCTCCTACTCTTTTCTGAGTCCTTATGGACTTTTTAATTTTTGTAAAAGTTAGGTTCATCCCTCATGAGGGTGGAGGTTGGCTTTCTGGGAAGCCCAGGAGTCAGAGGTACCATAGTGTTCCAGGTCCTGGGCCATACCGCTGCCTGTGTGCCCACTTCCTCAGTGGGTACACAGGAGGCCTCATCTCCCCTGACAACTGCATTTATATTGAGATCCAAATGGGTTCAGGATGGACTATGCATGTTCTTGGCCTCTTTTGAGGCAGAACCCAAGTATAAAAGACCTGCCTTGTGGAGTATCACCAATGAGTGTACTCTAGACCTCTAGGCCTAGCTAGAGGAAGCTAGACTGAGAGGTTGCACCCACTTTTGGTCCCCTGGTCACCTCGCTTCCTCTTTACTCTGAATCAACCAGGGAGATAGATCTAACTTTCCAGTGGTCTGTGTATATTTGAGTGTGCGTGTGTGCATGTGCATGTGTGTGTGTATCTCCATATTCATCCCAGACAAGTTGAAGTTCAATGGGATGTGTTTTTATTTTATTTTTATTATTTAAATTTTTTGGGGGGGATTGAAGGGGCTTTTTACTACTGAGTCACATCCCCAGCCCTTTCTTTTTATTTATTTATTTTTTTTTTATTTTGAGACAGGGCCTCAGTAAATTGCTGAGGGTTTTGTTAAGTTTCTGAGACTGGCCTTGAACTTGTGATCCTACTGCCTCAGCCTCTGGACTCACTGAGATTACAGGTGTGCACCAACACTTCCCTGTGCATATATCTTTATTATTTGATCCACTGTGATTTGGTGGCTCCAAAAAATTAAATGCCACTAACGAAAGGAACACTTCCAATTTCAAAGACCTTATTGTATCATTACCACCTGTTAGTTAAAACAACAATTTAATTTATGGAGAGACTTTTAAATGTGATTCTCACAATTTAGGATCTGATTATAAAAGGTAGAGAACAAATCGTTTAGTATTAAAAAAAAAACCATAAACAACAAACACACAAAACCCAGCTCATTTTATAAAGACATTGTTGAGAAATCCAAATGAGTCATGATCAAGGAAATGGTTAACTTTAAATTTAATTTTTTCTAGCATGTGTCCTTTGTTCAACTAGGACTTCATAAATGATTCAACAAACAACCTGCTACCATCTCCAAAACACACCTGAACTTAATTAGGTTAGTTTTATGTATTTACTTATTCTGTGAAAATATAATATTTTTTTTCTGCATTGAATTCCCCCCACCCCCCCGCCCCCAGTACTGGGGACTGAACCCAGGTCTCATGCAGGCTAGGCAAGTGGTCTACCATTGAGCTATATTCCCAACCCTTTATACTTTTAAAAACTTTTGAGACAGGGTCTGGTTAAGTTGCCCAGGTTGGCCTCCAACTTGTGATCCTCCTTCCTCAGTCTCCCCAGGAAATGAGATTATAGGTGCACCACCACACCTGGCCCCATTGAGGTTTAAGGATAGTGTGGCCTTCTACAGGCTACTTTCTTCTGTAGTTGGATCACATAGCCATGCCTTGCATGTATCTGCATGTTAACTTAAGAGATGTGAAGGACATAGAATATTCAACCTTTTATCACTTTTTTTGTGACCATCTAAGCTTCTTGATGTTGGAAGCAACTGGTGTCCAATAACCACAATGTTATGAATTGGGGACTTGATTTGAAGTGATATATGTATTCATTTTTCACTTTTTCAATGCAAGGTAACTGAAATAGGATACCCCTGTAAACTGCTTATTCTCAGAGTCCACCACTCAATTCAGCCTTTCATAGGAAATCAAATTAATCTACAATTATCTGCATGTGGCTCATGTATGGTTTTAAAAATTTCTAGGTATGTTTGATTTCCCTCTGCTTCTTGCTTACTCCCTCTCCACACCTCCAACCCTCTCAGACCATTAAAGGTAGTTGCCCTTGTTGTGAATTGATGTATATTTCGAATAATGCCAAGTGATTTTAATATCAATCAAAACATAATAAAAAAAAAACCCCTGATGTAAGGAAAGAAAAATACATCTCCAAACCAAATTCCAATTTCAAGTAAATTATGGTATTGTTTACTATTTGGATTTAGAATTTCCTTCTTCTATCAATAGTTCCAAGGAAATGTACAAGTGGGGTTTCTAGTTCTGCCTGTCAATAATTGGCAGTGTGCGCTTGCTCTCAAGTCCCTGGACATCTCTGTATTTCAACGACTTCTCTACATTATTCCTTTTATAGAAAGACAATGGCTTAATAATAACTACTCCTAACTGTAAAATAATAATAAAAATGCACACATATCATATATATTTGTATATATATGTGTGTGTACATATATATGTACTTTCTAATACTCCTACAACTCAAATTTTATTTATAACATCAGTGGTAGTAGGTACCTGCAGCAGAGACTGCTAGTGGCTAGCAAAACACACTCCACCCTTCCTTCTGTGGTGATAGAACTCTGGCCATTTCTTGGGCCTCCCATGGAGTCTAGAGTGGGGTGGCTGGTAATGTGGTGTTATAATATGAAGCACCTGTCAATGGTGTACGAGTAGACGAGATATGGGTCAGAGCATGTAGGGAAGTGGGCCTGTTTCCTCCAAGCTCTCTTTTTTCTTTGGTAGAGGATGGAGCAAGAATATGCTTCAGCTTGACCTTGACCACGCAGATGGAGAAGAAACAAGTTGCAAGGAACCTGGGACCATGAATATCATCATGGGGTAGATCTGCCAACTAGCTTGGGACTTTCATTATTACACAAAAGGAAGGAACTGCGTTTTGGGGAAACTTGATAGCTACTAGCTTTAACTTAACCAATAAATGGACTTTAAAACCCATCGATCCTGGTTGTCTAAACTGAGTTTTTTTTTTTTTTGATCCTAACTTTGTCATTTCTTTATTATTAGTTTCTTAATTTACTTTGCAATTGATACAGTTCTTTTACTTAAATAGGCAAAATTTTTTCTTGTCTTGACTAAATTATATCTGTGGAACCACCAATTTGAAGTGCCAGATATAGTTTTCTAACATATATTAAAATAAATGCACAATTATTAAAAAGATTTTCATCTATTTTTTTACCTGATCTTACAACACATAAGATTATAAGCACATAAAATCTTATAAGCACATAAAACCCAATTTAATTCAAACCATGTATTTTGCTGATAAGAAAGCTGAGGCCCAATGCTGGATTGACAGAATGAGAACCAGGACCCATGTCCAGTTTAAGACTTTGCCACATACATGGCTATGAGACTTCACTTTTTTCATGTACATTTAACATGTGATTCCTGGGTACACAGCCTTCCAACAAATGGTTTAAACTACTTTTAACCTATGACCTCACTGATCTTTGGAGAACCTCTTTGAGGAGGGAGGAAAAAGAATTATTGTCCTGTTTCCTCCAAAAGGGAAACAGAAACAGAAAAATCTTAACTGCTAAAGCCTGCCTCAGACAGACTTTATATCTTTTCATGTTCACCTTTTTCTTTCTTCCTCCCTCCCTCCTTTCTTTCCTTCCTTCTTTCCTTCCCTCCCTCCTTCCCTCCCTCCCTCCCTCCCTTCCTTCCTTCCTTCCTTCCTTCCTTCCTTCCTTTCACCAGAGATTGAACTCAAGGACACTCGACCACTGAGCCACATCCCCAGCCCTATTTTGTATTTGATTTAGAGACAGGGTCTCACAGAGTTGCTCAGTGCCTCACTTTTGCTGAGGCTGGCTTTGAACTTGTGAACCTCCTGCCTCAGTCTCCTGAGCTGCTGGGATTACCAGCGTGCACCACTGTGCCCCACTCTTCTATATTTATTTGCTTAGTAAGTATTTCTAGATTAGACTATGTAAGTATTTGGATTAGACTATTAGACTATTATAGAATGACAATCCAAGATTTCTCAAATTTGAAAATCAAGACTTTTCCAAGCTACATTTTTTAGTCTAGGAGTGGAATCTGTGGATAGCTGAGATTTTGTTAGAATGGGTCCTATTAAAGATTTTATTACTTTAGGAGTTATGTAGTGGGTATTGGGGAACAGTACAAAGAATAGAATAAATGCCCATAACTCTGTCCCGAAAAGACTAGTCATGAGCTCTCAGCATCTCTCTTGCTTTTAGTTGACTGCTTATCATATGACTATCTGACTTTCTGCTTTTATCATGTCACCTCTAGGGGTTCATTACAAGTCATTCTACAATAGTTCTTTTGCAAGCTCGCTTTGTTTTTAGAAATCAAATTTCATTTGTTTAAGGCAGAAGGAAATTGAATCAATGTGAGTATTGAGGAACTTCTGTCAGTTTTTCAATGAACAACATATCTAATCTTTATGTGACCTGTCTACATTTGACACGGGAAGTGTGTTAGCCAATATGACAAGCTCAGCTTGAGGAAATGTGTATTTTAAGCAGTTAACTTCAAGATTCTTTCAGTGTTGCCCAAAGAATGTTTTCATATATTTTCAGAAGGTTTTCTCTTTTTCGGATATTGAATCTAAGTCAGAATGATTTAAGTAGTTTTAATCCATTAATCCCTTCCACCTGCTTCAAAGAGGTAATACTGTCACAGAAAGCAAAAGGAAATGTGAGAGGGTACAGGAGACAGATAATCTTCTTGGAAGAGGAGGGCATCCAAGTCAGCAGTTTCTCACGCAATCCTATATTAATAAAAGCTGTTCAAGAATGGTCTCTGATTTCGCCCAATCATATCATGTTTCTGAG
Source organism: Ictidomys tridecemlineatus (assembly GCF_052094955.1). Classification (NCBI taxonomy): domain Eukaryota; kingdom Metazoa; phylum Chordata; class Mammalia; order Rodentia; family Sciuridae; genus Ictidomys; species Ictidomys tridecemlineatus. Next base: position 123,805,397 of record NC_135479.1, read on the forward strand.
GTGCCTATCAGATCTATAGTATATATGCAAAAATAGGGTCAGGTGGAAATAAAATTTTAATATTGAAAACATGTTCAAGCTTATGTCACCAGAGCTGGGTTTGGCTTTTGTGTTGTTTTGAATATAGCATCTCCCAGTTAAAGAGAAATAAAGAAGGTTACTGTGTTAGCCTGCTTGGACTACTTACAAAAGTACCATAAGCTGAGTGCTTTATAACAATAAACATCTATCTCTCATCATTCTGGAGACTGGGAAGTTTGAGGTCAAGGTGCCAGCAAATTCAATATTGGGTGAAGGCCTGCTCCTTATTGATGATGCTCCTCACATGGTAGAAGGAGCAAACAAGTTCTCCTATTGTAAAATGGCACTGATCCCACCACTGAGGGCTCTGCCCTCAGACCTAGTCACTTCCCAAAGGCCTCTCTTTTTAACTCGATCTCATGGGATTGACATGTGAATTGGGTGGGGAATGGGAATATTCAGATAATAACAGTTGCTCATACTTGTAGAACAAGGAGTCAGCATTGAACTTTATCCCTATCTGATACCAGTAACTATCAATTTGCTGTGATTGTTTTCATATTCTGCTGGAAAGAATGTTGGGCTATAGTCATTGCCTAGCTCACAAGTTATTTTGAGGTTCTGTCCTTTGCCATAGAACACAGAAACAGGTTAGAAATTAGCTTCCAAAGGAGCTTGTCCTGCAGAGAGGTCTAGCTAGCAGCTGTGCTGAAGAAAAGGGAAGACCCTGACTGGATTCTTGGGGATGGTATAGATGTCATCTAAGGAACACAACCTATCACCAAAAGTTTTACATTCAGGTTTCCTTGAGGATCAGAAAGAACAACAGGAGGACCAGGTAGAAGTGAAAAGATAGCTCAAAAATTTCCAATCCAGAAAGAGCGAATGCATCGTTCCTGTTCCTCAGAGGAATCTTTCCGTTGCACAGCACTGACCTGTGTTGGGATGGAGATGGGAAAAGACAGAGGAGCAGGCTGTGGCTGGGGACTGTGAGGAGCAGAGTGATGCAATAGTTATCAGTTGCTGTCTAACAAAAGATTCCAAGTTGGCAACTTCAAACAAACATTTATTATATCACAGTTTCTGAAGGACAAGAATTTGGGAGAAGCTCTAAGGTTTTGGCTTAGGGCATACTTAGTAGGTTGGAACTAAGTTGTTGGGGCTACAGTCATTGCCTGCTCACAAGGGGGCTTGTGGTCTGGGAAAAAGCCTGAGTTCCTTGGTGGCTGTTGGTAGAAGGCCTTCGTTTCTCACTAACTGGGCTAAGCGTCTGCATAATATGGTGGCTGGGTTCTCCCCAGAGTGCCTGATCCACGAGAGAGCAGGGAGGAGGCTTTTGTGATATAATCTTCAATGTCACACACCATGACTGCCACTTTATTTTGTTAGAAATGAGTCACCAAGGGCTGGGGATGTGGCTCAAGCGGTAGCGCATTTGCATGGCGCTGGGTTCGATCCTCAGCACCACATACAAATAAAGATGTTGTGTCTGCCGAAAACTAAAAAATAAATATTAAAAAATTTTCTCTCTCTCTCTCTCTCTAAAAAAAAAAAAAAGAAATGAGTTACCAAGTCCAGCCTATCCTCAAGAGAGAATTTTGAAGAGAGTATAAAATAATTAGTGGACATTTTAAACTACCACAACTAACATCCAAGCAAAGCTCAAAGGGAAGAGAACCACGGGACAGGAAGAGTTCAGCGGTCTAGAGTTTAAAGGTGCCAGTAAAATTCTGTAGTTTCTTAATTAAGGGCTTAAAAGAATGCTGCCTGTTCCTGTCTCTGACAACTGTACTTTCCTTTGCCCATTCATCCTTGTTTCATTTACACATTTTATTATTCTTTTATAAAATTTGTGAAGGAGAAATAACTTTTTAAGGTAAAGGCAGAGCTGTGAAAATACTGCTTAAAATGCATAAAACAAGCATTATCATAATATTGGAGCTAAGCAGAACATGACTTCAGAGGCAAAAATTCCATCCTTCTATTTGTGATATATCCTAAGCACTCATTGGAAAAGAGATGCTTAGTTAAAATTGGTTCATTAGAGGAATAAATTGTCAATTAATTTATTTATCCAGAAGAAATTTGTGGGGCCCTGCTTGGCACCAGGCTCTCTGAGAGGGCTGAAAACATAAACAAGAATGAGACACGCTCAAATCCAAGTCACCATCTGGCAAATGTGTAAGGAACTGTGCTACATTCCAAGTTACACTTGAGTGATCTCCTTGCTTGCACATATCTGTGATTCTTTACCTTAATTACTCCTTAAGGACAGAAAGCTTATTAAATTTTTATTGCTAGAACCCAGAACAGTGCCTGACCCACAGAAGGAGCTTAATTAAACATGTTTGATGAATTTGTTGCAAACTCCAATTATTCAAAAGGTTGAGGTGTCTAGAGATACTAAGAACAATATCAGATGGTAGCTGGTTCTTTTTCTCCCTGCTAACAGTGATGAAAGAGGTATTTTGGGGCCATAGTTTCAGGCATGCTGACTTCCCATGTGACCTTCTCTCTTCTCGGCAGATGCAGCACAGTTCTCCCGAGGGATTTCTGCTCCTGGGAGGCAGCTCCGGGGCTCCTTCCCAGCTTCTTGTTTCTGGGATTCCCTGTGCATTCTTCCCGCGAACCTACTGTAACTGACAGTGCATATAGGCTGCTTGCTATGAGGAAAATCCAGGAAAAAGCATAGAGGAAGTACCTCTACCTTTTATACAGGAATGATGGATTTTTTTTTTTTAAAGTCTGGCTAACAACACAACATTCTGGTCAGAGGTGAATGTACAGTAATTTATCTCAATAAAACATATAACATGGAGAGAAAAAGCCTTACCTATACAAGCCTTCATCAGACTTAACCATTCATTGTGACCCCGATCAATGAATGTCAGTCTTGCACATATGCAGGTTTCCAGGTCATTCAATATATGCAATAAATGTACTTATAGTCTTAGTTGTTTTTCATCAGTAATGGATATTGTATTTTAGGGTTTTTCAGCTCAATAATTAGTTGAGTTGCATGTTTTCAGGATTAACTTGGTACAAGCAAAAATGAGTTCCTACCATGTAAAATACAAAACATACCCAATGTTACATTATGGCAAAATTGGTTGGCCCTTCCTTCATTATTCTAAGTGTGTATAACTGATTGACATTGAGATCAAGACAACTGCAGAGGACAATGCAGCACAGTCTTCAGGACAGAATCATTTGTTTATGTCAGGCATCAAAATGCAGATACGATTACATTAGAAGGTTATGTGTCACTTTATACACAACAGAAAGAGATAAAAAAAAGTGTTGTTCATATCATCTGTACATTCATTCACTTGGAAAATATCTATTGAGTATATACCAGACGTGGTTCTAGTTATTGGGCGATATAGTGGTAAACAAGAGACAAGGCTCCTATTCTTAGATAGACCCAGGGATAAACACAAGAATGAAAAACAAGTCCTGGGAGATGTGATAGCAACTGGGTTCAGTTTTCCAGAGGAGTTACTCTCCAGCTAAAACTTGAACAACAAGAAGGATACTGCAGCCTGTAGACCTGAGGGGAGGGTGCTCCCCATGAAGAGAAGAGAAGAGAAAGAAATGGGCAGTGAACTTGGTGCTTGAGAGGATGGGCAGAAAGGAGTATGTGTGGAGCTCAGCGAGGTGCAGGGGCAGGAGAAGGTGATGGGCAGGGGACCAGATGCCCCATCAGGAGGCAGGATGATGACAAATGAACAAAAAGGAATAGAACAAGAAATAGAAGGAACCCTGGAATCAGATGATATGCAAAAATAAGGTGGAGATTTTGGAGACATTCAAGTTGCTCCAGGCATGATTTCCATCAGTATCCTACTGGTATTTAGAACTGACTCTGTCAAAGGCAATCTGCAGTGCCATTTTTTTTTAATGATGATTAAGACATTTTTAGTTCTTTTCAGAATCTTACATTGCACTATAGTGTCGTAATGGGCAACTTTCCCCCTGATTACCAAGATAATACATGTTTAAGACAGAATGTTTGGAAAATACAGAGAAGCCAACAGAAGAATAACAAAAATTGTTCCAAATTCAGCCATCCAAGAAAAACTACTGTTAACATTTGGGCACAGACTTTGCTGTGGTCTGAGTATGTGTTCCCCATAAGTCATGTGTTGACCCAAGGTGATGGTATTAGGGGTTTGGGCCTTTGTTAGGAGATGAGGTGGAGCTCACTAAAGAGACCCCAGGGAACTAGGTACCCTTTTTTGCCCTTCTACCACATGAAGACACAGCAAGAAGGCATCGTCCATAAGGAACTGTCCCTCATCAGACACTGAGTCTGATCTTGAACTCCACAGCCTTCAGAATTATGAGCAATGCATTTCAATTGTTTATAAATCACCCAATCTAAGTTGTTTTGTCATAGCAGCCTAAAAAAACAAACATAGACACTCTTTATACCTACATAGTACAGTGGTTTCCAGACTTTGGAGCCTGGGGAGACTCATTCGTAAATCTATTTTAACTGCTTATAAAATGCCATATAACTACAACCTCCTTAACCTTCAGTTTACTTTTGCAAAATAGGAATATTAATATTACCTTCTTCATAGGACTGCTGTGAGCATTAATAGAGAGAATCCACATAACACTCTTGACTTAGTGCCTGGCACCTAGTACATACTTCAAGACATTATGCTGTTGATTTTACAAAGCTGTGATTATACTGTAAAACTGTCAGGACCTAGACAGTTATTCTAATTACACTAACTATTTTTACATAATCTTAATATTTTTCTATAATGTCATTTTAAATAGCTAACACAGCATTTTGATATGAGACTCTGACTTCTAAGTTATATTAGCATCTATTGTAGTTGAGATATGCAGACTTTTTCCATATACTCACTATTTTCAAAAGAGATATAGGCAAAATGAAGCAATCTTTCATAATTACTTCTCCAGGATAAGTTCTAAAAGGTGACTAGGTCAATGGACATGTATATTTCTAAGACTCTGATGCTTATTATCATGTCTTCTACAGTGAATATAGTAATACTCTGGGTAAGGATAATTTCTGGAAGTAAATAGTTCACATATGTGTGAAGTTTTATAGGTGTGATTTATCACTAGCTTAGGGTAAAATGCTCTACCCTCCTCCCTCACGCTCCCAGACTTTTTTTCTCCACACCTGTTCTTACCTTCTGGTTGGCATCCTCTCCCTGCATTCCTTAGCAAAGCTTCTCAGGGACAGACTTTTAGCTGAAAAAACTCACTTATAGTTTTCTGACTTGCTAGGAATTCTGTACTTAGCATTCTTTTCACTCAAAGGCATAAACTTACAGGTTTTGGTATAGTAGAAATACAAGTCCCTCACCTTATTGATGATATGAAACTAAAAGAGAGGGAGCAAGAGATTGGTCCAAGTTGGTCCCATGGTCCATGCTATTGCTGGATAGCTGCTTAAGACTGGATCATTTCTTTAACTTCAGTGCCTAGTTCAACAGCCAGTACATGTGAACAGCAAGCAATGTTTGCTAAATGAATAACTATTTAGAGTATCTCACAGCCTCCTAGGATTTGTGGCTGGAAAGGACTACAGAGGTGTGGGAGCTGAGGTCTAGGTTGATTAATGAGATATATGCTGCCACATTGCTATCAGTGATGAGTTGGAATAATGACTCAGGAGAAGCCAGGAGAAGACATGACTTAGTAGGTGAGGTGGGCGTCATGTAGAGAATGAAACTAATTCTGCCTTGCTCCAGAGAGGGCAAAGTCAAGACCAAGCAAAATCTGAACTTCCTGGTAGGCCAATTTCAGCAAGATATAAAGAAGGGCCTTTTGCTAATTAGTACTGGCCCAACTGAAATGTGGTTTTTGAAAAGAAGTGAGTCACTCCTAATTGGATATGTTCAAGTATGAATGGGGCAATAATTTGTCAAATGCTTTTTAAAAGAAAAAAAACTTTTGTGAGTTTGGTAGGGATAGATAACTTCTAAGGTCTCTACCAAAATGAAGATTAAATGACTTTGTGAAAATATATCCTGATATATAGGTAGTTATTTTTTCATTGTTGATTTATTATTTGGTGATGAAATCCTTTGAGGGTGAATCTATTATTTTTCTAATTATAAGAGGAACTAAATAAATTCTAATGTTTTTCCTAACACAAGATTCATTCTATGGTTCTAAATAATAGTTTGAGCGTTAATTCAATGTGCTACTCATTGTAGGAGTTCAAAAGATAAAATTTAAATTAGCTCTAAAGTCTGGAAAAGCTATTTTAGATAAATTAAGCTATAGGCTCCATGCTATTTGAGCCATTTGATTGAACCCTGCTAGTTTCAACCAAGTGTATCAGTTGATCACAGTAAGGGTACTAAATTTCCATTAGCTTTTTTTAAAAATTAATGAATGTTAATATTGAAAAAAGAAATTTGGATTGATTTTAGTGTGATGAGATAAAAATATTCTTTTGCGAGTTTCTGAATGATGATATGAAATTGTGGTCAGAATTAATTCTCAGTGTGGAAGGAATCCTTGTAATATTAAACTGCAAATATAGAGTAACTGGAAGACCACCCATAGTATAATCATTTCATCTGAATCCTACGGGTTAGACTGCCACATAAATGAATCCTGTTCCGAGAATGCTTTCAATTTTCAAGACTACATATCGGTAATAGAAATGGAGATCCTAACAAGCTCATGCCTGAGCTCACTGAAATGCTCCCTCTCAAACTTCAATCTAGGAAAGCTCTGGTGAGCATTGTAGATAGCATCTGTGAGGCACTCTCCGATTTCAGCCAGGAAGGAAATGGATAAAAAAACAGCAAAGCAGATTTTTGTTTATTTTTTCCTTGGCTTCCTTTCCCCATCTCCTGCTTCTACTCATTAGAAGGCTAAATATGGAAATCAATGTTTAAATCAAGTATTTTATTTTATTTATCAACAATATTTTGGACTCTTGGGCTGGGGCTATAGCTCAGTGGTAGAGCGCTTGTCTAGCATGCATGAGGCACTGGGTTTGATCCTCAGCAGCACATAAATATAACAAGTAAAATAAAGGTATAAAAATACAATAACATTAAAAAACAATATTTTGAACTCTCAATTAAAAAAAACAAACTTAGGCTCAGGACAAATTGGGTTATCCATTAGCTAGAATATTCCAGTCATGACCTTTTTCCCATAATACATACATATTATGCATTATGGGAAAATACATAATACCCAAGGGCAGCAAAACCTTCGTTTCAAACCTTGTGCTAGATGCTAGAGAAGTAAAAATATTAGGCATGAATTTGGTCTCAACATGGTATAGCAAATAAATGGCATTGGTTCACCAGGGAACCTAGACCAGGCTCAGACCCTTTTCTGACCCAGGATTCCAGACAGTTGGTGCTAATCTGTCACAGAACTGACAAAGGAAGTGACTTCCTGGTGGGAAATCAAAGGTTCTCTGATAACAAGTCTCACTCTGACAATCATAATAATGTTTTTTTTTTCCCCTATGTTTATAGTAAGTTTCACTTTATATGTATCCTGTGGAAATTTGAGTTTTTTTTTGAATGCCAATCTCAGAAACGGGGAAAAAAAAAATTCTAAAAAAAGTTACCTCCACTGCTGCTTTTGCCCTTTCAAATTCCTCTTCTAAGGAGTGGTTTCTAGAAAGTAAAGCACTTCCCCAGCGATGTTCTTTGGTCAGTCGAGCCTGAAACAAACCAAACACAGGATATAATATGAGAATCACATGATACAAAAATACAGGCATTTTTCCTTTTCTCACTTAATTCTTCCTAAAAGTTCAAGAATTCAAGAAGCATTTCTGATTCATGTCATCTTTGGAGTATTTGGCAGGCATGATTTTGCCCTAACTGGGATGGTGCCAGAATGTGTGTGAGCATGCATGATTCTTCCCACAATGTGTCTGACCCTGGTTGTGTTAAAACCAGGCCCCACCTCCCAAACACACTACATCAGTAGGACTGGGTTCGGGATTGCCATTGTGGTCAACCTGTCCACAGGATTCTAATTTGCAGTAGGAAAGAGAATCTCCATTAGAAGAGTAGACTCAGACAACCATGTCCCGCTTTCAGCTTGTTAGGCAGACCAGTCTCAGGTGAAAACATAAAAGCTGCAGAGACCATCTGTGGCTTCTAGGCCTACTTTGTTCCTTACCCAGAGTTCTCTTTCCTCTGCCTTCTGTACTATCTGACGTCCCATTTCTTGGAGCATGGCTCTCTGTTACAAAATGAGTTTTTTGGATAAAACCATGTCTGATAAGGCCAACTGCTTTGTCACCATTAATAGGCAAGCTGATATCTATCTTAGCTAAATGCAATTATTTCTAGAACCCCCTCCAATCTGCTAGAATTATCAAAAAGTTTTTAAAAATTTTCATAAAAATGAAAATATTATGTTGTAAAATATCACACATAAGAGTTGTCCCTCCAGATCTTTTTCTTTGAAGTCGCATTCATGTTTTTATGCACCCACAGAAACAATATAGTAATGTACTTAACATTTTTTTGAAACATGATATGCTATTCTGCAACTTGCTTTTTTTTTTTTCATTCAACCATGTATTTTGGAGCATTCACACATTTAGTACTTGTGGATCCACCGCACACCACTGAAGGTGAGATTTTGGTGACTTTTGTACTCGCTATGCGTAGCACAGGGTTTGACAGTGATGAGTGTCCTGCAGATGTCTGGACAGCAGGATGAGAGACTGCACTGATGAGAAGGACAAGAGGGGTGTGTGCAGTGAATTCCTGGTCCCCTTTTATTGAAGGTTTGGATGAAATTGCTCTACACAGGATGCTCAAATCTAGTTTTCACAGAAATTACTTGAATAGACACGGTGCCATCCCAGGTCTATTAAATAAGAATCTCTGGGGGTGGGGCCCAGGCATCAGATGTTTGAAAAGCTCCTCTGGTGATTTTTCAAAAGCAGTCAGGTTTGGAAATCGCTATTCTCTATGAAACTTTGCTCTTCACTGAGCACTACGCATCTATATAGTTCAGCTGCTTTTCTTTTGTTCGGTACCATCACTGGGCCTGAAGAGGAACCAACCCCATTAGGACACAATAGTACTATCAAGGCTCACTACATGCCAGGTGCTGTTCTAAGTACATTAGATTCTACAACCCATTTTGTCCTTTCAATAAGATGATGGCATTGAGGCACAGAGAGTTTAATTAACTTGCCCAGGGTTACACAGCTAGTAAGCAGAAGGACTGGTGCTTCTGGTCATGGTCATAACCAGTGCACTGCATGGTCTCTCATGGGAGGCAATGCTCACCTGACCATTTTAGAAAGATGTAAAACACAGAAAAGCTGTCCCTAAAGGGTTCAGGCTGGGTGAGGACCCAGAAGCTTGAAAAATATTCTGGATGGAAAACAATGAGGTAATGGAGTAATTACATTGAAAACTTCTGATCCTAAATGAGGGTCAGACTATGTTTTGCTCTAATGAATATGGAAGGTTAATTTATAGAAACATTGTTATCTCCTCCTTGTTGTCTGTATTGCAGTTTCCCCATGATCTCCGGGCAGATAGTAGGTGCTCCTGTAGTCAATACACATTTTTTTGAAAATATGATTTTGGTGAAAAGATAAGTGAATGAATTAAAGGTATTTTTTCTCCCTGACCCTAGAAGGGGTTCTCTATCAAGGCTTCCTGGCCAAGAGGGAGCTCATGGGAAATTGAGAGGGCAATAGATTTTTGTTCTGCATCTGGATTGGCTGAGGTCTGTGATTGCACCCGCCCATCGGGGAAGGGAATGGCTGCAGGATGACCATAGGAGCTGCCTAATAAAGGCTTTGGCCTGTGGGTGTGCAGGAGTGAGGCCACTGCAGTGTGCTTGTGGTCAGGAAGGGTGGTGAGCGGTCTCTGGGCCTGCCTGGGTGCCAGCGTCTCACTGTTAAGTGGGCTGGGCTCACTGGGCACTGTGAGCAAATAGCCTCCTGGGAGGTTACCTGTTCCCAGTGACTACCTGCTCCCAGTCCAGACAGTGGGCAGGGAGGGAACCTCAGACTTAGGTGAGATTGACTACCACACCATCCTGGCTAGTGGGGCCTTAGAACCAGATTTTATACAAGTTTATAAAAATAATGTGCCAATTTGTTGGACTCCCGTATTGTGGAAGCAAACCCATACAGAAGCAAAAGTATCCAAGGTACTTGAATTCAATTTAAAAATACCAATCAAGTTTTGTTTAAAACCAAAAATACCATATTAAGTTTCAGAGTCAACAATTCATTCATAATATCCACGAAGTGAATTAAAAACGTTCAATTAGATTTTGGCTCATGAGGGTGGAGACATAAATGTCAATAGGTTGCAATAAATCATAAGAAAGTTATGAGAGCTGTATTTTATAAGCAAGGCTACATGCCTTTATATATATTTAGTAACAGCACCAACTAACGTGATTTTTTGACTGTGGCTGAATGTTTTTATTTGGAAATTGCATGGTCCCTGGGTTCAGCAGATTGAAAAAAACATGAAGAATTTCTAGCTTAAAAAAGGACTGCTTAGGTCACTTATAGTTTGAATATTTGTGGACTGCAAACTCTTTTTATTTAGCTTTGATGGAGAGTGTGAAATATGCAGCTGTTTGGTTTCTAATTTATGCACATTACATTTCTCAATCTACACTATTTTGTTTTTGGAAATGACAAGCCTTCAAAATCCACGTGGTTGTCCACTGACAGGGAGAGGTAATGTGGCCCTGTGGGAAACCAGGAAAGGTGGCTTCCTTGGGTCCTTGTTTACTTAGCAGAGGTAAAAATGAAAGCAAAGGCTTAAAAAAAAATAGACACAACTGAGTCCTAGTGGGGAAAAGGGCCCCTCACTCGATGGGTGATTGTACCTGCCACCTTAACACCCATAACCACATAGTGCCACGCCACAGGCACTGTGCTCACCTTGATTCTTTTGGGCTCTCTGCAGAGGGCAGCATCCTCAGTGCAGAGGATCTGCCTCTGACACCCCTTCCCAAGGGATTGTAGCCACTATTTCCCGGTGTGTTATTCTCTGAGCACTTAAAAACTCAACAAATTGGGATGTAGAACTACCTCTTAGTCATCTTCCAGGAGACGTCTGAGAAGTCCAGTAGGGCTTGTGAAAGAAAAATGTAACTCCAACTTTGAAAAAGGCAACTTAAGATTGCTTGATTTCCTAATATTACGCTAGAGCATTTTCTAGTAAGTGCACTTGACTCCTGTACTAGATTCGTAGGGCTGCTATAATAATTTCCCACAAATTAGGTGATTTCAAACAACAGATATTTATTCTCTCAAAGTTCTGGAGGCTAGAAGTCCAAAATAAAGTGCCATCAGGGCCATGTTCCCTCTGAGGGCTCTGCGGGGGATAATCTGTCCCATGCTTCTGCTAGTACTTGGTGGCTCCAGGTGGTTTATAGGCATGTCACTCCACATTATCTCCTCCTTTTTTCTCTCAATCTCCTCCGCACCCCATGTTACTCTTATGAGGTTACATTCAGGACCCACCCAAGTAGAAAAGAATTATTCACTTTTCTGGAAATCTATAGTAACTTAATCACATCTTTGCCATATATGGTAATATTTGCAAATTCTGAGGGATGTGGACATCTCTTTTGGAAGCCACCATACAGTTCACTACAATTCTCATATGGTACTCTTGGGTTTGCAATATATTAACAAATATATGCAAATATAAATGTGCAGATGTTTATAAAGATAGCTTGAGTTCTGGGCTGGGGTTGTGGCTCGGCAGTAGAGTACTTGCCTAGCATGTGCCAGGCCCTGGGTTCAATCCTCAGAACCACAATAAAATAAAATAAAATAAAATAAAGGTATAAAAAAAGTTTTAAAAAAAGATGGCTGAGTTCTTATGATGCTATGGCCTGATAGAGAAATTAACTCCAAAGGGGATTTGATCCTATTGTCTTGTAGAAAATTAATCAATCTTGTATCTATCTTGGGAAACTTAGTTTGGTATTTCTTTTTCAACTGGCCATATAAATCTCTGTTCCTCAATGCTTTGCTTTTGGAACCAATTCTTTTGTCTTCCTGTTGGTCCCTTCACAAACATCATAAACAAATAAATCTTTAAAAAATGTGTGCACACAGAAGTGCATTTTTTAGTTTATTGCACAAGGCTATTTATATACATTCCAGAAAATAAATGAAAAGGTATCTTGGGTTCATGAATTGGAAGAGTAAGTAGTGTTAAAATGTCCATACTATGCAAAGCAATTTTTAGGTTTGAGGCAATCTCTTTTAAAACTCCAATGGCATTCATAACAAAAATAGAAAAAAAGAAAAAAAAAAAGAAATCCTAAAATTTGTATAGAATCAGAAAAGACCATAAATACCAAAGCAGTCATGAGTAAAAAGAATGAAATGAAAGTGGAGCATTATACTGATTTTGAAATATATCATGAAACTATAGTAAACCTACATAGTAAACAAAACATGACAATGTGAAAATAGACATGCAGATTGATGGAATGGAATAGAAAGCCCCAATAGCCATTGCCTACAGATAGCTTATTTCTAACAAAGATGCCAAGAACACATGATGGGGAATGATAGTCTCTTCAATAAATGGTGCTGGGACAACCAGATATCCACATACAAAAGAATAAAATTGTACCCTTGACTCTCACCCTATGCAAAAATCAATTCAAAATAGATTAAGGAGTTAAATGTCAGACCCCAAACTATGGAACTATGAGAAGAAAGCATAGAAGGAAATCTCATGATGTTGATCTGGGCACTAATTTTTTAAATATGATCTCAAAAACAAAGACAGCAAAAGCCAAAATAGACAGATGGGGTCACATCAGACTACAAGGTTCTTCAGAGCAAAAAGGAAACAGTCAACAGAATGAAAAGACAATTTATAGAATGGGAGAAAACATGTGCAAATGATACATCTGATAAGAGATAAACTTTCAAAATTCGTAAGGCATTCCAACAACTCAGAAGAAAGAAAACAAATAACCCTACTGAACACTGGGAAGAAATTTTTCCCAAAGGAGATGTACAAATGGTCAACTCGTATATGAAAACAATACTCAACACTGCCATCCTCAGGGAAAGGCAAATAAAAACCATAGTGAGATCTTACTTCACGCCTGTTAGAATGGCTACTATTAAAAGAAGAAAATATAACAGGTGTTGGAGAAGATGTGAAGAAAAGGGAATCCTTGTACACGATTGGTAGGAATATAAATTAGTACTGCAGTTATGAAAACAGTATGGTACTTCCTTAAAAAATTAAAAGTAGAAATACCAGGTGGCCCAGCGATTCCACTACTGGGTATATATCCAAAGGAAATGAAATCTGATGTTGAGGAGAAATCTGTACTCTTATGTTTATTGCAACATTATTCACCATATTCAAAAAATAGCATCTGTGTGTCTACCAATTGGGTGAAGAAAATGTGGTGCATATGCACAAGGGAATATAATTCAGCTTTAAAAAGACAGAAATCCTGTCATTTGTGACATGGATGGAACTGGTGGACACCATATTAACTGAAATAAACAAGGTACCAAAAGACAAAAGCCACATAATCTCACTCCTATGTGCAATTCAAAAAATCTGCACTCACAGTGGGAGAGAGTAGAATGGTAGTTACTAGGGGCTGGGAGGTGGGGTAGGTGAGGGGATGTTGGCTAAAGGACATAACATTTCATTTAGAAAGGAGAAATAAGTTCAAGAAATCTCTTATACAATATGGTGGCGGTTAATAACAATGTACTATATTCTTGAAGTCACCAAGAGAGATTTTTAAATGTTCTCCCTACAAAAAATAAATATGAGAGGTAATACATATGCTAATTGTAGTTCAATCAACCATTCCACAATGTATCCCTATTTCAAAGCACCACGCTATACATAAGACACCCATACATTTTTCATTTGTTAGTGAAAAGATCAGTTAATAAAAAATTAAAAATTCGATGCATTTTTATCATGTCATAAATAGCCCACGAATGATGTTACAAGGAAAAGAAAGCACTGATATTTTTGTCCAAGGTACTGCCTTTTATTAGCAGGCACTTTGGCCAGTGAAACAGGATCTGCTTTCCTGTGAAGCCTGACCTAACAGAACTCCATTACTGTCACTGGCTCTTCCCTTCATCAATGTTTCACGACCCAACTGGATTATGAATCACAGGATACAAAGGGCACCATCAATCAGGAAGAAGAGGCAAGATCCTCTCTCAGAATTCTAGGTTTCCAGTTTGTATTCTCTTCTCCACTTAAAATGCAAATGCAAACAGAATCTTACTGTGCAAATGATATTTTATTTTGATAGCACAATTACTATTTAGGGAATCACTATTTTCTGCATTGTTAGAAAGGCCTTAGGTTATTTCTAAGACAAGTGTTTATCTATCTTACTTCCCCCCCCCCCAAAAGAATCATAAGATAAATGCTATAAACCACAGGTAAATTCTACATATAAATAGAGGCAGTTTCAAACTGAGATAAGTATGCAATTGAAAATTATGAAACTTTCTCACAATTTAGCAGTATGTCCAGACAAGCTGGTTAAAAACAGAATGGAATACTGTTATACTATTTATAGGCAAACGTTTTAATCTTGGAAAACATATCTAAGTAATGCTTCCAAAGCGATGATATTGCCTAGCACCTTAAATAGAGGTTTGATAAACAAAACAACTGTACCCATAAGTTTGAGCTGTGCTGTTTTGATAGCACAACTTCAGTATCTATGATCCTTAAACTTTAATGGGCATCAGAATCCTCTGGAAGGGCTTTTTTAAAATGCAGATTGGTGGGCCCCTTCCTTAAGGCTTCTGATTCAGCAGGTCTGGGGTGGGGCCCAACCATGTGCATTATAAATAAGTTCCAGGTGATGCTGCTCCTGTTGGGCTGGGACTCACGTGGAGAAGCTCTTCTATAGATATTACATGTGTGGGTAGAACTCTCCAGATCACAAACATACTCTACTGTGACCTTTTGTTGTTTTGCATGATTTTGAAACATGTTCTACAGCTATAGCAACCTCCTGGAAATACTTTGGTTTTAAAAATGGCATTTTAATTGGTTTAAGCTAATTGGATCTTAGGGTATTACACTCTTCAAAGAAGAAAGCTTTTCATTCCTCCAGCTGTTGTTTGTTCTAAATGATAAGCACTAGGTAAAGGGAGAGAAGAAAGAATTTAATAACTTTTCCAAAGCAATATTGTGTTTCATTCTCCTGATTTGAAGTTATGATTGTGATCAAAATTTTGATCCGAAAATTACTG
Source organism: Ictidomys tridecemlineatus (assembly GCF_052094955.1). NCBI lineage: Eukaryota > Metazoa > Chordata > Mammalia > Rodentia > Sciuridae > Ictidomys > Ictidomys tridecemlineatus. Next base: position 123,820,674 of record NC_135479.1, read on the forward strand.
GATTTGTGGCTGTGGCTGTCCCAGGGTAACCCCCTGCTTCACCACTCTGACGGCTGTTCATGACTTCTCAGACACTTGTCTTTATATTATTGCTAGAGTTCTCTCACCACAATGCATTTCCAAAGCTCAGCATTCTTTCAAAAGAAATTAAAAGGGAGAAAAGGGAATATGCTTCATTGTAGAAAAGGAAAATATAACAGCTAACAGAACTTGAATGACAGTATGACATTAAAAGCACTGTCTCTGGTGTCAGACTGCCTGAGGCCCAATCCTCGTTTACCATTTACTACTAGTTGGGCGAATGACTTAATTTCTATATTCTCACCTGCAATGATTGAGTACAAAATTCATGCAAGTACAAATATATAGGACATAGTAAGTGCTTGATAAAACTTGGCTTTTGTTATTATCTTTTAAGTTAGTGCTTATCAAGTGAGATCAGCAATTATTTAAAAGAAATCTGTGCTTAAAGCCTTAAGTTTGGTGGTTAATGAAGGAAAATTAGATTCTTATACTGGAACAGATAATTGAAACTCTAGCTTCATGGAGATGCTGGGAATTTTTTTCTTCATTAGTCAACAGACATTTGTCATGGGAGGTACAAAGAAGAACGCTGTCTCTCATGTGTCGAGAGCAAATTTCCTTTGTAGAGGGCATGGCAATACATTTCCCCTATCTCCATGTAACTTTGAAATTCTATGCAGAACATCAAGGCAAACAAATGTTGATTTTAAAGCTCTAACAGTTTATTACCAGGTGTAACTAAAAAACGCTTACTAAAACTAGTTTCCAAAATGATCAATAATTCTGCCCTTTCTGCTATCAGGATCTGCTTCTGTTATGCTTAATAAGTGTTGTTTTCCTTTCCCCTATCATTCCCTTGGTTTCTTCTCCCCTCCCTCACTCCCCCCACCTAACAAATCTTTGCTGAGAAACTACTATGTATAGATTTCCTACTGGGCTGAAAATGATCCTTCAGATTTATTTCCTTTTTTTCTCAACTTCTTTTCTTTATTCCTTCCTTCTATTCAATAGCTTGTTATGTGTGTGTGGCCCAGAGGGGAAATGAGATCTTGATGTGATAACTGTATTGTTTTCCAACAAGCAGAACTATTAATATTTGCAGTGTATCTAATTGTTTCTGTTAGGTCTAATACTTCTTATAATCTAATTAATCTTTCTGATGTTTTCACTTGCTTATGGCTTTATAGAGAGTAGGCATTCAGTCACTTTGTTGAATTAAAATGGAATGAAATGGAAGCCCTTAGCATTTCTTTTGAAGTAAGGCATTGAGAATTAATTTAGGAGGGGGAGGCACCAAATCGTGTATGGTATCAAATCAGATGACAGTCATAATTTGTCTTCCAAAGTTTCTGGAAAATAGTGATAAATATTCTTTCAAATTACTTAGCTCATATTAACTCTATAAAAGTAAGTAATAACCAGGGTTTGCAATAAGAAGGGAAATAGATGGCCACATTCTGGCCAAACCTGAGGTTCGCAAGAGCCTGTCTTGAAGTATCCAAACTGCAAAGGGAAGTCTTGAACTATCATTCTTCAGCAGCGGCTGAAGTCTTTCTCTTTTGCCTCACCAATCACCATCTTGACACATTTCTAGAAAAAGCTAATTTTACATCATTACTTTCTGTGTTTTCTTCTTTTATTCAAATGTTCTCCTAATTTTTCAGATTGCATGATTTCTTTAAACAATGAACTCCAGGAATACTAATTACACAATTTGCCTGAGTGTCAAGAAACTTTTTCTTAAGTATATAGAGATTAAATGATTTATTACAATCTCCTTCCACTCTGATTAGTGTATTCAAAACACTATTTGAAAGAGACTTTACTATGCTTTCCCCTTTTCCCATCTTGAAAAGAAAATGAGAAAACATGAGAATTCTTCACTTTGTGAGCTTCCATATTCTTTGTGATTTTGAAATGTGACAGGGTTTGTAAACAGTTCCTCACCTGTCGAGCTGCCTAGGGTAGGTAATGTATGTTGGTTCAAGGGAAGAGAAAACATTTCTTGCCTTTCCTGTGAGCCATCTGAATGAGAAGGCAGCAGTAACAAGGGCTGAGATGGTTTATTTGAATGGTGTGACTCTATGCCCCTATTTCCTCTTTTTGTAAGTACTAAAGCCCACCAGTCATACATTTTATAAAACCAGTTCCAATGAGGACCTATCAGCCATGGCCAAGATGTCCAAGAGTTGTCCTTAAATTGTTAGCTAATGCAGTCTGTCGACCCAGAACCGAGGGGTGATACTCAGGCAGGATCATCTAACAATCTCTTTCCCATCTCAATGAAATGCTGGGACATAAATTGTGGCTCTCCTCCGAGAGGACTCACTTATTTTTATTACAAGTAGATAAATCACTAAATTCTCTTGCTACCCCATTTGAGTGACTTGGTGTTTTAGATGTAGCATTAGATCTTGAACTGTGAAGTTTTTCTTATTTCATGATAGGTTCAAATCAAGAGAGGATTATGCATTTTCTTAGTTTGAGCCAATCTTGGTAAGTAAACACGCCATGTTTAAAAAAAAGGGGGGGGATTCTTTACAAATAATTATCTGTCTAAAAGTATTCACTAAGCTTTATCTAGACACAGAAGTCTCATTGTACAATCCAAAACTGTATTTTGGGAGACAATATAAGGAGTCTCATACCAATTTTCCAAAGCACACTGTGTTCGCTTAAAGTAAGGCATGCTGGTGGGTAAGTGGAAGGACTGTGTGGTGGGATGGAAGCAGACAGCCAGCAGGAGAGTAGCAGTCATTGGGATAATAGGATAAAGGCATTGTGGGTTTCTATGGTAACCAGGGACCCCAGCTGTTCTCCTGCCCCAGCTCTCAGTAGAACAGCCCACCTGTGCTGAGTTTCACCCTGCTTTTGAAACAAATCTTTTATTGCCACATTAAATTGTACCAAGGATTCCAGTTCATGAAATAGGACCAATTACTTTAGCTGAGTCTAAATCTCTAGTGCACTTATCAAGAAATGTTTTTCTAATAAGTGCTGTAATTTTTCTTTTTAAAAGATACATTTGGAATGAATACAAAGAAAGAAAATACACTTTCATGCTACATTTAAAATTCATTAAGGTTGGCAGGGTGATTTGTTCAGGAAGTTAGCTGACTTGTTTTCCAGCTGAGTTCTGGGAATGGTCATGTCCTCTGTTGAGGAGGGTGAGTTGTTTGTAGGGGGTGCTACTGGTGGCTTAGCAAGGTTTCCAGTGGCCTTCCATTTCCTCCCTATGTCCTTGTTCTCTCTGCCACTTAGAAGTTGTGGGTACATAGATAAGTTTCTGGATTCACTCTGTTCTAGTTTCCCCATCTGTACAAGTAGAGGGGGGAGATAACTGAACTTACATCATTCAACCTTTTGTCAGGATGGTCAAATGATCTATATTAGAAGCTCTAATAATTGTGCTCAATAATATTTGCTCTTATCACAGTTATTCCTTTATTTCATCTCAGATATTTTATTTCCCTTCTAGTCTCAACATTTCTTCTAATTAACTTTAGAAAATTTCTCCTGTCCATTTCTGTCCACTTGTTTACCTTAAACATGTTGTCTCACCCCAGCTAGACTGTAGAATGCATGAATGTGAATGGCACACACTTCTTAAGAGATCTGTATAGTTTCAGGTCAAGACTGCAGCCTTGAAAAACGTTCCAGGGGGTGAAAAGGCTGAGACTAATTTGGGCCCTCTTAGAATCATAGGAGAGAGGGTCTTAATCACAGGGATGATAGTTACATGTGTGTTACACTGGAGTTAGGGATCAAGCAGTGGACAAAAGAGATCTGGCTTAAATTCCACTCCTACCAGTAATTATGCCCCAGGAAAATGTATTTGACTAAAGAATATCTTTAAATATCTTTAAAGTGCAGCCAATAGTAATTTACAGGATTATTTGAGTATTAGATATAACACCTGAAAAGTACATAGTAAGTCCTTAATACTCAGTGGGCATTCACAATGGGAGCTATTACTAATATCATCATTGTTGCTAATAACTGAAATAATATATTATTTGGCATGAAATTTATCTTAATGTGACAAGCAAGTTTCTGATGTATAGTAAGTACCTTATTCCACAGGGCATAGATGTGAATGAATACTCAAGATATAATTTCCTCTTTTTTGGATCCTATTACATAAATAGTGCTAATCCTGGAGTAGAACAAATTTTGGACTGAAAAATAATGGAATAGTCAAAAAGTGCTAAGTACCCAGTGAATTCATTAACACACTTTCCAGCCAAACATACATGTATATACACACACACACATACACACACACACACGCACACACAAACACACAGTTATTCTAAGCATTGAGTCAGCTACTGGGTGAGAAAACATATGAAGTGCAAAGTTCAGAAAAAATACTTCAAAATTTTTGTGCAAAATTTAAATGAAATATTTACCACATATATTTTCTACTAGAGCAAATGGGTTTCCTGAAGAAGAATTGGTTTTGTTACCTGTGCCGGAGCCACTAGTTCCAACTCTGAAGCTGACTCAGAGTTGAGGGCACTCTTCCCACTACTCAGTTCCGGTTGAGATCTGTGCTCTGAAGACCTGTGATGGATACATTAAGGAAATTAATGTACATCAAGAAACAAATTCAGCTAGAAATCTAGCCAAGACCCTTACTTAATGTGGATCCTTGAAAGCCATGCAAAGCTCTCATTAGAATTCTGATGAGAAAGGTAATTTTTATAAATTTCTATTATAGTGACCACTTGCACAGTTTATGTGGCTATAATTGCTAGGTGTTACTGTTTTATAATGTAGAGTTAGATTGAATTATGGGCAGAAAAAAAATAATAAATGCAATGCCATTTTTGTTAGAGAAAACTCCACTTCATGAAAAAACATTGTGTTTATTTTTTTTGGGGGGGGGAGGGACACAGGTCACTAAATATCTTCATATAGAATTTAAGATGTCCTAATAAGTGGTCAGGTACAGGGTAGCAGGAAGCTGAAACAGGTACTGCCCTTTAGCAAGCTTCAAAAACATGGTAAAACCCAGGAAGGCAGATGTCCTCAGGGGTATTTATGGATATTCTTAATTATTGCATTACCTTAGAGTGGATGATAGAGAAAGCCAGAAAAGTTTACCTGAATAACCCAAAAAATTTAACTACGATTTATGTGATATATTAAATATGCTAACACGTGCTCACACGTACATAAATCTCTTTTTTGATTAATGGCTCAGTAACACATTCAGAAAATCATTCACAAGTATTGAATTCTGAACCTTCTCAAATTCTTATTGACTGAATTGACTTAATTTTGGATAATTCATATGAAAATTTAGTTTGTGGTAGTTAAGTTTCTGGTATTAATGTCTTACCATAAGAGCTCTTTCGATCCCGTTCTAGATGAACATGATTTTCTCTCTGCCATTGGATGCCCCTTGCTATTTCGCTCTCCATGAAACTTAACATCATCCCATTTTTCCAGTTGGGTTTGAATGTCTACTAAGAAGAAAGGAAGAGGGTAAGGGAGCCCAGGAAAGAGCATGAGGTACAGAGAGAAGAGATATTAATTAAAATTGAGAAGTCTTTTCCAAGGGAACTTTACTCAGTTTGTCTCCTCAAGATCCAAGACCAATCTTTTCAATGAGGCATAAAGTTAATTAAAACATGTTTAGCTAAATAAAAGTGATAACTCTTAAGGTAAACTGGATTGTTTTTACAACTGAAGCAGTCAAGTTGTTTTACTCGGAATTATTATATCAAGGGCTATGTGTATTTTTCAATTCTGAGCATGAGTCCATGAGATCTGGTGTGGGATGTGCATATGGAGTCCTGTCTACCAGCCTCCAGTTAAAGAGATGGCTTTAGGACACTTCCAACATGTTTCTAGAAAGAAATTTTGCTTAAGGAGGTGAACTTTGATGTTAAATTTTAAAACCTGGTTTCTCATTTATTTCAGAATGGTGATGATTAAATGAGACAAAATATATGCAAAATATAGAATGGGTCCCTGGACCTTGTCAGCCAACAATAAGTGGTAGCTATTATTATTGTCTTGGATATAGACTCAAAGCTCTTACGCGCCACTGTTTTGTCTGGCTGCCCCTGGGCCTAATGTTAGAGTTGTTTACTTATGTCTCTTTCTTGTTCTAGACTGAGAGCTCCTAGAGAGCAAGTTACTTTTATTTGTAACTCTCCTTCCTAGCATGGTGCTTGGCATCTCTCAAAAACTCAGGACATGCTGGTTGAATGTGTAAATGAGTGAGTCAACACCAATTATGCAAAGTCGAGCTCCCAGCAGCATTCAGTTCAAACACAAAAGCAGCTCTGTCCTGCTCAGTTTCCTACATGGACTTCATTTTTCTACTTCTTTGTTCACTGTTTTAAAATCATCTGCAGAACTTTGCTGTTGTATCAACTCCAGCAAGGCAAAGCTAAACAGCAGCCACCACACACTGTTGCCCTACCTAAATCTAAGGATGAGGTCTCGGACCCTCTGAGAGGCTGGCCTCTCTGCTCAGCATCTGCGCTGATGAGGTCAGATCCATCGGCCTTTTTCTTGAGGGATGAAGTTTTTGATGAGGATTCCGATTTCTTGGCTTTGGTTTGGGTTTGAGACACTGGTTCACTCAGGTCCAGGAGATCCAAGCCTGTGGTCAACACTATCAGAAATGGAAGAGTTAAGATAAATTCATTTACTGTACTGTACTTACTTTTTAAACATAGGTTTCAGTTGGGTACAGAGAGATCTTGTGTTCATAAGATAGGTTAGAATCACCAAATTACCTTGGCTCACCATTGATTTATAAAGACAATTTGTTAGATGGGAAGTTCACCTCATGTTCCCCTAGATTTGTCACAGCACAAACCAGTCAGTTAGGACTTAGACCAGCTTTAGCAGCAATGAATGAAACTAAGATGAGAAAATTGAATCTGAGTTCAGGTACAATTTACTTGTTTTGCTTCTTCTTTAGCAAAAGTTTATTTTAGAATGAGGTATTTCCAGAGAATAATCTATCATGTTCAGAAATTTAGTGAAGTTTCTGAATGTCTTCATGTTTTAATTTTAAACAGCAAAGTATATGGGGGATAAAAATGCTGTTAATCATCCTTTATTTAATTAAGCAGTTCAATCAGAAAATGGCATGCTGTTTGGGCTCACACTGGAGAGGTGTTTTGTAATCCATAGCTGATGAATAGGTACACATGTTAATGCTTTTGCTATTTAATATGCAAATTTAAATTTCAATGTAACCAGCTATAAAACTGTTACACTTTTATTTCCTAGCAGGTTGATTACATTGTATTTAATACTCTAATGAAGGCAGAAACAATTATTTGTTCCAATGCAAACTAGGCAAATGAGAATTTAAAAGGCAAGCTTTGTTAACCCTCTCTTCTCCTTTATAGCGCAACAAAGTAGTATTGGACTAACTCATTGTGAGAAATAGAAAAGTCCAGTTAGAGAAGGTCCCTCCAGCCTCCCTCTCCACCAGCCCCTGATATTTCACTGCCTCAGCACCAGAGCACACCTGGTGCCTTCCTGGCCTAAGATCTCTTCATCCAGGTAGTTTTGGAAGCCACTGAAGGACAGAGAAACCCCTGACATTAAACCTTCCTGGCCTAGTCTACAGTGATGGCACCATGCCTCTTTTTAAGTAACCCAGGTAGCTTTTCCTCTTAGTGGAGAACAGATTTTTGTTGAAGTCTCAATACCCTTCCATCTGTTCCGCCCTCCTGTCACTCAAAGAAGCTTCAGGGTTCCACTGAACTCTCAGGATTTCTTTAGTACTCCATCACTTTCAAGAGCTAACCATCCTTACAAAATCCTTAGAATAGAGTCACTATTCACTCTCGGTAATCTTGTTTTTTTTTTTTTTTTATTTCAATTCCAAATCATAGAGGTTAGCTATTGTTGGTGAAGTCCAGAGATCTGACTTCTGACTATACCACTGCTTAGTAGAGGGACTTGGGACAAGTTTCTTGATCGGTTTGAATCTCAGTTTCCTCATCTGAAAAATTGGGGAATTAATAGTCTTTTAGGTATGAGATGAGGATTAAACGATGTCATTTGTGTAAAGTACCAGAATTATGATAGGTACTCAGTAAACGTTATTTGTAGACTGGGGGTAAGTATGAAGCTCAGTGGTAGACCACTTGCCTAAAATACACAAAGCCTTGGGTTTGATCCTCAGCACTGCAAAAATTAAAAAATAAAATAAAATGATATTTCTATTGTCAGGAGGTAAATTTGGGATTTTTTTTCCTCCTGTTTTCCCCATTCCTTTCTATTTCAGGGCAGAATCAGATCCATACGCTGATAGAGGAAAGACTATTGGGAATAAAACTGAGGATGAGGAAAAGATATTGGTTCTACAGAGGATTCTACGAAATAAATTTATCATAAAATGGCCTGATACTGTCAGCTTATCTGAACTGAGTCTTCCTGAGAAGATGGGAGCCACTTTCCAACTCTGAGATACTCTGAGATATGGGGAGTGTTTTGTGGTTTAAAAATCTTTGAATGTGGAGGGAAAGAAGTATTTTTTTAGAATTAAATTGCTTAGCTTTATGTCGAAAATGTAAGTATGGCAGGCAGCCAGGATAAGTCAGGACACCACATAGTTCACACCAAATGATTGGTTAAATAGAAGTTTCTAGACCACTGTTAGTTTGGCAAGGACTTCAGGCCTAATGTGATTTTCTTATAATAGAAGGAAGGAAGCTGATGACAGTCTCTGAAATGTCATATACATCTTTTTATTAATTCTACCATCAACTAAGAATTCGTTACTCCTGGACTTCTTTTAGAAGCAAATTATATAGGAATCATTTACTTGTACATCAGAAGTCCATTTGTTGCAAAATAATAACCGGTGAGCACTAATTTAATTCTATCCCTACTTCTCACCATATGGAATAAACAAATTACTCAAAGAGTGAATTGCTAATTCAAGCTAGGCTCAGTAACAGTTTTTTCCTCCCCAAAGTGTCCTGGGTACTTCCTGAATTTGTTCTGAGCTCTAGGTCCCTTTTTTCTTTCTCTGTAAAGGTGAAACCAATGCTCAGCTCCCACAAAGACCTTATTTGTTTCCCAGTTGATGAAAGAGATGTCTTGGAGGTCACATGGCAAGCTTTGAAGCTGAGAAAGTCTAAGAATCACAATTTTGAAAACACAATATGGGGACAATCTTCCACTATCTGGAGGAAAAAAATGGCAGTTTGATGGGTGCGTGTCTCTTTTAGTTAATGTTTAGAAATAAGGGTCTTAGAGGTCCATATGTGCTTCAAAGACAATGTGCCTAGGCATTGAAGGGGGTATGTGCTTTGCTGATACCTTAACTCAATAAAAGAAAATTATACACATGAAGGTTTGGGTTCCAGTACTCCTGTGCTTAAAGTGAGATCATGAAGGATAATTTCCTTCTGTCATGGATGTGAAAATGTTTGTATGGGTGGGCACACATGCATGTGTATATCTGTATGTGGAGCCAATAAAATATCTTCTAGGTATAATCTTATTTTCACATATACATATTTTTCTACATGGAACATAAGTCATGTAGAACATAAATCATGTTCATAAGCTGCAGGCACCTTTTGTCCAAAGGAATTCATTCCTACTGGGGGAATCCCCAACTCAGTGAGTTCTGAACAGCTCTATCTTGTCCTGGTCATCCCTTTTGTACTTTGTCCTGTCTTTACCACCTAAGGTCAGCTAACCCAGTTTGGTGTCCTGAAATTAAGCAGCCCATATACATAAAATACAGCAGCTCAGGACAGTGGTTAGGACTGCCTGGGTTCAAATCTTGACCCTGCCATTCATTAGCTGTGTGACTGGGCAAGCTTCTTAGTCCCTCTGAACCGTAGTTTCTGCTTGCCTAAAATGAGAACGAAACTCGACTTCATAAAGCATTAAATGAAGCACTTTAAATCTCTTAGAATTATGATAGAAGCATAGTGATAATTATAATTCAAATATATGTTACAGTATAATTGCATGAGTTCTTATAAGAGGGAGTCCGAAGGGTCAGAATCAGAGAGGGAAGTGTGAGAGTTCACTGAGGTGCAGCTGGTTTTGAAAATGGAAGGTTTACAGATGGTTTTGAAGATGCTACACTGCTGGTTTTGAAGACAGAAGAAGGAGAGAGAAGCTAAAAATTTTCAGGTGACTTCTAGAAATTGGAAAAGGTAAGGAATCAAATTCTCTCCTAGACCCTCCTGAAAAGAATGTAGCTTGGATGACATCTTGATTGGAGGACTTCTGACTTTCAGAACTTTAAGATAATGAAATTATTTAGGCCATTAAATTTGTGGTAGCAGGAAACTAATACATTTGGTATGTCAATGCTTATGCCAGGACTCAAATATAGGTCTGTCACATTAAACCTGTGTTCTTCACCACTCCTCTCTAGACTGCCTCTGAACTTGAAGGTAGTGTGCAGACTCTATTATTTATGTATTTATTATCTCCTAATTATTTGGGAGCTTGCATAGTCTGAGGTATGATTTACATAATTGGCAATCTCAGAAACTTTTTTTTAAAATTCTTCCTCTTTTTAGTGGACAGAATGCCTATATTTTATTTTTATGTGGTGCTGAGGATGGAACCCAGTGCCTCACACATGCTAAGCAAGTTCTCTGCCACTGAGCTACAGCCCCAGCCCCAGAAACCTTCTTTTTTAAAATAAACTGATTCCACTGGATAAAATTTCCTGAAGATGGAAGATAATACATTACTAAAGTATTTGTTTCTGACTCTCTCAAAAACTGAAGTTCACAGCCTACTGAATTGGAAGACTCCCACAGGGCACTGCAAATGCATGTGAGAACTAACTTCTACATAAAACAGAGTGGAATAACACGTGCTCTGAAGCCCTGTTTTGATACTTTGGTGTTAAGCACAATGCTATTAATATCACTACAGTGTAATGAGGCATAACTTCAATAGCTGGCAATCTCAGAAACTTTCAAATAGATATATCAAAAAGATAAAATATATTTGACAGGGCTGGGATTGTGGCTCAGGGGTAGAGCACTCGCCTAGCATGTGTGAGGCCCTGGGTTCCATCCTCAGCACCACATAAAAATAAATAAATAAAATAAATATATTGTGTCCAATTATAGCTAAAAAATGAATATTAAAAAATATATATTTGACTTATTGAATAAACTTTTCCTTTTTATTGGAATGTTTTTAAAACGATTCCCCACATTTCTAAACTCTCTCAAGAGCCATGCCATTCATTGGTTCATGACCACTTGAGCTTCATAAAAATTCATTTTGTAAATATTACACTAATTTTGCAGTTAAGATGTTTTATTAGGTGGCTGTGGCAAGATTGTGAATGTTTTTAAGGGTAGTTCTTTCCTTTAATATAAATAGAGGTCCCAAATGTAGGTATGCAAACCCCAAATAAAGGAGTGAGATTAATTTTTTTTTTAACTGTGGAAAATGTTCCCTCTAAAGTAACTATTCACCTACTAGTTCAAGTTTATGGATAAAATAGTTTAGATTGTGTAACTTGATAAATGCAAACCAAGGACTCTTGTTTTTCTTCTTGATCTTTAGCAAAGAGGCTTTCTGTGCTTTAACATATATCATATTTATTGGGAGATTATAGCAATGAGTTATTGTTGTAAATTTTATAGTATTATTTATGCTATAATATAATCATGCTCAAAATATCTATTGCCTAGCTATTTTCAGAGCAGTTGATACATGAATTTTCATATAAGATGTATTTACCTGCCATTTAAAAATCAAGGATGTAGCAATTATTTTAACTTACTTATCATCTAGGAATACAGTTTGAGAAGGCCAAAAAATTACAGATGAATTAAAGGGAATTTAGAATATTAATTGGGAAAAAATGGAAAGCATCCTTATTTTGACAACTTTAAGTTGTCATCATTGGATGACAAAAAGTTAATCCTAATGTAGAAGCAAGCATAAAGTAAAAAAAAGATAATTCAAGCACCTAAAAATTATAATAAAAATTTCTATGAGGCACAAAATGTTCTTTCAGTGCCTGTAAAGATAAAAAAAATTTTGATCATCTGATCTTTGAAAAAATATTTCCTATATTGTTTACTTTGTATTGATTTATATAAGAACTATACTCTTTAGGGATTTAAAAATTATAATGTTTCTGCACTGAGATATACTTTTAAGATTAAAAGACATTCTATTCAATATGAGTCTTTTTTCAGATAAAAATCTGCATGAATCAGACATACTCAACATCTAGGCTGAAAAAGAAAAAAACATAAACAAACAAACAAACAAACCCCCCCCCCAATAGTCTGCAGTCCCAGAACACCATTTTTCAGATTCCTACTTTAAAGAATTTTATGGATTGAATGATATGCCCCCTCCATTCTGATGCTGGAGTCCTTACACCTTGGAGTGTAACCTCATATGGAATAAGAATATTGGAAATGTAATTAAAGATGAGGTTTAAAGTGTTGCAACTTCAAAATGATTAGTGTCCTTTTAAAAAAGGAATATCTGGACATAGAGTAGGACATGCAGATAGGGAGACATACATGCAGACAAACACCATGTAAAAGTTGAAGCTATGTTGTCACAAATTATGGACTACCAGAAAGAAAGGAGAAGAGAGACCTGGAACAGGTCCTTCCCGATAACCCTTATGAGCATGGCCCTGCTGACACCATGATGTTGGGCTTCTAGCCTCCAGAACTGTGATAATTAGATTCTGTTGTTAACCTACTCAGATTGTGGTACTTTGTCACAGCAGCCCTAGGAAGCTAGTATAGAGGACAATGCTGTATATATTGTTATTGCAAGAAATTAGACCTTCTTTTGATGTTTTCCCTCTAATATTTTGTAGGTCTCTCTTTAATGTTAGAAAACCAAAGTGAAAAGTAGCTTTTGATTCATATCTTAAATTGCCGTGTGTGTGTGTGTGTGTGTGTGTGTGTGTGTGTGTGTGTGTGTATGTGTGTGGTGTGTGTGTGTTGGGGGGCATCCTTCCTAAGTGATTTTGTTTTCTCATCCTTGAGAATTAGAAAATGAAGAGCAACTTCTTAGTGGATCCAGTTCTCATGGATCTGCCTGCAGTTATATACAAAAATTTGTATTTTCTGGAATAGTTTTGCAGTTTTGGGAGGCTGAGTTCCAGTTTTATAAATCAGGAAGCTGAATCTGATTTGATAAAATAAGAACTTAATTTCCTGTCTAGAATATACCAAGTATTATTTTCTTAATTACTCAAAGTGATAGTTGAATTTAGAAAATGATTGCTTTCATGTGATATTACAAAAAATAATGCAATTGGAAAGGGAAGTGTCAGGAATACTGTTTTCACCTGATATCTAACAGGAATAGTCGTATCAGATACACAGTATTAATGACTTTCATATGTTGCTTTGCTTAATCTTCTCAGGTCACTTATGAGATACAGATCTTACAATTGTTAGAGAAGGAAACTGAGTCTTAGCTATTTCTAGAGAGATGAGGAACCTTATTAGCTTTCCCACAGTTACAGAGTTTTAGGCTGTATTCCCACATAAGGCACTTGTAACATTAGTTCCTCTTATTGTTGTAATTTTTAGCATTTTGGTAGAATCTCAAATTCCTTCTTCTCCGATTTCCTTCACTTTGAAATATAATCAAAATGCATATGCCACCAGCAGAGGCTGTGATGGCACATGAAATAAATTAAACAAGAGAGCATGTGATTATTGTCTTTTTCCTTTAAATTCTGTACTATACAGTCAACATAATCTTTGATTCTAAACATTATTTTTTTTTCATTCTTCTTTGAATGACATACCTTTAACTGTGTATTTCGACCAGATGAAGTTAGTGCAAAAATCTGCCTCTGCTAAAGAAGTGTCATTCATGCCAGGGGCTGCCTTCATTCTTTGGGTTGAGACTTTGAAGTGCCTGTTCCTACGTGTGCCAGGCACCGAGCAGATGATAGTTTACTCGTTGAGTATATTTAATTCCAGAAGAATGTACAGACAGATGGGAATATTCAAATAATTTGTAAAAGGGAGAAAGGAACACATTTGCCAGAAAATGAAACTGACTTTCTACTGTCCTCTGGTTGTAGGACATTTTAATTGTCATTTGAAGCCACTTGGAAAGACTACTCCATTTATATTTTACTGCAATATTTCCAGAGATAATTGGGCCATCAACCAGAACTTACTTTGAGACAGATGCTTTTGTTTGAATGAGATGCAACTTGAAATGCAAAGATGTAAATGTAAAATGACACATAGAAAAATTAATTGCTAACAGTGGTACACTTATAGTCAGCAAAATTATTTTGGGTGATATGCATTGTAGTTTCTTACATAATAAAAAGTGATTTACTAGTTGTGCTGAGTAGTACATGTTCAAAAGTTTCATTTGGTTGCAAACATCATTCCTGACTTAAAATGCCTAGAAGGAAAAAAATGTGCATTTGACTATAGTTAAAACAAACTCTAACTGAGGCACAGTTAAAAGTGAAAAATTTACCAGCTGTATTGGACGTTACTGGCCTTGCAATTGCCTCCGATTTGGTTTCACAGAGAAAGTCATCGATGGAGGGGCTCAGGAGGGGTCTGCTTTCTTGTTGCTCATTCACCAGCTGAGAACAAATGAACACAGGTGTCAAAGGGCTTTGTTAAACTGCAGAATCAGATGAATTAAAATGCAGCCTTGCAACAAAATGGGAATAGCAAACCTATCAAAAAATAAAAACATACATAAATAAATAATGGGGTGGGAGCAAGAAAGAAAAAAATACTAAAGGGTGGGAATGAGTCTTTTAGCATTATCAATGTATTTCTGATGCAGCCGAGTTTGATATTTAAAGCTTAGGACTGTATTTCTCTCCCTCTTGCAGTAGTTTTAGAATTATCCTCTAATTTTAATATGTGGAAAATGACACTTATTGAATTACAGAGCCAATTCTCTTCCTCGCTTGGACAGAATGCTCCTACTGAGATCTGAAGCGGCGGCTGCAGACTCTGAGGTGACAAGCTCTGGTAAGGGCTGGTTAGTTGGTGTCTGTATGGTACAAACTCATGGATCAATGTGTATGGATGAACATTCTCCTTTCCTCCCTCTTTAAAAAAGGTTTAGTCACCTAAAACACACCCTGAACATTTCCTCGGAATACTTTTGTAGTATAAAACAAATGCTATTTAAAGAGATAGAAGATAGTACATTAACCATATAGATATATAGTTTATGTTTGTGAAAATCTATTTGTAAAATAGATTCCTGTAAATCCAATCATATTTTTTCCATTAGCTTATTCTATAACTTCTGCAATCTTTCAGGTAGATTTTTAGTGGGTACTTAGTTATCAGTGTCAGCCCACTATTTACTTTCAGTTATTCTGCTCCTCTTTGAACTTAGACTTTCTCTGGTTAAGGGGGAAATATGTTATGATACATAATCCATGAATCCCTAAATTAACTGGCTTCATTTTTCAGGAGTGGCAGAGATATTTAGTTTTCTATTTGTCAGTGGAAAAGATGTGCATCAAAGTCTCTAGAATTCACTTGTAGAGAAATATCAAAATATTTTGGGATTCTACTCACTTCATTTCATTGTCTCTTTGGCATAGTGAATGGTATTCTAGTTTAGAGCTGTTGGAAGATGCAAGGGACCTCAATATTAACACATATGGAGAGAAAAGTTACAATTCTCTTATTTCTAAAAGAGCAATATGGAAGTATTTTGAGGTCATTCAGACCACAAACCTTTCAAACTGTAATATATTTCATTCTATTATTTAAACATAGGTAAATATCAGATCTCCATTAGAGCTCAAATTTTTGATATAGAGTGGGAAATCTGTTTTTTGTACATATTAATTTGTGAATGTTATTGAGAGATAGCATTGAGAATGCCCTTGTCCTTTTAGTTGCCAAGTTACAGTGACAGATATTTCTTCAATTTTTGTTTAAGTGTCTAGAATCTCACAAATTTTACTTGGAACGAAGTTTTCCAAGATCTGCTTGGGTTTTAAATTTATTATTATTATTATTTTTGGACCTGCCTTTAAAATGGGAATAAAACTCTGAATCTTTGCAGTTTGCTTTCTGAATTTGAATGATCTTGGGTACCACCCATCTTCTCCATATTGAAATGTTGAGGGGTTATGAGACTCCCATGCTTATGAGATAAAATACACTTGGGTTTTTGTAAATACCACAGTATATTTGAATTTAGGAGTTACTATAATATTTTTCTGGCATAAAACTAAATTTTATTTTTGGTAAGTATAGTTGAAAGCATAGGTATAGAATATAACATACTAGAAAATGAAGAGATGAGTAAATTTCAGTGATTCTGTGAATTCTTGTAATTGGTGATTAGTGTCCCAGAATCTGTCTCTCATTTTTAGGTAGTAAACTGTAGGTATGTATTAGTTCCCAAGGGAACCACACATTAATGCATATATCCTGGTAAAATTTACTCTTTAAACCATATGTGCTTAGTGCAACAAACCCTTCTAGTGTGGTACCACTACAGTGATATGGTCCTGATTTGCAATGTCAAGTGGGATTTGAATTCTGCTGTGTCATAATCATTCATGGAAGATAAACACCACCATCAAATATGGCACCACACTACTCATGCAATTTATTTTAATAGGCTTGCACTTAATGGAACAGTGCATTCTGATTACTGGCCTCTGGTACTAGGTCTTACTGACCCAGTGGCTAAAGTAAATAAGGCACAAAGAATACACTGTTGACTCAGTCAACACACCTGTAACTTAAAAAGGTATGAAAAAGTATGATGTCATAACTATCTCTTTGATAACCATTATTTCTCTGATGAAAAATATAATTTCATTAACAGATAACTAATAATAACTGTGTCCTTTTAGTCATGATTTTGAAAATACAGGTTGAGTATCTCTTCTTTGAAATCAGAAGTGTTTCAGATTTCTGATCTTTTTGGAATATTTACATATATAGGTTGTGTGTATGTGTTTATATATATTATATTTATATATGCATATATACATATATACACATATATACATAATATATATATAATGAGATGTCTTAGGGATGAGACTCAAGTCTAAATACAAAATGCATTTATGTTTCACATATACCTCATGCACATAGGCTGAAGATAATTTTGTACAGTGCCTCTGTTTTGATTGTAACTGGTCATGAGGTTAAATATGAAATTTTCCATTTGTGGCATCATGTTGATTCTCCAAAAGTTTTGGATTTTGGCATTTCAAATTTCAGATTTTTGGGTTAAGGATACTCAACCTATATCGATCTTAATGTAGATAAATATAAATGACATTACATCAAAGTTTCCCTTGTACTTTTTGTTTACAAAAAAAGGACAAAGAATTTATCCCTAAATCACAACTCTGTGCAGGAATAGGTGTGAATTACTTGTAGTTTTAGAAAATTAGGGTGTTTGGTTTCTGATACTTTTAATTCCAAATGCTGAAAAACTATATTCTGATAGAATTCTAGAAAGTGAGAATTTTGTCCACATACACATCCAAATGGAAAAACAAGGAAAGGACGCAAATCAATGAGAGGGCTATCCTTTTATATGAGTCTACTTTGTCAAAGGAAATAGGAATTAAAAAGAGTTTCTCATTCAACTTTCAGACATATTTTCTGGAGAAAACATCTCTAGCTCTCCCAGAACTTATTCAGCATAGGAAGAAAGAACTACCAGAAGGGAGGTTGTTCAGAGAGACCCCAAAGAGCCTCTCTAGTTTTCTAGACCTCTGCCTTGAGGCCAGTGTCTCTTCCATACCTGCTGACCATACTGCACAACTGGACTGTTGGGAGCATATAATGGTCCACCTCCCACCACTGTGGCGCTCCTATGGCTCTACTCCACCAATATAAACCAAAGAGAAAGAACAAACTACTTTCTGAGTCATTTCCAAGCTGGAGCACAGCTTAGCTGTTGGGAAATGCTCCGTTTGGAGTATGAGATGACCATGGCGCTCTCAGGTGAAGAGGATGAGAGGCGCCATGATGGAGAGCATGGAAAGGTAATTGAAACTGAACAGAAAGAGTTTTGGTTTTGATGGAGATGTGGAAGGTGAAACAAGAGATATTGCAAAGATAAAGAGATCTTTTAAGAACAGAGGTCAGAGATAACTAGATCTTATTTTTATTTACATCCTTCTCATCTTCAATATAATGCCTGCATGCAAAAGGGGTTCAATAAATGGCTGCCAAATGAGGTAGCGACTTGGCACAAGTTGAAAATATAAAATATCCATCTCAAACAGTTCAATTAAATTGTATCTTCAGCTGCATGGATTTAAGACTATTTTAGTTGTAGTAAATACTATTTTATTTTTATTTGTACAGATATTGTACAAATTTTAATAGTTTTTTTCTATGCCCCCTCCTCATTTTTAAACAGATTTATGGTTCTTCATTTGGTGCATTGAGAAATAATAAATCTTTTAGGTCATGAAGGAAATTTCCAAACTGAACTGAATTCTTCAAGTGATCCCTCTGAACTTCACTTCCAAGTTTTATGTCATTTATTTTTTTTTATTCCTTAATAAGATGAGATTTATTGACTTGCTTTTGGAATGACTTCCTTTAGTTTGAAAATGCTTTATGAAATTCCCTCATTTCATCCTTGAGTACAGAGTACATTGGTGTCATAAAAATAATAAATCTGAGGTTTTTAATCCTTTTTGAATTGTAGTGACTACAATTTTGGTCTAATCAGATTATCACAGCTGAGTTAAAAAAGACTCACTTTGTTAGTTGCTAAGGCTTTTGTCTCAGACTGTTTACATTTAAAAATGTTCATCTTTTATCTGCTCTGAATTCTTCTTAATATTTGAATCAGTGCAGAAATCCTTCTAGGGCTGGGGGTGTAGTTTAGTGATTTAACATTTGCTTATCATATGCAAAGCCTGGGGTTCAATCCCTAGCACAATGGAGAACAACAGAAATGGCAAAAGACCCTTCTCATGGTGGCAGATCCTTATTCTCTTTCAGGACCCCATTTAATGGACACATCGTCCAGGAACCTTTTTCAGCGCCAGGAAGTGAGGGACTTTTAAAAGCATCTCCATGTTCCTGTGATTTACTTTTCATTAGGCTGTAAGTTCCTTGAGAAGAGAGACTTTATTCAATTATATTTTTCATCCCACAGTAGCAGATTAATAATGCTGAATGATTTTACACAGTCTAACTGAATAGTAAACTGTACAAAAGAATGATTACATGGACATCCTAAATTTCCAACTGGGTTTGAGCAATTCACAGAGAGGTCAGTTGTCCTTAGAAACATTTAGCAATTTTCTCAAAGGTATTAACTACACATCTAAGTCTATTTCCTCCCAATGTCACATTTTTTAAATGTTTGGAAATCTAGTGGTACCTAAAGGAACATTTCCAAATGCAAGTCTTTTACAACGGATGTTAAGTCTTCTACCAAGAAGTCAGGAATGCCAAGAGGGAATGCCTGATGAGAAAAATGGAAATGAAGGCCAAAGCCTGCCCTGCACCATCCAGCACCTGGGAGAAGGACCTGGGCCAATGTGAACGGGAGGAAGCTTGAAACTTCAAAACTTAACCAGACTACCTCCCTAGAGATTTTAAATCAAAGATTCAAATCTGGAGCGTTTGAGGGAAAGCAGTATTTAGATAGATGAGACCTTGCATGCAGGCTTTTTTTTTTTTTTTTTTAAATCAATCAGGAATCAAAAGACTATTGAGTCTTTATACCTTCCTTGCAATCAAATAGGCAATCAAATGACTTCAACTGAAGCATGACTTACACAGACTTGTCAGTTGATGTGGAATATTATTAGTCACAATACACATGTAGACAATATCATCCTGCACTAATGGATTATTGTCTTTCTTAAAATTTTATCTGAAAACACATTTGTCTTAGTTAACTTGGATTACTCTAGTTTAAATTTTAAAAAATTAATTATGTGATTTAAGCTCTAGAGGGCTATTTAACCAAGATGAAAAGAAATTGTTTTACTTCTAAATGCTATCTGTTATGTTTATATTGCTTATTTTTTTGACTTAAATCTAAGTTTATTTATCTTTAAAGAGATATATCGCATAGCTCTTCCATTAAAAATATAGAGCAAAAGATTTATGATAATGTATCAAAAAGCAAGATACATTTTAGATGCTGAAATAATATAAAGGATAATAATCCACAATTCCATAAATTATCTTTCAGATTAATAATCTTCAACTATTATTTTAAAGTAGCATTCTGTTTTTATATTTAAGCATTTTAGTACTTAAAGAATAATTTAAAATATTAAAACATTGGAACTAAGTTAAAAACAACTGACAAATATCTTTATGCTGGGGATTGAAGCCAGGGCTCTCTACACATGATAAGTAAATGCTCATATTTGAATGGTGATTTTAAAAATTTGTAATAATAATTTCTTTTATGATAATGATATCTTTTATCTCATTTACATGATAGAAAAACTTAAGCTATTTTGTTTCTACATGAACAAAACACAAATATGCTTGGGTATATCATTGTACATTTGAAAAATTCCTTTATCATATGTGACATTGTTGATTTAAAGTGTCATTTGTTAGGAAGGTTTTCATTCATCATTTTATAATTGAACTACTTGCTTATGATCTTATTAGTCTTATTCAAGTTCAGATATTTGTACAATGCACATCAAAATAGTGACTATATTGTGAGAGATTCACTAACATCAAACTAAGTTAACTAATTCAATCTATTAAAAAGACAACTAAATTGTTACCATGCATTCCATAAACATTCGGACTTTTAGAGGTCTGCTATGGTAATCTGGTGTTTGACATAAGTTTCTATGAGCTGATGGTACTAATGGCCTGCCCCCACTTTAGTTTTCATGTCGAAAGTCCCAGTGGCTCTTCTTGTAAAGGGAAACCATGTGATAACTTTCAACTCTTTGACTTCAACTAAATGTCAATAAACTGACAATTACAAACATTTTCCAGACAGGGTAGTTAGACTTATAAAATGAGTCTATTTGTAGGGAAACAAACAAATTATCATTTATGATTTGGGTAGTAATAACACCTGGGTCAGGCAGGAGAACATAATTAAGGCAATTGTTTTAAGTTGATAATAGAAACAGAAACAAAGTCATGTTTAGAAGCCTTGAGATTGTTCTTCCAGTCAAGGACATTATCTTTTTTTTTAATCAGATACAATGAATAAATAAATAAATAGTGATGTGTAAAGAGTGGGAACACATAGGGGGGAAAAAAAAGGTTAAGTGTGCAATTAAAAAAAAAATTTCTCCACCAGAATAGACCTGGAACACAGTTCTAAGACACTGTACAGTGTCTGGAAAAATGAGTCAGATGTATTTTGCTAAAAAACATATACAGGAGATATGGTTGAAATGAAAATTTCTCAAGGTTCCTTATGATAGAAAAATACTTGCTAAAGTCATTTCACTCTCATAAAGATAATGGATTTTTTAGTATGATACAGTCTTTTGGCACACAATTTTCTATTCTCAAATTGGATTTGTTATACTATTACATTTTAAAGCAATGCTGCTTATTAGAAATATAATGGAAGACTTGTAATTTAAAAATTTCTAGTAGCCATTTTTAAAAAAGTGAAAAAACCCAAGTGAAATTAATAATATATTTTTTGACCCAATATGACCAAAAAATACTATCATTTTAACATGTGGCCAATATGAAAATTATTAAAGCAGTAGTTTGCACACATTTTTTTTGAATCAGGTCTTCAAAATCTGTCCATTCTATTCTTATAGCGTATCTCAATTTTAGAAGCTGAAAGTGCCCAGTGCCTATGTGTGACTAGCAGCTACGGTATTGGACAGTACCGATCTAAAGAGGCTTTTCCCACACAAACTGGGTGATTCTGGCTTTTCTCTACAAAACTTTCATCGATGCACACTTGTTTACATACTGTTAGTGTCAATCCAGGACAGCATGACCTTGAGCTTGTTTGTTAATTCAGAATTAATAATGACATTAAACAAAAAAGGGCAAATTTCAAGGAGTCAGCACTTTCTAAGTTCTGATCATCTGGCCAACTCTACTTTTCTCTTCAGTTTGTTCAATGTACTATGGATGGCTTCACTGGAGTATGTTTCGCTAAGTCTCTGTTCAAGTTGTGGAACATACCACGAGAATTCCATCGATTAAAAAATGTTGGAATATGGGACTATTATACACTTACAATCTGTTGAGTGACGTTATTAAACAAGGCAAGGCAGTCAGTGTTTCAGGGACTTACTTTTTCTTTTATCTATTATGAAATAGTACTTGTCCCAAAGACGGTATTGAAAGAGTAGCCTTTAGCATTGAACATATCTGGAATCTATGATGTGAGAGATTGGTATCGACATACCAGTGATGGAATGGGTCGATGTATTCAGCAGAATGTAGCACTATGTCATCAAGGGCTTTACAGGAGACACTGGGACAAACATGTTGAGACACTGGCACATTCACACAGGGTAACGAGTAAGAAGGTGGTATGGTACACGCACTGAATGCTGTGGTTGCCATGGGAAGTACTCACTTTTTCAGATCATTCTGCTTCTTTTGGATTTGTGCACGCCACTGGCGCATGGCAGGGAAGAAGCCACTTGTGTATAGTGGAACAAGTATATCAACTAATAAAACTGCATTTGACTGAGAAATAATTGTATCACAGCTGTCACTGAATTAATTCCGTAAAATCAACAACACAACAGGTGCATTAAATTTTATGAATCAGAATTCTCCATTTGCTGATTCATAAGCTGGCCAGTATGCAACAAGAATATGATGCATCCAAGAAAGCATTATGTAATCTTCATGCAGAAAAACTGTAACTAGTATCTTAGAAACAGTTAATGCAACATTAGACAGGGATTAAAGAAGGAACTTGGTACACACAAGTATTCTGATTATGACAGGATGATAAGAATCATGATTTCTTTTTTAAGTTAAAAATCCAAGATATTATTTTACATTAAATTTTAAATTCAAGCCTAAATTATAATAACAATCTTAAATATTTGGAAATGATTTCTTGAAAATACATAGCAAAATAGTTTGAGGATGGGAGCCTGTCTTAAATTGTGATGTCCTGAGATGACATGTGGTAGCCTTGTTGTACCAACATTGGTACCTAGATGTGCATGGCTCTGCTATTCACTAAAACCTCCAGATAATTCTCACTCCCCAATTATTCACCTGAGAAACTATGGACTGAATATTTTGGATATGGGATTCACAGAGGTCTGTTTCTTATAGGTGAGAGATCAGTGTAAAACTGTATATGCTCTACTATATAAATTAAGAATGGAGAACTTGGTAAATATGAAGCAAATTTCATTTCAATTACTATTATGTGTCACTGGGAAGAAGAATCTCTTCTTTGTGAATTAAAAAAAATCCCTGAGAATCTAAAATTTATCCCAAAGTCCTGGGAATCTTTAATAACTTTAAAAATTATTCAATTTCAATGTTCTATGTTATAATTTTTGTTACTTACAACATAGTACTTAGAATAAAATAAAACCACACATGTTGGCAGCAGCTGGAGATAAGATCTGCTGATATTCTAAAAATAAGTTGCTATAATTTAGCTTTTGATATAAATGCCTTTCATGCGGACTGTAAATGGACATTTTTCTAATTCTAGGCATGTGCATATAATCGGAACTGAATCACTGCATTTACTATTGCATTATGGAAAAAATGAAATGTTTAAAATAACAATCTAATCTAAATTATAAGATAAATGCAAGTAAAAATATTTTTCATTTAAGAATTTAAAACTGGTAGTTCCACAGAGTGGTGATGAGTATATTATACATATTTATGTAGATTTTACAGGGTGTTTCAAAAGTCCCTGAGCACATACAGGATTCACTGTCTCAGTGTGTTTTTGCATACAAATGCAAACTTTTTTTCTATACTTGTTATAATAAATGCTGAAAATGGCCCTCATGTGCTTATAATAGAGAAGGTATTTTTTTGTTTTCAAGATCACTAAGTAAAAGAAGGGTCACAAATGCCATTTTCTGCTCGGGGACTCAGGGACTTCCGGCTCATTCCTGTAAATTAGGTATCCACATAAATATGTATAGACAAATATGTAGTATGCATAGTCACAACATAAATATATTTAACATTTAAGAAAATTTAGGTATTCTACTGGTAAACTGACATATGTATACAATATAACTGTATTTATTCATAGGAATTTGATTTTTTTGGTTGTTCAAATGTACTGTTATCTTAATTATTTCTTTCCCAAAGTGATTCACAAGACTCCTTTTAAAGAAGCAACATGTTTTACTTGCATATCCATTTTTTAAACTAAAGTTGAAAATTAATATCCATGAATAAATAACTAAATTTTTAAAGCAATTTTGATTTTCATTTATATTGTACAGTTGTTTCATTGAAACTGTCCCTTTAAAAAATTGGTTCAAGAGTTAATTTTTTTTTTCTTTTCTCTAGTTAGTGATCACATTGTCTGATATATTGACATATGTCAGCTTCCTACAGGAGCCCTATGGGTCTGCCCACCTGTGATGTCATAGTAAGGAGGGGCTTTTCTTCAGCAGACTCCTCCCTCGGTATCTCCTTCATCACCATGGCAACAGCCTTATCTGCCGCCCTAGAGCCTTTTCCCTACAACAGTGAAATCAACAATGACTTGTGTCAGGAGAAATCTTTAACTTATTATTTATTACAAGATATTCTAATGTTTAAAGAGCAATCCAACATAAATTGAAGAGATAGGCTGCTGCCAGTGCATCTTGAAGCTTTTGGCTGAGGAGAAAACACACAAAATCTGAAAAAAGATGGTTTGTGAACTTTTAGTTAGCTACTTTTTCACCTTTACAACTGGCATATTATATTTAATTTTAACATAGTATTTTATATGTATAATATATGAAAGGCAATTAACATGATATGAATGTATTTTTATAATATCAATTTTAAAACACTATGGCTTGCCTATTATGTTCATTTAAAATTATTACTCTATGACCCTTGAATATTTTGAGTGATAGGAATTTGGGATAGGGATTAGGATGAGGATCTGATTCTCACAGAGGACTTTTGCTAATTGGTCTTTGGAGTTTTTTTTTTTTTTAAGTGAATTGGGCATAAAAAGAGTAGACAAAAATCTCTAAAATTTTCAGTGACTTGACATATCATAAATTTACCCATCTTGTTTGATGGAGATAGTATGAACTTGGTAAAAAAAATATATATTTTTTTCTTTTTGCAATTTTCAATGTTTTTGAGGTGGAGGAATTTTAGTAGAATTTTAGAAATACCTTTCATTTGGAGAACCCTGTAAATTCAGAAGGAATAGATGATTAAAGCACTAATCTATCTACATCTACCTGTATCTGTCTATTATTTTCTACTTATCTCATGTATGTGGTAGGGTATGCTGGCTCTTGCTGTCTTAAATTTACCAGATTATGAAATTTTTGAGAGTAAATGTGACATAATGGAAACAAAACAGAACACCTTCTTGACCCCATTAGAAACATACTATGTAAAAATTAAATAATTTTTAAATATTTTGAAAACAAAAAAACTTGCATTTTTCTCAGGTCACTGGGCAGAGCCTCACTAGAGAAACTCATTTAAGAACACATAGGTACAGCTGTATTGTAAATGTACTTAAAAAATACAAATGTAACATACAGAGATACCATAGGCAAAGAAATAAAAACAGATTGTGATGTGTCATCTGGAAAGAGAATTAAAAACAGGGGTCAATATTAACTTCAGAGCCTGATAAACCTGGATAGTTTCTATGCAATGAAAAAGAGCAGAATGACATAATTATCTTGAGCTTCCCAAGGGCTTTAAGAACTTGGAAGGAAGGTACATTCTGGGGAGCACAGCAGTATCCCTTTTGTCAGGCATTGACTTTCTAACTTTCTAAACTGTAGCCGGGAGCAGCTTTTATTATGAGAACAAAGAGAATTTCTCTTTTTTTGTAGTTAATAGACCTCAAATGTGTGTGTTTGTTTACAATGCTATAAGTTTGTTTCTTTGCTTTATTTTGACTTTAGCATTACTGAATGATAAGATGGGATATCAAATGCTAGAGATTTTATTTAGCAGATACATCAGTAGCAATTTTCATATGTGTTCTGAAAATGTTATATGGCTAACAATCCTTAGAATATCTGATTTCTGGGAAAATAAAGGGAATCATAATGATTTATTGTATAGCAAATTAGGGTGCATATTGATTGTAGGTTTCTTCTTTAATGAGGCAATGTGAATTTTCTAAAATAGAGGTGTAAACAATTCTGGGAAAAGATTTATTATGGTACTATGAATGTTAAAACATTTTTTTCAAATATAAAAATTATCTGGTTAAAACATTATACCCTATAAGATTAGTATACCTTTATAAGCTACACTCATTTTACATACTAAATGTGGTTCATAACAAATATTTTTTCAGTTTTTTTCCAAAAGAGCAAAATCACATGTGAGGAAGTCTTTCCATGCTCCAAGAAGTTCTCATAATATAGCAATAAAAAGTGGCATGCTTATATTTATATTTAAATTCCTACTATACTTAAAAGAACAAATCTAATATTACAAGATATAATTCTAAGAAATAATAATTCAGACTCTTTTCTTGGGCCAAGAAAAAAATGTCAATTGATAAGCATCTCAAAAAATTTCAATTTTTCAATACACCATTTATTTGAAATGCTACCAATCCATACACTATATAGAGATACTTTTTTACATATGCAACTATAATAGCTAAAATTAGCAACGGACATGCCATTTCACTAAAACAAAAACAAAAACAAAACAAAAATTAGTCCTTTCATGCTGAACTCTAGAACAAAGCAGTGGTCAGCTAGAAAGGATGTATAATAAACACATGCGGTGCTTTTTATTTCTTGCAGAAAAAACCCACCAAAGCCAGGGTCAGGTCACTTTTTTGAAGACAGTGCCACTTTTTCTTCAAGGTTACACCTACTACCTGAAAAGAGTCATGACACCCATGTTAGTGCCTGCTAGCAACTTTTTCTGTACAGCCTTTTGGCTTTTGAGATATATCCCACGAGCCTCACTAGTGTGATACAGCCTTGAGATCAGAAAGGGAAGGTCCACCACAATGACATCTCCATGGCTCCAGATACAGTGTCTAAGGCACTGCCAACTCAAGGGAAGACACATATCAACAAGATCTCTCCTGCATCCTAGCACCATCTCCACCTGCTATTGTAACATCAAGTTGTGGTTATTTTTGATTTCTCCATTTATCTTGTGGGATAATACTTCTAGAATTCAGAATGTGGCTGATAATTGATTCAGCAATTCATGAAACTATTATAATTTGCTTATCAGCAACTCTGCAGGACTGAGTCTGTCATTTTTTTCTAATATGACCATACCATTTTTTTTCTTTTTTGAAGTCAGTGGCTTAAAATTAAAAGAAGTATATATACATAATTATTCAGTCTTCAAACCCAATTTTCTAAATAAAGCTGTATGAAAGGTTCAATATTGATCTATTATCACTGGAAACACACCCAATCCATATAAGGGGCTTATATACTTAAGATCACATTAGGATTGTATGCCTCTAGATCATTCTTGGAAAGAACAGCAAAGAATCATGAAACTTCAGAAGTTGTTTACCACTTGGTGACATCCTCTAGTGATAATTTCAGCCTACTTCTTTTCCAATAACATATGAAAATCACGTCTTCCCACTTTTGGGTTGAATTTCTTGAGATATTTTTGACTGTTTAGAAAACAATATTAGCATAAGGGGAGACTTATTTTTCATGATGCTTAGCTGTTGAAAATTCTTTGCTATTTCTCTGTTTCTCTTAGCATTTGTTTCTTCACCAATGAATCATAAAATGATAGCCTTTCTAATGAATAACTATTAAGAATAGTCTTGTTTTTTCCTATTATAAAAACAGGCAAAAATGAATGCAATGAAGGGAATATAGCAAGTGATATTATTTATTAAAAAATTCAAATTTTGACCCACTTGTTTTCTTTTTGTTAATGTGCAACAGAAGATACAGATTACAACATACTGGATGTCATAGGATCTGTTCAGGCTGCATACCAGGCTGTGGAGCCACCAGATGTCTTTAGATGAACTGGTGTTGGCTGCAGTCCTGTCTCACAGAGAAGGGAATTAAACTATTTTGAGATGCTACCATGTGCTGGGCATTCTGTTAGACGTCTGACTTAATTTCACTTGTTTGATCTCTTGGTATTTCTGAGGTATATAGTATCTTCCACAGATAGCTGAGGACATTGAAGCTCAATGCTTGTGTGGTTTGGCTAAGGCTCCCCCCCCCAAAAAAAAAAAGTCTGTGATGGAGGCAGGAGGAGATTCCAGACTGGCCTCCCAGGCCTGCCTGCTTCCTTCTCTACTACATGGGTGCTATTTGTTCATCTGGTTGAAGGAGGCTGGAGAGCTCTCCCTCATGTTCTCCACTGACTGTCATGAATATTATTGTTTTTGATATTAAAGTACAGGTGGCACTCATTTCTCAGTACAATCACTTATACTGGTTATGGCTATAAGAAAAAAATATGTTTTTTGATGATGGGGATTGGAACCCAGGGCCCCCCAGCACACTCGGTGAGTGCTATACCAATGAGTTATAGCTCCAGCATCCTCAGATGATGATCAATATTGAGATGTGTTTTCCTCCTCTATTCTGGAAGAATCAACCATCCACAATTTCACTCAGGATCACATTCCTAACAAAATGCTTCTGTTTCTTTTTCTCTTCACAGAAAACGAATCTAAGTATTTCATGTATTCAAATTTTTTACTTTATGGACCTTAACAGGCTTAATAAGCTCTAGCTTCATCTAATTCTTGCTAAACAGGAACTAAATGCCACTATGCCATCTTTACCAAGATTGTTTGAGTTCTATTTTGGATGCATGAAATACTTAAAGAATGCAATTCCACAGTTACAGTTCATTTGTAATCAATTTCCAAGTTGCCAATTCTATTATCACTACCATGGAGTTTGTAATTTAAAAATTATGAATATTATCTATCAACAACAATCGAGACTATTTATTGGAGATATTAAGCAAAATAAATGAAAAAAATATTAAAATAGGAAGAGAGTAAATGACTATAATATTAAATAAGTTTGCTTACCTAAAACTAGTATATGGATTTTAAAAACAGTCTTTCTCTTGTTCTGATTATAATAATCAAAAACAAGAACATATTGTTGCCAAAAATTGAGTAAAAATAGAAATAGGAAAAATAAAAATAGTATCTCTGATTTTTTCATGCATTTTTCCAAAGTTTTATATTTTATTTTTACAATGTTGGAAATTAACTAGTATTTTTAGGATGAATGTTTTAAGGATAGACATAATACCTTCAAGCTTATAAGTATAAATCTATTGCATATATTTCTTCATATACATATAATACATGTAAATGAATACAAAATATATCTACATAATTTTAGAAATACTTTGAAATGAAATATTCAGTTTCACATATGCTAAAAATTATAGGTCTCACAAATCAGCTCCCTGAACTTAAGCACCTGCATGAAACTGGCCATGAAAAGACTAGCAGTTCTAATGGCTTTTCTCATGCATATGTGCAGAGACAGGCTAACATTATTTCACTTGGGAAGGTGAAGTGTCAAGAGAGCTTGATAAGTGTCAAGCTCTCTTTAAACTCCCAACATGGAAAAGGTCAGGTAATGTTTTCCAGTGGCTTCTGCCTACCTTTTGGTGTCCTTTCCCAGTTCGGTGTGCTTCTGTAGATTTTTTCCAACATAGAGTAGGGTTCAGCACGTGCTGGCTCTATCTTAACTCACCCCCAACCCGGACAGAGTGTTTTGTTCATTTTTAAAGTGGTAGAAATAGAACTACATCTGGGCATATTGGTTCTTCTTTCTAAACATCTTGAAGGAAGTGCCATCTAGTTGTAAATAACTGGGAAGCATGGACAGAATTCTATTCTTTTAATCAGAGATTCAAAGGTGAATTTCACAACTCATAATAAATTCCCCATGGGTTCAGTGATCTGTGGCTGGAAATAATGTGATTTCCTATTCCCTAATAAGAATAGTCAAGTCACAGCAAATAAATTGGTGACTATTTATTTGCAATAATGGCAAATACATTTAAGAGGAATTTAAGAGGTGGGCTCCCCATTCACCATCTATTTCTCCCTTACTGTGTCTTTATCCCCTCCATCCAGCTTTGTATTTTTCAGACCCAGGTGACCCTGGTGTATACTTCTTCAAGCCATAAACTTCTCTGGGAAGTCTTCTGAGATCAATGAGGAGTGACTCTAATTATCTTCTATTATACAACTTCTGTGCCTTCGGTTTGTGTTATGTGTTAATTGGCACTTTTTTTTTGTTTTGTTTTGCCCTTCTGGAAGGACTATAGATGGATGGGGTGGAGAGCAGATGGCAGAAATAGACAGATAACAATTTCTATGGTGTTTGACAATAAGCCTTCACCCATAAAAACCACTGGAATTTCAAGGCTACCTGTACAGATTTACTTTCCTTGGTCTGAATTCTTGGTGCTGGGTGAAAATCTGACTTTCACTGGCTCTGTGAATTTTTGCCTTCATGGGCCATTCCTCTATAAAAAAAATCCAGAGCATTTAGGGACAAGGCAGAAAGCCCCTGAGTATAGTATCATTACTCTTAGAACATAAACGCCTCCAGAAAACAGAAAACAGGTGTCAGCATCTCATTCTCTCTTGATTGACTATCCAGAAGCACTTCTGAGGAATTTCAGCCAACTTCTCTCTTCCTTTATTTAAAAAAATCTATCTATCTATATAAATGTATATATACATAAATATATATATATACATATTTATGTGTATATGTGTGTGTATATATGTGTGTGTGTGTATATATATATATACATATATATATATACACACACATATATATATATATATATATATATATATATATATATATATATATATATATATATATATATATATCTTCAATGGCCAGAATCACAAATTGGTTCCAAAGCACTTCTTGCCATTTTTTTTCCCTGATGGCATAGTTGGTCACTTGAGGAGCAGAACTGTCCAGTATCCCAAATTCCCTAGCTGTGTATGTAGCTTAAGCTCCTCCATGGGGGCTTATTATAATCTGTTTTTTATGTAAAATGTTTTCATCTATGTCTCACCAATGACACTGTCTTGTGAGAGCAAATATTTTGTTTTTTACTTATGAATGATATTGCATTATTTGGTATAGGTCTCCACAGGCACATAACAGGTACTCAGGTATGCAACAAATATACGTATACTGGGTATCTTTCTCAAATTATTCAAGATTTTGAAATCACATAATATGGCCAACTTTGACAGAAGGTGACTCTGAATGAGATAAAAAGTTTTAATTAGATGGTTAAGGAATTGAAGTAGTTTCAAGCATATAAATGGAAATTCATTAAAATTAATATAGCGTTGTCAGGTAAAGGTGCTTAAAATTTTCTTGAAAGGACAGATAAGACTTTTTTTTTTAATTAACAAGATCCATTTGTCTATAAATAATTCACCATTTGTTTGTTCTTTGGAGAAGTTTAAACATTCTGGTCTACTTCAATCACACTGTCATCCAAAGATTATTTACCCTGATTCTCATCACAGATGGTCAAGACAAGAGTACTCAGTCCTCCTCCGCCTATGACCAGCTCTGAATCAGTGAAGTTTTACTTCTAGGTTTCCTCTGATTAATGTGGCTCTGCATTACTTGTGAGTTATTTTATCTTAAGGGTGAGCTCCCTGATGTATACCTGCAAGCAACTCTTTCTGCTTAGCATGGACTGACTTAAACATTTTTCTGCTTTTGACATTGGCCTTATATTGAGGATGTCATAAAGAATACATACTGGATAATTAAGCAGTAAAAGTACAATGAAATGTATTTTTTTTGTGTGAGACAAATCTCAAATTTGTTATATTTTGGGAGGCCTTTGATGACTATCTGAAATATGTATCCCCCAAATATAATTCAAGTTAAAGGGTTGTTGTTATTATTTTCAATTCCTTGTCAAATAGACAATTTGCAAACAAACAAACGAACAACAACAACAACATCAACAACAAATCCAAAAGCCCATTTACTTTAAAGGTTAGTTTTAAGAAAAAAGGAAAATGACTGAAAATACAAAGTCCTTAAGATTACTTTCTTTTTCTTTTCAAAAAAATCCCCTCCCCCTCCAGAACAAGCACAGATAAATGGATGTCATGGCACTTGAGAGGACGTGAAGTATGAGGATCAATTTATCACCTGCATAGGTAGTTGCTGAAACTATGCTGGTTCAATAGTATTTGGGACATAGCAGGAGGTGAGATGTGTGTGACTTCTTGGATAGGGAGTCAGGGAAGAGACCTTGAGGCCTGGTTTCTAGTGTATACAGGTAGCCATGCAGGTGTAGGCTACTAGATCTTATAAGGAAACGGGGGTCCTCCCATACATATGTGGTCCTCCACCACATATAAAAAGTTGGTTCCTTAATTTTTATAATTTTTTAGTTTCTATGTTTTCTATAATTAGAAAATATTTCAAAGCAAATATAATGAATAAGAATCTGTATAGGTAAAAAAAAATAGTCAAGATGATGAAAAACTTCCCTTGAATTAATGTAGTTTACCCCTGAAACTGTCTTACTTATTGATAATTCAATTTATTCTCCCAATTTTTTTGCCTTTAGTAAATAAAATATACATACTAAATTCAAAGAACAAATCACAAGAAAGAATTTTATTCTCTTACCACATTGGAGGCCTTTAAATGTTGAAGGTCATTATCTCGGGGCAAAGAAACAGTTGAACCATCATGTGTTAAATATACCCTTACCAAATTATTGAATCTGAGACAGGTTTATCCAGATGTTATAAGGTGGAGTTACACTGTATCTAATTTCATTCTAGAAGAGGGCCATTCACTGTTGAACTGGAGTTCACCCCCTCTATAAATATTTCAGGCGAATTCTATTACTAATGGATGAACCAGAATTGTGGCCTTGGAGACTGATGGTTCAGTAGTCTTCTTTGTGGCTTTCCTAATTTTCTGGCAGGTGCAAATGCTTTTATCAGCTTGTTTCCCAGTCACCAAATGCCCCAGTTTTGTTGATATAACTTAGGAAATGCATAATATAGAAATTAGGCCAAATTCATAAGCTACTAGCCAAGAAGCTCTGCAGGTAAGGTACTCCATTTGGTTGATGTCTCTGAAACAGCTCCAAGAGAAAAACTGAGGCTTTGGGAATTCCTATACTAAAATTATGGATTGGACTCAGCTTGTCCTGATATTCCTCTGGGGGTCACTGGCAATGTGTGGGCTGTTTCCCCTGAATGCCTCTGTGTTCCTTGAAATCGGATGCATATTCTCTTTCATCTTGTGAATAGATAAGAAAAGGACAGAGAAACCTTGGTGCTGTGAGCCACAGCGTAGCGAGATGTGGTCAAGGTGATTATCAACTAATGCATCCAGTGTATCTTCCAGGAGAAAGAAAAATGGTCATGTGGCCTGTTGGCTCTCACCCTAGGACTGGAGTCACGACAGGAGTTTCCATCCCAGTTCTGCATTTTGTAAATTATCCTAAGCCTCCATTTTACCTTCTGCAAATAGGATTGAAATACTGTCTACTTCACAAATTTGTGAGAATTAAAATGACATAGTATATATGAAAACATTTTCTACAATGCCTGGCACATAGTGAGTACCCAATACATATTAATTGACTATGAACTGTGACTGCCAAGATCATGAACTCTGTTGACTTAAAATGGTGCCATGTTATGTCTGTATTCATCCATGGAGTAAGTAGTGATAGTTCTGTTCTCATTGTTGTATGGTATTCCATCATCTGAATATACCACAATATATCCATTTAACTTTTGATGGACATTTGGGTGGTTCCAGTTTTTGGCTAGTACAGAAAACACTGAATGGACCTGAATTTAGAAGGCCCAGGGACTATAGAGGGACAAATAAAGGAAATTGAAAAATAAATGTGAAAAGAGACTTGAATTACAGCAATAGAAACACAGAATCATCATAGTCTAATCCATGAACAAATTAAGATGATAATCTGAGTATTCGTAATCAATAAGCAAAGCCTAGGGCTGGGATGAGTTAAAAGGACTAAGAAAGTATTGAAATCAAAGATCAGAAGCAAAAAGATGATGCTCAATCTAGCTACCAGTAATCAAAAAACATTTTTCTAATGTTCTAGGATTAGTGACCCTTAGGTGTTAAGCTGTGTCCACTAAAATTCTTAAGCTGCAAGCCTTCATTCTAGTACATCAGAATGTGACTCTATTTGGAAATGGGGTTGGAAAAGAGGTCATTAAGTTAAAAGGAGGCCTTTGAGAGTGGCTCTCAATCCAATCTGACAAATATTCTTTAAAAAGCACGTTAGGACAGACGTGCACAAGAGAAGACCCTGTGAAGAGACAGAGAGAAACTGGTCATTTACAAGCCAGAGGGAGAAACCTCACAAGAAACCAACCCTGCCAACACCTTGATCTCAAACTTCTTTTTTTCCAGAACCAGGAGAAAATAAATTTTTATTGTTTAAGTCAATCAATCTGTGCGACTGTTTTATGGAAGCCCCAGCCAACAAATATGGTCACAGAACTACTACTTATGAATGATTCCAAAGTGGTCTGTCTTTTGTACCTCAGTCAAGCAGTTACAAAAGTCCAAAGATGATTTACCCAGAGGGGTATTTTAAGCCTTCTCAGCAAATTCTTTTTCATTTTTTTTTTTTTTTAGTGTGATCAAATTAACATCATAGATACTAAAAACTAAAACCTCAGAACCCTTGGCCACCTGTAATGGACAATGACAATGTCAGGGATAGTTACCCAAAAGAAATTCAAATGAAGAATGAAGACTGTGCCTGGAGTGGTCAGTCAGTCAGTGTCAACAGGGGCTCTGCTTTCTCAAACTGAACTGAGGTTTGAGCCACGTGACCTTGAATCACAGTTTGGAACTTCTTGAAAAAGAATTTTCTTGTGGAAAATCAAGTATCCTTTGATTTCTAAAGCTCCAAAGAAATTACTTGCTTCCAACTAAAAGTTCATTAAATTATATACATTTTAAAGAGTTCAGTTAGTTAATATAAACATGAGTTAAAATACATAATGTGTACAAAAAATAGAGCAGTTAAAAATGGAACACTTGGAAAAAAATCACAAGGAGTTTTTAATATTTTTCAAAAAGCTCTTGCTAATTTCACTATAGCCTATTTTGGAGGAGGCTTGTAGCTTGTCTCTGGCTATCAGATACAGGCTGGCCTGTTCTGACCTATGTGTGTTAGACAATAGCTTAGGATGATATTCACAGAGAACTTTAATTAGAACCCCTGGGGGGCCCGAATGTTTTAAATAAAACCAACTTCCCCTTAAATCTGTAACTCCCACTCTGTTGGTTATACACATGATGTACCAGCTCATTTTACTTTTCTATTAAACTTTCTGGCTTTAAACATAGTCCTGATTAGTTCCAAATAGAGGACACTTGTTATAAATATCAATAGATGTATGAAATTTGCTATTGGAACCACTACTTAAGTATTTATTAAAAAACAAAGAAGACACTTCTGAGTTCTCTCCCTATCATACTTGGTAATATCCAGGATGGCTGGGCTAGGAGGACAAGCAGGCAGATGACTCCAGATCCAGTGTTTGGATTGTGCATAGACCTAAGTCCCACTACCTGTATTCAAAAGCTGCTTTATTAGAGGCTGTACTTCAACTGACAAACCAGAAAGGAAAGAACATTTTTGCGTTTTCTTATATATTAGTCCATTTGCCGATCTGTGAACTCTTTAAGTTGCTGAGGGTTGCTCTAACCCAGCTTTGTATGGTATTGTGGTTTTACATGCATGTTGTTACTGAGCTTAGGTGATCTATATGGACAGAGCACAGGAAGTGGACTTAAAAGTGAGGGTTTGACTCAGAACAAATGCTTTCCTTTCTTGTGTGACCTTGGAAAGAGAACTTAGTCTTCTCTAAGCTAAAGGGTAGGGATGATGCTAATAATGGCCTTGCTTACTTCACAGTGTTTTTGTGAGGCTCAAATAGATAATACATGTATAGGTGAGCATTCAGTATGGTCTAATAATGCTATAAATCAGCAAAATTCTATTAGCCAAGTAAATTATTTTCCATATGCATTTGGGAGTCCATAGTATCTGAAAGAACTATTTATTATTTTGAAATAGTAATCTGATAATACTACACTAAATGAAATGAAAAAGTTCATGGATTTCCCCTAACAATAGACTCTAAGGCAAATCTTGATCTGGCCCATTATAGCTGCAGTTGCAAAACTCCAAAGTACCATAAGATTGCTAATGAATTCACAGACTGTTTTATGTGCTCTAGGATTGACAAATAGAAAGCCATATTAGGAAATCTATCCAATCAAAGTTATATAATCACAATAAAAAAGGTGACTTTCAACTTTCAAAGTCTAAGAAACAATTTAATGTAGAAGACATTAAGATTCTTGAAACATTTCTAGCAGTCCCCAAAATACATATTTCTACTAATTAGTTCACTGTTTTGACTGGTGAATTATAAATAAGCATTACATTCATATCTTGTTTCCAGTTCTGAAGGATTAGGAGAGTTTGGTGGACCATTTTATTCATGGATATATTGGGTCATTTCCACTATGCTGGTCATTAAGCATGATTGCCTATGTCTCCTGTACTGGATATATGCTCATACTTTGTGTCCCAAGCTACTACAAATAGGCAGAAGAGAAATCTAATCAGTTTTAAGTTGCTTATGTAGTTTTTCCAATATGCTGTAAATGGATTCCCTGCTAGTTTCTACATTTTCTTATTTCTAACTCTCAGATATATATCAAAAGAATTAACATTTAAAAGAAATTTGAATTGAACTCAGTTCAACCTGCTAAATAATGCATCGTGGCCTTTTAGTACTCCAGATAAAAGCAACTACATGATACCGATATTTAATTAGAAAACTTAAAATTTTAGATAGATTATATATATTTCCTTTAACTTTAAAAATCTTTGTTGTTCTCACATTGACATGTTATTTGTAGTCATTTAACCCCATCTCTAACAACTACCTCTGGAAGAACTACAGAGCAAGAACAGATGCACCCAGCAAATGCCCTGATGTCCTCATTCTTCAAAGAAAATATTAGGCTTAGAATATTGCACGTTGTAAGGGAGAAGGACATATTAACATATATAGGAATATTTATCACTAGAAAAGGAGTATTTTTCCTTCCTTTAGTTGGTCTTAAGATAATGAAAGTTTTCAATTAATTAGAATTCTCCAGTGCTTTTGAATCTTCTTATTATTTGAAGCTTTATGGTATTTTACTAAACCTAAAGACACAGACTTCCTTTCTAAATACACCTAAAGTCTGCTTTTCCCCAAATGTTACCATAAATGTTCTAGAAGGGTCAGATATTTTAAAAGCTTACTTCCTATTTTTTCTCTTAGGCCAGACAGTTGCTTTAGGCATAACTTATGTGTCTTTAATTCAAAAGTATAAAAGAGTTATATTCACTTTATGATCTTCTTTTATAATAAATGTCTTTAAAGTTCTCATTGCAAATTATTTTAAGAGATTTTCCATTTTAGTAAAAAGCTCAACCTACTCTGTTAGTAAAGTCATCAAGATTAGAAAGTTTTGGATATATATTTTTTTCTGCACGATTTCCCAAGATTTTAAAACATAATTTGTTCAATAGGTTTAGGATTTTACCTTTTCTTTCAAAAGTTAAAAAAAAGTTTGCACTTTTTCTTCATTTAAAAAGAAATCATTATTTTATCAGAGAAGGTTAATTAGAAATAGAGTAGTATATTTCTTGAATTTGGATATTTTAATATCACTGTGGTTTCAGTTAACAATAAATAAAACTATGGCAGAGTAAACAAGCCAAGTGACAGTTTTTTGAGGAACTTAATTTGGATTTCTCTATTAATAGAATTTATTGTCAAGGGAAATTGCATGGAAATGGAAGGAGACCCTCAGGGTTATACAAAATTACATACAAGAGGAAGTGAGGGGAAAGGGAAAAATAACACAAAGGGGAGGAATGAATTACAGTAGAGGGGGTAGAGAGAGAAGAGGGGAGGGGAAGGGAGGGGAGGGGATAGCAGAGGATAGGAAAGGCAGCAGAATACAACAGACATGAGTATGTCAATATGTAAATCAATGGAAGTGTAACTGATGTGATTCTGCAATCTGTATACGGGGTAAAAATGGGAGTTCATAACCCACTTGAATCAAAGTGTGAAATATGATATATCAAGAACTATGTAATGTTTTGAACAACCAACAATTAAAAAAAAGAATTTATTGTCTAGTTAGGTCTCTTTTAATTATTATGGTAAAATTTTACTTGTTTATTTGTTTTCAGTTTAAACCCTATAAAGTTTTATGATTTTCTTTTGGAGTCACATCATGACAGGGAATGTTCTGAGATCTGCAGGATCCTGTTTCATTTCTTCCCTATCCCATGGCTCCCCCTTGCCAGGTCTGGGCACCACTCACCATGTGGATTAAGGCTGCATAGATCAAATTACCCTGGTTTTGTTTTCTGTAGAAAAAAAAAATTCATTTGGAATTCCCTCTCCTTCCTACCTGGTGAATTCTGCTAATTCTTCCAGATTCAGCTCAATAGCCACCTTTTCTTTATTGAAGTCTGAACTTCGATCTCCTTGGTGTTAGATGTTGGGTCTCATTCTATTTAGTGTTGCCACACACACAAGATCTTCTGGGGTATAGATGGTAAAATGAAGGATTATTGAATGAAAGAAGGCATGGAGAGGTTGGCAGATGATACATGGTTATGTCTGCCTAAGACTTCTTTAGGTTTCTTCCAAATCTAGGTTACAGTGGATAAAACCATCTCCTTCCCAAATTCTTCCACCAACATCTGAGCAGAGGCTAGGGATGGCAATGGCTTCAGGATAAGATGCACATGGAGTCCTTTCCAGTGATAACTTCAAACTTTTTGGTTTCATTTCAGTAACTGAGGAAAAGGCTGTTAAGAGAGGGTATGGCACAGTCATGGGCCATTTTCATATTTTCTGCAAAGCCCTTGTGAGGGTGGTGGAAATTCCATTTGGATTAAAATATAATAGCAACATGGAAGAAGGAGAATTCAGCAATGTGGAAAAGGAGAGAGAATGAAGATTGGCTAAAAACACTTCTTCAAAATTAAAACTTTTTTTTTTTAGTGCCAACTTAATCCTCTTCCCCCATCCCTTCTCCTTTCCCCAATTATCTTTCCAAATTTCCAGTGATATCTGCTGCAGACACAAATACCTTCTATAGATGAAGTCTTTTGCTTGTATTTGAGGGATGGAGCCAAATTCCAAGTTCAACTTGACAAGATGTGGAGGAAGAAGAAAAGACAGAGGAGTAATGTTGTGTGTTTTGCTGAGTGTTGTTCATGAACAGTCCAGAAAATAGTGCCTGGCACAGAGTAGGCATTTTGGTACTTAAATGTTTGTTGAATGAATTTAAAAAGTTCACAAACAACCTGTAAAGTAGAAGCAGGTGCTCAGAACCAGAGAATTCACAAAAATCTTGTGTAGTGGGTTGGGAGGTGTTGAATTTCACAACTCAGGAGTGTCTTCAGTTGATCTTATCCTGATCCTAAGATTCAGGGAGATCAGGCTGGCATAGAGGTTAAATGAAACAGAAGAGGAAGAAATTATAACTTTCATTTAAAAAATGCCTTAAAAAGAAGGACTAGTGCATTCGTGTTTAGTGATATTGACACCAATGCAAATTAGCTTAGTGATGTGATATGGGCAGAGAAGTCACTTTTTGAAGGTTAGTAGAAAAAGTTGAAATTTGCATTGATGTTTTATGTGAAAATATAGTAATTATGTGTTCTGCCCAGAGGAGGATTGGGAGCACTTTCTGATCTTCTGAGTTAAACAATTTCCTAAGCTGCATGAGAACAAAAGGCGAGAGGCGGTGTGGATGAAGACAGAGCTGGAGCAGGTGGCTGCGTATTGGATGTGCTCTCCAGTTCGGAGCTCCCAAGAACCAGACATTTGATGTTTAACAAATGAATATAAGAATTTCTACTTTTGAGGAAATGGCTCAGAATTGTGAACTTTTTGAAAAGCGTCATGGTCCAAAGAAAAGAGATATCCATTGGAGTGACAGTCATGAAAATGATGGCTGAAATGGTATTAAGCACGTTGACAACTCTCAGTCATTCTCACAGACACATCTTTAGAATGGTGATGATCACATCCTAATTTTATAGAAGTATTTGAAACCCAGAGATAGGATTGCCCGAGGACAGGTGCCTAGCAATAGTAGTAATGCTATTTGTAGTATCCATGGGAGATTTGTTTCAGGAACCCCTTGGATACCCAAATCCATGGATGCTTAAGTCCCCTAGGTAAAATGACATAGTATTTGCATATATATAGCTTATGTGCATCCTTCCGTATGCCTTAAAATCATCTGTAGATTACTTATCATAGCTAATATGATGCAACTGCTTTGTATAAAAGTTGTTGTACTGTTTAGGGAATAATTACAAGAAAGCAAAGACTGTATATGTTCAATACAGATGAGATTGTTTTTTCTTGAATATCTTCAATTTGAGCTTGATTGAATCAACGAATGTGGAACCACGGAAAAGAAGGGTGACTGTAATCAGTTATTTAGTATCTAAAATATATCAAGTACTCTGACAAATGCTTTGCATGTATTCCAATATTACCCATAGATATCTCGACAACTCTTCCAGGTGTATGCTTTTCTTTTTTTTTTCAGTACCAGGGATTGAACTCAGGGGCACTTAACCACTGAGCCACATCTCCAGCCTTTTTTTTTTTTTTTTGTATTTTATTTAGAGACAGGATCTCACTGAGTTGCTCAGGGCCTTGTTAAGTTGCTGAGGCTGGCTTTGAACTTGTGATTCTCCAGCCTCAACCCCCTGAGCCCCTGGGATTACAGGCATGTGCCAAAACACCAGTCCATGTGTATATTTTTATTATGACCATTTTATAGACGAAGAAACTGAAACAGGTAAGCAGGGAGCAGGGAATTTGGAAGGGGCAGTCCTTGTTCTTCTCTCTAATGGACATTTTGTCAAATGTATCTCAGAAGAGATAAGAAAAGTAAGCACTTCTGACACTTAACTATTTGTGTGTTTTTTTTTGCAGTTTTTTTTTATATGAAAAATAAGCAGAAGTTTCTGCCAAGCTTACCTTTCCCTTCATCACAGAAACATGATGCCCAGGTGTCCTGCCCGTGGGTCCCAGCCCTGCTCATCCAGTGGCAGCCCATCCTATTTGCAAATTACTCAAGTGGAAACATGTGCCAAACACTGACCCTGTGAACTTGGACACAGAAGCAGTCTGAGTTGCATCAAGTGTGAATCAAGGGTGCCTATGAAGGGTCCCATAATTATCTGCCAAAATGAAGACCCAGTTCCTGACAATCCTGCCTGGGAAATGTTTTCACAGCCTAAAAACTGTTTCTATTTGTTTCATGCATTCTTATCCGTCACGTAGAAAGAGGCAGCTTGCCGTAGTGGTGGAGAGAACTTCAACTTCAGTGTCAAACCCATAATCATGTCCCACCACTGTCCTTCACTGTGGTGTCATTAAAGGAAGTGTCAGAAGCCACTTTGCCCAAGTGCTTTAGGGATTCTACTCGATCTCCCACATGAAGAATCGGGCAGGATGTCTTAGTATTTCACAGACCTTGTCTTTTTCTTTTTACTGGTGACTGCTGTACACAAAAAGAATCCAGAATGTAGAGTTGAGAAGCTACTAGAGCATAGAATGAGATCAAGTCCCGGTGTCTGCGGAATGCACTTCCAAATCCTCAGTTGTCCTTGAAATACAGTGTTCAGTGGGGAATGGAGGACTCTGAAGCAAATTCCAAATGTCGCTTTCATTCCACAGACTCCCCTCCCTGTCCACTACCTGTGGATGTGTCTCATGTACGCTGGCAGCCACCCACCAATGGTGGCAGAGGGCTTATGCAATTTAAAAATGGTGATGGCTTTTATCTTGCCCAAGAGAAAGGACAGATGAAGAAATAAGCAGAGCAGAAAGAAAAGGAAACTAATGTTTCTCAGCTGTCCACAGTGCTCACTCCCTGCCCCTAGCTCTTGCAGTATAAAACTGTGGAGTAGATGTCATTATTCCCATTTCAACAGATGAGAATGGAAAAGCTCAAAAAACCCAATTTTACCTGAATCAGAATTTCTAAGTGAGAGTGCTTAGACTTGAACTTGGGCTCTTTGCTTCTTGATTAAGGGGGAGGTAGAAAGGGAGTTTTACTAATGAAACACTTAAAAAAGCCTCTGTGCCATGGTGGCTCCAGGGCTTTCAGCATAAATATATCCAGTGCTGAGTAGAAGAGAGCAGAGCTTGGGGTCCGATGTGCCTGTGCCCTAATCCCAGCTTCTCACTCTACCCACCCAGTGTGACCTGTGTAGGAGTTTATCCAGAGAGGTTGCTTGGAACTCATGTGCTTTTCTCCAAGCAGGAAACTGACTGCAGTGCAAATTCTGAAGTACCACTAAGTGGAACCCAGGAGGAGAAAAGGGCATGACCAAGTGTGTGGGCTCAGCGTCAGACAGACTTGGCTGCTGACCACAGCACTGAAGAGAGGGAATGAGACAAAGGGGTTAAAAGTACAAACTCCTGCTGGGTACAGTGGTGCATCCCTGTAATCCCAGCGGCTCAGGAGGCTGAGGCAGGAGGATCACAAGTTCAAAGCCAAGCGGGGTGCTAAGCAACTCCGTGAGACCTTGTCTCTAAATAAAATACAAAATTGGGCTGGGGATGTGGCTCAGTGGTCAAGTGCACCTGACTTCAATCCCTGATTACCCTGCCCCTGCCCCCCCCCCAAAAAAAAATACAAACTCTGGGTTCTCGACCCAGCTCAGGCACTTCCTAGTTCTTCCTGCTTCATCTCTGTGTCTCACTTCATCTAAAAAATAGTTGTGATATGAGTGATTGTGACCGAGGTCCTATGGGAATACATGTAAGGTGTTTGTCACAGCACCTGATACAGGTTAGATGCTCACTCTGTGACTACGGTCAATCTGGAGGCAGGCAGGGGAGAGGAACCTTCAAGGCTGAGATCTGGGAGGGATCTCCAGGATGGCTGCCCTCACGGCCTCCCAGTCAGGACCAGGACTCTTTCAGATGGCTTCTTCCTTAGTCCTTTCCTTTCCGGAGGGGCTCTCCTGAGGGCCCCCTCCTTCCTTTCTCAATCTCATTTTGATTTAGCCAGGTTGGGCCTTTTATAAAATAAAATTTGTGTTTAAGCATCCTTCCCTTAGCTGTAACAGAGGATCTGAATCATCCCTTTTTCTGATGCAGAGTTTAAATCCACAGTGTTTCAAAAAAAACATGGTTTTAAGTGAGGAAAGAGCTGAGCATTAACAGGGAACCTTTGTGTGACAGCTCAATGACGTGGTTGACTTAATTTAATCCTCATGAAAAATCTTACAAAATGAAGGTATTATTCTTCCCGAGTTTAATAAAAAGGAGATAGGCTCAGAGAGGTTAAACCATTTGCCCAAGGCCATCAGGAGAATAAATATCTATTCTCTAGACATGCCTTAATAAGCTTTTCATGCCTTCACAAACTTAAGCTCCACGAATATGGAAAGCACATCATTTTTTGTTCAGCACGGTGTCTTGCTCACCTAGAATTTTCTGGCTCTTAGTAGAAGCTTAGAAAATGTTTTTCAATGAACATATTTGCATCTTGCTATATAAATGGCTTTCAAATCTAATAAAATAACAAAAATATACATGTGTATATAATGAATGGAGAAGACAGTGGTAGCATAGTAGTCAAAGTAATCAAAAGTGAATCATAAATTATCAGAAGTGAATATCCTAAGTTCTATTAATCTCTTTAGTAGTAGCTAGGAACACTGACTCCTAATTAGATAATCTTTAATTTCCTTAAGACAGGAAACAAACCAATTGCTCAGGACATGTGTAGCTCTTCTAGAAAGAAATCTGCTCCCCTCATGGAATTCTACCCTAAGAGAGAGTACTGGGTAATATAACAAGGTTCTAAAAATGGCCTTTAATGGAGGCATGGCAATGAATGCATTCTACTGGGCTTTTTCTTACTGTGTTTTTCCACACTCACTAGAGCAAAATACAACAAGCATCCACATGTCCATCACAAAGGGGCTTAAGGAACTCACAGAATGGAGGCTTTTCCTTAAGCTATCCGTCTGCACAAACAATACTCATCTTTCTGATGCTGACAATTCGCATTTGAAAGAAACTGCTAATGCATTCTGTTTGTGATCCGCATGGAGTTCATCTGAAGTTTTTAATATCTACCCCTTCAATCT
Source organism: Ictidomys tridecemlineatus (assembly GCF_052094955.1). NCBI lineage: Eukaryota > Metazoa > Chordata > Mammalia > Rodentia > Sciuridae > Ictidomys > Ictidomys tridecemlineatus. Next base: position 123,865,067 of record NC_135479.1, read on the forward strand.
TTATGTTTAGTTTTCAGTAATTTGTGACCCCCAAATTATCATCACAATAGCAATGAGAATGGAGAGTCATCTGTGATCCCAGGGTCAGAGTGATGACTCAGTCAGCATCCCCCTGGGTGTGCAAGGGAAGGGAGGGATACTGTGACATGTGGAGCATGGCAATGGGAACAAAGTCACTGGATCTCCTTGAGATAGCTACAACCCATCTGGGCCTCTAGACATCCATTTGCATGTACATTCATTCGCAGCCCCTACTACTCCAACTCCTACACCTTTGGCAAGAAATATCCACACAGCTGGATTGGATTCATCGGATGTTTTTATTTTTGCCTCATTAAATTCTAGTTCCCTTCAAGTGATGCCTGTTTTCTTTATACACAAGCCCAGAAATCATTTAACAGGAAGAAGATGTCTCAGAGAAATGGTTCAGGAAAAAGGCGGGGAATGGGGAACAAAATTATGTTGCTTCTGCTTTATGGAGCGTCCACACAATTCTCCCCCTCCACACCCCCCAGTGTATATCCTGTAAAAAGTTCTCTCTGAAGCTAGCTGAACCGCTTTGTAACTGCTGTGATTATGATTTGTTGCCTGTATGATTGCAGATTATAGAGTGGTAAGTCAGCCAGACAGCAAATATTATCAGGCATTGTACCAGGCTGGGGACTAAATGACAGACAGATGTGATCCTCATGGAACTTAGGATGTGGAGATACTACACAAATATTTTCAAGCATGGCAAATGCATGAAGGAGAAGCACATGGTGCTAGGAGAAGAGACAACTGTAGCACATAAGATAAAAACATCCTTGATTCAGATGTACCAGGAAAATATTCCTTCTCTTGATTGTCCGCTGCTACCTTGAAGGTTTGAGAGTTTCCCTGCCTAGAATTAGTTCTCGTATCCTATGTCTGTCTGAAGGACAAAATATTCACTGAAACTATAGTAAGCTGGTGATCAGAAGGCAATTCAATGGATCTAAAAAATCTTCATGATTCATGGAGGAAGATCAGCCTTGACCTTAATGAAAAAGAATTCAACATTCATTTCATAGAAAATAAATTATTTAATTGGGAAATTTAATATATTGGTTATTTGCTTTAATCACTCCGTGAGTCTATTTAAAGACTTCATGTGAATTCTTGATTATTCTAATAAAGGGGGGGCATAAGCATTTATCCAGTGAGATTGGGTTCAAGTTGCTCCAAAGAATACTGGGAGAATCACCATGTATGGATGTGTACCGAGTGCAGGGGTGTTCAATGTGCAGTGCCTGAGTGTGCCGCCCCCCACCCCCCACCCTTTCACAAAAGCCCTGAGTCAGAAACTCTAGGGGTGGAGCTACTGAGCTCTGGCTCAACATACCCTTCAGGTGATTCTGAAAACTGCTGCCACAGTTTGGAATCAGATCTGGATTCAGCTCCCAGTTCTGTCACCTAGTAGCTATATAGGAAAGGCTGAGGGTACAGTGGGCACAGTGCTGTCTAATTCATATGTTTGATGCCAAGATTAAATGAGTAAATGTTTGTAAAGCAGGCACAGTAAATGCTTAGAAAGTGTCTGCTATAATTTTAATGGCACTCTAGCTGTTTTCCATCTATGTGACTGAACTAATGGGAGATATGGACTTTGTGTACTAACAGGATGAAGTGAAGCTGGGTTCATTTCTAATCAGATAAAATGAAGTAGGCAGGTGATATCCAAACCTACTTAGGCACCAGAGATAGCAATGTATTTCAAAGACCTAACAAATACTCAAAATTAAGATCCATAATCATGAGACATCCTTTGTCTGTCACACTGCAGCACGGGACACAGAAGCAGCTGCCAGATGTGGAGGTTCTCAACAGCTTCATTTTTTTTTTTTCTGGTGTGAGTCTGACCCAAGCCATATTGGTGACCTCTGAGATGAGGTCTTCCTTGTTGCCTTGCCAGTGCGGCTGATACTTGTCTCTTTGGAACTCTCCATCTGAGCCTCCCTAAGGCACTTGATCATTTCTACCTCATAGCATGATGTTTATGAGCTCACCCTCACTCCCCACCTAGACGTCACTTTCTTGAGACACAGCCCAAATCCGAGTCATTCTTCTATTAGATGCTGTGATCACTGCATAAGCCCTGGGGTAGGATGGATGTTTTAGAATGAAGAAATGAGTTAATGAACGTTTTCCAATCTGAGGGCAAAGCTGAAATACCGCACTTATTATTTTTAACCACAGTAGACCGCATTAATGTAGGAAGGGAGGCAAGCTGTCTAATCTTCTCCAAGGTGCAATTTGATCCTTATCATCACCTAGAGAAGCAATGGAAATGTGTGGACTTGGCCTGTAGCAATGTGTGTGCTGTCCTTATTAAACCCTGTGTTATTTCGGGCCAGTGACTTAATCGCTTAGGATCATAGAAATATGCCCACCTGCAAAGAGGATTGTGTTTCTTTGCCTCCTTTGAACTTTAAACACATTAAGTGGATCAACTGAAAATTAGATTAATCTTCATATTTTAGAAGATAGCGTAGCATGTCGCACGAAACAGATATTCAATCGATAGTTGTTGAATAAATAAATGAAAGGAAAAGGGCCGTGAAGCACTTAACGTGGCAAAGCAATAAGAAAGCAATCAAGCAGATATAATAAGATGACTTATTTATCACTTTCTTCTTAGGACATAGATATTCCAGCAGTCTCTCTTCCCCTAGTTGGAGGGCTGTATGCAGAATCTGAGAGGTAAGGACTAGAGAGTCCAGCAGGAGGGCAATCCCACATTAGACGCTTGTGGTCCCCTCCCCAGGAGGGTGCTCAGAGGCCAGAAGGACTTCCTTCAAAAATGTGTTCACTGGCAGCATAGTGTGCTTCCATTAATCATTCTGATCATTCTTTGTGTTCTAATGTTATATTTCTTTTTATTAATTTTCTGGAATTGGTGTTGCATTGACATTGTTCAAAAATTTTTGTTAAAAAGGAAAGTATTCCTCACAATCTTAGTGGAGCCTGCCTAGGTCACCCAGACATCACATCCCAACCAGTAGTAATGACTGATTAGTCTTTCATGTGTCCTTCCAGAGGTTCTTTATGCTTTTACCATCAAACATTATACATGATTTTATTTTCTTACCCTCTCAGTGACAACAAGCAATATACCATGACAATTACTCTGTATTTTACTTTAACTGCTTAATATATCTTAAAGATTTTCTTCTATCAGTTCATAAAGAATGTCTCCATTATTCTTAGATCTGCATAATTTTCAGTTGTAAGGCTGTGGACCTTAATTTATTTATCTAATACTTTGTGGATGATGATTTCTATTTTTTTTCTATTTTTTTGATGCTTATAATCATTGCTGTAATAAATAAGCTCTACACAGTTTTCAAGGAGCAGATTTATTATTTCTAAATTTAGGAACATTATCTTGATTTTAGACAAAAAAGGAGCTATACAAGTACTCTATGAGTATGCTAAGATTTCACTCTTGGTTATTCTATCTAATATACTGGCTACATTTTCTTTAACTCACAGATAAATTACAACACAACATAGAAACAGAGAAAATTATTAAAGAGAATATTGGTGTTGTGAAGTTTCTGATGGTCCTTATTAAAAATTGTCTTCTGTCTGTGGCCTACCGTGTGCATCATTTACTCCACACCTGGTTTTACTCTTGATTCCAAACCAATCACCACCTTCTAAAGCTTTTCCAGAGTCTTTCACCCTCTCTATTTTTGGCACTTGTGTTCACTCAATGGCTCACATTGAACAATTACCCAGAGCCCTCTCTTTCCCTCACCTCCAACATCCAAGCCATCAGCAGATTGAGCACATCCTGAATCCATCACCCCCACTGATAGCCCATCCTGTGCTCCTCCTCCACCTGGACTGCTTGGCTAGTACTGTCACTGATATACTTTCCACCTGACCCCACACTATTCACCTTAACAACCAGAGTGTTTTTTTGAGAAGGCAAATCAGATCATGCCTGTGTCCTGCCCCAGTGATCAGCTCCTACACTCCTTTCCCTCCTCCAGCTCATTCACTGGCCCCCACTCACTTTGCTGTTGCTGCTGGAACATAACAAGACTGATTCCTTACTTGAGGCTTTGCAGTGGCCCTTTCTGCAAACTTTCACCAGACTTTCACGATAACCCAGGTAGCATTGCCTTAGAGGTGTCCTCCTGATCTTATCAGAAATGGTGTCTTCATCTTTCTCTATCCCTTTGTGTTGTACTTATTTTGTTCAGAGGACTCATCATTGATGATGGGTATTTTTCTAAGTGTTTGCTGTCTTTTCTGCTAGAATGAGACACCATCCAGCAGATCCTAGACTTTCTCATGCTCTCCTATGCACACAATACAGTATTTCCTGGCATGTGGAAGGTGTACAACAAATAGCTGTGGAATGAACAAATGGATTATGAAATAAAATGTTTAATGGTGCGAACTTTTTGCATAGTTTTGGAAATGGTTTCAGCTCATAGAAATGGACTGTGAACTGTTTATTACCCTTCTATGATGAGGCAAAGATAGGAACAAAAATATGTATGGTAGAGATTTTTATAGCAATCTCACAAAGTAATTTTGTTTGTCAAACCTAATAATAAAAATGTTTATTTTTGTAATCTGTGATTTTTTTTGGTTTTTCACTTATTTGAGTAATTTTTATTATATTTATAAAATCATCTATCTGCAAGAAATTGGATATTAAAAACAAAACAAAACAAAACTGACCGTTTGGTGTAGATAGTTTGTGTAGCTCTAGGTTCGACCTTGTGAACCAAGTTAAAGATTTTAGTCTTCCTCTTTTGAGAAATAAGAGCAAATTGCAGAAAATGCTCATGAAGCTAGCATATGAGTTGACAGTTTTAAGGGAATGAGAGAAGTTTTAGGCAAAAATTTCTTTAACATCAGTTATGGTTGAGTAAAACCAAGCTATATGCACTTACAGGAAACTGGACTGTAAGCCTTTGAATGGGTTTATGTGTTTTTGTGTCTCCAGAGCCTACTTTATTATAGAGAACAGCTCAATAATATTTGCTGAATTAAATTACACCTATAATTCAGAATAGCCATTCTCGAAGGTTTCAGCCTGTGAACCACTGGGAGCACTCTCCCCCCTCCCTTTTGGTCCCCTGGTTTTTCCAAAGCTCACTCTTCCAGGAGAGAGGAGGGCCATCTGAAAATGCTGAGGGTGGGGAAGTGGCACAGGGACAGTGGCACAGGAACTCCTTCCAATCCCCAGCTTTGAACATTGTGTGGCGTGGTCTTTTAAAATGGCTAAGCCCAGAATACATAACAATTATGTACAACTATAATGTACCAATAAAAAAATAAGAAAAAAATGGTTTAGAACAAGCCGTGGGTGGGAAGGCATTTAAACGGTTGTGTATCTGAGTTACAATCTTGGGTCTCCAGCTGATTCTAGATGAATTTTCAACACTTTGCTTTCATTTTATACAAGCAGCCATCAGTGGTAACCAGCAGTGCCCGGTTCTGTGTTAGATCTAAAACTCGATGATTCTTATAAAAACCCAGCAGACCCTGTTTGATGTTATGGAGAAAAATCGAGGGTAAAGGAATAGAGGTGGCCTATACTCATTTTATTTTATCACACGGAGAACAAAACTACCAGAGCATAAATCCCAGTTTTTGTCAAAGGCAATTAAATGCTAACTCATTTCAGCAAAACCACCTAGACCCAGGCTCCAAGCCTCTTTATTCCAATAGCTTTCACTACATTGTCCTTAACATGATGACTGAAATCTGTGAGCAGTTGTCCCTGCCATTAGTGTGAGTTACCAAGAATCCAACTGTAATTCTATCCTTTTTTTTTTTTTTAAACTCTGTTCTGTTCCAAAGAGAAGCATGTGAGGCTAGTGGGGCTCACATGGTAATGACTTATCCCATCAGGCCTCAATAATCTTCTAATGGAGAAAAGCAGTGGCATGGATTATTTGAAACAAGGGATAATCCTAAGTGACACATTTAAAAATCCTGATTATTATTATTATTTTTTTAAAGAATAGCTCTCACCTCAGTGAAAATCAGATTGCTTTCCTAGCTGACAGCAGGGGGCAGCAGATCAGAGTTCTATGAATGTGGTTTCAAGGATGGAAAATTTGTGATGGAAAAATCCTCAAAGCACTTACATCTAAATATGGAAAACCTAAGACTTGATTCCTCATTTTAAATTTATTTTATAAAAGAGGAGAGCAGAGTAGTATAAAAGAATTCTTCTGAAAAGAATCATTTTCAGTTCACATTCTACATTGCATTTATTCTCTAGTTCCTAAGGTATTAAGGTGTACCTCATGAAATTGCCATTTATTGTGAGTGAAAAGCTGTTAAATATTGGTGATTTCATAGGGTTAAACCTATAGTCTGCAGTGGAATTGAGACTTAGGACCACTTTTCAAGAGTGCTCGAGGGAAGGGTCATATAAGCTCACAAGAGCAGCCATTGGTTCAGAGAAATGGCAGTGAGTCATGAATGTCTATCTATTCCCCCTGCATCTGCCTCTCTCTGCTCCCCACAACTGGACAACAAGATAATCCACATCCCCATAGTATCTGTTGTCCCTACTCATTTTTTTATTCTGTCCTAGTAATCTGTGAACGCCCACCCTGCAGTCCCCATCCTCCTTCACTGCTCATCATACCAGGACAGAACTGGGGCTAAAATCACAGGCTCGCACAATTGTGCTCTTTCTGACAAAGTCCCATTTCAAAAACAAGGTGTTAATGTCTGAGTTGCTGAGACCAAGTGATACCCTGATATGTTTTGCTTATGGTTCTCTAATTATGGTCCCCAGACCAGAATCATCAGCCTTGCCTGGGAACTCGATGGAAAAAGCAAATTGTCAAGACTCCAAATTTGTTGAATTACACATTCTGGGGTAAGGTCCAGCAACTTGAACTTTACCAAGCCTTCCAGGGCAATTGGATGCATGTTAACATCTGGAAATTACTGGACTAGATGATAAAACTGAGTTTCTCTTTTGATTTTCATGTTATCAGTTACCTATATAAACTTCTTTTTCTAGATTATTTCTAATTTCCTTTCCAGCATCTTCAAGTTCAACTTAATCCCAGACTTGTAGCTGGGCTCTGTTATATGTAGAATGACTCCCAGTGACCAACCTCCTGGGATGTGGCTATCAGTTACTTGGGTCCACAATGAAACTTCTGCCCACATATTGAAACCCATGAAACTGGACTTTGGTGTCAATGGCAACTGGAATTTATGGTGAGGATTTAGTGCTTTGTCTGCCTACCTAAACCTCCTATTGATCAGCTCCATTCCTAAGACTTGTCCTGCCCTCTATCTGGTCCTTCTAAAATAGGAAAAAACAACCATCTTTGATTTTGAAATAGGCTATATGCTTTCCTGGTTGCTGAGAATTGTATTTAAACAGCTAAAATGAGAGGAATTGTTAGACTCTGTCATTGAGAGTGGATAATTTTACTCTAAAAGAGTCTCCACTACTTCATTTCTTGTGAAAAGACATTTTATACTTGCTCAAACCTTTCATCATTCTCATCTGTGTCATGAAATGGAGGAAAAAGCAAAGTCATCTCATACAAATGTGAATTTTGGGAAGGAAATGTAGTATTTAAGTACAACTTCCATTTTTCTTTCAGATAACACCTGCTTACTTATTTGTCCATTTCTCTGCTAGACATTGAGCTCCCTGAGGGAGGAAATTTTGGTCTTGTTCAGCCTGTATTTCTAGCAGTAGCTTATAGGATGGTAGATGATCAATAAATGTTTGAGAAAGAAATGAATGGAAAAAGACGCACACCACACAAACTCATTCAAACCCCCCAAATAAAAGATCTTTTTCTCTAGTTTATTTAAATTATTAAATGCTACTAAAATAAAAGGGGATTGCTTACACTTGGCCATGAGTGTCTATGGTTATGTTTGAGATGGGGAGCTAGAGTTGAATTAGTGCCATGGTTGGTGTCTCTGTCAATAAAGGACCTGGCAAAGCTGTGCCTTTACAATGCAGATCATCATGACAGTATTGCCATAAAGACCTCAAAGAACCTCTATTCAATCTCTCTCTTTTTTTTTTTTTGAGGAGGAGGAAACTGAGGCCTATAAAGGTGACATCAATTTCATATGGTCCCTAAGTTAATGGCAGATCTAGAACAGAGAGCCCACACTTTCCGACTTTCAATCTTTTCACAGTCTGCTTTGGAAATAGTTTCTGGTGATTATTTATAATGATAGAATCACATTGGAAATGATGACTTTTTTTCCCCAACCCTTTTTTCAAGATTATAAATATCTTTAAAAATGACAAGATGCTTCAGAGCCGTATGCTCTGATGTATTTAAATTATTCCTATCTGTTTCCTTTAAGAGAAACTTGCTATGTTATTTTTTTCCCCCAAAGAGATTGAAAAAATGCAATGTTTCCAAGCTTATAAATGAAGACTTCCTTGGATACAGCATGGCCCAATTAGCTCAACTGTTAACTAGAGGGTTCCTGAGATGATGAGTGAGTTCATATGCATCCTAAACTCTATTTCCTTTAATTTCACTTGAAATGAAAGAAATAAATAGAAACGAGATGCCTATTTTTGTCTATCAGATTACAAAGATAAAAAAGAGTGACAACATTTTGGTAGGGCAGTTTGTTGATAGATTCAAACTTTTAAATGTACATGTTCTGTCACTAAGTTCATGGCTAGTTATTTCTATTAATAATAAAATTAGAAAGAAGCAAAGATGTCTGTACACAAGGATGTTTATCCCAATCTTATTTTGAGTTCTGAATAACCAAAAGCAACTTAATACTTGTAAATAGGAGATTAGTTATATTCATTATGATAACTCATAAAACAAAATGCTATGTAGCTATTTAAAAACATAAATTACATTTACTGAGACTGAAAGATCTCCAGGACATAGGGAAGAGGAAAAAGTAGAATTCAAGGCTTCATATATAATATGACCCTCTCTGTGTAAAAGTGTGGTGTGTGTGTGAGATTATAGAGACATGTATAGAATTCCCCTTAAAATGTTACCTGGGATGCCTGAATTGTATTTTGTCCTTTGTGTTTGCTTGAATTTCATACATAAGCAGGTGTTGTTAGAGTCTGTAAACAAGTCAAGATGGCACCTGGCATTTTGCAGAGGGAGTGGTTTGTGAAGTAACACCAGCAAGCCATTAAGTGTGGAGATTCCTTATTGGTTGACTGCTGTATCTAGTTTATGTTAATTAAGATAAGCTGTGTGGAATGTATATATACCCCTCCAGTCCTACAATAAACGGCTCCCACTCCTGCTGTATCAATGTACACAAGTTGCTCGTCATCCCCCAGTTATTTTGCTGCAGGCGGACTGCGGCAAGGTGTAAGCTCTATCATTAGAAAGAAAGGAACTCCAAAGATCTATTTTCATGTTTTAAACAAAATGAAGCTGAATAATGTTTTAATATTGCCAAATTCTGCTTTGTGATATTTTGAGGAAGGAGCATTCAACAAGTTCATTTAAGACATCTCAAAAGCCATAAGGAATATGGTTTCAAATAGCATTTGATTTGATCATTATTCCAAGTTGAAAAATAGAGGTCAGATCCAATCATGTCTGAACTTTTAAAAAAGGATCCCATTGATGGAATAATTCATGACCCCAGACTTTTAAAAATTAATTTTAAAAATTGGCCAATGAACCTGTATTTATTGTATCTAGCATGACGTTTTGAAATACGTGTATACTGTGGAGTGGCTAAATCATGCTAGCTCACATTGCTTTACCACTCCTACTCGGAATTTATTTCTGGTGAGAAGACTTAAAATCTACTTTCAGCAATTCTCAGGAACACAATATACTGTTATTAACGATAGTCATCAAGTTTTTCAGTAGGTCTCTTGAGCTTTATTCCTCCTATCTTGTGGACATTTTGTATCCTAGACTAACAGCTCCCCAAATTCCCCAGTCCCCAAGCCCTGGTAAACACCATGCTATTTTCTGTTTTTATGAGATTCATTTTTGAAGATTCCACGTGTAAGTGAGACCACGCTGTGCCTGGTTTATTTCTCCTAACATAATGAATGACCCTGGACTGTGATCTGCATACACCTTGTATTGTTCTCAGCAGCGATGGCTGTTCTGGATCACGCCTATTCTTCCCCCTCTTGTACCTAATGACGGTGGTTCCCAGGAAATCTACAGCAGTCAGGGAAACCACAGGGTCACCAGCCACATAGCTGATAGGAGCACATGTGCCTTCCATGCAGGAGCTGTCATCCACTGCACCAGCCAAGGCTGCTAACACTGGCACTTCAGAGAGCTTGTCCTTGAGTTAGTGACAGGAGGCAGTGGGGCAAGGCACAAATCTCTTTGTAGAGAAATCTAATTTCAACGCCAGTGAAATATCTATTACTAAAAAGCAAGCACCTCAAACAAAAATTTTAACTGAAAATTAGAAGCTACACTGAAATTTAGAAATGTTGATAAAAAATAAATGGAATTTTAAATTCTATGTAATTATGTCAGAGGTCTTTATTTTTCCCTCCGTATTTAAGGTATAACAAAGAGTCATTTGGCATTGGGTAAGTTAAGGGGAGAGTGGAGGGAGCTCAGTAGATCTTTATGGAATAAATGTAGGCCCATTTTACATAGAACTTTTGTAGGCATCAGAGTCTCCTAAAGAACCTTATCTCCAGAGATTTGATTTGTAGGGTTTTGAGAAGTCCCTGAATTTGCTGCTAGGTGATGCTGGTCTGTTGCTCTTAGGGCCACTTGACTAGCATTGCCTTATATTGCAGTCTGTTCTTTGTATATTCTGTCATCCGAGATCTACTCAACCATGGTCTACTCTGACATGCCTGATAAAGATGGAACAGTTGTCTGTCTGGGAAAGTTGTTCCAGTACCAAGAAGGACACACTGGGACCCAGAAGAAGAGGCTACTCTTTAGACCAGATCTGCTAAATCTGGCCTGGCAGTGCAGGAGTACAGCAGATGCCCTAGGCCAGCTTGCTTTCACTTCCAGTCTGCACTACCTCTATCCAAACTGAGCAGGTTGGCATACAATCCACACACAAAAATAACTGCTGCTCCAGGGGATATCCTACTTGGATTTGAATACAGTGAAATTTGCATTTACATATAGCACAGTTCTGCACAAAGGGGCATGGCAAGATCTTTAGTGTGTGTATGATTATATATATTTATACAAGATTGGAAGGATTGAGTGTACTGAATCAGGGGTTAAGCTAAACATCTGTTGGGTAAGCCAGGCAATTTAGGAAAAAGAAGTAATAGAGAGACTCAGCATTGGTGAAGCCTCTATTATGTATCCTGTATAGTAAGAATATTCACACACACTGTCTCAATTAATCCTTAGCACCAGTGACATGATAAAGTGGGCACTACTACCTTTATTCTATGGATGAGGTTTCTGAGTTTCAGAGGTGAAACAACTTGCCCAGTAGAAATGATTTTACTGAATGGTGGATCTGAGATTAGAATTATTATATACTGTCTTCAAAGTCTCTATTCTTTCTCCCAAATACCAATTGATACATCATGGAACAAATAAAAGATGCTTAATGAGAAAATATTAAGCCAGCTGCAGTGGTGCACTCCTGTAGTCTCAGTGGCTTGGCAGACTGAGGCAGGAGGATCCTGAGTTCAAAGCCAGCCTCAGTAATTTAGCGAGGCCCTCAGCAACTCAATGAGATCCTGTCTCTAAAAAAAGGCTGGGGATGTGGATCATTGGTTAAATACCCCTGGGTTCAATCCCCAGTACTGGAAAAAAAAGAGAGAAAGAAAATAAAATATTAATATTATGAATCTACTAGTAATTTGTATTCTATAGGCCATTTACTACTATGATTGTGTGGGGCTTTGCTGAGTAGACAAAAAGGTTCAATACTAATACCCTTTTTGTTTGGAAGCTACCATTAAACATATGAATTGTCCTATGTAGTAGAAATTGATTTACTAACTGTACTTTTAAAATATTTTTTTAAATAGTTCCATCTTATAAATCAAAGTCAATGTGATTATCTGCTTTCTCATCACAATGGTCAAATGTCAATTTTGAAGCATTTTAAATAGCAAAGGGCCAGAGTTTGGCAGAATTTACCTGGCTATGAATCAAATTTAGAAGAAAAATCAAGTTTATGAAAGTCCTGTGTGATCTTGTTATTATATGAAATGGGGGAGCTGAGGGAGCAATTGAGGTGAGAAGATTTACTTGAGCTGTAAGTTACAATAAGAAATATAGGACTGTGGCTGTGGTCAAGAAATATCTTTGAAAATTTTATAATAATTGGGAAAATGATAGTGTGTCTTGTTATGTAAAACAATAGCAGGAGAAAAATGTATATGCAGTTTGATTTCAGTGAAGGAAAACCACAGATACATTATAAAAAAGGATTTGAAGGAATTTTTACAAAAGAAATAGTAGTAAAGGCTGTATTTGTGATGTGTTTATGGGTCACTTTTTGTTTTCTTTCAAAAACTTGTATGTATTCTTTTGCTATTATTTTATGCCACAAGAAAGCATTTATTATTCTAATAACAGGAAATGCACATTAAAAAATACTTAACTTACTAATTCTTTCCCTACCTATCAATGCTTACAGGAAGTAGCAGTTATATTGGTCATTGTCATGGTAGTTCCACCTTCCACTATGTGTCTCTGGGTGTGTCTGTGTGTGGGAGAGAGAGAAAGAATAAGGAGGAGGAGAAGAAAGAGGAGGAGAAGAAGAGAAAGAGGAAGGTCTTGAAAGTCATGATTTTCAAGAGTTCTGGAATGGGGTTTTCACATTGGCAAAGTACCTCACCATCTTTCAAGATGCGAAAAACCTAACCTGAAAGATTCGAATCCATTTCAGATGAGTTTATCTACTTTTTTGAACTGGTGGAAGAGGAAGGAGAGGAAGAACATTTTGTCTGTGTAAGAGAGAATCTTTCTGTTGTATTCTCAGAGGATAAAGTGAGTTAATTAACTAAAATAGTGCTGACATTTAGGAAATGTTAGTTATCATTATCGAATCAAAAGAAGTTGCTTTCATTTTGAAACTTAAGCTTTGAATCTAAAGATCCTCCCACCTCCCCCTTCACCCCTACCCCAACCTAATTTTTTTCCTGTTAACTCTCAGGAAAATCTTTGTTTTGCAAAGGAAGTTGAACTTCCAAGAAATTAGAATTTTCTAGGAGGGCAGGACATAATTATGTGTAGTTTCTGGACAGAGAAGGGGACAGGTTGTCATGTGTCTCTCTAGGAGCCCAGTCATCAGGAAGAATCAAGAGGAACAAGGGTTTATGCGGCTCTTAAAATATCAGCCTTCCTTTATGTCTCTCTCTCTGGGATTACCTTGAAACACTTAACCCTGACTCCTTGACTATCAGTGTTGTCTTCAGCTCTAAAACATGGGCTGGGCTTTTGGAAAATAAAACTAAGTGGAAGAAATCAAATGGCTTGCTCAATGATAGCATGAATTACCCTCATCACCCACTCATATTCCAGGTACATAAAACCATCACCGGACTGAATGAGGTTGTGAATTATGTTGTACTAAAATGGAATCAGGGGCAGATTACAGTGATATCAGTAAAAACACATTTATTGTTCCCCTAATATACATTTGAGGTACTAAAGGAAACAAATGTGTAAAAGTAGATACCTCTCTCAAGGAGCTTTGAGAAAGTTGGTAAATAGATTTTACCAGTTGCGAAAGTAGAAACTTCATATTGTTTTTTTATATTTAGGCAAACTAATGAATTCCAAACAAAGTGTGGCGACTGGTTAATTCTAATATTCCAAAGGACCAATGTTGGTTCATTAATTGGGACAAACTTATCATATCAATGAGTTAGCAGTAGGGAAGGCTGAGTGCAAGACACTCTTGGTATTCTGAGTAAATATCTCATTCTAAGGATTTGGTGTTCTGAGATCTTGGTGTTTCAAGAGTTTTTGCTTTCTTAGCACTATTCAACACTCATGAGGTTTTATGCATTTGAAACAGGAAAGAAGCAGGAAATTAAAGTTTCTCAGGTGTGAAATGATAGTGTTGTCTCCTCTCTGGACTTCAGTTCCTTTTTCTGGAATGTGGATTGACAGCTACCAGGTCTAGCATTGCTTGGTTTCTTTGTCTATGTCCAATGCCCAGCATTAGCACCACCTCCACCTCCATCCCTGTAACTTCCATGAATTCCATCATCTCCACCTTCACCACCTCTACCGCCTCCTCTCCTCCATCTTCACCTCTACACTACCTTCACCATCTCCTCCACCAATTCCAATGAAACCTCTTCCAACACTACCACTATCACTACCACTATCACTATCACTATCACCACCACATTAAATATGACAACAGAAGGCTTCAGAAGAGGTAAACTTTTAGGAAAAACTCTGAAGAGGTGAGAATACAAAATGAAACAAGGCTTCTCAAACAAATTTCCTAGAGCTAAAATTTCTCAGGGATGTATGCAAGAAACTTGAGAGTGCTATTGAACCACCCTTGTGTCCTCTGAGTTCAGGGAGTTCAGATGTTAAATTAGGCACCCTGCCCATTCTTAATGTGGATGAATGAGAAGTTAAAAGACATTTAATCTTCTAATCCCTTCTAAATTGGGCATTTGCACAAAAGGTCTTCAAATCCTGTTACTCTGGAGATTCAACAAGAGCTGTCTAGTATAAAATTAAATCAGCATGATGAATCCAAACCTCTCAACAATCCTTTAACACTTTGGTAGGTAAGGAAAATAACATTTCTAATAAAACTGTCTGCGTCTATCCATTGGCATTGGTATTATAAAGTTCATTAGCATATCCACATGAATGTGTTTACAGGAAAAATACCTCAAAGAAACTCAATGAAACAGGCAAATAGTTTCAGCTGGACAGAGAAACCATCAATGTAGAATTGCCTCAAGGAGGGGATGTGAGTGTAGGCTAAAGGCTCTAAATTTCTTTTTTAGAGGGTTTAAAATTTATGGATGATGCAGCTCCATCTCAGAGACTGACTTGTGGGGCACGCTGCATTTGATAATTGCTCTCAGACCTGCAACTGCTGCTTCCTGCAGGCTGGGAGAAGAGTGCTGGGCTGTCTTAAGCCATTAGACCCTAGTCTTAAATCTCCTCTGTAGTCACCTATTTATTGCATTAGAGGTTAAGTTCAGAGCAGCAATTGTCAGAAGTGTTTTCTTCACTGGGACCATAGAACACCAGCCCTGAAAGGATGACCTGCCTAGCAAGTAATTTGTGCTATTGGAACTATGTCCCATTTGACTTGGGGCCATTTCAGTTCCTTTGAGGAATTCATTGCACCTGTGAATTAGGGTTCAGTTTCCTTGTCTTAAACATCAGGCTTCCTACATGGTCTTCTTTTTATGGTGATGGGAGCTCCAGGATAAAAACTTTCTATTGAGTAGGCATCTTTCAAAAGGAAGATATTTGCAAAAGAAAGCAGGAGCTAACATCTCTAAGAAGCAGGATTAATGCCTTTCACAAGTAAGTGCTGGTAAAATCTTCCTAGTGAAGAGGTTCTCACCATGTGGCCCCTGGACCAGAAGTACTTGCATCCCTGAGAACTTGTCAGAAATGCAAATTCGCTACTAGACCGGAAACAGGGCAGCAGCCCTACAATTTGTATACATAGGCATCCTTGAAGCCTTAAACTAAAGCAAGCTCTTCAAAAGGTTCAGAAGAGGGGAAATAAAATACTTAGGTTCGGGGAATTAAAGCTTCAAAGGAAGTCTGAAGGAAGTGGAGGCTGGGGCTTCCAGTCCTCATGCAAGGGTCTTTCTGTGTTAGCCACAGACTCACAGGCTTTTTAGGACTAGAGGAGACCCTGGACTTTACAACCCACTTATGTTCCTTATTTATCCAGGAGCATAGAGGCCAAATGTGTTGAAAATTTCCATTCTAAACTTCTTCCATTACTCAGAGCCAAACAGCTCAGTTAACATGTCCCTAGCTGTGAAGAGGTCTCAGCGCTGCCATGAGTATCCCTTGATCCTTAGTTAGTGACCAGGCAGATCTGGGCATCTGCATCTCCTTAGAGTGGCCAGAGAAGAACAGTGTGTGATGGTGCACACCACATGCACAGATTTGGCAAGCACCCATCTACACAAAGAATGAGTTCATACCATTTTTATCAATTGATAGTTCTCTAAATGAGGGTGGATTATAAAATATAAAACAAGAGTGATATGACAATAGCCCAATAGTTCTCAATGAGCTCACCCCAGAAATGCTTGGTGTTGGGGTTACTCAGTTTTTTGGAAGCTGCAGAACTGAATTTTTTTTTTCACTAGAAAATTTCAGAGAGAAGGATGGAGTACCTGCTGACACTTTGGGGTACCAGTCGGTGCAGGGGACCTAAGTTTTCTTCTAAAGGATGATATACAGAGAAGGTCACATACAAGGACTTTGGAAGTATGGTATTTGCATGGCAGCTAGACACAGATGAGGAATTGATGAGAACAAAGCTTGAAGGCTGGAGATGGCCAGGAGGAAAGAGAGGGAGAGAAAAGGAAGAAGGGACATTGACTTGAGCATGGTGTGAGTGAGAAAGCTTAATGAGAGGGCAGAGAGCTATAGAAAGCTTTTGAGAAGCTTTCTGTGCAAGATGCTCCAGGGTCTCCTCAGTCACCACTGTCAGGAAACTTCATTAATGACCTACAGTGTTCTAGGCTTGTGCCTCTGGCTGCTGTTTCTTTGCAAAGATACTGAGCACAGTTTGGACTGCGTGGGGCTCCAGTTATATACTGCTACAGAATATTCCATAGAGTTAATTCATTTCTCTCTAAAGGAACAGCAACCTTATACTTCTTTTTTTTTCACTGCCTATATTTTAGAGAAAGCTGGGACTCCTTATACATGACATGGATTCACACAGACTTAGAGAAATTTCCTCCTCATTTGTTGAAGATTAAAGATCCCTAATACATTTGCTCAATAGTATGTGCTCATTATTTTAGATAAAAAATGATCTTCTTGTACCCAAGGAAAAATAAATAATCTGTTACAAGAATTTGAGATTTTTAAGATTTAAAAAATAGGAGGATGGGGGTGCACTCCAATAATCCCAGCATCTTGGGAGAATGAATCAGAAAAAAAAAAAAAAAACCCAAATAGAAATAGCAGTCTTCTTTCTTTCCCCAAGCCATTTAATGAGCACTTACTCTGTGTCATTTACTGTACTAGGTTGGAGATGGGCCAGATAAGTGAGATATAAGCATTGGCCCCATACTTTCAAAAGAATTGAAATATAACACAATGACCAAAACAGTGGAGAAAATACAATATAAAAAATGGGATATGATGAAAGTATGTAAAAGGTGAAAAGGTGGGACACTGGATTAGAATCATTTACTCTCTACAGTATACCAAATACTAGGGTCGTATTGTCGACAATCTACCTATTTGTTTATTTACTAATTTAATGTGCGAAATGTACACAGCATATTTCCATTTTAGCCATTTGACGAGTACAGATTAGGGGCATTCAGTACATTCACGCTGTTCTGCAATGTCAACACTGACCTGGTTCTGCAATGTTTTCATTTTCCTGAGCCAGAACTCTGTATCCAGTAAGCAAGAACTCCCTGTTGCCCTCCCTGTTCCCTTCCCACCCAGACCTCGGCTTCCAGCCTAGATTTCCGTGTGTGATGTTGTATTGTGTTGGTATCTCATGCAGCCCTTCATGGAATAATCAAAACCACTCCACCAGGTTGGTACCCCCCACAGAAGAGGTAACTGTGGGTTACCTCTTGGGATGTTTGTTCAAAAGTCCAAATTCATAAATAGCATGATATGGATTTGAGCCCCATTCTGAAGAGTATCAAAGCCCAGGCTTCTGATCGTATCATGGGTACTTATGTTTTTTGTTTTTAAACTATCTTTTGGCTATTGTTCACAATAGTTATGGGAATGGGCTGTCTCTTTGAAAAGTGCAAGATATTAATCAGCTACTTCAAAGAGAAAGTTGATAGGAGAAAGGGCATCTGAATTCAAGATTCACTTGCTTTTTACCACTTGGAGGGAATAAAAATGTTGCTGCAATCTGTATTTGGGGTAAAAATGGGAGTTCATAACCCACTTGATTCTAATGTATGAAATATGATATGTCAAGAGCTTTGTAATGTTTTGAGCAAACAATAAAAAAAAATGTTGCTGCATGTTTACACTTCTACTAGTCAGCACTTTATTAAGTGGTCACTTGACTGAAAATAATCGTGACAGCGTTTTCTGTGTCTGCTCCAAACAAACAAGGGCCTCAGGCAGGCCCACCTCCAGGATCCTTTGGGCTGCAACATCCTTTGTTTTAGAGCAGTTTGCACCCGCAGCCTGAGGACTGCCACTCCGAACCCATGCCCCATGCCCCTCTCGTGGCTGCTCTGGATGGTTGACAGAGCAATGACGACACGGCAGGGATGGAAACGAGGCAGGCCAGGGCTGGAGCCTCTGCTACCCTCTTTGCGCATGCTCAAAGCTCACGCACATGCAAGGCTGAGGTACCTGTCTGTATGCCGAGGGACTGAATCATTCTTTTGAATCTTCCTTTTGAATTTTTTGGCTCTCACCTGTCTCAGATTCTCTCTCTGCCCAGGCACATGAGACAGATGGATTCTTTCCAAGATCCTGTCCTCCCTGGAGCACACACACATCAGGGCCAATAGACAGGGATAAAACTCACCTCTCAACTGAGCCTTTCTATTACCACAGCCTGGTCTAGCACTTAGAGGGCCACTGCCCCTGGATGAGACACAGAGACAGCTTGTGTGGTAATGTGAGCTAGAACATGCAAAGGACACAGCTGTCAAGTTGACCTCTTTTGCTCTCTATTCTTTCCTTTCATGATAATTACTGCTGATACGATGAAAAGAGAGTAAATATGTGGCATCAGAAAGCCTGGGTTCCAATTCTAGCCCTGCTACATATGAGTCCTGTGTCTTTGAGCAATGTATTAATATGCTCTGAACTTCGGTCGTCTCATCTGTAAAATGGGATTGCAATAACACTGACATACAGGATCACATAGCAGTCAAGTAATGTCACATATGTCAAAAACTTGGAAAAGTAAAGTACCCCACAAGAGTTGATTATTTTTTCTGTATTTACTTTTAGAATCATACTTAATTTTCTACTCATGGCACATAAAGTTTGCTCATTTTAAGTAAGTTTCTTTACATTAGGTTAGCTCTGTTATCAGCATTGGCCTTGAACAAGGACTCATGGTATGCTTAGAGGTCACCTTGGCATTGAGGAAACAAATCATTCCATCTCTTAGCACAGAGATATTCAAGCTGATGTTTATGTCTTGCAAAAATGAATGAATTGCTCATTTGTTATATAATGAATCGCATCTACTTCCTCGTCTCCTAAAATGAAATCATCTAATGAATCTGATGAACAAAGATGAAACTGACTTTTAATTCATTTATTCAGAGAATTTAAATGTGAATTAGCCTGCAGTAAATTATTGTAAGGAGAACAGAAACTCATGTTCAATTGGTCCAATGCTTTGCTATAGTATTTAGATATTGAACCTCAAGTTTCTACCCACTGGAAGCTAATTCTCTCTGGGAAGCTGAATTCTGTAAGCAATGCTTTTTCTACCATGTGGTAGAGAATTACAATAAGACAGACTAAGCAGTGAGTGCTAAGCATGTGACATCTGTGGCCCACTGCTGTCATTAAATATGAGAGACAAAAACAAGGCTCGAATTCTTAGATGCTTAAGTCAGACAAAGGTCTCTTGAAGGGTTCAATCACAACATTCAGTACAATGCTCAATTCTCCCAAGTGGGTACCATCTCCCTTTCCTTTCCATGTCCACTGTTGAAGTTCCCTAGGTAAAGCAGAAGGGAGTAGGACCAAATAAATCTTCCCATTCAAACTGGGTAATTCAAATATTTAGAGTAACAGATTCCCATTTTGATGAGACTCTCAACAAACTTGCCAGACTAATATGTCCTCCCGAAGAAACTGTAATGACTGCAAAAGTTTATAGACCTTACTCCACTTAAATTACAATTAGGAAGTCACAGACTCCTTTTCAATATAAAACACATCATTGATATGTCAGTATATTTGCATCAGGAGCCATTCCAAATTTTAGTGAATAGAGAGGATACTCAGAAATTCTAGAAATGTATACATAGGAGTTTCTGTTAGAAAAACAACTATGAACTCAGATGATAGAAGACTACTGGCTGTGGAGATTCATGAAAGATGAAAAGTTTGTACTCAATTCAATCTTCTAAGAAGAAAATTTTGTTCAGCAAGTCAAGAGTCACTGTGGTCTTTACTAGAAAGGTTCAGCCAGTCTGACAACTTGATTTTGAATGCATTTGTGGAGACTCAGGCAGTTTCCTTAACCTTTGTCTTAATAATTTATCCTTTGTGAAAATGGGGATAAAAATGAAACGTCTGAGAAGGTGTAACATGGTCTGGTATATATGAAGAGCTTAATAAATGTCACTTCTTCCTTTCCACCCCCTTTCCCTCCAGTTCAATAAATACTTTTTTTATAAGACTAATTATACCCCTTAAAATGGATTTTCACATGTTCCTGCTATTGAGTTTGCAAACCAATCCAATTCTTGTAAATCTTGTAAGAGTTCAGTTTATGCCCACAGTGAGGTACTTTTAGCAGTTTTCCACTGTTGATCAAGGAAGGAACATAAATATTTATTGAATACCTACAACACACCAAAGTGCTTCCTCCTAACAGTCTGCAAGCCCCATTTCTAAACAGACAAACAGAAACTTACTGAATACAGTGAGGTACAAGATCACAAAACTAGTAAGTGGCTAAATCAGGACTTGAACTCAGATCTCCTGGGCTCTCCCTCTATGTCCTCTTCACATGCAAGGCTGCCTTTCAGTACGTTTATTTCTTGGTATCTTGTTGTATTGCTGACCTTCAAATCATATTTGGAACGAAAGAAGCTGTGAAATGCTTGCACTTGGAGTATCTCCCTTACCACAGTCCACTTTGGACACAGTGGAGTTAAAAATTGAGGTCAGTTTGCAACCAGCTGTCCCATGGCCTCACTGTAGTTCTCCTACCTTATCTCCAGTGCCCAGGAAGCGGTTGGCACAGTGGGGATCCTAAGCTTGCTCCTATTAGGGCATGATTGGGACAGTGCTAAATGGCCTAAAGATTGAGCGCTAGGACACCAGGACTGGGACAGATTTCCAGAGTGATGATGACTCAGCTTCCTGAGCTGGTGTCCCCACTGAGGGAGGATATTTGGAACAGTTATTAAGAGCACAGGTTTTAATTCCTGGTTCAGGTCCTTTCTTTGCCATTTAATATCTTGATTTCTTGAACAACTGTCTTCATCTAGTTCTTCATCTATTAACTGAGGGGATGGCACCAACCTTTCAAGGTTCTGATAAGGGTTAAAGAAGTCTGTATATAGACTCCTTAGCATGATGGCTCACAATTTCACAAGTCTGCAGGCTCCTTGGGAGTTCTGTATCTGGACAGCTCCCACCCAGCCCAGCCCAGTGCACGGCACGTGTTGGAGGCTTGAGGAATGTTTAATACGACTGAACCTTCATCTATGGGAAGAAACCTTCTTTCCTTAGGAGTGCTGCAGGTGTTTATGCAGCCCAGTGCCCTGTTCTAATGTGGAGTAATGGCTTCAAAGCAGCCAGTTTCTCTGCTTGGAGCTCTAATAGGAAAGTCTATGAAACATACACCTCCCTTTACTAACTCCCATTAGTCTCATTTATGCCACTCAAAATCACAGGTTTTTTTCCTGCTTCTTCTATGTAATTGCAGAGGGAAGACGTATGACAATTATTTAAAAAAAAAAAAAAGACTCAATGCTGGTGGCCCTCAAGTCAAATTCAGTGAACAGATAGCTGTGTTATGTTGATCTGTTGTGTTGAAGGTTTTTTGCATCTGAGTGTTCATTGTATGTCTCCTTCTTGCTTTATTCTTTGCTTCCTCCACTATGTCATCACTTCCACCTTCCCCCAGATCATCCAACGGTCTGATTTTGTGATCCATAGTGAGTGGAAGAGCAAGTGTTTTGAAATCTGATTGATTTGATTGATGTGAATCCAGGCTCTGCTGGCCACATAATACAGGGTAAGTGAACTAAGCTGTGTGAAGCAGTAACTCTGAGATTAAATCAAAGAGCCCAGACTGAGGGAGGGTGCAGCGCAGGGATGAATGAAATAGAATTAACTGAACAGATAACTTCCAACTGAAATGTCTTGCTTATTACAGGTCAAACCTGGAGATTGGAAAAATGTTAGCGTTGGAGAAGTCATCTCTGGAGAAGTTAGGACAGAAGTGAGAATGAGAACAGAAGAAAGGGAGAAGATAACACAACTAATACACAAAGCACACATGCACTCTCAACTCTGAGGAGAGTCAATACCAGGGTTTCCATGGTAACTTAAAGGGCAGAAACCTGGGGTGAGGGGAATTAGAGCCCAGCCCAACTTCAGAACAATGAAATGTCTTCAGGTTGCATTCATGACTGAGAACCCAAGGGCTAGAGGCCCCTGCATCAGTATAGTCCACCCCTGCACACCAGGAAGGCTTTTCATTAATGGAGGCAGCTTTTCTTGGTCCAGTGTTTCCTGAACACCAGGAGACTCCCTTGCAATGGTATCAAAGCTGCAATATACATGGATTTTTGCATTGGCAAAAAAAAAAAATCAATAAGCAATATTTGACGTATATTATTAACTCTGTGGGCCAATGTCAGCAACAGTGGGTATGTATTGAGCAGTCTGTCTGCATGGGGTTTCAGTATAAGAGATATGAACCCTCCATGTTGGGTAATTTGCAATTGAGTTGAAGTTCTCATACATTAATGTACAGGGAAGACTTAGCAAATCCCTTATTTAGGCATTGAGCAAGTGTATACTCATCTGAGAACCTGGAAATGCCCTTTCTCAGTTCACAGACTATATTCGAATCTATTCAAATGGAATTTTTAATCTTATAATCTTTTCTTTTTCTTTTTTTTTTTTTAAAGAGAGAGTGAGAGAGTGAGAGACAGAGGGGGACAGAGAGAGAGAGAGAATTTTAACATTTATTTATTTTTTCTTAGTTCTCGGTGGACACAACATCTTTGTTGGTATGTGGTGCTGCTGAGGATCGAACTCGGGCCACACGCATGCTAGGCGAGCGCGCTACCGCTTGAGCCACATCCCCAGCCCAATCTTATAATCTTTTCTATTCAAGATGGAAATGCCTGGAACATTAAAAAAAAAAAAAAACTGAAAAAGAGTTCAGATTCTTGAACTTAAAAGATAGAAAGCATGATGATGATGATGATGATGATTAAAATTACCAGTAATTGGATAATTATTATATTTTATAGCATAATGGTAATTATAATTATCATTAATTGCATACCTATTCTGTGTCAAGGATACATTATTTCAAAGTCCCCTATCAACTGTAGAATCAGGTATGATTAATTGGCTCATTTTTCAGCCAAAGAGATTTAGAGAGGTTAAAGAACTTGTCCATAATCATAGTTAGGAAGTGGCAGCTTTACATTTAAAACTCAGGTCTTTTCTGTTACTGTAGTAGAATAATATAGCCTTCTTTTTTTTTTTTTTTGTACCAGGGATGGAACCCAGGGGCACATAACCACTGAGCTGGTTTTTTATATTCTCTATATAAAAATATTTTATTTAGAGACAGGGTCTCTCTGAGTTGCTTAGGGCCTTGCTAAATAGCTGAGCCTGGTTTAAAACTTCAGATCCTCCTGCCTCAGCCTCCCAAACTGCCAGGATTAAAGGCAGGCGCCACTGTGCCCAGCAATGTAGGCTTATTCTACTTGACTCTCAAATATAAACATTATGAGGATAGTACTGATACAAAGTAAATATCATTCCTTACTTTGTAATTTCCAATTTTTTAAAAACAAGAACCATATTTTAAATGTCATTTTTAAAGAGGACATAATGAATGATTAAAATCAGGGGCCAGGTCTGTTATTTCGGGCATTGTTATTAACCTGATGCTTTTTCTTATTAATTAAATACAATAATATCGAAGAATAAGTAACAACATGATTGATTTTCCATAATTATAAATGTTTCATGGATTCATATTTCAGGGCAAGGGACCTGGAGTCTCAGTTCACATTGTCCTATTTTGGTCTTTGCATTTCAGGCAGACACTTCCTGGATTTATTAATTGGTCAAAGTTAACAACAACAACAATAAAAGGTGACAAACAGAATAGAATCCTGAGGCAATCTTATTTAGCAAATTGTCTTCCTTCCTGTAGGATTTAAAATCAAGTTTGGCCTTTATGTAAAGCATCCACTGATGGCAGCTTGGTTCCCCTTCACCTGTTTGACTGTGGTCAGCAAGGTGAGAAATTATGAGAGAGAACATTAGAATTTGGAAATGAGTACTGACAGAGCTGTCATCTGACCAGAGAAGATGAATGAGCAGACACATAGTAATGCAGCAGGGAAGAAAGACAAGATCATGTGTGTGGCCAAGGAGAGAATCAGAGCTCAGCAAAATTCCCTCCCTGCAGGAACTACCAGTTCAATCCTGTAAGATTATAAACGATGCTATCAATTTTAAAATGGGTAGGTGTGTTGTTTATTTCTTCACTTCACCCTAATCCCTGATCCCCTTTGGCCACTAAAAAATCAAATTACTGGATAAACAAAAAAGAATGCCTACCTCAGATTTTCTCTGTGGAAGCACTGGGCTCGTTTATTAATCGGAAGCCTCTCAAGCTATTAATGTTCATTGTTAAAATGCCATTTTAAAACAATTACATAAACTGGCAACTAGGAAGTTTTTTAGAGCATTTTTTGCTGATGTTGATTTTAAACACAAGCAATCAGTGTATCTACAATCATGGAAACAGATTTTAATAGTATTTAATTAAAGGACACATCAATAATAAGCAAATCCTATGACTAAGTTTCCTGGTGAAAATTCCATTGTGTCTCTTCTATTTAGATGAAACACATGGCTCTATTTGTAGCTGATGTTTGAAATGGCAGTGATTTCTGGTTTGATTGAGGCAGGTCTTTCTCATTGTTTCTTACTTTTGGTCAATGTTGCAATGTTTTATTTTAAAAACATTGTTTCTGGGAGAACTAATACATAGCAAACAAAGTACAGAATGTAAAAGAATAGAAAAGCAGTTTTAAAAATCACTTCTTTTACTAGCATCCAGAGATCATCACTATTATGTTTAATGATTCCTTAGAGTCTTTTGCTGAGCACGTTCTGAATTTTTGTCTTGCCTTGGTTTTCTGCTTAGTGTGTTGTGAGCATTTTTTTTTCATGTGAGCACAATTTTGTTATATGGAGTATTCCACAATACATATGCACTAGAAATTGTTTCCTTTTTAAAAAAAAATTTAAAAATTAAAGGTACATCCCAATTGCTACCTTTTGAATTTAGAGTCCATTAAGTATTCCTTTCCCATAAAATATCTGGTAGAACTCTTCACTGTGCTTACATGGGGTGGCCGGACAGAGATGAGAATACATTTTGTTTCCAGGTGCAAATGAAGAAGCTGCTACTTTCCTCCTGCAGCATGAGGCCCACTGAACCCTCAAAGATAGGAGGAACCAAAGCTGGGGAGCAGGCGGAATCTGGAATCATCTTGTGATTATCGACTGCTTTATTTAAAATCTACTATGGGCCAGAGAGTGCTAGGTGCTGGGAATATAAAGACATAAGGTGCAGTTTCTACTTATAAAAGCTGTCAATATGGGCCCAGCCTGCACCAGGAGGCTCACCTTCAGTTGCTCTGCAACTCTCTTCTCATCTTGGCTGAGACCTTGACAACTCATCTACCATTTACCAGTCTCCTTCCCAGAACCATGGCCTTTGTGGAACATCTGCTCTAAATGCCTGCTCTCCTGATACCATGAACTGTGGTTCAAAGACAGCCCACTGCTTGAAGCCCCACGGCCATCTGAGCTTTCTTGGTTGGTGACATAGGCCTTGCATTTCTGGCTTCTGGGTGTCAGACCCGCCTTCAGTCCTTCCCAGTGCCCTGTGGTGCTGGGTCCCAGAACACCTCAGTCCAAGCTGTTGGTCAACGAATGCAGCCGCCTTATTTTGAAAACAAACAAACAAACAAAAAACCAAACAAATAAAAAAATTCCTTTCTCATCTTCTCATATCTTTCTTTGTAAACTTAATGGCATCTATTGAAGGCCTGCTGTCTACACTACCCCCAGTGAGCACTAGGAAGACTAACTAATACAGGAACTGAACTGAGATGATGGGCCACTTTCAGTTTAGTTAGCAATCTTCCCTGCTCTTCCTAACGTATATCCCAAGAAGTCAGAGCCAGTGAAATCACTGAGTGTGGGGGGCTGGGGAATAATGGATGAGGAAAATGAGAGCACAGTGGTGAGTGTTCTGAAACAGGAAACCTGAGAAGGAGCTTGGAGGAAAAGTTTTTCCGGGCCTATGTGTGGTGCCCCATGGTGAAGGCTACCAGATTGCCTGAACCTACTGATCCTACAGGACATAAATCATGCTGGCCTTTTCTAATTCAGAACACATGCAAGTGAGTCTTTTTCCTTTTCTCAGTTAAATGCTGAAGACTGTTATGTTACATGTGCCCTAAAAACAGTTCTTCCTGCCCCTCATCAATACTGAGCTTTGTGACTTTATAAGATTAAATTGTTAAATTTTTTTTTTTTTTGAAAAATGTGTGAGAGATGGTTATTTTCCTTTGCCATTGATTTTAGAGGAGAAACTTATTTTTGGTAGGTTGAGAGTGACAATTAAGACCGGGAGTGCTAGTTTTCTATTCCAATACCTTTCTTCCTTAGCAACATGCTTTTTAGGATGATGTATTACCACGCAGAATAAGTGACTATTTCCCAGGAACACCCCCTTTCCATTATCTAGTTTTTACTATTTGACTAAATTCTGGGCAATAAAATATTAACAAAAGGACTCTATGGAACTTCAAAAGAGGAGAGGTGTTACTTTACCTTTCCCTCCCCTCCTTTCTTTGTTCTTGCTGCCTGCAACTTCGAGATGATGGATGGGGAGCCTGCAACTATTCGGGGCCTTTTCTAAGGTAGAGCAGGGAAGATTGCTGAAAGAGGCTGCACCCTACCTACATGATTCAGAGAGCTCCTGTACTGGTCTGCATGGCAAAACACCAGATTTCTTTCAAGTGAGAAAGAAAAATAAAATGCTGTTTTGTTTAAGCTCCTTTGTTCAAGCATTAAATCAACAATAAGTTTATATCCTTCAAGAGCAGGAACAATGTTTATGCCACGTGGCCTATGGTAGGTGTCCAGCATTGACCATGATGATATTCATGACTGTGATAATGAAGATGATGATGAAATGAGCAACAAGAAAGCCAAATGACTTTTTCACAATGTAAAGTTATTCTCAGTTAAAGATTCTGCTGCTGATGCCATTCAATTCATCTGTATGCAGGTGTCAAGGAGGTTTATGCTGCTTAATAAAAATTCTTGGTCCATTTAACATTAAATGATTCCATTTTGTTTTGTTTTGAGTAGCCAGACACAGCTATACCATTTGTGAGTATCTTTAAGTTGGCATCCATGGTGCTGTGAGGACCATCCCTAAATGATGCATCCTCAGTGGGGAGAAAGTATGAGATCATGGGCCCGGGGCTCCCCATGACTCAGGATGGAAATGGTGGAGTGGTGCTGGGAAAGCTATCCTGCAAACAGTGGAAGAACAAACAGCCTCCTCTGGATACAGTTGGGAACTCAGAGGCCAAGATGCTACTAAGTCATTTAGTAAAGAGCCTAGGGGGCCATGACCAACTCATGTGGATATAGCAAGAAGGAAAATGGTAACAAATAAAGTTAAAAACCAGCAAGGTATCAAAATATCCCCACAGGTGAAATATTTTGATTAAGTATCCCCCTTTACCTTAGTCTTCTGGAAAAATGAATTCTTGCATCTCTCAATATTGTCAATTCTACAAATCCCAGAGGGGACGTGAGAAGTGATCTTCCCTGGCCACTGAAAACTGCTGCTTCCTAAGTCCCACAGAGGCTTGGGTACCTTTACTATTTAAATTCTACAAGGACAGGAATTAACTATTAGTGGACAGAAACAAAAATCCTCCTTGAAGAAAGGCGATTTGGCTCTCGTGGACTGGGAGAGAAGCTGGTGATAATAAGCCATCCTATTTTTCTACTATAATATATCTTTAGGCCAATTATGAGAAAATATAGACATATTTGTGTGCAGACTGGGGAAGAGGACAATGCATTCTTCATTTTTATTTGTTTCCTGTGTTTCAAGGGAACCCTCTGCCTGCTCTATTCCATAATTCAGTTCTCAGCTTCTTCCAAAGAGCCACCAGGAGGGAGCTGGCAAGCGGCAGGAGCTGACCTTCGAGGGTTTTGCTTTGACCCAGCCTTACCCTTCTCTTTGCTTTCTGTGTCTTTTTTTGTTTTTAACTTAAAGAGGCTTTTTAACTTAAACTCCTTTGTGTGCTAGACTTTGTGAAGTAACTACAGGCTGTATCTTTAAGTTAAACAAGATGCAGTGCAGTTTAATTTTCTTGATGGCTAGTGGGAAGGCAGTTAGAAGGAGAGCCTGGGTTTTGGAGAAAGACAGACTCAATGTTCCATTTTTTTTTTCTGTTTTACTGGTTCTGTAACACTTCTCAGATGTTCAACCCTTCTGAGATTTTTTTCTTCCATTCTGAAAAATTGGCATCCTCATCCTCATCATGATAATAGCTCTCTGCTTGTTTTCTGGCACACAGTAGGTATTCAACAATGTGAATTCCATTTTACTTTCACCTCTTCCTCATTCTCAGAAGAAAATGATGGCATTGGACAATAGAGGTATAGAGTTTGACCTACTCAACTCCACAATGTCTCACCTACAATATTTATGGATGTATCTAATGTGACCTCGGTGAGACACACCTCCTTAAGTGTCCCTGCCTTCCGCCTATCCTAGAATTTGGTTTTACCATGAACTTTGGAGTGTCTGGATTATTTCTCCTTCCTGATTGGCTGAAAGTTCTGAGGAAGTTAATTCAAACCAGGCTTGCCTCTTTTATGATGTCATGGAAGCAGATTTCTAAATAGGTGAGAATAGTAAGAACTCATGAAGACAGCTTATTGATAGAGTTTAGATTCCCCTTCAGAACCACGCTGAGTGCTTCTAAATGTCAACTGGCTCTGTGAGAGAAAGTTCTCCATTTCTTTGTACCTGGCTGAAGCTAATTGGGTTTCTCTGTGTTTTGAGAGACGTTATATGATTTTTCTGCTAAATATTCATTATGAATTCCCCATACTTTTCATTTAAAAAATAATAAAGATGGCTCAAGAATTAATAAAATGTGACAAGGAGGCCTTTTTTGTAGGGCTAGAGGAAAAATACCGTTATGTTGCTTTTACTTGGATAAGTCATTTACTGAATGCAAAAGAAAGTCTAGAAGCCACAGCATAAGTTTTGCTTTTCCAGGGAAAAAAAAAGGGGGTGTTTATTTAAGAAATATGATCAGGAGCAAAGAAAATGCCAGTGTTATTTCTTTAGAGGTATTATTATGGTGCAATCTTTTTGAGGCAGCTGAAATACATAAATATGAGTACTTTATCTAAACAATCACTCAAAAAGAAATCCTATGTAATTCCATCACTTGTAAATTAATAAAATCAAGCCACATTCTGCCCCTCCCCAAGGATTATGGATATAAAAGTAATCATTATGGATGCATTCATTTTTCTACTGGAGATTTCATTTTAAAATTACTCTTTAATGTGAGAAGGTGATTCATAACCCCAGAGCATCAGTGGCTTCCCTACAGAGGATACCATCGTGGATATATTCACAGGAAGTAATCATCTTGAGTGGCTCAAATGATTATTTTTATGGTTTTCTTCTAGACATTCTTCTAGAATTCTCATAAGTTGGAAGTAGGAAAAATGGTATTACTTTGCTGATAGGGAAGTCAAGGTTAGAGGTTAGTTCAAGGTCAAATAAAAAGTCATTGGCAGAATCAGGAACTTGAATCCTAGCATCTTTACTTGTACTTTAGCTCTGCTTTATGGACTCTAATCCTGTACTGTTGGTTCCATATTAATTAAAGAGTTTTGCATTTTGAAACCCTAGCAAAAAAATTTAAAATCTAGAATTTTTATAGAATTCTATACTCTAAAATAGATTCAAAATTAGTTTCTATCATTGTCTTTTAATATGAAGAAGTCTTATGGTCTAATTCTATAACCCCTTTGTGTTGAGCTCACTTTGTGTAAGTTGTTTAGACTTCAATATCAGGTTTTTAGAGTCTCTATATGTTTTGGCATGAGGATAGCTTAGCAGATCTATACATCTGTATCCTCAATGAATATGCTACCTGAGTAAATTATCTCCCAGGGTATTTGTGGCTCTAACAATATTTAGTCAGTTTCCTATCTTAGCAAACTTTAAAATTCATGTGAACTAAATTTATGCAAATCCACGTTTGTGGTTTGGCTCTGGTCAGCCTCAGGAAGCAGGATGCTTATAACTGCCACATGGAATGTGGTTTAAATTTTAAACCTGAAGTTTTATGGAGCAATGCAACATGCATGAGGACATCTTCAGTGGTGCTTCAAGGTACAGCAGGGATAGGGAAAGATTACACTGTGCAAATTGTCATAAACTTCATGCATAATTCATGGAAAATCAGTATATGTCTAATCATAGCAATGTACATGATTTTCTTGCAATCCTTTCTTTTCTTTATTTTTGTCTTTAATTTGATAACTTGCATCCTGAAAGGAAAATATTTGAAAGATTACTGCATGAGTAAGGGAAAATCATGGGGGGAAAATGCCTAAAATTCACCTTGAATCAATATAAAGTGCCTCTTAAAATGACATTTATAAAAATTGGCAATTTGGAAAATAAGCTCAACATAATTTTACTTAAAGAAGGTGATACAAAATTGAATGGATACGGGCTGCAACTGTGCAAAAACGTAAAATCATGTTTGTAATAATGCAAAACAAAGATTATATAAACTGAAAAGTCCTAGGGATTGTGAGTGATATATTGTCTCTTGTCCAAAATTCCTGGAGAAGGGTTATGCATACTATAACCAGTGAGAAGAGACCCCCAGAGATAATTGTTGGTTCTCTAGCACTAACAGGTAAACCACAGAGAGGAAGGCTAGAGGCTGAATTTAGGAGGATCACAAAAGGGATCCCCAGAAACTGGAAGGGACAGTCAGGTCAGGAGAAGTTTAAATGGGGGTAGAGTATCAGTTCTCAGATCACTTTTCCAGACAGTAACGTGGGAGATCTGCTAACATACCAGGGTAAACTAGATCCACAGAACAGTTCATCAGGGACTTCAGCTTGCAGAAAGGTCAGCTCCTGTAGAGTGGCAGGGGGAGTGACATTTTCAGAGCACAGCAATCTACTCCCACAACAGAGAGCTGCTCAACAAATGCCGAAGGGCCAACTTCCTGGCTTTGTGCCAGGTGTGGAAATTTTCAAACGTCGTGGGTGCGGAAGTAATTGTCCTGCACAGGAAGGTTTAACTTGTGATTAGCA
Organism: Ictidomys tridecemlineatus; assembly: GCF_052094955.1. Lineage (NCBI taxonomy): Eukaryota > Metazoa > Chordata > Mammalia > Rodentia > Sciuridae > Ictidomys > Ictidomys tridecemlineatus. The sequence goes on from NC_135479.1 coordinate 123,896,566, forward strand.
CCTCAGGTTGGAGGACTCAACAAAGTCCTCCAAAACTGCAACCCAAAGGCAATACATGCAGGGTCTTACAGGTTGCCTGACAGGGCTGTCTTGATACCTGGTTCTGGCCATTGAGAATAGTGTAGTGTCCTATGGCCTCAGAGGTGGACATTTATCCAAGGAATGAGCAATTTCTCTTTTTTTGCAGATTAGTTTTTGGGTGTGTATCTAACTATGTATTTTCTCCCATCCCCCTGTATGTTCTTTTGAAGGAAGAGCGTATTTCACAGTTTACCTCTCTTTATTTATTGATGCTTTCCTTTATCGTACTTTTCTTTGCAATCAGGAATTTTCTCTTAAATTTTACCATGTTACATTATTTCCTAGCACAGCCCAAACTGTAACAAATCTCCCTGATAAATCAGGGAAGCATGATGAAGGGAAGTTTGGGGTGTGGGGGAGGGGAGAAAACAACTTTGGAAACTGTTCTCAAAGCCCAAGTCCCCTCCTGGGTACATACTGAGCACTAGAAATGCTTTTTCCAGACTCTGACTAGGGAAAGAGGCTATAATGCACATCTTAGAGTTCTGAGTGCCCCCTTAGCCCCCACTTGCAACTCTGTATCAGTGCCAGCACCAGCACCAGCTGTAGATAACAGGGCCCCATGACACTACTGGCTTGTCAAGGGCCATGACTGTCATCTCTGATTCTTAGCACCTAGAAAACACTTATAAAAGAAAAAAAAAAGCTATAAATATATTTGTGTACAATAAATGAGGGAGACACTTTGGATCATTTCCATAAAAACAATTTTAGTTTTTTCCCCAAAATCAACATCTTATGTTCCCCCTGAAGTTATTTTAAGTTACTTATAACTGAGAAAATAAAAGAAAACTTAATTTTTTTCCACATAGTTTCTTTTAGAAGCAGTTTCTAAAAGTGAGCAATTCTCTTTCCTGAAACCTGAAAGTTCAAGGTCACCAGCATCCTCTGACCTGGCTCTCCAGACTCTACACTGCTTTCCCTGGCTTATCACACAGGAATAAGGATCTTGGGAACATGGCAGAGTTAAACTTAATTTTTTTTCAGAACTCCAGAAAGTATTCATATACTAAATGCAGTTATACATTTTCCCCCACAACCCTGTTCCAGAATATTCATAGCAAGATTCACCTGTCAAATTTCCCTAAATAATAGATTATTAGATTTTTTTCTCTATTTGATCCCTCTTCTTTTAAGGAATAGGCTTTAATTTTGTTTATCTTTTTCCTGCTCATTTTTCCTCATATTAATAGGACTTGAGACGTCTGCTTATTTACAGAGACAAGGGGGACTTGTTCTTTAAGTCTCTGTTCTCTTACCATTCCGACTCTCCAAGGGGACTATGAGGCCCTCTAATCTTTGCTCCTCCTTCCCTCTAATCTACACCCCTCTATTCCTAGCAAAGCCATCAAAATATTTGTGATTTATTATATACTTGTACACATATATGGGCAGAAGGAAGGGCAGGGCTGAGGCAAAGGGGGAGAGAGAACATGTGGCTTGAGCAAGAGTGGAGCCTGGCATTGAAGTGGCATGGGACGGGATGATAGGAGAGTTAGAAACTGGCCAGGCACAGCCTGCAGGTCCCATGAAGAGTGTGCCTTTTATTTCAGACAGTGGGAATCATCGGTTCTCTTCACACCTTAGGTACCAACTACTAAGCCAAGCAGTGTTGGGGTCCATAGGGCAAGATTACTGTTATTCATGAAAGTCCTGACCCCAAGGGTATGATTTTAAATCAAATTCCTTGAGGTTTGAAGAGAACACTGACCATTCATGTAGGGAAAAATGAGTTGCTTTCTTTTTTCAAAAAATAAAAAATTTCTAAGATTTTAGATCTTCAGCTTAAAAACTTAAGAATATCTAACCCTGCCTGTGAGCTTCCATTTCCTTTATCTTGTGCTTAAAAAGATGATTAACAAAATACATCAACTGATGTAGCATCATTTGTTTTTCTTTTGGGATGACTCCCGTCTTTCACAAAAATTAATGCGTCAATTTTGAGAATATATTCGAAGTTTAAAGACAGAAGCTGGGAGCGTAGGAAGTAATATTTGGACAACCCTTGACTGGAAGAAAACTACTTCTATGATTAGTGTTTCTCTACAACAAAAATTCATTAATTATTCACTAATTATACAAATGAGATAATTTTATTAGAAAAAAAGGATGAATGAATGTTTTTTTCTATTCAGAGCATCCAGCACAAAGCCGAGATGGTACATTCTCTCACCATTTCTTTAATAAGTCACTTGTTCATATACTTCAAGAATGAGATCATTTGGTCAAAAAAAATACCCTGATGAGGAATAAATACCAATTGTATTGACTGGTCATCTGTGCGTGTGTTTCATAAGATCGGAAGGAAGTGGTACTCACCCCAATGGGGGGTAGACCATGTGCAAAACTAGTGATTAAAAATGAGAATGACAGAATTACAGAATTGTTTTGGAGAAAGGGAAGGAAGCAATGGAGCATTAAAAGAAGCAGGTTTGCAAGAGCTGTGCTTCTGTCAAACCTTGTACATGCAGTGTCAGAACAAGAGGCATCCAGAGGCAGGATCAGAGAGTGGTGCTGAGCTGAGGAGAAGAGACGTGACTGCAAAGTCTGGATGGGAGCAAAATGAAAGCCCAGCCACAGAAATGACAAGGTCAAGGCAAGGGCAGAGCAGAGCACAGGCATCTAGGTCCTAAATCAGAAGAGAAGAAAGGGAAGTTTATGCTCCAAACTCTCCCTGCAGCTTGTTAACAACAACAATGAAACAAAACAAAACAAAAAACTAGTTCAGTTTGCTTGCTCCTTTTTTTTTTTTTTTTTTTTTTTTTTTTAGGTTTTGAGTTTAGAACATAAATCATTTAGTACAGATATTTTCAAGTCCTCCTGACAATTGAGGCTGACCCAATCAGTGGTGACGTCACCTGCTGGGTGTGTTAGAGCACTGGCCTTGACTTCCAGTGCAATCCCCAGATGCCCAACTGGGGATTGGTTCATAGTCACCATGACCAACTCAGGGAAGATGACAAACTGAACCAGGTGGGGGAAACCCTGCAAGATGATCTGTAGAAAAACCATCTGTGTAAACATGAAGGAAACACTGGTTGGGCACTCCAGAAGACTTCAAAGTTGCTTTGCAAATCTTTAGTAACTGTGCCCTCAAGTGTTCTGAGAAGTTGTCACAGGGTTTGTGAAAACTTGTTTTGAAGAATCAGGAAGCATCTTATATAAACCTGCCATAATCATCTATCACATAGCTGTGCTCCTGAAATGTGCATGTTTTTCTAGGTGAGTATTCTGGCTTTGACTTGGATGCTTAGCCTACTAATATAAGACACTTTAGAAGAGAGGATAAGAAGTTTTGAAAGTCAGGAAGGTAGTTACAGGATAGCGGAATGAACCTAAGACTGGAGACCACAGACCAGCATTCTAATATTGTCTGTGATGTGAAATAACTTAGCAAACACGGTCAAACTACTTCCCTACTTGGAGACTTACTTATTTTGCTTGAACTAGAGCCAAACATAATGGAACTCCTGGCAGCTGCTCCCTTTTATCACAAAGCTTGTATGCACACCTGAGTTGCTCCCTAAGAGGTGTCACCATACATGTAGATGCCCCCCTCTCATTCAGGGTGGCTAAGAATGGGCCCACAGAGCACTGGATTAGATTATCTTTTCAAGTTCCTTCTCACTCTGAAGTCTACGGTTCTCATATTGATCAGATGAACCTACTTAACAACAAAAACTAAAAGCACCACAGCACATCTTCCAGTATGAGAGGTTGAATGGGTCTCCTTTCAAGTTATGTTCCAAATGGCTAAACACTTTCAGAACTATCATCTCTGTCTGTTACTTTCATATGTCACATCATTTTTACGCTCAGCATGTCAGCTCACATCATTTCAATTACGCATTTAGTTTCTTACTGACTAAATATGCTGCAAGTACCACTTTTTGCTATTACATTAAAAAAGAAAAAAAAAACATAGACTATTTGAAAATGACTTCATAGCCTTGCATTTTTCAACTTGAAAGCCCAGGGGTTCCCCCCGCCTTTTTTTTCCTTAAAGAACCTAGGCTATTCATTAAAAACTTACAAAAAATATATAATGGTATTTCAGATATTGAATTGGAGGTGATAACTCATAAGCTCTTGGTGATAATAATTTTTAACTAGGCCCTGATGAGTTGCATTACTGTCTGGAAACTTGGGGAAGGTGGGTTGGTAGAGGAAAGTAGGGTGCTTGTGTGCTGCTCTATAGGGCTGGTACAAGGATGTAAGGCAGACTCAAAGCTACCTGTCAATTATGCATTAGTGTTCATTATTTTAATCAGATGGGCATCTAGGTTAGGTTAGTTTTCAAGTTGGAAAGTGTAAAACAGGAGATAACAGAAGAGGTGAGCAGAGACCCACCCAGGCCTATGTCCACACCTTGCTTTCTTTTGACAATAGGTCATAAATTGGGACCCCAAAGGCAATGCACATGTTATTTCAATTACATATCATCTAAATTTTAAAAATTTTTAAAAATTGATTGTAAATACCCAAAGAAGCAGATTGTATTTCTTGAAAAGTTAGCATGTGTAGTGTGGCCCTGAGCCCATTTCCAACAAGGTAGCAAACAGCTGGAGCTGGTAGGTGCTGCCCCCTCTAGGGGGGGGCCAGCTCATGCTAAGTAGCCACTGTCCTCCTCACTCCCAATTGCTACTCGATTTCTGTACCTGGCTGATCAGAGGAGATATTGGCATCTCTGACCACAAAAAAATACTGCAATGTTTAAAATCATTTTAACACCAATCCAAGGGGATCCTACTGCTAATCTATCTATGGATAGTAACATCCACTCTCACCACCACTCAGCTCAGTGCCTGCTACTTATAAAGAACTTATTACCTGCCATACACCTGGCCAAGCATTTATATTCAGGAATTTATTTAATTCTCCAACTGCTTTATGAAGTAGATATTATTTTCCTCATCTTCAGGTAGAGTAGTCAGAGGCTCAGAGAAGCCCATTAATTTTCCCAAAACAAAACAGTTGCTATACAGCTGCAGCCTGTTCTTTCTTAGATCTCTGACTGTAAAGGTCCTGCCTGATCTTACCCACTGTGCTAGAATGGTCAGCACACGTTCTGTCATTGCCGAGGATATCGTGTGGCATAGGAGCTGGCATCAGACCTGACTATCTGCTAGTCTCCCGTGGAAGGTGTGCAAAACACTCAGGAGCAAACTGGTGGAAACGACCAAAGTGAAGATGTCGGAATCTCACCAGTTCCAGCTCATCACTCGGGAAGCATGAGTGGGGAGAGTATTAGATACAACAGCCGTGGCCCTGGCTTCTTCTCCTGGCTCTGACCAGAGGAGGCTGAGCTACCTCCAAGGAAGTATTCCCATTTGAGCCTCACAACAGACGTCCGACCCAGATGGTATTATTCCTTTGCACAGATGAAGAAGCGGAAACTCAGAAAACTTAAATTGCTTACTCCAAAGTCTTCTGCTTAGAAAGGAGCAGAGCCAAGACTGGAAACTAGGCCGGTGGATCCCTACTTTAACTCTCCCGCTTGGTCTGTGCCTCTCTGTGAAGAGTGAGTGACCCTTTGCATTTTCTGTCCTAATACTTTCAGATTTCTGCAAGCTCTCAGAGGATTCTGAAATGAATGTATTGGGTTTGCCCTTTGTGTTTTCTCTAGAGTCAGGTGATGCTCAGGGGAACTGGTACACGAAACTGAAATGCACAAAATTAAAGGAACAATAAAAAAATTGAGTTTACTATCACTTGCTCCCTAAATTATCAGTAACTTGGAATTTTTTTATATTTCTTGATACAAATGGGGAATATTTAGGAATAAAATACAGGCTGCCTGTATTCCCTTCAATAATTTTTTATTTAACTTAGTGGAAAACTTTCCCCTTTCCTTGTACAATATCTATTGATGATAAATAGCTTTTCAGACAAGATGGAACTGATTAAATTATAGTAGTGAGTCTTTATTGACACCAATGCTGATTTTAGATGGATTGTAAATAAATCTGCCTTGTACTCATTTAGCCATTTCTCATTGATCAGTCTTCTGTGAAGAAATCACTAATGAGCCTCCAACAACTGTGAGCATGATGCTGTGTCCTCCGAGTGTCCAGGGATCCCCTGCTTCAGGGTCTTTAAAAGCTGAACAGGTTTTCTCCTTTCTGCAACTCTGGAAGGGGTTCTTGTTCTTGATGGCCAACTAAAAAGTTCCAAGAAGGTACTGGGAGAGACTGTTTTACATGATATCAAGAGACAGGGTAAATGGGATCTGAATGATATTTAAGCCATCACATCAATATGGCCAAGAAAGCATCGAGTGCAAGGCAGGGACACTTATCACCCTCATCCTTTTTGCTATTTATGCGTCTGAGACTGCGGTCAACTGCTTAGATGATGGCCGAACCATCCTATCTGTTAGAACCAGAAGGAAGCTGTGTATCTTTTCTGTTCATCTGTTATACTTGCTCTTCCATTTTAATTTCACGATGGTCTTTATTTCCTTTTTGGGATTTATCCCCAGAACAACCACTAAGGCAGAGTTTCATCACAGCTCAAACGCTTATCTGCTATTGTAAACACAAGGGGTGACTCTATTTTGTCTCTTCTTTTTCTTTAGAAAAAGATCATAGAAGTCCTAATATCCATCAATTTCTATTCAGTTGTCTCTTACAGAATTTAAGAGACTTTCAGAAAGGATTTAGACTAAGAAAAGTATGCATTCTCTCTTTTCATGGGACATCTTATGCCTGGGAGAAGCCCCCCCTCTGAGATTGTGAGAGAAAAAGTAAGTGGTTCTGTGTCTGTGTCTGTATGGAGGGATGTTTCCCTTTTGACAATGCCTAGGGGTCAAGAGGGAAGGAAACAGTTAAAGAGTGGTTGCCTGAATGTCTATCTCTATGAGGGTTCAATAAATAAATGTTGGCCAACTATCATAATCCCTGATAATTATTTTATGTATTTAGAGCACAAGACAAAACTTCTTAACCCACTTGTAGAATGACTAGTGGTGAGCCACGGTGCAGAGCTGGCAGGGGAGGTGACAGGAAGCGCATTGTATGTCATAAGGGAGGGCTGGTTTCCAGTGCTCTTTGTGACTAACCAGTGACCCTGGGAAACTCCATTCACCTTTCTGGATCTCAAAGTTCCTGTTTGTTAAACTGAAGTTGGGGGTGGTGGTGCGTTGTGTGAGGGTGACTAGCTAATTAAAATAACCTATATGACTTACACCTTATAAAGCATTTGTATGTATTTTATCTTGGGCTCGTTTTTTTTTTTTTTTTTTTTTTTTTTGTACCTGGGATTGAACTCAGGGGCACTTAGCCACTGAGCCACATCCTCAGAACTATTTTGTATTTTATTTAGAGACAGGCCTCACTGAGTTGCTTAGCACCTCTCTGTTGCTGAGGCTGGCTTTGAACTCAGGATCCTCCTGCCTCAGCCTCCAGAGCTAGCTGCTGGGATTATGTATTTTATCTTAGATAAACTTCAGGAGATGGAAAAACAGAGTATTATTTTACAAATGAGGAAACTGAGCTTAGACAAGTTCGAGATCACAAAGCTACCATGAAGAATTTAGACAGATGGCAAACTTGGGCCTTTACAGTCACTTTTGATTGTAAATGGCTATGGTTTTGTTTTCAGTATTATTACATTGCTTGTCTATGAATTCTAGTTTTAAAATTTCCAGATAATGCCCTATTGAAGAATGTCAAATTTATCAAAAGTCATGTATATATTTTTTCCCTTTTCAAACAGCATTAGTGCCAAGCATTATGACAAATGTTTGTAATCCCAGTACTTAGGAGACTGAGGCAGGAGGATCACAAATTTGAGGCCAGCCCAGGCAATTTAGGAAAACCCAAAATCCATATCGAAATAAAATTAAAAGGTCTGGGATGTAGCTCAGTGGTATAGTGCTGCTAGCATATGTGAAGCCCTGGGTTCAATCCCCAGTACAATCAAAAATAAAAATAAAAAGATTGCACTATTTTCTCTGGCTATAGTTCTTAAGTATGATCTAGGATCAGCAGCAATAGGCTGAGGACTTAGAAATGTAGATTTTCAGACCCCACCCCAGATCACAAAATCAGAATCCCCTGGAGGGGGACCCAGTCATTTCTGCTATAATAAGCTCTCCAGGGGAACTGGAAGCAGCTGAAGCTTGAGCACTACTGCTCTGATCTTGGTGCATTTGTTCTGGATTAACTGGCTGACATTTGACATTTCCCACTTTACTCCACTGAAGGATATGCAGCTTCGAGTTTGAGTCCCACATCCAACAAACCCAACGCATTTTGCTAAACCCATTTTTGCAATGCTTGAACCGATTGCTTCACCTATAATTGTATCCTTCATGTAATCATAGTGTTCTATAGTTTTATGTTAGTCTTTGTTACCTCCTTAAAGTCTACTTGGAATTTCAAAATATTTGAGAAGAAAAGCTGTCTAGGTTCATCGTTTGATAAAATTTGAATTCAATTGACTCTAGTCAATTTAAAATAAAATGAATTATTATTTTTTCAGAGTGGTTAATGTTTTAAATTTTACTAAGGGTACTTGACCATCTACTCTCCCTTTCTCCCTACTAAAATCTCAGTAATTTCAGAAGAAAATTCATATTCACATGAGATGGATTTCTATAGAAAATCCCCTTTCCTCTAATCAGGAAAGAATATTTTCATAATAAAAATTATCCAAAATGTATATTTAAATTTGTTCTTTAATATTTATTCTAGAAAGCCAAATATTGTATTCATTTAATATTATCATGCCAAATGTCTGGGCTTTAGAGGCATTACGATTTTATTTCAACATATTTTCTTTGACTACTTTCCTATGCTTGAAGTTTAAAAACTCTGGGGATTTCTGGAAGAAAATACAGACTCTGATCCCAATGTGATCATTTATATTTAAATGACTGTGTGTGTGTGTGTGTGTGTGTGTGTGTGTATGTGTGTGTGTTAGTTATATGACACCTATTACTTTAGGACATCAACAATAATTTATGAGTTCTCTGGGATATTTTTAAGTGCACCCCAAATTAATTTTGCCAATAAAATTTCACCAAGAGAGAAGCACAATGTTGCCTTTCAAGAATAAAAACCTTTCACATTTCCAAAATTTTCTCCTTTTTTCCATATTGAAATAACAGACTCATCTTTTACCCCCTTAATGAGGGCAGCAGGGGGGGGATGCACATATTGTGCACTGCTTTTGTTATATTTATTTGTTATATTTATTTGCTTATATAAGCAAGACTGTGGGCTTTCTGAACAAGTACTAGACTTCCAAACCACAGGACTGATAAAATGGCACATAGCTTGCACAGCATGTGTGGACCACAGCTTCTAAGTGATGGATGGAATGTGATTAGTTGACTTGTGCCCGTCATAGCACTCCAATTATTTTATTTATCTTCCTTAGATTTCCTTTCAGCATCAGTTACTGAAAACGCTATTTGCAATTACATGAAGATCAACAAATTTCTAGTAGGTTTCTGCAAAAGATACAGCTTGAACATGAAGATTCTTAACAAAATTATATATAGGGCTACAGAGCTTTAGTTTTGCTATATATACTGTGTAACTTATATTGTATGTATAACCTCTTATCTATGCCATTCCTGGAATATTACAAACACACAGTTTGTCAATCTATTAAACTTAGGGATAATTTTTTGTAGTTTTAAAAAGACTAATTACAATGTGAGGTACTAACATCGTCATTGTTTTGACTTAAGATTTGCTCACAATGTGAATATCAATAAAAGCTTGCTAAATGGAAAAGGACCACTCTTCCCGCCAAAGGCCAACACCACAGCCAGCTCACATTCGTAATCACTCATGTTCGGGGAATTGTGTGTTATGAATGACTTAGCAAAGCTGGGCCACCACCAAATGGAACCAGTATGTGTAGTGGCCCTGGAAGGAACCAGAATTGCAGAGGCCCTGGGGACACTGAGAACATCAAACCCACCATCATTCCATCTAGTAAGGAAAGTGCTATTTTCTGAAGAAGCAGAAAAATTGGTTTTCTTTAAGATTCCTTAACAGTTAACAAGTTTGTGGAAGTTACCATAAGATAAAAAAGAAAAAAATGACACAATAATTTCCTTGGGCTTTCTACTCCAATGATCTCAACATATAATTTTGTAGTTTTCTGAACACCAGAATTATTTAGTTAAAGCACAAAAATTGGGCCAAAAAGGAAAAAAAAAAAAGTGGAAGGAAGGAAGGAAAGAAAATGAAAGCTCTGAGGAGGAAGATAGTAAAGATATGATAGAATAAAAAGATAAGAATTTGCCTTCTACATGATTAAAGAAGAGATAAAAATAAAATTTCATTTTAATAGAAATATATATATATATATATATATTTAATAGAAAAAACACAAAACACATATTTATATTCTCTTAATACACTCCATTGTATTTTACTAGTTTATTTGTCACTAGATTTGGTCCTTAAGTCTATGGGTAGGATCAGTTGGAGATGGCGATTGCAGGCCCAAGTAACTTATCTGGCATAGTTAAAATAGAGTTAATAGCTCAGGAGAGCACCTGTGCGATATCCTACTTGCCTTATTAACTGAACTGACAGTTTGGCACTAAGTGGCAAAATAGAAGACCAAACCCACACACCCCCTACGCTGTTTTACTCAGAAGCCAGAGAGTGGTGATAAGGCAATACTCTCCCTGAGTGCGTGAACCCTGTAAGAACATATCTGCACCTCCACAGAGCTGCTTTGTGTAGCCCGTTGTTTAGAGAAGACCTCTTCAGTTGCCTTAATTATTCCAGGCTTAACAAACAAGTCTCTAAATTTATTGTTTCAGGCTTCGACCTTCTGGTGGCCATTTTTCCTTTTTGTCAGAAATATGCACAATGGCTCCTTTAATGTAACCACTCTGATACAAAACAAACTGCATGATTAGAAAACTGTCCAAATTCCATTTGCCTGTCTATAAAGTACAGATGACTTTCTTTCTAATCTCCTAATCTACTCAAATCCCTTTGAATTATCACTCTATTAACACTTGGGTTTATGTGGCCTCGGATTCAGTGCCATTTATACATTAAATCAATGTGCAGTTATTGTGTCTTCTTGATAATTAACAAAGATGTTAAGGACTGATGCCAATTCAGTGTCATGAGCTGGACACCTTCCACTACCTGGTATGTCTTTGTTTATGGTCTATTAAGCAGTTTTCATTTCTCCTTATGGGCCCATATAACATCCAAGCTAGAGGTCTCTCAAATTATTGGAAATATTACAGACTATTAAGTAGCCTTTTTCTTTTGTTTTTAAAAGTCATTTCTAAATTTAAACACTTGAGAATCTGAGGAATTACATTGGTCAAGACAGACATTTAAAGTTCTCAATTTTCTACCCTTAATCCCCTGTCCTTGAAATCATATTTGTTGTTTTATAAGATTCACTAATGGTAGGGTGTCTCATTTTCAGAATAATGTACTTTTTTATTCTTATTTAAACCTTTTATTTTCCCAAATTATCATTTTTGTTCCAACTCTTTTTTTTTCCAGTGGAGATATTAATATTTCAAATTTATATTGTTCTGACTTTATTTTTCATTGTTCTTAACATACAGAACATACATACGTCTTGGCATGAAAGAAGTATTGACATGCAGAAAGAAGTCAGTGGGTCAAACACATCATAGGGAGAGGTTTATTTGCTCTCACAGTCTACCTTGTTATGCAGGCCTCAGCTAGACAGGCTAATACAGCTGTCAGGGAAGGGTGAGCTCCCAAAGGTTTCAGGTGTCAAAAATCTACAGTGCAACAATAGAAAATGTACATAAGCATTCACTTACCTGCTTTTGATCAACAATTATTTCGAGGTCTTCATCACTGCTTAGTTTTCCATATCCTTGTTCTTTACTTTTCTTGTGAAAGAATAATTTTAAATGATCATTTAGTTTCTTTCCATTAATAATCTTAATTCTCACATAATATTTTTTAAAGATAAAAGTCTTTACTTATCCTCATTACTAGTCATATGCATCATTCTCTGTCCATCTCTCATTACAACAGCAAGTGTTTTCAAACTGCTGGCTTACCATTATTATTTTTGCTTAACCTTCTCCATTCAAATTATGCCTTTAATCATTTTCTCAATATTCGTATGCTTTCCTTGTATTTTGTAGTCAGAAAAAAAATATTTTAACACTTTGAGATAAATAAGCAATTCCTTGAAGAATCCTAGCACATTTTTTCTTAAAGATTGAAACTTCATTTGTAATTATACTATGCTTCAACTATTAAATGTTTTATTTGAATGTCTTAAATTTTTGTGTCTAAGAACAAAAGAAGTATTACACAAATCAGATAATAAATCTTCAGATTTTCAATATTGTCTATGAATCAGAGGGATGCTGACATTGGAAAAAAAACAACTCAAAAGTTACTCTAGTAACTTTTCAAAGATAAAATAAATTTCAAAACTAGGTAGCTCAAAAAGTTGGAAGAGTTCAGAGTAAGTACATCTAAAAAATGCATGTTATTGGCATTTTGTTATTTTTCTTATTCTTATTATTGGTCCCAATTACCACTCCCATCCAACTCCCCCATAGCAAAATCTATAATTATCAGTTCTAAAGTTGGAAAAGAACCTAGCTTGTGACAATCAATTTACAATTGCACACTTCAGGAGAATGACGGTGTGTTTGAGTTCTTTCTTTCCCCCAGTGCAGCAGCTGATGGGAATACAACCACTGCCATTTTTCTTCTTCATACCAGTAACAAATGGATCATAAAAATCACTGCACACTTAATTATAGTTCATGTTTTTGGCAACCTTGCTTTAAATATTAACTACATCAACTAGAATTGAGATAATGAAAAATATTTTGTATACTTCAACCTACTGTGTCATATTAGGATCCCATCTATCTCATTAGGGTAAGAAATACATCCTTCAGTGACCAGGATATTGATCTTTACACTGTGGGACACAATTCTTATCTGTTTATTTTTCTTTTATAGCATTTCAAGAACCATATTTTACATATTTACTCCCTCCATAAACATACCTCTTATTTCTGTGTTTATCACTGTAATAAGATAATTCTGAATCTTCAAGTATCAGAATGCACAAATAAAATTCAAATTCTCATTCATACATTAATGAACTCAGCCACTTAGAACAGAACAGATGGCCACAATATTTCTCTCTATTTTGACTCTTGTCCTCATTTGAGGTTCCATTTCAGGATTGATGGAAAACAAAAAGAGCAAGGTTGGTTTCAGTCAAGCTGACTTCCTTTCTGTCACTTTGTTTTTATATCCTTTCAGTCCATTGGTTGCCATAAGATATTGTCCAGAGACCCTCTAAAGCAAAACATTTCAAACCGCCTTTCCAAATATTGATCTGTATACGTACCAAGTAGCTCATTTGCATGACCCGATTTCTGGACAAAAGGACATTAAGTAGAGATGGAATGTGAGTCCTTCCATCCATTTCACTGTCAGACATCCCAGAATTCCTTGCACCAGCGGCGGTGGCTTCATAGCCAGAACTTGCTGACCAGAGAACCACAGATCTTGCCCAGCAACAGTATTAATAATGTACAACCATAATTGATGTATTCCTGAATCATTGTCTTGACTTTGTAAACATTGTGAAATTTTTGGCTAGCACAAGAAAACCATTGAAATGAGAATTTCTTTTCCTAACTCATTTTCAATCTATGTATCTTTATGCTCTCTGACTCCTGTTCCCATTTCATGTTTTTTCCAAGATCACTTATTGTTTATTATACAATTTCTGTATTTAATCCTCTGCATACGGACTGCTCAGCCTCCTTATCATAAAAGCTTTTAATTTTCTCTTTTTAACCCCCTGCCCCAGACTTTCTTGACAAATGCTGCTGATGGATATAATAATGTCAGCACTCAAAAGACATTATTCAAAACTGCAATTTCTGCCAATATCAAATTCCACCTCTCCAATCTAATACCACCTCCTTATCTGATTTAGTAGTAAATTTTCCTGGGAAGAGGCTGGGTCAGAGAAGGAGCTTACATCCCCAACTATTCCAAGTAGAACTTGGCCCTTCCTAAGAGTGGGAGGAGGCATTACAGTTCTGATTTTGTACTTTAAGTCCCGACTCTCCAAACGGCACACACAGTACAAAGAGAAGGAAGTCTTACAGTTTTACTCTAGAATTAAGCCATATTTTCTAGTTTACCCCATAACCCGAGGGGGATTAATCCTTTTCTAAGCCATATATTCACTCACTTACTGCTTATTTCTAGTGCGAGTATAATCCTCTTTCAAGCACTCAGCTGCCCACTTTGACTGCTGAGATCAGCCAGCCCGGGCAGGATTCTTCAGCTCTCCTCCCTCCTCCCAGCCGGGAAGCCCTGTCTTCTATCTATGCACTTTGATCAAGCACAGAGAAGCAGGTCCATAGCTTTTGCGTGGTGGCCTTTCCTATTAGCCAAAGGACTGAACTAGAAGGAAGAAGAAAGCTAATCTCTCCCCTGTCCAAGTGTGAGGGGGCAGGGCTTCTGTGGGAGGAGAAGCCAGAGGGTAATGGTTTCCTGTGCTCCTCCCACCTCCCTGTCCAGACACTGGAGCTGAGGATTTCAACTGAGGCAAGAGGTTAGGGTCCTCTCTGCCCCCAGCATGCTGCCTGCTTATGGCCAATTTTGTGCATTTCTCACTAAGTGCAGCTGAGGAGGAAGCATTAGTGCAAGAGAGCTAAAATGAGGAGGACTTTTAGATGGGAGAAGCAGAGAAAGGGAGGAAAAAAGGTAGCCCTCCTTTGCTGCCTTGCCCCTTATAAAACACTTTTCAGCTCAGGGTAGTTGTGCTGTCTCTGAAACCCCAGTCTCTCTCACTTCCTCACACAATTAGCAGTTCTGAGTAACCTGAAGGAGAATTATCTGGCGTTGTTAGTGCTGATAACTTTTTAAATAATGTTCAGTTAGAACTGTAGTTTCCTCAAGAACATTGATCCTAATAGGGAACCTCAGCTTTGTACAGACTCTACCACCTCTTCTTAACCCTATCTACCTTCTGCTTCC
The DNA here is from genome assembly GCF_052094955.1 of Ictidomys tridecemlineatus. Taxonomy (NCBI): domain Eukaryota; kingdom Metazoa; phylum Chordata; class Mammalia; order Rodentia; family Sciuridae; genus Ictidomys; species Ictidomys tridecemlineatus. Next base: position 123,911,655 of record NC_135479.1, read on the forward strand.
TTCCTTTTCTCTCCCCACCAAAAGTAGAAGGGGAAGGTGGGTTGATTCACTTGAATTTTAAAGAAGCCACTATATTTTGAAAACTGCATAGGAAAACTATTTTCATGACTACTGATGTAGGGTGTCACCTAGGAAAATTTGACAAGTAAATTACAACAACAAAATCAGATGGGATAGAGACCTGAAAAAAAAAAATGAAGTGACATGTTGATCTCAGAGTATGAGTTTTCCAAAAAGTGAGAGGTTTTAATTGAAAGATACCAGTCGTGTATGGATTGAATGAAAAGAATTCTTCACATTAATTAGGAATGGAATATATACATAAGAAAAGTTTGAAAAGGAAAAGAGTGCTTGATTTAAATAATTGTACAAATTATCCCCAAGTGTGATTTCTTGCCTAACTACAGATGCTAAAATAAACATAAAGATGAAAGATGTCATATAAATATTTCAAAAATTATTTATAATTATTTATTTACTACTGCAATGAGAGGTGCAAACTAGATTATTAAAGCAAATGTCACATGAAGAATATATACCATAGCTGCAAGAAGAAAAGGTCTTCCTACTGTCTTCTTCATAGTTGTTGAAATTCAGCGTCCAGTCTCTTATTTTTAATCTCTTTTCCACTACCTCCCCACATCTTCAAAATTGCTTAGATTTTCCTGGTCCTAAAAGGTGACTTCTTCACATCTCTTTTTCCCTAAAGACCAATCTCTCTCTTCTCTTTACTATTAAACTTGAAAGAATGGTCTATACTTACTAGAAACAATTCCTTATTTTCTCTTCCCTTCTAAACCAATCATGATCAGGATACATTACCAAATTATCTAGCACTCTTAGAACAAACTGAAGAGTTATCAGTGAGAAGGAGGAGGGTTGGTAAAGAAGATAATAGATAACCTACTCATGGTACTTATTGAATTTGTGGTGTCTTTGGAAAGTGCATCCAAGTGGAAAGAGCCAGTTGACATTTGGATTCACCATTTGGATATATGGGTCCAGATCCAAGGAGAGAGATAAGGGCAAGGCTTTCAGGGTGTTGGAAATAATTAAAGTTGCAGGAGTAGGTGAGCACATTAAAGAAGAAAATAGAGAGCCTGAAGAGATGAGGACTGAAATCAAAGTCCATTCTAGAGAATGGTTGCATTCAAAGAATGGGCAAAAGAAAAGAAGTCAGTAAAGGGCGAGGAAGAGGAGAGAGGCCATGGGTGTAGGAGAAGAACCAATGGAATAAAGGGAAAAAGACTCCTAGATTGCATTAAATGCTGATAAAAGGCAAAATAAAAAGAATAGTAATGCAAACTTTCCTTATATTTGGCATCGGCAGTCATCAATGGCTGGGAAGGGAAGAAGTGGTGAAGATGGAAGCTTTAAGAAGTTATTGGATACATTGGGAATAGGAAGTAAAGATAAGGAGAACAGGTTTTTATATTTTATGAAAGCTTGAATGAAGAGAAAGAGGAAGCAAGAAGGCTAGTATGGGAAGAGAATTCTGGGAAAGTCATTGTCCCTGCCGCCCCTTCCCTTATGGACAGGTCCTCAGCATATTGATAATTCAAGAAGAAGGAGCTAGCTTTTTTTTTTTTTTTTTTTTTTTTTTTTTACATAGGTACTGAAAGTTAGTTGGGATAATTAATGAAGCAAGAAAATAAGAGTCAAGACCCTTCGGAGAAAAACTATGTGTTTTTTTTCCCCCTTCAATTATGTGCTTTATCTCTCTAGGAAAAAAAAAAAAAACCTGGAGGACTATATTCCAAATACTGAGTCTTTTTCTCTGAGAGAAGGAATTATGCATGATCTGTGCATTTTTTTATACTTTAGAGTACTTTTTGGAAATAAAAATGAATTTTATAATTTAAAAAAGGGAACCAAATACCATTGCTTATGGGGGTCATAAAATTGTCATAGAAAGGATTCATTTAAAACGACTTTGCAGAAAAAAGACTGGGTCAGGGCTTTACTCTTCCTTTATTATGTTTCTGGGAATAAAATTTTGTTTTTTTTAAATGTAGTGATTTGTGCTGTAGTTATTGTTTGTGTCCCTTGTGGGCAGGAGTGAGAGGAGGGTGGAGTGCGAGTTTTGTTGCATTTGATCTGTCCCTTTCCCCTTGACTCTCCCTTGTAGCATTAAGCTTCCCCAGTGTTTGATAGCATTTTGGTCCCACATTCCATGTGTTTTTTGAAGACCCATAGTGACAGCACAGCTGAAAACACCATTGTTGTGGGAGCCAAAGGAACAACAGTGACAAACAAGTAAAAAACAACCCCCAAAGGGAAAAAACAAAACAAAACAAAAAAACAGGGAGAAGGAGGTGACCCGGAAGAAAACCTTGAGGCTTTCCCCCATTTTAGGTCATAAGTCTAAACGTACCTTTTCAATAGAAAGTGTGTGAGCAGTTATGAAGATGATTGTCAAATCTCTGATTTTTCTTATTAATGGGAGAAATCAACTTTCTAAAGGGAAAATGTCATTGTTCCAGAGAGTCATTTGCAGAGGGGCTTGTTCAATTTGGCATTTTTAAAGAACTATATATTTTTTTCTTTTTAAAAGACATTCACAGGAGACTTCTCCCCTCCAGATGTGGTCATATTATGGTAAAACTGAATACCTACAATTCATTGATTTTAGTTCTGGGTCAGGCCTGGCCAACAAACTCAGTTCTAAAGGTATAGTGTTATATGAGAATAGCAGGTAAAGACAGCAAATATGTTGTGTCATCTTGAATGAATTTTTAAACCATATGCATAAGCCCAGATTATTAGAAATTAAAAAAAATTAAGACTAAAATCCAGTTGGGGAGATAGATATTCGTTTACTTACTAGTTGGGTAATGAAATTGCAGCGAGCACAATGTCATTTTTACTCTATTCTAGAGGTTCCCCTTTAATGCTGGCTTTTCTATCTTTAAGTAGCTCTTGATCTACAAGATAATAACATAAAACTTTATAAAGGTTTTTAAATGATTTTAAAAATTTTTCCAAGTTTTCCATAAACAAGAATTCTCTATCATAATATCCATTAAGCTCACTCAATCTTGTGTAATTGTGCAATGACAATTTTCTTAAGTAAAATTCCATTTAAGGTATGTACTTTCTTATACATCTTTTCCAGTATTTTAGCATGAAAAGTTTTAAACATATCACAAAATTAAAAGAATTTTATGAGTTCTTGAATACCACCATTTAGATTTTACCAGTAATCTTTTATTATACTTGCTTTCCCTCCCATCCATCATCTCTGACATAATTTTGAAGTATCATATACACTATCACTTTTTTGGGGGGGGGTTGGTACTAGGGATTGAAACCCAGGGTGCCTAACCACTGAGCCCCAGCCCTTTTTAAATATTTTAATCAGAGCCAGGGTCTTGCTAAGTTGCATAGGGCCTTGCTACACTATCACATTTCTACACACACATTTAATTTACTTTTAAGGACTCCAAAGAGCGTGACGATTGCTTCAATAAACCTCCCAAATAAGAGCAATAAATGTTCAGCATTTGTTCTCTATAGTAACTCTTATTTGAAAACAAACCAACAAAGTACATTTCTAGTATTAAGTGCTACTGATAAGTCCTATCTCTAAAGATTAGTGAAGAGGATTTCTGATCAAAGGCCTGGGATTTTTATAGTTCTCAATCAAAAGCAAGTGATCAAACAGCTTGACTTTTTGAGACAAATCCATGGTTTGATAGGCAGTTTGAGTAGATGTTAATTGCCATGTCCTCAATTTCATATCCTTTGATCATCAACATTTCCTATATATATGAAAAATAGAAAACTACTCTTGTCTGGGCTACATAATAAGCATTTTCCCCAGGTTCAGGCAACAGAAACAGCAAGCCCCAAGGTGGGGCCAGGATGGCTAGTGGCTTCTCAGAGGGGTCACATTGTTTTACCAAATAGTACTTGGGTGGCAAATTGAGATTGGAGTAGGCAGAAAACAAAACTTAAAACTTGAAATTTCAATTATGTCAGATTCAGCAATGTTCTACATTACTTTGCTGACAATAAGTAAACTTTTAATACTCTCCCACCCACAAAGCCAAACAAAACCACATTCAAAAAAAAAGGAAACAAAAATAATCGTTTCGGAAAACTCTGAGTCCAATTGTTTTCTTTCTTTTTCTTTTTTTTTTTTAAATCTGGAAAGTTCTTTTCTCTACAAAAAAAAAAAAAAAAAAAATCATCCTCATACTCCCTCTAGATTTGGCCTTTTTGGAAGCTTGAAACTATAGTGGAAGGCATGTTTTGGCTGACACATAAACATTATTTTCTTCCTGTTGAAGACATTAATGATTGGAAAATTATATATTTTAATCTTCTAATCTCTTGGCATTATGCAGTTTTGCTGTTATGTCCAAGGCAAGATGAAACTAACAAGCACTCTCATTTGGTGGTTTTACTCTTGCCATCACCCACACTGCAGGGCTGGAGTGGTGATTGGTGTAAGGTAATAATAAATCTGATAGAACAGACTTTAGTGTTTTGGATCCCCAAATGATGAGTGAACTATACTCTCATACCCCCACTCCCACCTGGCAACTCAGGAAAGGATGAACTGCATATTCTGTATCCTTGAAGCAGGAGAAAAAACAAGAAATAATCCATTTAAAATTGCAACCTAGTGATTGATGTTCTGCTTCAACAATATTATTGACATTATTTCTTATATGCCTTGGCCCTGGTCCATGGGGGAGGAGAGCTTATGAGACCAATCTCAAACACAGGTGCACTTGTCATTGACTTCTCCAGTGGATCCTTTCCCTTCTTGCCGGCAGTCAGCACACCTGGCATCCTGCAGCTGCTGCTGACTTCTTTTTTAACAACTGAGCTGCACCTTATGTATTTATGACCTTGTGAAATGAAATTGCAATCTTTTTACTTTAATAAAAAGAAAGGGGGAAAAAAGCTTAACTACTTCTATAAGCGTTCTGCATTATAATATTATTTCTCTGTTTTCATACCTTCTGCAAGCCAGAACATTTTTGACACATTGACACATGCTTGAGAAAAAGTTGTTAATGAAATTTTGTTTCTGACAAGAGCCAACCCAATGTTTGTGCTTCAACCATAACATTCATGTGGAAAGTTGCAGTTGTTTACCTTTAAGTTACCTCTGTGTGACTGATGAACTTATAATCAGCATTTCTATTATGGCTGAAATGATTTTTTAAAAAATATTTTTGTTGTCACTGGACCTTTATTTTATTTATTTATATGTGGTGCTGAGAATTAAACCCAGTGCCTCACACATGCTAGGCAAGTGCTCTACCACTTAGTCACAACCCCAGCCCCTCAGATGACTTTTGAGGATTATTATATAAACATTTCCTAGAGGTTTAAATCGCTACTCTCACTTCTGAGCTCTACCTATGGCCTCCATAACCATAGGTATCCCAACCTAGTGCCACAGTTCTTGTCATTTCTCCATCAGTCTCTCTATGGCTTCTTTTATTCATCCCATTTCTCCAGTGGTTTATAAATTCATGATGACCATATTACACATGACATGAGGGTAATTTAAGGGTGGGCTTATCTGGACTTCCTATCCATTTCTTTATGAATAAAGCCTTCTGGGTAACTCCTTATTGAGGAAGTTTCCAAGCCACAAATTGCATAGGACAAGAGAGATCTGGGACCATGGATGGCTTATTTATCTACTGAACATGTGATAATCAGTTAAGAGATTCATATAGCAGAGACCAGAGGACACTAAGCAAACACAAATCATATATACTATTTTACAATAAGCATCAACTGAAACTTGACTTAATAGAGATAATATCATTGGCAATGAGAGGAAAATATGGTGGTTTATAATAAAAAGCAAGGCCAGAATAATTTATAGAAAGCATTCCCACCAACCAATTGAGCTTAAATATTCTGTGAATTCTTGGCTCAAGTAAAAAGGGATTTGATGTCTAGAAATTATGCATTTGAGTCATAAAGACAAGACAGAATGTATCACAGTGTCTGACATTCAAGTGGCTGATATATTTGTTTAAGCAATGTTACAATAGTATGGAATGAAGGTTGCTTCTTGTTAGTACATGATCATCCTTTTATACTAGGGATGCCAGATTTGGTGAATATGATTATGTGTTACTATCTCCCCAAAATAATGAGACTGGATTACCTGTGATATTTTGAACAAATATAATATTCATTACTGGAAAAGTAAGCACTAAAGCATTCAATATAAATGGTGTTTGTTGCTTTGTTGGCTTTTATAGGACATTTCATATAACTGAATCAGATGAGAAGAAAGAATTTTACCTTCAAAAAACAAACATAAAATCCCTCCTTTATTTCGTGATTAGATAAGGGAGACATAGGGCAACTTCTTAAATATGGTGATTTTATTTTGCTTTGTCATAAGTATGGATATGTTCATTGTATTCATCATCTTCAGACATTTTATATATTTCATAATTCACAATAAAATGTGTTGCTAAAGGCTGAAGTTGTAGCTCAGTGGTAGAGCTCTTGCTTACCATGTGTGAGGTACTAAGTTAGATCTCAGCACCACATAAAAGTAAAATAAAATAAAGTTATAAATATGTAATGCTAAAGTTTTATTTTTAATATATCCGATATATTGAGATTATCTGAATATTTTTCATAAAATTGACTTAGTTATCACATATAAAGTGATAATAAGACAGTTTGTGATTGCTTTGGTATACCTTACTACTATATTGTGTTCTTTTTTTTTTTTTTTTTTAGGTCAGGGACTGTGTCATTCATTCTATAGATGTTTCTGATCAACTACCATGAATGTGTTAAATTCTGGGGCTCTAGAGCACACAGGGCTACCATATCTTTGCCCCCAGAATGCTTGATGCCTTTTGGAAGAAGGAGGTAACCAAGCAAACCATTATAAAACTATGAGGTGCCTATGACAGAGGAGTAGGGGCATGAATGATGCAGAGGATTTTGTCCTGGTGAGGAAAGACCTTGTTGAGGAGAAACTGGGATGTGAATGATGAGTAGAGCTATTGAGGTGGGGCAGATTGCTGGCATATGTGGGGGCTTGAGGGCAGAGAGGAAAGACCCAATGGTGAGGACTGGTGGGGTCTTCCAGCATCTGACAGGAGGAGGTGTTAGAGCAAAGTTAGGGTTGTGGTGAGCCATACCAGATAATAAGATAGTTTTGTGATTGCTTTGGGATACCTTACTACTACATTGTGAGGCTGGAGAGAAAGAGTCTTGAGAATCACATCAAAGAGTTTGTTCTTGATGCTATTGGCAGTGTGGAGCCATTGTAGGCTTTAAGCAGGAGAGAGACATTATCAGATTGGTGCTTTAGGAAATCACTCTGGCAGAAGGGTGGGAAATGGACTGGAGGAAAGAGGCTGAAGGCAAGGAGCGCAGCTGGAACTCCTGACTCAGTGCAGGACAGCCAGGAGCCGATTGAGAAAAGGTTGGTGCAGAGAGATGACCACCCACCGATTTCATAATGATGGGCTTCACTCATCACTTTGTGTATCATGAGGTTACTTTTTAAATGCTGGCTACTGAAAGTGATAAAATATCCATATTTTCTATAGTCAGGAATTAAATTTGCAATCAATGGGCCCAGACTAGACATATCTTTGGAATTCACTTAACTTAGTGATATTTAAAATTATTTCAGGAAGAAATTTAATAAAACAAATGAGGGGTGGTGGTGGGCGGAGAGACACACTGGACTCTGACCACAGGACAAAATATAGTATTTAGTGAAGCATACATATTTTTGCACTCTGTAAAGTCCTAAGCAATATCTCAACTTTTTTTGTTTCTTGCTATTTGCCAAAACAAAGTGAGTCTGTTTTAAAAAATACAATGTGATACTGTTCAGGACTGTAGAGCCTCTAAAAGGATTTATTGTGTAATTCGGATGCCAACAACAGGAATTCTTTATGCAAATCTAGGAACTGAACTGCCCAAGGAGTAGGAAATAGGAAAAAGAAATGTATTTATTAAAGTGTATTTGAGATATCGTCAAGCATAATGTATTTTAAAAAGAATTGAGATGGCACATTTAGAGCTTGGTTTAAACAACAATAACAATCAGGTGCTTTTATTACATTTCACTTGTTTGTAACCAGTCAGAATAGAAAACTTAAGATGGAATAAAACTTGAGTAAGGTCATGTGAAGCAAGGGGGAGTAGACCATGGTATTCATCTTCTCACTCAGTTTGTTTGAAGGTTCTTAATTCTTAGGAGACTTTTTGTTATTCGTCTTTAAAATAATTACATGTTATTGGGCTGGGGCTATAGCTAGCTCGGTGGCAGAACGGTTGCTTAGCACGTGTGAGGCACATAAAGATAAGCAAATAAAATAAAGGCATGCTGTCCATCTACAGTTACAAAAATAAAATGAAATAAAATAGTTACATGTTATATGGAAAATATTGAAGAATAGTCAACTACATGTGAGCATTCCTCAGAGTGACAGAATGGACTTTTCATTTTTTCCTTTCTCTTTCTCTCTTTAGGAATCAAACTTTAAATCTTAGATGATTCACTTATGGAGACTGTCACAAATTTTTAGAGAGACAATGCAGATGTTTCTTGCACAATTTAGAGAGAAATTTCAGAGATGAAGAACAAGAAGCTCATTAACTTGATAACACTCTAAGGGCTCTTTGGAAGACTCTCACAATGTCTAATTAATACCCCAAAGTGAATAATATGTTGATAATATAGCACTCAGAGTCAGAAAAATGATGGATATTCAATTACTGTAAATGTATCTTTGGAAGTATATATAGGCTTTGACAAAAAGTCTTTTCAAAACTCCTGCATTCTTGTAAAAGGGTCCCAGGTAGGCGAGTGTGGGGGTTTTAAGGAGAGATGAAATAAGGCTTAAATAAGGAACAGTTAAATTACTATGGATAGTATCATGTCCCAAATGGAAAAAAAAAAAGCTTTAAAATGATAAAACTAGCAACTTCTCCTTATAAGAAATACTGATATTTTTTAAAGCATAGAGGTATGCCTATTACGTTGTAGGTATTTAATAAATGTTTTTACATTAAAAATTTTGCTTCATAACAAAGAGAAAAGTATTATTTCCATTATGCCTAACCTTTCTTACTATTTTTTTCTTGATATCATTACAAAAAAAAAAGTTGGCTATAACTGTTTACAAACTATAATGCTGATACATAGACATACAGGCATATGCATATGCATATGTGGTGCTAAAGAACAAACCCTGTGCCTCACACATGTATATATGTACATAAATAAATTAATATATTCATATGTATTTTATGCTAAATATGATTATAGAATAAATACTAATCTACTCTTTTTACCATATAATATATTGTGAGTACTTTTCCTTGTTAATACACATCCATATATAACTTATACATCTAAATTTACCTGACATTAACAGTTTTTGTGAAGAAGTTTAAGAAATCCTGAAAACCATCAGAATAAAGAATTCATTTAACATTCAAGAGACAATAAGAGCACATAAGTGTTGCCTGCAGAGCCTTGGTAGTTCCCGAGAATTTTTCAGGTGGTTGGATAAGTGAAAACTATTTTTATAATAATACCAAGTTGGTATTTAGGTCTTTCACTGGGTAGACATTTGCACTGGTGGTGTAAAGCAATATTGGTCAAGCTTTTGACACCTTAGTACAAAACAAGGTGGTAAAAACTAACTGTACTAGTTGGGAATAGAAGTAGCTACTTTAAAAATATATATAACATCATTTTTACTTCAAAGGATAGCTAATATATGACTTATGGTCACTCAAACTTAGGAATCTGGCATTTCTAACCCCCCCACCCCGAAAATAAATGAAAAGAGCCATTCATTTTAAAACCAAAATTCAAAAATAAAGAGTTTTGAAAAACTTGTGTCTGTCAATAGGTACTTGTTGGTTTCTTTCTGATGAGATCAGAGGTGATTTAATAGAGTATTTTTGATGTTGCATAATGAAGTATGCAACCAGATTTAAACCAATGAACCAGTGAACCAGGATTTTCCAAATGACCAACACCTAGCATGTTACATGAATTAAAGAGCCATCCAAAGTATAAGGCAGAGCAATGGATTTTAGCTTCATATTTCACATTACTATTAAATTTTAAGTAACAATATTTGTTAAGTTTTGATGTGGTATCAAAAAATATCCACAATTATCTGAAAAGACTATGAAAATACTTTCTCCTTTCTCAGTGTAAGTTTGTGTAAAGATGAGTTTGTCTTCTCATATTTCAATGGAAAAAAGTATACAGCAATAGATCAAATATTGAGAAGCCAATTTTTTTTCTATTAAGCTCTTCTATTAAAGAGATTTGCAAAAATGTACAACAATGCCTTAGCTATCACTGAAAAAGCTTTAAATGAACTTTTTTTAAAAAATAAAAATGTTAATTAGTATGTAAGGTTTGTTATTTCTATTTTTCAATGAATTATTAAGCACATTGTCAAAATTTCTTATTTTTCTTTTCTAATACAGTAAATGCCTGTAGAGATATACCACATAAATGAGAGTTCTTTGGGGTCTTTAATATTTTTAAAAGAATAGACTGGGGCACTGAGGCAAATGTTTGAAACCACTGGTACACCGGAAAACTTACCTTTAAAAATTAGCTTTTCTTTTCTCCATTTGTAATAATGATAAACAAAGCCAGTTTACTTTATTTAATAACTTCTGAGAATAGGCTGTGTCAATAATTAACCAATTAAGTTTATGATAGTTATGTGTTAACTAGTACACATTTGGATTATAACTTTGGAGTTTACAAACACTTACACTTGAGTTAGTTATCTCCTTTAATTTTCATAGTCAATTTCATAAAGGGATGTATTATTCTCCTTATTCCTTGCTGAAGAAATGGATTTTAAGAGAAGAAATGTATTTTGTCTGTCTAAAAACTGCTAGAACACGGAATCAAATTCAGGTCTTTTGACCTTATGTTCCTATGATCTTTTTCATCTTTGGGTAGAACAAAATGAGCCTTCGGGCTGTCATTAACATAGACAGTGTGGCTGCTTTCGTCTGATAGAACCGAAGGTTGGGTACTGAGATGCCTTTGGGATTTGGGCACAGCTCCTGGCTTCTGCCAGGCCATTTCCTTCGTTGTATAAGAAGTATGGGAAATAATGTATTCCAACGTATAATGGAATAATGTATCTTATAATAGCGCCTAATATAAAGTAGTCTCTGTTGTTATCACTTTTCCTTCTTAACATAACAATGTAACTTCACATGGCCAGAGTTGCTTTGGTTTCACCCAATTCTTAGGTCAAATATGAAATCACTCAGTCAATAAGACAGAAATAGAAGAATAGCATATGAAAAAAAAAAAAAAGCTTCAGAACAATTGTAGGGCTGAGCAATAGCAGAAATGCAGCCTTTTCCAGGCTGGAAGCCAAAGGTCATTCTATATATACTGTTGACCTACACCTCAACTCTGTGCTCAAATTTAGAGGTGACCAGGTAGGTCACTACATCACGCTTCTGCTTGCCAGGACAGACCGAATCCATCTTTGAGTGGTTGCTGAATGTCACCAACTTTAATGACTTCTTCCCTATCCCGACCTGAGCCACAGAAACAGCCTTGAGAATCCAGGCAAGGTCATCTAATCTTAGCTTAATCCTCCGCGCCCCCTCCCATGTTTTCCTACCTTTGGTCTTTTTATCTTCACACCTGGAGCTTTTCTCTGCCCTTCAGAGTGATGTGAGGGCTGGATGACTCACTTGGACTTTGATTAGAGCCTTCCTGGGGTCCTTTCTATCTCACCTCAGTCCTACTTGGTTGCCCAGAAGACAACCTGCTGCTGGCTCAGGCTTTTGGGCCCCACCTGTGGGAGGTAGAAGGGCCCAACACTAGGCCAGAGAGAGGCCCACTGTGTGAAAGCAGTGTCAGGTTTCATTGTGGCTCTCCGGGAGCCCTCAACTATGTGACATTCAGGAAGCCCAGCTGGTAAGATTTGTCTTGGTGTGCAGCCAGATGACCAGACAAGGGAGGTGAGAGTTTCTGGAGGAACCCGTTGATTAACAGAATATTAATTTAGTTCTCTTTGTACATTGATCCCAACACAGCACAAGTACATAATGATACCTAATAAGATAATGATAGCATTCACAGACACCATCTTGTGTTTCGTTTATAGATATAATATGCATATATTATGTATATACTTTACACATATAGCTATTATACAACTTTACACGACTTTAACTCTGTGGTAGAACACTTGTCTAGCATGCCCAAGGCCCTGGGTTCAATCCCCACTATCATCAAATAAAGAAACTAACAAACCCCCAAACAAAAAAAACTCAACATATTTAGTAACGATAAAGATTATTAGCTGACATCTTTCTATTATCCCCTCTCTCCCTGCCTCCTCTCCTCTTTCCCTCCTTCCCGTTCGCTTTCCCGGTCTCCCTTCCTTCTTTCCTTCCTCCCTTCCTTTCTTAGCTTTCTAACAGGTTGAGTTGACAGAGCACAACTGCTAAACAATCTTTCTAGCAAGATGGCAAGACTCACCAAAGATGGCTCAGAAACTCAGTCTTGGAGTTAAAAGACATTTTTTTTTTTTTTAACTGGGATTTAAAAATAGAACTTGGTGAGAAGCAAGCAATCTTGCTGTATCAACTTTTAGAATGTTGTACTGAGAAAACCCAGCAGAGCTTTATTTTAAGAAGACCCCAAATGGCTTAGCTGAGTTCGTGGATACATCAGAACATCCCCCTTGATGGTTTGCTTTCTTGTGAACCTAAAAATCAAGCAACATGAAGAGTTCTGGGCCTTGCCAACCCCCCTACCTTCAACCTTACAAAAAGCCAACTAAACCAAACTCAGGTGCTACTGACAAGTAACTGGAGCGGAAGCCCAGCAGGGAGCCTCCATTGCTGAATCTTTTGAAATTCACCTCTTTGTTAAATCTTCTTTTAACACAAACTGGATTTTTTATAGTGTGTTTCAGAGTTGTGCAAAATATTAAGGATACAGAAAAAGCTACAGATGGTGGAGTTGGAAAGTAGGTAGCAGAAAACTTTGGTCTGTGCCACTGTCTGGGCTCCAGACTTGTTTTCATCACTTTTTTTTTTTTTTTTTTTTTTTTAAATAGGGCTTGTCACTTCAACTCTTTTGAGCTCATTTTTCCCATTTTAAGATTTTTTTTTTTTACTAGATTATTTTTAACATTGCCAATTCTCTGATCTCTTTTTTAACTCCTGGGAAGTCATTTCACTAGTGATTTTGTTGTGATGAAGAAAGTATTATTGTTAATGAAAGCAAGAAGCTAACCTTGATAAAAAATATTCAAATACATATAACACTAATATATGTAATATATAACCAAGAAGCATTTATTGCCTTTTTCAAACTGCTGTGAATAACACCCCTGTATCTTGTTAAAGGGAGCCTATGTTAATAACCAACAGAAACAGCTAAAACAAAACTAAATCTCCATTCCAAAACAACAACAACAACAAAAAGGAATTGAAATTGGATGTATAAATGTGTTTCTCAAGAAGGAACATGTTGGTGCTCAATTGTCCTTAACTGTATTTGTAAATACCTGCTTCAGAAAAATGAATCCCACCACAAGATATAGAATTCCCTGAAGGAAGTGAAACACAAAGACACAAATGCAGTTAAGGGTCAAATTGCAGGTAATCAGCCTGAAAGCAGGTATGAGCAAAAAAGCAGAATTGCCAGGATTTGGCAGGTGGGTGATTGCATGCATGAACAGTTTCTGGCACAGCCTCTCGAGAAAAACAGCATAACTCCATGGTAGGAATAAGAGGGAGTCCATGGAAATGAACAAATTTGTCTGGCTTTAGCCCTTTGTGCAGGCAGGAACCGTGGCTCCTGCTTGCCTTGTCTGTCCAGCCAGCACTCATTTGCAGTTTCTGGTGCAAAACAAACATGCTGAAAATGTTTTATTTATTTGATTGATAAGGATCAGCATCCCCTCTCCCAGCTTAAGTAACACCTAGAACACCAACTAAATTAAATCAATCTACTCCTCTAGTTCTCTGTTACCCTTTTCATTGCTGTACTAAAGGCTATTTAAACTTTAAAATAACTCATTAAATCAAGTAGTACAGTTGTGCTAATTTATACATCAATATTAACATTAAAGAGGAAACAATAAAATAACACAGAAAGATTAAATAACTTATTTGAGATCAAAGTTAACAAAAATAGATGATGCATATACTTGAAAACACATCTTATATATTTCCCTTTGGGCTCATAAATTGAACTGAGATGTATAACTCTTCCAACTCCTTTTTCTCATTAACTGAATTCCTAGTAAGTTTCAGTCATGTTGCAACACTCTGGAGACATGAAAGTGCATCAGTCTAGTATCCTGTTCTCCAGGATCTTACTATGTAGAGGAACTATTTTCAAAAACTTCTCATTCCACTGTATTTTCAAGATATGTGTCAGTTTAGAATTATTACTTGTGGTCATGATCTCTTCAAATGTATCAAATCAATTTTAAATTTTTATTAGTAGGTATTTTGTGCTTGGCAAGGCAAACTTATAAGTTTTAAATAAACTTCTAATTTCTAAAATATTCAGACATACTACATGCAATATAAAATTCTACAGATATTTGTAGCAAGTTAGTATTTGCAAAGTGCTTTTATTATTGATTTGTTTAATACTTATTGAATACTTACGTTATTCTCAGGATAACCCTATGAGGTGATAATAACAACTAAACTTTTGAGTATTTATGATGAGGCAGGCATATTTTAAATGTTTTATATATATTGATTCATCTAGTTCACATTATAATCATATGAAAACTCTGTCATCTTCATAGTATGTATGAAGAAACTGAGGAAAAAGAATTTAAGTAGTTTTCCCAAGGAATGTCCAGGATTTGAATATATACAACAGTGAGGTTCCACTCCCAGAGATTATGATATAATTAGTCTGGGGTAGGCTTGGGCATCAATATTACTTTATAAAACTTCTTAGGTGATTTGCCCCAAATTGGAAATTATGTGGCCAAAACAGTATCCCCGACTGAGGAGCGATTTACAACCAAAAAATTGCATTTCTGACTTATGTAGGAAATGATTAAATTTGGGGAAATCTAGAAGGTCAGTCCAGAGACCTCATGAAATCCAAGAGTCGATTGTATTGAGAAACTGGCTGAATTGTACATGGAAGATTTATTAGTGCCTGTGGTAGAGGTGAAGACTGGGAAATGGGAGCATGCAGTCCCATGAGTACCACATTCCTTGGTCTCAGTTGCTCCCTGCATAAGAGCAGCCCAATAAATGGTTGCACTGAAATCCTTTTTGGCACAAATACCTAAATGTGCAGATGTGTAATCGGAGGGGCCTTCGACATGTTTTGCCGTAGGGAGTGGTCAGTGTAAATGAGGATGGATTAGTATCTCCACTAGTCATTTGTAGGCCTGGGTGGGGTAAAGCCAAACTGAGATTCGAGCGTGAGTCTGGAAGCTGGTGGAATGCTACAGATGGATTGCTTCTCAGGAAAGTGTTCCAGAGCACACACAGAGGCAGTTGTTATCAGAGAACACCAACGAGATAAACTGGCATGGTTAGCAACTCAGGATTCCTGTGCAGTTGCTGCCACAATTCCTTGAACTAAGATATTCTTATGTATTTCCCATTTGAAGGTCTGTGGCCAGCTTTCATGGACTTTCCCTGTTCACCCGAAGAGTCGGTATTCATACACCCAAGACCACTAATTTTCTTCTTTATTTAGGCTATAATGAGACACCTTACCTAAATTACATATGCAGTAGAGTAATTGGAGAGACCACAGTATATCAGAAACCAGCTCAGTCCACAGCGGACTAAGCAATAGTGTAGGAATTCTTCACCTTGGACTGTATGGATGAACCACCTACTATATACCTAAAAACAGCACTGTGTGTGCTCCAGTTAAAGGGGCCAGGGTGATATAGTGAATTTCTAATTGTAACCAGAGAAACATTCTTGTATAAGCATAGGTGCAGAGAATGTGGAGCTGGAAGAAACTAAAAACAATCTCATCCGATCCATGCATTTCACATGAGGTTCTAATGCACCAAGTCACCATGTTCCCACCGTCAGGAATACCATTGACCTCATTCATGGCAGTGACTTGGGACATTGGAACCTCAGTTTCCTCACATGTGAAATGTGTGGATCAGATGAGATTAATTCACAATTAGAAATCTCACTAGGTGTTATTATCAGTCATTTTTAATAGAGAAAATATTTTGGCTCATGTGTTTTTACATTCCACCCCCCCGCCCCCCCTTTTTAGAGTAACAACAAACTCTTTTTCCTTTAGTTCTGCTTTCTCATCCTGTTATGTCACTCTGCGATATTTACTGTTGATTGCTAATACAAGTGATTTACTGAGTGCTTACCTGTGCCAGGATCATCATTCAGCATTTTACTTCCATTACTTCATTTAATTTTCATAACGTCCTAAGGTAAATACTTTTATTACTTCTATTTTATTGATGAGGAAACTGAGACATAAAGGTATTGAGTACATTTCCATTAGCTCATTTTGCTGGTCAGTTTAGAGCATAATTCAAACCCATTTATGTAATTGCTATTTCCCTGTATTCACAATTCTATGATACTCCCAGTGGATAAAAGATCCCCGCTCCCTGAAAAATCTGGGGTGTGGCTAAGACTTAGGGACTGCCTGGCTCCTTGCATCCTACATGCATTCTTGAGGTATCTGAAAAGCTGGGAGAAGTCCTGTCAGAGTTCACCTTCACCACAACAGCTTTGTTTTCCATCAGCTTGCTGCTCACCCTCACCGTAATAGCATTGAACAACTCTTTGGCTATAACATGACTTGGAGGCCCTAGCCACCTCCCTGCTTGATCTCTTGTATCTCTTGACAGCATAGCACCAGGGCTGCCCATAAGTCATTTCAATGATATGCTTACTGCATCTTGGCTGCATTTCCTCTTCCAGATCATCAAGTTTTATAAGCAAAGTCACAAGGCCAAGGTGAATATATCCACTGCAGACTCATGCTGTTTTATAATAGCTGGGTCCTCACAACTGCCAGGCAATTTCTTCTGATCCTTGCCATGAAGACCCCCTTTGCCAGTGGGAGCTCTTCCCTCTTCAGGATGGCCTGGCTATATTGCTGAGATTCTCTAGGCCTCAGTATTCTTTCTTCCTCCTTTTCTAATCTCTGGGTCTTCAGGAGTTTTATTCTTGTCTGTTTTTAAGGAGGAAGGATCCTTTGGCAGGACACAACTCTTTCTGTGGCCTGAATCTTGTTGCCCTCCCACCTATTTGCCACTTTGCTTCATCAATTATTCTGTCACCTGTACCTCCATCTCTCCATCCCTCGGTTCCTTCCCCTGTGTATACTCAGGCACAGATCTTCTGCATAAATAATCTCTCAGACTGTAGCACCCTCTCTCTATCCCTTCCCTCTAAAATCGGTATTTCTTTTTGCCCAAGTATTTAAGAAGATAAATCATGAAGATAAAACATGAAGACTATTTTCTTTAGTTATTTGTTTGACGAAACAAATTCAGTATAAGCTTTATCTTGGTTCTTACATGTTTAATTATTACCACACTTACTTATAAAAGTAGTATATTAGACATTTGTTTTTATTCTTATAAAACAGAAGGAGGTATTAACAATGTCATCTCCTGAGCTCCATTCGTGTATAAGGTCTGTGAGGAATATGAGTGGATAAGACTGAGAGTATGTCCTCAGAGAACAAACACACAAAGCGGACCCACTACAATGTCCTACTACATGCAAAATCTTCTGCCCAGTCTCATACAAGCGTACAGATGGTCACGTTAGAGATTTAGGTGTTGCCGGGTATATTTGGAAGAATGTGGAAACAAAATTATTTATTTATTTAGAGATAAAATAATCTTAAGAACATTTAGTCCAACTTTGGTCCCCCTTCATGTTACAGAAAAAGGGAGGCTCATTGATTTACTTCACTCAGGTTACACAACTGACAGAGCTGGTTCTAGAATCTGTCACCTCAGAGAGCTTCTTTCTAATTTGTTAAGATGAAAAATCTCTTCAAGGCTTCATTTTTAGTGATTGACATAATTATTGTGCATGGTAGGTGCTCAACAAATCACAAACTGATGCTAATGGAAATCCACCCACTATGTGTTTATCAAACTCTGATCTTAGGCCAGAGCTGGCCAGGGAATATAGGAGATGCAAGGGAAGCGTGATAGTGACAACTGGCCCCCCTCATAAGGAGGTACCATGTGAAGCCCTCAGATCCTCAATAATGATGTATTGAATAAGTAAAAATTTCCCCAAATGAAGCAATTAAAGAACATACATTAAAAACTGGTGCAATCATGGGCTGGGCTGTAGCTCAGTGGCAGAGTGCTTGCCTAGCATGTGTGAGGTACTGGGTTGGATCCTTAACACCACATTAAAAAAAAAAAAAGCAAATAAAATAAAGTCATGATGTCCATTAACAACTACATTTTTTTTAATGGTGCAACCACTATAGAAGGCAGTATGGAGATTCTTAGAAAACTTGGAATGGAATGACCATTTGACCCTGTTACCCCATTCTTGGCATATACCCAAAGGACTTAAAATCAGCATACTACAGTGATGCAGCCACATAAGCATTTATAGTAACTCAATTAACAATAGCTAAGCTATGGAAATGATCTAGGTACCCTTCAACAGATGAATGGATTAAGGTATGGTAAATATATACAATGGAATATCACTCATCCATAAAAAAGAATGAAATTATGGCATTTGCCGGTAAATGGGGAGACTATCATGCTAAGTGAAATAAGTCAATCTCAAAAAACCAAAGGCAAAATGTTCTCTCCAATATGCAGATGCTAACACCTAAGAAGGGGGTGGGAGAGGGAAGAATAGGAATTCATTGGATTAGACAAAGGGGAATGGAGGGAAGGGAGGGAGATGAGAATAGGAAAGACAGTAGAAGGAATCAGACATAAATTTCCTGTGCTAATATATGAAAACACGACTAGTGGAACTTCACATTATCTACAAACACAGAAATGGGAAGTTATACTCCATGTATGTATAATATGTCAAAAACACTCTACTGTTTTATATAACTAAAAAGAATAAATAAATAAATTTTAAAAAGAGAGCAGGCATTCAACTATATGGAATAGAATATACATGCATAAGAATGTTGAAAATCACTAAGAAGAATGTGGGATGGGATTATTCCGGAAGATTTCATTTGATATGATTCTTAAACTGTTTCTTAAGTGATGGCAAATAAGATTTAATTAAAGGACTGTATGATTACATCTACTACATTTGGATGACAACTAGGAATGTGAGGGGAGAATCTACAGAATGGGAGAATGTCTTTGCAAGTTACTCTTGACAGAGGATTAATATCTAAAATATATAAGGAACTCAAAAAACAATACCAAAAAACAACTCAATTAATAAATGGGCAAATGGATCAACAAAAACTTGTCAAAAGGAAATATAATCAACAAATACATGAAAAAATGTTCAGCATCTTTAGCAATTATGGAAATGCAAGTCAAAACTACACTGAGATTTCATCTCACTCCAGTTAGAATGGCAGTCATCCAGGTACAAATGATAATAAATGCCAGTGAAGATAGGGAGTAAAGAAATACTTCTACACCGTTGGTGGGATTGTAATCTAGTACAACCACTATTGACATCAGTATGGAGGTTACTCAAAAGACAAGGAATGGAACCACCATAGGACTCAGTCACGTAAGTATCACTCCTTGGTATTTATCCTAAAGAATTAAAGTCAGCCTACTATAGTGAAACATGCATACCCATATTTATAGCAGCACAATTCACAATAGCCAAACTATGGAACCAGCCTAGGGGTCCATCAATGGATGAATGAATTTTTTTTAAAAAAATTGTGGTATATATACACAGTATAGTTTTATTCAGTCACAAAGAAGAATGAAATTATGTCATTTGCAGCAAAAAGAATAGAACTTGAGAACCTGTGTTAAGTGAAATAAGCCAACCTCAGAAGGTCAAGGGTAATATGTTTCTTCTCATATGTGGAAGTTAGAGAGGTAAAAGGAAAAGAAAGGTGGGGTTATTTCATGAAAATTGAAGGAATATTAGTAGAGGAAAGGGACCAGAGGGAGAGGGAAAATACTGGGGAATGATTTTTGGTCAAATTATATTGTAACATCCATATGCATGTATGAATATATAAAAACATATCTCACCATTATATATAATTATAATGCATCAATAAAAAATGGAAAAAGTAGCTTCCCTTGTTATTACAACAGTGACACATTTATTTTAGAAATATACGAAAGATAAAGACATATAAATTGATAAAACTGCCACTGGAGCACACTGCTCACATGTTCTTCCAGCGTTTATATAAGTATTTGTTCTTTAATTCTATTTCTCTTATTACTAGTGAGCTCGAGCATATAATTCACAAGTTGGTTGTCAATTTGTACAAGTTCTTTGGTGAAGTGTTTACTCATATTTTTTCTTATATTTCTATTGAGTTTTTGATGGATATAAAAATGATTTTTCTTCTTTTTTCTTTTTTAGTTGTAAACGGAAACAATACCTTTATTTTATTTATTCTTATGTGGTGCTAAGGATAGAACCTAGTGATTCACACATGCTAGACAAGTGCTCTACCACTGAGCCACAACCCCTGCCCTTAAAAATGATTTTTAAAAGAGATCATTGTGTATATGTCATTTTATAACCTACTTTTAATTTTCTATATTATGAGCTTCTTTCCTGTAAATATGTGTACTTCTGTAACATCATTTTAAATAGTTTTCCCCACTGATGGACAGTTAAGTTTTTTTTTTTTTTTTGGTACTGGGGATTGAACTCAGGGCACTCGACCCCTGAGCCACATCCCCAGCCCTATTTTGTATTTTATTTAGAAAAGGGTCTCACTGAGTTGCTCAGTGCCTTGCCGTTGCTGAGGCTGGCTTTGAACTCGTGATCCTCCTGCCTCAGCCTGTGGAACCACTGGGATTACAGGCATGTGCCACCCCACCCAGTGACAGGTTTTTGGAGAATTTTATTGTTGTCCTGCATGGCAGCTGCCATGCAGGTGACTAAGGCCATCCAAGACCATCTAGCCACCAGCTGGGCTAGTCTTCTAGTCTAGACTTTGAAGTCTAGACTTTAGTTGGCCAGCCAACTAAAGATAAATGGGAAATAACAGATACTTGAGGTTTTGAACTGCTACATTTTTGGATGGTTTCTTGCACACCAAAGATGATTGACTTGGATTCTGACCTGGGGATAGACCTTTGCCAGCTTCTAGCATGATGGCTTCAGGATGTAGGGACCACTTGCTCACTTCCAGGGAAAAGTGTCACAGTATTTCTCCCTGGCCTCTGAGTTACTCCCCTATTTTCATTCAGATCCACCCCTCTCTTGGAGAAAAACAAACCTGGTGAAAGAACTCTTTGCGAATGTGTCAAACAAAAACAACCTTTTTGGTGTTGTCATTGCTCATAAAATAAAGCTTCAAACCATAATTATGTACCTAAACCTATGTGCTCACCCTCTGAACAAGGGGTTAGTAAATAGTCTGAATTACATTTATTTTTTATTGTGTTTTCAGCTAATAAACTGTGAATTTTATTTGAAACTATTACATTTTAATTATTTCAATTACATATTTTATGCATATCTTTTATGTTCATATGTACCTTAACATAAAATCTTTGATAGGATCCTATCATATATGCTACTTGGTGTTATTGTTGTTGCTTGCCTCGGCCTCCTACTCAAACACATACTCTATCCATTTGTGCATAATTAACAATTAATAAATATTTATTCCATTCATAGTCATGATCAGACACATAATTACAGTGAAACAGATTTACCAATATATATGCTTACATTGGTATGATTGTCACGATTTTACAACTAGTACAATATTACACTGCCTTCTTCATGTCTTCATTTTTCTCAACTATTTAATAAACAATAACCTAAGTCAAGTTTTATAGTTCCATTTTATTTTAATACCTGTGTATTATTCTAAATATGGATATACCTTTTCAAACATTTTAAAATGTGGAAATTCCCTTGGTTTTCTTTTTCTCCCAACACTGAATAATGTTGCAATTGGCATCTTTGCACATATTTTCTTAAGTTCTGATTGTTTCCATTCCATGGGAAAGACATTTAAGGGTGAGATTGCTGAGCAGAGGAATGTATATACTTTTCACTTTAAAATTATTACACAATATAGCCAGGTTGCCTGCAATATATAGTTATGCATTTTCACCATCTTGCTGTTGTTGAGAGCAACAAGCATTACTGCTTCAAAACAACAACAACAATAACAACCATACAACCTTTTGGGGTCTAATGAGAGTAAAGTGATATTGTTCATTGTATTTCCAAATTTAACATTGTTTTAGGCATTTGATGATTATTTGGACTTTTTCTCTAGAAAATCCATTTTTTCTCTAAAACTGGGAATGGAACCACCATTTAACCCAACTATCCCACTTTTTGGTTTATATCCAAAGGACTTAGAATAGCATACTACAG
Source organism: Ictidomys tridecemlineatus (assembly GCF_052094955.1). Taxonomy (NCBI): domain Eukaryota; kingdom Metazoa; phylum Chordata; class Mammalia; order Rodentia; family Sciuridae; genus Ictidomys; species Ictidomys tridecemlineatus. The sequence goes on from NC_135479.1 coordinate 123,934,188, forward strand.
GGGCACAGCCATATCAGTGTTTATAGCAGCACAATTCACAATAGCTAAACTGTGGATCCAACCTAGATTCCCTTCAGTAGATGAATGGATAAAGAAAATGTGGTACATATACACAATGGAATATTATCAGCATCTAGAAGAATAAAATCTTGGCATTTGCAGGTAAATATGGAGTTGAAGAATATAATGCCAAGTGAAGTAAGCCAATCCCAAAAAAAACAAATACCAAGTGTCTTCTCTGATATAAGGATGCTGATTCATAATGGGGATGGGGTGGGGGGAGCATGGGAGGAATAGATGAACTTTAGATAGGGAAAAGGGGAGAGACAGGTAGGGAGGGGCAGGAGGGTAGGAAAGACAGTGGAATGAGATACACACTATTACCCTAAGTACATGTATGAAAACATGAATGGTGTGACTCTACTTTGTGATCAGCCAGAGACATGAAAAATGTTCTCTATTTGTGCTGTATGAATTGAAGAGCATTCTGCTGTCATATATAACTAATTAGAATAAAAAAAATTAAAAATATGAAAAAAAAGAAAAAGAAACTCCATTTCTCCAGAATCTCCTCACTTGTATTCTCCCCTTGGGTCCTTGGCCTGTTTATTGGCAATTGTAAAAACATTTTGCATAGCATTACTGTTAACCCTTTGTCCATGGGTTGCAAATATTTTTTCAAATCTATTATTTGTCTATTGGTATAATCCTTTTGGGGTGCGTGATAGACTCAGTCTGATTCCCTCTTAAAATTGGGAGCCATCTCACCACAAAGGCATAAAAAGATAATTTCGGCTTTATTATAAATTACTGCAAATTCTGAACCTGCTTGGAATGCCTGCCTCTGCTTTGAACTCATCCATGCCTGGCTCTCTGACCAGATAGCAGCTCTCTCTGAAACTTTAGTGACACCTCATCAATCTTGGCCTTCCCTGGCCAGATAACGACCCTTTCTGAGGCTCTAATGACCTTAATAAATTCTGATGTCGGGGCCAGTAAAAATGTAAACTACCATTTGTGTTACGCTCATCAGAGTTTGTTATCTGTAACTCCCCTTTGTATAACTTTCTGGGCTATAAAGCTGGGCTTCAGGAAAGCTGAGGCTGCTGTCTTGTTCCTGCTGTTTTGGGTGGGAGAGGAAGCCCAGCCAGTGGAAATAATAAGCTTGCTTCAATTTGATTTTAATTGGAGTCAGTGGTCTTTTCTTGCATCTTGGTCTAACAGTGCATATTCTTAATTTTTTCATCAAGAAATACATTTTCTTTACTTTTAACTACTGCTTGAAATTCAGCTGCCCAAGAATTATGGTGAGACTACCTGACAAATAGTATTTTGTATGAGACCAAGAGAATGGCAAACATAAATCTCTTCCTTTCAATAAAAATTGATAAGTCTAGTTGATAATTTGGCTAAATCAGAAAATACTTGCAACAGCAATACAGAAAGTCCCATAAAGATCTAAATTATCTTATATTTTTATAGCATGTTAAATCTGGAGGGAATATTAAAAATTACTTTTAAATAAATCCTCATCTCATAGGCAAGGAATTTATGATAGATGAGACCAAGGAACTTCTCTTTCCAGAGAGGAGAGTGATATAAATCAAATCCATTTTGGGCTATTAAGAGATGTATAAACTGACAAAATTCAGGTGAGGATTGGGGGCCTGGCTTCAAATACTCTATTGAGACTTTTCTAAATAAAACCTGAAGTCTTAGCGGCTCTATAAACAAGCTGACTCAGAAACCAGTCTCTAAAGAGAGCTTAGCTCACTTTATTCTATCATGCAGAACACAGAAAGCATCTGGGTTTTAATCCATTATCAGAACAATTTGTATTATGTCCCATGCTTACTTATGTGTTACCGAATGAGCAGTATGTTAGGTTTTTAAAAACATTGTCTAACTTATATGGCCTCAGCCTTGGCACTAAAAAAGGAAAGGAAAAAAGAAAAAAAGCTTCCATAAATTTTATTTAAAAGACAATAAAAATAGATTTTAATTCACACATGTAAAAGCTCCAGAATCCTTGGGGTTTTGATTCAAAATTAGATTTCATATACAACTGTTTTTCAATTTAGAAAAGATTTTTATTTATTTTATATAAAAATGTCATAAATTAACCTAAAAGTTTTCCAAGAAGAACAAAATTCAACTATATAATAATTACATCTTACCTAATGTTCCTTAAAAGATTACTTTGGCTTCCTGTGGCTATTCAGTGATATTAAAAGAGTAATTAAAGTCCTTCAAGTCCCATAGAATTGTGTCACACAAATGAGTGGATTTACCCAGCAGTGATTTGAACTTGGAAATGAGGCATGTGAGGAAACGCTTCAGGGGCCACTGCCAATGGCTTTTATCCCATCAGTATCTCCTCTGACCATCCACACAGCACATCTTACATTCGCCCCTCCCCCAAGGGAACTGACTGTTGCAGTTCTGAAGAAAGAGTGGCCTTTTCCAACTTTGGAGCAATATTATTTGACTAATAAGAGTTCAGAAAGTTCATCCTAAAATTTTTAAAAAATTTTTGGTTGTTGATGCACCTTTATTTTAATCATATATTTACATGTGGTGCTGAGAATCTAACCCAGGGCCTCACACATCCTAGGCAAGCACTCTACCACTCAGCCACAACCCCAGCCCCTCATCCTATAATTTTTTATACCCCCTCTTGAACTGACTAAAAAAATATCTTGGTTTGAAAATTAAATTCTGTGTATACTTACCAGCAAGTTTCTATGATCCTTAATGCTGAGAGGTCTATGTTGCTGGTTTCAGTGCTGATCAAATTTAATAAAATATTGGAAAATTGAATTTTCACAGTTTTGTCCTCATGATATTCACGTCAAATTTAGTTATTATTAAAGAATATTTACTATCTGGTTATCATTGGATAAACTTTGGAAATGAGATGGAATGTAGCCTTGAATTTCAGTTAAAGCTTTTTGGTCAAGCTAAAGAGAACTGTATCTGTTACACAAAATATTGAGAAAACATCAATCAACTGGGCATATTAATATGAATGGAATAGTATTGGGTCTACCCTGGGATCCAAATCCTTACCAAATTAAATGTCACGAAAAATGTAGTACTGAGCTATCTAACCTGCTTTGTTTTTCAGAACTTCAAAAACCTTGCTGTATTAGAACTGTTTGGATTTTTGTTTAACAATAACATTCCTGGGCTGCACCCAGGTTGTAATATGTTGATGGGAGGGGACCCAGGGAGCTGTACTTTCCCTAGCGCTCTGGGTGGGCTTTTTATGCAATCAGATTTTAACATCAGTGATGTAGGTAAAGCAGAATATCTGTTTGCCTTTATTGACTGTTTGATCTGGATCATCTAGTGAAAACTTGAATAAAAGAAATGTGAACTACAGACTAGCATTAGTTAAAACTTCATATTAGGCACTTCATATTAACCTGACAAGTTAAAATTTTGCTCAGTATTTATATAAATGTGGAATTTAGAGTACATTACTTTTTTAAATGTTTATTTTTTTAATTGTAGTTGGACACAATACCTTTATTTCACTTATTTATTTCTTTGTGATGCTGAGGCTGGAACCTAGGGTCTAGACATGCGAGGGGAGTGCTCTACCGCTGAGCCACAACCCCAGCCCCAGGAGTACATTACTTTAAAGTTACTCCACAAAATCTGAGCTGTTTTAAAAACTTTTCAAAATAAATATTTAATTCAGGAACACTTTTTTAATTATCATATTATTGCTAAAACATAAAACAGTGACTTTTTCCCCCTCATGATATATATCAGGAATGTGTAATTTTTCTGATTGAAAAGAATGTCTTAAACATAGCTTAGAGAATGGTGAACTTATAATTAATTACTTTTCATTAAATCAGGACTTCTTAGAACAGAAATATTAAAACTGAAAATAGCTAATTGTAAATGAATTGATGAATCTTATTTTACTCCTAAAAAAGGAATGTCTTCCTTCCTACCCATTCAAAATTTTAGTTTTTACAAATGTGATATATCATTATCAGACATAAAATATCTGTGCATAAGGGCATCCTTCTTACTATGTTTATCTTGTAGAAGCCTCCTGCTATTGTTATTACTTCAAGATTTTTTAGTACAACTTCCATCAATGACACAAAAAATTATCCGGTTTTCCATTGCAATAATACTCTTTAATGGATTCATCGCTTTGAGGTTGTTCTGTGCTTCAACCTTGAGTAATTAACAAAACCTCTCTGCTTTAATTGCTGATCCTTCCCTTGATGGCAGTCTATGACATTTTTAATTAATTGCTTCAGCAGCCTCATTGCCATTCATACCAAGGTCTTATATTTCCTTCACTACTTACTTCCTGATTAATTAATTATTTTTGTTACAATGGTGCATAAGCCCAATCCCTTCAGCAGTGAAGAAGTACACAAGGACGAGAGCAGGTCTTAAATCTGTAGAAGGGAAACAACCTGTGTCCTTGAAAAGTGTCAAAGTTAGAGGAAGATGGTGAGAGGCACTGGGAAGGAGAATATTGAAAGTGGGAAGAAAATCTAAACTCACACTTACCAATAACTAGTCTTTTTTGATATAATTTCTCTTGCTTTTTTATTTAACTTAAATAGCTGACTTTTAGAATCAAATGTTTTGATTAATTTCTTTGCATGCCTTAGATTAAATAAGTAATTGCCAAAGTTAAATCTCATTGTATTATGTGTAAAAATGATTTTGATGAAGAAATGATAATTTTACTCATTGTTGCTATTTCCAATTGGTTAAGGGATGGGTTTAAATATATATATCAGCAGAATGCACCACAATTCATATTAAGGGATGGTTTTTAAATAATTCATTTCCCATTCATCAATTTAACCCTTATATATTTATACTCATTTCTTCATGACATTCTTGGCTGTAATTACTGATGGTCTACATTTCCTTATGAATTAATTTATTACATTGTAATAGGTATGTGTGAGGGTGTTTTCATATCATCTTCCTTAACATATATTTTAATGTTTAGTTCTATCTTATAAGGCACAATAATTTAATGAATTATTTTTTCCCAAACATTAATTAATGGAGATTATGCCTACCTATTCTCTTAACATTTGTAAGATCATATTCATCTTTCTTCAAGAAAAATATGTGCACAGTTCCACAAATGTAAGTAGTCAAACAAGCAAACAAAAGTTTAAAAAATAAAAACAGAGGAAATTCTGCTATAAGGACCAGCAAAATAGAAGACCCCAGGAGCCCAACACAAGTATTTAGTTCAGGTTTCTACTGGATTTAGATCTGATCTCCTAAAATTGGGAGAAATTTTTATAATTTTACTGTTCTCTTAAAGCTAAAAAGATCATGTCTGTCTTCCAATCAAAATATTATGGTGGTTTTCCACCCAATCTTGATTAAAATTCAAAGTCCTTGTGATCAAGACCTGCACAGTATCTGACTATGTGTTTATGTACATTTCAATAAATTAAGTTCAGTTAATTAAAATTAAGTTCAGTTTTTCATTTTGAATGTTTCTAATACAAAGAAATGATAAATGACAGACATGCTGATTAACATGGGCTGATCATTACACATTACCCACATGTATTGAAATGTCACATTGTATCCAATAGACATATGCAATTAGTATGGATCAATTAAAAATATTTCTAAAAGTTCAATTTCTCAGTCCCCAGAGCCATATTGCCAAGACTCAATAGCCACGTGGTACCCGAGGATTATTGTTTGGGGGCAGTACAATACATAGAGCGTTTTCATTGTGTCAGGAATATCTGTTGTACAGGGCTGATCTAAAATTCTGCATGACTTTTCTCCAATCTTGCTCTTTTCACCCTACTCTCCCAGCTAGAGCAACAACTGTCTTCTTGCTACTTCCAGACACTCCAAATGTCCTTGCCTCAGGACCTTCAACTCCCTATTCCGTCCACCTGGAACCCTGGAGCTCCAGGTGTTCATGACTTTCTTCAGGTTTCTGCTCAAAAGCAGCTTCCAGAGAAGTGGTTTTTGTTGTTGTTGTTGTTGTTTGGTTTTGGTTGGTACCAGGGATTGAACCTAGGGGCACTCAATCACTAAGTCACATCCCTAGCCCTTTTTTACGTTTTATTTTGAGTCAGGGTCTCACTAGGTTGCTTAGGGCCTTCCTCAATTGCTGAGGCTGGCTTTCAATTTGCGATCCTCTGTCCTCAGCCTTCTGGGATTACAGACCTGCGCCATCCCACCTGGCAGAGGACTTCCTGCCTTCCTTCTTACTCTTTTTTTCTTTTTCTTCACAGCTGGTGATTGAACCTAGAGCTCTATCCCCAGCCTTTTTATTTTTTTATTTTGAGAAAGGGTCTCACTGAATTGCCCAAGGCTGGCCTTGAACTTGCAATCCTTCTGCCCCGGCCTACAGAGTTGCTGGAATTGCAGGTGTGCATCACTATGCACAGTCTGTCTACAGCACCGTTTATGTCCATACTGGACCTTTTCAACTCATATCACTACAATATATAGTTTAGTCTTATTTTCTGTCTCCTTCTCTAAAGTGCAATGTCTATGAGAGCAAAGGCCTTGTTTAGTTCATTTCTATATGCCTGAATAATAAATAGTAAGTGTTGAAAAAAATGGTTGCTTACTCCAGTGGTCCTCCACAGGTGTGATTTAATGCCCCCACCCCAGAGATATTTGGCAATGTTTAGAGATATTTTTATTGTCAGGACTGGGAAGAAATTAGTGGTATCCAGTGGGTGGACAACAGGGAGTCTGCAAAAACCTACAGTGTACAGGATGTGCCCCCCCCCACAACAACAAAATCTGTCCTAAAATATTAATAGTGCCAAGGTTGAAAAATCTTGTTTTATCCTTTACATTTATTTTCCACTGAAAAAATATATAAATTACTCTAGAGAGGCAAAACTGAATTATAGGAATGTTTATTGAATGACTCAACAACTAATAGTTTCTCCTTGTTCATTTACTTTGAGGGCAAATGGAATTAAAAGACAGCTAAAATTGTCTTCAGTAACTTCTTTCTCATCTGGTATCAATCATGTTCTTTTATCTGTAGAAAACTGTCATTGCATTAAAATCTTCACCAAAACTGTTCTTGTCATCTTTGCCACATCCCATCGCCCTGTCCACTTCTTGCACACATTCGGTGGCACTGTTATTAATTTTATGTGATTCATTGAACTATTTTAAAAATATACTCTTTAACATTATTTATTCTTAGTCTTATTTATGAAATGAACTAAGTTACAAAAGACAATGGGCAAGAAGTGGTAGAAAGGGCATTGGTCATTAGGAAACCTGTCTTTCAGATACAAGGTTTTCCAATTGGCTCATATGACCTTGGGCAAGGTGTGCCATATAAATAGACCTAAGTATGAGAGCATTTCACACAGAGCTCAGGAAAATAAAAATCTGCAGCCATGCACACCAACTGCCTTTCCATCACTACCTCTGAATTACACAATGTTATTACACCTTGAAAAATTGCCCTGGAGATCTCCACCTGAAAACAAGGTTTATTGTTAATTATGGTGTATTATTGAAATCCAAATTTTGATGATTCTCAATGTTCTCTGGAAAATGCAACTTCACAAAGTTGGATTATGAGTTCCTTCAAATCTTTTAGTTGCTGAGAGAACAGCTTCTAAGCATTAATGGTGATGTAGCTTTTCAGAGCAGGTGGCATCATTATCTTAAAATGTGTCAAATTACACTAATTACCAAAAAGGGCAGTGTAAGCTATATTGTAAGAAAACAGGAGTGTCCTCCTCCTGGGATGACGATTGGGGAAATGCATGTGACTTATGGTTACTAAGATACTTGATCGTTCACAAGTTGCCATGCTTTTTGAGAATATGGCCATTTCTTTCTTCCCCATCTTTTGCCTTTAGAGGAAATTACAAAGAGTGTTGTTCAGTGGGTCTTTGTGATAAGTTGCTTAAGTTAATTAATTAATTTATTTTTTTAATATTTATTTTTAGTTATAGGTGGACACAATATCTTCATTTTATTTTTTTGTGGTGCTGAGGATTGAACCCAGTGCCTCATGCGTGGTAGGTGAGCGCTCTACCTCTGAGCCATAGACCCAGCCCCTTAAGTTAATTTAGAAGGAACAGAATATTTGATTTTGAATACAAATGAGAGAAAGTTTGCTAATGCAGTGTTCTACCCCATGACCTAGACAGTGAACTCTCTCATTCACTCTTTCATCCTTTCCTCTCTCCCCATCTTTTAATTCTTTAAAAAGAAATGACAACAGACCACATTTAAAGGGCTATATTTTTAAACTCTAGAAGACTGAAAAAGCAAGAATTTTTCAAAGGCAGGAAGCAACCAGACGCTGAATTCTGAAAGGCAAGAATGACGATGAGCACAATTTCTGAGCACTGCCTGTCTGGAGAAACCATAAAGTTTAATATCCAACTTGGTAACTGGCATTCTGACAGAAAGAAAACAATCTTGCCCCTTAATTTTATTTCCTCCTCTTATCATCTCATGGCAATTTGTCTAGTGGAAAGGAATTGTGGAGCCTAAAATAACTTAATCCTTAAATGGCTTTATCATCATAATCCCATCTGACCCAGGATTGGCAAATACCCCTCACAGAGTAGTGATAGGATCTGTAATTAGACTTTTAAACACTACTCTGAGATAAGCAAGGAGGAAAAGGGTTCCCAATTTAATTTATCTGTAAATCTTACCATAGCATATACTTTACCTTAGCTATATGTTAATGCTAGTGTCTATCAGTCATGATCCATTTAGAGTTCCTGGACCCTAACATAAACAAAACTCAATTAACTGGAGTATTTTTATATACTCTCTTTTGTTTGTTTCATTTTGTCAATAAAATGACAATAGGGATTTTATTTTTTAAAAAAGGAAAGAAACAACTTCAAACTGTTAATTTTTATCTTGGAGTCAGTACAAGTTAACTCAAGATGTTCTTTAGAAGAACTGCATAATTACAGCAGTCAGCTAGGAGAATTAATGTATAAAATATTGACCCTGATCTAAGTATGACAAAAAAGGGATGTATGTTTAACTTCATGTTTAACATACTTTACTTAATAATGCAAGAACATAAGGTAACTGAATTTTAACAATAAGAGGAAATTAAAAAGTTGCTGATACTCATTTGATGGAATGAATATATATATATATATATGTATATATATATATATGGAAAGAATAAATTAAATTACCTATATTAATCCTTTCTAATGTTTTTAATCTAGTATATCTTTGCAATAGCCTATGTGATCAAACTATTTGGGATGCAGAGTTGATTTAAAAAAATCACATCTCCAAATCACATTGAAAAATCAAGTATTCATTCCACTTTTATTATTAAAAATAATAGAATTTTATTCACAATTATGTTACAAAGGATTTTTTCCTTTTAATTATTCAGCAATCTTCAGTAAGTAACTGCTAATGGTTCTCAATTGAGCTTTCTGTAGTTTTCATAGTGTATTTTTTCCTAGATTGTTTTCATTTTAGGAAAAATGATCAGTTTTGTTCTCTTGAGTAAATTGGTGTTTATTTTTTGTAAAATTAAACATTCATGAAAGACTTTATATAAATACAAAACTACAAAAGATTGGCTTTTAGTAATGAAAATGCCACAGCAATGCATTATGCACGACACATTTTGTGATGTTAAAGCATTAAATGCAACGCCTATAAGTCTCTATATGTGTGCATGCATATGTATTTAACAGTCTCAAAACCTTTATATTTCTCATGCCCAAATTAAATCTCAAGTAAGTTAAAGTGATGGAAATGAGCATATTTGGGCAATAACAATACACAGTTTACTATGTTTGGATTTTTTTAAATTACAAAACTAATTCTTTAAATCAATGTCTTAATCTTTAATTTTCCATTTGAATACTTATTTTCCATAATATTCAGGTTATTTAGGATTAAGGGCTCCATTAATCTTGATTCAACATGTCTTCAACCACAGCTTGGAACTCAAAGTGTTGCTTTAGAACTCAAAGACGACTCAGGTTCCATAATGTATGTGACAGGCTTAGTAGAACTCCTGGCATATAGAAAGCATCCAATAAAATGTAGCTAGTATGATTATTATTCATGCAATAGGAATACAATATAATTCATATCTCTTGGTTCCCTGAGGGTATTCAGAAAATTGGACAGAAACTTGTACCAGGAAAAATAACTGGAGGAAAATATTAATAATGATTGTATTGTAAATCATTTATAAACTTCTTTCTTTATCATCCAAATTTTCTACAAAAAGCATGTAAGACTTTTGGGACTAGGGAAAAAAATCAATTTTAATTTGTAATTGCCTTTTAAAATTTTTCTGAACTTCCTTAGTAAGCATATTTGTCATATTCCATTGTGAACTTCAGAGCTCCCAATGTGGACTGATGGCACCGAGAAGTCTTGGCACCAGTGGCTGAGAAATTAGAGAATTCATCCAAGCTCATGCCCTTGAAGTGTCTGAGAGCAGGATGAAAATTAATGAAATGTATTTTCTGTTTTCTGTGACATGTCAGCAGGTCTCTATTAGGAAACTAGTAGCTAAGGAAGGATCCACTCTTCTCAATCCTGGACTTTAGTTAAGGGACAGGTCCAATGCACATGACTTTAGTACTAAGCAAAGGCAAAGAATGCAGACATAGAATTCCCAAATTATAGGCAAGTGGAACTATTACTTTAATTAAAACTTTAAAAACAGGCCTAGAGGCTATAGTTTCCAGATAGCATGTCTAAAATTTAAATCTGGGAACTGGTTTTTAAAAAGGACAAAATAAATCCTAAGAATTAATTGGCTTTAACGGAAGTTTAACTCTTAAGTTGTATATCTTAGTTTTTAAAATGCAAAGTAAAAATGTACTCTATTTTATATATGCTTACTGAAAACATAAGGCAAACCCTTTTCCACTAAATAATTTTTTCCTTCTGGTAGAGAGAGACAAAAAGAAAAAGAACACAAAACACACAAACAAACCTGAAATCTGAATTGGGATTTATTACAGTGATTTTGAGCTTGCAATTGCTGCTATTTCACCAAAGGCTTTCATTTTACCCTTGCACGGCACTTGCCATAAGATGCTTGCTACATGGAAACATCAGTGCTTCCTTCCATTATTTCAAAAATGCTTTATTCAGCACTGACACAGAATATAAACTTGAATGTGGTACCTCCCTTTTGAGGAAGGGAGCTGAGAGACAAACACAAATAGCAGTGACATGCTTGTAAAGGTGCGTTGGGAAAGGAACAGATGAAGTGCTGGGGGATTCTGGGCAGAAAGGACTGTGTTTTCTTCCTCAGCAAAGCCCCAGAGAGATGCTTTGCTGAAAGATGAGTTGACTCTGTAAACCCCTCGAGGGTAGCAATGGGGCCTCATTCGTCTTTGTACCTCTTCTGCTCACACTCAGTAAATGTTTAAAACTCGCTAGTTCAATAATATTGTGCACAAGTGAATTGATTCTGGAGCCATATTTTCTGGGTTCTGATCCTACCTCTGTCAAGTTAGGGGATGAACTCGTAGGTTTTAATCATGACAGAAAACGTGCTTTCTTCGAAATGACGTGTGTGTGTTTTAATTCTGATGTCATGCTGTTCGTATAACAGAAGGAAAACAGTTTCCAACTGTGGACTCTATTCGTGATAGAGGCATTCGTAATTGAATTATTAATTATTAATTATTAATACAGCTTGTATTATTAAAAACCCAAACCAGCAACATCTCTGATGCCTATTTTTAGGGAACTCTTCCTTAGTATTTTTTGTGAACTTCCATGCGTTCACAAAATAAAGGAAGTCAGGATGGCAATAGATGTTCATGAACTAGAACTCCAGAGTCCTGGGGGATCTCAGACCCTGCTGTGTGTTGATCATCTCACTACTGATGAGGAAGCCAAGCTTAGAGGAGACACTTGTTGGAAGGATGGACAGCAATGGTGGAAAAATTCAGACTGATTTTCTGGACTTTTGGCACATTACAAGTATTCAATGAAGATATTCAAAATAAAAGGGTGAGAGTAGAATGAATAATTATGTGAAATTATAAGTAGGTATAATAGGATATTTGGGCTTAAACCCATAAAGACAGAAATAATGACTGACAGTGAGTCAGGTCCAGTAATTGGGCATGACTAATTCAAGGAAAAAAGCCTTCCTTTCCATTTAAAAGCAAGAAAGTCAGTGCTGTAACAACGCCAACATTGACATGCAATATCCCATATTTTTTGTCCTTAACTCTAATTTTATCCTAGTGTGTGGATCCTATCCCCAGGAGAATCTGGCCAGGTCATACCATGGAGAATAATGGCTTTGATTAATGGTTAGATCATAGCATTTAAAAGTTTTATATAAATGCTTACTGTTATAATGTTTCAGTTTAACTTCTTATTTTGTAGGTATCAGCTCAGTGCTATGAGGAGTTTTATATATGTATATATAGCTCTCTACATAAGTGAATGTTTATGATCCTGCTTCTGTGTTTGAGGAACTTATAACTTTTAAAAAGTGAGATTGACAAAGTCCTAACATAGAGCTCCTGTCCCCAGCTGACCTTCAATTTGCTTATTTAATTTTTCCTTAAATATACCTGGTTGGGTTGCCATGCAGAAATAAGCAATACAGAAAATTCTTGCTGATTTCTGCCTTGAAAGAAGTAGTGCAGCCAGAACAGGGTTAGCTCAAGAGTTGACAACGCTCTCAGTAAACACCAAACTTGGATCTTCACCCTTGAAGTGACAGACACTGGGCTTCCAGGCCTCAAAGGACTATGGGTGAATTTTATCAATTTTCTATTGAAAGTACTATATTTATTTGTGAAGTATTATTCTTAAAGGTTGTGATTGATAGATTTAGTGAATTTATTTGTACCAATGTCTGAACGTTTTTGATAAATAGAAGTATTTTTCCATTTATGCTTTGGGTCATTTGCTTTGTTAATAAAGACAATTAATTCCACAGGAATTCTGAAAAACAGAGAATTAATGATTCATGAAGGCAAATATTTAACTCAAAATTTTATTACTAATTTTTTTTCATAAAGAGTAATGTTCACTAACATGTCATACTTGTACATGAAGTTACAGTTCCATACAAAATTTTATACTAGGTAAGTAAAATAGTAAGTCACTGTTGTCATGATCAAAATAAAAAAAGATGTTTGTGGATTTGAGTCTAATTATTTTTTTGGCCTGAATGAACTTGGAAGAACCATTATGCCACAACATTTTTGACTTATGAATAGCTTGAAATGGGTGTTTACCAAACTTAAATGTTTACCTATCCCCAGATAGACATTATCTTTTATGATTTTCTCTCTGCTGTTTTGGAAAAAGGATATTTTCCTCACATAATATCTAGGCTGTGCAATACAGTAGGGAAAAAAAGAATATATGGATTACTGAGTCAAGCCAGAATGCTTTTGCCAACTTGTCTCCCTTTATACATCCCTAAATGTGTTTACAGCTGTGGTCAGTTTGAAGTATGAGCAAAGCTACCATTTTCAATATAGACTTTTTAGAAAACGTATTCTATTTGACTGGGGACTGTTCTTCAATACTTGATTCAAAACACTGTGTGTCTGATGTACTAATTTACACTCAAACTGATTGCTGTACTTCTGTAAGTCATCTCAAAGGAGCCAGAGATTTTAAATGCTTATTTTCCAGACTCTTTACCCTTAATTATATTGCCTTGTGAAAATTCTCAAATGACAATTGTTTTGTTTAAATCTGATGGTCTATATAGAGGATGATGCCTGAAAATATTTGATAATAAATGAATGAATATTTCTTTCTATAAACATGACTTGGATAAGTATCTCTCAGAAGAGGTTCAGATTCAGAGAAAGGGATCAGAGTTCAAAATTTTAAAAAAGAAGTAAGATGAAGAATGAGGACTCGGGGTGAGTGGTATCTGATATGTGGAAGAGATCTATTTCTTATTCTGCTCTGTTTCTCAGATTTTATTTTAGCACCCACAGTTTGGAAATCAGATAAGCCTTCCTGGGAGTGTGGCCAGAAAACAAATTGGATTTCAGTGATTTATATTTATTATGGTTGTATAGTGTGTCAGGCACTGTATGGAACACATATATTGCACTGAAATGCCCTTTCCCTCCAAAGGCAATGTACATGGGATATTATATATTTACATACCACATACCTTATAGAAATCTAAAAAACCCATATATGTTATTTTGGTTCAGATATTATTACCATACATATAGATTGTTACAATTAGTTTTATGTTGGCACTTACACACTCATCTGATAATTCTGTGTTTACCATAGCCATTGAATGGGATGGAACCATTTTGGCCAGTGTGTAGCTCATGTAAGAATATCCTGAAGGACATTAACACTGAAGGTAGCATTGGGAGGCTCCCACTGCTTTACCACTAACTTGTTTTGATCAATAGTTACTGAGGATGAGAGATAACTAACCATCTGCCTTGGCTGGTTATATGGTCTGTATTTCTGACTTGACAACAAAGATATCACTATGATATAAATCAAAATATGATTTTTTTTTGCAGTGCAAAATTCAGGTTAAAGATGATGCTAATATTTGTGGCTAGCAGCCATGTCCAAAGCTGCCTTTCCTGTGGTCTGTTTTTAGAGGGAGAAATACTTTTGCTGGCTGGAGACCTTGCTCCATCTAACAGGAAAGTGGTCGCACACAGATTCACAGAGGACTTGCAGTGCGACATCTAGACAGCTCCAAGACACCTCTCATCCAGGCCTGCCTGTCTCATCTGCTGACATCCAGTTGCTCTGCTTCTCAAAGGGCTCCCCCTGCCTCTAGGATGGCTCTCTGAGGTTGCTGCAGATTCAGTCTGATCTAGTTTTCTTTGTGGTCTGGAAGAGTAGGGCTGGAGTTGGGGTCTCACTTTATTAAAGGTGCCTTTGGAGACACATAGATCTATGGAACCAACTCTGTGTCACTGTCAGGAGTGGATGGTCAACAGTAGGAAGCCATTTTTCCCTAGCTCTGTGGATCGGTGTCTATTTTAATTGTGTGCACAGAGGAGTGAGGAGGAAGAGGGAAGAGTGACAACCTTCTCCATTACTAAGTGGGGCGGCATCTGACAGGCTGTGGATGAGGACATGGAATGGATTAAGTAGGTTATATAAGGCCAGGTTAGGTCACAGTTGGGAATAAAGAAAATAACTTGAACTCCAATTTTCTGAGAGTTTAGGTTTTAGTGTAGACAGTGATTTACTCATATAATCATGCTTACTAAAGAATGCATGAATAAATGTATAAATATTCCTCCCATTTGATAGGCTTTTTCTACTCTCTAGTAAATCAGCATTAGCTCCAAAATTTCACTGCCCCAAGATATTAACTTTACTAGCTTGCTATAAAACAGTGCTCCTGGCTCTAGTTAAAGTTTTAATTTCTGGTCTCTCCCTCAGACTTATGAGAACATCTTATTCTAAATTTTCAGACTGACTATTTCAGTGATTTAAGGTAGAAACATAGCTTTAGGTTCCAGTTTTTCATTTTTATTTATCATTAATTTCCTCCTCCAATGCTTTCTAAATGAGTATAACAAAGGCATTTACAAAGAGCCTGCCTCTGATATAGCTGTGTATGAATGACTAAAGATATTAGACAGATGAAATATAAATACTTCTCACTGCAACCAACTTATTTGATTAATTAGTTTGAGGCTATAATTTCCATTTTAGTCATTTTATTGTAAAATTTTAAACAATGGGAAGTGGTGGTCTTTGTTTTCATAAGATAATCTTCATTAATTGAATAATGTCCATCTCAATAACATAAGGTATTTCTTAAGCAGAAAATCCAGTATTAAAATTTGGAAACAAATCTCTATTCTCCTTGTCAAAGGGCAGAGATTTATTCAAGACTTTGGAATGAAGCATTTGATGCACGCTTCAGTTTTCTAAACTGATAATGCTCAGAGAGGTTAAGAAACTTGTCCAAGGTCACACATGTAGGTGTAAAGTACCATCCTCCAAGTTTTTTCTCATGTCTTTTAAAACCACATGGCAAATACGAAAGTCATCTTCTCAAATAATGCTGTTATATTCATTTCAGTTATAATAATGCAATTCATGAGTTTGAATATTACTATCATTTCATATAATATGCAAATTGCGCAATTATCTGATAAAAGAAAAATCCAAACCCACATAACAAAATAGTATAAACAAGCAGAAAAGAGTTAATGTAATATTGGTCTAAGATTATGGTAAAATTGAATCAATAGGTTTTCCACAATAAATTGAATTATACATATATATTTGATAAACTCTACTATATATCGTTTATCAAAATAGCTTTTTTATTATATTAAGTACGATCTAAAATGCTAATTGAATACATTTTAGTTTGCAATAATAAAAGGGAGGTATAGGGGAAGATTAAGGTTCTATCTAGCCATTTTGTGGATTAAAAACTGAGGCCCACAGAGAGTAAGTCATGCTTCCTAAGTTGCACACTTGTGTGGGCAGAAAAAGGCCTGGGATCTGTGTGTCTGCCTGCCAGGGCATACTCTGCTTGGTTCCTCTTATCTGATTTTTTTTCTTTTTAAATCAGACAGGAGTTTGAATAGATTACACAAGAATAATTGGTTTTGAAAGAAAGTAGTACATTTCCATAATAAGTTAATTTCATCTTCAAAGACCCCAGATAAAATACTTTACTTATATGATCTATGGGAATTTTCAGAAGTTTAAATCAAATCAAGAGCATTAATTAAGGCTAATTAAAAAGTGAAGTAGTTCCGTGGTTCTTCACTCAATCCCATATGTCCAGTAGTCCCCTATTTTATTTTCTAGTTTTGCTTTCCATGGTTTCCATTATCTGTGCTCAACCATGGTATGAAAATATTAAATGGAAAATTCCGGAAACCAACAATTTACAAGTGTGAATTGCCCTTTCCTCAGAGAAGCATGATGAAACCTCATGCCATCCTGTTCTGTCCCAAATGGCATGTAAGTCACTCTGGGTGCTCTATCTGCCCATTAGTCACCAAGAGCCACCAGGTTATTGGATTGACTGACACAGCATCACAGTGCTTGTGACTATCCCTTTTGTGACGGCCGATGCTATGTCACAAATGCCTAGGTCATTCACTCCTCTTTATTGCAACTCATAGACATTATATCATCTCACATCATCTCAAAAAGATGGTGAGTACAGTACAATAAGTTATTGTGAAAGACAGAGAGTAGAGAACATTTCACATAACTTTTATTTTAATGTTTTGTTATATTTCATTATTAATTATTGTTATTAATCTCTTAAAGTGGCTAATTTATAATTTATTAACTATCATATATGTATACATACAGGTAAATATCATAGTAAACAGTTTGGTACTATCTGTGGCTGAGTGAATCCACTAGGGTCTTTGAATGTATTCCCCCATGGATGAGAGGGGAGGACTGTATTGTGCATCCCCATGAGCACGCTCTGTGCTTGGCTTCGGAACTAAAAAATGAACAGGACACAGCCAACGAAACCCACCCCACCAGAGAAAGAGTTGCTGTCTAACCCAGCCCTGGAGGCTCAGGGGACTGCTTTCTAGGAAATAACATTTAACTGGATTTTGATAGATAAGCAAGGATTAGCCAGGGGATAAGATGACAGGCATTCCAATCAGAGAGAACACCATTAAAGAAGGACAGAGGCATGGAAATACAGGTGCAAATTGAAGAATTTCCCAAAATCTAGTAAAGATTGTATATGAGAAGTCCAGATAAGTAGGCCTTCTAAATTATATCTTATTCTAGAGACCAGTGTGTTTCACTCTTCAGTGTGCCTTAAGTTCACCTATAAAGTATTAAAGTATAGATTTCCAGGTCTCATCCTTAGAGAATCTGATTCATCAGGGCTTTAGTGGGGTCCAGGAATCTGTGTTTTTAACAACTACCTACATTCATTTTTAAAGGAGAGTGCACCTGAAATTCTGGAATGGATGCCAGTGTAGTTGTAAGGACTTTCATAGATGGGTGATGTGATCAAATGAATGTTTCAGCAACAAAGAGTGGTAGGAAATATGTGAGCCTGGTGGCAAAAGGGTTGGTTGGGGACCTTTGGTGACCTTTCAAGTAAAGGTGATAAAGGGATCTAGTATGGTGACAGTGAGGTGGCGGTGGTTGAGGGAAAGCATGGAGGAGTGAACTGGGAAGAAAGTGCTAGAGCCCTTAGATTTGATTTAGGGGTAAGAAGAGAAAAGGATGACACACCCAGACTTCTGACTTAGGTGATGGAGTAGTAGTGGGGCTATTCAACAACAGAGGAAATCTGGAGAGGACACTGGCTTTATAGAGGTGCTTCGAGTCCACGTTTGAGTGCATTTTGAGTTGGACCAGGTAAAGGGGTCATCTGGAAAGCCATGACTGGCTTGCAGATAACTGTTGAGGATGAACTTAAATGCCAGATAAGTTATGTTTTCATTTTAGTTACTTCAAAACTTCTTTATCTGCAAACAGCTATTTATACATTTATTAAAACAGAAGAATTATGTGCAGGAAAAATAATAATTTTTGGCAATTCGGTGCAGAATATTTGTACTCTACCTCTTAATGTAGATAATGAAAGCTTCTTTAATATAAAAATAGAACATTTAAATTATATTATTTATTGATCTTGAAGTCAGCTCACCTGACTGTGCTAGCAGATGATCACTAAAATATTAATTTAAAAAAACTGTCTATGAAGGAAAACATAATTTTCATTTTGGTACTTTTAATTTTACTTTGGGTTAACTGATCAATACTATCACATTCCAACTTGTATAATGTTACTTCTTGGTCTTTTAGTTTCTAAGCCAATTGAAAGTTTAAAATTAATTTTAAGAAATCAGAGAACTGTACTTTTGTTTAAAATATAATTTTAATATGAATGGAGATAGTTAAGATATAGGTATATTTCCTCCACAGTAAACTTAAGCCTGACATTTAGACATAGTTCTCTTTCAATAAAGCTGGTATTTTCTCTTTTCTTGAATAAAATAGGTGTTTAAGAGCATATGAAATTAATAAAACTCCATCAAATAAGAAGCAACCAATTTTTAAATAGTAAAGTCAGATATTTTAAAAAAATGAATTTAGTAGAAGATAAAACATTAAAGTAAAACATGGCACACATGGTTAAACGTGACTGTGGTCTGGATTTGGAATGTCCCTCAAAGGTCCATGAGTTAAAGGCTTGATTCCCAGCTCAGAGATATTGGGAGGAAACTGTAAGAGGTGGAGCCTCATAGGAGGTCTTGAGATCACTGGGGACATGCCTTCAAAGGAGATTATGAGGCCCTGGTTTCTTCTTCCTCTTTTGCCTCCTGGCCATGAAGCGAGTAGCTTTGCTCTACCTGTCATGATGTTCTGCTTCACCACAGGCCCCAAAACAATAGGGCTAACTGACCAGGAACAGAAACCTCCAAAACCATGAAGAAAAATAAACTCTTACATTTTACAACTTGATTATTTCAGATATTTTTGTAACAGTGATGGAAATTAACATAACTGCCCTATTATTATTGAATGTTTTATAACAGCAAACAGAGTATAAATAAAAAATGAAAACATTTATGTTAAGTCACAGAATTTTGGGAATGGGTTTATTTTGAATTAATTTATACATGCAATCCATGTGTGTTTATACACATAACACATGAAATACAAAGCAACTCTACATTAGGCTGCTAGATTTTGGTTAATCCCACAGTCTCATGTTCTGGCCTCCTGGGTATTTCTGATTCTAGGGAAGCTTTCTGCACAAAAAGATGGATGTTTTGTGATTGCTCCTCTGTACTCTACTAGGCAAGTACACCCCATCACACATCAAGTACTAAATATATAGATGTTGAGTTCAGAGAATGGAAAAGCTGTATGGATTTAGCATCTATCTTGAATAAATGATAGAATGCATCAGAGATTTCTACCTTCCAAGGCCACAGCAATGTTCCAGAAAACTTGCAAAATTCTTTCCTCCCTGTTGGTTGAATCACTTTTTAGTAACTGAAGAACTGACATGGAGACATGGCCTGAACAGGCTATATGAGCTCAAACAATAGAGTAAAAACCTGAAGACCCAGATTCTGGTCCTCAGTCCCCAACTGATTTGACAAGGAAGCTTAGGCGAGACAGTCAGACCCTGTGTGCTGAATTCTCTTTTATCAGCATGACAGAGATAAAGTATCTATCCTTAGTCAATCTCACTGAGGCACTCTAAAGATTAACTTTTATTAGGCACTCACAAAAATGACTATGTAGCAAAGATATCAGTATTTTATCTCAACCCAGGATCTGCTTTATCAGGGATAGCTTTGTATGAAGATATCTCTTTCAGTATTTGCAGAATGAGAAAGAGAAGTCTGGCAGGATCTTCCCAAGCTGCATATTCTTTGAAAGATTAGGGGTGATTAATTTGGGCTTCATAAAAAATTTTTAAAAATTTATTTTTCATGGTATCATTAGTAGTAAATCTAGTAGTGGGGAAATCTGCCCTGACCAAGCATGCACAACTATATTGTATACACTAATTAAAGTTCTGATAATAATAGTATCCTAGGGCTGGAAGGAAAGCCAGTAGACCTGTAAACTTTCATCTTCCATGAAGGCCTTAACAAACAGACACTGATTGGGTGTGAGCCTGGTTGTTAAAACAGAGCTAATGTCACCTACACACGAGAACACATGCACACACACACACAATACCACCTCTCAGCACATAGCTTGACATATGGAGAGGTTGGAGATCAGACCTAACCTGTGGCCCCTCATCCAGAGATCCTTGCATAGTCATACATAGGGTTCTGAAGAAGGTCTCCTGCACAAGAGACTTGGTCTCTGTGTGTGTGTAATTGAGGAGGGCAACAACCTTTACAACAGCCTTTTGGGGCAGTTCCAACTACAATAATCATCCATGGTGTCAGGGATGTGTATTATCATTGTTATTAAAATTGTTACTGACAACTAGCTGAGGTGATAAGGAGGTGTCTAGAACCCGGATGGATTCTAATTCTAAATGACCATGACAATTTAAAGATAGAGGAATGTACTATATTTCGAAATCTGCAGCCTCAGACCATCCTCTGGCTTTAAAGAGGTTGAACCCATTAAACTTCGAAGACTGCTTTGACAGTGGAGTGTTGGTTAATTACAGGGGCAATCTAATTATAAGCTTTCTCTGTAATTGATTCCCTTTCAAGTGTGTGGAAACTTCACTTGATAAGCATTTGCTTCTGAAACTCATGGGAAAAGACTAGATCCTGGGGCCATGTGTGTCTTAGAATCAGGGAGGCCATCCTAACTGTACTTTGGAGTCCTTATTCTTGACGGATTCTTTGGAATATTTCCTTTATTCATTCACTCTTTCATTCTTTCTCTTATCTATTTAATATACTGCTTCGAGAGTATGCACCTGGCACTACTAGTCTCCAAGGGTGCAAATATGTATAGAATATAGTCACTGCTTCAGATGGGCTTATCAGTAGTGGAGGAGATTGACAAACACAAAAAATTAAAGTCTTATGTTGCTTATGGCATTAGTGATGCATATAAAGTGCTAACGAAACATGGAAGAAGACACCCTTCATTGTGTGTTGCAGGGCATGGGGTGGTGATGTGCAGAAGAGCAACACTCACTGAGCAGGGGAACATATTAGTGGAACAGTGAATAGGAGTAAATGTTCAGGGTATGGAAGGCAAAGGTTGGGGTTGGGGAAAAGAAAAAAATCCAGAACTATGAGAGAACAAAAGAAGGAAGCCTTAGTCACACTGTAAACCACCAGGGAAAGCAGACATTGCTGTGGTGAACCTCTTTCCACACGTGGTCTATGAGAAATATTTTACCAGTTTATAAAAACATGAGACAGCATCAGCTGAGAAATTATCATGTGCTAAACCCTTTATATTTCACGATCCTGTATAATCCTTACAAAGTCATTACCGTGTGTGGGTACCTTTATTATCCCCTGTCACAGACAGGAAAAGTGGGGGTTAGAAAGGATGGAGGATTAAAACAGAGTCACGCAGACCCAGTGTGGTGAAGCCAGGACTTGAACTTAGGGCTGCCGCTTCTGCAGAAGAATCCCTTAACCAATGCGTTTTGTTGCTTCTTCAAAGAGATTATTGAGTGATGTATGATGCCACTAAACGTTTTTCAGCATACTTTTTTTTTTCATTTTGGAAAGGGGAAATTAATTTAAAAAGTCTGAGCTATCAGGACTCAGTTTTCTCATATGTGAAATGACAAAGTTGTGCTATGTGAACTCTAAAGACTTTTATACTTCAAAGATTCTATTTTAATTAAATCTTTCCCCAAGCTTAAGAACACTTTTTTTTTGGTCTTACATAAATCTTCCTAAAGACTTATATAAGAAATTGCATATCAATATTAATGACTCAAATGCATAGGGTGTCTTGATTATAATCATCCTTTGGATGAATATGTAACACTAATGTACCCAGTTTTTCATATTAAATTCCTGCACATGGAAGGAAAAGATGTTCTTATCTCTATGGTACATGATATGTATTTTAATTTCCTAATTAGTTACTGAATTCTTCACATGGTGCCCTCCAATTTCTCAAAAAGAATAGGAGTGAGCAGTAGATGGACATTGATGAATGATAGCAGGATCATTCTGCTCTTCTTTGCTGCATGACTTAATAAGCCATTATACTCTAGTTTTACCATATTTTCCTAGAGGCCTGTATCCAAGGGCAGGTGGTACTAAATAAACCTGGGTTTCAAGATAATTATTTCCCTTTAATTCATCTCTCAAGGCAGACTGGACTCTAGTCAACAGAGAACTGGGTGCTTATTTTGCTCTCAAGATAGAGAGCTAGGTGTCTGCTTTACTTTCAAGCAATAACTAGAACATATTATAGTGAACATCTCCTGGCTTAAATTAAAAAAAAAAAAACAACCTTTTCAAAATCTAAACTGTTTTTCTACATTAGTGAAATGGCCCAGTTTTTTGATTCTCAGTGGGAAGCAGAATATCATTTTTCCAGTTTATCTGGCAGCTAGGTTATGAATGTATGGTTTGGCTCTACAAATCAGCTGTGCCTGGCCCCACTTTCGCATGGGATTTGGATACAGAATCATCCATTGTAGAGAATCCATCCTGGCAGTGAGAGACAGCAGCCCATACTCCAGCATAGGGCTTCTGTGAGCAGCGGCAGCAGTAATGGTACAGAGGCTAAATTAGTCCAAGTCTGTGTGCCAAGGGACAAGCTTTGGCATTCCCTGTCCTGTGAGGGCAGCAGTGGGGTTCATTTTGGCTTGTCTCAGGGCTGAACTTGGCTTGTATCCCCCTCTGATGCCTGGTCCCTTTATCTCTAGCATAGTTCTAGAAGTCTCTTGGTGCTCATGCCTCAGCAAAGGTGAGGCACTAAGCAACTCAGTGAGACGCTGTCTCTAAATAAAATACAAAATAGGGCTAGGGATGTGGCTTGGTGGTCATGCCCCTGAATTAAATCCCAAGTAACCCCCGTAAAAAATAACCCACAGAAAAAATAACAAAAAAATAATCTCTGAAGCCTACAGAAAATTTATAGGAGTACAATGTATTCCCAAACACCTTTCCCCCGAGATTTGCCAATTTTTAAACTTTGCAATATTTGCTTTATTATCTCTCTCCTTCTTCTCTCTCTGTCTCCATAAAAGCATTTTATTATTATCATTTCCAAATAAATTAAGAGTAAATTACATATACTGTGCCCTTGTACCCCTCTATACTGTAGCACATATGTCCTATGAACAAAGATATTCTTTTACACAGCGACAGTATGGTCATCCAGGTCAGGAAATTTAACACTGACATAATACCAACCTAAACTCCTGTCCACATTCAGTTTTTGTCAATCGTGTGCATTGATGGTGTTCTTGATCAAGTTCCTTTCCTAGTCCATGATCTAACCTAGGATCATATGTTGCATTTAGGTGTCTTATCTCTGTAGTCGCCCTAAAATTTATAACAGCTTCTCCCCCTCTCCATGTATTTTTAAAATGACACTGATATTTTGGAAAAGTGCAATCCATTTATTTTATAGACTATCCCTCATTTTGGGTTTTTCTCATGATTAGATTCAAGTTGTGCATTTTAGCATGACCACTTCCCGAGCAGTTGTCTCCTCAGGGCATCACATCCAGAGCACATGACATCCATCTGTCCCTTATTGGTGATCTTGATTTTGATTAAATAGTTAAGGTACTGTCCAATTTAGCTGTTTAAAAGTTACTTTTTTTCTTTTTTTAAATTTATGGGTTATAATTTGATGTTATATTAATATCCTGCTTGCAATCAAACTACCTCCCACCTCAGAGTTAGCTTTTGTTGATCCTTCTTGTTCAAACCCATTTTTATCATGATGACTGCAAATAGTGATTTTTCTATCTTCATCATTCCTTCCATGTGCATTGTTTTAATGCAATTTTAATGAATCCTCTTTCTGCTTAAGTGAGAGACAGGGTTGGTTTCAGTTACTTATAACTAAGAAGCCCTGACTGATTTACTTTTATGTTTAGGCAATTAGTTTCAAGAAGTTATCAAACAAGTTCACTCAAAATGGTCAATCTAGTCAGGAGACATAGTGGTAAACACTTTTTGCGCAAGAACTTTTCTTGGCAGTTCATTGCATTCATGAAACACACTTCCAGTGCACATCTGTATTCCCAGTGGATCAGAAGGTTGAAGCAGGAGGATTGAAAGTTCAAAGCCAGCCTCAACAAAAGTGAGGTGCTAAGCAATTCAGTATGACCCTGTCTCTAAATAAAATACAAAATGGGGCTGGGGGATATGGCTCAGTGGTTGAGTGCCCCTGAATTCAATCCCTGGTATCCAACAAAAACAAAACAAAAAACTTCCACACTTTCAGGCCAGACTGCTTCCACTGTCAGATAAATGACTACTAAAACGGAACACATAAATATCAAGTAATTATACCATTATTGAAAAATAGGGAAATATCCATTTGAGTGACTAAATACTAAACACCTGGATATTTGGAAACATGTAGTAGTTTATTATAATATTTACTTTTCACTTAGATTTTTGAACATAACAAACATTGAAATAAAGAAAAAAGGTGCAATGGAAATAGTATACCAGAGTAAGGCAGATTTTGTTCCAATACTAGCTCTGCTAACTAACCAATGTGTGATTTTTTTTTGAGCAAATATCTTAATTTGTGTGTGTGTATGGAGGGGGCCTCAGTTTTCTCATCTGTGAAATGAGATAACTAAACAGAACTTTTTCAAGGGTTCTTCAAACTAAGGATTCTATGTCCTCAAAGCTAATATTAGCACAATAGTTGGAGACATAAGGAAATGTTAACCTAGAATATTCTAATCAGCACATTTGGATCCAAGATTATTTTGGTATAAAGACCCAACACTTGTGAAATAACTCCCAAGTGATTCAGAGAATAGAAACATCAGAACAATTTAGAAAACAATTTAGTAAAAGAGGCCACAGCAGTTTTAGTCTGTGTGAGTAGATGTCTTTGCTAAGAGATAAACAGTCTCCCAGTACTGGGCACTGGTCAGACCTGAGCCGCATGCCTTGTTTGGATGGCCATTTCCATACTTTCATTGATCCATTAAAGCATCAGAAATGTCATTATGAAAAACAAAAATTGAGTGAACTGTGCTGTTTATCTGGAAGAAGGACAAATTTAAGGGAATGAAGACATAATAGTTCCCTAAATATTTGAAGGTTTGTCTTATTTAGATGGAACTTAAAGGGTTTATTTTGCATTTCCCGAGGAGAAAAAACTACAACCCACCAGGTGGCTGTCATGTTGTCAATATGATGAATATGATGTCAAAATAAGGATTGACATTCACACTATAACAATTGGGGTAGCTGTTTTTTGCCAGTTCCTCTTTTCAGGAACTTCATTGAGCCTCTGTGATGTCAGAAAGCTACTCAACATCAGCTCAATTGACCAGGCTCTGTTTTCTGAGTAGAGGTTATTCAGGTCAGTATTTCTCAAATGTTGATGTGCATATAAATCACTGGATATTTTGAAAAAAAAAAATCAGTTTCTGATTCAGTAGGTCTGGAGTAAGAGCTGAGCTTCTGCATTCCTAACAACTCTCAGGTATTTCACGTGCATGTACTCACCTGCTGACTCAAATGCGACTAAATGGCCAGATACCATTCAGGAGCAGAACACATTTCTCTTAATACCCATGTGAAGGCAGGTAGAGGGATGTTTGGCAGCCCTAGAGGCTTCATTTCTTCATGGTGTTCCCCCCCACACACATTTTTATTGGTGCATTGTAGTTGAACATAAGGTGGGATTTGTTTTTAACATATACATACATACAAACAATATAACAGTATGACTTGGCTAATATTGCTCCCCAGTATTTTTCCTTGCCCTCCCCCTAGTTCCTTTCCTCTATTCTTCTGATCGCCCTTTGATTTTTATTCTTAATGGTGTTTTAATGTTTCTTTTTTATTTCCTTAAGGAGGTTCCATATTTTCTGTTAACTGTGTCTGCTTACATTATGTAATGATACTGGCAGGGCTCTGACCAGTGGCTACCTATATGCTGTTAGTTAGCCAGGAAATGTTTCCCCAGAAAATGCTGAATTTTGCTTATTTTAGGTCATTACCACGGTTGACTATACCTGTTTTTTTTTTTTTCCCTTAGATGCACAGACATGCACATGCAAATTTACATATCCCTCCTGCAGGTGGTTTTTCTCAGGGTGCTTTTCATTGGATTTCTTCCATGAGGCATACTGATCTTTAGAGTAGGCACCTGTGTGTGTGCATAGGGACACTGCTCTGCTCAGCTTTCAGATTTCCCTTCCCCTAGGCCTCCTCCTTCTCCAAGTTGGCATCTTACCACCTGAGTGTGCTACATGCAGTGCCTTCTCACTGTCATTGCCTTTAGAAGCTCTTTTCCTCATCCTGATTTAATACCAGTGTGAACCCTCAAGCTTATACAGAGCAGTTCTACCCTTTTGCTAAATAACAACACTTCAAATACTTTATACTTAGTCATCGTGGTTTCTGAGCCTTTCTTTCCACGCCAAACATTCCCAGATCTTTTAGTCATTACTCATATGACATGGTTATGAATTCCTCTACCATACCACTTGCTTAAAGAAGCACATGATTTTTTTAAATGAGTGTATGGGAGTGAGAATTTTGTGACTCCCTAGGTAGATTTCTGGCATCAGAACTGTACCAATCCTCTCTTGGAATCTCTATGATTCATAGATCACCATATGGCATTCATTTGGGAAGAAAAAAAAATGTTGTTCACCAGGTCTCACTTTGTAGGGTTGTTCTTGTTTTCCAGAGGTATCTGCATGGGCGGGGGTTTGGGGCAGTTGAATATGCACCTGCAAATGCAAGCTATCACTTGGCTGAGGTTTACCCCATTGTCGGCTGCTGGCAGAGTTCTGTGTATTTCTCTTGAATGAAATGTTGAGTAAATAGCCTCTTCCTATCTAAATGAGCTCATTACTTTTCATCTGTGCAATTTCTAACAGCAATTGTCTAAAAAATAAATCCATAAAGATGATGTATTTAGTGCAATCTCACACGGAGTATAATATTGGTTATTTATCTAATGGAACATGAATAGAAGTACTATGTTAGTTCCTAATAAGGATCAGTCAAAAATGACATTATGGCTTTCTGAGTCTGGCTTATTTCACTTAGCATGATAGTCTTCAGTTCCATCCATTTACCAGTAAATGCCATAATTTCATTCTTCTTGATAGCTGAGTAAAACCTCATTGTATTTATATGTACCACATTTTTGTTACCCCACTATTATATATAACTATAATGCACTAATAAAAAATGTTAGAATAAGACAGAAATGACATTATGAGACAACATTGGCAATGTGTTGCATTATATCGAGAGTTCTGAATAATTAGCAAGTTTCTTAATATTGAACTAATAGTGTGTTAACTATCTTCTTATTTATATTCTGTACTCTATAGTATATAATATATAGGCTATAATATAATCTCAATAGACTATGAAAGGAAAGCTACCATTTGCTATCCTTATGAAAGGGTACATAATAGGTGAGGTGTGGTAGAAGCAGGTGAGGTGAGAGTGAAGAAAAGAGTCACTGTGAGAGATAGAATCCACGGTTCAAGTTACCCGGGTCTTTGATTTGTAGTTTACATACAAGATGATTTTGTCTTTTGCAAATCCAGAATTATAAAGAGGTGCTAAATATTTTAGAAACTTGGCAACCCGTTTTCTCTATCAGCCTATTTGAAATTACGTCATTTTTTTTTTAGAGGTTCCAGAGATTCAGATTGTACTTAGGCCTCTTATTAAGGAAAAGGTAGATAGGTTGACCCTCACCTGTACACTGGTTATTCTAAAAACGTATTAAGAATTTAACTAAAATATAAAACCTTTAAACAGCTCTAGCTGATGCCAGTGTTGAAAACATGTGATCTCAATAAAAAGCAAGAAAAAAAAAAAAACCCAGCCTGCCAGATGTTTTGACTACATAGTGCATCACATCTTAATGTTTCCAGGGCTGGCAGTGGTAATACTAGAGATTCAGGATTTCAAAATTAACAAGTTCTGTTTGAACCTCTTTTTTTTCAGTCTTTAAAAAATATTCTATAGTCAAAATATTTATATACTAGAATTTTTACTTTCAAGCACACATTTTTAGTATATTTGTAAACCATAAATAAACTTATAAAGTCCATATTATGTTTCTGAGAGTGAGTATATAATGTAAACTGTTGACGAGTGTCACTGGGGAATGAGATTTTCTGGATAATCAAACATCCTGTAATATCAGGCCATAACGATTGTATTTTTTAAATGTTAAGGGCTCCACATTATGCCTGTACCACACATGACTTGCTTGTGACTGACTATGTAGAAAGGCACCTTCAGGATCTTGCTGGAGTTTTTGTCGTAATTTTGAGCTTCAGCGTAACTGTACATGCATTCCTTTCAATAGAGTCCTAGTTAATGTTCCTGACAATAAATTCATTGTACTAGTGCTCATCATTACTTGTGGGAAGACTTGTGAAGAGGGGGGGCAGGTACCCTTTGAGCTGGGGGGGGGGCACCCAGCACGAACGACATAATCAATTCCAGCATTGTTCATTTGCCTGAAAACATCACACCCTGCCCCATTCCAAAGTAATCACAAAGATTCTCCTCTAAAAATGCAAATATCACTGTGTTGTGTGGGTATGCGTGTGCAATATATTGGTATTAATTGACAATTGACACCTTGGTAAAGGGTTAATAAATGACATAGGATAGAAAAGGGTGTCATGTGGGGAGGAGGCATGTATCTGTTGAAGAGGTGGAAGTACTTAGGATAAATACCATCAGCTTTAGTTTTGCTGTGAGTCTCTACCATGAAAAGCTGTTTTTAAAGAAGTTAAAAGCAGCATCCAACAATCTTACCTTGGCCTTACTTCTTATGTGCATCATTTTCAGTGAGTCTAAATGACTCTCCAGTGGCCAAATCTAATGTGTAAACATAATGTATATTACCTAAGCTGTTCCCCTTGGTGAAGATTTTAAGAAAAAGTTTAAGTCATGAATAAAAACAAGCACAAACCCCTTTTAAAGCTGTTAATAACCTTATACTTTTTTATCATTTAAAAATTTTTGGCTTAGATATCTTGTGAAGCTAGAAGGAGTGTACTGATTCCTCATATGGCCTGAATAAGAAAAAAAAATCTGTTTTCCATGCCTATGATAAAGATCAGTTAAAATCACAAATAGATTTTTTTGATCGCCTTCTGAAATAACTTTCTTTTATGGCAAAACAGAAATTACTGTGGATGCTTCATTAACAATAAAAAAAACTTAGTTCAAAATTGAAATGATATTGCTCTATATTTATACTACCCCAGAAAAAAATCAAGTTTGATTAATGAAATATTCAGAGACAGGTAACAACTTTGCTCTAATTGGCAGTGTTAACTCAAATGAACACATACAAATAAACAACTTAGCACTGAGCACTCAGAGGTATTGTTGGGCTTAAGACCATAAGTCATCTATGAGTAATAAAACTGTTTGTCAGAATAAATGCTAAAGTATGTTTAATCATCACTGGCTTCCTTGGTCAAAGGGAAAAGAAGCAACCTAAACAGGCACTAAAGAAACCACCTTTGCTTAAGTTGCTGGGGTGATTAATTCCCCTGGGAGAAAACTGGCAAGATGGTTGGAAAACAACATAGCTCTAGGGCCCCATAACTAAGAAATATACTTGTGGCATTTACCATGAAACCAAGAAATATATGCTACCATTTTATGCACTATCTATTTGCAATAGATGCCAATTTTTATCTTCTCATGAACTATCAGAACAAACCAAATGTTTGCTTTTTTTAAGCCTCTGGCTTCTAAAATGAATTTAGGTTCTACCACAAACTAGATGTATTAGCTCTGTGTATCACAATGAGTGGACCTTAATGTGCAAAATCATTAAGTTGCAAAAACAAAGGTACCACAGGAGTTTTAAATTAGACTATTTTAAGGGCTTCATAGGAACACCTCCTCCCACTCCCAAAGTGCTTTATTTTGAATAAACTTGGGTACAAAAAAGAGAATTAGAAGGCATGGCAAATGATTGCAAACATTTTCTATTTCACTCCTGTTTTAAGGTATCAGCCAAGTAACACCAGTGTTGGAAATAACTCCAAAGTTGGAAGAAATGTTAGGAAATTTTGCTCATCCTTAGTCTACTTCACCAAATGTGTGTTCAGATTTTAACACATAATTGGAGTGTTTGGACTGTTTCTTCTCATCTGTGTTCAGAGTCAGGTACACACAGAATAATGCTATCTCTGAGAAGGAGCCATTCTTTATCTAATCTGAATATACCAACACAGTGGAAATTTCATCTACTGGCTAAATAATATTCTTTGAGAAAGAGATTTGGTGTTTAACATGTAAACAAAAGTTCACCAAATTTGGGTTGTAATGGGTGTTTTTTTTTTGGGTGAGAAGAATTCCAATTCAGATCATATCATTGAATACTTACTAAGCATACCTATTACAGCCTTGGAAATTTTAAGTTTAACACTAGTGGCCAATAGTAAAGAGGGAAAAAGTATTGAGCTTTGAAATTTTGGCAAATATATTGATGACATTCTTTATTTAGTTCCATTTTCCAGTTAGGCTTGGCAGAAAAGATTTGGGAGTTTTACTGCCAGCCATTTGCTGTTACAGCAGTGCACAAGCAAGGAACATCAAGTTGGGAGCATATGCAGAATTTTATTTTGTCTATTCTCTCAAATTGAAATTCAACCCTCAGATAATTGTTCTACACAATTCAAGTTTCAACAACACCCTCCCTTGAACTATTCAGAAAACCGAGTTGTAATTGTTTGGGGGGGGAGGGGGGCATGAAATTACCAGAGTGTTGCTTTGATTCTTCATTCACAATAACATATTTTTTTCAAACAAAAAGTATTGTGGAAAGTTTTTATAAATTGCACTAAGTTGTCAACTATGAACTTTCTGTGGATGAGCAATTTTCTAGAATAGACTGTTTATTAAAACTTTCCTACTTTATCCTCATGAAGAAGCTGTTTAGGACGAATAAATAGATAATAAATAAAAATTTAAGTATCATTCTTGGGTGAAAATGAAGCATAAAATTGGAGTAATAATCCTTTGTTAAATTTTTCAGCAGTCATCAGTTGAAAGCGTCTTTGATCCTGAACTTTCCAATTGGTACAGCACTTATAAGAAACATGTAGAGCACATTTACCATATAGTTATAAATATATTCCAGTCACTAATTATTGTCCATTAAATATGATATAATTTCATTAATTTTCAAAACAGAATGTCAGTACTATGAGAAATGCTTTTGGAATTCTGGTAGTGCTGATTCAGAATTCTTACCAAACTTAGGAATATGATACCATACTGTGCACTACATAAAAGTAAATTATAGTTCAAAAGAATTTCCCAAGACCTAGAAATCGAATATAGAGTAACATTAAGTCACGAATGCAAGAACATATTTATTTATCTATTTCCAATTGGCTCTAAAAGACACAGAAGCAGCATCCTAGGTATTCACAGGCTGCACACCAGGATGAAGGCATTTCATATGATGATTATATTTGAACATCTTTTGAGTGGAAAAGAAACCCAAACATCAAACCTGATGACTAAAGCATTCAGGGACAACAAAAAGAGCTCAGTTCATACTTGAGGAAGCTGAGTTAGTATTTCATTTTTCTCCCAGAGCATACATCTGCCTTTATAAGGAGGAAGCAATTGTGTGAATGAGAACTGGAGTCAAGGTTAAAGTAATCTTGCCCAAAAGAGTAGAGTGCTTGCATCTGAAAGAAGCAGCGCTTCAGCTCAGATGAGCATTAATAACAAGCAGGAGAAGCACCTCCCCTGAAAAACATTAGAGCCTCTTGGACACATGCTAGAAATTCATTCTCTCAAATCATCCTGTGACTAATGGGATAGGTGATAACATCCCATGGTCTGAAGGGGGAAAATATAGCATAAAGCATTTTTTAAAAATAGCATTTAAAAAAATCATGCGAAAGTGGTAAAGTGTTCTAACTCTCAAGAAACCTTTGCAGATGGACAAAGAAAAAGCTTTGTCTTTCCTATTATTGTTTGCCCTTCAGTTGACATACATGCCGAGATGCATCAATAGGATTACAACGGAAACACGGTCATCTCCAGGGTTTCCTCTGTTTGGATTCCTTGATCCTGTTTAAAGGAACAGGCTCAGGGAATGCACAGAAAACAAACTTCCCCAATCGAAGTTCCGAGGTCTTTCCTCCCCTATCCCACCATCAGAAAACTGTCTAATTCTACTGACAGCACCCGAAGGAAATGCCATGGTCATGTTGCACCACTTCACTTGTTGAGTTGTGTGAAGGCAGTACTTAACCATAGTAACTTGGTGAACCACCTTGCTCTTAAATTAGCTCCAAGGTTTCTTTCCCGCAGCATGGAAATATCTTACCTGCATGTGTCCCTGGTACATTCTGCTTCGGCTTCTTCAGGGCTCCCTGAGGCCGCCGGATGCTTTCCCCCCGTGTTTACTTGCACACCAAATAGGGGAGACGGTGGAGTGCACACTGGGTTCTCAGAGGATCCCTCTGACCCCCCTCGAAGGCTCCAGGTACCCTGGCTTGCCGGCGGCCCCTTGACAGAGCTGCGGGCTGCCGGGAACTGTTCTCCACTCGGGGTGCTGAAAGCGGACACAGCCGAGCGCGGAGGAGGCGAGGAGCCCAGTCGGCCACGCTCTTCAGCAGGCACAGGTCCTACTTGCCGGGCGCCTCTAAAACTCACTCCTCCACCGAACTCTTTCTCGCTTCCTGCTAGGCTGCCTCATGTCTCTCACTCTCTTCCCCGCGAACCCCCTCCTCCTCCCAGCCCTGACGTGAGCGCCCACACCAGCCACCGCCGCAGCCGCCGAGCGGGGCGCGCGCCGCCCTCCCGGCCGCGTCCCTGGCGAGAGCCGCGGGCTCGGCACGCGCGCGCGTTCGCGGTGGGGCCGGGAGCGGCCCGAGGGCGGCCCTGAGCGGTGCGCGCTCTCCCGCGCGCGTGCTCAGGGGTGCGCGCGCGGGGGCCCAGCAAAGTGCGCGCCAGCTTTGGTCCCGCTAGTGTTAAGCGCTTGGCGCATGGAGTTCAGGTGTGGCCTGGGCTTCGAGGGCGATTCTTAATGGAGGGGACCACCAGCTGGAAGAAACGTGGGAGAAAATGAATTATCTCTCTGCGGGGGACATACTTATCGTCTGATCCCGAATCCTGCAGACACAATAGGTTTAACGTGAGGAGGTTCCGAAGAGTTTACTTGGTTCTGATTCAGCTCTCTGGCAAGTTACCTTCATATCACTCTCTGAATAAGAATTCTTCCGTCCCACCTCCAGTTCATAGCTGAGCATTCTATTTAAAATGCCAAACCCCAGTATTCAAGGGCCTTACACACTTGGTTTTTACTCCCAAGAACTTAAAATCACCCCCCAATCCTCTATATTTTTATTTTTTATTTATTGTCTATCCTATACAATGTTATTTCTATGAGATCAGTATTTGGGGGAGGGGAATGGAGAAAGAAAAGACTGAACCGTTTTGGCACTGATGAATCCCTTGGCACATCGTAGGCACTCAATAAATATCTGTTGAATGAGTTTTACCATATAGTAGGTGGAGTGCATTTAAATATTAAGTCGAAGAGACTGGAGAGTTTGATGTAATTTATACGTTGAATGTTTATAGGTGCACACATGTATACAAAGAGCTGATGTATGAACTGTGTGTGTGAACTGAGATTAGTTTGGTTAGCAGAAGGATCTCCAATCCTACAATATGCCTCCCAAATTATGGACAGCAAAATACAGTCCCTAAAATACTACCTATGGCATGATATAATTTTCACAAAGCTAAAAACATGAAACTATAAACTCCCTAGGTATATAAATATGTATTCATATAGTCACATGTATTCATGTGACTACATGAAAAAGAAAGCAGGAAAACAACTGATATAGTATTCAAATTTTTGATGATGCCAGGTTAGGGAAGGCAGGGGCAAGGGATGAAGAAATATTTTACATGAAGGTTAATTGTCAACATCTTAGCTTTCATGTTGGTGATTCACAGGACACTTAGTACCCTTTAAAAAAATAATTATGTAACTAAATAAAACAGAACCATGCATGGACCAGTGAAGAGAATGGGAAATGAACCAAAAAGTGATTAATTCAATGCATCTGAGGTCCTAAAACAACAAAGCAAGTGGACCAAGACTTGTAGGCAGGAGGCATGCATTTCTATTAGACTCTACCAATAGTTAACCTTGGACAATTTTGTTTCATCGGATTTCAGCTTTTTCGTGACTATCCTCTGCATAATAAACTCACTGTTTTATCCCAAAGATTGATCGTGTTCACAAATGTTGTAAATTATAAAGGACAATACAGTTCTTGTTTTATAGGACAGAAACAGGAACTAGAATTCAGCAGGTAGAAATGCTTGTTCCATCTCACAATGTCACTACTCTCTGGGGTGAATGTGTAAACTCCCTCCTTTCTCATTTTTGAAATAAGGCAGATATCTGCCTAACAGGGCTGCTGAGGACTGAATATATGCAAAGGGTGGTAAATTATAAGCAACTATACACATGAATATGTAAATAGATTTTTTTCCAGTCCAGAAAAGATGAGTGCTGATTTCCAGAAACTTCAAGTGCTACAAATTTAAAAGAGGATAATTTTTTATACTGGCTTGTTGGTCTAAACATCTTGGGGAAATTCTGACGTTTTGATTTCAAAGTGCTAGAAATATTTGAAGTAACAGTGAAGTAAAAGCTTTCTAATCTATTATATATTAATTATTATCTAACAGTAGATTCAAGAAGCCAATGATCATAAAAGCATCTGAATTAGCCTGGCAACTACCTAGAGTTGAAGATTAAACTTAGTATACCTTCTTTTTAAACCCAAGTAACTCATTTAGTTGCTCCCTACATCCGTAAAATCTCAGGGATGGAAGATTGCCTCTGTGAAGTATTTCTTCTCTATAGTCAAGTCATTCATTATTTTAAAAGATAAACTGAGGCACATTAAAATTTTGAAGAGTTTATTTGAGCAATCAGCTATTCATGAATTGGGCAATTGGGGACATTTCCAGCAATAGTTGAAAGGAAGGCTTTTATGGGTGAATGTGGTAGCACAGAAAAGAAATTATTTGGTTAAAGTGTAGCAGTGCCCTTATTTGGATCATTACAATAGAAAGTCCATACTTGGTGGTTTCTGATTGTCTAAGCTCAAGTTTATTTTCCTAGACTATGACTGTATACATCAAGTTGGATTTTGGTGTTAGAGCTGCTTCTCTCTAAAAGCTTTCCATTCATTAATTGGAAAATCCATTCATTGGTTCATTCATATTTATTGACACCTTAGTATGTGGGAGTGCTGTACAAGGGGCCAACGAACCTACACTTCAGCTTCCTGATACAAAGACATTTACCATATCAGAAAGGTCAATCTGTTTAGACTTCTTTAAAAACATATACAGAGATTCCACAATTACTCTTATTTAAGAGTTTGCATCTAATGTCCAACGTTAACACCACCCTCCTCAAGTTTAAACTTTAATCCTCTCTATGGTGAAAATGTCCTTCAATTCCTATAAACATGAGCTTTGTAGGCAAAGTCACTTGGTTGATTATCAGTTCAAGTGTCAATATCTTAGAATACTATTGATTCACAGAACCATCTAGCTTTTTATGTATATCCTATTTGGATAGACTAAATGTTTGTCCAAATCTAGTATATTAGCTCAAGTAATTTGATGTTTTGGTACAAAAAGACACTTTTCATATTCAAGTAGATATAACAGGGGAAAAAAGGGCAGGTGTGAACTATTTTCTGATGAACCCTAAACATTTGTGCAATATACATATAACAAAAAACTGAGTCATAATATATTTGTAGTAATTCATTTTTTGCAAATTTGGTTGTTTTTAAGAGATCTCTTTTTTAAAAATTATTTTTAGTTGTAGATGGACACAACACCTTTTTTCTGTTTATTTAGTTTTTTTAATGTGGTGTTGGGGATCAAACTAGTGCCTCACACATGCTAGGCAAGCGCTCTACCACTGAGCCACAACCCCAGCCCTTTAAGAGATCTTAAAGAAAAAAGTTTAGAGCTTTTATTATTCTGTGACTGCAGTAATCCTAGAGAAACATCTCAGCATAATCTCTGTTCTCTTCAGGGAATCATTATGGTAAACTAACAGAAGGCAAAGTAACCAGATACCAGAGTTAGGAAAGAGTGTGATTTTTTGGGGGAACAAAGACAAGTGACAACAGCTATTATCTACTTTGATGCCAGGAATATCTGAATAAAAATGGAAATTTCTGCCAAACATCTAACTACTTTATTTTACCTTTCATAGGATTTTCTAGTTTTCATATTAATATTAGAATTATGTAAAAACAACTCAGAAGATGAATTTGTACTGTGTACCAAACTCCAACAATTGCATCTATCATAATAATGTCTACATATGTACTTGGAAGATAGAGTTACTAATGAATCATCCTAACTAAGCCTACACAAAGGGATATATCTCACCGGCAGTAATGTTACCATGTGCAGCATCTGACTTAAAATGACTGGACCATGATAGCAAAGCTAAATGTGGAGAGATTCATTAAGGGATGCCTTGTTTCTGAGGTAGATAAACCCATATCTCGCTCCTTTTACTTTGCTGTTATTTTGCAAGCTAGATTAGATA
Organism: Ictidomys tridecemlineatus; assembly: GCF_052094955.1. NCBI lineage: Eukaryota > Metazoa > Chordata > Mammalia > Rodentia > Sciuridae > Ictidomys > Ictidomys tridecemlineatus. The sequence continues at coordinate 123,971,427 of NC_135479.1, forward strand.
CGCTTTAAGACCAGATCTTAAGTGCCAAACTTTTTTTCTCATTTTGTAATTAAATTCAAAGACCCTTGTTACTCAAGTGTGGTCTGTGGAGGAGCAGTGTGGGTGCCTCCTGGGAATTTGTTAGAAATGTAGACTTGAATCCCATTCCTGACATACTGAATTGAAATTTGCATTTCAAGATGATCCCCAAGTGCCTCATATGCACCATAAAACTTCAAAGATTTGTTCCTGTAAAGTTGTGCCAAAACTGGCTCTTGTCTTTTGCAATAATGGCACATGTACGTAGAGAAAAGCATATCATATATATCTCTCCATTTTTTAAAATAATGCCCCTGTATTTTGAGTGGTCAGTGGGCTTGACATTATATTATAGCACGCCTGCTTTCTAACAGCAATAAATGTGCTAATACCACTGAAATTTTAGTAACTATAATAAAATTAGGAGTTAAAAGGTAGCAGTAGAATCTATTTTGTATTGATCCAATTAACTTTTGCTTGTTACAAGTGAATCCTCCTGCATATTAAATGGGTATTGAAAATGAAGGATTAAATCTTTGAAAATGATGAAATTAGTGTTCTGGTAAAAAAAAATCAAGGATAATAAATAGTCTTTTGGTGATTCAGCCATTCTTTTATAATCTTTACAATTCAAACCCTGCTGCTGAAAGATGGTGTGGGAGAGAACAAAAGTCAAAATAACTATAGACCCAAATTAAAATGACTAATTGGTTTTTATTGTTCTGTTAAAGGAAGGAACATTTCGTTAAAGTTTGCCCACTTGCCCTTTCTGTCTCTTTGACACACTGAATGGGATTTGCTGGTGTTCAGGGCACTGGATCTGGGAGGAAAGTGGAAAGCCCACACAGCAGACCCTACGCTGCCAGGGGAGTTATGAATGAGGAAAAGTCCATGGGCCCTGGTGACTGGGAGATGGCAGCAATGTTCTTCCAAATGAGCAAACAAGCTGGGCGCTTTATAGTCAGACCTCCTATTAAACCCATTTAAGAAATTACATTGAAATCATTAGCATTTGTTCATTCTTTATGGCAATGTTCCTTCAACAACCCAATATTGCTTTTAATATTAAATGTACTTTCCAAAGTTTCTTGGTCCTGGTGAGAAAATATTCACAAACAAAAATGTTTCTTGCTTTTGACTCTTCCTTTTTATTCTGACCACTGTCCAGCAATCTGTTTAGATTCCCTATACCTCTCACCAATCTCAACGCTAGTTCTATCACTTCCGTCCACCTCCTGCTCCAATGTATCATATGCATTGCAGATAGATGAGTTTCATAAAGGCCAGCATTAATCATGCAGTTATCCAGTTCAAGAACTTTTAATGACTTCCTATTGCCTATTAACATCCAAATCGTTAGCCTCTTATTCATAGTTATGGAGTCTAGTTTGCTGCCAAGACTCACATTTTTCTAAGGGGAGGGAGCCTCATTGCTTGCAAAACTACCTCTTGTCCTTTCTGGCATCTTTGTTCTTCTAAGTTTTGGGGTTGGGACGTAAGGCCAAGTTGAATCAACCAGTGCCTTCAATCCCCATTGGTCACAGTAGGTTTGGGCATATGGCCTGAGTGAGTCAACCAGGGCACAGGGACTCGGCTCCAGGACTGTTTGGGAGCATAGTGATTGTTCAATGGATTGGTCTCTAATGGTACAAACTTTGAAGCTGCCAGTGTCTAGATTTACCAACCTGAAAAAGAAACCAACCTGGGGGAGAAAGAGTCTGAGTAGTTTTTGGGCTATGGAATTTTTGCCATTAAATAAAACCACACCTCAAGTAAACCTAAGGTAGCCTTTCAGTTATTTCAGAGGTATATTCTATTTTCTGGTGAAGTTGGATGTTCTGTCACAACCAAAAGAATACTTACAAATACAGTGGCCTTTCATTAACTGATCCCTGTCTTTTTCTTGGCTCTTTGTATTTTCTAACTTTTGCATTTAGCTCTGCTTTTGTAGTATCCCCCAACACTAGCCCAAGTTGTACACCTGTACTTTCTGTTCCTTGAAATGGACACATTCTCTCCACTCCTTTTGAATGAAAGCTGATTCATTTTTCAAATTTGGCCTCAAATTCCATTTCTTTCATGAATGCTTTCTTGACTCTTCAATTAACCCTCATGCCCACCCTTTGCTGGAAACATCCTTATAATATGATATTCTCTTAATGGTTTTGAAATTTCTGATTTTTCCCCCCTATTATTCAAGATAGTGGAAACAATTTTTTTTCTTAAATTACATGTTATATGTAGAAAATTCTTAATAATTATTGAAGAATACAAATTATTTTGGAAATTTTGAAAATAAAATAATTAAAAAACAATTTACTCCACAGACAAATTTCAGATATAATTTCTTAAAATAAAATATGAATGAAACTGTTGTTGATTTTATAGATAATCATGGAATGTTAAAGTTGAAAGAAAAGCTTATCACTCTTGTGGATGAACCCCCATATTTTTCAAAAGAATATAAGGACCAATACTTTATTCTTGAAGTGTTTTCTGATGGGAAACATGTCTTTGATTGAATAAAGGACTTGGGAGTTATAATTAGCTCAAAATGTACTATTACTAGCACAGAAAATTCAGTTGATATCACAAAATGCTTATATCTGAATAATTTTTGGATGAATTATTACCCTGAGGGAGAAAATGCAGTGGGTGGATAGTTAGAGAAAGCTATCTGTGTAAAGATTAGAAGAAACTCATTTTAGGAATGCTTACAGAATCAGATCTCTAACTTATATCAATGAAAATGATCTTGGCCTTGCTACTCAGAGACAGAGGATTTGATTCTTAAAAAAGTTCATGTCAGAGTGAGCCATAAGCAGCCCTGAAACAATTGCAGAGGTGATATAATCTTAAAAGAGATTGAAAGTTATGATTTCAAATTCTGGATAATTCTTTTTCTTTTAGAATACACTATTCCAATTTACCTACAGTTTTAACAGATAGTAACATGGGGGAAATGAAATCTTCAGGCTATTTTTAAAAGAATATTGTGTTGTTATAAATAATGCCTATGAGTAAATGCTTGTAAAATTATAACTTTTTTAAACAAAATAATCTTGATGTCTATGACAGCCCATGACAGTTTTGCAGATGGATAGTACATTCTATTTTTCTTTTAATTCTACAAAAAGCAAATCATTATAATATTGTATGTGATTTTAATAAATGTCCATTGTACCTAAGTTTAGACTCATAATATTTCTTCTGGACTATTTGTAAAGGCCTAACATTTTCATCCTCTCATCTCCCTTCTTTGTAATTTATTCTCTATAATGTAATGAGATTCAATATTCAAAAATAAGTATAAATTATTTACATATAAAAATGTTTAAAATAAACCAAATCTCCTCTATTAACAACACATCTATATCTTTTTTGAGACAAGTCAAAGCTCTTCACTGTTTTTTTCCAAGCTTCTTGTCTGACAAGTCCCCAAGTATAACCCAGGCCTGCAGTCCCCCAGTGTGCCAGGCTGGGTCACACCTTCAGCCTTCTGCTTATGAATCCCTCCACTTGCAACTCCTTCCCATGCTAGGCAATCCATATGTTTGCTTCTGGCCTTGGCTCAAGTGTCAGCTGCACTGTGAAGTTTTCATTACTCTGCATGGTTTGTTAGTGATTGCAGAGTGATTTTATGCACTCGTCATCAGTATCATCTTGCATGAATGTAGTTGTTTATTTACAAATCATCCTACTTCACTAGGATGTCCTAGCAAGCAACAGCTCTTCTCATACACCACTGTTTCCTCAGGGCTAAGTACCGTGCCTGGCACACTATGAGTGCTTATTAAATGTTTGTTGAATGAATAAATGTCTTTAATGAAATATATTGAGTTTTCTAAAGTCAATTTTCAGTGAATAAATACATGGAAACATAGTGATATTACTCAAGACAAAGACAGCAGAATAAAGAATTCAGCATTCAAATCCAATGAACTGTTTTACGCCCTTCAATGAAAAGTGATTTGCCGGCACATGCAATATTAACTATATCAGAGAGCTTAGAAGGGTAGAGCTGAAAGAAATGTTGGAAATCATCTGGATCTTGCTCTTTATTTTACAGAACAGAGTGAGGCCTGAACAATAGTTAAGGGACTAACTTGATCCAGGCCTCAGGTCTGGTCAACTCTCTTTGCCCAGCTTGAAAGATCTGGAATCTCAGAGCCTGAGTGCTTCTAGGAGAGGACTGCAGGAACCACCTGACCAGTCTGTTAGACCTGCCTGAAAATCAAGATGGGTCTAGGGAGACCTAGAAGAGTGCTGAAAATGTGCATCTCCCACACAGTGTGAAGGAGGAAAGCTTTTGAAGTGGGTGGGGGAAAATTTCATAGATTCTCTGCTGTAAATAGATGAGGCTTGTTTTATACCAGCAAATACTCCTAAAGGGATCCAATTCATTTGGGTAAATGAGAATATAGCTCAAACTTTGGAATTCCTTAAGACTTTGAGAAGAAAAGAATGCTCATGGTGTAAATTAAAGAGATTGGGAAATCATACTTAATATGAAAATGTTTTCTGAATAAAATTTTAAAAGACAAACAAGGAATATGGGCAAAACATGAACAGAAAATTCATAAAGTAAGGAAATATAAATGTTCAATAAATATGAGTGATCAACAAATCAAATGGAAATAGTAAAAGAAATGCTATTTAAACACAGGAACATCATTGTCACCAAGCTGTCAAAGTTGTTTCTTTCTTATTTTTTTTAAAAATGCGTATTTTGGAGGAAGTAGTTGGTATAAACCCTCTCCTATATTGCAGGGGATATTTACATAGTATGATTTTTCTGAAGGATGATTTGGCAAAATGAGACAAGAGAATCATAAATGTTTACATCCAGTGACTCAGTAGTTCTACTTTTAAGAATTCTAAGATAATCACAAATTTTCACTAAGATTTGCCTAAAAAACATTTTTATCATAATAGACAATTGGAAACAAATGAACAAGTAAGAAAGTAATAATTTATTAATTTGGGTATAATAGAACACCATTCATCATTAAGATTAATGACTTGGAAACTGATGGCATGGAAAACATATTAGCAAATATTAATGAAAAAGTGATTTCTGTTTACAAAATGCATGGCAATATGTGTATGAATGTATGTGGGCTTTATGTGTATATGTACATGCAGATGCAAAATATGTCAAATGCTTTGCTTTTTAAAAATTACCATTTTGACAATGAATTTGAATAGAAAACTAGTTAACCAATTTTTGATCATTTTTTTCACAAGTGATGACAGTGAATATTCGTACAGTAAGGGTCAAAAGAGTATGAGGAATTTGCAAATTACTTGCTAAGGAAAATTCTTAAATCTCCCTGACTCCTGGCAAGAGGATACATGGAGTGCTGCAGGCCCCTGTTCTTGGTAAGAGTCTAAACTGTGGTGCATTTTGCTGTTGTCTTCCTCACCCTTTCCCTTATAGTCTAGGTCTATACTTTCAAGGACACCAGAGATTTCTTCTGTTAAACACCTGAGGGGTCTATCAGCCCAGTCTCAGTTCAGATGTTATTTTTATTTTCTGATTCATTAGTTTATTGTTGCATTATGGTGTGTATTTCCTGTGGTGTGGAAGGAAAATGTAATTTGGATTTGCTAATGTACAGTCTCCATTTGTACTGTATGCAAACATGCATACTAATGAGTTCATTAAGAGTTTAATAATTAAGTAATTGGTGTTTTATATGCTCTGTACTATGCAGAAATTCTTGGTAGCTTGTTACATTGATGTTGGAGAATTAATTTAATGATATTTGAGGAAGTTATTGGGAGGATTTTGATGGTCTGAGAATATATTTTATCTTTGTATTTTGAGTAATGAAATATAGGTTCCAGTTAACTGAAAATCTGCTACCCAGCATTTTTTGAGAAGCAGAAAACATCCAGGTAGTGAAGATAATGAGAGACGCTTGTGAGCAAGTGTGCATATGTGCATGTGTGTGTATATGTACATTCTTAAATTCTTGGTCTGGAATTAAATGCTCAGGAATGTCATCAGTGTTTTGCTATGACACTGAGTTTATGTTGAATTTTACACTGTATTTCCATATTTTCCAAATTTTATGGAAAGAGGTATGCTCTGAAACTTTGCCAATGAAAAAAGAAAGTAGAAAAAAGAAAAGAGACCAATAAGGGCCACAGAATTCAATTTCAATAAGTTTAGTGGGGAAGGAAGAGATTGTGCCTTATCTTTATGGAAGATATGGGAAGTAATAAGCTTTATATAAATTCATCATGGTTGAAACCTAGATTACTTGACATGGATTCTGAGAAAAGAGTTGTGAATAACTGCTTAGCAACATATTCTCTCTTTCTCTTTGCATTTGAGGCATTCCATGTCACTATGTGTCTTTTAAATGGATCTGTGAACCATAGGGTAGGACCACAAAAATCTAAGTGACAAATTACAAGGGATAGATTTCTTGTATTTACATTGCATGTAAAGAATTGCAAGTACTGCTCAGACTGTGTTGTAAGAGACTTTGTGTCATTTGTGTAATTCCACCACCCCTAGTCCTCTGGAGCTCCCCTCCTATGGTGACAGTGGGTTTCCTTATCTTCCTCGGTTGGCAGGTTACTTATGTCCTTGATCTGAGAGTCCCCAGGGAATACATCCATGTCTCCTCTTCATCTAGATGGCGTTTTGGGGTTTCTTCACTTCTTGTAAGTTTCTTCAGGCTTCTGGAGCAGTTAGCACAGCACTTTGTTCCAGCTGTGGATAGAGGTCCCATTCTAAATCTTTCAAACTTATAATAGGCTGGGTTTTTTTTCACGAAACCTTACCAAAGGCATGAGGTTAACAGAATGGGGTTTAAGATATTGAAATAGTAAAATAGCTGGGGATTAGACATTGCTTTTTCCAACTGCACATTCTCCTGTTTTCCTTGGAGAATACCATGTTAGATGGGTCTTCTCTTCCCCCATCACTTACGGATACATTCATTCCGCTATTTGTTTCCGAGTCGAAATGATTTACTTCTCTTGTTGCACAGTCCTGAGCACAGCCCTTCCACTGATGAGCCAGATCATGTCCCGAGCTATCATTAGGACTTGTTGCAAAGATTACAGATAAATTCTGTAAAGTGCTAAGCATGGTGTCCTAGTCCTTAGTGTCATCATAGATGATGAATAAATTATGAGAGTTGTGATTATAATTATGGTGAGGAGGAGTACATCTTCAACTCCCTTGCTCCTCATTCCCTCTGTCACAGGCACGTGGAAAAAAAAAGCCAGCTCCAGTTAAATCCACCCTCTACTCTTTTCATTCCTGCAAGACATTGCTGGCCTTATCTGAAATTCAAGTACAAGGCCCTGGGTTCAATCCCTAGCACTGGGGGAAGAAAAAAGGTTCAGGGCCACAAATCTCAAGGAGGTCACTGGGGTTGCCCAATACATTCTGCTACATTTCCTTAGTCAATCATTGTTTCACTATTAATTCTCATATTTCTGCTCCTCCCATCACTCTCAACTGATTACTTCACTTTTAAATTCAGTAGGTAAATAGGATAAACCTAGGAGATAGTTCCCCACCCTTGATCATCATATCCATTCAGGTATTTGTAGCTGAGTCTAAAGGCTTGACTGTTTTTTTCCTGTTTCAAAGGCAGACTTTCTTCTCCTGAGGCCAACTCTTTCACTGGTGAATTGGGTCTTGTCCTCTCTTGTCAGCTTAAGAACTTCAAGTCTGCACTTTACCTGTCTGTCTCATGTAATTTGTTCCCTCTCTACTGGCTCAATTCATTGACTTAAAAGCATGTTTGGTGTCTACCACCTTAAAATAGCAATTCACTCTCTTGTCTCCTCATTGTCCTCTACCAATCCTTTTCTTTGATCCTTTATAGCTAAACTCCTTGAGAGATTTGAGAAATCTAAGCTATTCTGTTCTTTTTTTTTTTTTTAATCTTGAAAGACCAAAACTGTCAAGGCTGATAATGACCTTCATGTCATCAAATGCAATGGTCAATTTGTAGCCCCCACCTTATTTAACCCATTGGCAGCTTTTGGTACAGATTGTCACTCCCTCCTTCTGAAAACATTCCTTCATTTTTGCCTGTGGATTCTCTTTTGTTTTCCTCTTATCTCTGCCCTCCTCTTACTCCTGGACTGGTGCCCTGGAGCTCACTCAATCCTTGTGCCAGTCTTTACCTTCCATCACTCTCAGGATGAGCTCATCCAGTTCCCTGGCTTCTCCACATTGATGACTCACCATTTTTATCTCCAGCCATATTCTTGCCCCTGAACTCCAGACTCATATTTCCAATTGCTTACTTGATATTTCCACTTAGATATCTAATAAACATTTCAAACCCAACAAACATCTCCCGCCCCTAATCAAACTCTTGCTTCCCACTTCTCTCTAAATGTGCTCTTGTCTTAGCTTTTCCCCTTTGAAAATGACAATCCCCTTCTTCCAGTTGTCCAAGCCAAAATATTCAAATCATCCTTGACTCTTCTCTCTTATGACCCAATCCAATCCATGGGCAGATTTGTCAGCTTCACCTTTGAATTTGGCAGATGCTTCACCTGAGCATCTACCCCTCTGGTCTGCATCTCCCACCTTGATTTGCAAAAACCTCAAAACTGCTCTTCCTGTTCTCCCCCTCCCCCCATAGCTTTTCTCCATAAAAGCCAGAAATGATCTTAAAAACAAAACACCATTCTGCTCAAATCCTTCCAACTTATTCAAAGTAAAACATAAGTCCTTAGGCCTGGAACACTCCATGATACGTCCCAGGTAACCCCTCAGGCCTTATCATCTATAATTCCCCTTTGTTCAGTTTGCTCCAGACACTGCCCTCCTTGACTCCTTGTTTGACACTCCAACACGCACCAACCTCGGAATTTGTACCCCAGAGGCCTCTTCCTCCAAATAACCTCATGGCTCACCTTCTCACGTCCTGTCCTTTAAGTCTTTGCTTAAAAGTAATTATCAAATATATTTTTGTAATCATTCTATTTAAATTAATCTATATCCTTTATTCCTATTGAAAAACCAGCTTCTACCTCAGAGCAAAGCCTGTCCAAGGAAGGGGGCGCACCCTTGTTCTTAGAAAGACCCACAGAGCACTCCTAGGCACATACCCACCTTGCTGAGTCGTTTATCTACAAATACCAGGAGAGATCTGTGGAGCCAGGTGTCCCTGACTTAGTCAGGCTAAGTGGGGACCCATAGCAACCCACTAGCAACCACCATCAGCATGAGACAGGGAAAATACCTGGGATGCCAGATGACCCTCCCAGAAGTTTATGGTGGCTGATAATATGTTGGGAAACCATGTAGCTCAGCATGTACTCCCTCGTGGTTTAAACCAATCAGTTCAAACAAATCTCCCTTTTTTACTAACCAATCACCCTTACCCAACTTGTTCCCGCCAGTGAATGTGCTAATCATGTTTTAGAGTTGTTTTTTGATTTTCCCGCCATGTGTGATGATTTGCTAAGAGATGCTATAATATATGTGAAGTCCCTGCCTTCCCCAAAGAGTATAAAATTGCTGTAAACCCTGGGCTCGGTGCCTCTCAGCGTCACCAGTTGCTAGCTCCCAATAATCACCTCTTTGCTGCTTACATCCATCTTGGTCTCTGGTTATCTTTTGGGAGTCCCAAATTGGAGCATAACACTATATCCTAAATTACTCTGTGCCCTTTATTCTGCTTTAATTCTTTTCATATCAATTGTTATCACTTGGCTTCAATGTGTTATTCTTTGATTATTTTTCTGTGTTCTCTTACTGACATATAGGTCTGTGAGAACAGGCTTTATCTGATTATTGCTATATTTTGACACACACATGTATGTATACATATGTACTTATATTCACACACAGACCTATGTGTATATTTGTATGCATGTGCATGTGTGAATGTGTTCAGATGTTTGTTGAATCATTGGCAATTCAGAAGACCTTCAACCTGGTCTGTGTTGATCTAGGAAGGTATATAGGACCTAGACTACTTCTGTGAAGCATTTTCTTCCATATGACCTCTTGTTCTTCTTGCTTTGAAGTGCATTCTTCTAATTTTCTCACCCAATTTTGACTTCTGCTGATATAAATTAGTATTTCTGCCTCATGTCACTTCTAACCACATCTAGTAGTTACAACTGTTATGCTTGCCTGACTTTAAATAGCTTTGTCCATGCCTGGCCTGATCTGTGATTTTCCCTGACAGATCAGTTTTCCCTCTATGTACTTCACAGGCTGTTTGGTGAACAACTGGTACCAACAAAACATGTATTATAACTCCCTGCCCAGTGTTTCATATAGTGTATTGTGTTCTAAGTGCTTTCTGCCTGGAAGGTAGAAAGAAAATAACCCAAATTAACTCCATCAAGTAGCTTTTGGCAGAAGGAGGGGAGGCTTTATAGCCTTCAGTGAAGACATGGGAACTCACGCTACTCAAACAGCCAAGTGTCTTAAATGGCACCAGATTCAAAGAAAGCTATTAGGGTTTCAAACCATCCTTTTGCTCTCATGGTGTCTTATCCATTATTCTTTGGCTTCTGGAGGGATCATTACTTTCTCAGTAGATATTGAATGCCAGAGACAATCTTTTCTTCCCTATAAGTAGCCACTGAGAACACCAAGATCTTCCTGGGAATGTTCATAGGTTCTTAATGGGAATACTCAATGTTACAATTTTAAAAATGAGGATCTAGAAAAATATATTACATATAAAGGGCACCCTAGATGTTATTGTAAGAAGTTTACCTTAAGAGTAGGCTCATTAAAGCATATCATGACCTAAGATCAAGAATGTCCACGGAAGCATTCTTTGAAACAAAACTTTTGGAAATCCCCCAGACTCAACAGGTTCTTGGTTAAGTGGACCTCAGGAAATGAATTTGGAGGTAATCATTATAAATGATTAGAAATAATTTGATGATGATTCTTATTATAGGTGAATATATGATGTTTTAAAACACATTTTAGAATATTTATAAAGTATGAATGTATTATTCAAAATGTGCATAAAAACTCAGAAGCTTGTATAGCTATTTCTAGGGATTGGGATTGTAGGAAATATATATTACAGGGATGGAAAAAGGATAAAGGGGAATGAATCCTCCAGGTCTACTTAAAAGTTGTTTTTTTTTTTTTTGATACTCGAAGGCAAAATTATGAAATCATTTTATAATAAAAATAATAAATATTTTAATTTTGAGAAATATCTTCCTGACAGAATCTGAGATATCTCTCGGGATTAATGTTACTGTCCATACCAATCTTGTGGTATATATTTCCATAGCACTGAGACACATGAAAATCTTGTTTTCTTCTTTTTTCTCCCATTAAGATCAATCATTATCCTTGGCTATGCCTTATTATTGTTGGATTTTTAAAAATTATTGAATAATAGTCTGTAACTTTAAAATATACCCAAATTAATTAATATTCTTTCTTCTTTATCTAGAATTTAGATGCTACAGAATAACCCTAAACTATTTAGTTTAGGAATTCAACTGCTGGATTCGTTGAAGAAAGACCACTCAGGGTCTCTGGATACTGTTGACAGATATAAAGATACTCTCAGGCTCCCTGGCTATAGCAGTCCTTGAGCATCTATATGATGTTCATTTTCACCTCTGTGTATTCAAAAGCTCTTTCTATATGTGTGGTGATGTGTTCATCAGGTATTGATATAATAAGTCTGGAAATAACTTCTGAGAAGTTTGGGGGCAAATACCTCCTACTGCAAAAACAAACAAAAACCATATTGTATATGTGTGAGTATGTATTTTAGTAAGTAAAAGGGGTCAGAGAAATTGGTGGCTTCTGCTATTTCTTAACATTTGCTAACCAAGTTCCTTGGATTGGAAAGAGATTGCCTTCTTGCATGCTGAGAGAAGCAGATATGGAAATTCTCATAATTGCTGAGCTCAAACACTTGGGAATTTATTGACAGTTCAGCAAAAGCAGTTGAAGAAAAGGAAAAAAGGCTGAAGAGTCTGTGTTTGGGTAAGCGATCTTGTAGAAATGCTCACAGGAGGCCAGGTATTCTTTAAGGCCATTAAAAGGATTTGTGGAAAAGGAAGAAGCTATTCAGATTAACCCCTGAGAAAATTTGGAAAATATTTGTTTTTCCCTGGGGTTACTTCCCTAGTCTTCACCTTTCTCCTTTTCCTTACTCGTCTGATGTACCCAGCCTCTCTGGGTCATGGACCAACTCATCACTGTACCACTCTCCAATTCTGCAAAGCCAAGCTGTCCCATGTTCCATTTCCCCAGGGCCCAAACGTTGTGTAGGTATGTAATGGAAAGAAACCTTGTCCAGTCCCCAGGTGCTTTGTCTGCTAGAACTTCATAAGAGGTTATGAGGATCAAATGGCAAAAATGTGCAGAAGAGATTTATGGCCTACTAAATATGATACAGATGTAGAAGTGTTTTGATCAGATTATAATACTCAAAGTTTAGTGAGCTTTCACAGATCACTTAAAATTATCTGAGTATCTTTTTTTTCTTGGCTCAGAATGAAGACTAAAGTCCTTTCCTGCATTGAAGTTCTATGTTAGCAGAAGAGACTAAATGCCATATTTTCTGCTAATGACTCTATGGTGATAACAGAACTATTTTGGGACCAAGAGCAATGGGAGGATCTTGTGGTTCTTCTCAAATCTTTGTGCTACTGTTGAATGAAGTTAGGAACAGCATGCCTGATGTTCTGGGAGAAATATAGTGGTAGGGAATCAGTCCTGGGTGTATATTCTTTAGACACAGCTCATTATGTGGAGTTTTGAAGTTTTCTTTTGTTAGTTAAAAAAGCACTAGCCTTCTTGTTAAGAAAATTATTTCTTTGGGCTCATAAGTAGAGCATTTATCTAACATTTCCAGCATTGCAAAAAACAACAAAACAAAACAAACCCAAATAAACAAAACAAACAAATAAACAAAAAAACCCCTTTTTTTCTTAAGAACCAGATATTATCTATCTATATATCGATTTATTTTTGGTACTGTGATTAGACCCAGGGTCTCAGGCCTCTAGGTAAGAACTCTTACCAAGAATTCTACCACTTAGCTACATTCCTAGCCCTTACATTTCTTTTTTAGTTACAGTATTTTCTCCCCAAAGTAATTGAGGTTTGTTTTTTTTTCCCTCAGTCTTAGGAACTACCATTAATAGTTCTTGACCACTTTGGTCACTTATTGAGAAAATCAAAATAGTTATTTGGTTTTGATGGTCTGTAGCAGGATTCAGTATCCTGAAAGCTGAAAATCAGTATCTACCTGTCAGTTGCTTTTAACATTTAGAATTAATGCATTTTTCCCCCAACGGGTATTGGTAAGGATAATCAGATGCTTATCTGACTTACATAAAACATTTTTACCCTTCCCTGGCTTAAAGGATTGTCTTCAGCAGGGATTAGGAAGGGAGGGTAGTTAGGGGAAACTCTGATAGCACTGTCACCCTAGGTCCTATTGTGATATTTATATTATCTGTGTTTTGTATATATCATCTTATTCCGTCTTCTCATGGATTGGTGAACAATCAGAGTGTCAGATTAAAGTGGTCCATTTGGGCTGCTGTAGAAATGGTATAAACTGATATATAAATGGCATACATATATATATGTATATATATATACATATATATGTATATATATACACATACATATGCAAAACATATATGTGCCAAACATATATGTGTGTGTATGTATGCATATATATATATATACATATTCATATGTATGTGTATATATATATATATATATATATATATATATATATATTGCTAAACCTGGCTACCTTCCTCTTTGTGGTAATTGCAATATATATATATATTTATAGATGGTGACTTCCTATTATGTCTTTACATCCCAAAGGATCAAACAAGCTCCTGTGGGCCTATTCTGTAAGGGTAGTATCCCACTACTGTGTACCTAATTTTCTCCCTAAAGGTCCCACTTCCTAACAGGATCACCTTGGTGGTTAGGATTTCTACCTATGAATTTTGTTGAGACACAAACATTTAGACCATAGGAGATGGTCATATAATTTTTAAATTTTCTCCCATGGGGAGATGGGTTCTGTGTCCTCATCTCTTGATTTTGGGTCAGATTTGTCACTGTTTTAACCAGTATGATATGGAGTAGGTAGATTTGTGTCTCCGATAACAATCTTTTTGCCATGTTGGAAGTCCAAGCTTCGGAGACTACCATGCTGTGAAGATTACACATTGTTACTTGGACCACAGTTCCAGCTGAGCCTGGCTTTCCATACGACCTGTTAAGACATGCCCCGGGTAAAGGGGTGTGTAGAGGAAAGAACATTAAGTTAGAGAAACAGCAACCCTGCTAAGATACAGAAGAGTGAATGGCAGCATCTTGAACCTGCAGAAAAGTTCCTCCTTGAGTTGAATACTACAGAATGGCCTCAGTCAATGCTGCATGGAGAAGAGATATTACCAACTCAGAACTGCCTCATTTCCTGACCCACAGAATGCTGAGCGATAATAAAATGATTGCTGTTTTAAGCTGCTAGTTTATGGGGTAATTTGTTACATGGCAATAGGTAGATAACTAGAACAGACAATAATAATCCTGTTTTATAGATGCATTTTGAACTAAGATTCAGAGTGCTATTGTGACTTGCTCAGGGACTCAAATCCAAGTTTACTTATTAGAAATATGGTCCATAACAGCACATTTCCTCTTTATGTTAATACTACCATTTTCTCTCTAAGGAATGATCTTTTTAAATCCTGAGACCTGTGCAATTTATCATGTCTTGTTTGCACGGTTTCAGAAAGCTTAGAGCAAAACTTAAAGCTCAATTTCATTAATTATAGATTTTATTTATTTCTGGTTTTCTATTTCTAATTTACTAACCTACTTTATGTCTTTTGCTTTAAGATGGTTTAAATATTTTTTAAATAAAAGGGGAGTTATTAAAAACTTCAATAAAATACTCATCACCAAATTAAATTAATGGCCCTGTATTATAGTTGCTGGATTTAAAAACAAACAAAAACCATCAAACAAAAAAAAGGGAAAAATAAAAGAAAAAAATTAGAATTTCCAGATGCAAAACAGCATGTAAGTCTGGGACATAACACTGCTAAACCTGGCAACCTTCCTCTTTGTGGTAATTGCAAAAAATTGCTTCCCTGCTATTAACTTTGGTACTCATCTGGTTCAGAGGAATCTTTACAGACATTTGTAACCCAAACCTTTCTGGGTAGGGGAAGTACAAGAGGAACCAGACTTCAAGAAGATTTCTTTGAACTCCAAAAGAACGTCTTCAAATGTCATTCCTGGGCAGAACTCCAGCAAAGCCAAATTTGACTTATTTCCTGCCTCCTTTCTGCAGCATCCTTTCCTGGCTTTATCTCCAGTCCTGAGCTCTATTCCCACAAGGCCTTGCTCAAATTTGCTCTCATTGTCTAACCATTTGTAGATTGACTAGTAGTGAGCATCTACTCTGTGGGGAGACACAGTAATCAGTAGACATTGGGGTTTGGATTAATCGATGGAAGGTCACAGAGCAGAAGAGGAAAGAATGACTATGTACAATGAAGCAATAAGATGTGTGTGTGTGTGTGTGTGTGTGTGTGTTTTAATATCTTTATTTTATTTATTTTTATGTGGTGCTGAAGATCGAACCCAGGGCCTCACACATTAGGTAGGTGAGCGCTCTTTCGCTGAGCCACAATCCCAACCCCAATAAGATGTGTTTTACACTTCTTCATGCATAACAAAGCCCTGTCAAATGTCTTATAAAGAAGATTCCATTCGAGATGGGAGCTGACTGGTAATTCGTTTCCAGGTTAAGGAGTGTTTCTTGGGAAGAACATTCCAGTTAGTGGGAATAGCAAGCGAAACCTCTTGCATGTTCAGTGTGTCTGAATCATGGAGTGAATAATACAAGGCTGGAGAGAAAGATTGGTTGTGGGGTCCTAAGGGTCATGCAAGGTAGCAGGATTTTTTAAAAAGGTAAATGTTGTATGCAATAAATATTTTTTTAAAAATATTTTTAGTTGTAGTTGGACACAATAACTTTATTTTACTTATTTAGTTACATGTGGTGCTGAGGACTCGCACTTGCTAGGCGAGCACTCTACCACTGAGCCACAACCCCAGCCCTGCAATAAATATTTTTAAGTCAAAGAGTTACCTTATGGGCTGGGGATGTGGCTCAAGCGGTAGCACGCTCGCCTGGCATGCGTGTGGCCCGGGTTCGATCCTCAGCACCACATACCACCAAAGATGTTGTGTCCGCCAAAAACTAAAAAATAAATATTAAAAAATTCTCTCTCTCTTTAAAAAAAAAGAGTTACCTTATAATATTTAATTTTTAGATCCTTTCTGGGAGCAGTGTGGAGGATTGACTAGGCTAGAAGGAAAAAATAGTGGTCACGAGTTCTGGAAAGGAATAATAAGGCACTCAACTATAGTGGAATCAAGGGGATGGACAGAGATCTGTGAGAGAACCACTAATTCCATGGGCTAATTTGATAAGAGCAATTTTATAGACGACCTTCAACATAGAAATAGATACACCTTTAACAAAAAATCCCAGGCTTTGACAATGGAGGCACTGTTTAAATGCCTTTGAAACAAACCAGGGATGATTCCTTATTCTGTCCAATCTGAAGGACTTTCTCACTGCTATCCTTATGAAAAGAAAATTTCTGAAAATAAATATCAAACAATGTGTTTTACTAGTTCTAAGCTAGGTTTATACAAAGTAAAATGGAGGTTTGCCATGAATGTCCAATTCAAAGATACTTGCTGCTACTAAAGAAAAAGGAACAGAGAGCAGATACAATCAGCTTGGATGCAGAAGACCTACTTTCACACCTTGACTGCCATTTATTAGTTGTGTGATGATCAATGCTCTTGGACTTTCTGAATCTCAGCGTCCTCATCTGTAAAATAAGGAAAACAGACCTAGCTGGCTAGTTTGACAGTTATTCAGGACAATAATTAAGATAATGAATATTATCATCACCATAATATCAGACACTATTAACATAATAATAGTGAGCATTTTCTGCGTACTTATGATGTCCCAGACTCGGTACAAAAGGATTTTCATGTATTCTTTTATTTGATTCTTAAAATTGCCTTATAAGATGGTTACCTTTATGATCCCCATTTTACAGATGAGGGAAGCGAGGCCTAGAGAGGTCAAGGAACTTGCCCAACATCATCTGGATAACAGAAGGTGACAGAGGTGCAATTCTGTCTCAGGTTTGGCACGAGTCCTGCTCATTCTGACTACTCACTGCATTCTTCCATGTAATGCTTAGTAATTTGTACAGTCTATGTAAGACTTGATAAGCACCTACTGTATTTCAAGAACTCTGTCTGGTACTCATTTAGTTCTCACATGGTTGAAGTAATTGCTATTAATATGTTTTTTTTCTGGAAGAAAGAAAACCAAGAAAACAAAAAAGTGAGGTTCTCAGATCACATAGAAAAGTCTCAGGACTGAATAGAGTAAAGGATCATCTAATAGTAACTATTAGAGATAGGATTTAACCCTAGATCTAATAGTGACACACCGCTTTTCACTGCTCCGTGGTGTCTCATATGTTTGTGTGTGTGTGTGTGTGTGTGTCTCCATGCATACTTCAAAGGGAAACTTGTACCATAAATGAGTCTGTGACCTGCCAACTGGAACCCACTGTTACTGCCATCAAGACCTGCTGTTAGTTGGCCTGGTCTCCCTGGAGCATCCTGAATAAAGGAATGATAACAAAGAAGAGCTTGCTTGAAGGATGTCAGGGGAATTTCCTGACCTGTGTGGATGGTGCCCCGATTATTATGCTACAGGCCAGGCACTATCTGAAGCCCAATTTCAGGAAGGTGACTTTGATACATATAGTTTTATGTTATAGCAGAGATGCTGAGACTGTATCATGTCCAGGAATCATCCAGGGAATGTAACAGAAATCAGAATTTACTGGTTTAGCCCTTGGAGTGATTCTGAGGGTCTGAAACACTAACTATAGCCTTTTCTGTTCTCTAGCACCCAAACAATCCACATTCTACTGTATTAGAAGGGTTTGAAAGAATTAGAATAAGCTAAACTGCAATGATACTTACTACAAATTCAGAAATGTTTGTATTTGGGATTTTGGTCTAGGAGCTTTATCTTTTCCTTGAGAGTTCTGTTTGACCTATCGCATATACTTGCTCTAGACATGTCACTATGTGGACCAAGGTGCACCCAAAATCTTGTCACCCTGTAATGTACAAGTAGGAGGAAAAGGAAAAGGAGTAGTGCTCAGTATCTGGGAAATGCAGGCCATTACTGAATGGGCCAAGGCATAAGTAAGAATGTACCAGGTGTTAGGTGCAACCTCAACAACCACATAAACAAAGGGAAAAGAACATAAGCCAAATAGATTTGAAATACGTGCCCAATGCAGACCTGTTCTCCATTAACAGGTTTGTATTGTGGCTACCTCAGTGTTTTGAAGGTTGATCTATCACACAGTGACACATTCCTGTTAAATTAAACACTGGTTATTTAAACCATCTTTTGAGGTTTATAGCACATGATTCTTTCTTGTATATATATGCATATATAATATATATGTGCAATTTCCCCACCGAGAAAAGGAATTCTGCTTTGTTATTATAACACAGAAGGCACAGAAGTAGTGAAAAGCCTGGTTCTTGAGCCAGCATTGGCTATCTATAGTGAAGACATTGAAATTTATCTAACATACCCAGCATATTGCTGATAATCTGATGCTGAGAATTGCCTTAAAAATGAGTTTATTAAATCAATTCTAGGAGGGAAGTGTGCTATGGGTTGAGTGTCCTCCTGTATTAAAATTTAATCTTGTGAGGTATTAAGAGGGAAGAAACTTAACCCAACTACAGTGTTTAGACGTGGGGTCTTTTGAATTGATTAGTATTAGGTGGGATTAGTAGAGTGGAGCCCCAATAATTGAATCCTGATGGCTTTACAAGAAAACGGACAGACCAGATAGACATATGCACACACATGTGCTCCCTGTCTCTTGCCATGTGATGCTTTGCATTGACTTTGGACTGTCAGCAAGAAGACCATCACCAGATAAGTTACATAGTTCTGGCACCTCTAGAATTGTAAGCCCAAATAAACCTCTGTTCTTTATATAGTATACTGCATCAAGTATTTTATTGTAGTAATAAAAATGGAATTAAGAGAGTAAGAAAGTAATGGATTACCTTTGTCAGGTGAACAAGTTAAGACAAAACTCTTGCTAGTAACAGTGTTCTTATCTTAAAATCTTGTAATTTTTTATGTCTAGTTTCATGGAATAATTTTATGTTCAATATTAAATTTCTCTATAATGATTAGAAGTGAAATTAATCCTCCTGGCATCTGTAGGGTGTCTGGCATTTTTAACATCGCAACTGAAGAACTCTCAGAATAGCATTTATTTGTAGAGCAGCTAGCCACCTGTACTTTTTATTTTGAGCAAATATTTATCAAGAGACTCACATTTAAAAGATGCTGTACTAGGATTATAATATTAATCTTTAAGTTACCATAGTGCCTTATACAATACAGTGTATTTTCAGATCCACAGGACCTTCTCTTGGTCTGCTCAAAACCCTTTTAATATAACCAAGGCATCAGTCATCATCTTCATGTGACCTGACTGCTACAGGCCCACTCTGCTGCGTCTCATCTTGTGAAAAAAATAATCACAGTGTAACAATTTAATGTCCATGATTTGGACAAGAGAAAAAAGAGAAATAAAAAACCAAACTAGTGAAATCAGTTATTCAATTAAATTTTGGTATTTTTTCCTCTGGCATATTTTAATCTAGATATTTGTGCGTTTGTTCAGATTGATATCCTAAAAATCATATTTCTGAAGAATATTTATGAATGAAAAAATTCTCATGATACTTTAAAGTATATACAAAGCTTCCTATGCAACATAACTTTAATTTAAAAACACATCTATGGTATTCACATACATACAGAGAAAAGACAAGAAAACATGAAAATGTCAAGGTTAGAAGATAAACTAGAAAAATATGAATTAAAAAGACAACATGACCACACTTTATTCACTAAAACTGACTAAAATGAAAGACACAACATACCATGTTTAGGTAAGATGAGGAGTAACTGGAATTCACAGTCTCCTAGTAGGAGTATAAATTGATGTAACTAGTTTGAAAAGCTTTGGGCAGTATCTGTTAAACTGAATGCATACATATCCTATGCATATCAAAGACCTAACACTTCACTTCAAGTACATATTCAATATAAATGGATATATATATGTTTACCACAAAACAGGTACAAGAATGTTCATAGTAGAACTCTTTGTAATTGTCCCAAACTTGTGATATTAAGAGAGTGAATGAACCTATCACTATACAAAACAATATAAATAAATTTTACAAATATTCATATTCTCTCAACTTGAGGCTGAAAGCAAATGTATATACTAAAATATCTAAACAAATCAAAGGCAAATGAAGCCTGCCTGTGACATTACAAATCAAGATAGTGGTATGTCCTTGGGTGGAGAGTGGTAGCAAAAGAGGCATGAAATTGGGGTGATTCTCACATGTTGGTGAGATGCTAGTTCTTAGCCTAGAAGTTAGGTGAGGCTTGTATAGGGTGAGATGAAAAGTCACTAAATACATAAAATTATTGCAATTTCATTTGTATTTTTATATAGCAATTAAATTTTCCAATAAAAGAAAGAAAAGTTAATACTATTTTTTCTTCAGAGTAGAATATGGGCAAATTTTAGTTTCTGTTTCTGTCTTTCATTATTTTCCAAACTTAATATAATCATAATATAATTCTATAATTAGATAAAATATTAGAAAGAATCTTTTCCTATAGAGGTTCTTTACATGAATTAATCACAATACTTCATACTTTGTGAAAATTCAAATTAAAAAGTTTCTAGTCTATGAAGCGATCAAGACAGCTATCATCTCCTCTTTAAGTAGAATCTCTTCAGGTCAGATTCAGGAATTTGATTTTTTTTCATCCTCCCTAGCTTGTTTTTATTCACAATGGATTTTGAGAAGAAGGCAATAGATGAAGTTGTAAAAGAGAAGGTCTTACAAAAGAAGAGCAAATGGGAAGAGGTTTGTTTTCTCTGTTATTCAAAGTCATTTCCCTGGTCAAAGGTGACATTATCTAAAAACCTGAGAATATTTTCACTTATATATTACATGAGTGAATTATGAGATGTCAGAGAAGATGACACTGTTCCAAAGGTCAGTTCTATTCTTATCTAAGGAGAGCTCATAATAACAACATTGAAAATAATAGGTGGCAATGTGAGCATATTTCCAAAACTTGTCTACTACATGAAATTATGTCAAGATGATCTTTGTAACTGCACTGTACTCAAAGAAAGATTATTAGTAATTAAACATTTATTTTAATCTGAAATTTAATTAAACACATTA
This sequence comes from Ictidomys tridecemlineatus, assembly GCF_052094955.1. Lineage (NCBI taxonomy): Eukaryota > Metazoa > Chordata > Mammalia > Rodentia > Sciuridae > Ictidomys > Ictidomys tridecemlineatus. Next base: position 123,992,851 of record NC_135479.1, read on the forward strand.
TTGATCAATGTTTACTGGGTATTCATTATGTACTTGTATTGAAAAACAGAACAGAATGACAAATAACACTGCCATTTCCCTCTTCTGATCTTTACTGTTTGGGAGACAGTACATAGTAATAGTCTAAGATTGGAAAGAAATCAGATGCAAGAATATCTCATGTATTTCTGTGTATAGGATAATGTGATTAGGCTGCTAAATTTTCTTCTTAAATACTTCACAATCATAAAGCTTAGCAAAATTTGCATTACTCTCATATAGTGGTTTGTAGGCTAGATTAATCAATAGCATGTAATTGTGAAATTGCTTCCAAATGATAATCTTTTACTGTTTTCTTTTAATCAATGCCACCTGCCTTCCTATTAATAACCATGGTTGTTTACATTTTGTTCCACTTTGTGCTTGTGTAAAAAGTCCTTCACTTCAGAGGTAGGTGAACTTTAAGAGTCTTCAGAAGTTGCTTCATGAACTCAAGCTATTCTTAATGGATTATTTTCTAAACACTATTACTATGAGTCTCTTGATCCATTCTCAAATAAAAAAATACAGTTCTGCTTCAGAATCCATTTAAACAGAAATTTTTGAGAAGATAAACATTTCATTTGAATGCAATTTTAAAATCTGCTGGGTTCTGCTTGAAGAGTATTGAATGTGTTCAATTAAGGTTTCCCAATTATTTAGTTGATTGTGATATCATGGTTCACAAAATCCTGAAAAAGCAGCTTGGCAGGAATCAAAATATATTTTCTGTAGACATGTGACTTCATCTACAAATAAAAATTCATCTTTATACCATTTGTTCAGAAATAAAGCCATCATTAGGTGGTCCTAGAGAAGAGAGAATTTTACTGTCTTACTTGACAGCTGTAGTAAATGAGTTCCGGACATGTTAGGAGCCATCTCCAAACACACAGAACTACTTAACTGCAGTTGTTTGTAGTTTGAAATATACAAGTTTCCACAACTCCTATTTATTCCTTTGACCTTCTTTAATATGTTGTTAAATTCATTGTACTATCATAACAAAATGAGCAATAAAATGCCCGATAGTATTGAAGTTTATTTTATCTATGAATTCTTCTGGTAAGAATCTAAGAGGTACCTACAATGCCCTTAGCTATAATCTATGTTTTAGCCAAACTGAACTTCTTGGAGTCCTTCTCAGGGTTTTTGAACCCCTTTATTCTTTCCCTATTCTTCATCTGGTTGTCTACTAGTTCTCACTTTTCATGATAAATTCCTAAATTAGACTCCAGTTTATTGAAAGCATAGAGAATCAAGTAGGTTTCTATAATTTGAAACTTTGTCTAGAATTTACATAAGTTCATCACAAAAACATCAAGTACTAAAATAGAGCAAAAGCTTCAACTTTAGGAATACCAGTTGTATGGCTATAAAGTCATATTAAAACTTTGTCAGATATAACACATTTGCATGAAGATAACTGCATTTTGGATTGGTAACAGGTAAGGAAGTTTGGCTGGTGAAAGAACCATGGGAGGAAAAAAAGGAAGTGGTCTATTTGATACTTATCCTCCCTTTACAGAAGAAGAGAAGAATATAGGTCCAATGGAAAAACCATACAATACTGCATTTTAACTTCCTAGGTGAGGTTTTAATAAGAATCCAGCCATTGCTAATACATCGATAAAAATGGAAAACATCATGTAAGTGAAATAAGCCAGACTCAGAAAGGGTCGAATGTTTTCTCCCACATGTGGATGCTAGAGCAATATAATGGAAAGAAGGTGGGGGTGATCGGATATCTTTACGATATAGAGATAGTGAAGTAGAAGGTGGAGAAGAAGATGGAGGAAGATGGGAAAGGGGAGGAAATATGGAATGAATTTAATAAAATCATGTTATGTGCATATATAAATGTACCAAAGTGAATTTCACCTTTATGTATATGTAGAGAGTACCAGTCAAAAATAAACAAAGGACCTAAAGGAAGATGAGTAGAGGAAGGAGAATAGGGGAGGGGGGGAGAACAGGAAAAGGTGAGGAACAGGGACTGAAATGACTGAAATGGATGGATTCCATGCATGCATGATTTTGTCAAAATGAACCCAACTTGTATGTATAAATATATACTGTAATAATAATATCAACAATAAAAAAGAATCCAGTCATGCCTGGAGGCCCATTTAAGTCTAAAAAGAGACTGTAAATAATGCTTCTTGGAGCTGGAGGGGAGTAGGTTTGAAGCAAATTAGTGAAATCTGCAAAATATCTTGTAAGAAGTCCATAGCTGGAGCACAACAAAGAATAAGGTATTCTTTCTTTAGGATTATGGAAAATATCCAAAGATTTTCATAGAAATAGTTTCTTCACAAAGCCTCCAGTCACTGATGACTAATTGAGAGCTATAGACATGAATGCTAGGTTTCCTGCTCAAAAAGTAGGTGAATATATGCCTTGCAAACAAAAAACAGTAAAGAAGGAATAGAATCTCAGTGAAGTTCAACACAAATAAAGGAGTCCTTAAACTAGACTGACAAGATGTCCATCACAGGAAAACATTCAGTAAGACCTGCATTTTCTCAGCTTCACTAGAAGTTAGAAGACAGCGGGACTATGTTAAAAGATTTTGAGAAAATTCGATGTTTAGTCTTTTTGTTGTTGTTGTTGTTGAATACCTCTCTTTTTCACAAAATTGTAAAGTAAAAAAAAATTCATGGTAAGTCAGAGACTGTCTATATATAGTTTGGCCGATTATTTTCCCTTCTAGTTTGAGGAGTGACTTGAATGTTGTCACTTAAGCCCTTTATGTCTTCCTCTTTATTAAGATCCAGTTTAAATATTAATTCCTTGCTGTAGCCTTTTCACATGCTCCATATAGAATTTATAGTTTTGATCATTCACTGCAGCATTAGCTTCCTCATCTTTAGTCCTAGACACCTTTATATCTGTCTATTTTATACTTGGTCACAATATTTCATATTGTTTTGTTCAGCTTTTAAGTTTTAGCTCCTTACTAGTCTATATACTTTTGTGAGGTCAATATAGGTGGTTTTGTTAAAATAATTTGATCTTCCCTAGTCCTACCATATGCCTTCAACGAAGCCTGAACTTTGGTTCCAACTCTTGGTTGAAATTGCTGACCATTCCTATAAAAACTGCCCATACTCTTTGTGCCTCAATTTCCTACACTCTGAAATGGAGATAAGAATTCCAGGCTTCTTTTCAATACTTCTTCCACTCCAGGAGAAAGGAGAATTGAGCTCAGATACTATAGCAACAAGTAGCCTGGAAGTGCTAGGGGAAGAGTTCTTATGGAATGGAAGTTAAAAGATTGGTGCAAGTGGGTATGTGCTCTTCTGTGCTTCCCCTCCATGAGGCTGAGGTGGTAAGGGCCAAGAAACTTGTATCAGCATTGTAGAAAGAAAGCAATACCAGCTCAGCACTCAGAATTAAGAAAAACTCATTGTCTATGTTTGGTTTTATTGCACACAGTGGTGGTGGAGTGTGTATATTTTTATCAACCTGGAAAACCAAATAAAACCCATCTTGGTCTGATTTTTTCAAAAGTTGTATATACGGGCCACTCCAAGCCAACAGAGTTCTCACACTGGGCCGGGAGAAATCAAGTTCATAGAAGTTAACTAGGTAGGACTCACAAAGGTTTGGAATTGGCATGTAATCCATGACTTCTTTCAAGATGAGGTTGTGATTTCATGTCTTTGACTCCTTATTTGCCATCCTAAATGTATAGCAATGACAGAGATATTTAAAATGAAAAAAAAATTGAGAAGACAGAACTAAAAATTTACAAAATTTTCAAAATGCAACAGAAAACCCAAATGGCAAATTATAAATCTAGCGAACGTTGGGACTACAATTAGGCAAAGTGGGGATGGTATAACAAGTAGGGAAGGTAGCCCACATGAAGCAGGAAGTTGGGATCAGGCTGAAGGCTTAAAAACGAGGATTGCATTGGAGCTTTAGAATTTATAAAAGAAGATTGTAAAAAGCAGACATCAACGGTTTCCTGGGTCATGGACTGCACAGAGCTGTGTGTTCTGAGAGACAGATTACTGTACACAGAGATTCAGAGCTGGGACTTGGGCCTACCCACCCATTAATTTATTGATAGATACCATCTAGTACTTGAAAGGAGACCCCAGAACAAGGTGGTGTCTGCTAGCTTTGATGCTCTGGATTGTAGCTATATCACCTGATCTTTGCCTTGATGTATGGATGGCATCTGATGTTCCTTTATCTGTCCCTTCACATTGTTTTTCCTCCATGCATGTCTGTGTTTTAGTCCAATTTTGTCCAATTTTCTACCTTTTAATAGAGACATCAGGCATATTAAATTAGGATCTACCCAAGGAACTTATTTCAACTAGATTTTTCTCTCTAAAAACACTGTGTCCAAATGAAATCATATTCTGAGGTTAGAAATTCAAGGGTTAGAAATTCAATATCTTTTTTTTCCATATATATAATTCAACCCCAAATACTCAGTAAGCACTGAACAGGAAAAATAAAGTGGAACTTCAGAAAATCAAAGAGGAAGATAGCCCGAAAGAAACAGCAGAATTCTTATCAGCACTAAGAGTTGTCAGAAGACAAAAGAAGGATGTTTTAAAATAGTTGAGGGAAAATAACTGTTAAGTTAGGATTCTATTTCCAGTTAAAATGTACTAGCAGGGTAAGGACCAAATAAATCAATGCTTTTAAGCATATAAAAATCTAAAAATTTTACTACTCATAGATTCTTGCATAAAAAATGTGCTATGATTGAATTTCAAGGGTTGGAATAGGATGCAAGAACCAAGTTCAGAATTGGCAAACATATTGGTATGTGCAATTAACTATGCCATGCAAAAAAATTTTATATGTGTAGTTTTAAAGTGCAAAAAGAGAATTTAGATAATGAGGTGAAGAAACATGGGAGAATATGGATAAAAATGTACTAAGGAATTAACTTATTTGAAAGGATTGAATAGAGTTTGTTAAAGAAATTTTTTGATAAATATATATGACAAATCTATATAAGATGAATATTGACAAAAAAAGAGAGTAAAAAGTGTTACATTAATATCAGAGGAAGCTTATTTCTAGTTAGAAAGGACAAAAAATTAATGCTACTAACATCACAAGTTTATAAGTCAGGAGTAAAAAGTGAAACACACAATGAGAAAAAAAGTTAATTGCCTCATTGAAAAATGAACAATGGTAATTTAAAAGTAATTAATATAGAAGAAATACAAATGACCAAGAAATATGAAAAAATAAATACATTAATAATCAGGTAAATTCAAATAATACATGATGAAACATTTTTGCTTTTGAATTAGCATAGCATGTAAGAATAGACAAAAGCCATTGTTGATAAAAGTGTAGAGAAATAATCATTTTCATGATTTTTTTTGATGGGAGTTGAGTTTTTTTTCTGTAAGTAATTTGATATATGTATCAAATTGTAAGTTGAGCAAATTATTTGACCCAGGCTATTATCTTACTTTTAGAAATTCAATCTAAGAAGATAATTACAAAGGTGTTTTTCACATTTTTTATTATAGCACCTTGAGAATTTGGAGAGGGCCATCATTTTAAAGATGACAAGGCAAAGAAGCATACAACAGGTGTATTGTTGGGCATCTTTCATTTTTCTCTTAAACTTTTACCGTAATGACTTTAAGTCACTTTTGCATGAACTATAAATGCCCTTGTGCTGTAGTATGCAGAAATGGAAGGTTTCTCTTTGCAGTAAGAATCATTTTATTGTCACAAGCAGGAAGTTACCCTCAAAAGGCTATAGCCAACCAGACATATTACCTAATTATTTTCAGAAGGGAGGATCTAAGATCAGTTGCTTTCAAGTCACAGTCATCTTTCCTGGCAAACAAACTCTATCACACCAACTCATTAAGATACCTGCAGCTAAATTATGCTGAAGGATTTCATCAGATAGTTCAATTTTATGGCTGTGGTTTTAACACTTCCTCTGAAAAAATGTCAAGGATAAAGTAATTGAGCCTTGTCTTGGGCACAGTACAAATAGATGTCTGCAGATGGTAGAGAAGTTAGTAGTGAGCAGAGCAGAACAACCCAAGTAGAAAACATCATCAGCTGAGTATACACCCCACCCCCAAAACAAGAGATGATCAGCAGACTCAGGGTTGCTATATCTTCATATTGTGCAAGGACTGGTTTGAACGTGTGTGCTAAAATCTCCAATTTTAAAATGTTGACGAAAAGCTTAAGAAGATGTTTTGTAGGTGAAATGAAAAATAATTATGCTTCATATTTGGTGCATGAACTATTATCTTTGATCTTCAGTAGGAGAAAGTTGCCATGGTTACCCACTCCCAACTCTACAAACACCTCCCCCCTCCGCCCCCCACCATCAGTCTTGTATTTACAGTTGAATGTTTACTAGTGAAAAGTCTAGTCTGCTATCCTCACTTCTTCCCCTGCCCAACTGACCCCACTCTCTGCTCCAACACATACGTTAGGATTGGTATTTTCTTGGCCCGTTTAAGTAGTGTAGCCAGAAATTTTTTTTTTTTTTTTTTTTTTTTTTGCTAAGAGGAAATGAACTCTAAGTGTTTCTTTGCTGACTATGAAAGTGGTAAAGAAAAAACTAAACTAAACTAAACTAAAATCTTTGGGAAAAAATAAAAGTGGTAAAGAACAGCTTTTACCTGGGAATTATATTGTCTGGACTTCAAGTCTTGCTGAAGATCAAAACCTTACTCTCTTGTGATTCTTCCCTGATTCTTTTAAACTCCACTCCAATAAAGAATTTGCCTATTATTGTTTCTACTGACATCTTTTGAATTATGTCTTTAGCTTTAGCGTCATAGGAGAGATTTCTTCCTGCATCTGAAACTTGGTTAGCAGTTTGGCTTGCATAGTCCTGTGGTATATAGCACTCTGAAATGTAACTGAATCTAATTTTTTTTTTTTTTTTTTGCTTTGAGGCACAGATAACTAACTGCCAGGTGTTTAAAGCTCTCAATGAAACCTTCTTTTGATTTCACAACATACTAATCAATTGTGCTGCAGCACAATAAATAGTGTGCTCTAGGCAGCATTTGGGTGCCTATTTCTTGATGTGGAAACAGAATTCCTTGGAATAATCTCCAGTTTTATTTTTGAAACAATTTCCATTTAAGCAGTTAGACAATTTATTGGTGTCTCTATCATTATTTCATTTAAATAGTTGGTCCAGACTTTTGGTGGGAGCCACAGGGGTGAGATCCCATAACAGTGGATAGCGAAAGCTACTAGATTGAGACATTCAGTTAAATTTTTAAACAGGTCTCTTGTCTATTTCAATGAAAGCAGTTCACCCCCCAACCCCCGAGATGTTTTATCAACTGAGATTAGCTTGCAATTTCCATTGTCCTTCTTTCTCGGTTATTTTCTGCAAAAGTAGTATTGTAGTAGATGTGCCCCAGCCACCTTAAGAGAGTGTATGAATTTTCCTGATTAGCCTAAGAAATTACTTCACTTAACAGGATCTAGTCTAACCTGTGAGGTATATTTTGCTGCCAGCCTTTTCAAAAATCAGTGAGGTTCTGGTTAATCTCTGTTTCCTATCATCACCTTTTCAGTAATCAGAGGTTATTTTTGACTGAGTTGATGGAAAAAGATAAAACTGGATCTACTCTGGTTCACAGGTGCTAATTTGTGTTATGGATTAGTAGCACATCAGAATTGAAATAGTTCCAGAAAAGATTCTAAACAATAGCAGCAGCAACAGTAACAGAAGAAACTATCTCTGCACAGGATTGAAATTGACTTAGCTTTACTGATACTCAGTGAATAAAATTATCTCCAACCAGTTTTTCATGGAACATGTCCCTGACCTCTATCTCTTCCCAACTAACTCTCTTCTAATTAACAACCTTCGAGGTGCCATCAATTGTACCTCTTCAGTTGACGCTAGTTCATCCACTGCCTTTATTACCATTAAGGATGTTATCATTCAAAAGGCACCCTCTCCTTTAGCTGGATTTATCCTTGCCATTGCTTTGGTTTGAATAAGTGTTGCTATTGGGAGGTGATGGAAACTTCAAGATGTGGGTTCAGGTAGGAGGTCTTTTGTTCACTGGGAGCATGCCCTTGCAGGGGATACTGAGGCTCCATCCACTTCCTCTTTCTCTCTGTTTTCCCTTCTGACCATCATGAGTGAGCTGCTTTGCTTGACCACAGGCTCCCTGCCATGATGCGCTGCCTCACCACAGGCTCCAGAGCAATGGGACCAATCAAACATTGATATAAATCTCAAAACCTGTGAGCCAAAATAAACCTTTCCTCTTGGTAAGGTGATTATCTCAGATACATTGTTATAATAATGGAAAGATATTTAACATATCTCTTGTAATTTGCTTTCTACACCACAGCCAAAAAGACTTCTCTGATGCGAATCTGATTAACTTCATTATTTTTATCTTATTAGTGGTTGTGTTAGTCAGCTTTTCATTGCTGTAACCAATATATCTGATAAGAACAACTTAGAGGAAGAAAAGTTTGTTTCAGCTCAAAGTTTCAGAGGTTCAGTTCATGGATAGTTGACTCCATTGCTCTGGGCCCAAGGCAAGGCAAAACATAAAGGTGGAAGGGGATGACAGAAGAAAGCAGCTCAGGACATGGTAGCCAGGAAGCAGGGAGCCAGGAAGCAGGGAGCCAGGAATAACATGATCCCTAAGGTATGCCCCCAATGACCTACTTCCTTCAGCCATGCTCTACCAGCCTACAGTTATCACCCATTAATTTTTCAAATTATTAATCTACCAGATGAATTAATCCACTGATTAGGTTACAGCTCTCAGTCTAATCATTTCACCTCTGAGTATTCGAACACTGCTTCACACATGAGATGTCTCATAAAGTTCTTTAGAAGGAGACCTGTCCACTTTTCCATCTCACTTCATACCACTCCTCATTAATCTGACTATTCTGAACTATATTCAGTTTTTGGAATAAATGGCTTCCTTTCTGACCCAATTTGGGTCTTTGAACATTATTGCTCTGAAATTCATATACATTTTCTCTTTACCTGGATAATTTATGAGGACATTTCAGCTCTCATTGAGATAGCACTTATAGAATGATTTATTGGATCACCAATCCTGACTTAAATGCCTCCTCTGGTGTATTTACCATGTAAGTCAGTTTTCCATTTCTGTGAAAAAAATACTTGAGATAGAATAACGTAAGAGAGGAAAGATTTATCTTGACTCAGGGCTTCAGAAGCTTCAGTCCATGGTTACTTGTTTCTATAGTTTCTGGGCTTTGTCCAGGCAGAACGTCATGGTGAGGAGTATACAGTAGAGTAAAGCTGCTCACTTCATGGAGGCCAGAAAGCAAAGAGAGAGGAGTAGAAGAAAGGGGTCTGGGATGAAATATACCTTTCAAAGACTTTCCCCCAGTGACCTACCTTCCTCCTAAGCCATTATCTCCTAAAGGTTCTACCCACCTCTCCATAGTACCATCTGCTGGGGACCAAGCCTCAGTGCTTGATTTATATCTTGGGGGACAGTCTAGATCCAAAATAAAACAAATGTTCATTGTATCTGTTGTTTGTATTTTCTAGCACTTTATATTGGACAAGATGCCTAAATATTTAGCTTAACTGCTTATTACTCACTTTTTTTTTGTGGTACTGGGAATTGAATCCAGGGCCTTGTGCATGTTAGGCAAGCACTCTACCAACTGAGCTATATCCTCAGCCTACTACTCACTGAATGGATGGATGAATCAATGAATAAATGAATGAACGGGCTGGAATCTTGACTAGGAATATTGAGGTGGAATGTTTATTGGAAGTGAAGTCTATATAGACCACATTATGCCATATCTGGTCTATTATGGGCTAATAGATATGCAAATAATCTTTTATATGTATATATTGTAGTATTAAGCAGAAGAGAATACATTTAACATTTAGGATTACTAAACATATATCAAACTAACAGGAAGAAATGTTAATATCAAATTTACTTTTATTAAACAGATGCCTTTCAAGTGATTATGAACACCTACTGAGTGCCCGCAATGTGTGAATCCCTAAGCAGAATGATGTGTGAGATGGAGTCTCTGCTTGGGATCGGACTCTGACAGACAACACACAAACATAATATAAGGCAGGATTGTGCTTGACAGAAGGAGGAGCTATGAGGCTTTTCTGTTTGCATGAAAACTTTTCTCAATACACTGTTAATTTAAAACTTAGAGAAGAATGCTTAGAATCTGTCTCACCTGAGATTATTATCATTTTAGGCTTAGGAGTTAGACAAGTTTAAATCTAATACTGGTTCTTCCACATACCACTTAGAAGAGATCCAATGATGCTGAATTTTAGTTTTCAAATGAGATAATAATAAGAATACCTTTCTCATAGACTTGTGAAGATTAAGCAATAATCATATATGTAGCACATATAAAGTGTTCAATAAATGTTTAATACTATAATTTGTCCAACTCAAATTTTACAGATGATGAAATATTACAGATGATGAAGCCATCAAATATGTCAAATGAAATAACCTATGGTCTCATAGCTGGTTAGTCAAAATCAGAAAGCTAGACCAAGATCTTCCAGTCCCTTGCTTTCTGTCCTATACCTGGTGCTTTTTACCTAGATGTTTGATAAGTATAGTATATGGATATAAACTGAGGAGGCCTCATAACCCACAAGGAAAAAATTATCATGCTGAAATATTCCTATGAGAATCATATTTTTAAACTTTTTTCACCCTTCTGATCATCATTGTTAGTTAATAGCAATAGTAAAAAAAACAATAAAATAAAATAGAGAATTACATAAATAAAACAATGCTCCGTAATCTGTAGAAAAAAGTGATAAGGTTATAAAGAATGTTATCTGAATATACTTGCTCTTTTGTACTATAAAGATAGTACTAGAATTATAAGCTACCATAGGCAAAGTATGGGGCAAGTAGAGAGTGGGAGTTTGAGAATCACAAGGATCGTTCTTTGTGTATTAGTTGTTTTTTTTAAAATTAGTAGAGATATATAAAGGTATATCTATAGATAGATAGATATACCTTTATATATCTATCTATATCTATATCTCTCTCTCTCTATATCTCTCTATCTATCTATCTATATACAATTTCTAAGGCTTTTCTATTATAAAGTATATGTTTTGGAAATGTGAATGTCTTAATATGTTAATGGGCATTGGATCTAATAACATTTTTCTAAGGAATGATACACATAGTAAGTAAAGGAGTGTGAGGTGGTCAGGAAGATTATTAACAAAACATACTTTAAAAGTAATAGTTACCAATTCTGGCAAAGTTTATTCATTTTTAAAAAGTTCATTGAGACTTTTGTGTCTAATCATGACTAAGATATTCATTTTGGATGTACCCTTACAACAGTAACAATTATTAAACTGGACAAAATAAATAAAATTACTGCTCTCAGGCGCTGGTGAACAGGTAGTGCAGGACTGACATATGAAAAAAAGGAAAGCACAGCGGGTGAGCTCTGCATTAACCCCTGCTTTCTGCCCTAAGGCATCTTCCTGACTACAATACAGATAAGTTGATCCCAAACAGAAAGGAGAGACCTGCCTCTCAAAGGGCAAAGACTAGAGTCTGGGGCTATAGAAATGGCTGAAAGTTGTGTAATTGAGCTGGGAGATTGTGAGTTCCCAGAAGTCTTTCTGTGATTATGCTTGTGTCTTTGAATGAGGGCTGGCCCATCACTAGGTAAAAGTCCAACACACAACAGTAAGTAAAGGATATATGTCATAATACCAGGGCTGCTACCCAAAGTTTGTATTAAGAACTACATAACTCCCTTTCCCTCCCACCTCTCATCCCTGTTTAATGTAAATCTTCTTCTCAAGCTCTTCGTCCCTACCCTGTCCTTGTTTACTCCCCTTATATCAAAGGGGTCATTTGGTATTTGTTTTTTAACGATTGACTAGCTTCACTTAGCATAATCTGCTCTAATGCCATCCAAGAGGAAAGGAGGGGTAAGACAAGATAATACAAATGGAAGAAATAATTTACAGTAGAAGGGGTAGAGAGGGAAAAGGGGAGGGGAGGGGAGGGGAGGGGGGATAGTAGAGAATAGGACTGACAGCAGAATACATCAGACACTAGAAAAGCAATATGTCAATCAATGGAAGGGTAACTGATGTGATACAGCAATCTGTATACGGGGTAAAGTTGGGAGTTCATAACCCACTTGAATCAAACTGTGAAAGATGATGTATTAAGAACTGTGTAATGTTTTGAACGACCAACAATAAAAAAAAAAAGAACTCACTCCCAGAAAAAAAAAAAAAGAGAACTACATAACTAAAAGTCAAGTAGTCAAAATGAAATGAAAATACAAATATTCAATTATTCCCAAGGAAGGAAAGACATGAGAAAGAAAGGAACAAGGATCAGAGTGGATAATAATAAATCTAACAGCCTTGAAACTAATCATGTAGGTAATTGCCCTAAATATATATGGATTAAACATTCCACTTTAAAGATGGAAATTGTTAGACTAATATACAAAGAGGGGAAGACCCAAACATGTGCTTATGAAAAAGACCATCTAATTAAAGACTCAGGCTGAAAATAAAAGATGAAAAAAATATGCCATGTAAACACTAAGTTATTCATAACTAAAAGCTCTTAGAACACTAGGAATAGAACTCTTATAACTCATAAGGAGTATTTACTAAAAATCTATGTGAAATATGATACTTTTGATGAGCTATTGAGTGCTTTAACCTCCAAGACTGGGAACAGTGTTAGGGTATTTGTTCTCACTTCTTTTTAGCATTTTCATCAGGGGTCTTATTCAGTGCTATTAGGCAAGAATGAAAGGCATTTATGTTGGAAATCAAGAAATAAATTTGCCTTTACTTGTATATGACATCATTGGATTTGCAGAAAATCTACAAAATAATTGTTATGACAAAAAATACATTTTCCCAATATTTCTGTATTAATTCTTAGTCAATAAAAAAGACCTTCAAAAAATAAAAACAATGTTGAAGCACATTACCTCACTTTAAAACTTAGTATAAAGCTATAGTATTGGCAATACTATAGAGTAAATAAGATATTAGAGTAAATAAGACAAGTGGATCATATGAATACTCTAATGGTTTGAATATGAAGTATTCCTGAAAAGCTTCTTTTAATGCAGAAATATATAGAAGTATAATTATCAGAGCCATTACCTAACCAGTCCATCCTAGTTTGAATGGAATTGGTGGTAGGTGGGCATGGTTTGAGGAGATGGGTCACAGGGGGCATACCCTAGAATTGTTGTTCTTCATGTGGCCCCTTCCTCTTTCCCTCCTTATGCTTCCTGACCTCATCATGATCTGAGCAGCTCTCCTCTGTTGGGACTTTCCTCCATGATATGACATCTCACTTTGGGCCAGAGCAATGGAGTCAGCCATCCCTGGACTAAGACCTCTGAAACCATGAGCCCCAAATACATTTTTTCTGCTCTAAATTGTCCTTGTCAGGTGTTCTGGTCACAACAATGCAAAAGCTAAGAAATTGGTACTGAGAATTGGGAAGTGGGATTGTTGCTGTGATTAATCTGATCATGTGATTCAGAAGCCTTTAGAGTTTCTTGGCACGAGAAATTTTGAAATGTTTAGAGATGCAAGTTGGACAAGTTTTAGAATGTTGTAGGAAGAGTTTGATGAATGATTTTAATGGGAGATCAGAAGATTAGAATGTTGAATGGGGATTGTCCTTATGAGATTTTAGAAGGAGATAAGGACTCTGTTAGAAATTAGATTATAGGCCATGTGTTTTATTATGGCAAAGAACTTGGAGACATTTTTCCATGTCCAGAGACATTGTGTGAGAACTGAATTTAAAAGTGATGAGCTAATTAAGATGGTAGAGGAAATTTCAAGGCAGCACAGCATTTAGGCAGTGGCATGGATATCGCTTCTGGCTTCTAGCTAGGTTTGCTGTAAAAATTGGTCAGAAAACAAGAGGATTTTAAAACTTGAAATTTGGCCAAAAAAATTCATGCAAAGCTGGGTTCAAGGAGATATGCTTGTTGAAGGGATTGTAGCCCCTAAAGAGATGCTAAGTACTTTTCACAGAGACAATAAAAAGCTTTGAGGGCATCTCAGAAATTTGTAAGACCATACTCAGTATAGGCTTCTCAAAGGAAGGGAAGATTCCATTGAGAAGAGATTGTAAGGGCATTCTGCTTACACAGGAGGGCCTAGAAATTTGTTTCACCATGCTGAGTTGCACAGGTACACTGAGGTCATTGAAATTGTGATTTCAGGGGTCCCAAGTATTGTGAAAGCTGGTGGGAGATCTTGGCACCATACACTTGGTTCTGGTTCTGCAGGAATGCAGGTTGTTAAAGTTAAGTAACCATGGAGGTTTCCACAAAGATTTCAAAGGAAGACCTTGGAGGCCAGGCAAAGTGTAGCAGGGTCAGAATCCCTGAAAGCTTCACCTGAGACATGATAACAGAAACTATGCAGGGGAAGCCAAAACTGGCAAGGAGACTTCATGAATTAAGAGATCTTAGTAATGTGGACTGTTGACCAAAAGGAGATGCTGGTTGATTGATATGCTACCATTTACATGCACTGTTGTAGGCAGTTGTGAGGTAGCATGAATAATAGAGATAACATTCTGACTTTACAAAGCATATATTTATGTTGGTAGTATGAAGGAAGAGTGAATCTCTAGGTGCAAATATGGTGTCTGGTAGTGAAGAATGCTATAGGTAAAATAAAGCAGGATGTGAGAATAGAGTGTGAATTAGGATGCATGGCCTTAGTTTGGGGAAATGGGTTGTGGTTTATAGTATCCAATGTTAGTGTAGTTATATCAAATGGGTACCTTATATTTTATGAATTTAAATTTATTTTATATGATACATAAAAGATAAGAATTGTACATATTTATGGGATACCACATGATATTTCAGTATACATATTCATAATGTTTAAATCAGGATTAATATATCTGTCTTGTCAAACATTTATCATTTTCCATGGTGAAACATTGAAGTTCCTTTCATCTAGCTTCTTGAAATATATACAACATTATAGTCATCCTGTTGAACAACAGAATACTGCAATTTCTTAGTCCTATCTGTTTATAACTTAGTACCATGAATAAACCTTTCCTATCCCTCCCTTTCTGAGACTCTCCCCAGTCTCTGGCTATCACCATTCTACTCTTGATTTCTGTGAGATCAACTTTTTTAGATTCCATATCAGTGAGATTATGCAGTACTTGACAAGGCTAATTTTACTTGACATAATGGTCTTCAGTTTCCTCTATGTTGTCACAAATGACAGGATATCATTTCTTTTTATAATTGAATACTATTCCATTGTTTTTTTAATATATTTTTTAAATATTTATTTATTTTTTTTAGTTTTCGGCGGACACAACATCTTTGTTTGTATGTGGTGCTGAGGATCGAACCCGGGTCGCACGCATGCCAGGCGAGCGCGCTACCACTTGAGCCACATCCCCAGCTCTATTCCATTGTATATATATATACCACATTCTCATCCATTCATTAGTACATTTAAAGAACTGTTTTATGATGGTTTGCAAGAGTATAGAATACTCCAGTGTATCTTTAGAAATTTTTACTTATTAATGCATACATATTTATTGAACAAATATTATAGCAGTGTATAATACATTCACATAAATGTATAGTCATTTCAGGAATAATTGTAGTAACATGTAGCAAGAATCATTTTATTAAATTTGTTCTTATCTTTTTTTTTGTGTGGTGCTGGGGATTGAGCTTAGAGCTTTGTGTATGTGAGGCAAACACTCTACCAACTGAACGATATCTCCAGCCCAAATTTGTTCTTATCTTTAACAAAATAATTCCATTCTGGGAATTTAAGTAAATAAGTTTTAAGAAAGATAAGTAAATAAGTTTTAAGTTATGTTTACATTGCTATAAATACATATGCATTGTGAAGTAAAATTCTATTACCTCTCTCCTTCAGTGACAAGTTATCACTAAAATTCGATTTTCAACTAAAATTCTCTCTTTTCCTCCCTGTTTTGTTTTTGTTAAGTTTAAATAGATAATTATTATTTTGGATATACATTATGCTGAAGGCACAGTGTCATGGTTTGGATATGAGGTGTCTCCCAAGAAGTTTATGTTAGGCAATATAGGAATGTTCAGAGGTGAAACAATTAGATTATGAGAGCTATAAACTCATCACTGTATAAATTCATTTGATGGATGTTAAAGTTTTGCATACAAGGTGGCCCCCAAAAGCTCATATGTGAGAAAATGCAAGAAAGTTTAGAGGTAAAATGATTTGGTTATGAGAGCTTTAACCTAATGAGTGCATTAATCTCCTGAGAGGGATTATGTGGGTGGTAAGTACAGGCAGGTAGATTGTGGTTGGAGGAGGAAGGTCATTGGGGGCATTCCTTTGTGGTATATATTTTGTCTCTGGTGAATGAGAGTCTCTCTGCTTCCTGACTGTCATGTTCTGAGCTACTTTCCTCCATCACACCTTTCTGTCATGATCTTCTGTCTCACCTGGCACCTACAGTAATTGAGCTGGCCATTTATGGACCTGAGACCTCTGAAAATGTGAGCCCCCAAATAAATTTTTCCTCCTCTGAGTTGTTCTTGTCGGGTATTTTGGTCACAGTGATGCAAAACTGACTAACACACACAGCATTCCTGCCATGCGATAAGATGGTTAACCACAAGTCCTTGATTTCTGTTGAAAGCTTTGGGCATTTGGTCTAGTGTAGCCAATCATTAGGGTTAAGACTGGAACACACAGGCTTTGTATGATCTAAGTAAGACCAAAACCATTTTGCAAAAATCGATGCCAGTGCTGGGAGGCAGAGGATTTTTTTCTTTCTGAGATCCCATTCAAGGATGACCTGGAGAAGGTTGGTGAGGGCGACCATCTTTGCCTTCACTTGGAGGGAGGCTGTGGTAAATGAAGTGAACACAGAGGGCAGGGATCCTGAGAGAATGAGGGATTTGATATTTTAGACCCAGCCTGCCTCTTGATTCTAGGTCATGTAAGCTATTAAATAGTACCTCCTCTTATTTATTTGTTTATTTTAACATAAGCTAGTTTGAGAGGCTTCTGCCATTTACAAGTAAAGGAGACCTGACTAATAGTGCTGGCCTAGGATGACTGTTTTGAGAAGCTTCTCAGTCAGAGTTCTAGAAGAAGCCTGCAGGAGATATTCAATGACCTTACAAAACAGTAGGAGTTTGATTGACTTTTTGGAAGAATGAAAAACTGAATATACTCATTCTCATTCTCATATCTACTGGGGAAAAGCAGATGGATCCAGCAATCTCCTGTAATTGCTTACTTGGCTAAATCACTAAGGACTACAGGGATTTGCTATTTTATGAAATTAAAAGAAAGAGCAACAGCGGCTATTACCTAACCTCTGAAAAAAGAAGAATGACTGCAGGTTCTTAGGCCCAGCAGGAAAGAGGTCATAATCAGTCCATTAGTCTTACAGTAGTTAAAAGTTGCATGCTTTGTGCCTGGCTACGGTTAGCATCAGCTATTTCCTAGCTTCCACAAAAGATTTTCCACATTCTCTGGGAAAAGAGTTTAGAGTCCCAAATGTTCATCTTTTAAGTCTCTTCAGGGAAGAAAAATAGCTATTCTATAACATTGAGTCCAAAAAAGCATTGGATCTGAAACCTCTGATTTGAGAGGTTTGAAAGATTACAAGTCATGCTGACAGGGCAGTCGTTAGAGGCAGACACGCTGCAGGAAAACCCTTAAGTTAGGCCTTTCTGTCTTTTAGTTTTAACAAGATAATACTCAGATTGATGCAGACCAAGCAACTGCTCAGTGGCATAGGTGTCTGAAAGGGAAGTGTCAGAAGGCAAAGGATTCAGAAAGGCTGCACACCAGGGCCATCTACAGGGTCTCCACCCACCCTGTGTGCCATTCAGGGACACACTCCTGCAACATGATCCAGAAAATTTGAGGGGGAAAAAAAAAAGAAGAGAGAGAGATATGCATGTGTTAATCAAATCCTTCTTGGCAACACTTTGTCCTATTTCCTTCTATATTTTTACCTTCACATATGTTCTTCCACGTAGCTGTGATCACGGTATACATAAAATTTAGCATTGTATTTTTTTCAACATTATAAGCATTTTTCATGCTTTACATAATATTTTAATAAGCATTTTCATGATTGCACACTCTTTTTTTAATCCACAAAATAATTCTTATATTTTAGGTAAAAATAGTTTGAGTAATGGCTAAATGTGATGAACCTTCTGTTCCAGGGACACTCATCCCCCAGTGTGTTTCAGAAGAATGTGGGAGCTTTAGAAAGATCACCATGCAGGATTTCTTCCTAGAAATCAGACTTGGTCAGTCAGGAACAGGGCACTGGCACAAGCATTTAAATACAAACAGTTAATTTTAATGAATTCTGGATTGAGAGCCTCTGATATGGCCACAAAATATATATGCTCTTAAAATTTACCCTACTTTGGTAGAGTTTATTGATTCTTTGTGTTCAAGGACTCAGGCTAACATTGTTTATATGGCACAGTTTAGTTGATAATTACCCACATTTTAGACGGATGAATTTCTTTTAAAGTTTTCTCAATAAAGTAACTCTGGATACATGGAGATATATAATGTTTTACAGAATTAGGATTCCTGGGTCAAAATATATGACAATTTTTAGTCTTTTGACATTGCTTCCATTCTCTTTCCTCATACATATGCATATCAGTACCCAGTCAAAGGTTCAAGAGGAACCCCTCTACAGATCTCTGGAGCACCTCTCTCTCTCTCTCTCTCTCTCTCTCTCTCTCTCTCTCTCTCTCTCTCTGTTTCTCTTCTGTCTAGTGCTCTAATCTACAGTACACTTCTCAAAATTTCTAGCCACTATGACCTTTGTTTCCTCAACTCATCAGGACCAAAGGACTCTGTTTGGGGTCTCATGACCCTGTGCCACATACATCAGGGAAACTTCCCTGAGGCAGTACTCTGGTGCAGTACTGATTGTGTTCCTTCTCTCTTAAGATCCAATCCTATGCTGCTTCTGTCTAGTGTCTGGAAATCATGGTTCCATGTAATTTTTCCTGTGATTTTCTAATTCTTTAAAGTCCATTTGTTCTAGAAACAGATGTGAATCCATTCATATTCACTGTAATTACTAATAATTTGAAATTGTCTATATCAACTTGGCAAAGTGTATGAGAGATGTGAAGATGTCCAGGTAGAGGTCTCATGTACATTTTTTATTTTTATTTTTTTAGAAAAGAGTTCACTGCAAATAGAACATTGAAAACCATGAACCAAGGCAATTTGTGATGAGTTACACAGTTAATTAGACAATCAATTCTGTTTATCTGTTTAGTATTTGCTGAACATATGGATACCTAGAACAATGCCAATCTGTTAGTTTTTTTGGAGAACTCATCTCTGAAGTAAGCTACAAGGACTTTTGCTAACAATTGAAATTTAGGCATTTTCTCTAATCTATTATCTTTCAGGTTTTAGGGATTATAGTCATGTCTGTATTGAAGTTATTTTTATCTATCTGTGTTTGTCTCTTTTACGAGGCTTGATGGAAAAGAGGGAAGAGATTTAGGTACCAGCATGTGGTAGGTACTGAAGAAGTTTTAATTGAATTGCATAGGAACGTGGGAGTAAAATTGCAGAAATATTGTCAAAAAGGGAAAGCTTATGATTCTTCCCCAAATTCTCTAGGCAAGAAGTTGACCCTTTTTTCCCCCATCACTTTAGTACTATTAAATAAAGACTTTATACATATTAACATGACTGCACCTGCATCATCTGTTTATAATGAAATTTTGTATTATTCATAAATTTCTTATTTGAATGAATGCTAACTTCCCTTTTATAGAATCCAACTGGGCTTATACTATAGTGAAGCATTAGCACCTATGTCTGAATCAACTGCAGTACTTGTTAAAGATGCAGATTTATTTGATATACATGCAAGAATTACATAATCACAATTTCAAGCAAGGGCTGGTGGGAACTTTTTAACTAGTGCCCCAGGTGATTATTGATCCAGACAAATTATTCTGATTTATCTAGGAAAATAAATCTTTTATTTTTTTTTTCTGAGAAAAGTGTTGTTGCCAAGTCTGTTTGGTTCCTGCCCTCCCAAAGCAGCCACATAGTTGGGTTTAAGCCTGTCCTAGAATGCTAATGGCTTATCTATTTATAAAATAAGACCATCTCAGAACCATACTGTAGTGCCATTTTCAGAAACCATAAACAAATCAATCTTAATTAAGAATGTCACATGAAAAAGAGGTATAGTTGTAGGTTCAGCAGCTCATTTATTACTTATAAACTTAAATTCCAAACTTAAACTGTTTCAAAGCAAGACTATTCCTAGTTCATAACCTTTAGTTAAAATGCTTGGGTCAGTGAACCATCATTATGGTTCACTCAGAGATGGGCTACAATGCAGCCAGGAACTAAAGAATAACTTTCCTCTGGTTTATTTTTGTAGGTTAGCCTATTCTATAGGTTGAACCCTGGATTTAAAGTCTGAACAGGCACTTGGTAAGAGGAAGGCTTGCTGTGTTCTATATTGGAGTTGGCATTGATTTGACCTTTTACTTCAACTTTGGATTTAGCTCCTCCAAAAAATAAATCTAATCGTGCTCTTCCTATTCCATCAGGCTGTTGTAAGAGCCAGGAGATAACATTTCATTATGATTCCTGGCATCTGAGGGTCCAGGTAATGAAAATTTCTTCTTTTGATGTTGACTTCTTACATTCCTAAATGCATCTGTCCTTTGTTCTCTCCTACTGCTTTATATCTTGCCATTTATGAATTGGGTACAAGGATGAAAAAGAATGATTTGATTAGATGTATGGATATATGATGATATGTTAGTCCATCGAGCTAAATGCATTAAACCAGCAATGATTCTTTTATGCATTTATTCATTTATTTGAGAAAGATTTATTAACTAAATACTGAAACAAATATATATTTCCATATTTGATATGAATGAGTAAAAATATGATTAAGTGTAAATCCAGTGTATCAAGAGTCTAGGTGTTAGACTTGACCACGTAAGGACACATGAAAGAAGCTGCCCTCAGGAAAGGTTATGGACAACAAGACTATTACTACAACAAGGCATTTATCAAATTGACGTTAGGCTCAAGGGAAAATCATGCTTGAGTGATGAATATCAGCCTATCAATCAAAGTAAGTTACAATGTCCAAGAGAGGAGGGAGACAAATTTTTGGTCCTTATTTCTATATCAGACTTGACTCTTTTATTTATCCTCTTCTTAGCTCACCCACCTGTTTGCTCTCCAAGAGATGAAAAACTGCAACCTGATTCATGGTGGTCTTTTGAGATATGAAACTGTATCACTATTACCTATTTCCTGCTTTGAAGTGCTAAATAGGTCCAAACAGAGTCTGGCTCTTTGGGACTCTCTCATTTCCATCTCTCCCACACATATAGTCATTTGGATTAGTTAAACCAGTCATTTTTTTTCCTCTCCCTTCATCCATTCAACTTCCTTCATTTTCATGGTTAGTTAGATGTGGCCAGATGCCAACATTTATATTTGAGGGAACTAGCACTAGCACCTTGTAGTCCTTCAACCTTTTATTAGTGTTTGTACAGAGTCAGGTTTATAAGTAGAATAGAAAGTATTATAGTAACTACAGACAAAAGCCAAAAGAAAGGATAAAATGGAAAGAAGTCTAAAGAAAAATTTTAGGAAGTCTCCAAAGTGAAATATATATAATTGCCCAAATATTGATTTCTTTTACTTGGTTTGTCTAGGAAAGTAAGACTTTCCTGGTCCAAAACCTTTAGTTAATTCCAGAACTAAGACTTCAGAATGATTTTATTGGCATTTGATAGTGAGAATAAAGTTATAACAGCCAATACAAATATGTGAATTGAGAAATATAATTTTACCCTACCAACCACAAAAAATAAAATAAAAAGAAATATAACTCAAAAAGGATTATATTTAGAGAAACAATATAGTTATGCAATTTATATGTATGCATTTAACAAAGATATGTAAATATTTACGAATAAAATTATAAGATTTATTTTGAAGAAAAAGATTTTTGAATAAAAAATTCAAATTCATAGATATTGATTATTTTAAGATGTACATTAAATGCAATTGCAAGGCAATTTAATTAGCATTTTTTCATAGAGCTGAAAAAGCAGTTTCTAAAATGAATATGGGAAAGAGAGAAGAGCCAGGAATAGCCAAGATAACCTTAAAAACAAAGAATTAAAGTATAAAGGGATGTTCCTGATCAGAGTCAATTATTACTGACTGCCTTTGTACTTCCTGAAAGAGGAAAAATATTATTTAAAAGGCTCCCAATAACATAACATCTGAAATATAAAAATGTTTAGTTAGGAAGAACAAATAGAAGTACACATTGGCTGAATAAATGTTTGAGTTAAAAAAAAGTCCTTGGATATCATTTATCACATTGTTGCTAACACTTTTAGACATGGAAACTTTCAAAAATGTTATGAAGGTTCTACTGACAAAATTTGAGAGGGCAGTCCTTATCCCTCAAGAGGATATGGACATATCCATGTCCATGGACATATTTTTTGAGCTTGTCAGTTTCATTTTTTCAGAAATCTTAAAACCAATTTCATATTCATTCACTTACAAATATTTATTGATCATTTATTTGCCTCTGGGCCCAGTGTTTTGTTAGTTGTAAGGTATTGATTACTAGTTGCAGGATAAAGGATTTCTAATTTGTTTTCTAAGTCTCCCAACTTAAAAGTAAATTGCCTAAGGTGATAAAGACAGTGAGTGGCAGTGTGGGACCTTATTTCTCTAAATCTAATCATTTAGATAAACATGGCCAGGAACAAGGAGATGTTCCAACAGGTAGTTTTTTAAAGTTAGAATTAAAAATTGGGAGGCTGGGGATGTGGCTCAAGCGGTAGCGTGCTCGCCTGACATGCGTGTGGCCCGGGTTCGATCCTCAGCACCACATACAAACAAAGATGTTGTGTCTGCCGAGAACTAAAAAAAAATAAATATTAAAAAATTCTCTCTCTCTCTCTCTCTCTCTCTTTAAAAAAAAAAAAAAAGAATAAAAATTGGGGGAAATATCAGCAAGGGCATTTAGGCCTGGACATGTGGGAGAGTTTCCATGAGAGGTTTTTATAAAACACACCCCCCTATTTTGGGGATGAAAGTACTCTAAAACTAATTGTGGTAATGTCTGCTGTACTTGATTTAATTGCTAAAAGAATCGAATTATAAACTTATAACAAATAAATTTTATAATATATAAATTATAACTCAATCAATCTCTTAAAATATATTTTATAGCCCTGACATATAGACTTTGAAAATTGTCACTCCCAACCTCACTACAAAAAAAAACAATGAATAAACTGAAAATCAATGATTGTTTTAACATCCATCAAAGATTGAGGTTATAGGGCAAACTACCACCTTAAAATCTGGTGAGGTTGATGAAAGCAGACAATTATGGCCACGATCAGCTGATGTAGATAGAACTGAAACCACAAATGGGTAGAAACACCTGATAATTTTGAATGAATTTCTAGAGGCTGGGTATGTACTAGCTTGAGAGTTAAAAACTCCTAGAGATCCAGTCTTAGGGATACTTCCAAATGTGTATGGATTTATCTCTGGCAACCTCACTAAGTTCCCACCTTTAAGAAAGGGGAAAAATTCTCTTCTGTGTTTGGAGCAAAGAGAATAAAAGGGCAATAATTTTGAAACATGCCTAGTATTCTTCCATATCAAGCCTGCCTTCTAGAGGAAGCTACATTGTGACAACCTTATGTGACTGAAGGATGGGACAATTTGTTGTATCTAGCTCCCTATAACCTCCTCACTGCAGGTAAAGGGAGAGGAAAATAAGTTTAAGAACTACTGTTGAAGATAAGCCCAGGGATGCAGGCCTCCTCAAAACATGAGAGATTTTATTGAAGATTATAAAAAGCTTTGTTTTCACAACACCTTAACATCACATCAACAGAACTCTAGAGTGATATCAGTGGAAAGAACTACAACATGCTGAGTCAATTGAAGAAGGAGTTCTTAGGTAAGTACAATGACAAGAAAGAATAATTTTTAAAAAACCCTGCAGGAAATTGAAACCTTTGGTTTTTATAGCTACAGCAAACATTTAACACAGCTAAGTTCCTTCAGAATATCCTAACTACTCACAATGAAAGCCTAATTACCTCTGTTCCTATTACTCAATATATTATATTTAGATTTTAACAAGATGTTTCAAGACATTGCAAAAAAAAAAAAAGACAAAATAGTCTAAAGAGACAAAATGAGCATCAAAACTAAACTCAAGATATGGCATAGATTTGGGAATTTAAAATAACCATAACTAATATATTAAAGACTCTACTGGAAAAGTAGACCATGTGGAAGAACAAATGAATATTTAAGCAGAGTGATGGAAACTCTGAAAGAGAATGAAAAATAAACACTGGAAATAAACAACTTTATAAAAGAAATAAAGAAAGCCATTGTCTCTCATGTGCTCATTAATAGACAGGACACTACCAAGAAAAGTAAGCTTGAGATATATCAGTAGAAACTTCCAAAACTAAAATGCAAAAGTGAAAAAAGCTTTAAAAAGAAAAGTTTTAATAAACTAAGAAGAGAAGGCTACTTCCTCAATTTGATAAAGAATATCTACAAAAAGCTATAGCTAATATCATATTTAATGATGAGGAATTAGAAACTTTGTCATTATGATAAAAAACAAAGAAAACTATCCTTTTCTACCACTGTTTTTTTTAGCATTGTACTGACAATCCTAGCTAAAATAATAAGGCAAGAAAAAGAAATAAAATGCTAACAGACTGTTCAGGTTGGCAATGAAATAATGAAATAATACTTTTATTCAGTTGAAATGATCACTTAGGTAGAAAACCCAAAGTCATTGAAAAAAATTAACAAAACACAAACTTTGGAACTAATAAGTGATAACATGATTGTGGGATACTTTACATTAACAAAGTTAATACAAAAAAATTTAATTGTTTTCCTATATACCAGTAGTGAACAAATGGAATTTGACATTAACAAACAAATCTCTTTAAATTAACATCAAAATTAAATGCATAGGTATAACAAAAATGTCTATGATCTATATAAGAAAGACTACAAAACTCTGATGAAAGAAATCAAAGAAGACTAAATAAGTGGAGAGATATTCTATATTCATGGACAGGAACACTTGATATTTTCAGATCAGTTCTTCTCAAATTTATGTATAGATTCAAAGTAATCCCAATAGAAATCCTAACAAGTTATTTTAAGGATGTTGACAAACTTAATCTAAAGCTTATATGGAGAAGTTAATTGTGAATAGTCAATACAATATTGAAGGAGAAAACGAAGTTGAAGGATTGATGCTACTAACTTAGAGTCTTACTCTAAAACTACAGTAATCAAGTCAGTGTAGTTCAGTAAATATTGGAACAAAATAGGGAGCCCAGAAATGGACCCACATACATATTTTCTTCTGATCTTTGACAAAGGAGAAAAGGTAATATAATGGAGAAGATAGTCTCTTCAATAAGGTGCTGGAATAACTGAATACTCTAATGCAAAAAAAAAGAAAAGAAAAGAGAAAAAGATTCAGGCACAGAACTTAAAATTCTTTACAAAAATTGACTCAAAACGAGTCAGATTTAAAGTAAAACATAAAACTATAAAAACTTAAAAAGATAGGAGAAAATCTAGATAAACTTGGGTTTGGAAATGACTTAGTAGATTCGACACAAAATGCGTGAAAGAATTGATAGGCTGTACTTCATTAAATTTAAGAATTTCTACACTACAAATAATAAGAACACAAACAACCTAAAAAAAGGCAAAAGACATTAATAGACATGTCACCAAAGGAAAAGAAGAAAGGTAATCTAGGCATATCATTTTCAAACAACAACAACAACAACAACAATAACAAAAAAACAGAAAATCTTGAAAGAAGCCAGGGCAAAAATAAATCATACATATAAAAAACCCAGATGAGATTATATCAAATTTCTAGTTAGAAACTATACAAACCAGATTAAAGTATTTAAAGTCTTAAAAACACAACCCCCCCACCTATTTAGAAATCTGTATCCAGAGAAATTATCCTTTAAAAGTGAATAGAACAATCTTTTTGATATTGTTTTATTCAATTTGCTAGAATTTTATTGAGAATTTATTTCATCTATGTTTATTAGAGATATTGGTCTGAAGTTTTCTCAAACTAAAAAGTTTCTTCTTAGCAAAAGAAACAGTCTGTGAGGTGAAGAGAGAGCCTACATCTTGGGAGCAAATCTTTACCACTCACACATCAGATAGAACACTAATGTCTATAGTATATAAAGAATTAAAAAAGGGCTGGGGATGTAGCTCAAGCGGTAGTGTGCTCGCCTGGCATGCGTGAGGCCCGGGTTCGATACTCAGCACAACATACAAACAAAGATGTTGTGTCCGCTGAAAACTAAAAAATAAATAAATAAATGTTTAAAAATTCTCTCTCTCTCTCTCTCTTTAAAAAAAAATTGAAAGAATTAAAAAAGCTAAACACCAAAAAAAAAAAAAAAACAACAACAAAACAAAAACAAATAACCCAATCAATGAATGGCCTAAGGACCTGAACAGACAATTAATTCTCAGAAGATGATATACAATCAATCAACATATGAGAAAATGTTCATTGTCACTAGCAATTATAGAAATGCAAATCAAAATCACTCTAGGATTTCAGCTCACTCTAGTCATAATGGCAGCTATTATGAAGACAAACAATAAGTGTTGGTGAGGATGTGGGGAAAAAGGTACACTCATACATTACTGGTGGGACTGCAAATTGGTGCAGCCAATATGGAAAGCAGTATGGAGATTCCTTGGAAAATTGGGAATGGAACCACCATTTTACCAGCTATCCTCCTCCCCTAAGGACTTAAAAAAAAAGCATACTACAGGGACACAGACACATCAATGTTTATAGCAGCACAATTCACAATAGCTAAACTGTGGAACCAACCTAGATGCCTCTCAGTAGATGAATGGATTAAAAAATGTGGCATATATACAAAATGAAATATTACTCAGCAATAAAAGAGAATAAAATCATGACATTTGCAGGTAAACGAATGGCATTGGAGAAGATAATGCTAAGTGAAGTTAGCCAAAATCCCAAAAAACCAAATGCTGAATGTTTCCTTTGATATAAGGAGGCTGATGCATAGTGGGGTAGGGAGAGGAAGCATGGGACGAATAGACCAACTCTAGATAGGGCAGAGGGGTTGCAGGGGAAGGGTGGGAGCATGAGGTTATTAATGATGGTGGAATGTGATGGTCATTATTATCCAAAGTACATATATGAAGACACAAATTGGTGTGAATATACTTTTTATACAACCAGAGATATGAAAAATTGTGCTCTATATGTGTAATAAGAATTGCAATGCATTCTGCTGTCATATATAAATTAAAAAATTTTAAAACAGTGAATGGAACTAAAGACATGCTCAGACAAATAGAAACTGATGGAATTTACTGGTACATCTTCCCTGCAAGAATTCTTTAAAAATTCTTCATCATGAAACAAAATAATACAGGTTAGATAGTGAAGATTTACATAAAGAAATGAAGAACATCCAAGAAGAAATAAACAAAACTGTTACGATATGAATGTGCGCCTCCAAAATTCAGGGGTTGGAAATATGATAATATTAGGAAGTAAGGCCATTAAGAAGGTTATAGCTGTGAGGGATCCTCCCTCTTGCCCCGGATTAAGGCCCTTGTAAAACAAGCTCGAAAGGGACTTTACTAGCTTCCTCCCTTCTCTTCTCACCTTCTGCCATGTGCAGAAAGACAGCGCTTCTTCTCCAGAGGATACTGCCCGCACAAATTACCAAATCTGCTTGTGCTTTTGTTATTGGGTGACACCAGTAACAGGAGGGGACAGGCCACTGCAGAGCCACAAGAGGCTAGATCTTAATTCTCACTGCTCCAGCAATATTCAGAGTCAAGTTGGTAGAAAAATAGGTTTCATTAAAGCCATCTTTGAAGGAAGATGGAAGGAACTTCATTGTTTCAAACTTTCCATCTCCAAAAAGCCCTGGGAGGAGGGAAGCTTTTAAGAGCGGGGAAGGGACACACTGGGACAAAGGGACAACATTTCACAGATTTCACTTTGGAGTCATTACAGCCCAAAGGAATTTCACTGTTTTTTTTTTGTTTGTTTTTTTTTTTTTAGTCAGCTTTTTCATAGTCTCTGTGACCAAAGACCTGACAAGAAGTATGTAGAGGAGGAAAAGTTTATTTGGGCTCAGGGTTTCAGAGGTCACAGTCCCTAGATGGCCGACTCCATTACTCTGGCCTGAAGAGAGGCAGCACATCACCCAGGAGGACCAGCAGCTCAGAACATGGCAAGGAGAAAGCAGAGAGAGCTTGGCTCACCAGGGACAAAATAGAATGCCCAAAGCCACATACCCGAGTGACCTGATTCTTCCGACCATGTCCTACTTGCCCACAGTTGCCGCCCAGTAAATCCATATCACTGGATTAATGCGCTGATTGGATTAAGGCTCTCTTAATCCGATCAGCTCACCTCTGAACTTTGTTGCCTTGTCTCACCCATGACCTTTTGGGAGACCCCTCCTATCTAAACCATAACCCAGGTTTTGACTCCTACCAGTTCCTGGAGCCTTCCCTATCTCATCAAAAGTTGCTGGGACTCCCTGGGGCCAGCATCAGTATTTCCTAATTTTAGGGGGGTACCCCTAAATTCAGTCTGATTCACTGGGATTTTGGACTTTGCTGCTTCCAGAATTGTAAGAAAATAAATTGTTGTTCTTTATAAATTACCCAGTTTTTAGTGTTCTGCTATAGTCACACAAAAGAACTAAGACAAAGGTAAAGTAAAATGTTTTCCAATTCTTAGTGGATCCCATAGATTTCTGTTTATTAAAAGCAATAATGGCAACAATGCTTTAGCTGATTATAGCATATGAATAAGAGAAATGAATGATAGCAATGTTACAAAGAATGAGAAAAAGAAATTGAGAATACTCTGTTGTAAGGTACTTGTCCTACGAGCAAAGTGGCAGAGTGATGTTTAAAAGTGGTCTTAGATTAGTTTTGTTAATATATATTGCAGAGGCTTAAAAATATTAAATGCTATTGGTAAACTGAAAAGGAGATAAAATGAAATAATATAAAATACTCTATTACAATCATACAATGCAAACAAAATGGGAAGAAAAGGAATAGAAGAAAGTTATGAGCATAGTAGATACTAATTTAAGCATACCAATCACTGAAAATATAAATGTCATGAAAGAGACTATTAGATAAACAAACGAGACCCAAATACATGTGTTAAAAAAAGATTAACTTTACACATAAATACACAGAAAGGAAAGATAGAGGAAGATACACTATGTCAACACTAATCAAATGAAAACTAGAATTATTAACTAAATTATTAGTTTCAGACAAAGAAGATTTCAAAACAACAACAACAAAACAGAGAATCAAAAACAAAACAAAGAAACTAGAACATCATCAGGAATAAAGAGAGGCATTACATAATGATGAATGGGGTCAAATCTCTAGAAAGATATCACAGTCCTTAATGTATATGCACATAACAGCAGACTTTAAAAATATATGAAGCAAATATGATAAATTTACAAGGAGAAATAGAGAAGCCGCTATTGTACTTGGAAACATCAACACACCTTTCTCAGCAACTGCAAGATCCTGCAGGCAGAAAAATTGTTAAGACAATAGTTGAACTGAACAGCATCATCAATCACCTGGATCAAATTGACATTCATGGAAGCCTTCATACAAGAATAGCACATGACACATTCTTCTCAAGCAGGCACAGAACATTCATCAAGATACACCACAAAATGAGCCATAAAATCTATCTAAACAAATTTAAAAGAATAAAAATCATGCAAAGTATGTCCTTAGATCACAATTATACTAGAAGTCAATAACAGAAAGACTGTTTGAGAAATCCAAAATAATTGGAGATAAAACAGCAAATTTCTAAATAACAAGTGGATAAAAGAAATCTCAAAATCCAGGTTTGTGGTTCATACCTAAAATCCTAGCTACTTAGGAGGCTGAAGCTGGTAGATCACAAGTCCAGGGTAAGCCTAGGCAACTTATTGACACCCTATTTCTAAACAAAAAATTTAAAAAGGGCTGGGATTATTGCTCAGTGGTAGAATGCTTACCTAGCATGTGTGAATCCCTGAGTTCAAGCTCCAGTATCTGAAAAAAAAAAATCTCAGAGAGATATTTTAAAAATATTTCAAATTGGAATGCAGGAAAAGTAATTCCTAAAGGGAAATCTATGGCTATGAATGTATATATTATAAAAGACTAAAGATCTAAAAATGAAAAATTTAAATTGAAGGGCAGTTAAACCAGAAAGGAAATAATGAAAATAAAAACAAAAAATAAAAAATTGAAAACTAAAAATCATTAGAGTAAATCAAAGATGCCAAAACAGCTTCTTCAAAATTGATAAATCTAGCCAATCTAATCAAGGGGTCGGGGGAGCGGGAGAGAAGGTACAAACAATCATTTGAAGAGAGAGGGAATTACAAATTAAAACAGCAATCACTATTAGAATGGCTGATTTCTAAGGCAGTGACTATACCAAATGCTGGTGAAGGTGGATTGGCATGAACTTTCACCCATGGCTATTGGGAATACATAATGGTACAGCCACTTGGGAAGAAAGTTTTGGCAGTTTCTTACAAATATAAACATAAACTCAGTATCTATGATTTAAGCTTTGAACTTTTAAGTATTTACCCAAATGAGTTGAAAATTTATGTCTGGGCAAAAATATTCAAATCAATGTTCCTAGTAACTTGATTCATAATTGCCCTTAACTAGAAACTTTCAAGATGTCTTTCAATAGATGAGTGTACAAACATACTATGGTACATTCATATAATGGAATATTATTTAGTAATAAAAAGAACTAAACTCTCAAGCTACAAAAGTCAGCAGAGCTTTAAATGCATATTGCTAAGTGAAAGAAGCTTACTGAACAAGGCTACCATGTCATGTGATTTTTTCCATGGCTCCACTGAAGAGATTTGGAGGGTATTTGTCAGATCATGAGGTTTGATGAGTCATCCAGACAAATCATGGAGTTTGAGAAATTAAAAGAGTGAAGTGTTGGATGCATGTCACCGTAGATTCAACTTGGGGAGTGGCACTCAAAACAATGCTGTGGAGCATCTCCACAGGCCATGAGGAATCAAAGGAGAAGTAAAAATTGGAGATAGGAGCAAGCAGGCTTATAGGGAACTAGATTGCTTCTAACAGATGTGGAAATGGAGCAGGAGCTCTAGTAATTTAAAAAAAAATATTCTCCAGAAATTCTTCAACTATCTTCCCTGAAAAGTAGAGCCTAATTGTGTTCCCTTTGAGTATGAGCTGGGCTTAGTGACTCACCTCTAACTTACTGGATAAATTGTATATGCCATTGTGTAATATCTGAGACAGGTCACAAATATTGTGGTAGCCTCCTCCTTGTTCATTCATTCTCTCTTGAATCTAAACACAAGAAGCCAACTACCGTGTCATAAGGATATTCAAGCAGCACTAGAGAGATGAACCTTAAGGAGGAATCAAATTCTCTTGTTCACAGCAATGTGAGAGTGCTACCCCGAAGAAGCTCTGAGCAATGTCTAGACTTCAACATCATAAGAGGCTTTGAGCTACACCACCCAGAAAATCTATTCTTGAATTTCTGGTAGTCTAAAACTGTTGTTTGGGAGTTATTTGTTACACAGAGATAGATAAACTAATACATAGCCTCAGGACTAGAGGTTCAAAATCCGAGATAGGTTTGGTGACTGAGAAGGAAATAAATTTCTAGAAAACTTATTGAAAAATGTGGATCTGGGATATAGGTCCAGTCATCAGAATAGGGACTTAAGGTCAGGTTCAGTTTATTAGTAAGGAGACTTTATAGTGAACCATTGTATCTTGGTTTGGCAGAGTCTGGGTTAGTCCTGAGATTCAGAAGTGAGGATGAGCCACTAAGAGGGTATCAAATGGTAACCTGTAGGAAGGAATGGAGGTAAGGAGGCTGAAAACTAGGTTGGACTTGACATTATCCAAAATAAGTTCTGATGCATGGTGAATGGAAGGGAAAATGACTGGGCTAAAAATGAGATGATTTGGGTAGGAGGCTTATCCTCCCACTAACCAGTGGAGTGATTTTGAAGCCTATTTATCTCCTATAGTCTTTGGCTTATTAATCTAAAAAAATAATGTGTTTAGACTACATTATTCTACAAATGATTTTTAAATTGATACAAAATTTCTACTTCTGTCTTTGACATTTCTGATGGGGCTATGACTTTGTGGAGCTATAAGATTTTCTTTTGAATTTATAGTTTACCCTTCCTCTTCCTCTTCTTTTTCTTCTTCATTGTGGTCATCATAATCATTTGGTATTCCTTGAGGGAAGTTTAATTGAATAGGAAGAGGCGGTTTCCTGCCTTTGCATTTGTTTCTAGTCTGTCATTATTACGTGATGTCATGACAGTTACATGTTTGACCTTCAGAATGGGGTTGGTCTGATCAGCCTCTCCTGCCCAGCAATGATCAGTAACTATCACTGTTGCCATCTCAGTGATTTTGGTATGGGATTGAATTAAGTGACTCAAATATCTCTTTTGAAATTTTTAGGTATCATGTATGTTATTAAGACTTTATGTGATAACATGGTGATTAGTTTATTTAAAGTCCTCCATTGTGCTTAACTTAAATGCTTATGAAAAAAATGTTACATTTATGTTGGTGAAGAATGTAATGTGTTAAAATACAGATACAGATATAGATATTTTTAACCAAATTCTTGTACCTAGCCCACTTTCTATCAGGAATATTTGGACAAGTAACTCTCCAAAAGCTTTCAAGAGTTCTGTACCTTTTTAGGAACAGCCATATTGAAATTTAAATCACATGCTATACAAACCCCCTTTTAAAGTATTCTCTTTGAGTCTTGGTGTGTAGCTCAGGGTAGAGCACCCAGCAATAAAATAAAATTAAATTAAAGTGTTCACTTCAATGTTTTTTGTCATATTTCATTTTTAATTTTTAAAAAATTAAACATAAGTTTCATAAAATCTGTCATTTTAGCAATTTTTACCATAAAATTAAATGCTGTTAGTTACATTCACAATTGTTATAGTTTGGATCTTAAGTTCTTGACTCCCAAATGTATGTATTTAAAGCTTGAACACCAGCCTATGTCACTATGGGGAAGTACAGGAAACTTGAGGTTTAGTGGAAGGAAGTTCGGTCATTGCAGGTATGCACTTGAAGCAGATTGGGACTCTGATCCCTTCCTCTTTCTTTGCTTCCTATCCACCATGTAAAATGCTATTTTTCTTCCATGCTCACCTAACATGATGTTCTGCCTCACAAAAGCCCAAAGACCACAGGGCCAACTGACTATGAGCTGAAACAATGATCCAGAGTAAATCTTTCCTGATTTTAACCTGATTTTCTCAGGTATTTTGACAGAATGATGGAAAGAATGAAGTTCTGTTACATGCTGAAACACGAATCTTGATAATTCAGTATCCTACCTTATCCAACAAATATGCTTCTTTCAGCTGTATTGATATGCTTTAATATGGGTCTTCCTCAACTGTTTCTTGGATCATTATGATCTTCTCCAAACTTCCTTTATTTCCAACTCTACTACTCATGCAAATTCTGATGCCAGAATTGTTTTTGTAAAAAAAAAAAAAATCTACTTTCATCATACCACTCCCTAGTTCCCTTGTTAGATATCTTTAAGTTCTTACCAATTACCAAGATAAAAACTCCCAGAACTGAATCTTCATCAAAATTATCTGGCAAGTTTAAAACATACACATGTACATACGTGTGTGTGTATACACACATACATACACACAAACATATATGTATATATATATATTTTATATTTATTTATTTATTTTAAAGATATTTTTATTAGTTATTGATGGACCTTATTTATTTATTTAATTGCTTATATGTGGTGCTGAGAATCGAACCCAGTGCCTCACACATGCTAGGCAAGCGCTCTACCAGTAAGCCATACCCCCAGCCCCTTGTTTATTTATTTTGTTTCAATTTTAGTCTTATTAACTCAAAACTTTTCCAGAGTAGTTCCATGGAATATATATTTTTCAAAAAGATATAAAAGCAATGGGACACACTTGCTTAGAAGATCAAGACCAGATTTCCAGAAAGGACCAGCTACTAGCTTTCTTCCTCTGCAGCTTCTTCCTGGTTAAATTGACCTGTCTGTGCTCTCATAATGCCATTTGCTCTCATGCATGGCGCATGCTCCTTCCTAACTGTAGGCCTCTATTCATCTTGCTGAAATGCTATCCATCTGGTAAACTCTTGCTTATTGATACTCAGCTCAAGTGGGGTCCAGTCTGACACTTTTTCTGATTTCTTCAGAAAGATTAATGAGATCCTTTCTCATGCTTTCAATAATCCTTGTTCATGCTTCTGTTTTATACAGAACATGATATAAATGCCCTTGCATTTCTGCATATTGGTACAGAGACTGATGTGTCTGGTCTTTCCATTTTTCCACTTCCCTTCACCTCCCTTCCCTTCCTTCTCTTGCCTTCTCTTCCTTTCTTTCCCTCCCTCCCTCCCTCTCTTCCTTCTTTCCTTCCTTCCCTCCTCCTCAACCCAAGCATTTATTATGATATCAAGTATAAGGAAGCACTCCATTGTTGAATTTTGTGATGGAATTAAGACAAACACTGTTAATGAACTCTTGCTCTCCAAACAGTGACTACTGAAAAGGTGGAAGATCTAACTGAACTGCTGTAGCATTTACTCAGACACAACTAAGATGTGTGAGCACTTTCAGCGTGTTATGCATAATGCTTGGTGTTTCCTGTACTCTGTCTTACTAAATCGTCATAATAAGCCATAGGGAGTCAGTTTTTATTAGCTCCACTTATGCTTATTGTTTAAGTAGAACCAGAATCTAAACCCATCTTGACTCTGAGATTCCTCATCCATACTCTGAAGCCTTACCAAAATAAGAACAACAACCAGATCAGAGAAAATTTCTGGGGACCTAGAAGCATAAATTGGAACCATGTTTCATTGAATTCAGATTTTCCTTTACACACATTTTGATAAACACTTAGGGTGAAGCGGTTCTTAATAAACATTCATGTCCTTACCAAACAGTTTCTTCCTTCTGTCATGGGAACTTGAGTTATAAAGGCAAGAGTCAGGAAGGAAAATCAGCAAAGCACTTTATGACAACCATACTGGTGAGACCGTAACTCAAAGAAAGGTAATTATTAGAATCATCAGAAAGTGCTCTCAGCCCTAATGAAAGCTTTTCCTTGGGGAAGCTGTTGGTGGGAGTTATTCACACAAATTATTTCTCAGGAGCCCACAGTAGATTGACTAGACCAATTTTCAATTAAACTGCAGTGCTTTCCGAGTGGCAGAAGAGTGAAAGACATTTTTTAAAGGGAGCAGTTTCCTATCTAATAAATAACTACCTGCCATCCTGCGAAATTTAATAGTAGTTGTGGCATTGTACATCAAAAAGTAAATTGCAGTGTATGAAGTTAACAAATTCTCACTGTAGATGCTGCCAGCTTACTCTTTCCTAAAAGCATCAAGCAGTGACAGATGATAAAAAAAAAAATCACTACCTCAGCTGTTGATTCCATTTCAGATTGTAGAGGCATCTAAAGTAAGGTTAGTCACCTTAGCAAGAATTATGAGCAAGATCTCTGTTTGATGTTTTCCCCTACATTTATGTGTGCTAGCACATTACTAGTGGACTTTCATGTGAAACTTGCAACAAAGTCAAAAGCAAGGTCTCTGTAAACATAATTGATATTCATAATCTATATTTCCATGGCTATATATTTTTTGTGTGTACCTCTAATGGAACCTACAATATTACAAAAAAAATGTCACTATCTCAAAAGGCTATGATTTTCATGAGGGTAAGGATTGTGCGTTAACATTTCATTTTCTTAATGCTTGAATAAATAAGTGAAATAGTATATCATGTTTTAAAAGTATCATGTATATAAAAATGTGCATTTTTTATCATGTAGAGTAAAATTTGCTTTTACTAGCCTGGCATTTCTTAGACCTTCTTCTGGAAATGCTACTTCTGTTGTCCCATTGGAAACCATGCTTTTTCTACTCTCACTTCATGTAGTTTGGAGGACAGAGTGGGGTGGAAAGAAGATTTCATCCTCAAGACCTGGCAAAACTGTATATTTTCTTGCTTCATGGCCCTGTGATTCATGAGTAGGCATATAAACAAAATTGGTTCAATTAGAGTAAATATTGAGAGTTTTGCTGGACTTACTGGAAAAGGAATCACTGTGTTTATATTAAGATTGGTAAGATAATAAAACTGACCCTGGAATTCATGGCAGTAATAATAAAGTACCACAGAAGAAGGATGGCTGAGAATGAAGCCAAATGCAAAAGTATGTCTTAGTCAGTTTGAGTTGCTATAATAAGACACCATAGATTGGGTAGCTTAAATGACAGAAATTTATTTTTGATGGTTCTGGAGTCTGATAAATCTAAGATCAGGGTACCAGTATGGTTGTGTTCTGGTGAAAAACCTCTTCCTGGTCTATGTTGCTGTATTCTTACATGGCATAGAGTCAAGCAGGAAGCAAGCCTCTCTTGATTTTTCCAAGAGAGGTATTAAATCCCATCTCGAGAGCTCCACCTTTATGAACTAATTAAATAGCAAAGATTCCACATGTCCAAATAGTATCATATCGGGGATTAAATTTCAACATATAAATGTCTAGAGGACACAAATATGCACACACACATACATACACACACACACACACACACACACACAAATAAAGGAGAAGCAAAATTGGAAAAGAGAGATTTACTTGGGTACCTATTCCAGCTCTTTCTTGAACTTCTTATTTACATAAACTGATACATTCCTAATTTCTTGACCAATTTGAATTGAGTCAATATCTTTGACTCAGGTACTATTTCCATCAAGTTTTTTTTTAATTTAAAAAATGTTTTCATTGGAGCATTGTGGTTATACATAGTAATGGGGTTCATCTCTACAAATTTTTACATTTATGAAATTCAATTTCAGTTTATGTTCTCTCTCTTTCCCTCCCCTCTTTCCTTCTCTGTTCTCCTTTCTCTGATCTACTGATCACCAAGTTTTTTTTTTCAATAATTTTTAAAAATCAGATTTTGGTAGAATCCTCTTATGCTGAAATAATCAGTGGGTACTGATTGGCCTTAGCCACCCTGACCCATAAGTTTGTTTATTGAATTGATGGATAAACAAATGAATGAGTAGGTAAGTTAGATAGATACATATATAGGACATAGATTCACAAGAAGACTTGAAGCACAGATTCTAAAAAAGTTGATCATTTAGGCATTTAGTCCTGTACCCATCATTCCACATGAAGGTCTTAGAGGCCAGGTATGCAACATGGCACTAATTCAGAGGGTTATATGACAGATGCCAGGTATATCTAGGTCAAAGTCAACAAGGCATATATTCTACTGCCTGGGGAATGAAAGACTGGCATTTCCCAGGGCTTATCTCAACTATACCATGGACTATAACTTTGAGAAATCAGTCATTTTTGATTCTGATTTCCCTCCTCTATAGACCTAGCAAGGAATAGAGGCTGAATTAGATAGTCCTTTTGATGTTAAAGCTCCAGTGGTGAATTCATTTTTATTATTTTTGCAAGGCATGTGAACAAAGGACAAAATGTCATAGACCTTGGTGAAAAGCCTCCGGGCTTTGTCTCAAAGTTAACTTTATATTCTAGAATATAATTACAACTGGTGGCATTTGTTCCACTCTTTGAAGGTACTGACTCAGGAGATACAATAAAGTACTGAGGAAAGGGGATTCAATTCAGTTTCAAATGTGACAAAAGATTTCGGGTCTCTGAAGACCATCAATCTTGCCAGGAGAAGTAATAATGCATAGAAGAAGCACCTGAAAAAAGACAGGAAGATCTCTTCACTGCTTAGTCTTAAGTTCAGAAAACATTCTATGACTTTAGGATTCTTAGCTACAAGTATGGTTGGCTTCATTGGAATGTGCTCAGAGAGGTGGGACCATACCTTTCTTTTTGTAACTTCCTAGCTATGGAAACTGGGAAACACAGAACACCCTGGTTTCTCTAAAGTGAACGTTAAAATGATTTTTGTGTCATATTGATATGCTGTGTCAGCTACTAAGTGATACAACTGTCATTAGATCAACAATAACTTTTCTTAGTGGGCCAAGCACAGTTCCGAGTGTCCAGTGTGTGATCTCATTCAGTCCACAGAGCAGTCTGATGAAGTAGGCCTACTATTATTTACATTTCCATAGGGGAAAATTGGGTGGTGGTTGGAGGGGCGTGGTTTAGGAGAAAGATGTCACACACAGAGTTTATACACCTTACCTAAATTGTACATCTAGGAAGTGACAAAATGGACTTTTCCCTGAGATAATCAAATCTACGAATTGATCTCTAGTATCTATTGTTAAGTGAAAAAAGCAATGTGCAAAACAGGACATATGGCTATGCTATGCTATCATTCATAAAATGTGTTTGCATAGACCCACAAAAGATGGATCTGTAGACAGGAATAGATGGGGCACAGGATGGGAAAAAGACTTTTCACTATGGACCTTTTTTACCCATATGTAAGTATGACCTTATCAGTAAATGGATGAAATTTAGATAACAAGTATTAAATACTCCACATATATGGCAGCATTTAAAAATACCTTACATAGGTTTATAGCTAAGCATGTTAAAAGGAAGTGTTGAAATAATAATTATAGAACAAGTATATTTTCAACAAAACTGATTTTAGGATTGTAGGCCTCATCTTCTCTAATTTCTATTTTAAAAGCTAATGATTATTATACTATATTTGTGCATATATTGAATGATCACACTAGAGCCCCTGAAATATCTACACTTATTATGTATCAGTTAAATAAGAATAAAAAAAAAACTAAAATAAAATTAAAAGCTACAAATGAAAAAAAAAACTTTTTTACTGGCTTTGGTAACTAAAGCTGAGTACTATTTAATTTCTAGGCATTTGGAAAATATCTACCAGGCAAATGTTGATTAGATTGAGGAGAAAGATGGAGAGCAAGGACAATCTGAGGGACTTTTATGTTGAGGGCCACAGCTGAGTCGGGATGACGCATGGTATTTTTTCCAGAAGTAGTGGTTGAGAGGTGACGCCAGTGAGCCATTAAGATGATGACTTTTGAGTTCTTGCGGAGTTCCCATTGAGTTCCTGTTGAGCTCTCGCGGGGATTCCTGTTCGCATTGGTTGAATTACGCCCTCTGGTGATAGAACGGAGTTAGTAGCAGCCTCCTGTTGTAGCTTCCCCCGCCCTGATAGCTGTTTCTCCTCTAAGTTTTCTTCCTTTAAATTTTCTTCCTCTGTCTGACTAATTCGAGAGACTTTCTCTTTTGCTTGATCTAACATGTTTTCTACCATAGTCTGGACCTCTAACAATTTACTTAACACTCTTTCCGTTTGTTTTTTGCTAATTTCTGATCAACTATAACACAAAACAAAACCGAAACAGAATGAAACAAAAACGGAACAAAAAATCGTTGTATCAATTTTCCTATTTTCTTGACATGTGCATTTGTGGTCTATTTCTATCTCTTTCTCAGGGGCGAACAACTTCAAACCTTGAGCCAACCATTTTTCCCAGTTTGCCTGAGAAAGTTCTAGGGATAGGCAGCTTGAAACAAAAACAAAACATATCAAAACAAGAACACATTGTTTTTTGAAATGGTCACCCATTCTCTTGCCTTTCCTCAGGGGCAAACGATTTCACTTACCTCCGAGCTTCAGGCATTCCCCATACAGGCCACCAAATGCCGCAATCTGGCTGGGCATAAATTACGAGCCACTCGAGCAGGAACAAACTTTATTTCTGAACTCTACCAGCACACTCCACACACGCACCCTGGGAACTCTCCCGAATGCCACACATGCGGCTCCTCCAGGAACACACAGCAACCTGAAATCCCTCTTCAGGCACTTCCCCAACCAATACGAACTCTTCAAGAATCCCCAGGAGAGCTCAATCGGAACTCCACGAAAACTCAAAAATCATCATCTTAATGGCTCACTGGGTGTCACCTCTCAACCACTACTTCTGGCAAAAATGCCATGCGTTATCCCCACTCGGCTGTGGCCCTCAACACTTTTTGGAGGTGTTCTTGGGCTCCCTCTGTGTTTACAGATGTTATAAGAGTACATTGTGATGTAATAAGGATACATTGAAAGGCTCCACTCAGATCCAGACAAAAATTGTCAACAGAGATCCTGTATTGTCGGGGGGCTTTCCTTAGAGCTGCTACCCATGTTATTTTATAGATATGAAGCTCCAAGTAGAGACCATAGCTTTAGTTCTTTCTGTTTCTCAGATAGTTTGATGTCCAAACTAGTGTGATGGCAATATTATGTGTTTTTAATTTCCATAGTCTGGAATTACTGAATTAATTTTAACCCCTGTTTGTTAAAACCACAAAGAATAAGCACAAAACTTCCTATTTATGGATTAGTAAACAAGGAAACCATAGTACTTACAAAAATTCTACAGATCAAGATACCATGTATTATTGAAGACTTGGAGTTGGCTCCTTTTGTAATAATGGAATTACCAAAAGAAGGATATCGGGTCCTTCGTCAGTCTGCTGTCAGCTTCATCTTGCCCTTTTCTGCTTTGCAGATATTGCAGAGGGATAGAAGCTGAAAACTATATTCCATGGACTCCTTTGCCAGCATGGTTTTTCTGGTTAGGGTCTGTCAGTGGAAGGCACTGTAGGAGATTAGATAGAGAGGCAGGGGGAGAAGTCATTTTTCTTCCTATTTTAGGTTTTTGGTAGCTCTTGTAGCAGTGACAGCTGCCCAGGAAACAAGCAGGTCTGGGGTTCCTCTGACATTGTGTTTCCAGCTGTGGAGGCAGAAGTGAAGGCTCTTTTTTCATCTCCTTTGATGCAGTGCTCAGGTGCTCTGCAGCAACAGTGACAGAAGACTTCTCAGTTACTGCAGCATCCATGAACATGGGAGCACAAGATGGCAGCAGCCTTGGTTTCCATGGTGGTATCAGATGCTCAAGTAGGCTTAGTGAAATGTTGCTGGAAGCACTGCATACCCTCCTCCCTCTTTATCCTTCAGCATACGTGGGTAGTCACTTCCTAGAGTTACTGTCTTCCCCTTGTTACTTCTTTAGTCCTCCTTATTACTTTGGCAGCCAATGTCCTGTATTAAATTTCTATTGACTGAAAAACCTAACATGACTTTTTCTCCTTACCAATTTAACACAAAGCAGAAGAATGTAGGAGTTCTGATTTATGGATTTAAGAGGATTTGGGATTTAAGAGAATGTTCCTTTTGAGATCAAATCAGGATACCATTGAATACAAACAATGTAAGATAAAGGAGTGCTACATGAAAATGGAAAACAATAGTACTATATTTTAAACCCCCATGGAAATCTGGCATAAAAGCTAGAGAGAGCACCAACTCATTGTTTTGGAAATTGATAAGTGAAGGTAAGGAATCAAACAGTCTTCTTTTCCTGTGTGAATTGTTTCAAGGAAGTCAAATTGCCATTGAAGACAATTATTCTTGAATAAAAGAACCACAGTAAAGCCATGAAGGACAAATGATGGAATTAGAAAGTTGCAGTTTTGTAATACATAATGAAATAATGGATCTAGGCAACCATCAAGAGTGGCTGCTAAAATCATTAGGTGAGTGGTTAGTGGAGAATTGTAATGGATGGTTCTGAGTTGATACCACCTGAGCCCTCTGTAATTAATTTTAATGTTACCAAAAGCAGTCCAAACAAATATTATCTGCTACATGATGCGAAGTTATAGAAATTATACAGCTAATATGCCTGAAAAAAGGACTTGGTCTAATTAAGCCTGCAGATATAACTACCAGTTTAAAGAAGAGATAAAAATACACTAATTTGCATAAAAAGAATAAGCCAAATCCAGAAAGTAGAAAATTCTGTTTTCCCACCAAAAATAAATGACAGCAGAGAAAATGGGGGGAACACAATGAAAATCAGTAAATTAAACTAAAAAAAACCCCCAGCCTTTGCAATATGCAGTCTTTACCAATGTGGAAAAGATAAATTTAAGAGAATTAGGAAAAATTAAATATAGACAAGGTATTGGATGATGTTAGGGAATTGTTATTAATGGTTAATTGTTTGGAGTGTGAAATAAGGTTAATGTATATGTGTGTTTTAAGAAGAATCTCTTTCTGTTAAAGGTCCAAAGTTTTGTGGTAGACACCATATGATATGCTTGGTATTTACTTTAAAGTGCTCCAGCATCCACTTTCCATTTAGAGAGAGAGAGAGAGAGAGAGAGAGAGAGAGAGAGAATATATTGGGATGGGTATAACTGAAACAAGAGTAGCAGACTGGTTATAATTGTTGGAGCTATGTGAACTGTACCTGAGCTCATTTACTATTTTGTTTGAGATTTTTCTAATAAATAATTTAAAATAAAAATGTATAGCAATGTTTTTTAAAATGAAAAGTTTTGTTTTGTTTTAAATTTTACATTAATAGTTAATTCCTATACTTTATAAACTATTTAAAATCATAGCAAATACTGAAATATTTTATCCTGATTAGTTTGAGCTTTCATTAAAGTTGAGAAGTTCTGCATTGCTCCAAACTCATGTCATAACAGATAATTCATAGAAAACATTTAAAAGATG
Organism: Ictidomys tridecemlineatus; assembly: GCF_052094955.1. NCBI lineage: Eukaryota > Metazoa > Chordata > Mammalia > Rodentia > Sciuridae > Ictidomys > Ictidomys tridecemlineatus. The sequence continues at coordinate 124,035,698 of NC_135479.1, forward strand.
TCAGTGCTTTGAAAGAAGATAAATACCTCAATGGCCCATAAGTGGAACAAAACAGAGGAATGTGAGAGGGACTGAGGCTGTCTGACTTTCAGAGTTGAGGGTTCACAATAATCATTTATCAGCTTGTCACCATTATAAGGCAATGATCTGCTTGAAGAGAAAGTCTATATATGTCTTCATCTTAATATGCCCAGAAAAGTGTCTGACCATATTAGGCAATAATTGAATAAATGAAGTGCAAGCAAAATGCTTGAGGAAAAGGATGGTAAGTAAGATAAAAAAATGCTTATAAAAATGAAAATGCAAGCTTGACTTTGCACATGCACTAGATGGACCCATATTATTATTCCACTAATAGAAACCCAGTGGGAAAAAAAATCCTCTTGGTGGGACTCAAGAGCACTTATGTCATTATTTTTCTTTTTCCTCATAGGAAGGAGATGGATAGATAGCTCTCTGAGGTTTGTCTCCCTCCTCTGTAAGTTGAAGATCACATGGTTGGCTCTGCCTACCTTAGAGGGTTCTGAGGGCCTCCAATAAGGCATTAGAGATGAATGTAGTTTTGTCTGTGGTGAAACATTTAACTAATATAAATGATTCTTCATCATTATTTCCAAGAAAAATATATTATTGCTAGTGCCCTTTACTTTCTAAATCTACGGAAAGTGTTTAGAAAAGCTAATTCCCCTTGTCTGGTATCTCTTTATGGAACTGTGGTGTCCTCTAACGTTCTCATCAATAATAATTCCTCTGAATTCCCTACACAATTCCTCCATGTTTTTCAAATACTCCCGAGAGAATGGCATAAATATGTAGTTCTTCTCCTGATTCAAAAATATTTGGCTGAATTTAAAGATCTGCTTTAGATGTAACACCCATAGATCTCTGCATAAAATGTACTTTGATCAGAATCCTCCTTGCCCACTATATAGACACACAATACAGTGTTTCTTCTAGAGGTTTGTCTGGACCTTGCTTGGCAAACTCCTATGTTTGCCTACTATTATATAGCAGCTGTACCCTTTCCAGACCCAGGACTGTTATCAGAGAGGAATTTGGGGAAAAGGGCTTCAATCATTGTCAAAAATATCTGGATACTACTTCCATGATATGTGATACACAATAAAGACAGTAAATTTCTTTCTCTTTCATTTTAACCATAGGATCTAATTATGGTTTAGCCAAAAAGAAAAAGAATCCTCAAAATGATAAGCCTTAGCAAGTCACTCCAAAATTAAAGGCTGAATGGTTTTTGTATTGTAAATCTAGCTGAGATTCAGGTGCACATACCACATTAGTGGTCAGTTGCTGGTTAATAGGGAAAGTCATTATTTGCTAAAAGGAACCCTTCTATTGTTTACTAGGAGAAGAATTAAGGCTTTTGCATTTGTTGCTAATTTGAATCAATGAAAAAAATACTAACAATCATAATTTGATATTTTATATAAGTAAAATGGGAAAATCTTTGGATTGAAAGCTAAGGTTTAGTGCTAATTCTGTCTGCCCAGTTATGTAATCTTTGGAAATTTACCTGACATCTTAAGCTTGTGTTTTGACACCTAACATGATGAGTCTTGGATCATGAATCAATCAGATGACCTTTAAGTTCCATTCAGCCCTGTCATGTTAATTTAGGGTCTATAGTATCTATGTGCAAATTATATGGACATTTAAAATGGCACATAGGTTTGTAGAGAAGACAATTGGTTATAAGTTTGAGAAGTTTGAGTACTTACTATTGTGAGACATGATATTGCAAGAGAAAGAGAAAAAAGAAATAATGTTCTTTGCTTTTTGTTTTCACTAAAGTTCATAAAGTGTTCTAATTTAAGAGCTAAAAATAGAAAATTGATTAAAAATTAATTGGTTTTAATATACATGAAACACTTAAGGACTTTTAAAAATTCAATACAGAGTAGCCCAAGTTTTCATTTTAATAGTCATTTTACCAGCATGAACTTCTCTGAATAACAATGACCACATTACCAACCATTTCTATGTAATCAGCTGCTACTCTAATTCTTTAGAGAGTTGGTGGCCACTTTGTTGATCAGCCAACCAAAATAACTGTAGACACATATGATTTCATGTGTGTGTGTGTGTGTGTGTGTGTGTGTGTGTGTGTGTGTATTCTTAATCTCCCTGTTTCATTTCAATAGTCAGGAACACAAACCCCACAAGTCTGTTTACTGTTATTAATATATGGTCTTAACAAATTGCAATCAGAATTCCTGGAATCTGCAGATATTGTCCTGGGATGTGAAAAATGACACCCATTTACAACCTGCCGCCTCTTTTTTGGCACTTCATAATTTTACCTTCAAAGTCTAGTGACATGGCTTACTCAATTTTCAGTCCCTGCAAAGTTGGACAGTTAAAGTAGAAGTGGTATTGGCAAAAAAAGGGAACGGGAGTATTGACATGGCATGTAATTACTTTAGATATCAAGACTTTGGCATGTTGTTCATGGGATATTTTATCTTGTCAGAAAGGCATTAAGGGATGTGTTGGTGGGGTGGCATGAAAGCAATTGATATCCCCATGGCAATTTTTGGTATAAATGGGAAATTTTAAAGAATTGCTATTTAAAAGTTTGTTTTCCTATGGATAGAGCGTTACAAAAAATAACATTTGTACTGTAACTTAAAATTTTAGGAATAATTAGAGACAGTGCAATTTAGTGTTGAGAATTCTGGGCTGGGATTCAGAAGAAACTCCTCTAATTTGAGCTGAGTGAGCTTGGGCAAACCACTTCACCTCTCTGGGCTTTGTCTTCCTCATCTGAAGGTTGAGGATTGCATGGATAGCTCTGCCTACCTTACAGGGCTCTGAGGGGATCCAATAAGACATTGAAGATGAATGTGTTTTTATGTGTGGTAAAACATTTAACTAATATAAATTATTCTTCCTCATTATTTTCAAGGAAAATATATTATTGCCAGTACCTATCACTTTCTAAACATTCAGAAAGTGTTTAGAAAAGCCAAATTCCCTTGACTAGGAATCTCCTCCTGTCACCAATAATAATTCCCCTGAATTCCTCACACAATTCCTCTGTCTTTCAAATACTTCTAGGAGAAGGGCATACATACATATTATAATTCATCTCCTGATTCAAAAGGTTTTGGCTGAATTTAAAGATCTGTTTTGCTTAACTCTTGATACTAACTTTCATCTGGTGGACCCAAGGAATTTATGATCCCATTCCTTGGTCCTACTATGCATGTGGGATTTTATGTGTATGAAACTGATGCCAAATCTTCACCTTATGGACATTCTCTGCTTGCACTACCAGAGTCCCATTTAACCTCCTTGAAACAACTTCTAGGTGCTGCTTCCCCGTGGCTTCTATACACTCTTCCAGCAACAAGAGCTTAACAGCCAAACCAGCACACAGGAGAGCTGCCATGTGCATTGACCTCTGAATTCTACATCATCTACATATTTGATTTTGTTTAATCCCCATGACCATCTGATGAGTCTGATGTTATTTTCTTATTTTATATATCAGAAAACTGGCCTCTAAAGGGTAACTAACTCAAGGACACCCAGTTAAAAGTGGAACTAATAACTGGACTCAGACCCATTCAAAAGCAAAGTCCATGTGGGCAACTCCAGGTTATCTTCAGCTTCCACATTTTCTTTCTTCCTTCAGTTACATATCTTTGTCTGCATTATTCACACTCAAAGCAGCCTACTATACCCTGAGTGCAGAAAGTTCTCTGGTTTTGCATGTGACATTTCAAAACAGCCCAGCTATATAGACATGATGAGTGTTTTAGGCTGCAAGGATTTCAGCTTTATTATTTTAATTCTGAAAGGATCCTATCAAATTTGATAAGCTTGATATGTTCTGTAAATTCCTGCTGCCTTCTTTAATGCAATCATAGCTTCCTGGGGGCTGGGTCCTAGGAACAAAGCTTCATCTTTCATAACTTTTCAGCGAGGGATTTACTATGTGGTAGAATTAATAAGTGCAGTGCATTTCACAGCTTTTCCACCTCAAATGGCATTTCTTAGTCAGCACAGTAGGTTTCCCATATGTATTTCCACAAATAGTAATTCTTCCTCGGAGTTCAGGAAGATTTGCGGAAACAAGTATTTCCAAATTAAATCTTATTCTCAGTTCCTGCTCAGCATACACTAGCCTAACTTGATGAGTGCCTTTGACATGTTAGGGAATAATTAAATTTAATTTCCATGTACAGAAGAGAAATGAAAAACATTTCTGCAGCCCTGCAGAGGCTGACACTATGCTATTTCCTTCATGCTCTCAATAGGGAAGGGAAGTGGAATCCCAAGAGAATAGAGCATTCCTCAAAGTTCTAGCAGAAAACATTCTAGAATAATACAGCCTCTGCTAATCTGGCAGTTTTTTTTTAGTCTTTAGGGATGAAAATTTGGATGCATTTGATGAAATATTTTTTTTGTTCTTTTGAGAAGGTAGAAAGATAATCTGACTTATTTATCTTCAACATGTTCTTCAACAAATCATTGGCTTTTAAAGAGCAGATCTGAGGGGAAAGCTATAATATCATATATTCCTATCAGCAAGCTACCAGGGGTGGGTTCTTTACTTTAAAATTACTAATAGTAACCAAAATAATCACCTCAATGTGTTGACAACTCTTTATGTATCAGAATCTATTTTCTAAGCTTCTCAATAATCCTAAGAGACAGTCTTATATATATTTAAGGTTAAGGAAACTGAGGCTCAGTTTTAAGCAGTTTTCTTGATCTTAATTACCAGCCTGTACTTTTGGATTTAGGGTCTGACTAGCTCTAAAGTCTACCCTTTCTAGTACAGTGTATCCTAGATAAGAGCACAATTTCAAGTAGCAGACATGAGTTTTAAACTCAGGAACTGCCACTTACTGGCTGCGTAAATTATATCTACTTAACATTCCAGAAGCTTGAATTTCTTAAAAAAATAATAATAATAAATGAAAATAGGGTTGTTGAGGGCATTAAAAGAGAGAGTCCATACACAGCACTCATGGGTCTTAGCTGTTTTTAATAATCTCCAGAAAGAGGATCTACATTGACTCTTCACTAAGTAGACCCTCTTTCTTGAGTTTAAAGTATGGAGAGTTGCAGAAACAATAAGGCAACTTCCTTAACACATGATTGAATGGAACAAAAAGATACACTGAAAACTTAAAAGAAAAGGGGGAGTAAAGGAGATACAGAAACTGGCCTCCAGCCTACAAGCCAAACCTGAGGTGCCAATTGTTACTTAATTTGAACACAAACAGTAATGATGGAAGGGTAGTTTTGACTCGTTCATTCAAAAAATCAATTTCTTTATTTGCTTCTTTTTTCTCAAGAGTGTGAAATCATGGTCCAGTTTACCCCCTGGGTAAGAGTCGGCCCTGTTTGAAAATTCTTATCTCTTGTCATGAGATTTGACTGGGAACAAAGGGTCAGGCTTTCATAAAGCTTGAGATAATGGCTTTCATTAAACTTATTACTGATACACCATCCACTTACTTGTAGTGAGGTAGATTCTAAAAAAGAACATGAGTGACAGTCCTTACTGTCTGGGTCGTTGGGTCCTTTTTATTCAGGCTTCTCCTTACTCTATTCAGTTTGTTCTTCTAGTGGTTTGAATGGAAACCAGAAGGTGGACTGAGGTAAAGTGATCTGAGAACAGCTCTGAGGGAAGAGGTGCCAAGACCCAGAAGTCCCTGCCGGGGCTCAGATCTGTTTCCGTGAAACGGTTTCGCTCTTTTGCACAGCTGTATAAATTACACCGATTTCAAAGAAACAAAACACCTTTTGTGCTTGTCTTATTCTGAGTTCTTTTTCATCCATGCCAGAATTCTTTCTGTGTAAAAAATAATAGCAGAGATTTGTTTTGCAAAACTCTGTGCTCCAAGCTGGAAATGGAGGCTGGGGAGAAAGGAAGGATTTGATTCTGGATTTTTTTTTTTTTTTTTTTTTTATCATGTAGTAGGCTGACTTTCCCTCCGGTGTGATAAAAAATAAAATGAGGCCAGATGGCAGGAGTTGTTTATGGGTTCTGAAGTAAAAGTATTAAGTCGTTAAATTTTGGAAGCTCTCTCTCATTTATTCCAGCTTCTTCTCACTGAATCTGGGTGTTCCCTGGTTGGAGGTACAGGAAAGGAAGCTGAGTGGCAGATGTGAATGGTTCCATGCACTGGGCACTTGTAAAGCCTTCCTTTGCTTCCCGTTGATCTCCAGCCTGGAGCAATGAGAAGGAATGTGCTTTCCTGATAGGAGTGCGGAGGAGCATGGCAGACCTGTGCTGATGGCTTTCCTTAGGGGGAAGTAAGGGAAGGTTGGCCACCTCTAGTTGGAAGGCCTTTTAACATGTAAGGATACTTTGAGGTGTGTTTCTTGGCATTGGTTTTTCTGAGGACTCTTTCAAGTGAACTTACCGTCACTGAAGGATCCAAGAGGGACGTTTTCCAGGGTAATAAATCCTGGATGGATTCAAGCTGGTTTTAAAACTGCTGACTGGTGTCATCTGTGGAAGGGAGTGATGACACTGTCCTGCAGTCAGGTTTGTAGGGGAGGAAATCTGTCAAGTCCACGTGGGCAGTGGGGAGCAAGTTGCACCAGTTTGGAACTGGTCTTGCTATTTCCTGTAACTCTTGCTGTGCAAATAAATATCCCCAGAATTAAGCTACCAGCTTACATTAAAAAGTTCCACCACCTAAGAAGCATTTTGTCAGGTGGTGATCGTTTTTTCCTTGTGGAGCCCACATTTGTCCTGGTGTTCTAATTAAGTTACAGGAACGGATTGGGTTTGAATTTTGGGTTTAAAGTCCTAAATCTGCTGCTCACTATCCAAGTGAAGTGGACAATTAACACAACAGTTCTAAGCTACAGTTCTTCATCTGTAAAATGGGGACATGAATAACGTTTGTCTCATCAGTAATGAGGGAAGGTAAATTGGCAGTGGGTGTAAATGCCTTACCACAGTTCTGGCTGGTAGTTCTCAGCTTTTGATAAGAGCCATCCAGCTCACAGGAAAGCTTACCAAAATAGCTGGGCAGCTAAGGAGTCACACCGAGAATTTAGAATCTCCTTAGGGGCACTAATGCCCAGTTGCTTTTAATACATGTTGAGAAACAGGAGAGTCTCTGTCAATCTGTGGGGCTCTCCCCAGTGTGGTATGCTGCCCTGTGAAGATCAGGGTGTGCCAGTGTTAACTAGAGCTTGGTAGAGGGTGGGCAGGAGTTTAGATCAGGAGGAATTGTGGGGGATTGTCAGTGCTTTGGAGTAATCCACTGCTGGGCCTATCTCATTCTTGAACTGGTGCTCTGGAATAATCAGGGAGCAAGACAGAAACAACAACCACAACAGCCACAAGAACCAGGAGGAGGAAATCCAGCAAATCCCTGGGGAGCCTGCTGTATACTGAGAAGAAAGGCCATGGGCAAACTCCCCACTGCAGAGTTTTCCTGGGGCCTTCACTCAGAACTATGTTGTAAAGATGCATATTGTGAGCTGGGTGGGTTGCAGCACTTGCCTATAATTCCAGCGAATCTGGGGGCTGAAGCAGGAGGATGGCAAGTTCAAAGCCAGCCTCAGCAACTTAAAGAGACCCTAGATAACTTGTGAGACCCTGTTTCAAAATAAAAAATAAAAAGGGGTAGGCAATCCTGGTACAAAATAATAAGAATAAGAATATTGTGAATTTTCATTGCTTCTTAATGTTCCATTTTCTTATTTTAAAATACTCCAGGAACATGCACTCCAGGCCCATGCCTGTAATCCCAGAAGCTCAGGAGGCTGAGGCAGGAGGATCAAGAGTTCAAAGCCAGCCTCCGCAAAATTGAGGCACAAAGCAACTCAGTGAGACCCTGTCTCTAAATAAAATACAAAAAATAGGGCTGGGGATGTGGCTCAGTAGTTGAGTACCCCTAAATTCAATCCCCAGTAGCCCTCCATAAAAATTTACTTCTAAAAAATGCAAATACTTGCATTTTATGGAATCTAAAAATAAAACATAATTCTGTGTACAGTATATGTATACATTTTAGAAAAATGTATGTAGAAAAGGTCTCCCTTTCCCATTTTCCACCATCTGAAGCAAACTATATTATATATATGTATATAAACAGTTTATCAGTAATATAGGAATAGGATCATAGTGTAATATGTTCTGTGATTTTTCATTTACTAATATGTCTGTGAGATTTACATAATAGTAAATATAGATCTAATTAACTGTTAAATGACATTCAATTGTATGAACATTGATAATTCGAGAGTTTCTCTATTGGTGATTGTTTGGTTTTCATTAGTTTACTATTACAATAATATTGCAGTAAGCATCATTTACATATATCAAATCAATGCCTAGAAATAATCCCTAGGCTATGGGATATATAAATTTAAAATATTGTCTTTTTTAAAAATCTTGTTCAGTTTAAATTGAGGTTTAACAATTTTAGTGATCTCTCCAATGGATCAGTTTTTTATTTTATTAATTTTTTCCTACTTTTATTCTGTTTTCAATTTCATTTATTTTTTGCTCTGATTTTAATTTCAATCCTTTTTTGCAAGCTTTGGATTTGGCTTTTCTCATCTTTTTCTACTTGTGAAAACCTAAATTATTCATTTGAGACCTTTTTTCCTCCCCAATATAAGCATTTAAAAATAGAAATTTCCCTCTGAGCACTCTTTACTCATATCACAACTTTTGTTATATTGTTTTTTAAATTTACATTCTACTCAAGTATTTTTTCAACTTCAGAAAAGACTTCCATTGAGATATCCTGATTTCCCATGGATTATTTAGAAATATGTTTTTTTTAATACTTGTCCACTGGTGGCAAGTCATCTCTAGATACCTTTTGGTCATTGAATTCTAGTTTATTTTCTTTGTAGTCTTAGAACATACTTATTATGACTTATTTTTCTGGTATATCTTGTTGAATGGGCCATCTGAATTTTTAAATATTCTGCTATTTTTAGTATTATTTGTTCTACAGATGTCAGTTAAGTCCAATTGGTTGTGTTATTTAGATCTTCTGTATCCTTGCTGTGATATTACATTTAGTGAGAGAGGGGCTCATGTCTCCAACTGTCATTGTGGCTGTCTGTTTCTCTTCATTTGCATCAGTGTTTGCCTCATATATTTTGAAGTACCTTTTTTAGGTATGTCCACATTTAGAATAGTTTATATTTTTGGAAAATTGACTCTTTGATCTGTATATAATATTACTTTTAGTGATTAATATCTTTATTTTAGATTTTTCACATTTTTATGGGTTCTTTTCAGTTTTATGTGACACTTTGACATAGTTATACAAGCATGGAATATATCTTATTTGCACTAGGACCACATTCTTGTGGATGTATATGATGGTGGGATTCCCTTATTCTGAAGTATAATTTATTTGATTTTTATCTAGCCATTCAAGCTTTCATTTGATTAGTGTGATGTGATATCAAGGTAGAGTTGGCTTAAACTTGAGCTATTTTTGTTATTTATCCTCAGTGCAACATAGACTTCAAAGTCCTTATACAGATATTTCATGTTAGAGTGTGGATTAGATGGCCAGAGCAATATCCTTTCAATCCTGAGTCTTAAAATTTCCCTTTATGTTTCATTTCAGAGATGTTTACTTTGCATGCTCTCCTGTCCTTCTTGTAGTGTTTCTCTACTATTGCTTCTTTTTCTGAGCCTGGACTTTGACATTGAGCAATGGTAGTGGTGGGACAGTATCCTCTCTGTTTTTCTGAATAATTTTCAGTTTCAGTCATGCATGATGTCCCCAGGTCTTAGAGGTATGACTTCTCAATTCTCCCGTGTCTCTGTTATATGTTGGATCTGGAATGTCTCCCAAAGGCTCATGTATTGAAGGGTTGATCCCCAGCTGATGGCACTTTGGGGAGGTGGAGGAAACTTTAGGTAGTGGAGCTCAATTGGAAGGAAACTCAAAAGGAAGTAGATTAATGGGACATGCCTTTGAATTACGTTGGCCCCTTACTCTGTTTCTCTCTTTGCTTCCTGGTCATCTCGAGATGAATATCCTGCTCAGTCTTAGACTACAGCCACTGTGATGCTCTGCCTCGCTCCAGTTCCAAAGCAATGGGACCAGTCAGTCATGGACTGAAAGCTCTGCAAGTGTGAGCCAAAAAAAAAATCTTCTTTAAATAGTTTCTTCAGGTATTTTGTCACAGCAATGGAAATCTGATTAATACATTTTCCTCTGGCTGTATTTGTGAGTTTAGAATATTATCCTACCCATCCTCCAAAAGTAGACTCACCAACCCCCATTTATTTTCCTCAACTGAAATGAATTATTATTATTATTATTTTTTGGTACGAGGGATTGAACTCAGAAGCACTCAACCACTGAGCCACACCCCCAGCCCTATTTTGTGTTTTATTTAGAGATAGGGTCTCACTGAGTTGTTAAGTGCCTCACCATTGCTGAGGTTGGTTTTGAACTTGCAATCCTCTTGCCTCAGCCTCCTGAGCCATTGAGATTACAGGTGTGTGCCACCTTGCTGGCTGCAATGAATTTTTAACAGTGCCCCAAGAGAGGGTTTTTTTTCCCTTACCACATAGATTAAGGAAAAAAGAAGATCCAGTCAGAATTTGTCTTCCTTTCCAGCTTTGAACCACAATGGAAAATTTAAAATGTTTTTGGATAAGTTTTCTTAAATGTCATCATGCAATTAAGTAAATTGTTACTAAAATATTATCAAATGCTTTTAGATCTTTAATATATTGAAATAATGGGGAGGTGCCGCCATGGAGCCTCTTCCTTGCCACTTGGGGACCTGGACTGCAGCAGCTCTGGGTTGCCCTGATGATCCTGGGCTGACAGCGACAGAGGCTGGGAGTAGAGTGCTGTCTACACGGTCACCAAACCCCAGTGGCACCTAAAGGGCTACATGATAACCAGAAGATAATTGTATGGAAGAGATATAGTGATTTAAAGAAACTGCACAAAGAACTATAGCAAATTCACAATAACTTATGTGGACATTCAGAATTGTTCCCTCTATTTGCTAAAGGAAAAGTGGCAATTTGATGAAATGGTTATTGAAGAGAGAAAACAGTGGGCTGGAGACCCGCTGTAGTTCTCGGCCAGTACTCCAGCTCTGTACAACAGGAAATAGCTTGAAAAAAATTTTTTAAGTGTCTTTCAATGGCAGACTTCTCTCCAGGATAGAAAACCCTGCAAATCCATATTACATTTGTTGTAATTATGCTGATTTGTGTAAAGATAGAATAAAACAGGCATTGCATATTCAGAGAGGGTGAAATAATTAATGAAGGTTCTGACTTAATTGGTCTTGCTGAAGCTCACTCAGATTCCCTCATTGATAACTTTCCTGAGGGTAGTATAGAAGGCTTCTCCAGTGACAGTGATCTCATATCTCTTACTGTTTGTTTCAGTCAGCTTTTTCACTGCTAAAGGATCCAATCAGAACCACTGTAGAGGAGGAAAAGTTCATTTAGGGGTTCATAATTTCAGAGGTCTCAATCTATGGACTACAGACTTCATTTCTCCGAGCTCAAGATGAGGTTGAACATCATGGCAAAAGAATGTGGGATTGGGGAAGAGACTCACGTGATGATCAGAAAGTCAGATACAAAATATATACCCCAAAGTCATCCTATGTCCCTAGTGCCCACCTCCTCCAGCCACACTCCACCTGCCTTCAGTTTCTACTCAATTAATCCCATCAGATGATTAATTCACTGATTTGGTTATTGCATTATCTCACATGTGAGCTTTTGGGGGACACCTCACATCCAAACCATAATACTGTTAATGTGAATTCTCTTGCCGAGTTAGATGATGGAGGGGCTTCCAATCAAAATTATCCCTGTAGAACTTTTGGTCTCAATCTTTCTTTGGATTCTTCAGCATTAGGGGCTGTTACTTCGGACATGTGGACAGAACAAAACAGAAGAATAGGAAAGTTGTAGCCTCTTTCTTGGCCGTTGAAAAACTAAGCTTGGCAAAGAGATTATCTGGAAAAGCAGGAGAATTAATAAAACTGCCTTTTAAGAGCAAGAAAAAGATGACTATGAAACTGCTTCTGATTTTTATAGGAAGGGAGTCGATTTACTCCTTTTTTTTTTTTAAATTTATTTTTTAGTTCTCGGCGGACACAACATCTTTGTTGGTATGTGGTGCTGAGGATCGAACCCGGGCTGCACACATGCCAGGCGAGCACGCTACCGCTTGAGCCACATCCCCAGCCCAATCGATTTACTCCTAAAAGGTGTTCAAGACTTCTTTTCTCCATTAGGAGAGGCAAGCCCTACTTGCCAAGAAGCTGTGAAGAGAACAGCACAGTCTCTTGTGCAGGCAGAAAGTTTCTCCAGCCTTTATGAAAACCCATAGCTTGATGATCCATCTCAGCTTCCAGGATCACTCAGTTCCAGGCCCCCTTGGAACCTAAGGAGCCTGCCAAGAAGCTGAAGGCCTTCAGAGTGTTTGGAGTGACTGAGAAGATTTTACTTGGAATGGACACAAGGTCAAAACAGACATTGATTTTAAAAGTTCTAAGAAAAAAGCAGTGAATCTGGCAGGAACAGAAAAAGCATCATTTCCTGCTGTGTGCCCAACCTAGTGTGTCTGCACAAGTGCGTCATCTCTGAGGAGTTCGTATTTCTTGTGCTACACCATGCAGAAGTTGGCAAACTCTGGTGGTACATCAATAAATTTCTAACAGAAGTCCTGAGGAAAGCTTTGACATCAAGGAAGTGAAAAAGTCCACACTGCAAGCAGCCATCTTCAGGGAGGGCAGATTTAAATCCAGAGGAAGTGATGGGGGAAGCAGCGCTTAAAGTTCTGCCTCTGAACCTAGTCTTACTCCAGGTTCTCACGATGAAAGCAACCAGGAAGATGGTGGCCATAACAGTTCTCCAAACTGGTCAGATTTTGGTTGAAGCTCGGAAGAAGAATGCACTACTAGTTATTTAACATTACACAGTGAACATGGGCAGGAAAAGATTGAACCAGGGTCTTTGAATGAGGAGCCCCTCAGGAAGACTGAAGGGAATGACATTGATACTAAAGCCATTAGGAGCTTTGCAACACATCTTGCTGCTGACAGCGACAGCCTAGCACACAGAGCCCATGACCTGAAGTTCTTCCCTGGAGAGGAGGACCTACAAGAAGTTCTTTCTCCAAGAACCTCTGATTCCCTCAGCAGATCAAAAAACAGCCCCATGGAGTTCTTTAGGAAAGACAGTAAGAGGATAGCACAAGTGAACTCCTGGGACTTAGTTTTAGAGAAAAATTGTATAGTCTAAAATCAGAACCTTTGAAACCATTCTTTACTCTTCCAGATGGGGACAGCACTTCTAAGAGTTTTAATTCCATTGAGAACAAGGTAGAGCTCAAAGCTCAGGATACCATTAGCAGGGGTTCAGATGACTCAGTTCCAGTTATTTCCTTAAAGGATGCTGCTTTTGATGATGTCAATGGTACTGATGAAGGAAGACCTCATCTTGTAAATCTCCCTGGTGAACCAGAACCAACAACAGAAGCTGCTGCAATAGGACCTACTTGGTTTACACAGGCTACTGTGGCCATGATAGAAAGTAAACTGTTGGAAGCCCCGGATGTGCTGTGCCTCAGCGTTAGTATTGAACAACGTCAGGCCCCTGAAGAAAAAGGCACAGAGGAACTGAGTGATCACTCTAGGCCCAAGCCCTATAGTATAACCAAGACTCACTATGCACAAGAGGATCTTGGTATATTATTTGTAGCAGCTGATGATCATAGTAGTTTGGGGGACATGCCTCTGTTACCCAGCTCACATGCTATGTTGCAAGGACTTGGAGTGATGAAGTTGGCAGTAACTGCAAACACCACAGAAGAAAGATCATTTTGTATTTCTAATCCCCTCTTAGGTGCTAATGAATATGATGCAAACACAGACACTTTAAAAACAGAGGAAGTACTGCTGTTTACAGATAAAGCTGATGATTTGGCTAGAGAGGAACTGACTTGTTTATTCCAGAGATACTCTGAAAGGAAGGGAGAAAGTGTGTTAGCACTAGAAAGAGACAAGGGAATCCATCATATTTTTGAGGACAATGATAAAAACATTAGCACCAAACTCCAGGTTTTATATCCCAGAGGGCTGCATTCAAAGATGGGCAGCTGAAATGCTGGTAGCCCTTGATGTCTTACATAGAGAGGGAATTGTGTGCCGAGATTTGAACCTAAACAACATCTTATGAAATGATAAAGGACACATTCAGCTAACATACTCTAGCAGATGGAGTGAGGTCGAAGATTCCTGTGACAGTGAGTCAAAGAGAGAATGTACTGTGGCCCTAGAGGTTGGAGCAATCACAGAAGAAACGGAAGCCTGTGATGGGTGGAGTTTGGGTGTGGTCCTCTTTGAACTTCTCACTGGCAAGACTTTGGTTGAATGCCATCCAGCAGGAATAAATACCCACACTACTTTCAATATGCCAGAAGGTATCTCTAAAGAGGTTCACTCACTCATTCAATGGTTCTTGCAGTTCAGCCCTCTGGAACATCTGGGTGCTGGTGATGCTGATGTCGAAGACACCAAATCTCATCCAGTTTTTACCCCCGTGGATTGGGCAGAAGTAACGAGATGAACACATGCAGGATCTTTTTCATACATTCTAATTTTCTGTAACAGGCAACTCCAGCACAGAAGCAGTTTGGCCTCAGTCATTTATGAAACACCAAAGCATTAGATAAAGACCTTTATTAGGAAATGGGAGGAGGAATGGGGATAAAACTGATTCATTTGCAATTTTTGCCTGGACAAGATATTAGCTAATTTTGCCAGAGGGTGTTATATGCATACCTTTAACCAAGGTATGGTTAATTTAATTTAATTAACATTTAGGATTATAGTGCGTTGCAGACCCAACTGAAATAAGAATGTCCTTCAAGAAGTACCTCTGATACAGAGAGCTCTAGATGTAGAATTAAGTTTTACTTGAAAGAAGGTCCTTAACATGACAGCTAAAATTGCTTTCTGCTAACCAGGATTGGTTTATAAGACCCAATTATTGTTTACAGAATAATACACTAAGAATGCTTCCTGAACAGTGTCATCTATGGTGCTTAAACAGTGAGGAAAAAATATACATGGGATGTCTGAAAGAGAGCCTGAATCATAATGCTATATAGTTAATGCATTTTTGACTGAGTTCCCAGATTATTTCTGTAAGGAGAAAATACTTCATGTTTCGAGCTTTGAACTTTGTTGGTTGATACTGCTTATTAGAGAGGGTTCAGATAAACACTCAGTTTTCTCTCAACCTCATCTTTCCCTGTCTTTCCATTTCCTGCACACTTTGCTTATTCTCTTTGCTTATCCTTTGTCAATACACATGCAACATAAAATGGGAAGGGAGTATTTATTCCCCAAATTGTGTCAACGAAATAAGAACTAAGAAATCATGATATAAAATAAATGTGGTACAAATGTCAAAAAAAATTTGAAATAGTGAATTGTAAAAATAGATACCTTAATATTACACTCTTTCAATGTTGAATAATTCTTAGGCAGACTGTAAAATATTATTTTAATATAGTTTAGTTATTACAATAATTATTATAATAATTCTGCATGTAGGAAAAATGACCCATAGTTTCTCTTTTTATTCTATTCTTGATCTAATCCCAATTTTTCTTTTGCATTGTAGTCACAATGAGTTAGTAAATTACCTCATCATTTTCTGTGTGGTAGAAGAGTTTGTGTAAGATAAAAATAACCTCAGAACTACTACATCTACATTGCATCCTCTTTGTAGTTACCTAGGTGACAGGACACTTTTCTAGCCTGTGATTCCCTACTCAATATTCTTGAGCATATTTCCTTGTAGTTAGGGTGACTGTATAATTTTTCGTGAAAATGAGGGACTTTATGAATGTGAAAGTGCACTATTAATAATTTTAGAAGGACAACAGTTGAAAAGCAGGATGTTGATGGACAGCAAGTGACAGAGAGAATATCCTTTGAGATGGCGTTAATGTTTTAATAAATACTTAAAGGCAGTTAAGTATCAAATATAACTTTAAGGGAAAAAAATAAAAGGGAAGAAAGGGATAAAGGAAAGAGGAAAGATAATCTCAAAAATCAAATATGTGGATACCTATTTAGTGATAAATATTCTGATGAGATTTGGAGTGAAATGGGACAAGAAATAGAACATCAAAAATGTATGAAATATTACTTCTCCCTTAGAGGGATTACAGAATACAGAAAAAATTAATACATAGGAAATAGAGAAATATAAAACTATAGTCATGCTTTAACTTGTGATGAAAAGAACCTGGGAAAATCAGAGGAACAGGTGATAGTTGAGACAGATCACTGAATATTGTCTTTAAGGAGGATATTCATTAATTTATTTGTTGTTATTTAATTAGAGAAAGCCATAAGTACTTCAGAATCTGTCTCTTTCTAAAGTGATTAGCACAGTGCCTACTTCATGATGGATGCTTAATAAAGTTTGGTTATTATTATAATAGACCATATAAAGCACTTGAAAACTGAGTGAAGAGAGAAATGGCATAAATGGGATTTGAATATGTCTTGCTTAGAAGAGTTGTATTGCTGTCTTTGGTTTCAAGTTGTTCCAAAAGAATGTCATACAGTGGATAGGTAATTTATAAAAAAAAAAAAAAAAAGGAAGTTCATTTGGCTCAGGATTCTGGAGGATGGGGAGTCCACATCTGGGGAAGCCTCACTGCTACATCTTTACATGGGTGGAGGTGTCATGTGGTGAACGAGTACATGTGGAAGACAACCCCCTTTCCATGTAAGGAACCCACTTACTTGGTAACTATCCCACTCCCTCAATAATGACACTAATCACATCTTAAAGGCCCATCTTTCAACATTGTTATATTGGTAATTAAATTGCAACACATATAAACTTTGGAGGACACATTCTTGCTATTGAAATTGCTTATAATTTTTAGGGCCAAATTATTTATTCATTCATTGGTCATTGGTCTTTCACTTTTAAGTACCTTAAAATGCTTATTGACTGAATGAATGAGTTCTGTGATACTTGGTATTGGGGATAAGTAGAGAAGAAAATGGACATGCCCATCCCTGAGCAGCTCATAGTCTAGCAAGACCTAACTTGCTATGTGTAGTGAGGAGGAGACCCAGTATATTCCCAACAAACATAATGAAGAGATAACTTGTCTGGAAGAGAAACAGCCACCTGGTATTGTAGCAGTTCTGCCTAGGAAGTCAAGGAAGCCCTCCTAGAGAATAGCAGAGCTATGTTCTGAAGGGTTTATAAGATTCACCAGGCAGAGAAAGGGACAGAGGGAAGAGTGGGCTGGGTATTCCAGGGAATGACTTGAGAAGAGGCCTGCAGGTATGAAATGCTCCTGGGGAATGTCAAGTAGTTCAGGGTGTTAGAATAGAGTATTGAGGGAGTAATTGGAAAAGGTAAAAGCTGGAAGAGAATGCAATGCTAGAGAGGAAACCTGGGGTTTCTCCAGAAGTTACTAATGATGAAGTTTGAGTTTGTACTAAAGTTCTGAGGAACGACTTTGTGGTGATAGTGGAGGGAAGGAGGCTCTTCTCTGTGTTTTTAGACCCTAGATGAGCAATGACCTATTTGCTATCCCATAAAGATGTCCTTGATTCCATTAACTACACATTTATACTTAATTAGACTTTTGTGGTATTTTTAGATATGAAAGCTCCCATCGTTATTGAATCAGGAAATGTGTCCATATTTTATAATTCCACATTGAAGCTGTTCCACAATTACCCTTAATAGGAGTTAAATCCATTATCTCAATTTACAAAGATCATCAGGAGCTTAATTGCAAATCATATTAGTGTTGAAACCATGTGGCACTGCAAGGTTTCTAATCTACAGGAATGTGACTCTGAGCAAGGAGGGCAGAAGAAATAGGCCCAGGGTGAAGATCACAAACCAAAGAAACCACTACAGAGAGACAACCTCTGTGAATAAAGAGAAGCTGATCTTGTAGAACTCAGAGGGAAGCTGCTGTAATATAATCTAGATTTTAAGATGATAAAACGCTTGCAGGAAATATTACCTCCATGATCTGTAGAACAAATATTTATTACTTATTTTCCCACAGCCAGTTTTTTCAACCATCTTATATAATGTTTGCAATAATAGTACATCTGGAAGACAGCAAGTTACTGTGGAGTGAGATCCTCTAGAAAGATCAGAATTTCTTCTCCCCCAAACCCATGCCCAACCCCTTGAAGGCATTAAATCAAGGTTATGTTAAATTAGTATTAAATACTATGGGAAGAACATCATGGAGAATTGATCAACACATTTTGTGGGATTATAAGCCATAGGTCCATAGACATTTATCAAATAACCTATTATATTCTACAAACACTATTCCAGGTATGTGGGGAGCACCTGTGAGCAAAACAATTCTTATCAAGAAGTTTACATTCCAGAGAGATACTTATGCAATATGCATATCTAAACTGTGTTGCCACCTTAGCATCAGGATTATCCTGAAGTCCAAGTCTTCTCAAATTTGAATATGCCAAGAATGGCCTTGAGAATCTTGCAGGTGCTGATTCAGGAGGTGTGGGTGGGGCCTGAACTTCAGCCTTTCTAATAAGAGTAGGTGCTGCCCATGCTGAAGATGCACAAGCATATTTCATAACAAGGTAACCTGTGACTTTTCTATATTTGCTACCTGAAAACCAGTCAGGAAAGATGCCCTAAGGGAAAAAAAATAGTATTTTATCAGAAAAACTTGAGAAGGGCTGTCTACTATATCCTCTCAGAGATTCATTATGCACATGACCATGTGCAAAGCTCTGAGAATTTTTTCAGTAAAGAAAACTGTAACTTTATTTTGTTATCATGGATAGCAAAACACTCTCCCTTCTTCTTTGTAGCATAAAAACTGTCCAAAAAGACACTTGTATAGGAGATACTTCTAATTTTTCACCTGAGGAATTCTTTAGGTTCATCTTTAGCCACTGCAGGTACAGAAAGATATGACAAATTTCTCACCCATCATAAGCTCCATGGCCAATATTGCCTACAGCAAAACGTGAGGTTAATAAGAGAAAACTGTGGCAAATTTGCTTAATCAAAATTTTGCATAACATAGGAAATTTCAGAAATGAATACCCAAATGCCTAGGGAAAATTCTCTATTTTTATACTTAGGTTTGATGGCCATGGACAATTGTGGACCAATGTGATTGGACAAAAGGGTATGACATGATAAATTGAGAGGGGATCCAGCAAGAGCTCTCTGTTCAGAGTTTTCTTAGTTTCTCTATGTAGCATTCTTTTTCCCATGTGTGATTCCTCTGTAATGAGGGTCTTGAAGGAGAAGAGAAAAGGGAGAGAGTGACTCTTTTTATGTTTTCTGTCTTGCTTTAGAGGAGAGAAGTTCCAGTTTTTATGAGAGTCTCAGGAAAGAGTATTATGGTTTTTATTGTTCACTTCAGGAGAGAATGTAGGATGAGAGCCAGGAGGATGGGACAATATAAGAAAGACCTTGCTGCTGAGGCTTTTCAATCTTCTTCAGTTCAGAGTATTCATTCAGCACCCCAAGGTGCCTCTACTTTGGGGTATCATGTCCTGAGCCCCAACACCACTACTAGATTTTTCTTTTACAATTCAATAATTTTCTGTTTGGGGAATCAAAATTGCAAACTTCAAGACTGAAATCAACTTTGGTCAAAAGAAAAATAAGTTATAGATAATAATGATATTTGATGAGAAACCTTGGAGAAAATAATCTTGTTGACAAAAAAAAATACTCTTTGAAATTCCAGAGCTGTGGTGTTTACTTTCCTTTGTAGCAAGATAAAGAAGAGAAGGATAATGAATATTAATATTGCAGGGACAATAAACATACAATGAAGAAGAGATTGTTAGAGACTGGATAATTGTGACAAATATCTTATGTAATTTTAAAACTATTCATCTTGTTTCTTTCTATTATGATCACAGTTCTCTTTTTTTCATGTTCAAAGGAATAAGAATAAAAAGCTCTCTGGGACATTCAACTTTTTAACTACAGAGTTTTAAAAAAAATCTCTTAATTGTTAAGTTTTCGATAATCACCAGTCTTGCACAACGTTTGGCTATAAAGAATCTCATTTGTTCACATAAGCTGTAGGTGAACTCCACGGTCTTGTCTTAGTTTTAGCTTACCCCTATAAATGAAATCTTCAAAAAATCGTGTGCAAATAAGCTTGTTACACTATATGGTGTATGAGTTCTTTTGTTACTTGAGAAGCACTAGACTATAGCTCACTTGTCCATACAGGTCTGACAGAAAAAAAGTATACCTGTAACAGCTTCTGATCTGAATGCACAGGAAACTACATTTTTACCCTATGTAGACTATCATTCTATGGATATTTGAGGCTGACTTACTCCCTCGTTTGATAGAAAAGGTATAATCATAGTAATGTGACTTGTGTGGCAGCTCTTACCTAGCCTCTAACCTGAGAAATATAGAGAAGGAAAGAAGAAAAAAAGCTCCTTTTACTACTTAGGGAGATTGGAGGGGAGGATAGTACTTGCCCTAAAGAAAATGACTTCACTTTTTTTTCTTACATTTAAATATGTGTATATTTTTATAGGTGACAATACTGTTTTTTTTTAATAACTAACAAAGTACTACATTTCCCAGAGTTCTTTATTATAACACATTTTTCCCAAAAAGTATTTACTTTTAGAAAAAAAATTAATGTATTTATTAATTACTTTACTTTGGAAGCTTCCATTTGTGGGTAATACAAGGCACACAGAGGGAAGGGGAAATATTTTTCTTTTTATCCTTCATAGTTCTTAGTTGGGATGGATTCCTAAAACAAAAGGCAGATCAACAAGACAAAAGCAAATTTATTCATGTGTATCTCATATGTATGTGGGAGACACCCACAGAAATGGGTAAGTCTCAGGGACTTCACTTTGGGTTCAGGCCTTAATACCACCCTCTCTTGGAATGAAGCAAGAAGGATATGCAGAGGGTCAGGTTATAGGGAGGTGGCCAGGAAAAAATATTGTAAAAAGGGAGGTTTGTTTTTTATATTTATGTTAGTGCTTTGTCCACTTTGTCTCTAGTCATCTTTCTCTTCCTGGTACAGAGTGGGAGACAGACTTATGAATGAAGATGTCCTTAATAAGTGTGAATTTATCCTACAGAAGGGTAACTCCTACTCTTCAGAGCATCGCCTGTGTCCATAGTTTCTCAAAATAATCAGCCCAAAATAATCCTTATTTCAAGAGACATATTTTGGGGTAACATATTCTGGCATTCCACATTCATATTTGGTATGGAATGTTCTGGTATTCTAGGTAGATATCAGGATGTCCTTTGTGTCTTATTCTTTATTTTCTATTAGTTATCTGGGCAATCCTGACAATAATATACACTGATTTCTCCCTTTGGGACAGAATGATTTCTGTAGATTGAGTGGAACTTGGGAAAATTCTTTCCTTCATGGATATGAATTTAAGTTTTATTATAAAAAGTAATCTGAAAAGGATTGGGTCCTTGAGAATTGTGTGTGTATGTCTAAGGATTTTGGAATTCTTGTTCTTTGCAATAATTACACTCTGAAGGACAGACATTAGAGGTGGGATAAAGGGGCAGAGGAGATACATGGCACCTTACAATGGCAAATAGATTTTGAATTTTTCATAGTCCCAAGTGTATATTGGAAACATCCAAGCGGGTTTTAAAAATATCAATGAAGATAACTCTAGAGATCCTTAGTAGTCGGTATGGAGTGTAGCCCAAGCACAGTCCTATTTGAAGTACTTTTTTTTTTTTTTGAAAGACAATAACAGCCATTCTTCTCATGAGAATAGTCAAACATCCATGGCCTAAGAGTCTCTGAGACTGAGGTAGAGACTGCAGACAGGGGTCAGGGGAGGTTCAGAAGAGACAGGAGCCAAATCGTCTCTCTTTTTCTGGAGGGTGTAGGCTCCTGGAGATTTCTTGAAGATGGGAGAGTCTATCACCAAGTGCTATGGCTGGATCTAGAATGAGCCCTAAAGTCTTATGCTCCAGAGTGGCACTATTTGGAGAGTTGGGGATGGGTGAGGGGGTCTTCAGGTATTGGAGGCATGTCCTTGAAGGGGATAGTGGTTCCCCAGCCCCTTTCTCTTGCTTTCTTTTGTGTTCCACCTAAGGTGGGTGACTTTGAGATTAGAATAGAATAGATACTCAAATGACAAGGCTATCAGGACAGGGTGCCCCCTTCAAAGGCAGAGACCAGACCGGCAGGTGACCAATGAAAACATTAATGGGTACCATCAAGTCCTTCTTCACATGTAAAACACAGTGAGGCTCACCTGTGGGGACACTCCAGTCAACCCCTTTGTGCCAGAGGCCGGAAAATTGAAAGTGGCACTATTTGGAGATGGGGAACCTTTGGGAGGTGGGGATGGGTGGGTGGGGTCTTCAGGTATTGTAGGCATATCCTTGAAGGGAGTTAAAAGAAGGATTAAAAATCAAAGGTAATAGCCCTGATGCTTTTTCCAGACTTGTTATACATAGATTTTGACCGATGACTGGTATTTTTTCAATGCCTATTTTACATAACTTTGCTCAAAACTGTATGAGCCCCTAAATGAGTATACACCAAATTTGGTTTTCCTGTTATCAGGCCCCCTCCTGCAGGTCAGGAGTTCTCTGTCTTCCCACATGAATAAGTCCTACTCTGTTTACTCTTCCCTGCTGTTATTGTTTTTAGGTTTTATTCTTCAAATTTGTGAGACAAGAACCCACAAGAAAATTGGTGAAGCAGAGAATCTAGTTTCATCTCAAAATGTCAGTTTCAACTTTGCTCCATCTTGTGCTCTCCATCATGATGGGCTGCCTTACCCACAGCCCCAGAAGCAACAGGGCCGACCAGCCATGGACCAAGACCTCCAAAACTGTGGGCCAGAATGAACTTTTTCTTTCAATGAATTGATCTCAGGTATTTATTATAGAGACATGAAGCTGACTAACATACTAGATAATCGTTTGGAAATTTCCATTTCAGGAAGCATTTATTTTCTTTGTTCAAGATTTGCTAGATCACGAAGCTGTAAAACTATAAATAATGGTTTGCTGTTGTTGCTTTTACCCAGAGAAGGTAAGTGCAAACTCTAACTGCGATTGTCATTAAACTGGCAGCTCTGAAGAACAAAGATGATTTCTTATTTTTTTTCTGGCTCCAGCATCCATAGAAGACAATGCACAGAATGTGGCTTTCTGATTTCTTTCTTTTTAAGTTTCTTTTTTTTTAATTTTTAAGTAATGTTTGATAGTGAAAGACCTCTGTGGACCAAAAGCTAACTCTTCCTTGCTTTTCTATTATGGAAATGAATTTTTCAAAAGTATTAGTTTAATTTTGGTATTGGTTTTCCTTTTGGATTTCTATAGGATGTTTGTTACTTTTGGTTTCCTGCAATTATGTGCTATAATGATTTACAATGGGTTGGCACAAAGAGTTCTTCCCCCTTGAAAGGCTACTTTTGAAGTCTGTTTACTGAAATGGAAGCACCACTTGAAAAATCACTTACTCATTGAATAATTTGACTAAGTAAAGACTTTCAACTCTGTCAAATAAAGAGGAATCAATCAGTACACTCCTATATTTTAAGTAAATTTTAGCCTGACTTTTCATATGCAAAATCCTTTCTTCAAAAAGGAAGGATTTTGCACAGTGCCTGTCCATTAGGTGGAAATTATTGTGCCCCTTTCCAAGGGTTATTTCTAAAGATAATGTCTTAGAAAGCCACATTGAAGATTATTATCTTGAAAATGTCCTATTCTGTGCTCACTTTCAGGTCCCAGAAAATAGGAAGAAATGAAATCAATATCCTCAGCCCAAGACCCTTGTCTCTTTCCCAAAGTCAGAGACATCAGAACTTGCACTGTAAGAAACAAGTGTTCCAGTTGTGCTATCATGAGGAAGACTTGGGTTCTGAAGCACATAATAAGGTCTCCCAATATCACTTCACAGAAATGGGCTATCTTTGTAAAGAAAATTTCTGTGAACTCTGGAAAATCTTTATCACATGTGTGAACAGGTCCAAGTACATATTAAGTTGTAGAATAAAAATTTTTAAATTTTTATTTAAAAAAAATTTAGTCTATCATTAAATATAGAAACTACATTCTATTTTTTTCCATGTAAAACTATAGTTCAAGAGGATGTATTAATTACTCTTTAAAAGAACAAATGTTCAGAGACTGCTTACTGGAGAAATTGAGGAAGGCACTAGGCCACTCAGACACTTTAACTATCAGGATTTATTAGATAGTATCTATGGTTGGTTTGTTGATGTACCATCATTTTTGGTATTCTTCCTTATTTCACTTTACCACTAAGTTCTTTTATCTTAAACCCAATACTGGATAACTCTTAGTTTTTATCGGATACAGCATTTCCAAAGTAGTTTTTACTTCCTCTTCAATACTTCTGTTTAGAGGACTTGAAATCTAAATTACACCAAATAGTAATACCTGGGTGTTTTAGCACTCTTTTATTTTTATTTTCTTCCTTTTACAATACAAGGTATTGAAGCTTGTAGGGCTACTCTATCACTGAGCACATCCCCAATCCTTTTTATTTTTAATTTTGAGACAGGATCTCACTAAGTTCCTAATACTGGCCTTAAAAAAAAGTTTTAGGCAAGAGAAGCTAGAATACTCTTTTTTATTATTATGATAACACTGGCCATCAGGGACTTGAGTGGAGGAAAAGGAAAACTTTTTAGGAAGTCCATACTGAGATAGTCTTTAGTGTCATTGCCATCTCTGCCCCCCACCCCAATATTTGCCTCAGGGTCATCAGTATTTGAAACTTAGAAGAGATAATTACATATAGAATTTTTATTTTGTTCTTTTTGAGTTGTTGTCTATGCTTTACTAAGAGAAACCACATAGTCAGAAGAGCTCAAAATCCAAAGAGTAAAGGCACCAGGAATTCCTGACTGTGATGGGAAGTTCCCCTCATTCAGAACATTCTCATTCAAACTTACAACTGAGGCAAAAAGAGGAGGTATTTTAGTGTAAAAGGACCCTACATCTTAGAACCATAGACTTCAAATTGAAGTTCAAATGGTTGCCTAGTAAACAACATACTTTTCTATTAAAGACTAGAGAAAGAACCAGAGTTGGGTGAGTGGAGACTCATCATAGCTGAGCATCTCTGAGAAAAGTGCTAACCATGAAGGTGTGCTCTTTAAATAAAGTCCCTAAATCCCAGCAAAATCACATTGTTGAAGGTAAACTCTTTCACAAAAGATGAGACTAGAGAACAAAGGAATCAATGCAATTGAAGCAGTCAATAAACAAGTATTTATTGATAGTTGAATCAAAGCTCAGTGTATTTGGTGACAAGTGACAAAGCCAGAATACCATTAGCCTAAGCAGATAGGCTTTATCTCCAGATGAGCCAGTCTAGATCTGGCTGGTAAAATGTAACAAAGGTGTCAGGAAAGATCCAAGCTCTTTTAGCCTTTCCACTGTGACATCTTTACTCTATTAATCTACTTGTGTCTTTTGGCTTTTTGTCTTATGAGTGATCTTGAGTGTTCTCTTTTTAAAATTGTATTGAGTTTTAGTGCATTATAGTTATAATGGAGTTCATTTTTGAAATATTCACAAATGCTTATAACATAGCTTTCTCCATTTCAATCCCCAGCAATATCTACTTCTCTCCATCATCCCTCACCCTGATCCCCTTCTTCTACTCTGTCTTCCTACTATTGGTTTACTTTTGATTGATGTCATTAGAGTTAAAATTGGAAGGCCTTGTGATATATTCTTACTTTGACATAGAAAAATTAGGCCAACTTAATTCCCCATTTCTTCAGCTTTCCTTTCCCTGCTCCTTCTCCTTGGTCCCCCACTTCTATTCTACTGATCTCCCTTCAATTTTCACAAGATCTTCATTTTTAAAATTCCTATTCTTCCCTAGATTTGAAAACATTCAAATCTTGTCTTTCCAAACTGGCTTATTTCACTCAGTATGTTTTTCTCCAGCTTCAACCATTTACCAGCAAATGACATAATTTCACTCTTCTGAGTAGAACTCCATTGTGTACATATACCACATTTTCTTTATTCATTCATTTATTGATGGGCATCTAGACTGGTTTCCTAACTTGGCTATTGTGATTTGTGTTGTTATAAACATTGGTATGCATGTATCACGATGGCATCCTGATTTTAACTCTATCAGATATTTTCTAAGTAGAGCTTTCCTAAGTGGCTGTACTAATTTGTAGTCCCACCAACAATGTATAAATTTATTTTATTCCCCACAAATTACCAGCCATTATTGCTATTTGTATTCTTGATGATTGTCATTCTATCTGGGGTGAGATAAAATCTCAGTGTAGTTCTGATTTGCATGGCCCTGATTGCTAAAGATGTTGAACATTTTTTTTTCATAGATTTATTGACCATTTGTATTTCTTCTTTTGAGAAAGGACTCTTTAAAAATTTTGCCCTTTTATTGAGGGGGTTATTAGTTTTATTAGTGTTATTTTTAAATTTATTACTTC
The DNA here is from genome assembly GCF_052094955.1 of Ictidomys tridecemlineatus. Classification (NCBI taxonomy): domain Eukaryota; kingdom Metazoa; phylum Chordata; class Mammalia; order Rodentia; family Sciuridae; genus Ictidomys; species Ictidomys tridecemlineatus. The sequence continues at coordinate 124,062,212 of NC_135479.1, forward strand.
TAATCAGTTATACATGACAGTAGAAAGCTCTTTGATTTGCTGGACACAAATGGAGCAGAATTTCTCACTTCTCTTGTTGTGTATGAAATAGAGTCACACCATTCATGCAACCATACCTGTACCTAGTGTAATTATGTCCATCTCATTCCACCATCTTCCCTAACCCTTTTTCCCCTCACCCTTCCCCTTTGCCCCATCCAAATTTCCTCCATTTATCCCATGCACCCCCACCTGCCCCTTATGGATTAGCAATCACTTATCAGAGAAAACATTCAGCTCCTGGTTTTTTGAGATTGGCTTATTTCACTTCATGATATTCTCCAACTCCATCCATTTACCTGGAAATGTCATAATTTTATTCTCTTTTAATGCTGAATAATATTCTATTGTGTATACATACCATAGTTTCTTTATCCATTCATCTATTGAACGGCATCTAGGCTGCTTCCACAGTTTAGCAATTGTGAATTGTGCTGCTATAAACATTGAAATGGCTGCATTACTGTAATATGATGTTTTTAAGTATTTAGGGTATAGACCGAGAAGTGGGATAGCTGGGTCAATGATGGTTACATTCCAAGTTTTCCAGTCCACTGCTTTCCAGATTGGTTACACCAATTTGTAGTCCTACCGGCAATGTATGAGTGTGCCTTTCCCCCACATCCTCACCAATGCTTACTGTTGCTGGTATTCTTGATAACTGCCATTCTGACTGGAGTGAGATGAAATCTTAGGGTAGTTTTGATTTGCATTTCTCTAATTATTAGAAATGTTGAAAATTTTTTCATATATTTGTTGATCAATTGTATTTGTTGTGAGAAGTGTCTGTTCAGCTTCTTAGCCCATTTATTGATTGGGGTATTTGTGGGGTTTTTTTGGTGTTAAGTTTTTTGAGTTCTTTATATATCATGAAGATTATTGCTCTATCTGATGTGCATGTGGCAAAAATTTGCTCCCAAATGTAGGTTCTCTCTTCACCTCATTGATTGTTTCTTTTTCTGAGAAGAAGCTTTTTAGTTTGAATCCATCCCATTTATTGATTCTTGATTTTATTTCTTGTGCTTTAGGAGTCTTGTTAAGGAAGTCAGGGCCTAATCTGACATGATGAAGATTTGGGCCTACTTTTTCTTCTATTGGTCGGAGGGTCTCTGGTTTAATTCCTAGGTCCTTGATCCAATTTGAGTTTAGATAGACAAAAGAAATTAAAGGGACATGAATAGGAAAAGAAGAACTCAAACTATCACTATTTGCCAATGACATAATTCTATACCAGAAATTCCACCAGAAAACTTCTAGAATTAATAAATGAATTCAGCAAAGTAGTAGGATATAAAATCAATACCCATAAATGAAATGCATTCTATACATCAGTGATGAATCCTCTGAAAGGGAAATTAGGGAAACTACCCCATTCACAATAGTCTCAAAAAATAAAAATACATAAAATAAAATTAAATACCTAGGAATCAACTTAACAAGAGGTAAAAAGACCCCTACAATGAAAATGACAGAACACTAAAGAAAGAAATTGAAGAAGACCTTAGAAGATGGAAAGATCTCCCTTGTTCTTAAATAGGCAGAATCAATATTGTCAAAATGGCCATATTACCCAATGTAATCCCTGTTAAAATCCCATTTTCATTCCTTATAGAAATATAAAAAGCAATCATGAAATTCATTTGGAAAAATAAGAGACCCAGAATAGCCAAAGCAATCCTTAGCAAGAAGAGTGAAGCAGGAGGCATCACAATACCAGACCTTAAACTATACTACAAGGCTATAGTAACAAAAATGGCACCAAAATTGCCATGTAGACCAATGGTATAGAATAGAAGACACAGAGACAAACCCACATAAATACAGTTATTTCATACTAGATAAAGATGCCAAAAACCTACATTGGGGAAAAGATAGCCTCTTCAACAAATGGTGCTGGGAAAACTGGAATTCCATATGCAGCAAAATGAAACTAAACTCCTCTCTCTCACCAAGCACAAAACTCAACTCAAAGTAGTGTTAAGTTTTTTGAGTTCCTTATACATTCTGGTTACTAATCCTCTGTTGGAAGAGTAGCTGACAAAAGATTTTCTCCCGTTTTATAGGCTTTTGCTTCATGTTCTTGTTTTCTTTGCTGTGCAGAAGTTGTTTTTTTATTTCTTTTTAAAAATATTATGCTATCCCCCTTATTGATTCTTGGTTTATTTCATGAATTTTAGGAGTCTTATTAAGGAAGTTGTTGCCTATATAAATGCGTTGGAGTGTTTCTCCTATGTTTTCTTCTAGCAGGTTGACTGTTTCTGGTCAAATCTAGGTCTTTATTTATTTTGAGTTGACTTTTGTGTATGGTGAAAGATGGGGATCTATTTTTATTCTTCTACAAATGAATATTCAGTTTTCTGAGCACCCTTTGTTAAAAAGGCTATTTTCTTCAACATATGCTTTTGGCACCTTTCTCAAGGATCAGATAATCACATTTATGTAGATTTTTCTCTGTGTCTTCAAGTCTATTCCACTGATCTTCATATCGCTTTTTCAGCCAATACCATGTTGTTTTTGTTACTGTAGCTCTGTTGTATAATTTGAGGACTAGGGTTGTGATTCCTCCTTCAGCCTTGCTCTTGTGGCTCAGGATTGCTTTGGGTATTCTGGGTCTTTGGGTATTCTGGGTCTTTTAGTCTTCCCTATACATTTTAGAGCTATTTTTTTCTCATTCTGTTAGGAATGTCATTGGTATTTTGATGGGGATTGCATGGACTCTGTAGATTCCTTTTGTTTATGTCCATTGGTTTAGTCAGTTTGTTCACTGCTGTGACCGAAGATCTGAAAAGAACAATTTTAGAAAAGGAAAAGTTTATCTTAGGGCCTGTAGTTTCAGAGGTCTCAGTCCATGGACAGCCGGCTCTATTCCTTGGGACTCAAAGTGAGGCTGAATGTCATGATGGAAGAGTGTGGTGGAGGGAAACAGCTACAGGACACCACACCAGGAAGCAAAGAGAAGGAAAGCTCTCTCCACCAGGACAAAATGTAAACCTCAAAGGCATACCCTGAAGATCCACCTCCTTTAGCCACAACTTACCTGCCTTCAGTTACCACTCAGGGAATTAATTCACTGATTGGGTTAAGGCTTTCATACCTAATCATTTCACCTCTTGTTCATTGCGCACACATGAGCTTTTGGGGAACATCTTATATTTAAACCATAATAGCCATTTGATGCTATTAATTGTATCTATTCATGAACATGGCAGGTCTTTCCACATTATCATGTCTTTTTCATTTTTTTTTCCTTCAGTGTCTTAAAATTTTTGTTGTAGAGGTCTTTTATTTCCTTATTTAGATCTATTCTTAAGTATTTTTCTTGAAGTTTTTGTGATTGGAGTACTTTTCTTGATTTCTTTCTTGGCGGATTCATTATTGGGGTATAAGAAAGCTGTGATCTTGTTTTCTCCTGCTCTGTTGAACTTATCAGCTCTAGAAGTCTTCTGGTAGAGTTAGTTTTTTTGTTTTGTTTTGTTTTGTTTTTTGTTTTTGGTCATTGGCAAACAGAGATAATTTGACTTCTTTTTCTCTTTGTATCTCTTTAACTTCCTTCTCTGACCCAATTGCTCTGGCTAGAGTTTCAAGAATTTTATTGAATAAGGGGAGACATCTTGTCTTGCTCCTAATTTAAAGGAAATCTTTTCAGTTTTTCCTCTATTCAGTATGATGTTGTCTTTTGTTGGGGTAAGTTCTTTTGATCCTTAGTTTCTCTAGTGTTTTTAAACTGAATATATGCTAAATTTTGCCAAAGACGACTTATTGCATCTGTTGAGATGATCATGTGATTTTTGCCTTTGATTCTATTTATGTGATGAATTACATTTATTGATTTATATTTATTGAATCAAACTTCCATCTCATGGTTGAAGGAATTTATTATTGTATACAGTCTTCTTAATGTGTTTTTGAATGCGGTTTGCAAATATTTTATTAAGGATGTTTTTACATCTATGTTCATTGGGGATATTGATCTGGAGTTTTCTTTATTGATATGTCTTTGGTTGTGGTGTCAGGGTGATACTAATTTTATACAATGAATTTGGGCCTGTTTCCTCCCTTTCTATTTCATGGAATTGTTTGAGGAGTTATGGTTTAGCTATGTGGTGTCCCCCAAAAGCTCATGTGTGAGACAATGCCAAAATTTTCAGAGGTGAAATGATAAGATTATGAGCTATCTCCCCTCCACCCCCTGCCTCTCCTTCTTGGTTACAAGGTCCTAAATTACTTTCCTCCTCAAAACTCTTCTGCCATGATGTTCTGCCTCATCTTAGGTCCAGAACTATAGAATCAGCTGACTGTGTATTGAACCTCTGAAACTGTAACCCCAAATAAGTTTTCTTCCTTTATTTTGTTCTTGCCATGTCTTTTGGTCACAGTGATGAAAAGTTGACTAAAACAAGGAGGATTGCTGTTTGTTCTTCTTTAAGGGTCTCTGGTTGAACTCAGCTGAGAATCCATCTGGTTCTGGGCTTCTCTTTGTTAGAAGGCTTTTTAGTACTGCTTCAATATTATTGTTGATATCGGTTTGTTTATGTTTTCTTTATCCTCTTGGTTCAATTTGGATAAGTCGTATGTGCCTAGAATTTTGCCAATATTCTCTGGATTTTTCCAATTGATGGGAATATAAGTTTTCAAAATAGTCTTTAATGATCCACTGAATTTCAGAAATGTCTGTGGTGATATCTCCTTTTTCATCTCTAATTTTGTTGATTTGGTTCTTCTTTCTCATTTGGCTAGAGGTTTATCAATCTTGTTTATATTTCCAAGAAACTAACTCTTTGTTCTATTGGTACTTTGTATCATTTTTAAATTCTCCATTTCATTAATTTCAGCTCTGATCCTAATTATCTCCTGTCTTCTAATGGTTTTGGAATTAATTTATTCCTGCTTTTCTAGGGCCTTAAGATGTAGCATTGGATTGTTTATTTGGGCTATTTCTGGCTTTTTTCCCCCTTTAATATGGCTACTTAATGCTATAAACTTTCCTCTTAATACCACCTTCATAGAAATCCAGAGATTTGGTCATGTTATACTACTGTTCTCATTTGACTCTAGAATTTTTTAAATTTTTTCTTTTTAGATACATATGGCAGTAGAGTATATTTTGACATATTATACATACATGGGGTATAACTTTCCATTCTTGTGGTTGTACATGATGTGAAGTTACCTTGGTCATGTATTTATATATGAACATAGGAAAGTTATTTTTGAATCAAGGAATTTTAAAATTTCTGTTCTCATTTATTCTATGATTCACTCATCATTTAAAGGAGTATTGTTCAATCTTCATATGTTGTTGTAGCTTCTATAAGTTTTCTGGCCATTGGTTTTTAATTTCAGTCCATATTATCTGACAAAGTTCATGGAATATTACTGATATTTTTATATTTGCTAAGACTTCCTTTGAACCCTAAAATATGGCCAATTTTGGGTTAGGTTTTATGAACTGCTGAGAAGAAAGTATATTCAGCTGTTGTTGGGTGAAATGTTCTATAGATGTCTGTTAGATCCACTTGATTTATAGTATCATTTAGGTCAGAATTATCTTTATTTATTTTATGTTTGAATGACATATAACTTATTGAGTGAGGTAGGTTGAAATCCCCAAGTATAATTTATTGGGTTTATCTGGGACTTAACAAGTGTTTGGTTTATGTAGTTAGGTGTGCAAATATTTGGGACATAAATAGTATGTAATGGCCTTTAGCAGTATGTAGTGGTCTTTCTTTTTCCTTCGAATTAGTTTTTGCTTGAAATCTGCTTTCAGAAAAATAAATGGTTATTTTTTGGGGCTCTATTTGCACAAAGTATCTTTTTCCATCCTTTTACTTTCAGTGTGTATATATCTTTACCTAAAAGATTATAGTCTTTTGCAAAGAGTGTACATTGAGTCTTGTTTTTAAATCCATTCTTCCTGTCTGTACCTTTTAATTAGAATTAAAACCATTTATATTCAAAATTTATTATGGAGAGATGCTTATTATATTCAGTCAGTTGGGTTTGCATCATAGATTTAATTCATTCTTAATTTCCATTTGTTTAATTGCTCTTCTGGAGAGTTTCATCCATTTGTGAGCTATGGAATTTGTTTTTTAGATCTTTGTATATTATTTCTTTAAGCATTTCTTATAATGCAGTTTTAGTGGTCATGAATTCTTAGTTTGTCCTTATCACAGAAAGTTTTTATTTCAGTTTTGATTCTGAATGATAGCTTTGATGTATATAGAACAACCTTGCATTGTTTTCTTTCAGAGTTTGAATTATCTCTTTCCAAGTCCACCTCCCTTTAAAGTCTGAGTTGAGAAGTCTAAAGTGAACCTTATTGGCCTACCTCTAAACATAAACTGACATTTTTTTTTCTTGTTGCTTTCAATATTTTATCCTTAGTTTTTTATTTTTGGAATTTTGATAATAATGTGTCTTAGAGAGCTTCTTTTTTGATCTTGTCTGTTTGGGGTTCTATATGCATCTTGTATGTGGATGGATAAACATCTCATTCATAATGTTTGGAAAATTTTCTGCTAGAATTTCACTTAAAAGTTTCTTAAAGCCATTAGTTTGTATTTTTGTGCCCTCTTCTACCTCAGTGACTCTAAATTTGGTCTCTTATTGTTGTCTCAAGTTCTTGTATATTCTGCTCACAGTCTTCTTTTTCCCCCTTAATTGTTTTCTGAGTGTTCCAGCTCAAATACCTCATATTTAAGGCCTTAGGTTCTGTTCTCTATGCAATCTAGTTTGTTAGTGATATTTTCAAGGGAATTTTTTTAAACTTTGTTTTATTTACTTATTTTTCAAAGTGGTGCTGAGGATTGAACCCAGTGCCTACATGTGCTAGGCAAGCACTATATCACTGATCACAACCCCAGCCCTCAAGTGAATTTTTTATTTGATTTGTTGTTTCATGTCTGGGAATTCTGATTTTTTTTAAGACTATCTCTTTATTGAAATGGTCCTTCACTTTATGCAATTGCTTTATAAGTTCATTCCTTAGTTTATTTCTTAGATCTTCTTTTAGCTCTTTAATCATTAATCATTTTAATAATCAATTTTTAAATCTTTCTCTTCAGTTTCATCCCCTTGCATGTCCATGTGTTTCTTTGTTGGGGGATTGTAACTTTTGAAGGGACACTTGTTAGCCTGTTTCCTCAGGTCTTGAACTTGCACATCTCTTGATGTGGATTCTTCTTCTGATTTCAAGGGGATGCCCTTTGAAGTGTGGTTGCCTTTCTTGTTATAAGTCCCATGTTGTTGATATCTCTTAGCTTCAACATGTAGGCTCAGTGTAATACGTGTGGTTTCAATCATCAGGGCCTCTCAAATTTGCCACTGCAGAACTGCTGAATGTATTCATTCTTTTAAAGCTACTATAACTCTGTGGATTTTTTGAGCCTTATTTTTGGAATCTTTCTCTGTAGAGTAGATATTCAAGGGTGGGACATGATGTCCCCTTCTAATCATTCCTACTTGGGGCCTAGTCATTAGTTTGGGGTTTTTGTCTCCCCTACTGTTTTAGTGAGGTGTTTTGCTGCTGTGACTAAATGACCCCACCAACACAACTGTAGAGGAAGAAGACTTTATCTGAGGGCTCATGGGTTCAGAGGTCTCAATCCATATACAGCTGGCTCCATTCCTCAGGGCTCCAGGTGAGAGAGGAACAACATGGCGGGAGAGTGTCGAAGAGGGAAGCAGCTTCTGTTGTGATCAGGAAGCAGACAGAGAGAACCCCCACTTGTCAGATACAAATATGCATTCCAAAGTCAAGTCCCAATTCCCACCTCCTCCAGCCACACCCTACCACTTCAATTACCACTAAGTTAATCCCTATCAGGGGAATAATTCAGTGAATTATTTTAGTTTTGATTTCAATCATTATTATCTGTAAAGATGCATGGTGAATTATTCCCCTGATAGATAGGGGATTAGGTTAAGACTAAGTCTTAGGTTAAGACTATAACCATCATTTCCCCTCCAAAACTTCTTGCAATTGTATCACACATGAGCTTTTGGCAGACACCTTATATCTGAACCATAAAACCTACTCTACATGCTAAAGTATTGTTGAGGCTTGGACTGGTTTGTATGTGGTTTGGTTTGTGTGTGGAAGAAGGTACACTGCAACTTTGCGGAATTATGAGTGTGGTTCAACTGAGGAGTCTCTCACCTGTGAACTCATAGTGTACTAGAAACTTTGTAGCCCCTCTCACAAAAGGGGGAAAGAAGCAATGGCAACAATTGTTGTGATCTATATACAATATTAGAATAAAATTCAGTGTCTATTATGACATGTGCACCATTAATTACTGCAAAAAGAAAAACATGGTTTCAGTATTTTAAAATAGCAACAATAAACAGTGTGAACTCGATCTAGCATTAAAATATACAGTGGGTGTCAATCTTCCAAATATTAATAACCACAACAACACGAATGGAGGGGCCAGTAATTATATAAACTAAATTGTTCTTAAAGATAGTAAAATTAAAGTTTACTAAGAGGAAAGAAAAATGGGCTTGGAAATGAGGAAAGTTTAAAATATTTAAAAGGTAAACAGAAGTACAGCAGGTGAGAAGTAGCAGGTGCTGATTACAAAAAGAGAAATAAAATAAATAACAAAAGAGAAAAAGAGAATAAGTGAATTTGGCTATTGAAGAGGAAGAGAGGAGAGGAGGATTATAAGAGAAACAGGAGAAAAAAGCCAAAAACAAACCAAAGCACATAAACAAAAAGCCCTTACTCTCTAAAATCAAAACAAGGTGAAATAACAAAAGATTGAGGAAAGAAAAAAAAAGTGAAACATAAAATATCAAAAAGAAAACTGAGATAAAAATTAGTGATTAAAATGAAGAGAAAAAATTGTGTGTGCATGTATTCACAAGCCAGTCAACAGCTAGAATATATACATATACAGATTTATACTCACACTAAATAGCAAAGGAGAAAAGAAAAAAAATAATGAAAAATGAAGACTTTGTGCTGAGGCCAACAGTGGTCAAAACTGTTGGCAAGAATGACTGTCCACAGCCAATGCCTTACTGTCCCTGTGTACCCCTCAGAGAGAGAAAGAGAGGGGCGGGGGTGCTGGAGGCTGTTACATCTTCTGTGGCTTGCTCAATAAGCTGTCAGCTGGAGTGGCCTGGACCTGAAGCTGGCTGTAGGGGCTCTTAGCTCCCCTTCTCATCATCTTAAGTTAGGTCAGAACAGGACCTAGTGAAAGTTGGAGTTTTTTTTATGCAAACTCTACACAGGCACTCCGGGGAGGGGCTGATACAGAGTTTTAAACATACAATTCAGGCAGCTCTCTGTTAGATCTGACTGACATTCAAGCCTTGTCATGAGGTATCTTCTCTAGAGAGGAAACCTCCACTCACCCTATTTGCCAAGCTGATCTCTACTGCGTGTCTAGATCCAGGAGGAGAGCTCCCAAGAACTCCATTCTAGGGCACAGCAACAAACTTTTCACTCTTCTTGCACACTCCACTGCCACAAATGTTGTCTTTTCAGGACCAGACCCTAAGCATAAATGTGCCCATCTGTCCAGTTTCTGAGTTCTCTCTGGGTAATCTTTTTTGGGGGGTGGGGGGGTAGTTGTAGTTGTATATGGACACAATACCTTTATTTTTATTTATTTATTTGTATATGGTGCTGAGGATCTAAGCCAGTGTCTCACATGTGCCACACAAGTGCTCTACCACTGAGCCACAACCCCAGGCCCTTTCTGGCTAATCTTGCAAGCTGTCAAACCCAAAGGGAAAGAGAATCACTCTGCACTCTGTATTCTTGGCTTGAGTTCCCCAGGGTAAATCCCTCTGTGCACCTTAGTCACACCCTTCCAGGGGGATACTACATCTCATGGCAGGCATAGTTAGGAACAGTTGGTTAAAGATGTTTCATCTCTGGCTCCTGTAGCAGAAAACCACCGGGAGGTCACCCCAAGATGGTGTCCCATGTCAGCTCTCTACTCTGTAGCTGAGAAACACAGAGCACCCCTCACACAGTGACTGACCACACTGTTTCTTGGTCACTTATTTTCACACAGACCCTCTATTCCATGAGTTCCCCTATGCCATATATATGGCATATATATATATATATATTATTACTTTTGCAAATTTTGAGTTACTTGAGTTATCCCTCTACAGTGGGTTGGCACAAAGGAGTTACTGACTATATTCCTGGGGTCTTCTTTCCTATTCTAAGTCCAACACATCCAAATTTGTGTCCTTATGATTCTGATATTGAAATTTCTTCTGTCACCTGCCCCACTGGGAAACAGTATTCACACTGCTTGAGTTCCAAGCCACAGAACAACTGGAAATCACAACCTTCTTCTACTCCACCATCTCTGTCCCTCCCAAGAATCTCCAGTGTTCTCTTTGATTTGTGAATTTTGTGTTCACATCCAGGCAGGAGGGGAACAGACAAAGAGAAGAAAAAGTGATGTTTTACCTAGCATTCTGATGATCTATTTACTACAGATCAAGCAATAGGTTTAAAGAAAAATTAAAAATATTATATGTCATGATTCTGTGGGGAAGAGAGCTGAAATAGCTGAGAGTTGCACAGGCATCTCTGTTCCCCCTTTACACAACCTCTCCACATGGCTAGCTTGGGCTTCCTCACAGCATAGTCTCCTCGGAGTAATAAGATTTTTTGTATGGTAGCTCAGGACTCCAAAGGGAAAAGAAAAGTACCAGGTGTCATGAAGGTTACGCTTGCTAAGGTGGCATAATTATTGGTCAAAGCCAATATTCAAGAGAAGTAGACAGACATTTCCATTCTCCAGCTCTCAATAGTAATTGCAACGAATTTACCTTCATCTCTACTGAAGTCTATACTCTTATAATACAATAGTTATATTTCTTCCACATACAAAAATATATTTACCTTTTCCAAGACCCCAAAAGTCTCACTTCCATGATGGTGGCAGATTTAGGCTCAACATCTAAGATCTTACAATCTATATTATATCCAGGGAGATAGAAGTTTTCAGAGATATGGTTCTTGGATTCCATGAATACAAGCTGAAGATTTATGAGCTAAAGAGACAAATTCTGTGTGCCCCATATAAATAAAATATGTCATAGGATAACAATAGACTCACATTCAAGTAAGTGGGCTTCCCTCACTTCCATCATATTTATTAGGTCAAAACAGTCAGAAGCAAGCCTAGAATCAAGGGATGGGGTTCTAGAATCTCTTTTTGATGGGGAAGCAACAAAAGATGTGTAGCTATTTTTTAAGTTGCTCACATATATCAGTGCTATTAATCTGGGAAATGGAGCCATCCACAGAAACTTATACCTACATATAATTGACCAGAAATATGGATTATGGATCACCTGGAGCAGCAAAGGAGTTTGGGAAGTTGAATACAGTCAGGGAAGACAAGTATGAAGAAACTTTGAGGTAGCTAAATACCAGTGCCTATAAAAACTTGCCTACTATGTGCTAGGTATTGTATTTAGCATGAGAACAAACTAACTTTCAAAGAGATTATGAAGAAGGTAGAAAGACTTTAGTGAATTATGAGCTAGAATAGGGAGATGCTCAGGAAATGAGATGACAGGTTCCTATCCAAGAAGATCTAGGCAGGAAAAGGTAGTGCCTGTAAAATGAATAGGAATTGACAGGTTAAGGTGTGTCTAATGGGGATCAGGGAGTGGGAAGTGAGGAGGGGGTGTCATGGAAAAGCAGAATGAGCTTTTGCCCATTCAGTAAAAAGAGAGCGCAAGCGGTTGGTGATTACTGCATCAGAGCTTGAGAGCGTGGGGAATAGAGATGATATTGCCTTTATATTTTGGATCCAATAGAAACCACCTCACTATTCCTTGAGACAAAAACTGAGTCATCTCACAGATTAAATCACAAAAGACACAGTTAGCCAGCAATTAAAAGAAATGAAAATTTGCACATTATAAATTTCTTTGTAAATTGAAGTACTTGGGGACCAAAATTTTCATTACATGACAATCTCAAGTTATGATTCTCAGGTATATAATTCTCAGAATTCAACTCATACATTCAAATTCACTGTTGCCATTTAAACCATTTCAATTACTACATAAAAATCCAGATTTCTATGATATAATAGCTTTGTTTATAAAAACAATGACATTGAAAAAAATAACATCTTCCAGTTTCTTACTTTCAGAACAATCTCATTGTAATTGGAAAATTTATTTGTCAGACTCTATTTTTAATTTTAACTGACATAAAACATAAGTTGTACATTAATAGGGCAACATGTAATGTTTGATACATGAATGTACTGTGCAATTTTAAGTTAGGTTAAACATACATATGTCCTCAAACTTTTATAATTTCTTTGTGATGAAAACTTTCAAAATCCTTTTTTCTAGCTTTTTGAAATATACAGTACATATTTGTTCTCCATAGTTACTGTACTGTGCAAAAAAAAAAACCCTAGATCTTTTTGCTCCCATCTATCTGTAACTTAGTACCCATTTCTCATCCCTCCTTACCCCACTACTGTCCCCAAACTTTGTTAACAACAGAATTCTTTTCCATTTCTATGAGATCAACATTTTTAGATACCACATATGAATGAGATCATGTGATACTTGTCTTTCTGTGTCTGACTTATTTGGCTTAACACAATGATTCCCAGTTCCAAACATGTGGCTGCAAATGACAGGTTTCATTTTTTTAAATGGCTGAATAGTATCACATTAAGTATATGTACCATATTTTCTTTTTTCTCTCATCAGTCAAGGGACACTTAGTTGTTTCTATTTCTTGGCTACTGTGAATAATTGTGCAATGAGCACGGGGCTACAGAAGACTCTTAAACATACTGATTTGATTTATTGTAGCTATATAGCCAGTATTGGACTTGTTGGGTCATATATTATTTCTATTTTTAATTTTGTGTGAAATGTCCCTAATGCTTTTCACCAACAGAGTCCCCTTTTCTTCACTTCCTTGCCAGCACTTGTTATCTTTAGTCTTTTTGATCATAGGTATCTTTACTGGGATGAGGTTGATAATAGGCATTTTTACTGGTATTGATATGCATTTCTAAGATGATCAATGATGATTATTTTTTTCATGTACCTGTTGACACTTGGTTATCTTCTTTTGAGAAATATCTATTTGGACCTATTGACCATTTTCTAATTGGTCTATTTATTGTGTGTTTTCCTATTTATTTATTTTTTAGTTCTTAATATATTCTGGGATATCAACTCCTTGTAATATGTGTATATTTCAAATATTTTCTCACATTCTGTGTCTCTGCAGTCTATTGAGTGTTTTCTTCGCTGTGAAGAATGTTTTTAGTTTGACATAATCCCATTTGTTTATTCTGGTCTTATTTCCTTTGTTTTGAAGGCTTTATATAAAAATCCTTGATCAGTCTAAGGTCCTGAAGCATTTCCCCTGTATTTCCCCATGTTTTCTTCTAGCAGTTTCAGTTTTTTCATTTAATTCTTTAATCCATTTTGAGTTGATCTTTGTTTCTGGTGAGAGATGGGAGTCTACTGCTTCATTTTTTTTCTGCATGTGGATGTCCATTATCCCAACACCAATTTTTTTGGAAAGACTCTCCTCCAATATGTGTTCTTAGCACCTTTGTCAAAAATTAGTTAGCTATGGATATGTAGGTTAATTCTAGCCTCCTGTTCTGTTGCATCTGTTTTGGATGCTGATACCATGCAGTTTTGATCACTATATCTTTGTGGTATGTTCCTTATTTCATTATCCTTAGTCTTCCTATTCAGTCTCCTTTACCTCCATCTCTGTTTCCCTTCCTTCCTTCATTCTCTTCTTCCATTTCTCACTTTCTTCCTCTCACAATCTCTCTGCTTCCTACTTTCTTAATCAGTTTTCACTCTGCATTTTTCCTTCTAAGATGTTTATTTCATAGCAACAACATAAACTCTTCTATAGCTTTGAGAGCTCTGAGCATTAGCATGTCAAATGTCACATACAAATGTCTAAAAAACATTAGATCCCCACAGGTAATAGATCCATCTATCACTTTTCTCCTTTTGTTTCTTAATTTTAGTCAACCCACTTCAGCTATTCATCCTTTGCTTTGATGCACAAAGACAATAAACCAACCAATGACTTCCTTCTAGCAGCTTAAAGCCAAAATAACTTATCTATATTCATCAACTATTGGGTATTTTAGTTTTTGTGTCTACATTTAAAAAATACCTTCTTTCCAGTTGAAATTCAATATACTTTATGGCCACTGTTTGTTGAAAACTTTCACAATGTCCTGAAGTGATAGAATTTTATGAATAAAAGACCATCTGGCTCCCCAGAGTTGTGAAATTTTTTTTCAGCCTCTTTGAATGGGGCTTTATTTTCAGTAACAAGCTACACCTAAAAAATGAATGTGTGATGAATAAACCAGTGAGGCCTTGTAAAGTGCCAATTTTGTCTTTCAGGAGCGTCTTTTAAAATCTCTTATTTCCATCTCTTTATTTTTCCTATACCCATAGGAAATGGAAGTGCATCTAAGTCTCTTTTACCTGTCTTCTTTTTGTCTTAGATTTTTACCCGAGGGAAAAAGTCATCCTGAGTCAAGGTAACTGGTACTGTGGAATAGGAAGGCTTAGGTATAAGTTGAGGAGGACAGTAGATCTCTCACACCCAGCTAAGATTTCAATGGAAATAATCCAGTCAATAATAAAAATAATAACAGCAAAAGATGCTCCAAGATCCACCTGCATCAGTTCTGGAAATGAAGAATGGTATTATTCACCTGCTAGAAGAGTCAGCAGTTTTTTGTTGATAGATGATTGCAGATGGGACAGGACAGAGGACTGACATCACTTCTCTCTACAAACACAAATTGTGCTAGGGAGTTAAGTGGTGTGTATTAGCTGTGCTAGGCTGTTTTATATAAAAAAAAATCCCACATCTCAGTGGCTTATAAAACACATAATTATTTCAACATGTTCTCTCTCATGTAATATAACTCTAGAAAACATAATGAAGTAGTTAGATGTTCATAAGTTTATACAGAATAATTAGGTGCCAAAGTACAAATATAGATTGATAGATGTATGTTACAGAGTTCACGCTTCACAAGAAGCATTGCCATTGAAAAAGTTATTTTCAAAATGATAGACCAGCATTTGTTTAAATCCTGAACAAGGTAAATCCTTTGCATTCTATAAAATTCTGTATTTATTGAAATTCTTTTAAAATTTGTTTAAATAAATGAAATAAATGTATGAAATAATTACATTTATATGAATGTAAATAATGAAATAAATGTAAGTTCTAAAATAGCTATAGTTTCTTCATGCATAATTCTCCAGTGGGATGTTTGAAACTGTGTAGCCATGAGAAAAACCTCATTGTATGGAAGTTTCCTTCTCATTGCAAGAAGTCTAGTATCTAGCATATGTTTTCTGCACACTCATAAATGAAAATCCTAGCCATTATGGTGAATGATATGGCAGTTCCTCAAAAACTAAAAAATGGAATTACCATATTATTCAAAAATTCCACTTCTGGATATATACCCAGAAGTACTGAAAGCAAGATCTTTAAGAGATACATATTTGTATTCCTTTAGTCATAGCAGCATTATTCATAATAAGTTAGAATGTAAAAGCAACCCAAGTATCTATCAATGAGTAAGCTAATAAACAAGATGTTGCTCTACATACAATGGAATGTTATCCAATCTTTTAAAAAAGTATAATAGTTTGATAAATACTACAACATGGAAGAATGTTGAGGAAAATATGATAAGTGAAATATGCTAGACACAAATGGATAAATACTTTATGATTCATCTTACATGAGATTCTTAGTCAAAATTATAGAGGTAAAATATAGAATGATAATTTTGGACAGGGGAATTTAGAAATAAGTGCTATTGTTTGACAGGTAAAAGAGCTTCATTTTAACAAGATGAAAAGAGTTCTACAGTTCAGATGATGATCACACAATGCTGAATGCACTTAATGTGACTCAACTGTATATTTAAAAATGGTTGAGATGGTAAATTTGATATGATGTGAATTTACCACAATAGAAAATGAAATGGAAAACTCCACAATAATCCACCTGAGTCATTAAGATGACAAAATCACCCCAATAGATTTTTAAAGTGCCCTCCCTCATTTTTATTAAGAAGCACTGCACTGAAAGAAAATGGCACATGTTCATGAAAACATAAGACTAGAAAAGGAAAATAAATAATTCAAATGTCAAGAAAGATAAAAGAAACAATAAGAAACATTAAAACAGAAAGAAACACAAACAAAAAAAACTATAAAAAATAACTTTCTGCCTACTGTGTAGAAAACTGGGAAGAGTGTTGCTGCCACTCTCACAAGAAAAAGCCAAATGAACTATAAATCATTACTTTCCTAAAATACACCAGAAAACTGAGGTCCCTGATCAGTCCATCCCTCAGCCTTGGTGGAGCACAGAAGGAGAGATTCCAGGCACAATTCAAGATGGCAAGAAGATTCAACTAAGATTTTTAACAATTGCTAAGTGGAAAACGTCGGCTAGCAGGAGAATACAGAATCTCTGGGAGCCACAGAGACGAGAATTTTGCAAAAACTCACAAGGTCTTTTCACACACCTGTAGTGGTTACACAGGAAAAAAGATTGGGTGCGAGATCAGAGAAAACGTCTGTAGATAGTGCAGCTCTGGAAAAGGTGTTTTCTCCTCTACAGAAAAAGCAAGAACTCAGTGTCCTACAGACTTACAAAGCAGAAATTTTAAGCCTCTGAGGAAGGAAAGCAAACCATATTGCCTCTGGGACACAGTGAGGACTTGGAGCTAGGGAAAGACTAAAAGTGAAAAACACAAAACAAATGAAAACAAAAACCTTCTACCATGGGTGAGGATTGTAGAAATCTTCCTGGGCCCAACCCAGTAGAGTTATTCTACTATTGGGGAAGGAGAAAAACCTCTCATAAGACCTTCTGATGATACGAAAAACTTTGACTACCAAGGGGGACAAGATCATAGGAAAAGCTACACCTCAAAGACCCAAAGATCCAAGATTCCCTTAGACAAGCTGCACAAAGACAAAAGTAATACACTACCCTCAATTACCAGGTAGTGTATTAATAAGACAATCAATAGCTCTCTACCACTGGGAAAAGAGCAAGAGCATCCAGAGAGATTTCTAAGGCACAGGTGCACAGGAAAGGCCAAAATCTGAGGATGCAGCAGAATTATTCAGAAAAACATCATAGGCATACTAATCTCTAACCTAAGCAGTAGGTGATACTGGACTGAGGGCAACCATAGCAGCAAAAAACAAACTCAGCCCAATTCTTGATTTGCTCAACCACTCATGCTAAGCATGTAGCAGAAAAAAAGCATAAATATTATTTTTAAGAATGAAAGTATTATTTGTCTTGGATTCTGCTCTCTTACACACACACACACACACACACACACACACACACACAATATGAGTCTCCCTCCCTTCTTCCTTTCCTCACACCCCCTGCCCATGCCACACACCAAGGAAAGCAAAAGGTGTTTCAAGGCATAAGACAAGGCAGCCTGTAGAGTTGGGTTACCTGTCCCGTCACTCTGCCTTTGGTGGCTATTGTGGCAGGACGAGAGGATCCAGTGCAGTGGGAGATTTGCCATAACAGCATAGATTGAGAGTACACTGAGGTCATCACCAGTAGCTCCAAGAAAATTACAGACTTTCTTAACTCCTTCATTATGTCTTGTTACTCAAGACTTGCAACTCTGTAAGTGAAATCGACAGCACTTGGTTGGAGAACAGAGAGCCTAGGAGCATACTGCAGAACTATGCCATGCTGCTGTGGAGTGGTTGCTTTCAGAGCACAGGCCATGTTGGGAAAGACCCCATCAGCCCCCAGCTCTTCTTTGCTTCTTAAGGAGCAGCAGAGCTTTTTGTTTGTTTGTTTGTTTTGTTTTTCTTTTTACAAAAATGTGACCTTTGGGCTCTTCCGTGTATAGTCCAGGAGGACTGTTGGAAATAACATTAGGATTTTACCTGTTCAGTAACACTTTATAGAAATACTTATCAATGTATTTGAGGTGCTTGTATTCAGAGACCAAAGCCTGGGACTCTGCTAAGATCCACCCCACCTTTCATTTTTCTCTCTCAGATTTTCCTTACAGTCCTATTGCCTGGTTCCATACTGATTCTGTAAAGAATAGAATCCACTTTGATGGAAGGTGGGGTTGACATGGCTCGGATTTTCATGTCCTGGTAAAGTGGCTGCCGTAGAATGTTGCTGCTAACTCATCAGTGTCTTGCTTTGAAAGGTCAAGACCAGGCTGCCACTTTGCTGAAAGGTCATTTTCAGATGTTTTTTTCTTTTTTTGGAACTTGAAGCTTTTATGCTTCTCATATTTCCCAATTAAACCCATCAACTTGAAAGAAAAATCAGACAACCAACCAAATCAGACTCAGATGCCCCAGATGTTGGAATTATCAGATGGAATTTAAAATGTGTCATGGTAAAAGCCTCAAGTATAAAAAACAGACAATATGTATTAACAGGCAGGGAGTTTCAGCAGAAAGAAACTGTGAGTCAAGTAGATATGATGGAAATTTTTAAAAAAGTGATAGCAGAGATGAAGAGTTACTTTGAAAACCTTACCTATGGACTCACGCCAAAAGAAAAGAAAAAAACATTGAACTCTCAGATAATAAAAATTATAAAGTAAAAAAGTATATCAAATACAGCATCAAAAACTGTGGGACAACCTAAAGTGGTCTTGTATGTATATAATTTAATTTCAGAAGAGAGAGAATGGAATAGGGAAGAAGAAATATTAAAAGAGATAATAGTTGAGGATTTTCCAAAAACTCCAACAACTTGGAGAACTCCAAACAGGATCAATACAAAACAAACAAAATTCACACAACTAAATATAGCTACACATAATACTCAAATTGTCAAAACCAAAGATGAATCTTGAAGCCAGCAGAAGGCGGGAGGTGGGGAGAAGGGCATATACAAAACCAAAGGTAAGAATTATAGCAAACCTCTTGTTAGAAAAACTCTGTCAGCCAGGACACAACGGAGTGACAGAGTTACAGTGTTGAAATAAATGTCAACCCAAAATATCTTTGAAGAATAGTAATGAAACACATAGCTATCAAAATATACCATTAAGAAATCAACTTTCTAAGTCAAACACCTTCAGAACACTTTGCTACCTCACCCACTCTACCTTGAATTAAATCTCCTAGGTTTTAAACACCAGCTCTACTCCAATATCCAATTCTAGCTACTAATTCTGTAACATGGGTCCACTTTATGCTTTATGCTTTTTGCTGCTCTACCACAGGAGGCTTATTTATAATGACCCCCAACTGCCACTTTCTTATTCTTCTGCCTGTTCCCCTCCCTAAAAGCAAGGAAGCAAGACTAACATTTGTCCTATCCCAGTCTGAGCTACCATGTCCTTCATTGCTTAAAAGAGTCTTACTGTCCCCAAGAACAAAGAAACATCAAGCCTGGGAACTGGAGCAACACCTCTCTCAAGGACACCCAACGGACACTAATTAATTGTATCTTCTGATAATATTTGTATTTCAGCCCTTATATCCCTCTTTAAAAAAAAAACAAAAAACAAACTGTATGTTTCCCTGGCAGAGAGAATCACAGTCTCTGGGACAGGAGTTCCATGTGTTTCTCTTGGTCTAGCAAATCATTGAAACTTCCTTTTCCTTTTTCTCAAAAACTTATTCATGTCATTGGATCAGCTTTGGGGACAAGAACCAAGCTTTCCGTATCAATTCTAGCTTCCCAATGCTTGCTATCATCTCCTCTGATCCTTTCCTTCTATAAAGGATGAACAATCATCTTACAAGCATAATGTAAAAAGAAAGTTAAAAGGAATCTACAAAATCGCATCTTCTACTTTAAATAAGCCAGTCTACTGAGCTTTTGATGCAGTTTTCTAAAATAAATAAATAAATAAATAAAAACCCTAAGTTAAAGCATTTGAAGAAAAACTCATTATTTTTTTTAAATGTGGCATATATTTGCTTTAATACAAACACCACTTATATATCTAAAACTTCCCTTAAAATGGCTTTTGTCTCTTTTATGAATGTAATTATGATGTATTTTCAAGGTATACATTTTATAAATTTTATCTTTTGTTTTTGACTCTCTGCTCTGAATGATAGACATTCTCATTTTTACATTGCCTCTTTCTTCACCATTTTTTTCTTTTTAAGTCCCCTTGTCCTGTTTCATTGGCATTGTTGAAATTTTTTTCCTTCTATAAAGGTTTATTCTATTTCATACTATTCCATCCAAAATATTATGATGTTTACTTTATGAAATTTAATTTCAAGAATTAAAATAATTACTTTGTTTTGTGCTTCTAGTTACTGGTGCATCTAAATGGAGTCAGATTTGATGCCAAGGGTTTTTTTTTTTTTTTTTTTTTTTTTTTTACTGTGACTCTTCCATTTGTGAATTAATTTATTGATTCATTTTCAAGCTTGTTGAATTGTGTATTGATGTGGATTTTCAAAAAAGTATTATGAGTTTCTGAGTATTGGAAACTATCTTTCATTTTTCTTCATTTGTCAGTGGTAAGTCTAGACAAGTAAATAAATCTTAATTTGTCTCATTTATCCCTTGTTAAACTGAAATTCTTGGCCTCTGCTTTCTCCATACTTGGATGATAAAGTCTGGCCCAAAGTAGCCTCTGTATGTGCCCTAGCTTGATGTGTAAGCCCAGTGTAACCTAATCTAAGAATATACTCTTGTATCCAAGCAATTGATCCTCAACCAATCACAGCAGTTATGCAGTTATGCTTCAGCCATTTCCAGTCTGTCAATTGATCAGCTCATGTCTATAAAAAGCAAATATTTTATATATGTATATATATATATATATATAATTCAGAGCAGAGAGTCAAAAACAAAAGATAAAATTTAATATATGCATATATATATATATATATATAAAATTAGAGGAAAGGGCATATAAAGTAGGTGATAAAGTAATTACGATTATAGAAATAAGTATATTCAACTTTAAGATAATCAGGTTGAAAATTTTAAGTAGTTGGTTTGTGGTAAAAGAAAAAGTTATGAATTATTAAAGTAAATCTAAGATGAAGAAATAGTGAGTAGCAGTAAATCAAAGAAATGGTAAATATATTTCTTTAGTACTATATACCAAGGATATAAGTTCACATCAATTAAAAATCTAAATATGAAACATAAAATAATAACATTAATATAAGATGGTAAGAGGGAATATTATCTTAAGATAGAAGCAGGAAAGGAGTTCTTCATTAAAATTGAAAAGAATAACCATTGCTCTTTTTCAACCATCAATTAAAAGTAATTGTTTCCATCAAAATTATATTCTAAGGAACCAAAGTAGACTATGGCAGACTTTTCAGGAACAATGGCAGATGTCTGAAGACAATGGAATTTGTCTTCAAAGTATATAGACTCAGATAACAGATACCTATTAGAAAAAATATTATTCAAGAGTGAGCAAATACTGATTTTTTTCCCAAACTAAGAAGGCTTACCAACCACAGATATTTATTGAAAGAATTAATTAATGTAATTTTAAGGTAAGTCAACTATTTGGGAATAGAAAAAGAACTGGCAAAATAATTCTAGAAAAAACAGTTGAAAATAATAAAAATTTATAAATGAATTGTCTCCAAAAACATAATGTTGAATTTAATGGAAACTTGAATTTTAGAAAGTAACATAAATTATCTGAAGAAAATTATATAATGCAATTTAGATAAAATCTTGAAACATGTCATATATCTTTTATCTACCTATGCACATTTATGTTGTAAATGACAAATAAGTGGACTGAAAGAATTCACAAGAAATTCATTCTTCTTTTCTTTGAGGAGAAAAAATGACAGATTTAATTGAGAATCAAATGAAATTCAAATATTTTGTTTATTTTACCTAAAAAGATTAGTTAACTATGTAAAATATTCTTTTAATTGTTTTAAAACACTGCAACAAATATGACAAATACCCTATTCATGCTTGGTGGTGTGTATGTGTGTCTTAAAATGTTACTTCTGGCATTTTGTTAGCATTTACCAATTAAAAATAGAAAACATGGGAGAATAAGCAGAAACTCTGTTAGCAGAGTTGTAGAGAGAGAATCCAGAAGATTCCTTAGACACTGACAGAACAAGCTGACAAAAATTAAATAATATTTAAACAAAAATGAAATTATATTTAAACATTCCTTCCTACTATCTTCCATTAATGTAATTGTTTTACATTTCATAATTTAGAATTTTAACTGATGTGAACTTATATCCTTGGCATATAGTGTTGAGAAAATATGCTTACCATTTCTTCTTTGATTTATTGCTATTCTCTTTTTCTTCATCTTAGTCTTAATTTAATTATTTGTAACTTTTTCTTTACTACTTTCAGCTTGAAAGTTTCAACCTGTTTATCATAAAAGTTGAATACAATTATTGAATACAACAGACATAAAGAGAAGTTCCTAAAACATCATTTTGTTTTTGCTTTCCCAAAGTTAAATTGGTTTGCCATTTTGACTCTTTCAGTTATGACTTACAATCTATTTTAAAATTTGTGTATTTCTTGTGATATGTTTTTATTAATTAAAAGTTAAATAATACGTAAATATTTGAAAGCTGAATATATTTGTATGTAATATTTATGAAATAGTTATACCAATTGATATATAAACCACAAATTGTATCTCAATTTATATCCAAAGGCAAAAATCATATCAATGATTTGTCCCCTCACATCAATGGAATCAAATAGTAATAATAAGAAAAGTCCAATAGATCATGGGCATATCAAGAGATAGACTTCTTTGAATTAAAAATACTTAATTTTGTATCAACGAGAAATCCAAGTAATATTACTCGGTTATTAAATACATACAGAAGCACAAGAATTGCAGATTTTTGAGAAAATTCTACAGTATGACAAAATAAAATGGAAAACAGTGTCTAGTGTCTAAATTAAAGGACTTCAGGAAGAAAATTAATATCCTCTGGATAATTCAAGATTATATTGATGGCATAAAACTAGCACTCTTTTCTATGGGAAGAGAAAATATAGATAAGACAAATCTGGGACACTAAGTATATGATTACTACATTTAAAAAAAATGTACATTTGGAAGATGAAGTTAAAGACTTCCAAAGAATGTAAAAGAAGCAGACAACCAAAAGACATGTGAACAAAGACAAGAGGCATACAGGGTCAATTCCAGGAGTTCAATATTCAATTACTAGGTCATCCAAAAAGAGAATCCAGAGAGCTGGAGAGAAAGTGATTAAATTATAAATACAAATAGTATAGTTGGAAAAGAAGGAATAAGATTCATCAAGTGTTGCACTTGATGGATGAATAAATAGATAGACATAAGAAGTTGCTGGAGAATCAGGCATAAAGAGAAGTTCTTAAAACATCAGAGAGAACTGAAGATAAGCTACAAAGGAATGAGAATCCAACTGAAATCCTGTCTCAGGAATGGAGTTTAATGCCTTTGAGCATGTGAGGGAAAGTGATTTCCAGCTTAGACTTCCTTTCCCACTCATATTACCAGTCAAGTGTTGAAAGGGTAAAGTTTCTAAGCTGGAAAGCTTGAATGTAAAAGATTAGGTATTATTAAGTTCCTCTGTTACACCCAGAACCTGGAATTCCTGAGATAGTTAAAACAACGCCCTACTGGCCATTTAGCCTAGGGCCCTGTGCAGTTTGTCACAAGGCCCGAACCAATCAGTTTGAATGTGTAACCCGCTTAGAAATGACCAATCACCCCCGCCCGACCTGTTCCCGCCAATGAATGTGCCAATCACGTCTCAGAGTTGTTGTTCAATTTTCCCGCGCCTCATGATGATTTGTTCTGATGTAGGCAAAGCCTACCACCCTCTCCAAAAAGTGTACTTAAGCTCTGCTTGACCTTTGCTCTGGGCTCTGGGCTGCTCTCCCTTCTTGAGTAAGCACGGAGCCCCAGCGCACTGGAATGGATCCCCAATAAATCCCCTTTTGCCAATTGCATGGAGTAAGTCTCTTGTGTGGTCTCTCCCTCCGACGCTCCGCCGGACCCCTCTTACAGTGTAAGGACAAGAAAAAGGTATTTTAAAGTACACAGGACTCAGACTGTCTTCTTTGGATTTTTTTTTTTTTAAGTATGCATTCCACTGAAGTCATGGAATGAACTAGAATAGGAGGTCAGGAATTAATGAAGGGGAAGTACAGCTCTATATGTAGTGCAGGGGACAGTCCAAAGAAGAGAAGCTCCAGGCTCCAGTGGGCTCCAGTGGGCTCCAGGAAAATAAACAAAACACACTATAAACAAACCAACAAACATTCACAACCATTTAGAATTTGAAGGAACATAAACTACAACAGAGAGCTTGGAATATTTTACATGATAAAAACACAGAAGTAAATGCAATTAGAGCCCATGAAAGCAAAACAAGTAAAACTATACAAAAAAGATCTGATCCTAGAAGGTAGCAAAGTTGTGGCATGACATGGGTCAGTCAGTAGAGTGTAAACAGGAGCAATAAGTCTGAATTCAGCCCAGGAACATTCTATTTTGAGTGGCACAGGAGAACTGCTGAGGGTCATTGCCAAGTAGGAATGACGCATCGAAATTTCCTTGCCAGTGTACCCCATGTTAAATGGACTTGCCTTGGAAATTTGCTGTGACATTGCATGTGTCTTTGAGAAACTCTCCTGAGACAGGAGAATCTCGACTTCAAAGCCAGCCTTAGCAACTCAGTGAGACCCTGTCTCTAAATAAAATACAAAATAGGGCTGAGGATGGGGGTCACTGGTTGAGTGCCCCTGAGTTCAATCTCTAGTATACACCCATCCCCACCGCCAAAAAAATGACTGCAACCTACAATTTAGATCGAGTGGATGATTTTAATGAATACTAGACATATGAGAATTAAATAAAAGAAATTAGAAAATGTGAACAGATCAAAAAGTCAAGAAAATTAGAGGTACCCATCAAACTCTCTCTCCTCTCCTTCCTTCCTTTCTGCTCTGTGAAAGACTTCAGGTTTATAGTGTGTGGGATATTGGTCACATAACTTATGAATTACCAAGTTACATATTGTTATAACTCACAGAAAAAATAAGGAAAACTTTCTCATTCAATTTAATAATTCATTTAAGAAATATTTATTGTGGTGCTTGCTCTATTAGATTTTGAGGTTATAGCATTAAATGAGAATTCTCATTTAAATCTAGAAAATAATGGTAAAACCAAATTCTCCTTGTATTTGCAATTATAGTAATTAAAATCTGGCAAAGATAGCAAACAGAAAACAATTTTTGAGAGATAGATAGGTCCCAAGTAGTCTATTAAATATTACCTAACTGAATTTAGTAGTGTATTAGGAGGCAATTATAAACCAGAGCAAATTAGTTTTTATCCTAGACATATAAGGATGATGAAACTTTTTTAAAAAAATGTTTTTAATACAAACAGTGGATATTTCTGAGAAAAAAATATGCAATAATCATCTTTGTAGATGACAAAAGGTATTTGATAATATCCAATATTTCTTTCTTCATGGAACACTAATTTATTTAACAAATATTCATTGAATTTCAGGTGTCCTAGGGGTACTGGGCATAAAATAGTGAAAGAGAAGGCTCATGCTCTAGGTTTCAGGTAGTTTATATTATAATGGAGAAGACAGAGGCCTAAGGAGTTGTAACGCAGAGTGAAAGGGAATTATAGGTGCCTAGAAAGCCAGATCAGCTTGTGAGTTTGGAAGGCTTACTGGAATAAGAATTCACCAGCAAAGAAGGGTGAAGACCACTACAGTATGACTGGAGTGCAGAGCTAGAGTTGGCTGGTGGCTAGAGATCAGCTCAAGACATGAGCAGGGCCAGATCATTCAGGTCCTTGTAACTATACTAAAAAAAATTTAATTTAATTCTAAGAGTATAATAAGAGATTTGTTGAAAGACTTGGGCAGAGGAGTGGCATAATCAGTGTTGCATTTCAGAAAGTTCAAATGAATGACAGTGTGGAATAGATTAAAAGGGCTCAGTGCAGGCGACAAATTGTTAAAAGCAGATGTGAAAACAGAAGAGAGGTGACAACCGCGTGGTCTAAGGCTGTGTTAGCCAAAAAGAAAATGTAGAGTAGATTGGGAGTTATTTACAGGTAGAATTGTGAAACCTTGGTGTTGACTAGATATACAGAGGGAAAGGGAAAGGGAAGAGTCAAGAGATTATTGGTTGGTGGAAGGAGGTTCTCTAAAAGCACTCTGTGCTGTGTTATCACTTTCTTAAGGTTATAAAAGCTATTTGCTTGAAGTCAACATAGCAGATTTTTAAATTTATTTTCAACTGATACAGAACATAAAAATTACATATATTAATAAAATAAGATCAACTTTGTAAGATTCCACATATGAGTGAAATCAGGTGGTATTTGTCTTTCTTCTCGCTTAACATACATCCTTCCGTTCTGTCCATCTTGTCACAAATGACAGGATGTCAATCCTTTTTATGGCTAAATGGTATTCCATTGTGCATATGTACCACATGTTCTTTATCCATTCCTCAGGTGATGAACAACTTAGGTTGTTTCATTTCTTGGCTTTGTAAGTAGTCCTACAGTGAACATGGGAGTGCAGATGTCTCTTCAACATACTGATTTCATTTCATTTGGATATACATCAAGGAGTGGGATTGCTGGATCATATGGTAGTTCTATTTTTAATCTTTTGAGGAACATCCATACTGTTTTTCATAATGTCTGTATTAATTTACACTCCCACCAACAGTGCAGGCACATTTATTCTTAGTAATAAAACACTAAAAATATCCCTATGATAATCTATAGCAAGATAATAAGGTCCATTATTACCACCATAATTTAATGTTACATTTCAAGTGATAACTACGTAATAAGTAGGAAAAATGACTTAAAATAATTCTTGGAAGCCAGAAAATTATTATCATCATTTACAGAAGATCTGAGTATATACCTAGAAAACCCATGACTCAAGAGGAAAACTAGAAACAGGTAAAATCTCAAGTTATGACATAAATTTTATGAAATTTAGTAGTTTCTTATTTTATCAGGAAAAACATTATAAAAGACAATTTTAAAACTTTCTTTTCAAAATAAAATGCAAATATAAAATACCTGAGAATACAGTTGGGAATTAATCAGTATTGATATGGAAGAAAAGGTAAAACTTTACTGAATAAATGGAGACTCATAACAAGTTCTTGAATGTGGAGACTAGGAGAAAAAAGTTAATTTTCTCAAATTGATTTATAAATTTGATTTTAAAATTAAACTAGTAGTGTTAGAGCAACCAAGAAAATTTTGATATTGTGAAAAAGAATTATGATTAAAAATTATACTGCCAGATATAAAAAATATATCTTGAATTCATGGTAATTTGAGGTCTGGTACTGGTTTATAATTAGAGAGCGCAGTAGAATAGATTAAGAATGCCTTAAAACATTGCCAATTATATGCCAATTTTAGTATAAAATTTTATATATGAAGAAAGTAGCATTTAAGCTAGAGAGGAAAAAATAAGTGTGACTGAGCAGATGAATTTATGTCTTCTTTTATAGAAACCTTATGAGATATCAATAAAAGATTTTAAAAAGAACCAGATCTATAAGTATAAATGGATCAGGACAAAGGACAAAAGCAGATGAGAGATTCAAAGGTTTGGAAGACAGAAAGCAAACAGAGAAATAGTAATTAACTCAAGAGGGGAGGATGCTATAACTCAGGTAACAGTGAAATGAAGTCCAGTGACAGAGGAGAGAGGAATAAGGTTGAGGGGAATGTCTATATCCTGAATCCTGGGTCATACCCATGGCTGAAAGCAAGATGATCATTTTCTTGGGAAATTGAGAAAGTACCCCAATCTCATTATATTTGGGCTCCACTATCTAAAAATCCATCTTTCTGCCTAATGTCTCTAAAACAGAGCCTACCAATTTAAAACTCATATTCCCACCCTTTCTCCTTTCCCAGAAAAGCTCCAACTGCTTCTTGGAAACTCTCTCTTAGATACACATGGTATACCAACAGTAAGTAGAAAATTGAGAAAACCTACAACTTAATATAGAGTTGATATATAGCAAACAGAAAACAAATGGAATCCTCAGAAGGAATACGGGGGAAGGTGCTTAAAAAGACAACAAGAAAAACAAAAAATTTTGAAATTTTTATTCTCAGAAGGATAATAGAAAATATTGCAACAGTGAAATAATAAGCAGAAAGCATACAAAAGGAACAACCAGACCAAAAAAGAAATCTTAGAAATTTAAAAAAAAAATGAGAAGGAGGAAAACAGTAATAACAAATCAATAAAAGGATTGGAAAATGAGGAAGTGAGAAAAAAAAGGTCAAACACACACATACACATACATTCCAATGGAATAGATAAAAGTATAAAAAAAAGAATTTTTAAGCATCAATCAGAAGAGGTGGTGGTGGGTGGGGCATTGAATTAATCAGTCCCCGCCCACAAAAAAAGAATAAATAGTATAGGAAGAAATAAAATAGCAAAAAATATATGGAAAAAAATTCTAGTACCGAAGACCTAAGTTTATAAATTAAAAGGACCAACTGATTACTGGTAATTTTTGACTTTTCTGGTCATTAACAAAGATTGTAAACTCCAGCCACTTATGGCCAGTAGGTCTCTATTACTTTGGGGCACTACCATCATCAAGGCTATTAAAGAGCCCAATTCTTTAAAAAATGAAAGAAAAAAAAAAAGCCCGATTCTGTATTCTACCAGTACCACTGCCTTGCAGACAACAGCCACCACTAAATTCTGAGTGATGCCGGCCCCAGTCAAGTACAGATCCTAATGGCCTTGGGGGATGATCTGTCCTCATTAGAATATTTATGTTGGTTGGTTTTCTCATCGTTCATAATCTATTTATTGCAACATGCCCACTTCCCTCAGCCTTTTTGGTTCTTCGTCTGTCACCTGCCAGGACAATTCAGATATTCAGTGTGACTGGATGTCGGCCATTACTTTTTCCATGTATCTAATAGCCACTCTAGCCATGAGTTTGTCATATTTCCTGTGGTCCTCGCTGGGATGATAAAGCCCATGTCTCAGAAAAGTGCCTTGAAGCCAATGAATTTTTGTCAGCGTCCTTCTTTACCAGGACATTTCACCAGGCCACCACCTGTGAAATATTTATCAATTGACCTGCCATCTTGTGCTAGGGATTATCCATGAATACTCACGCTTCACTGACCACAGGATATTATCCTCTGTACCCACCAGGTAGTGAGTGAACTAGTCCCCAGTCCCCATCTGTTTTCTTGGATCACTCTCAGTGCAACTTGCATTAGTCCACTGAGTAGCAGCAGATACAGAACAGGCAGGAAAGGCATGAATTAATCACTGATACTGCCCATGTGTCTTACTTGATTTCTGGGTAGATGGTAGTGTCAGAGAATACAGGGAAGGAACATTTGAAAGATAATGGTCTTTGAACACATATTGAACATCATCAGTGAAGAGGTATATAGCAGTCATTGAAAATATGTGGGTCTGAACTTGGGACTAAAATCTAGTGGTAAGAAATATGAATGGTCATTGTGGCCATAGGAGTAGGTCAATTGCGTAGGGAAGATGTATACCAAGTAAGATTAGAAGGAGGGCCCAAAATAGAGCAGCTCATTTATGTTACCCTACGTTCTCTAGATTTATACTGTAATTTATATTTCCATTACCTTGTGTCAGACCTTGAAGTTTTTTCTTCAAATTTGAACTCTTACACATAATCTAGCAAGAACAGTTTTGCACATACATCTTTGTCTAATTTTAAGGTTATTTTCTTAGGACAGATGCCCCAAAGTGGAATTACAGAGATTTTTATCCCACTTTGAAATATGAGGTGCTGTGGACATGGGTTATTTCTAAAAAAAGGTTCTTATGAACAAAGTAGGGTGTGACATGGTTTGAGAGGAAAGCCTGGTGGATCAGTTCTTCCTAAAGGAGAATATCGTAATATCATTGAGAAACTTAATCTCTCCACAGTGTATCAGGGAAAGATGGACCTCTTTAGGGTCTCTCAGATGTTAGAGGTCACTAGACAAGGATTTGAAACCCTCAGGCAGGACAAACCTGAGACACATTTACCAGGAACTCATGGAGGAAACAGTTTTCTCCCCAACTTCTCCAGAGAGGGAAGGCATGGGACTTGGTAAGTCACCTTTGCTTTCTTCTTTCTCACCCCAGTCTCACTCTTACTTTGACTAAAGCCATTTTGCTCTTTCTTTGTCCCTTTGAGGCAGCATGGGAAGATACACGGCGTTTAGAGTCACAAAGACCTGAGGGTATGACTCAGTTCTTCTGCTTATTTGACAGTGTTCCAATTATTTATTGCTGCAAAACAAATCACCTTATGAAACTGCAGTTTGGGCAGATTTGGCAGGAACAGCTTGTCTCTGCTCCACTTAGCATCAGCTGGCATGGATCACAGGCTGGAGTGGAATGAAGTAGGGTTTCTCACCCTCAGAGGGCTAGAGGCCTATGTACTGTTGGATACTTATCAGCATCCCAGCTCCTACCCACTAGATGCCAGTAGCACTCTCCCTCTAGTTGTAACATCTAAAAATGTCTCCAGAAGTCGCCAAATGTCTCCTTCAGGGTAAGGGGTGAAGAGAGATGGACAAAATTACCCTCAGTTGAGAAAAGATCTGAATGCTTGCTCCCTGACATGTGTGGCAGTTGATGCTGGTATTGACAGGACCTTTGTGGGGACTCATGTTTGGTCTGGAACATGTGGTCTCTCCTAAATGATGCTCCATCTCACAAAATGGTGGCTGAGATCCAATAGAGAGTCCCTGGATGGGGTAGAGGAGGAAAGCCATTGTGTTTTCATGGCATAGCTCTGGAGGCAGCTTCATTTCAGGCACATCTGTTCACTGAGGCAACCACAAAGGCCATTTCCAATTTTGAGAGGAGGGGAAATGGACTCCACCTTTGCATGCAGCACTGACAAGCCTCTAGCAAAACATGTGGGACCATAAATACTGCTGTAGCCATTCCTGGAAAATTCAGTTTACCACAAATGAGAAGAAGCCGTAATTTTGTTTTGTGGGTTTGTTGGGAGTAATTAAGTAAGTTTTTCTTCTCTTAAATGTCAATCACAAAATTTAAATTCTGAATGACCTATATGTAATTGCTACTTGTTACTAAATGTGATCGTTACTTATGGGTCTAGGTCCTTTCTAATTCTGTAAGCACTGTCTGGTAACTTAATTAAAACATTTCCTCTAAATATTCCTGGGTTTTCTCCAGAGAGTTCAAGAAAGAACAGGGATGCATATCTTCTGGAGAGTGACTCTAGGCCCAGAACCAAAGAATGGGTGGTGGTTAGGAGAGTAGAGGTATCCCAAGTGGACTCTGTGTGTAGCTGGGACAGGGTAGGTAAAGAGAGCCCAAGGGAGTTAGGATTAAATAGAGCTTTCTGCCAGGGATCTTTGGGATACAAAACATGAGAGTGGGCCTACCTACCCTTATCTCCCTCTGCGAGTAGAAGAGAATATTCACTTTTAATACTTTTGGCCAATCAATCATTTCTGATATAGGGTATTGTGATATAAACATCTTGAGCTGGTGATTTGCACTACTGAATCATGAAAACCCGTTTCCTAAAACTCCCAATATGTTGTCTAACCTCAACTATTTCCTAATTATAAACATTTCAGAGAATGAATGAATGGAAAGGCTTTAGGAATTCACATATTAGTTTAAGGTATCAGGCATCCAGGGGGAAATAAGCAACACAAACAATAAAAAAAGGGGAATATGTTTATCTTGGACTGCATCAGTGTAGTTGGCTTATACCAGATTCAGTTCGAATAGCTCAAGATGCACCTTGTTCTAAAAACAAAGCATGGCTTTCCTGGGGCTACTCAATCTTTATCAAGTTTTTCGTCTACAAAAGGCAGCGCTGGACAAGCAACTTCATTGCCTTCTGGGGAAAGATGTTCCGCAGCACTGTCCTCACCACCTGGAGACTGCACTCAGGAATGGCAAGCAACTATTGATGTCCCAGTCTCTGCTGGCACATTAGGATAAAAACAAGCCATCGTCCTGCCACCTTGCTTCACCTTACTGTGTCCGAGCTGGGTTCCAACTCAAAGAGGGCAGATACATTTTTCATCAAGTTCTTAATTAAGATCAAAGGAATAAAGGGAAACAATGATAAAATAAGACAAAGCTCTGCCTGGTAGGAGACTGGCAATGGGATCAAGAGCAATAGAACTGGTTTCAGTAGGAGTCTTCAATTCATTAGGATTTTTAAACTTTCACAAGTAATTCAATCCCAAGTCTCTATCCTAGAAATTTATTTAAAACAAACAAACAAACCCCCAAAACTTTAAAACTGTATCTTTAAAAAAGAAATGTACTGCAGCATTATTGACACTGATGATAACAGTGAGCAAAATATAGCCTTATGGATATTAGTATGTATGGAGGTAAAGTCCCACATTTACTGGATTGAATATGATACATTTAAAAAATATTGGTTATTAAAAATAGAGGAAATCATTGGGTACATGGCTGAATGAATCTGATGATATCTACACTTAAATGAATATTGTAATTATTTGTTTCAACACTTAATATTTATATAACTAACATAGTTATATAATCACATTATAACGTTCAAATACATGTCTATAATCTCATTAAAAAGTTCAAAAAACTAAAAAATGTAATAATCCCTCTCTCTGACTCTCTCTGATCTCACTCTTGTTTCCAATTGTAATCATTACTAATGCCACAGTGCATTTCTCTT
Organism: Ictidomys tridecemlineatus; assembly: GCF_052094955.1. Lineage (NCBI taxonomy): Eukaryota > Metazoa > Chordata > Mammalia > Rodentia > Sciuridae > Ictidomys > Ictidomys tridecemlineatus. The sequence goes on from NC_135479.1 coordinate 124,095,039, forward strand.
CTCATATTCTATATACATTTCCTTGTGTCACTTTTCATAATGAGATTATATTAAATCTATTGTTCTACAACACGCTGTTATTATTTAATGATATGTATTGGAAATCTTTTCTCTAACTGACACTATTGTTAACAGTGTTTCATATTTTTAAACATCCATTGAATTCTCCAATATGAATATGTAGTAATTTTTTAAACTGCTCTTCTCCTGATTCAGATTTTGATGTTTTCTATTTTTTTTAATTCTGAAAAGAATGATTCAATGAACTTTGCTGCACCTACATCTCTGCGTAGTGGGGTGAATATTTCTCTAGAATACCTAAAACAGAGTTTGATAGACTGTTTTCCATGACCCCAACCTTTTTCCATTATATACTCCAATGAATGGAATATAGAACTACCTCTACCCGAAAAGATTTTCAATGTCCTGAATTTCTGCAGTAAATGATGTTTTATTGGTTGAACGTTAATTTTCTTAATTACCAGTGAAGTATGCATATTGGCCACTTAATATATTTCTCCTTTTAAGAACTCTTCATTTGTAGTTTTGTTGCCACTGATTTTTCATTGAGAAACACACAAAAAAAAAATACAAAGAAAATACATAAAGATATTAATAGAGGTTGTATTAAGGAGTAGACTTATAGGTGATCTTTTCTCTTCTGAAAATTTGAAATTTTAATGTGGTTTCATTAAAGTTTTTTTTTAAAGCATCACAAATACATATGTGGCTATTCTTTTGTTACTTTTCTCTCACAGGCTTCTTGAGGAGACTTTTCTTCTGAAAAGCAGCCTACACCTTAATCAGTCATGGAAAACTGGAACTGTCTCTTACTGTTGAATGCTGTGCACTCTCCCTACCACCACCACAGGGGATTAGATCCAGGGGTTGCTTCACCACTGAGCCACATCTGCAGCCCTTTTTATGTTTTATTTTGAGACAGGGTCTCCTTAAGTCCCTAAGGTTCTTGCTAAATTGCTGAGATTGTTTTCAAACTTGCCATCTTCCTGCCTCCCTAAGCTTCCCAAATTGCTGGATTACAAGTGTGTGTCTCCTTGCTTGGCTGCATGCTTTGTTGTAAGCTTGAAGCTGCAATCCTGAGAGTTAGTTGGAACCATCTGCTGTGGGCCCAGATTCTGTGTGCTTCTTCACCTAAACCATGCTTTCAGCTGGTAAATGACATAATAAATCACACAAGAAACGGCTGCAAGAATCAGAGTGATAAAACATGAATTATCTTCTCACAAGGAATTCATTATATGGAGGAAAATGATTCATTATTTCCCAAAATGGTCATTTGTCCCTTGTCCATACTACATAAAACATCTCAGAGAACGGCAGCTCTGTTTGGCTCTCCTGAATAAATTCTGATGTTGGAGAGAATGTGAAGGAATGAGTACCTGCCAAGGTACCAGGGATGAACTGACATCAAGACCTTGGGTTGATGTCAGTCCTATTATTGTTGACCTCTTCTCAGACAGGGGGCCAGAAGGAAGTGCCAAGCCCCTGTGGGTGTCTATGGCATAGATTAGAGTGGGGAGAGTGCCAAATTTGCGACAATTTGGACAGGAGCTGAAAAGCAAACAAACTCAAAAGTGGAACTAAGTGGGGACAGTCAGCAAGATTCAATACCTGGAGATGGGCTTTAAAGTTAGACAAACATAGATCCAAATCTTAATGTAGCCTATTTCTAATTATGAGAAATTGGTCAAGTAAAACCTATTTCAGTCTAATTTTTTTTCCTGACTCAGAAAGGGAATAATAATGCAATTGGCCATGAGATGTATTTGTGAGAATTAAATGAGAAAACACAGAGTAATTTGAACAATATGTAGCATAGAAATAATGGCTTAATAAATAGCGACTTCTATTGTATTAATTCTATTCTGTTTAATTTTTTAATTGTTCAGTACCAAGGATTGAACCCGGGGCAATTAATCACTGAACCACACCCACAACCCTTATTTATATTTTATTTAGAGATAGGGTCTCACTGAGTTGCTCAGGGTCTCTCTACATTGCTGAGGCTAGCTTTGAATCCACAATCCTCCTGCCTCATCTTCCTGAGCCTGGGGATTACAGGCATGTGCCACCACACCTGGCTCTATTGCATATTTTAAAATTTAATAAGCCAATTTTAATAAGGTGATAGGGTCTTCATTCCTGAAGAGGGGAGTTTGAATTTGACTCTTTGCCCTGGAGGGACTTAAGAAGGGAGTCTTGCGTATCATTTGGTCCATGCCTGTTCCTTAATATCTGCTTATTCTCCTGATCCCTCAAGGATTTGGAATCAGAATAGGCTCACCTGAGGGTGGAACATAGAACTATCTGGCTTATGCCTACTTAAATTCTTCTAGTCTCATGGTAAGATGGTCTTTGATCTTAGTGCGGATAAAGTAGACTTTTGGGGGACTCTGGAGGCAAAGGCAGGGAGCCAGGTGGGAAAGTACTGGAAATAAATGAGGGTATGAGAGCCATTTTGAAGGAAGGAAAGGAGAAAGGGAGGGTTCCATCCTGACAGCTCAGAGATAGCAGTGAAGGAAGGAGGAGAGTCTAAGATGCAGGTACATTTTTTAGTCTAAGAAAATGGAACAGTAGAGACCAGGATTCTCTCCACAGCTTTGCTTACTTTTTCTGCCTCTCAGGGAATACTGGTAATCAAAGTGAGTCTAACCAAGTACACACAGCTTCCATATTGTAATTTTTAATATTTTGGATCTCTGTTTGACTATCTCTATTTATTTCTCTTTTGGAAAGACCTCTGTCAGCTCCTCATCATTTTCTTATCATGTGTTTATATCTAATGACTCCCATAGTTTCTGGGATTGCTGTTAGCAGCAGCCAGTGACTTCTACTAATGGTTTCTAGCACAAACTGCTTTCAAAAAGAGTTGTGTCTTTTACCACAAACTAATTTTGCAGAAATGTTCCTTGAGCATAACTTCTTGATTGTGCGAGGATTTCTCCAAATGATTCAGATTTATGATACAGCAAGACATGTGCTGTTAACTATTGATAAAAATAACTCATAGTGGTCAACATTTTAGAATTAACATTGATAGCCTCCATGCTAAGAATTTTATGTCTTATTTCATAATAGCTTTATAAGGATAACAGCCTTCTTCCTACTTATAGATAAAGTTTAAAGTTTATTTTAATTGACATATAAAATATTTGGACCTTTTTTGTGAGATATAATTTGGTGTTTTGATTCATGAATATATTGGATAATCATCAACCAAGGGTAATCAGCATATCTTTCATTTTACACTCTCATCATTTCTTTATGGTGAGCACATTTGGTATTACCTCTTCTAATGAATTATTGTTAATTATATTCACCCTGTCATGCCAAGAACACCAGAATTTATTTCTCCTACCTACCTGTAACGATATTCCCATTGTTCAATCTCTTCCCTCTTATTCTCCACAGTCTCCTGTAACAGGATTCTACCATTTTAGATTCTACAAGTGAGAGCATGCAAGTATTTGTCTTTTTTTGCCTGACTTATGGAATTTAAAGTTTAGAGAGATGAGATTACCTGCCGCTGCTACAGAGAAGGGAAGAGGTTAAAACGCAGGATGTTGGTTAAATTATTCAGTTAATTGTATGCCTATGTGAATATGTAACGACAAATCTCGTCATCATGTACACCACAATGCCTCAATAAAAAATATGGAAAGAGGGGGAAAAGAAAAGAATTAAACAAACAAACAAAAAAATCCCAGACTGTTGACCTTGTGCTGGGTGCATACATCTCAAGCTGGATCCTGAAGGTTCATAGAAAAGTGACAGAAGTTTCGTGACACAAGTTGCATATTCCCAGAATGCCAATTTTACTAAATGCTTTAGAAGAAAATATTTGATTATTAAATAAATGTTTATTACTGGAATCTCTAGATTCATCATCTGGGAATGAAAACAATGTCATTATAAAGCAGAACTCCAGAGACAACAACTTTTAGAGCTTGCCAGCCCACTTTATCAGGATGCCCAGGCCTTTCTGGTGACTTTTCTGATGTCACTCAAGTGAGTCCAGAAAGTTAGTCCTGTCTGTTATAAGGTTTCACTAGTTGATTCAGATCTCATACGATCTACCTGAAACATGGCCATTAACTTGAACATCCAAGAACCTGATCACTTCTGTGGCACTGCTTCTGGCCGACCTTAGCATAGTTGTTTAGTATGCATTCTGTCTTTCTAAGCCATTTACTTCTGCTTCCCCAGCACCCTGTGGATGCCCTGTTTTCTCTGGATGCCTTTCCTTCCTCTGAATTCAGGACAGGAATGCTACTCTTCTCTGTATTGTTTCTTCAGGAATTTCCAGGTTTAACTCTGGGTCTAGGGACTTATTACCTGTGTGAAATAAGTTTTTGCTCTCTCCTCAGGCAAGAATCATCTCACTTCCAGACTGTTTGCCTTCCGTGATTGAAGTTTATCTACAAGTACCTGGCATGGTCCTTTTTACTGACTTACAGCACAAGTATAGATACATTTTTAAATTTTACAATAGGTTCACTTTCAGCTTGTTCATGTTTTCTGACTCATTCAAGAAAAGCTCTGTCCATAGAGATTAGTGCCTTCTCTAAATGTCAAGCAAAGAAAAGCGAAAAATCCAATTTGTCTATCAGCACCATTGGTTTGGACATAGTGCCAACATGTGGCGGTGGGACCCCCATCTGAGAAGCACTTGTTTAGGCACAGCAATGTCCTTGCTAGTACTTGGTGCAATGATGTCCATTCTTGGGCTCCAAGTTCATTGCTGTTTTAGTTTATGTTTCTAAAGTCAGCCATTGCTCCCCCAGACATGACTCCTGGTAGATGAATCTGGACAAACATCTAAGCCTTAGCCAAACAGAGTCTGAAGCCAACCTTTTCTGGGTTGTCTGGGCTTACTCTGCTTCCCCTTTTTTCTCATGGTGAATTACCCTCGGTCAATGGTATCTTTGGTGGGTTTTCCAGGCAACAAATTTATGTTGGAGCTACTAATAAGAATTTTTAAATATATAATTTTGAACTACAAAACCAGGAAAATCTCATTAGTTTTTTTTTTTTTTTTTTAATCCAGGGATTGAATTCAGGGACACTTAACCACTGAGCCACATCCCCAGCCCTACTTATTTTTGTTTGTTTGTTTTGTTTTTACACAGGGTCTTACTAAGTCACTTGGGGTCTTGTTAAGTTGATGAGGCTGGCTTTAAACTTGTGATGCTCCTGCCTAAACCACCCAGGCTGCTGGGATTCCAGATGTGTGCCGCTGTACCCAGCTCATTAGTTTTCCTTAGGAAACCTTTTAACTCCTTATTCAAACTGGTTTACTATCCCAACAAGGTTTTTTAGATCGAGGGATATTATAGTGACAAGGAAACCGTATTAGACAGGAGAAATGTGCTGGGTTACCTTAGGTGTACCTTTCTGAGAAGAGCTTTGAGTTCTGACTACAGCTGATTCCCAAGTCAGAAAGGGAACAGAGTATTACTTTATTCAATACCTGGCTCCACACTTCATCCTCAGATAACCTTCCAGTATGATAGACAGTGAGGACCTCCAGGTATCCTTTCTTTTTCCCTTAGAGTAAAATTCCACACTGTAACTCTACTATTACTCTTAAATTTTGAGTTAAACTCTATTTTATCCTTTTCCCTGATTATATATAGATAGATTGTGATAAAAATTCATAATATTTTTAAAAACATGAAATGGGAAAGGTATTTTAACCTTGAAGTGCGAAGTTATGGGCTCAACCCGTGGAGGTACAGCATGTAGGTATACTTTGGACAAAATTGAGAAGGCCCTAAAGCCCCAAATGTAAAGCCATGTTTAGTTTGTGAGTCTTATATTAGGTCTTTAAAATACTTTTAGGTCTAGGGTTTTGAAATTTCATGTTACATAACATAAAAATAAAAGTCTAGATTATGGAAATATAGCTTAGTTGGTAGAGTGCTTGCCTTGCATTCACAAGGCCCTGGGTTCAATCCCCAGAACCACTCCCCCCAAAAAAAAGTCTACATTATTACCTTACTGTAAGAGTAGTTAGTGTAGCCTTTACCCTTGTATAATAATATCAGACTTCACAAAAAGTCAAACTAAAACCAATTCAACTGATTAAAATTCATCAATAGTCCTATCATAATACTTTTGTTTTAGTCAGCTATTTTACTGCTGTAACTAAAATACCTGACCAGAACAACTTTTGCGGGTGAGAGTTTCTTTGATGGCTCACCATTTCAGAGGTCTCAGTCCATAGAAGGCTGGCTCCATTCCTAGGGGCTTGAGGTGAGGCAGAACATCATAGAAGAAGAGTGTGGCAGTTGGAAGCAGCTCACACAGTGATCAGGAAGCAGGGAGAGTCTCCACTCTCCAGATACAAAATGTATACCACACTCCCAATGAACTTCTTCCTCCAGCCACACCCCACCTCCCTTTTCTTACCACACAGTTAATCCCACCAGAGATTAATTCAGTGAAGGCTATGATCCAATCATTTATTCTCGAAACCTTCCTGCATTGTCTCACATGTGAGATTTTGGGGTTCACCTCATATCTAAGCCATAACATACTTATATAATTTGGGTGGGGGGTAAATTATAGTTTATGATATGATTCTATATAAGCCTAATCAATCAATTTGAATGACTGATTTAATAATAAGATTAAACAATTTTACTTGGAATTGGCGAGTATAAGGATGAAACAATATAGAAAATCTCAAGTGATAAAGTCAAGTTTTCTAACATGACAAAGGGAGCAGATCTAGAAAAATACAAGTTACCTCCTATATCACAGTCTTCATCTCTAGAGACCATTTGGGAACTGACTCACACACACCTTAGGGGCTTATGGATCAAATCCTGCTGATTGGTATACTTTTTTTTTTGTCAGCACAGTGTTATAAATACCTTTTAAAAATTGCCAACATTTTTTTAATTATAAGATTAAAAATAAAAATTCTATTCCATGAAAATAAGAATTGGCAGCAATCATGTGTTGTGTATGAGTTCTGATGAGGACCACCACATGATGCCAGGAGATGCCATCTATGTGGATGTTAAGTAAATAATGGTCCCTAAATTGTGGTCTTCAACTCACTGTCTAGATTGAATCAATCACTTATGTTGCCTAGGCAATCAATATTGAAAGACTCTGTACATCTTTTTAAAGCCAACAGTCATTATTGCTTTTCTTCTCTTTATGGAAATCATCCATGTATAAGTGGAGCTCATTGAGGAGAACCAAATAGGCACCCTAAGGAGAGTTAGAATATGTGCATCACTGTAGAAATGCTTCAGAATTGGTCAAAGAGGAAACAGGGAATAAATTCATTTGGTAGTCTAAGGATGATAACTAGAAAGAATCAGAGAAGAATGGGTCCAGAAAGTGAGCCACGAAGATCTATAAGGTTCATTTTTCACAGGTAGGTGAGGAATGACCACAGTTTGCTAGTAGCAGACATTACTCCAGATAAAGGAAACTAGCTGAAATCTAGGAAGCTGTTTTCTACAGAAAAGGAATCAGTAACAGGACTGGGTTGAGGGAGAAATCTCAATTTTAACACAAGGCAGTATTCTCTCATCATTTTAGAAGTTAGAAATTGAACATATTGCTAAATTGCTGGTATTGCTGTAAGTGCTAAAAATACTATGCGTGCTCCCATTGCTACCATACCTATATGGTTCCCACTGCCAGCCACTTTGCACCTTGTCTGACCATGCAATGCCATCAGAACGGAGTGTGGATATAGTTCCTGTCACTCCCTCTCCACATGAAGCATCTGGATCTGCACCTCTATTTGGTGGGAGGACAAGTGCTTCATCCCCTCACCAGTACTGGTACCCCAGATGCCCTCGTTAGTAACAGAATCAACATCAAAAATGTATGAGGAAACCCTCCCCCACCGACTTGATTAAGGCCGAAATTTCCATTGTAGGAGTAGCCAGCCACCCAGTGAGCACCCCACACATTCAACTGTCTACATCACACCTGCCTGAACTGTCTGAGTGTCCTTACTCTTGTATGACCTGCAGAAATACTAGGTGTCTCTTGTTCTGACACATTAGGCATTGTGTCCAAACTCACTAATCAGGGCAAGGGAACTATATGGAGACTACACCATGAAGCCCAGCTAGAATAAAAGCCAAAATTGCATAACAAACTGAAACCCCTAGGCACATCTTCAGGAGAAAGCCACTTACTAAGAAGAGTACCCCATAACAGTGGTAGACACATTGGATTCACGAGATGTACAAATCTCATATAAACACACACACACACACACACTGTAAAAAATCAAGATGACATAATAACTCCAAAAGATCATTAACTCTTTAGAAACAGATTCTAAAGTAATTGAAATGGATGAAATGCCTGATAAATAATTTAAAAAAATAATTATTACAAAATGTCCGGTGGGATCAAAAAGAATACAAATAAACCTCTTAAGAAGACTATACAGGATATAAATGAGAAATTCAGCGAAGAGAGATTTGAAAAAGAACCAAACAGAAATCTTGGAAATGAAGATCTCAGCAAAGCAAAAGTGAAAAAAAAATCAGTTGAAAGCCTTAACCACAGACTAGATCAAGTGGAACAAAGAATGTCTGAATTTGAAAAGAGGTCTTCTAAAATATCTAATCTGGGCAAAAAAAGAAAAAGAAAAAAGAAAAAGAAGCAAAAAAAAAAAGAAAAGAAAAGAAATAATGAAAAGATAAAGAGTGCATTCAAAAATCTTTGGAAAATTATTAAATGACTAAACATCTGCACCTGTGTAATATCCAAAGGTGAGGAAATAAAGATTAAGGGCATAGTAACCTATTCAATAAAATAACAGCAGAAATAGTCCCTAATCTTGGGAAAGATGTAGACATCCATGTATAGGAGACTTATAGAACCATAAATAGATATAAACAGAAAAGATCTTCACCTTAGTATATTATGGTCAAACTGTCAAAGTACAGATTAAAGAAATAATTTTAAAATCTGCAACAAAAAAGCACCAAGTCATGTTTATGGATAGCCCCATTATTCTAACAGCATATTTCTTAGCCCTGTAGGCCAGGAGAGCCCTGGAATTATATATTCCAATAACTGAAATAAAACAGCTGTTAAACAAAATTAATCAAATAAAATTACTACCTAGAAAAGCTTTTCTTCAAAAATGAAGAAAAAATAAAGACCTTCCAAGAAAAGCAAAAATTAAGGGAATCATTACCATGAGACTGGGCTTGTAAAAGATTCTTGAGAGTCCTACATCTAGAAGTGAAAGAAAGACAACTAACATTATGATGATGTATGAGAGTATAAATACCACTGTAAGAGTAACTACCCAAAAGAAAAACAGAAAAGTATCAATCATCATCAATACAGCAACCATCAAACCACAAAGATGAACAGGGAGGAAGAAAATAACAAAGAATATTTAAAACAACTAAAAGAAAATCAAGAAAATGTCCTTACCTTTTGATAATAACATTGAATGTAAATGGACTAAATTCTCCAATTTAGAGATATAGACTGGATGAATGGAAAACACAATAAAATATGTCCCAATAATGTGCTGCCACAGGAACTCACTTAAAAAGGCACATACAGACTGAATGTGAAAGGATGTAAAATGATACTCCAAGCAAATGTATACATAAAGCAAGCAGGACTAGCTGTGCTTCTATCTGAAAAATTGACTTTAGGACAAAAACTAAGAAGAGACAAAGGAGGTCACTATATAATGATTAAGGAATCAATGGAAAGATGACATTATGATTATACAGCTATATGCACCTAATATTAGAGCACCCACATTTATAGAACACTATTAGATATAAAAAGAAAGACAGACTCCAATACAATAGTAGTAGGTGATTTTAATACTTCACTTTTGTCAGTGGACACTTCTTTCAGACAAAAAGGTCAAAAAGAAACACTGCAGTTAAACTACACTGCAGTCCAAATGAACTTAAGAATTTATAGAATACTTCTAACAGTTGCAGAGTGTATATTCTTTTCATTAATACATGTAACTTGATCTACAATAGACCATATATTAGGTCACAAAGCATATCCTAACAATAAAAAAATGAAATCATATCCTATATCTTTTCTGATAGAATAGAAAAGAAGCTAGAACTACAATATAATAAGACTAGAAGTTATTAATAAAAAAGAAAAATTTGAAATTATTTAAGTATATAGAAACTAAACAATACACTTTTGAATGAACAGTGGTTCTTTAAGGAAGTCAGAAGGGAAATTTAAAAATTCTTTGAAACCAAGAAAAATGGAAACACAACTTAGCAAAATCTGTGAAATGCAGCAAAAGTAGTACTAAGAAGAAAGTTTATAATAATGAGTGCTTATATTTAAAAAAAGATTCCAAATAAACAACCCAAAAATGCATCTCAAGGACTTAGAAAATCCAGAACAAACCAACCCCATAATTAGTTGAAGGAAATAAGAAATGAAGATCACAGCAGAAATAAATTAATTATTAACTAAAACCACAAAAGATCAATGAAACGGAAGAGTTGGTTCTTTGAAATGTTAAGCAAAATTGACAAACCTTTAGCTAGACTAACAAAGAACAAAAGACAGAATAAACAGTCAGATTTGAAAATGGAGATGGTATCACAGAAGACAAAATATAATTAAGGATTATATTGAAAAAATATATGCTAACAAATTGGAAAATGTAGATGACAGGGACAAATTTCTGGGCAAATATTACCTACCAAATTTGAAATAAGAGGACATTAAAAAAACTGAAAAAATTAATAACAAGTAATGAGATTGAATCAGTAATTGAACTCTCTCCCATTGATGAAAAGTCCAGAACCAGATGGCTGCATTGCTGAGTTTTTAACCACTTTAAAAAAAAATTGATGAGAATTCCTCTCAAGCTATTCAATAGAATTGAAAACTCACTCTACAAGGTATGTTACCAATACCTAACAAAGACACAACAGAAAAAAAAGAAAACTATAGACCAATATCCCTGATGAACATAAATGCAAAAATCCTCAACAAAACGCTTGCAAGTCAAATTCAACAGCACACCAAAAAACTCATGTACTTCAGGGATTCAGGGATGGTTCAGCACATGCAAATCAATGAACATAATTCATCATACTATCAGAATGAAGGATAAAAATCATAAGATCATATCAACAGATGCAGAAATTCAACATGCTTTCATTATAAAATCCTGAACAAATTAGGTCCAGATGAACTAGAACTTGACAGATGTATGACAAATTCCTAGTCAACATCATACTGAAAGCATTTCCTCTAAGATCAGGAACAAGACAAGGATAGTCTACTCTCACCATTCTTGTTCTACATAGTATAGGAACATAGCACTAGAAGATTTAACCAGAGCAGTTAGGGAAGATAAAGAATCAAAATCCTATAAATAGGAAAGGGGGGAATCAAATCTTGTCTTATTTACAGAGAATATAATTTTATACATATCAAAACCTAAAGACTCCACCAAAGGACTATCAGAACAGGCAAACAAATTCAGCAAAGCAAGAGAATATGAAATCAACATAAAACATTAGTAGCTATATACCAATAACAAATGTGCTGAGAAAGAAATTATGAAAAACACCCATTCACAATAGCTACAAAAATATAATACTTAAGAATAAACTTTACCTGGGAAGTAAAAGATCTCTACAATGAAAATGAAAAAGCATCAATGAAAAAAATTGAAGGAGATGCTGAAAGACCTGTGACCCCATGTTCATGGACTGGAATAATTAATGTTGTTAAAATATCTATACTACACAAAGAAATTTGTAGATATGATACCCCTACAAAATATCAATGATATTTTTCACAGAACAAGAAAAAAATCCCAAAATTCATATGGAAGCACAATAGACCCTGAATAGCTAAATGAATCCTGAGCAAAAAGATCAAAGCTGGAGGCATCATAATTCTACATACTATAGAGCCGTACTAACTAAACAGCATGGTATTTGCATAAAAACAGACACATGGGACAATGAAACAGAATAGAAATTCCAGAAATAAAATCACACATCTACAACCAACGGATTCTTGACAGAGTTTCCAAAAAATGTACATTGGAGAAAGGACAGACTCTTCAATAAATTGTGCTAGAAAAAATGGATACCAGAAGATTGAAACTTGACTCCTACCTCTCACTGCTAAAAATCAATTCAAAATGGATTCAAAGACCTAAATGTAAGATATGAAGTAACTAGAAGAATATGTAGAGAAAACACTTCAAGATATTAGTACAGGTCGTGATATTCTGGATAGGACCCCCCAAAAGCACAGGGAATGAAGAAAAAATAGATAAACAGGATTGCATTAAACTGAAAGTTCCTTGTAAAGCAAAGGAAACAAATAGCAGCATAAACCAACAACCTACAGAATGGGAGAAAATATTTTCCAACTAGTCATTCTTCTAGAGAATGAATATATAGAATATGTAAAGAACTCAAAAAACAATAATAAAAAAGCACAAGTAATCCAATTATAAAATGGGAAAATGATTTGCAAAGATACTGCTCATTTACAGGAGTTCTGACTGATTTCTTTTTAAAATCTCTTTCTTGAATGAGGTCTTTCACTACCTGTATTTACTCTTTTAATTTGTTCCTAAGATCTTCTTTCAGCTTATTAATCATTTTAGCAATCAGCTTTTTGTAGTCTTTCTCTGAAATTTCATTCTCTTTGACATCTGTGGGTTCATTTATTGGGGGATGGCAGGGTTTCTGGAGGAGACTTATTTGCCTGTTTCTTTATGCTTTCAGAGGTCCTAAACATGCACCTTGGTTGAAATGAATTCCTCTTCCTCTTTTAGATGGACACTCTTAGGGTGTCTGTTTGTTGTAAGTGCCATGTTGGAGATACATCTGAGCTTCAACACAGGTTCAGCATAATCCAAGTGTTAATTTCAACCTCCAGTGCCTCTCAGTTTGACGCTGCAGAACTGCTGATTTAATTTATTCTTGGAGTGCTGCTGCATCACTGTGGATTCCTTTAAGACATTATTTTGGAAGAGATGAATAGATATTTCTCAAAAGAAGAAATTCATATGGACAATAAATATATTTTAAAATATTCAATACCACTAGCCCTCAGGGAAATGCAAATCAAACCACAATGAGATGTAGTCTCACTCTAGTTAGAATGGCTAATATTAAATACATACATACATACATATTTACAAATTATGACAAGGATATGGAAAAAGGAAATAATTATACACATTGTTAGTGGGAATGTAAATTAGTACAGCCATTATGGAGAATAGTCTGAACATTCCTCAAAAAATTAAAAAACTGCCATATAACCTAGCTATCTCCCTCCTGGGTATGTAGATATAGCCAAAAGAAATGAAATTAGCGTATCAAAGAGGTACTTGTACACCCATGTTTACTGTGTACTGTTCACACTACCCAAGGTTTAGAATAAGCTTAGGTGACCACCAAGATGAATGGATAATGAAAATGTTATATATATATGCACAAAGTAGAGTATTACTCAGCCACCAAGAACGACATTTTTTTCATTTATAACAAACTGTATGACATAATGGAGGACATTATGTTAAGTGAAATAAGCTAAACATAGACAAACAAGTACCAGGTGTTCTCTTTCATATTTTGAAACAACAACAAAAAATGTCAACCTTAAAGTAAAATAGTGTTTGCTATGGATTGGGAAGGGTGGGGTGAGAGAGAATAGAAAAAAAATGTACTTGGATATGATCAATACACACTGCATGTGTATGTGGATTAAATTCATTAATTCACACAATGAATATACGTCAGTAAACTAGATGTATAAATTTTTTAAACTCCCAAATTAAAAACAAAAACTGAAAGAGAAAAGAAAAAGCTGTATGTATATCAGATCAGGCAAATCTGATGTTAAGCCTCTCAACATAAAATCTTAAGTTCACTGAATTATATATCAAATTAGGAACAGGACTGATCAAATCCAGTAGTGAAGATTATACACAAACAATGCACAGAACCTCAGATGCCACCAGCCATGGGAGCTAGACTGATGAGAGACAATGAAACTAACAAACACTTTTAGAGTCAGACTAAAGGCAAAGTTCTGATGACTTCAAATGCTCTGAAATAAATTGATGGAGAAGAAGGGTTCATATTCCCTAATTCAATTCAGAAAGGATTCTTATCACTTAATACCTTCTTTCATGTCCACATTGAATTAAGCCTCCTGAATTAATATAGAGCTGTGGGTAAAATGTTTTCATGAGTCTTTCCAATCCAGAGTAAAGCTCCTTTCCTGCCTTATTAGGAAAACAAGATTGTGTTCCAGCTGCTATCCTATCTAGTTCCACATTTTCCCAGGAATTATGGAGCTGTATCCAGTGCCACACAAATATGCTGAGAAGACAGAGCAGCATGGCTCACTTTGCTGGCCATCTGGGAAGGCCATCTTGCCTGAGTTAGGCCACCACACAGCCGTGGCTGTATCTCCTCCATCTGGCACTAATTTTCAACATGTTTCCTAAAGACACAGAAAAATCACCCAGTAAAGGAGACAATGATTCTTTCACTGTCATTGTCATCACTTAATATATGATATTACCAGTCATCATGTGACTCACTGGAATGAATAGCCTAAGAGGTACCAGGTTCTCAAACTAGAGTTAACTATGAAAATGGGTCAGAGGCTGAAAAAACACTCTAATTTCTATCTATTCAAATTAATTGTTCAAATACAATTAAAGACAAACAACAGTGGCAACTATAATTGCTCTCGTTTATTATTGACCACACAGTAAATGAACACTAGGCACTCTATAACTTATTGAAACAGCAATGGCTCAAGATAACCTCTTTAAACTGTTTTCTGGATTAGTGGAAATGTGTCCTGAAGCTTCACTTGAATAACAATGACTTTTTTTTCTTATTTTTGTTCAAAATCATTATTGAAAACTTAAAAATGAGAGTAAGAGTAGGGCAGCACATTTTTTTTTTCATTGTCTAATGAGGATACTGTTTAACAGATTTACCCAAGGAAATTTAGGGGTATGTACTTTGTCTACTCTTAGTAAAAAAAAAATATGTTATAATGTACAGGTTAACTTGTAGATCTTGTGGTAAGAATACAAATAGTTTTTGCCCATTTGAAAAGACAGCACCAAAAGTTATGGTTCATTGCCTTGTAGGGTATTGATCAAATTTTTGTCTCTTAGCAAATTAATTTCCTCATTCTTTTGATTGCCTTTATAAAGATTCACTTTCAAATTTTCTTTTTGACCCAGCCTTTCCATCTGGCTGGTTCTCTTATTACTAAGTTGAATCAAATGTGTGAGCATGTTCATTCTGTATTTGCATGAGAGTCATGTCCATAACTTCTCAAAAATTACAACAGATACACTGGAGGTATGGCCTTTGCTGCTTTGGGTGGAATCAAACAACTTCTGCTGAGCTTGCAGTCTAGCTGAATACTACTGAAACTGCTGTGGATTCTCCTGCAGCATAGAGTTGGCAGCAGCTCCTTCTGGATGCATGTAGAAAACAAGAATCTTTCTGTTCCTCCCACCATCAGAGCCCTTATCAGAGCTACTAGAGCTCCCTCTTGTCCAAGGTAGCTGAAAATATGTTGGCAAGGCAGTTTGGAAAATGAAGACTTCTTGCTAACTATGATGTTAGGAAAAGCATGAAAATGAAGCAGTGGAGCTGAAAGCCAAAAGGCAAAATAATTGGCACAAAGAGCAAAGGCAGATGGAAGGGGGCACTCAAATCATCCCTTATGTTCTCCACAAGGTACATATAATAATAAATTCCACTTTATAAGAGGAAATTCAGGCACAAGGAAGCTACCCAAGATCACACAGCTGTTATTGGCAGTACTTGGATTTAGATGCAGGCATCACATCAAAATTTAGTTTAAAATATTTGTTTGATTGTCTTCCATCATGTGATATTGCCTCCCTGAAAGTGAGTGTCAGACAAGAATAGCTGGCCATGCAATGCAGCAGCAGAAATGGGGGAGACTAAACAGAACTGCTGGGAATCCATCAGTATTTGGAACTCTTAGCAAGCCTATAAAAATCTGTGTCTCCTCACTGTCCCCATGTATCAGTCTGAAATTCCAACTCCAAACCTTAGAATGAACAGAGAATAAAAGAGAGACATGAATTATAAGGCAAATAACTAGACAGAGAAAACAGGAAAACAAGCCAAGAGCTCTTTACTAGCTGGGCACAGTATCAAGTTTAGAAGGATGCAAGGGTTAGGTTAAAATATTTAGTGAACTGATTGAAGTTGGGTGTTCCAGGGAATATTATGTGGCAAATGCATCTTAGTTTCTTCTTCCTGTCATCATTCTGCAGTGATTAAGGAGAAGATGAATTCAGATGAGTGTTCTCCCCAAAGAAATGGAACTAAAAGCCTGCCCATAACCTACTGGGTTTCTAATAGACAGGAAATGTGAGAGAATGAGTTTACGTTAAAATGAAAGGGATGTCTATATAGCCATTTTTAAATTCAACCTGGAACAGGAGAAGACTTATGAATTAAATCTTGACATTTATTGATTATTCACTTACTCCTTGATAAGCTTCAAAACATAAAATTGATCAATGAATTGAAACCCAGGAGTACAAAGATGAATCAAATTCATTCCCTGCCATCAAAGAGCTTATGGTCCAGAAACTAGTCAAATATATGTAGGCAGCTATCTATAGTGGAAAGTAAAATTAACTAAAGAAAACAAGCAAATAATTGTGAGAGAAGAACAAAAGATGTCTCAAATTTTCATTAAGGAAAAAGGGGTTTATGGAAGAGATTTGTTTTGAGGTGATTCTTAAAGGATGATCAGGCTAGTTACACAAAACTTTCATCTACTTTAAAATTGTTAAAAGATTCTATGGATACTAATAAGTATCCATGGATATACCTTATGGAGCAGCTATATTTATACTGTTGATATGTTTGTCTCTCATTCAATACAACACACACACACACACACACACACACACACACACACACGAGTTTTGCATTGAGTTTAAAATGTCTGGATGTACCCACAAGCTAAATGGAGTGGGATGAAACAAGGGAATGAAGAGCTATTTTGTACTTTTGCTTCATACATTATTATTTTGATTGATTTTTAGTACAAGGATGACATATTTTTATAATAAATTATCTTTTTATAAATAATACCTCACCCTTCTCCAGATCAGTGTGATTCTGACAGGCAGAGTATGGTAGGACTGGGGGCAGATGACAAGATTGGTTGGCAGCATGTAGTTTGGGAGCAAAGGTTTATGGAATTTGAATAAAGTGTGTTGGGTATTAAATGCTTGAATGCTCAGGAATCTTTGGATTAAAATAAATAGAACACCAGACTTAATCTATTTTAAAGGAAATTTATCTAAAGTAACTGAAAAATTGAGGGGAGATTTTTTTTTTCAGTGTGTACTAAAACACTAATAACAGAAATATTTCTCTATGCATCTCTTGTTCTACTTTTCTCTAGTGGGGCTTAATTTTCAAGCATGAAAATGACTACCACAGTCCCAAGCTGACATCCCACTAGAGATTTGGAATCCCAATACAAAAAAAAAAAAAAAAAAAAAGCTATTTATTTCTCTAAATTTCAGCAGAAGTTCCAGAGTCAGCTGTTTTGGGCATGATGTCAGCCATGCATGCACCCTGATGAATCACGGAATCCAGCAGAAGTGAGGTCTGTGATTGGCTATGTCTGTCTCCTTACCCCACCTCCTGGAGCATCTTCCCTGAGAGTGAAAAAGAAGTAAAAAGTCTAAGGGACATGCTCAAGGTAGATATCTGAAGGCAAAAGATTATGGGCAGCAAAACAGAAAATGTATGAGGGACTTGCTGATGTAAGTCATGGTGGCCTGGAATCTTTTTCTAAAGTCCTCAGCATGAATGAGAAATGAGAGTCCACTTAATGATGTACAAAGAGGAATGACTGACTCCTTACAAATGTGACCCAAAAAGTGACCTTAGAGACCACAGCATATGATGAGTTACTCACAAGAAAATGCTGCTCTGTGATTGTTTTTAGAATCTGAATTCCACACTGCAAGATGTGGACACATTCCCAAAGTGGTTAATTTCCCCACAAGAATATACTTCAGCATTGAGACAGTATTAAGAAATGTTCTCACCTGTGTATGTAGATGCTCCAAGATCCACTGTCATTAGAAATTTTAACTCTTTTTTTTTTCTTTAAATTGATCAAACTATGCGGTTTACCCAGGAGCAACAATTTAGTTTCTCCAAATTTTGTCTCTTTCTGGCTCCCTCTCCTGCATATTCATGCTCGTCCCCACTCCTATTATTGATTCACTGATGTGCCTTTGTTTTTTTTATATAAGGCAGTCACTCACTTGAGCTTGTGCTCCCATTTTTCATCTGCCTTATTTGGCTCATTCTCGAGTTCATGTCTCTATCATCACGGTTTCAGCTTTGACTGGCTTTCTTCTCTTTCTTAATGTTGGTTTTGGCACTAGCAGCAATTTTGCTGTAACAATAGTGGGTCTGCTGAAGCATTTCTCATCAGTGGGTGTCTCCAAAACACATCTGGAAAATAAAGAAAAAATAACTGGGGAATAGAACCTGAACTCATCCACTGCCTCCCCATCTCCTCACCCTTGCCACCACTGCGGTGTTGTCAGGTGACCGACTGTGGCTCATTAAAAGTTGGCAGATGTTTTATCACTCATTATCTTATTCACTACGGTTTCAAGTATATAAAATACCATTCGTTACCCTAAATTAATTACAGGGGAATAACTATACCATGCTCATGTTTTTTATTCTTTATTTTCATGACTTTATTTCCTGACACATGGAACAAAGAGGATGTACATGGAATGAAATGAAACTTTAGATCCATCTCAACATTTTTCAGCACTGACATTCCTGTGTAACTATGAATCTATGAATTACCATTACAATCTGGCTTCACTTTATTCCTCAGTGAATATCTACAGCAGCCTCTTGTCACTCCTAAAGTATTACTGATTTTTTGATAATATAGCACAGAATGTTTGTTGAAGTATCATGAATAATTAGAAATAACAGAAATTTGCCGAGATAAACAAATTTTGCCTTCTGAGCCAGTGTCCTTCAGTTCTTAATCACATTCTCATACAAAGTGTTGTAAAATATTCTAATACATAGTAATATTCCTTGTCATTAATTGTAAATGGCAAGGGAACATAATCCAGCATTTTGCATGCTATTGTATTTCAACCTCAATTCTGGTTTCAGCTTTGCTTTTCCCAGATGGGTGGCTTTGGACAAGTGCTAACCTCTCTACATCTCAGTTTCACTGAGCAAAAAAGAAAAATATAGCTGCTAATATTTACTCAGTATATGTGACAGGAATATTTGAGGATTAATTGCAAAAATTTAAATAAAAAGACTTTGCTAGGTGTATTAGTCAGCATTCTATCTCTGCAATAAAATGCCTGAGGACAAAATAACTTAAAAGGAAGAAATTTTATTTTGGTTTAGTTTCAGAGGTTTCAGTCCATGGTTACCTGGTTTCATAGTTTCTGGGCCTATAATGAGGCAGAACATTATGGTGCCGAGGGGTGGAGAAAAGCTGCTTAACTCATAGTAGTCAGAAAGGTATGAGTAAGGGAGTGAGAGGAAGAATAGTAGGAGAGAAAAAGGGAAAGAGTGAGAGAGAACAAGAGACAAAATATACCCTTTTAAGGATCTATCCCCAGTGACATACTTCCTCCAATGAGGCATACTTCTTGAAGTTTCAACCTCCTCATAGCTCACTAAGTTATGAATTCAGCAATGGATTAAGCCATTGATGAGGTTAAAACTCCCATGATATAATCACCTTCTAAAAGTCCTACCGTGGAAGACTGCCAACTTGAGGGACCAAGTTTTTAATACATGAGCTTTGGGAAAACATTTCAGATCTAATCCGTAACACTAACCTATAAACTATATATGATTTAAAATTATAAAGTATATACTACTATAGAATATGACTTTACTTCAAACCATAAGCTCCCTAAAGGCAGTGACATGAACTATGTTGTTGATCACAGTGCCTGACATTAGTTGTTTTGTTTTGTTTTGTTTTGGTGGGGGGTTACTGGAAATTGAACTCAGGGGCATTAGGCTACTTACTGAGTTACATCCCCAACCCTATTTTGTATTTTACTTAGAAATAGGGTATTGCTTTTGCTGAGGCTGGCTTTGAATTCTCCATCCTCCTGAGCTACTGAGATTACAGGTACATGTGATGGCAGCTTCCCAATACATATTTGTATTGAGAGCAGGCTGATTCTCAATACATATTTGTAAGTGAATAGATGACTCTTTCTGGTATTCTAAACACTAAGTCCACGTTACTGGTTAGATTGTGTCCTCCAAAAAGATCAGGTGAAGTCCCAACCTGTGAGGTTTCAGAAAGTTACCTTATTTGGAAATAAGAATATGGTTTTTGTATTTATAATCAAGTTAAGGTAAAATTTATTTATACTGGATTATGATAGGCCCTAATCCAATGACTGGTATCTTATAAGGAAGAGAGAAATTTGGTTGCAGAGACAGGGAGGAGCAGGCCAGGAGGAGACAGAGACAGGGATTGGACAAATATATCTATAATGCAGGGAACCCCACAGATAGTTAGCAACTACTAGAAGGAAGAACAATTGAAGGATTCTCCCCTAGAAGCTTTAGAAAGAGCCCTGCCAACTCTTTGATTTCAGACTTCTAATCTCTGGTACTCTGATAGAATGAAATTCTGTTATTTTAAGCTATCAGTTTGTAGTACTTTGTTATGGAATCCCTAGGAAACCATTATAGCCATCCAGGATCTCAAATAAAGTAGTACATGTCTGTGATGATGTAAGGGCTCACTATTTGATGTCAGTCTTTATTTAGAAATTTTATTTCAGAGAGGTAATTTGATTTAGCTTGGCTTAAAATGAATAAATGGAAAATCCAACATTATGTACAATTAATGAAATACTATATAAATTATTACATAGTTAAATATTATATAAATTATAACATGTTTCCTTATTGTAATAAAAGAAAACAACAATATATTAAGCATTAATAGCAATTATTCTTAGACAATATAATTTCAAACTTCCATAACTGTCTTTTGTTTTCTGTCAATCCCTTTCCTCTAAATCATTTCTCAACATATGCTATTTAATTAAAGTAGACCTATGTAATGTTATAGAATTTTCAAAAGATAAAGGTTGATCACTGTACAATTAATATTTTTCAGATATCTGCTCTTTCTAAAAATAAATTCATATTTATAATATACAACTCTCTGGCTACCATATGTCATCTGCATAACTTGGGTAGTTAACTACTGTTTGTAAACTGATGCCAGGGCACTTGGTGAACACATGAAGATTTGAAGACTGGAGTAAGTTTCTAAGAGAGAAAGGTTTGGTCCAAAGATTTTTGTAAGACAATATGAATGGTGTATTATGTTGTCAACATCATTGAATTGTAAATGACAGCATTTAATTGTTAGGGCCATTTCAAGTTCCATAACAACAATTTTGTATCTTCATTAAGACACATTCTTTCCCCTGTTTCTCAATGATAAAAAACATACCTATGATTCACATGTCATGCTTATCAGGTACTCCCAACCTTTCAGTTCAGCCTTTCTAATAGTAGCACACACTTTATATTAGAAAATCCTCAACTCACAGTTTTCCCTTTGCAGGGACACTTTGGAATTATTATACAAATATAAAAAGTTCTTTATAGGTTCATCGTAGAACAGAATTTATAGAAACTTCTATCTGGGTATCCAATTAAAATTCAAGGACATTTCAAATATGCCAAGATTTGTCATGAATTATGCATTGTTTTAGATTTCTATAATCTCCTTGCTTTCTTTGAAATATGTGCTCTAATCTTACGTTGATTCCTCTGGTTTTTGATGTAACAATTTTATTTGAATCATTTTTGTGTTCTAGATTTTTCAGGGAGTAAATAAAGTATAATGATTTGCCAAAATTAGAACAAAGCTTTTTTTAAAAATCTCAAAATGCCTGAAGTCATAAAAGATGTTTTTGTGTATTTCTTTATGTATGTAGATGCCAGCATTATGTAATGACTTCTTTTTTTTTCTCCCCCCCCCCAGGATTGTCATAGGTCTGCTCAAATATATTGTTTCATTTTATGGGACTCTTTTGCTCAGAGAAACAACCCCCGCTGCAATATACAGGCTGATATAAGTAGAACCCTCTATGGAAAACAGCATATTATTGCATTTTTGTCCCAGTAAACATCAAATAAAGGTAAAGCTATCTTTAAACTTTTTTGTATTATTTTAGAATCAGATCTTTACCTATTTCTGGAAGCTTAGGTAGTACATTTGTACAAGATATTTCAATAAAGGAGCAGGGGGAGGGGAACAAGGATGTTAGAGCACAAGGAGAACTTTATAATTTATTAATATATAAATATTGTTTTCTCATTTAAAAACACTGCTTTAATACTTTCAGTAACCCTCTTTCAAAGAAACACTTTTGCAACATCTATATTTGGACAAAGGAATTATTGAAAAGAATGTCTGTATCTGGGAAACTGAACAACATCTTTAATATGGTAAGTTTTACATTTCATTCTACCTAATCAATGCTGAAGTAGAGGAACCTCTGATTCATCCCTTCATTTTTGAAATCATACCAATAAATCAAAGAAATTAAAGACATTTTGATTAAACCATTTTTATGTCAGAAAAGATAATATCCATGATTTAATTCTTTTAAAAAATCATTAAAATTTAACAAAATGGATTTTTAAAGATCATAGACTTGGATATAGAAAAAAATATCTCAAATCATTTGATCACAAGAGTAATTTTAAGAAATGCATTTTGCTGATGTATTTTGTAAAGACATTGTTTTTCCCATAAGAACTTTTCCATTAAATTGATTGTCTATCCTTAAGTCACCTCTGTTTCACCAGTTCTATTGTTTTCCTATATTATATTGCTACTTATCCAAAACTTTTAACTGTTCTCAGGCAAAAAGGCATGATAAAACCAAAGTCAAAATGTATCTCACTTCCTAAATGTCAACCAATGCTACAAGTACACACTTACTCAGCAGGTGGAGGGGTACCCCACCTCTCTACCTCTACATTCTGTCCAACTCTGCCACAGTCTATTTTCCCTTCCAACTCTTTCTTGCCCTAGTATTCAGTTTGGAGGCCACTCTGCCCCATTTCAACCCTTTTTTGCCTTTGGAGATAAAGACTCCCAGACTTACAGGTTTAAATAACTTGCTCAGAGTCATAAAACTAGTTCATGTTGACATCATTCTGTCTGACACCCAAATCTTTACTCTTTCTGCTGTTTTGAAACTTCTCCAGCAGAAGTGATTTCTTGTGCACTGGTGCATTGGATACTAAAAATAGGTATGTTAGAACAATACTTCTCAGATCTTGATGTACATGCAAATAACTGCAGATTCTGATCAGGAGGTTTGAGTATCCAATATTCTGTGAGTTTTTTCCTTCTTTATTATTAATTTTTTTTCAGTGCTAAGAATCAAATTCAAATTCCATGGCTCAGTTACTCCCCAGACTAAGATTCTGTATTTCTAATGAGTTCCCAGGTTCTGCTGAAGCTGCTGAACTTTCAGGAGTAAGGCCTTATGAATCCTAGCAGAAGCTGGTATTGTTTGTAAATCTACTATCTAATTCTATCCACTGCTTTTCTTACAAATACTGCAGTATTTAGCATATATTATTTTATGCTTTATTAAATATTCTGAGGTGACTTCCACAATAAATCTAATATGTTAGAGTTTTTGATATAGTGAAACAAATTCATATTCAGGATCATTAGCTAATCTGTCAAATCTCTTTCCAATGAAACTGGCAGAGTCATTCTTAAGAAAACAAATGAGATACATACGATCTACAGGTCCTTTTTTCAAAGGTGGTGAGGACCAAGAAGATAGTTTGACTCGGTACTATCTCCAACCCCAACTGACATTTTTATCTAGGTGACAAAAGGTTACAAAGAATATAATGAGCAGCCTTGATGGAGATCAGATCACCCAAGGGCAAGTGGAAGAGCAAAGGTGAAAAGTAGAAAAAGACCTGCTCTCAGAGAAGCTCCAGGTAGGAGCATGTAAAGGTGGGGAGAAGAGTTTCAAGAACCACAACCAAAGTTAGAATCTTGACTTTGCCACTCATCTTGGACATCTGATTTGGGCAAATCATTTATCTTCATCGATAGTTTTCTCTTCACTAAACATCTATTTTACAGTGTTACTGTTAAGATCAACAGAATAATGGGGGTAAAAGGACCTGCTCACAGTAGGCAAGCTAAAAATTGATTTGTTTTTTGCTATTGCTGTCTGAAGGTAATATCCTATGTACTTTTAGGTACAGACCTTGAGCAGCTTTTCCTAGCTGCTTCTCTAGTGTCCCTTTCCTGTAGTTTTTATCCAGTTATCCTGGGCACCAATAGTATTGAAGGATGGGATCTAGAGCAATTCATTTAATCCTAGAGAAGGCACTCTTGGCTGGTATCTGGGTCACCCAACATCACACTAACATTTGCACATACATTATGATTCTGTGGATCATAAATATTTTACCAATTAATGCAATTGGGACAGGGCCCATCCCTATAGTCATTAAATCTGGTTGGTCAGTCAAAAAGCTTTACTTGACATCCTTGTGCAAAATAAATTTTGCATGTGTTTGTAATGCAGAGAGAAGCCAGAAACTTTTAATAATGAGCAACTGAAATTCTGAAAATAATGAATTCTACCATTTTTAAAGCAGATCCTTTGATAAATTTCAGTTAGCATTTGACATTTAGATCTATAGTTCTACTTAGCATGAACAAGTTTTCCTGGCACCAACTTCCTGTTTCTCAAATCTCTGAGAACTGAAGTCAGTCCTTCAGAACTATTTTGGATGACATTTTTAACTTGTAGCAATGAGGCACAAAGAGGAGAGTGGAGGTAGGAATTCAGGTCTAGGAGAAACCAAGATTCAGCAAAACAACAAAATGATTTGAATTTTCTATTATAAAGGGGATGTTTTTCAGCTTCTGGATTGAGGGGTAAAATAACTCTGGAGAGGTCTGTCCAGCTCTATTGTAGAAAAAGCCTTAGGATTCTTTAGAGCCTCTTGTCTGTGAGTAAAGCAAGTGCTTTTGGGTGTCCAATAGCCTAGAAAATTATAGTGTCACTAAAAAAATTCCCTCCCTCTAATTCATTGATTTATCCTCTTCCTTTAAACCCATCAATTTGCTGCCTTCCTTCAGTTCCATCTTTATCTAGCTCAGATTCCACAGCCCATGAACACAAAGACTGTAGTTTTAGTCAGCTTTTCATTGCTGTGACCAAAATACCCAGCAAGAACAACTTAGAGGATGAAAAGTTTGTTTCAGATCTTAGTTCTAGAGGTTCAATCCATGGTCAGTCAACTCCACAGCTCTAGCCCCAAAGTGAGACAGAACATCATGGCAGAAAGGCATGGCCCAGGAAAAGTGCTCAGGTCCTGACAGCCAGCAAGCAGTCAGAGCTCAAGTACAACAAGCAGCTATAACATAGTTCCCAAGGGCATGCGGCTATGGGATGATTTGAAAGTTAAGTTAGGCTGACTCCGTGCTGCTCAGACATCTCACCCTGTACAGAACTGTCCCCTACTTTCCTCATGAACCTACTCTAATAAAAACTGACACCCTCACCCACTTGCATCCTGACCACAATATCTTTAAACTATGGAGCAGACGCTAGCTTACTTCCTGAATGGATACCAAAAAAGTGCCAATTTTGAGAATGTACTTTAGGATTCTACTTGCCTCTCCTGCCCACCTCCTTTGTGGTTTTTCTGTTTAAGGCCCCTATGTCTGCATTCAGTGTCCTGGACTGCAGAAGTGTCTGCTTTCTGCTCCCTTGACCCTGTCCAAAATAAATCCTTTGTCTTTTCTTCAAAAGACCCTGAGTTTTAGCTGGGATTTTAGAATCACACTTTAACATTGCCCCCAGTGACCTACTTCTTCCAGCCATACCCTACCTGCCCAGTTAGCACCCACTAATCCATTCAAATGATTAATCCATCAAATGTATCAATCCACCAACCTGGCCACAGCACCCATAATCCAGCCATTTCACTTCTCAACATTCCTGCATTGCCTCACACATGAACCTTTGGGAGGACACCTCATATGTAAACTATAACAACTGCTGCCTCTCCAATCCCACCTCCCCTCTCCATCTGCACCTCCCTGCCAAACCCTGTCTTCAGTGAACCACCACTGACCTTTGCTGAGACTTCACTAGAGCAGCCAAGTTGATGGCAGAGAAAACCATATTCCACCCAGACAACCTGCATTGTTCACTTGCCTCAACTGAGCCTTTGACACTGTCCAGAAATTTCTTTCCAACAATCTTGACCTTCCATCCATAGAAACTAACAGTTCATACTTTACCTATTCTCTGACTTCCCCTTCTCTCTTCCCAATATTGACATTTTCTGCTGATGACATGTGTAAGATGTCCTAGAAAAGATAGAAGTCATCAGATAAAAGTGTCTTTATATTTTGCCACCAAATCTATAATGTACTCTTCTCTCTTCCAACCACCCTTTCCTGGATGGCCTCTGATATGGGCTGAATCTTAACCCCTGTCCACCAGAATTCATATATTGATGAAATAGTTCCCAACACTTGGTTCTTCAGCATATGACTGTATTTAGAGATAAGGTTTTTAAAGTGGTAAGGTAAGTGGTAAGGTAAAATTAGGTCATATGAGTGAGTCCTAATCCAGTATGACCAGTAACCTTCTAATAAGAGAAGACCATCAGGACAAAGATCACACATAGGCCAAGGACAAACAGATGGGACAGAGTGAGAAGGAGATCATCCACCAGACAAGAAGAGAGATCTCGGAAAAACCCCAATCTATGGACATTTGAATCTTGGACTTTTAGCTTCTAGAACTGTGAGAAAGTAAATTTCTGTTGTTTAAGCCATCTAGTCTGTGGTATTTTGCTATGGCCACCCTAGCAAAATAATACATTCTTACTTGAGACCCAACTTAAATGTTTCTCGAAGAAAAAAATATCTTGATCTAAATTAAGCTCCATTATTACATTTAGAATGTTCTGGATTTTTCTTCATAGCATTTATCATAATTGACTATGATATATTCATTTTTTATTATCTATTTACCTCACTATATTTTAAGATCTAGAGGGAGGCAGGACTAGTGGCAATTTCAAAAGGTGGGGAGGTGGCTGTCCCCCTTTTAATACCCTATGTTGATTTGATGTGGACAATTGGCTTTTAACTAGTGCTGTGTCAATGATTATGTTAAACAAAATTCAGGACAAGTTTCTGTCTTTCTTTATACCAAGTTTTCCCTTTAAGCCTATTTTGCATAGAAATTATCAATCTGATTCTCACTGGGACAATATCTGTGAGCCACTGCTATATTCCTGGTACTCAGCATTATTCCAAGTAAACAGCATTTAATCAATAATTATTTTTCTAAAAGTAAACAAGGAAACAAGCAAAGAAAGAATGAAGAAAAGAATTGAAAATTACAGAGTCACTAAAAATAGATATACTTACAAAAACCATAAAAGAAACCAGTTACCTTCCATAGAGACTCCCCAATAGGGCTGATTATGATTCACTCAGGGGTATTTAATATGGGGGGGCAATTAAATTCCTGGAATCACAGCAAGTCTATCAAATTTCTTGTGATCATGGATCAACTAAAGACCTTGGGAATTTATTATGTAACTGATTTGCCTGGTTCTTTCTGTTGCTTTTACTTCTGAATGGATTATGATTTCTTATGCACTGTGATGGTTAATTTCATATGTTGACTGCGCTAAGAGGATACCCAGAAATTTGGTGTAAACATTATTCTGTGACATTGTTTCTGGATGTGTTAACATTTGAATTAGACTAGTAAAGCAGATTGCCCTCCATGGTGTGGACAGGCCTCACACAATCCATGAGAGGTCTCAATAAAACAAAAGGTGGAATAAGAGAAATTACTCTTTCTGAGTAGCTTCAAATTGGAACTTCAGTTTTCTCCTGCTGTTGGACTTGGATTCACACTAGAACTTAGGCCATTGGCTATAGGAGGTTTCAGGCCTTCATGCTAGAACTAGAACTGGACTGTACCATTGTTTCCCCTTGGTCTATAGCATGCCAACCGTAGATCCTGAACTTCTCGACCTCCATAACTATGAGCCAGTTCCAACAAACTCTCTCTGCACACAAACATACACACATCTCTTTTTGGTTCTGTTTGTTAGGAGCATCCAGACTAATATAGTCTCCTAGCAGATATTGTATTTGTGAATTTTTATAGACGAAAGAGAATTTAGAAACTATTTTATTTCTTAAGCCAGATGTGTGATATGAATAGTCATCTGAGAGATCTTGCAATTTGAGACAGATTGTATAAAAACAATGTTTGCCAATGCAACAAAGGTTCTTGAGAATTGTATGTGGAATATTTCATGTATGTGTTCCCATATAGGAATCTGTACAATTTCTCCACAGTGAGGAAGCTGGACTTTATAAGTTTCTTACTTTTAAGGAAGAATTATAGAAAACTTAAAACATACACAAATGTGGAAAGAATAGTGTTATAAATCTCAGTGTACCCTTCACCCAGCTTCAACAATTTTCAACTCATCACAATCTTATTTATCTCATTCTACCATTGTTTTGAAACAATTCCCAGACATCATATCATTTCATGAATAAATGCCAAATAGCTAATTTACAGAAACATTTTTAGAACACAATCCTCTACTGATTTGAAGATTGCCTGTATGTCCACCTCAAGTTAAGTAATGGATTTACTAATTCTCTACTCTCTCTCACTTCCTTATGGACATTCTTATGTGTATGGAAAGAAAGCAATACTTTTGCCTACTACTTGGCCACATTTACCTCCTTATACAGACTAATCTGAATAGAACGTTGAAGTATGTGACTTTTCACAAGATCTTAGCTTTCTATGTCTCAGTTTCTTCATCTATTTTAATAAAATGAGGAAATACTTGATGATTGTACTGTGATGTGATACTCAACAACACAAGCAATTATTAACATCATTGTTGTTATTTAAATCAGAACTAGAGCTAGAAGTTGCTGACAAGTGATGACTCACCTATAATCCTTGTAGTAACACCATTGAGTACATCGCAGGTGCTCAGAAAATGCCACTAAGAAGCAAAAGAGTCATCCTTTCCTATCTAGAGAATGCCAGGTGTCCTCACGTACCCTTGTAATGGTTCTTTCCTGTGTCAAAGGGATAATGGGGCAGATTGATCCCCTCTCTAATGGCACACAGTTAGAGTCTCAGCTTATGCCTAGTGATAAATAATGAAGCAAGCTAACAGATCCTGCCTGCACTCAATTATCCTGGATCCCGGAGTCTTACTCTTGCAAGGGGCCCTCAACAGGGACTATGTAGCTGCAGAAGTGAGAGCAAAATGGAGAAATAAAGAAAAAAAAACAATTCCATCTGTCAAACTGATGATGGATGCTGTCCAAACCTGTGAACAAAACCTGAAGTGCTAATTCTATGCACTGCTGATGCCTTTAATTATGCGACTTTGACAGATGGAAAGATCATTATGCGGTTTTTATTTAAGAAGCTCATGCAACTGTAGTTTTTGTGCCAAGGGTAATCAGTCACATTAAAGAATTTGCCAGAAAGTATAACTCTACCTTATTTATAGCTTACTAGGTCCTAATTATGCTTCATAAATGGACAGTCAAGTAATAAGGCAAACAGAAAATATACATGACTGCAAATTACCACACAGCAGTTACATGTCAGAACAGGCAGCCTTTTTCAAACCTCACAAAACCTTCCTGGCAGGCAGCACATAGCCATTGCAGAGCAGATAATACCTTGTTGAGGTAGAACTCCAGAGGCCTAACATATTTCTTTTCCTTAGTCTTGGTTTCAAAAAGGCCTCAGGAAAGTCTCAGAACAATCCCTGTTTACCCTATGTATGTATTCCTCTTTGTGTCATTCACATCTCTAAGGGTTTGTATGATTCTGAGCATTTTCACCAGTCTCTCCCGCTACTTTCTTGAAATACTGCCTTAGTGTTATCTGCAGTGGTGTCTCAGCCATGAAATACATCATCTTCAGATACTTTTAGCTTCTTTCTTCTGGTGTCCCTACCTTGGTGTTTCTTTTCTGTTCACCTCTTCCCCAACTCCTTATTGTGTGGCCTGTATGTAAAGAGGAGATCTAGAGACCTATGATCTTGGGAAGCACTGTGGATGTGTATCTCTGGGTAGTTACTGAGTGGTCAAGAGGTGTCCTGCTTTTTTGGCTTTCCATGGTTGCCTCTTGGGCAACCCTTCACCATCCTGAAGCTATTATATGTCCACACCTACAACCTCCTCTCACCTCCTGGCTTGACCTGCATACTCTTCCAGATGGATGGTCTTCCTACAGAGTTCTTCACACATGTCTCCTGTTCAAGAGCCTTTAATGGGTCCCTTGCCTCTAGATTAAAGCCTCAAGCCTGCAACTTCCTCATAGCCTGGTTTCAGCCAGCCTTCAAACTCCTCTCCTTCTGCTCATCAACATGCATATTCTACTCTAATTGTAAGGGACACGTCTCCATTTTCTGGCTGCCCTCTTCTATAACTTCTAACCTACTGCTTTGCTCACTGCCATTTCTCTCTCTCAGACACCTTCCAAGTTATTTTTACTTCCTGGAATTCTAGACTTTTTATTAATGAAATTCAGGGCTCAAGTAAGTGTGACTCCTCCAAGGAGTTCTTTTTTCGCAGAGTTTTGAACACAGGGCATGTGTAAGGATTTTATGTTTCTATGGCATTTGAAATATTCTGAATTATTCTTCTTCCTTTTTGTATTTTGTTGTTTTCTTTCTAAGTACATTACTAATGTGTATGTATGTATGTGTGTGTGTATATAATATATATTATATATACACATATATGTATACACACACACATACACATATATATAAACAACATATGCATTTTGCTAAGTTGGAAAGCACTTGAGTTTGGGACTCTGAGAGGCTAAGGAAGGTCACATGAAGACCTGAGGATTAGCCTTAAACACATTAAAACTCGGATCCTTGCCCTTGTGGACTTTGTGCCAATGGATGAGTTACTGAGACTCTGAGCTCCAGGTCCTTCATCTGTAAAATATGGTAACAGTGTTCTCTCTTAAAGGGCTGTTGAAGAACCAAATGGCATAATGAATTAAATGTACCCAATATATTAAGACCATTAGGATATTAAATTTATCTTGTACCTTCACTGCTGAGCAGAGAAAATGGTAAATAGTTGGCATTCAATAAATTTTAATTGAATCAACTGCATTTGTGTTCTTAGCATTTAACTCTGGTTACTGCCAGTATTGATATTAGCTAATGAATCTTCTCAACTTAGTAAGTTCTTTAAAATCAAGAATAAGGGATGTTTAGAACTTGTTGACCTAAAAATTGATATTATGAGATTTTTATATCATTTATTAATGCAGATGTTTTCAGCTCTGAACTTATGGATTTTAGTGGAATGCAGACTTTTATGCAGCTTAAGTGACAGAAAAGCTTCTTGAACCCAGTTAAAATGTACCTGCCATTGTTGTGACCTGAGTACAATAGAAAAAGATGTCACCTGAATTTCAGCAAAGGAAAATAGCTGGTTGATAGAAAAGAAATGTTTAGAGAAAAAAGAAGAAGCAGGAGAAAAAGAGCCTTATCACTTGGAGAGGAAAGTTGGTAGTGCAGACAATAAGGACAAAGAATACTTGGTTTCTTGTTCAGATTTTTTTACCACAATGAAATCTTCACTTTAGACTTTTTTTCTGCAAATTTATATTGCTAGGATAGATAAGAATTTTACCAGCTTCAGAGATCTGAAAATCATTTTGATAATTTTTTTGCCATATTTTGGTACCATGCAAATTATTAATTACTTAATATTTTCTTTAAATGGACTCACTTTGTTTTCACTCATACACAGTTTTTATAAAAGAAAACTAGATGTCATTTCCATAAGTAGAAAACCAGAATAGTTTGCTATAAATAGAAGATAACTGTGAAAATAGATAACGACAGGGCCGTCTTAGGAAAAACACTCAGTCATACAAGGTTACCTAGCAAAGGATTCAAGACTGAATCTCCCCTTTCTTTAATAAAAAGGGAAATCATTAAGTGTTAGGGAGATGATGGAGAAAAGTAACATAAAAACTAAGGTTTCCCTCTTCTGTGTAGTCCAAATGTATCAAAAGAAAATTTAAAAATAAATGACTTCCTTGCTCAGTCACACTCTCAATTATTATTGCTGGCAGATGCCTTTGGCCTCTTAGCAATAGTGCAGACATCCACCAGGCAGACAACAGATCCTTCACATTCAGTTGATCTTAACATGGGACAAAGTGTAAGTAAAATGCTTGTACTAAAATTTACAGACCAGGGTATAGGTGGCAAAATACTTGTGGTTACATAATAGTTTGTTTCTATACATAATTTCATCTGACAATTTTAAGAAATTATTAATGTGTTTTCAGAATCTCTGAATAATCTGAATAATCAATTAAACAACAATCACAATATCTCATCTTTGGAGTCTGCTTCTTCCCTCCCCCAAAATAGCAAAGTTCTTCATCTCATTTGATAATCTGTGTATAAAAAGAAATAAGCACCAACTTTGTAATGAATATGAGTAAGTTCATATCCAAACTCATCACTGTTTAGGTCTGATTTAATCTTGTTTATTTATTATTTTTATATTCACATTCATGGGCTCATGAAAGAGCCTTAAAAATTACTCTCACAAAGTCATGTTTTCAAACAAAACTGCAAAACAGGATATTTTCATGGCACTCAATTATGATTTCTATTTCTTTCCCCTCCTTTTTCTTTTCTTTTTCTTCCTATCACACTTAAATTTATTTTGGGTAGCACTAGAGTGGTCATGAACATTTTTGAGATATAGCTAAGGAGAAGTTGAATTAAGGATATATTTGGTTTGGATTTAACTAAATAAATATGCCATATTATGAGTTACTTTGATGTAGTTATGTTATTGCTAGCCCTCCTGATATAAGAATGCATCTG
Source organism: Ictidomys tridecemlineatus (assembly GCF_052094955.1). Classification (NCBI taxonomy): domain Eukaryota; kingdom Metazoa; phylum Chordata; class Mammalia; order Rodentia; family Sciuridae; genus Ictidomys; species Ictidomys tridecemlineatus. Next base: position 124,128,146 of record NC_135479.1, read on the forward strand.
GGAGTGCATTTCTCTCCTAGCCTGCCCAGGATGATGTGATACATCAGAGCTGGTACCATGATTATGAACTTGTACTACTGATTGTCCAACATGTATGTGTAAAGGAGGGAAAACATCTATTTTTGCTACTTTTCTATGTTTTGTTATACCTTGTAATATTTTTAGCCTTTCGTTTTTATTATTATAATTATTACAGATTAATTGTACATATTAATGGGTTCCACTGTGGCATTTCCATACATGCATATATTGAGCCTTGATCATATCTACTCTCCCTTCTCCCATCCCCTTCTCAACCACGCACTTATGTTCAACATAATATAGTCCATTTTCTACTTTCAGGTTTTATTTTTCCATAGTTTCCATGTGTAAGAGGAAACTGGTGATACTTGTCTTTCTTTGTCTGGATTATTTCATTGAACATGATATATTCCAGTGCCATCCATTTCTTTACAAATGAAAGTATTTCATTCTACATACTCTCATGTATTTCTATTTCATTACTTGAAAAATGAGATAAAAAAATCTTACTTCATGGAACTGTTGTAAGAATTAGAGGTAACTCATGTAAAGAAGTTGATACCTTGCAGCCATTATGGAAAGCAGTATGAAGATTCCTTGGAAATCTGTGAATGGAACCACCGTTTGACCCAGCTATTCTTCTCCTCAATCTATACCCAAAGGACTTAAAAACAGCATACTACAGGAACACAGCCACATCAATGTTTATAGTAGCATAATTCACAATAGCTAAACTATGGACCAACCTAGATGTCCTTCAGTGGATGAATGGATAAAAAAAAATGTGGCTTATATACACAATGGAATTTTACTCAGCATTAAAAAAGAACAAAATCATGGCATTTGCAGGTAAATGGATGGCGTTGGAGAAGATAATGCTAAGGGAAGTTAGCCAATCCGAATGTTTTCTCTGATATAAGGAGGCTAACTCATAGTCGGGTAGGGAGGGGGACCATGGGAAGATTAAATGAATTCTAGATAGGGCAGAAGGGTGGGAGGGAAAAGGAGGGGGAAGGGGATTAGCAAGGATAGTGGAATGTAATGGACACCATTAAACAAAGTACACGTATGAAGACTTGAATTGGGTGTCATCAAACTTTATATACAACCAAAGATAAAAAAATTTTGTTGTATATGTGTAATAAGAATTGTAATGCATTCCACTGTCATTTATTTTTTTAAAAAAATAAATAAATAAAGAAGCTGATACCTAATAGGATTCTGAAGTTGATAGGCTCTTTGCTCCTTTTCACTCAAAAGGCAACTGCATCTTTTCATGTAGGGCCAGTTGAGTCTTTGAGACATGAAGATGAAGTTTAGAATAATGGATTTGGCTGAATTGGGTGACCAGTCTCCAGAGCTTGCTTTTAACTTTGGCAAAGTGAATAATGTTGCCATTAATGCAGACTTCATTAACTTCAACTAAATGGAACATCATAGTTTGTGGTACGATTCCACTTTTGACAAATTCACTGGTGCAGTCAGGGCTGAGAATGAGAAGCTTACCATCAATAGAAAACCCATCTCCATCTTCCCCGGAATGAGACCCATCAACATCAAATGGGATGACCTAGTACTAAGTATGTCGAGAGGTCCTCTGGTCTCTTTTCTACATTGGAGAAAGCTGAATTTACTTGAAGGGTGAAGTCAAAAGTGCTTCCATCTCTCCTTTCTACTGATGCCCCAGGTTTGTGATGGATGTAAAACATGAGAAATGTAACTCCATCAAAGTTGTTAGCGATACCTCCAACATCACCCAGAATTTAGACCCCGTGGTCAGGATCATACAGAACAACTTTGGCATCATGGAGGGGCTCATCACCAGGATCCATGCAAAGACTGCCATCCAGAAGACCATGGATTAATCTTCAGAAAAATTACTATATCCTGGCTGTGGGGACTGAATTTTATGATGCAGAACATCATCCTGCATTTCTTGCTGCTCCTGAGGCTACGGTCAACTTCATCTCTGAGATGAATGGAAAGTTTACTGATATGGCCTCCCATAGCCCTGCCTTTGATGTTGTTAGGTACAGGTCTGACCTGCCATCTAAAGAAAGCTTCCAAGTATGATGACATCCAAAAAGCAACGAAGCAGCCATCAAAGAGTCCCCAAAAGGGTCTCCGAGGCTATACTGAGGATGAAATAGTCTCCTATGACTTTAACAGTGACACTCACTCTGTCACCTTGAATCCTGGGGCCTGCATTGCCCTCAACTATCACTCTGTCCAGCTCATTTCTTGGCATGACAATGAATTCAGCTATAGCAAGAGGGTGGTGAATCTTATAGTTAGTCAAGAGCCCCTTGAGTTACTAGCTCTAGTGAGAGCAGGAGAGGGGGATAAAGGCTCTCAGTTCCTGCAGAGCCCTTGCCCCAACTCAATCCTTCACTTTATTGAATATCTCCCTTCCTTGGCACAGTTTTCATCTCAGAAACATTGAAAAAAAAAGGGAGAGGTTTAGGGAGCCTTACCTTGCCATGTACCATTAGAAAACTCCACTGTACCCAGGCAAAAACAAATAAAATTAGTTGTTCATTTTTTCACCTGAGAAAGTGGAAAGAGCAATTGCCATCAATTTCCTTCTATAAATAGTGCTACTGAAGCTCAGGAAAGGTAAAAATGTGAAGTCCAATCATTAGAAGGCAGATGACTTCAATTAAACTTTTAAGGTTTTTTTTTTTAATTTTCAGAACAATTTTCTTTCTTTTTGACTTTTTTTTTCCCTTGCTTCTGAAATATCTGTCCCTACTATATTCCTATGCCTGTCTACAAGAAAAAAGTCTGTCTTCTTTACTATCACTCTCAACTCTTTGGCTACTCAATGTGTGAAATTTTTTGCCACACAGCTTAATTCAGTTCTCTGGGGCACAACAACTAGTGTCCCTGAATTCTGCCACTTTTTAGAGATAGCATCAGGTCCCTCAGTTTAGGGGGTTAATCTTTTTTTTTTTAAAGAGAGAGAGAGAATTTTTTAATATTTATTTTTTAGTTTTCAATGGACACAACATCTTTATTTTATTTTTATGTGGTGCTAAGGATCAAATCCAGCATCCTGCGCATGCCAGGCGAGCGCGCTACCGCTTGAGCTACATCCCCAGCCCTAGAGGCTTAATCCTTTAAAGATTTTTCCTACTTCAGAAATCAGTCTCAAGTCCAGTTTGTCCCCTGGGCTTCCAATCAACAGATATAAATTGGAATTTCTCACAGTCCCCTCCTTTAGTTAGATCATTTGCTGGAATGGCTCATGGAACCCAGGGAAGCAGTTTCCTTATGAGGTTAGAGGTTTATTCCAAAAGGACACAACTCAGGAACAGAGACCTGGAAAACAAGGAGAGGGTACAGGGACCTGGAGTCTCCATGCCATCGGCAGGCAAACCACCTTCCCGGCCTTCCATGTGTCTCTAAAGAAGTTCTCAGAACCCTGTCCTTTGGTGTTTTACAGGGATATAGAGATGATACAGTACACCATTGGCCATTGGTGATCAACTCAAATCTGTAGCACCTGACTCTTCTCCAGAGGTAGGAAGTGTGGCTAAAGTTTCCAACCCTCAGATCACAGGTTGGTTCCTCCTCCGGCAATCAGCCCCCATCCTGAGCTATGCAGGAGGCCCCAGCCTTCTCAATTCATTAGCATAAAACCCAGAAAACTTATCATTTTGGAGATTCCAGAAAAGGAGGAGGGCAAAACCCAAAATTTAAATTTCCTATTATGTCATGCCCTTTAAAACAAAATGAAAATCAAAACAAAAAAACTCAGAAGGAAGATCACTATTTTATTTATTTATTTATTATTTATTCTTTTTAGTTACACATGACAGTAGAATCTATTTTGATATTATTGACAAGCACGGAGTGTATCTTATTCCAGGTAGGATCCCATTCTTGTGAATTTACATGATGGTGGGATTCACTGTGATGTGATATATGTACATGGGAAAATCATTCCAGATTCATTCCGCCATCTTTCCTTTTCCTTTTGCCCCTTCCTTCCCTTCCTTCCCTAATGTCTAATTTACTAAACTTCTTCACTGTAGTTTCTCCTTACCTCTCTGTTATGTAGCTTTGAAATTATCCTAAACACTTAAGTAGTTTGCCTCATGAGTGATGTGTGTACTACTGTGTTAAGAATACGGATGTGGGCTGAGGATGTGGCTCAAGCGGTAGCATGCTCGCCTGGCATGCACAGGATGCTGGTTTGATCCTCAGCACCACATAAAAATATTTTTTAAAAAAAGATGTTGTGGGCTGGGGATATAGCTCAGTTGGTAGAGTGCTTGCCTAGTATGCACAAGACCCTGGGTTCAAACCCCAGCACCACAAAAAAATAAATAAAGAAAGAAAGAAAGAAAGAAAGATGTTGTATCCACCGAAAACTGTAAAATAAATATTAAAAAATTCTCTCTCTCCTTAAAAAAAAAAAGAATATGGATGTAATCCCCCTCCCTAAGAGAATGTTACATCACACATTATCAGACCACAGATGTGAGCTAAAGCCCTCAACTACTGACCTCCAAAACACTTGTGAGCACAAGGTTTTGACAAAGGGTTTCAGAGCTTAAGTTCTGTCAGGGCTTCCTCTCCACTAGCCTTCCAGGTATTCTCTGAACCCTCACCCACACGGCTCTCCAGCATCAGGGATGTTGCCTGTTGTCATGAAACTCTGCTGTGTTGGTAAAGCTTTCTCTTCCAGGAACCCCTCATAGAGTTACACCTCAAAATCTGATTAGACCCTATCTCCACAGAGGCCTTGCTGGTATCCTAATGGGCCAACTAAACTTCGACAAATGGATTCTAAATGAAATTGGAACTCACTATGTGCTTAATGTATCTCATCTATTGAATACATTTCCTGTGAAATTCGTTCTTGTTATTCTTTCCCTCTTTGAGCATTGGAAAGTTAATTTAAAAAATCACTTTATAAAGCAATAAATCTTGTGTTTCATGAAATCTCCCTTGGATTTCTTCTCCTTATTTTAACCATGCAAAACACCCTCCCCAACAGAAGGAATTGCTCCCTTATCTTTGTCCTTGTGCTTAAATTACTTCCATATGTGGAATGGTTTTCTCTCACATGTTGGTGTCACTTTCCTGCTGTGAGCTCTGTAATTAGGGGAACATGAGTATGCCTCTCTGTAACCAGTGTCCAGCGTGTGTCATCTGGTAGTCCGTTGTACACTCCATAAGTGTAGGCTGACTTGAATTCAGCTACAAATTCAGAAGAATTTCTTCTTCACAGAGAAATTAAATAGTAGAATAAGTGTAACTTGTCTATAAACAGAATAATTAGAGATATCAACAAAAGTGTTTAGTGTACGCTGCTCACTGTGGAGTCATGTCATTGTTGTATTTTTGTTTGCAAACGGTGTAATGATATGTATATAAATTTATACATCTATTAAAACACAAATAATCCCTATTGCAAGGCAAAGAACATTGAGATTTTCTTTGCATTCTGGGTTCTGCTAAGATATAAGAGCTATATGAAGAGAGCTAAATTGACATTGTCAATGCATCCAGTTATTGAGGAAACTTTGCAGGCTGTACAGTTATGCAAATGGACATAGGAAATTGATCAAACTTAAAGAATGAACAAAATAGAATCAGCCTCAACTTGCTGCTCCAAAATACTATCAAGGTCCTTGCTTTGCTCCCCCAGGGAATTTTTTTTTTTTTGTCCCTGCAAGATAACCCTGGGACCAAGTAAGAGATAATTCATTTTGAAATGAAATGCCCTATTTTTGGAGTACTGCCCTGAATTTTTTCTTTTGCCTATAATAATCTATTGTCCTGGATACCAAAAATAGTGTTGGGCAGGGATTATTTAAAGCTCTTTAGCAGAAGGCAGTAATGCAGTCAGCTGAACTTCTTAGAACAAAAGAAGTTATGTTACAGTTAAAGAGAACTTTGAAACTATCTATAGAGGTGGAGACATGTGCTGGTTCCCCAAATATTTTTTTTTTGTTTTCCTGCATTTATATTTTCAAAGAGCTGGAGATGTGGTAAAAGCTAATTGGGAGGCTTATTTAGGAAGACCCACTTCAAAACATAAAACAAAATTCAAAAGAAAACATTTTTTAATAGGCATTGTATTGAAGCTGGATGACTGGGACACCAGGAAGGGCTACTACTTTCCTCTTGAATATCATTTAATGGGACCCTGATTCTTTCCAGGAAGCATGATTTCTTTATTGCATCTCAACAAGTTGTAATACTTGCAGTTAGTGAGAGTCTCAACAAGTTGTAATACTTGCAGTTAGTGAGAGTTGGTGATAAAATAGGTAGAGAGGGATAAATCCAGTAAATGCTTCCGAGAGAGAGAGAGAGAGAGAGAGAGAGAGAGAGAGAGAGAGAGAGAGAGAGAGAGAGAGAGAGAGATTGAGATTGATTTACTCCTGTTCAAAAGGGCAAAATGTTGATCTATCCTAGTAAGTAGAGTGAGAGAAAAATGTGTAGAACAGATTTGAATTTCAAACACTACTGTCTATTTTCAGTGGCTGGCCTGTCAGTTAAGGGTCTTAAAAGCCACCATTGAGTACTAACAAGGAAAAAGCTAAATAGGTTGAAAAGTCAAAAGCTCTTAAATTCTAAAGAGAGGTGAGATCATAAAGAAAACCAGTGACCCCAGAATTAGAGAGACAGGTGGATACGGAGAATTACAGCTTCCAGGGTAGAAACCTATGACCAAAATCCTATGCTAGCAGGAACTAGTCCTGGCATAGGAAAGCCTGAACCCTAATTGAGTTGCTGGAGCTTGATTAAACATTTCAGATAGACCTAGTTATAGGGGGTTCCCAAACTGTCATTTTTGCCTTTGGGTGTCCTACCGGATCTTCACAGTGTATATTTGAGAGGACTCCCATTGGGGAAGGGCAAATATAACCATGTTGAAATATACCAGAGTATTTTATTCTTCTTAATAAAGTCTGCCTCAGGAGACACTTTTACCAGAGCCTAATCTGCTGGAGTTTCCATTAAAATCCAATTGACCTGGGGGAGGAGAAACACCCAACACAAGCTTCTCTAATCTCTCATGTCGCAGAAGACAAGTGTCCATTATAGCCTACTGTAGCCTCACTGTCCCTCCTAAAGGGAAGGGGAAATTGCAAAGCATTTGTGAAGTGCATAGTCCATAGGCATTGAATCACTCAGACCAAAATCTAATCACAAGATGATAGAACTCTTCTCCTCTACTCCCAACCATATCACTAAATTAGTTCTTTTTACCCAGTACATCATGTCTGGCTATCAAGAAAAAAATACTAAAAGACAAAGAGCACACTAAAAGACAAAGAACATAGTGTGAAGAGATGGAATTAGTTTCATGCCAAGGCCAATGTCTCGGCTTGGCACCAGAATCACGAGGCACTCACAGCTTTGTAGGTTCAAACAGCAATTCTTTTTTCCAGCTCTCACACCACCTCCACACAGGTCCAGGGGCAAACGCGTTCTGCTGTCTCCCGCACAAACCACCTACTCCACGAGGCTCTCTCCAAATCCCATTTTAATCTCACGAGAACTCAATGGGAACAAGCAGCAGGAACACCCTAATCCCAGCAATAATCTTCAACCGCCAACTTCCCTAAAACCCATATCTTAAACTGGCAACGCCTTAAACTCAAGGAGCCGGTTACTTCCTCAAACCTGATCAGCTCTAAACCCGAATCTGCCTTGGTCCTTGAGCAAGGTCACCTTATTAAAGCATGCATGCAATGTTCCATCAAATGTCCTCTAAGCAGCATGGGGTACGCTTGGCAAGGAAATTTCGATGCGTCATTCCTACTTGGTAATGGCCCTCAGCATCTCCCCCCTTCTGATTAATTAAACAACAAGCAATGCGGCTTAGGACCGTGCCTGGTAGGTTGTCCAATTCAACATATGGTTCTTACCCGTCATCGGATGAACTGACCTCTAGGCGTCAGTCCCCTGTCTTAGGTTGAATCCACTGCAATCAGATCAACCCGTCGCTGACTACCGGTCCAGCATTCAGCCATGCTTGTGGATAGGCCTAAGCACCAGTGGGGGGGTGAGGTTCTTGCCTCACCTCTGTTGGCCCCCAAATTTAACCTTGGTGCCAGTGGGGGGGTGAGGTTCTTGCCTCACCTCTGTTGGCCCCCAAATTTTAGACCATCACTAGTAGAAGGGAGGAAGATACAGAAATGCCACGACACCAAGCCAATTGACGGCTCCTTTGGAAAAATTGCATCACTGGTGACACCATCAGCAAAGATGTCAGCATTACCACAATTAACATGGGGTGCGCTGGCAAGGAAATTGCATCACTGGTGACACCATCAGCAAAAATATGCCAGCAGTACCACAATTCGCTGCACCAGACGATAGTTCACAATGCATGCAACTGATATATAGTCCAGGCAAGTTCTGCAGGCAGTTCAAATCGGAGGAGTCTATCAATATGTTGATATTACTTGTTGAGTTATATTCATTGATGCATCAGTTTATACAGTTTACTGTGGTAGCTATCATAGAAGCTGTAGTTTGGTTTTCTTAGTCTTCACCGGCACTGGGATGGAGATGGGAATTCTGGCAATGATGTTAAAGAGACATTATCCTGAACAGAATTATTAAATATGATGAAAAGGAAAAGTGAAAGTAAACAAACAGATCTGTTAATCACCTTTAAAAACAATAGTAAGCAAACAGATCTATTAACCACCTTTGAAAACAATCATTAACAGCTGTTTACCTAATTAGATTAAACCACTTAAATCACGTGAATAAAAAAAAAAAAGAAAAGAAAATTCGGATCCATTTTTTCATGAGCGCTCCTCATATGGACATACACACATACTGACATGCAACACAAAACAGTGCAGACATAACATACAACACATAAGACAATAATAACGGCCTTGTAGCTTTACCTAGGTAAAATCTCCATTGCAATGTTTAAAAACTCCACAGTCAAAAAATTAAAAACAGTCAAAAAACAAAACTGATCAGAAAAACATTAACCTAGGTTTGTATGAGCTCAAAAAATAAAATAGAACTTTACGATGTGGGAAAAATGCAATAATAAAATAGATATTGAAAAAAGCACCGTGGTAAATCACTGTCGCAGATGTAAGAATAGCCAAGCTGGAGCTCTGGATATCAGCTGTTATGGATTTCAGTCAAATCATCTTCTTTTTCTGTAGAAATTGTTTTGGTTAACCTCTCTGGAATCCAAATCGGCTGCTGTTCTCCCTGTGGGAACACACAAACGGAACCCCGACTCCAGACAATAACTGGGTCGGGACCTTTCCATTGTCCTGTTAGAATATCTTTCCAAAGTACCTTAGGCTTATGTACATTTTTCGGATACATATGTCTTTCTGCAGCACTAAGTCCTGATGAATCCAAATTTAGAAAGTTTAGAGTAAAAAGGGTTATTTTAAGTTTATCTTTGGGGGATATATACCCCTTTCCAATTCCCTCTTTTTGCTTTAATAGGTACGTTTTAATAGTTTGATGAGCTCTTTCAACTATGCCTTGTCCCTGTGGATTGTATGGGATTCCTGTTATATGAGTAATACCAAATGATGAGCAAAATTGTTTAAAAGATTTAGACGTATAACCAGGACCGTTATCAGTTTTTAACTGTTTAGGAACACCCACAGTGGCAAAATTTTGTAAGCAATGAGCTATAATATCTTTAGTTTTTTCTCCGGCATGAAGGGAGCCCATCAAAAATCCGGAAGAAGTATCAACTGTAACATGTAAATATTTTAATTTTCCAAATTCTGGCAAGTGTGTGACATCCATCTGCCAAATATGGTTAGGTATCAATCCTCTAGGATTGACTCCAAGATTAACTTGTGGTAAAAAGGTCACACAATTTTGACATTGTTTTATTATATGCCTGGCTTGTTCCTTAGTTATTTTAAAACGCTTTTGTAAAGTATTAGCATTAACATGAAACCTTTTATGAAAATTTGTAGCTTCTTCTACAGTAGAAAAAATATGTATATCATGTGTAGTTTTATCTGCTAAATCATTGCCCAAACTAAGGGCTCCAGGCAATCCTGTATGTGCCCTGATATGTCCTATGAAGAATGGATCTTTTCTATCCCAGATTAGACTTTGTATAGTGGAAAACAAAGAGAAAACAGTAGAGGAAGGGGAAATCCTACCAGCATCTTCAAGGGATATTATAGCATTAACTACATACTGGCTATCAGAGAATAAATTAAATACAGAATCTTTGAACATCATAAAAGCTTGTAGAACTGCATTAAGCTCTACCTTTTGAGCTGACTGTTTGGGAACTAAAAATGTAAAAGTTTGATCAGGGGTAACTACTGCAGCTGTACCATTATTAGACCCATCAGTGAATATATTTGGAGCATTCACGATAGGTGTTTTTCTTGTCATTTTAGGAAAAACTACAGGATGCTTAGACCAAAAAGACAACAAAGGATTAGATGGTAAATGATTATCAAATGAAACATTCGATTTACACATGATTATTGCCCAAGTATTTAATTCATTAGCTAACTCATCAATTTGCTCCATAGTATATGGAGTAATAATTTTATTGGGAGAAATTCCAAACACTGTCTTTGCTGCTCTTATACCTTTGAGTATTAATTGTCCTACAGCCTCAGGATACCTAGTAAGAATAGTGTTAGGAGAATAAGATAAATGTATCCACAATAATGGACCTTCCTGCCAAAATACTCCTGTAGGAATATTTCTTGTTGGTAGTACAATAAATAATAAAGGCAAACTTATATCAATTCTATCTAAATGCATATTTTCCATATATGTCTCAATAATTTTTAATGCCTTTCTAGCTTTAGGAGTTAACATTCGGGGTGAATTTGGATCTGATGGACCTTTTAGAATATCAAATAAAGGTCCCAACTCTCCTGTTGGTATGCCTAGATAAGGCCTTATCCAATTTATATCTCCCAACAACTTTTGAAAGTCATTAAGTGATTTGAGTTGATCTACTCGTATTTGAATTTTAGGTGGACGGACCATGGTTGAGGATAATAGAACTCCTAAATAATTAATTGGAAAATTTAATTGTACTTTGTCTATTCCTATCTCTAGATTATAGTTTTTTAACAGGTTTGTAAGTGTGGCATAACATTCCAGCAATGTATTTTTATCTTTATGTGCCAATAATACATCATCCATATAGTGAAATATTTTTAGTTCAGGATTTTGATTTCTAAGTGGCTGGATTGCTTTATTAACATATATTTGACACATAGTTGGACTGTTAGCCATTCCTTGAGGGAGTACTTTCCATTCATATCTCTCATCAGGACCTTCATGATTTAATGCAGGGATAGTAAATGCAAAACGTGGACTATCCTCGGAATGAATTGGAATCGAAAAAAAGCAATCTTTAATGTCTATAGCTAAAACATGCCACGTTTTTGGTAAAGCAGATAATTGAGGAATCCCTGATTGAGCAGGTCCCATAATGACCATTTCATTATTAATTGCTCTTAAATCTTGTAATAATCTCCATTTACCCGATTTCTTTTTGATAACAAAAATGGGAGTATTATGAGGAGATACGGAAGGTTGTAAATGTCCTTCCGCTAATTGTTGTTTGACCAGATCATGGGCTACTTGTATCTTTTCTTTAGTCAGGGGCCACTGAGGAACCCACACTGGTCTTTCTGATTTCCAAGTAATTTTGATTGTCTCAGTGGCCCTTTCTGAAAATCCAACCCATGTCTGTCTGTTCCTTGATCTATTTGAATTGGCGCTGCTATACCTTGTTCTTGTTTTCCTAATCTTTTTTCTTTCCTGATACCTTGTCTAGCCCTAGTAGTGGGCACATTAGGATTGATGTTATTTGTTAACATCAAACCTAGTTGATCTAGGACATCTCGTCCCCATAAATTAATAGGAAGGTGATCCAAAACATATGGCTGTATAGTTCCTTCACATCCTTCAGGATCCTTCCAATCTAATACCATAGCACTTCTATGGGGATTAGTCGCCACTCCTAGGCCTCGAAGCGTTTGAGTGGCTTGTTGTAATGGCCAATGTTTTGGCCATTCTTGAAGAGATATGATGCTAAGGTCAGCACCTGTGTCCAGCAGTCCATTAAAGTCACGACCCTGAATATTTAGTTTTAACATTGGGCGAGAATCTAAATTTAAAGACAACATAGCCCAATCTACACCTGTGGAGCCTAATCCCTTGGAACCTCTTTCTACATTAAGACTAGAGAACTTATTATGTAGGCTGGGTAGTATTAACAACTGTGCTATTCTATCTCCAGGTGAAATTACTGATATACCTCCTGGAGAACTAGCTATAATTTTTATTTCACCTACATAATCGGGATCAATTACCCCAGGACTTATCATAAGTCCTTTTAATGTAGATGAACTACGTCCCAACAATAAGCCTACTGTTCCTTGGGGAAGAGGTCCTTTTACTCCTGTGGGAATGATTTGAACTCCCATCTCTGGAGTTAATACTGCTCTGGCAGAGGCGCAGATGTCCAACCCTGCGCTCCCTCGGGTTTGTCTGATGAGGGATTTAATGGACAATGTGTCCTGGGCACCACCCTGATGGGGTTTCTGGGTTCCTCCACTGCCCCGTATATTTGTGGTTGTGGGCCCCGGAGCATTGGGCCCCCCGGTCCGTTTTTTGGCAATGAAGCCTGGTGCCTTTCTCCACGATATCGTGGGTAAATACCTGATCCTTGTCCATTTTTTGATAAGGGAGTACCTTCTATGGTGGTTTGAGAACGGCATTCATTAGCCCAATGTCTCCCTTTACGGCATCGTGGGCAAATACCCGGTATTCTATTCCTTTGATTTCTAGTTTTGTTAAACCCTCCTCTTATGGGGCAACTCCTTTTAAAATGTCCTGTTTGTTCACAATTATAGCATGTTTCTAGCCTGGCATCTAAAGCCTGTTGTACTGCAGCTGCCAAGACTTGCCCTTGTTCATTAACATCTCTACATAATTTAATATATGTGTTTAAATCTTCATGTCTCCATGGTCTAATAACCTCTCTGCAGCAACGATTTGCTTGGTCATAAGCCAGTTGTTTTATTAATGGCATTGCTTGTTCTGTGTCACCAAAAATTTTGGCAGCCGTTTGAATAAGCCTATCTACAAAGTCAGCGTAAGGTTCATTAGGTCTCTGTATTACCTTAGATAGCTGACCTTGTAAATCTCCATGTCCTTGTAAAGTCTTCCATGCCCTAACTGCGTCTGCAGCAATCTGTACATATACAGCAGGATCATATTCCATTTGTTGCCGCTGACCCTCATAAGGTCCCTTTCCTAATAACATTTCAAGACTTCTTTGAGGGTAACCGGCTGCTGCATTTCGCCTAGCTGTCTCCATGCAAAATTCCTCATTGGCAACCTTCCATAACAAATATTGTCCTCCATTTAGCACAGATTTACACATGCTAGCCCAATCTGCTGGCGTCATGTCCAAGTTAGTAATGGACTCCACCATGCTTACCGTGAAGGGGGCTTGAGGACCATAGGTTGTTACAGCCTCCTTTAACTGCTTCACTGTGTTAAATTCTAAAATACGGTGAATTCGCCGCCCTCCTGCCTGTTCAAATACAGGGCATGCTAATCTTTGAGGTCCTGTCTCAGGATCCCATCTATCAACTACGGGGTTTGAGGGCCACTCAGCTGTCTCCATCGGTGGGGCTGTTGGTTGAATTACACCCTCTGGTAAAACGGAGTTAGTGACAGCCTCTTGTTGTGGCCTTTTTTCTAATAACCCCTTTTCCTTTAAATTTTCTCCCTTTCTCTGACTAGCTTGAGAGACCTTCTCTTTTGCTTGATCTAAAATGTCTTCCTCCATGGTCTGAATCTCTAACAATTTACTTAACACTTTTTCGGCTTCTTTTTTAATAATTTCTAATCTTCTATAAAGATAACGCAATCCAATAAGATAACACAAAACAAAACCACAACTGAATGAAACAAAAACTGAATAAAAATTCACTGTATCAATTTTCTCTTTCTCGGGGCTAACAAACTTCAAACCTTGAGCCAACCATTTTTCCCAGTTTGCCTGAGAAATTTCTAGGGATAGGCAGCTTGAAACAAAAATGAAATAAATCAAAACAAGAACACATTGTTTTTTGAAATGGTCACCCATTCTCTCGCCTTCCCTCAGGGGGGAGCGATTTTACTCACCTCCAAATTTCAGACGTTCCGCGTACGGGCCACCAAAATGCCACGGCCAATGTCTCGGCTTGGCACCAGAATCACGAGGCACTCACAGCTTTGTAGGTTCAAACAGCAATTCTTTTTTCCAGCTCTCACACCACCTCCACACAGGTCCAGGGGCAAACGCGTTCTGCTGTCTCCCGCACAAACCACCTACTCCACGAGGCTCTCTCCAAATCCCATTTTAATCTCACGAGAACTCAATGGGAACAAGCAGCAGGAACACCCTAATCCCAGCAATAATCTTCAACCGCCAACTTCCCTAAAACCCATATCTTAAACTGGCAACGCCTTAAACTCAAGGAGCCGGTTACTTCCTCAAACCTGATCAGCTCTAAACCCGAATCTGCCTTGGTCCTTGAGCAAGGTCACCTTATTAAAGCATGCATGCAATGTTCCATCAAATGTCCTCTAAGCAGCATGGGGTACGCTTGGCAAGGAAATTTCGATGCGTCATTCCTACTTGGTAATGGCCCTCAGCAGTTTCAGAACAAGACATACTAGGGAACTTGGAACCATTAGACCAGAATTATTTTAAATGATTATTATGCTAAGAACTGTCATGGATGAAGTAGATTGTACTTAAGAATTGATATTATTAAGATAATGTAAGAAGAGAGATGGAAATTCTAAAAACGAATTGTTTAAAAAAGCTAGAAGTTAAAGAAATAAATAAATAAAACCTCAAAACACTGTAATAGAGAGAATGCCTTTGATGGCCTTACTAAGTCTTATTTGGGGAATAATCTCTGAGCTTGAGAATATCTCAATAGAAACTATCTAATCGGAAAGGACAAAGATTAAAAAAAAACTGAAAAGACAGAACTGAAAATTCAAGGACTGAGAGACAACTACAAAATGTGTAACATAATATACACCAGGGATCCTGAAAAGATAAGGAAGAGAAAAAAGAAACAGAAGGAACATTTGAAGGAATAATCACTGAGAAATTCCCTCAAATTAATGTCAGATTCCAAGTTACAGGTCCAGAAAACTCAAGGAACACCAAATGTTTTAGCCAGCTTTTTCACTGCTAAACGGACCCAACCAGAACAACTGTAGAGGAAGAAAAGTTTATTTGTGGGCTCACGGTTTCAGAGGTCTCCATCCACAGACAATTGGCTTCATGCCTTAGGAGCTCCCCGTGAGGCAGGACATCATGGCGGAAGAGTGTGGCAGAGGGAACTAGCTCACATGGTGGTCAGGAAGCAGAGAAAGAGAAAGACTCCACTCTCCAGAAACAAAATATATACCCCATAGCCATACCCCATGAACCACTTCCTTGAGCCACACCCACCTGCTTCCAGTTACCACTCAGTTAATCCATAAGGGATTAATTCATTGATTAGGTTCAGGCTACAACCCAATCATTTCCCCTCCAAACCTCTTGCATTATCTCACACATGAGCTTTTAAAAGACATCTCATATCCAAACCATAACACCAAACATAATAAATTCCAAAACCCCTATGTTTAGACATATTATATTTAAATTGAAGAAAGTCAAATACAAAATAAAAAAATTCTAAAAGTAGAAATAAATCAAAACTTACATAGGAAGAAAAAGTAGAAATAAAACAAAACTTATATAGAGAGGAGCAAAGGTAAGAATGACACCAGACATCATAGAAATCATGCAAGCAAAGAAAGAGTGCAGTGAAACGCATAAAGTTGGTGGGGGAGGTCATCAATGTAGAATTCTTTACCCTTCAAAATCATTCTTCATAAGCAAAGAGAAATAAAGCTTCTCTGACATATGATTATTTCTGCCTTGTAATAAATACTAAAAGTCTTAAGTTCTTTAGAAAGATGGAAACTGATATCGATCAGAAATTTGAATCTACATAAGAAAGAGCATCAGAAGAGGGATAAATGCATGATGTTTTTTTATTAATTGATACAACAGATACATTTGTTCAAAATGATAATAGTAATATTTTATTCAATTACATGTACATATATGTATATATATATACACTTATGTACACGTGAAATAAATTACAACATGATATAAAGGATAGGAAGGAAGTATTAGGTTAGGTTGTTATGAGATACTAGTGGTGAAGTGGTATAGTGTCATTTGGGTTAGTTGTAAAGGCGTATTTCAAACTCAAGGGCAACCACTAAAAAAGTAAAAAAATATATATTTAACTTCTTTATTAGAAGAATACCTTATAAAACAAATCATAAGAAATTTAAAAGAACAGGAATCATAAAATATCTGCTCTTGGACCATGATGAACTTAAACTGATTACAAGAAGATAACTGAGGAATCCTCAACCTCCCAGTATTCAGATCTCTAAATAAACATGAGTCAAAGATAAAATCTCAAGACAGATTTTAAAGTAATTTTTAGCTAAAAGAAAAAGAAAAAAGAACTTATAAAAATGTGTGAAATGCAGTGAAACAGTACTTAGAAAGGAATTTATAGCACTTAATGCAAATAGAAGAAGAGAAAAAAAAAGATCTAAAATTAATAATCTAAGTTTCCACTTTGGGAAACTAGAAAATAGAGAAAATTAAATCCAAAATTAGCAAAATGAAAGAAACAATAAAAATTAAAACAGAAATCAATGGAATTAAAAACAGAAAATCAATAAAGACAATCAGTAAAACCTAAGCTGCATTTTAAAAAAAAAAATCAATAAAGTCAATTATTTAGCCAAGTAAACTAAACACCAGACCCCGATGGCTTACTGGTGAATTCTACCAAGAATTTTCAGAAGTTTTATCTTTCTTATTAGTTTCTCTCAAAGGATAAAAGCAGAATAAATACCTCCTAAGACATTCTATGAGGCCTGTGTAATACACAAAGAAATTACAAGAAAAGAATACTACAGACCTATACCTCTCATGAGCTCTAATTCGAAAGTCCTTGTCAAAAATATTAGCAAATCAAACCAAAAAATATATTAAAAGACTTATTCACCATGATCAAGTGAGATGGATTCCAGGTATATAAGGCTGGTACAAAATTTGAAACCAGTTAATATAACTCATCATATCAAAGGCTATAGAAGAAAATTCTCATGATTATGAGAATTTATGAGAAGAAACACTGGACAGAACATACAGCACCCATTAATGATAATAACACAGTAAACTAGGATAGAAGGGAGTTTCCTGAACTTAATAAAAGAACATCTACAAAAATCCTACAGCTAATATCATACTTGGTGAAAACCTGGAAGCTTTTTCCATGAACAAAAGACAAGGCCAGGATGTCTCCACTTTTCAACATCAGGCTGAAGTCCCAACTAATGCTAAGAAAAGGAGAGGATAAAAAAGGTTCTGCAAATTGGGAAGGAAAAAAATAAAAACATCTTTGTTTACAAATAATATGATTATCTATGTACAAAGTCTAAAAGGATTTACCAAAAGCTCCCAGAATAAATAATAATAATATATTATAGCAGGGTAGTTTGTTGTAAAGTTAATATACTAATATTAATAACCTATTTACCAATAGTGAGCCAAAGGAAATAAAAATTAAAAACATCATATCATTTATGCTAGTACATTCCAAAATGAAATACTTAAGTATAAATCTAACAAAATATATCTAAGAGAAAAGCTATGAAACTGATGAAAGAAATCAAAAAGCACTAAATAAGAGGAGAGAGATTCCACATTCATGGTTAGGAAGACTGTATTGTTAAGAGGTCCAATCTGCAAAAGATACAGTGACTGAATAACAAGAATTCAAGCCATGAACTGGGAGAAAATATTTGCAAAGGCACAGTGGATAAAGGACTCATACTCAAAATGTAAAAAAAAACTTTTAAAAAGTCAACAATAAGATTTACCATCCACAATATTCTCTCCTCCTCCATAGGCTCTCTTTTCAGTTGGCTGATTGTTTCCTTTGGATTACAGGGTTTTAATTTGATGTAGTCCCACTTGTTTATTTTTGCCCTTTCTGCTTGAGCTTTCAGTGTGATATTTTAAAATACTATTGCCAAGGCCAATGCCAACCACATTTCCTCTATGTTTTCTTCTAGGATTTTCATGTCTTAAATTTAGGACCTAAATCCATTTTTAGTCAATTTTTGTGCATAGTGTAAGATAAAGGTTGATTTTCAGTCTTTTATATGTGAATGCCTAGTTTTTCCAAAACCATTTATTGAAGAGACTATTCTTTCCCAACTGTGCCTTTTTAGTGTCTTGTTGAAAATTAACTGACTATATGTGTTTGGTTTTATTTGTGGGATTTTTATTTTATTCTATTTTTATTTTATTCTATTTATCCATTTTTATGAAAGCACTATATCTTTTCTGTTCTCTTTTTTAAAAACAAAAGAGCATATTTATGTGGTAAAGTGTCATAATTTGAAGCATGCATTCAATATGAAATGATGAAATCAAGGTAACTTAGTATTTTCATCTCCTTAAATAATTATTTTTATTTTGTGTTGAAAATATTTGAACTCCTCATTCTTTTTTTGTAAGGTTTTTCTTTTTCTTTTCTTTTTGATTTTTTAAAAAATAAATGACAGTCGAGGGGCTGGGGTTGTGGCTCGGTGGTAGAGCGCTCTTCTAACAAGTGTAAGGTCCTGGATTCAATCCTCAGCACCACATAAAATTAAATAAATAAAGGTATTGCGTCCAACTTTGACTAAAAAACAAAATGACGGAATGCATTACAATTCTTATTACACATATAGAGCATAATTATTCATATCTCTGGTTATATATAAAGTATGTTCATACGAATTCGTGTCTTTATATATGTACTTTGGATAATGATGTCCCTCACATTCCACCATCCTTGCTAATCCCCTGCCTCCTCCTTTTCCCTCCCTCCCTCTTCCTTATCTAGAATTCATCTATTCCTCCCATGTTCCCCCTCCCTACCCCACTATGAGTCAGTCACCTTCGACATTTGTTTTTTGGGGATTGGCTGACTTCACTTAGCATTATCTTCTCTAACTCCATCCATTTACCTGCAAATGTCATGATTTTATTCTCTTTTATTGCTGAGTAATATCCCATTGTGTATATATGCCACTTTTTAAAAATCCGTTCATCCACTGAAGAACATCTAGGTTGGCTCCACAATTTAGCTATTGTGAATTGTGCTGCTATAAACATTGATGTGGCTGTGTCCCTGTAGAATGCTGTTTGTAAGTCTTTTGAGTATAGTTCGAGGAGAGGGGTAGCTGAGTCCAATGGTGGTTACATTCCCAGTTTTCCAAGGAATCTCCATACTGCTTTCCATATTGGCTACACCAATTTGCACTCTCACCAGCAATGTATGAGTGTGCCTTTTCCCCCACATCCTCGCCAACACTTATTGTTGTTGATCTTCATGATAGCTGCCATTCTGACTGGAGTGAGATGAAATCTTAGAGTAGTTTTGATTTGCATTTCTCTAATTGCTAGAGATGTTGAACATTTTTTCACATATTTGTTGATTGATTGTATATCCTCTTCTGAGAAGTGTCTGTTCAGGTCTTTGGCCCATTTATTGATTGGTTTATTTGTTTTTTTGGTGCTTAACTTTTTGAGTTCTTCATATACCCTAGAAATTAGTGCTCTATCTGATGTGTGAGGAGTAAAAATTTGCTCTCAAGATGTAGGCTCTCTATTCACCTCACAGATTATTTCTTTTGCTGAGAAGAATCTTTTTAGTTTGAATCCATTCCATTTATTGATTCTTGGTTTTAATTCTTGTGCAATAGGAGTCTTATTAAGGAAGATGGGGCCTAATCCCACATGATGGAAATTAGGGCCTACTTTTTCTTCTATTAGACACAGTGTCTCTTGTTTAATTCCTAGGTCCTTGATCCACTTTGAGTTGAGTTTTGTGAATGGGGAGAATTTCATTTCATTTTGTTGCATATGAATTTCCAGTTTTCCCAGCACCATTTGTTGAAGATGGTATCTTTTCTCCAGTGCATGTTCTTGGCATCTTTGTCTAATATAAGATAATTGTAATTTTGTGGGTTAGTCTCTGGGTCCTCTCTTCTGTACCATTGGTCTACCAGTCTGTTTTGGTGCCAATACCATGCTGTTTTTGTTACTATTGCTCTGTAGTATAGTTTAAGGTCTGTTATAGGGATGCCACCTGCTTCACTCTTCCTGCTAAGGATTGCTTTAGCTATTCTGGGTCTCTTATTTTTTCCAGATGAATTTCATGATTGCTTTTTCTATTTCTATGAGGAATGTCATTGGGATTTTGATTGGAATTGCATTAAATCTGTATAGTGCTTTTGGTATTATGGTCATTTTGATAATATTAATTCTGCCTATCCAAGAGCAAAGTAGATCTTTCCATCTTCTAAGGTCTTCTTTGATTTCTTTCTTTAGGGTTCTGTAGTTTTCATTGTAGAGATCTTTTACCTCTTTTGTTAAGTTGATTCCCAAGTTTTTTTTTTTTTGAGGCTATTGTAAATGGGGTAGTTTTCCTCATTTTCCCCTCTGAGGACTTGTCACTGATTTACAGAATTGCCTTTGATTTATGGGTGTTGATTTTATATCCTGCTACTTTGCTGAATTCATCTACTAGTTCTAGAAATTTTCTTGTGGAGATTTTTGGGTCTTCTAGGTATAGAATCATATTGTCAGCAAATAGTGCTAATTTAGAAAAACTGTGATCACATTACTATACTGTAGAATTCTAGTACTTATTCCTCCTATGTGACTGCATTTTTGTATGTCTTATCTGATTTCTCTCTCCTCTCTACTCACTTAAATTTCTAGTGATAACTGTTCTATCATCTCTATAAAGTTTTTCTTAGTTACTACATATTAGTGAGTTCATATGATATGATAGTTGCTTTTCTGTGCCTAATTTTACTTTACATAATATCCTGTAGCTTCATCCATATTGCCACAAATGACAGAATTTCATCTTCTGTGGCTGAATATTGCATTGTGTATTATATGTTTTTCTCTATTCTTTCATCCATTAATGGACACCTTGGTTGGTTCCATATTTTGACTCATATGACTAATGTTTCAATAGTCATGGGGGGCTGGGGCTGAGGCTCAATGGTAGAGCACTTGCCTGGCATGTATGAGGCACTGGGTTCAATCCTTAGCACCACATAAAAATAAATAAATAAAGATATTGTGTCCATATACAATTAAAAAAATATTTTTTAAAAAATAGTCATGGTAGTTCAGGTATCTCTTTGATATACTGACTTCATTTTCTTTGGATTTTTGTTTGTATATTTGTTTTTTTGTTTTTTGTTTTTAGTATTGGGGATTGAACCCAGGAGTACTTTACCACTGAGCCACACCCCTAGCCCTTCTTCTTTTTTCTTTTTTTTTTTTTTTTTGAATTTTGGAACAGGATCTCACTAATTTGCTGAAGGTCTAAGTTGCCAAGTTTGGCCTCAAACTTGTGATTTTCCTGCCTTAGCCTCCCAAATTGCTGAGATTGAAGGTGTGCATCACCATGTCCAGCTCATTTCCTTTGGATATATAATCAAATGATGGAATTGACGGGTCATAAAATGAGCTGGAGGGGAGGATACTCAGAAGCTTTCCATAGCCAAGGGAGAGTTGATGGAACTGTGGGAGAATAAGTGAGGCTCCCTGGCTGCTTTCCAGGACCATGGAAGAGCGGATGGCAGTGTGACAGTGATTTGTGGGCTAGATATACAGATAAAACTTAGGTGAAAAAAAGTATAACAAGAGCTGGATTTTCTCTCCAGAGTAGTACAGTGGCATGAATTCCTTGTCATCTCCCCAAACTGGTCTCAGGGACTGTGAAGGTTTCAGACTTCTCAGTAAAAAATACTTCCACTGCCCACAATATTATTATTATTATTTTTAGAGAGAGAGAGAGAGAGAGAGAGAGAGAGAGAGAGAGAGGGAGAGAGAGAATTTTTTTAATATTTATTTTCCAGTTTTTGGCGGACACAACATCTTTGTTTGTATGTGGTGCTGAGGATAGAACCCGGGCTGCATGCATGCCAGGCGAGCGCACTACCGCTTGAGCCACATCCCCAGCCCCACTGTCCACAATATTAATGGGCACTTCAGGAGGGTACCTACCTACCCATTCCCCATTTTGTGGACTACCTCTAGGTTCAGAGTTAATCTCATCTGGTATATGCTATATGCTGGTGCTTCATTCTCATTTTTATAAGGACATCCTGCTTTCTCATGTTCCACAAAATTTCTGCTGTATCCCTATGGCACTGATGTTCTCCGTCAAACATTCCAGTATAATGACAATTGTTATTTATTTATTTGGTGGGATCATGTGCCAGGAGCCTTTAGTCAGACATCGTGCTGATGTTATCATCATAATATTTTGGTTACTATAGTTTTAGAATATACTGAAATCAGGATTTTGACACCTCTAGATTTTTCTTTTTCAAGGTTTTTTGGCTACTTTAGGATCTTTTGTAGTTTCATACATAGTTTAGTGTTTTTTTCTCTCGTTTCTATGGAATTTTTGATAGAGATTGGAATTTTGATAGAGATTACAGTGCATCTGAATGTTGCTTTGTGTAGTATGGATATTTTAGCAATATTAACCATTTAAATCCATGAACACAAAATATCTTTCTATTTATTTGTCTCTTTTGATTAATTTCATTAATGTTTTATAATTTTCAGTGTACAGGTATTTTCATTCTTACTCTAAATTTTTGCTAAACATTATATTCTTTTTGGTGCTAATGTAAATGGAATTGGCTTTTTGAACTTTTTGTCATTTTTATTGATACATTATGGTTGTATATAATGGAGGGATTTGTTGTTATATATTCATGCATGCACACAATATAATAATATAATTTGGCCAATATCAATCCCTGGTATTTCCCCTTTCCCTCCTTTCCTCCCTGGTTCCTTTCCTCTACTCTACTGATCTCCCTTCAATTTTCATGATATTTCCCTTTTTCCTCTCTAGCTTCTACATATGAGAGAAAACATATGACACTTGACTTTCTGAATTTGTCTTATTTTGCTTACCTTAAGATTCTCAAGTTCCATCCATTTTCATGAAAATGACATAATTTTCATTCTTCTTTAGGGCTGAATAAAATTTCATTGTGTATATTTGCCACATTTTCTTTATCCATTCATTTATTAATAGATACCTAGGCTGGTTCCATAGTTTGGCTACTGTGAATTGTGCTACTATAAACATGGGCATGCCTGTATCTAGATTATGATAACTGATCTTCAGAATAAATACTAAAGAGTAGTATACATGAATTGTATGGTAGTTTCATTCCTAGTCTTTTGAAGAAACTTCATACTGATTTCAGTAGTGGTTGTACTACTTTACACCAACGGTGTAAAGTGTTCCTCTTTCTCAACATCCTCTCCAGCATTTATTACTATTTGTAATGTTAATAGCTGCCATTCTGACTGGAGAGAGATGAAATCTTCAATGTAGTTTTGATTTTCAGTTCCCTAATTGCTAAAGCTGTGGAACAGATTTTCATATGCTTGTAGGTTATTTATATTTCTTCTTTTGAAAAGTGCCTGTTTTATTCATTTGTCTGCTTATTAATTGTGTTTTTTGTGTTGAATTTTTTGAGTTCTTTATATATTCTGGATATTAATCCTCTGTTGGAAGAATAGCTAGCAAAATTTTTCTCCCATCCTTTAGGTTCTCTCTACATATGTTTAATAGTTTCCTTTGCAGTGCAGAAGCTCTTTGATGCCATCCCATTTGTTAACTCTTGGCATTATTTCCCTTTAGGGGTCCTATTGAGAAAGTCATTGCCTGTGCCTCTATGTTGGGGCATTGACCTTATGTTTTTGAATTGCATAGTTTCTGGTTTAATTTCTCTGTCTTTGATTCTTTTTGATTCTTCTATCGGGTGAGAGATAGGGTCCAGTTTCATTACTCTACATATGGATAACCAAATTTCCCAACATTTGTTAGAAAGGCTGCCTTTTCTCCAGTGTATGTTTTTGGCACCTTTGTCTACGATCAGATAACTGTTTCTAAGTGGGTTTTTCTCTGTGTTTTCTATTCTTTACCATTGGTCTTTTTATGCCAAAACTGGTTAACATGCCATTACCATGCAGTTTTTGTTACTGTAGTTCTGTAGAACAATTTGAAATCAGATATTGTGATGCCTTCAGAATGGATTTTTGGGCTTAGAATTGCTTTGTTAATCAATTACATTGATAAGTAATTATTAGTGTAAAAAATACATATAACACAGTTTTTAAGTTTGTTTTTCTGTCCTTAAATTTTTCTGAATTTATTTATCAGATGTAGCAGTTTTTAAAGGGTCTTTTCTACATATAGGATTATGTCATCCACGAATATGGATGGTTCTGCTTCTTATTTTTTAATTTGGATAACTTTTGTTTCTTTTTCTTGCTCCTATTTGCACTTGCAGTAGAATCAATAAAAATGCTGAGAATAGGCATCCTTACTTTGTAATAGATCCTAGAGGGAATTTTTAAGGTTTTACCCCATTGATTATGCTGTTAGGTATGAGTTTTTATAACTGGCCTTTATTTTATTGAGGAAATTTCCCTCTATACCTGGAATGTTGAGAGTTTATATGTTGAACCTTATCAAATATTTTTCTGCATCTGTTGGAATGTTGGCATGGTGTGTATTTCATTGCAACATTATAGTGCACCACACGGAGTGATTTGCTTATTTTTAACCAACCTTATAATCTTGCAGGGATAAATCCCACTTGGTCTTGGTATAAAATCTTTGTCATGTTGAATTCAGTTGGCTAATATTTTATTGAGGATTTTGCATTTGTGTTCATCAAAGGTATTAGTATATGTGTTTCTTGTGGTGTCTTTGACTTTGGTATAAGCATGGAGCTGGTATCATAGCATGAGTTTAAAAATATTATCTCTACTTTGCTTTTTTGGAATATTAATGAGGTATTAGTACTAACTCTTATTTGAATGTTCAGTAGAATTTTGCCATGAAGGACTCTTTCTGTAAATTTCTTAACTGAGAGGTTTTTGTTATACCTCCAAACAAATTTGAAGGGAAAAATAGGCAGCAATACAATAAAAGTGGGAGCTTCAATATTCCACTTTCAACAATTGACAGATTATCCAGATAGAAACTCAATAAGGTCATAGTCAACTTGAACTTCACTTTAGATCAAATGGACCTAATAGATTTATACAGAACATTGTGTTCAACAGCATCAGAATGAGTGTTTTTCTCAAGTACACATAGAGCATTCTCCAGGCATGATCATATGTTTGGATACAAATGATAGCAAATTTAAGATGATTGAAATTATCTCAAGTTTTTTTTTATGACCACAATGGTATAAACATGGTACATTTACAATGTGTGGAAATCAAACAGCATTCATTAACATTAAAAAAACACTCCTGAATAACCAATGAGTCAAAGAAGAATTCAAAAGAGAAATATAAAAAAAAAATAAAAACAACATACTCAAACTTAAAGGAAACAGCTGTGACAAAATACCTGAGATAACCAACTTATAAAGATCAGAAGAGAAATAAATCAAATAGAAAATTTATAGAAAAAATTAAAAGTTGGTGTTTTGAGAAAAACTAACAAAATTAACAAACTCTTAGCTAAACTAACTCAGAAGGAAACAAGAAGACTCAAATAAATAAAATCAGAAATGGAAGTTGAGGCTTTATAATGAAAACTTCAGAAATGAAAAAGAGCTTCTAAAAAAACCCCAAAAACATTATAGACAATTATATGGCAACAAATTGGATATTCCAGAGGAAGTGGATTCTAAAATAAATAAATTCTAGACCCTTATAACATAAGATTGGATCAGAAAGAAATAGAAAGACTGAACAGACTGATAAACTCAATAAGAAGAAAACAAAAATTCCCAAGTTAGAAAAAATGGACCGAAAATGTTAACATACATACCTTACCAAGAAAATATGCCCAGATTGAAGTAGAAGGATGAATAGTCAGGAGGGTATAGAGGATCTTTAATGTAGTAAAATTATTCTATATGACACTATCATCGTGGGTTCATGCCATTACAACTGTGTTCAAACTTACTGAATGTACAACACCAAGAGTGAACACTAATGTAAACTGTGGACTCTGGGTGATAATGATGTGTCAATGTTGATTCTTTTATTATAAAAATGCATCACTCTGGTGGGGATATAGTTAATGGGGGAGGCTGTGTGTATATAGGGGCAGAGGATCTATAGGAAATCTTCGTACCTTTCACTCGTTTTTTATTTCCCTGTGAATCTAAAACCACTCTAAAAAAATAGTCTATTTTAAAAGAAAATACTACTGCCCACACTCAAACATTTCCATGCCTTTGTAAGAGTCTCTGTTCAAAATATATGCTAATGTGAAAGAATAAGTTTGCAGCCAAAACTCATTTTTAAAACTGGTTTATCTCCAAATGTATGAGTGTTTTATTACTGTTATTATAAATGCCCTTTAATGTAGGCCTTCTCATTTATTATCATGGAGAGCTCCAAAGTGAGATGAAAAACAACAGCTTCTTGACAAGCTTACAGACTTTAAAGTTGTTATAGTGGGTGGAAGAAATGAGTGTGGCAAAGCTTTATAGTTGTCAATAGGATCGCTTTATTCTGAAATGATGACATAAATAAGCCTCTTCAGAAGCTTCATTGAATGTATCATGGAAAATGCCATGTCAATTTTGGGAACTTGATAACTTTTGAACCTTAAGTATAAATAATACGCTGTCCAGCAAAACTTGAGCCAAAACTTTTACTGGCAGGTTCACAAATTTCTAAAACTTTAGTATGGCAATTTCTGAAAAGGCAATTCTTTAGCTAGCATTTTTATGTGCATATTATTGTCTATTTTAAAACTGAGAAAATGAATTTTTTTCTTAAGAATGTAGGAAGGGAACTGATGTTTAATGTTTACTATGTGCTACGTCCTTAACATAAATAATCTCATTTAATCTTGACTACAAAGCCATGAGGTCAGAACTGTTATCTCTGTTTTAGACATAAGGAAACTAAGAAATGGAAAATAATAGCAGCTAAGGCTTACGTAACACTGTGTCAGGTAATGTTTCGAGTACTTTTTGCATATATTGACAGACTTGATTCCCATTAATAAGCTTAAAAAGGTGGGCACCATTATTACCATTTTGTAGATGAGAAAACAAAAGCAGAGGGAGATCATAAGTGATGTATCATAATCCAGGATTGAGGCACAGGGAGGCTGGCTTGAATCTATACCTTTAATGCAAAGCTATGTAACTGAAAGAGTCGCAAAAGCAAAGCAGATGACAGATTCACTTTTTCCCCAGTCTTTCTAACCCTTGAAAATCTTTCTTATCTTCTAAGTTCCATTTAGCTGAGAGTTGTTATTGCTAACTTCATTTTCAGGTATTATTAGAATAATTTTTTTCCTCCAGAATTCCATGCACATATTATTTGTACTTCTAACTAAGCAGGTATTAAATTCTGATTCAGGTGTTTATATGTAATCTCTTTTAAGACAGAGACTAACTTTTTAATGGTATGTCAAAGCAACCAAGCATATAGTTGATTTTGAAATGAACAAGGGGACTGTCTGTATCAGTTATTAAATAAGCAGGTTTTTTTTTTCTCTAGAAAGGGGGTAAATATGACATGAATGAAAAGATGATGGTATTGTTAGCTTAGAAGACTGAATAGTTTAAGCATTAATTGAAAATATTCAGAAGAAAAGAATGTCAACTGAATGGCAAATTGAAGGTAACAGAAACAATGTAAACTGATAGAAAATTCAGATTATGATATGTATAATAAAATCCCTGTCTTCTTCTTAAGAAGAGTCACATTCATACAAAGACTATGTTCTCTGATATCTGCACCCCCACCCAAAGTCCTAGTACCAACTCCCTTGACTGAGAGGTGTGGTCTCTGTCACTCAGGAGATACCACTTGAGGTTCTCCAAAGCTGAGAAATGAAGCATCTGCCTTGCAAGACAGTGATATCCACCCTCTGCTCCAAATAATATGGCTCATGTGGATTAAGCCAGGAAGGTATGTTGCAGTGAAATAGCATTGAGCATGGAGTCATAGGATCTGGGATTAAATCTGAGTTCTGAAAACTTCCTAGTTGTGTGCTTGGGCAGGTTCCTGGGGATCAGTTTCTTCATCTGTGTAATGGGTGTCATGATGCTGCCATTTCAGTCTGTTTGAAGGGATTGCTTGAGATTTCATGAAAGTCTTTGGCATATCAAATCTATCGCTTATTGTTTGGACAATGTGAATTCCATTCATTCCTGTGGGGATAATTCCACTGGGTCCTGGCCACCCTCCACATGTATTTCTACTCTGGTAGCCATTCCTTGGGCTCTCACCAGTCTAGCTTCTCAAAGGCTGATGCTGAGTGCTGACTTCAATCCCCCAAACCACTCACCACAGGAGCCTTGCTCTTCACTGCACTATGGTGAGAGCTCTGTTCAATATTGCTGCTGCCCCTGCTCTCATCCAGCCCCCAGTGCACACTTCACTGCAGATTTCACCTTTCTTGGGGCTTCGTGAGGCCCCTACAAGCTGTCAATGCCACCTTGTAGAGACCTTCTAGCTCTGCCTGCTGACACTGACTACCCAGAGTTCCCATCCAACATCCATGTAGTCCACAGACATTCGCTGAGAGTCTACTAAACACCAGGTCAGACCATTGTTATGGACCGTTATGGACGAGTTATGGACCGTTGCCCTCAAGCAGCTAAGAATTTAAAAGACAAATAGACCAACAAACCTATATAGCAATAGAATAAAAGATGAATAAAGGGAGAAGGGAGCAGAAATAGAAACCAGGTAGGGATCCTCTGTAGATACAGCCTTCAAATACGCCAGCATTGCCACCCTCAGCAACAGATCTGTGTCTCAGGCTTTGGATACAGGGATACAAGACCCCAGATCTCAAAACCTAACAAAAGAAGGGCATTGCTGGATTGCTTTTATGCCTTTCTTGTTCTGTGTCCCCAGGAGCAGGGCCAGGTAGAGGGTATTTATTTTCTCCAATGCTAGGATCCCCCTGTGATTCTATACCCCACAGGTGCAGCAATCATCTGTGTAATTTCTATGCATAATGGTTTCTCCCTCTCTGATGGGGACAGGCCTTCCATGTTCCAGTTCTTTAGATTCTACCAGGAAACAAGCTCTAGGTCAACTCCATTTATTAATCCAGAAAACAATGACCGTGTACCATAAAACCTGTGAAGAGTGCCTCAGGGTTAATTAGAAAGGACTCTTCTGACTATAGGACCTGAGCTTGTTTTCTTCACCAGTGGGGGTGGATTTGGACTAATGCTCTGAATGCTTCCTTTTGCTCTCCTAGCAACCAGTGGAAGACATGTACCTCACTGGACCAGGTGCAAAGTCTTCACCGGTCATGTGAGGATAACCAGCAAATGGACCCATAAAGTGACTGAAGTCAAAACTCTGACAACTTCATTAAGATAACTGGTCTACACCAAAGTGAACAGCCCAGAGGAAAGGTGCCATCTATGGTCTCGGGCCACAGTTGCTTCTGCAGATAGAATTTTTGAGTCAATTGTAAGAAGGCTACTATAATGATGAGTCTTTGCATATTCTTGCTAGTTACCACTGAATGAATAAAATAAACGCAAAAGTAGGTAAAACAAAATGTGTGAGCAAGAGAAGCATGATTAAGAGAAAGAATTCTTTATACAAATACTGATCCACAAAGCATGGGTTCTCAAGGGTAGGTGCCAGTGTCTTGTTGGTCACAAGATCAGGAGGCACCACAGCTTTTGTAGGTTCAAACAGCAATCCTTTATTCCCGAACTCACACCGGCCTCTACACACGTTCTGGGGAAATCCCAGTTCTGCCACACAATTCACATCCCCAATACTTTCTGAATTCCACGAGAACTCAACGGGAACTCAGGCAGCAGGAACGCCCTATTCCCAGCAGCAATAAACTTAAACCTCGAACTTCCCTAAAACCACATTGTCTTAAACCAGGAACGCCTTAAACTTGTCTTAAACCGGGAACGCCCTAAACCCAAGGAGCGGGATACTTCCTCAAACCTCCAGGATACACCTTAAACCTGGATCCACCCTCATCCTTGAGCAGGGTCACCTTTCTCAAACACACATGCAATGTCTAAGGCAAGTCCATTTAACAAGGGGTACGCTGGCAAGGAAATTTTGATGCGTCATTCCTACTTGGCAATGGCCCTCAGCAGGTAGGGGCAGTCCATGCACCCCCTGTTCTCAGAACCTAGGAGATAGTTTAATTTGCCTATTACACATGCTTAAGAAATATTAGTTAAAGGAGAATCTGAAATGAATTCCCGAAAAGCTGAAATAATGAATCTATGAGGGATTAATTAGGGTAACAGTTGCTTAATACTGGAAGTCAAATATAGAGCAAAATATAAATTCATTTTATAAAGTATGTGAAAAATATATTAGATAAGATTTAATATAATATATAATAAATAATGTGAGCTGGGTTGATTTTAAAAAGGAAAATCTATAAATGCCTTCAGAGTTGTCAAACATTGTCCACCAGTTGAATTTTTTTGTATAGTATGTGACTCCAAAGATGACACAAAATCTTAAAAGTGGGCAAGAAGAGGTTAAGACTTGGTGAAAATATTTACTACTATCCATCTGCCATGGATTTGTCACCATGAAATACACTTAAATTTTTCCCCATGTCATCAGTAGAAAATAAACATAAACTGGGCTTTCAGAGTAATAATGTCCTTAAAAAATACTTGTCACTCTTGCTCTTTAAATCATCCATTTTGGGATTCTTAAAATGCCTCCAGCTACTAAGCAGGACCATTCACAAACATGTCATTTTTGGTTCATTTAAATGAATTCCTTTCCTGCCCAAGAATGACATAGTCATTTAAAAACAACACATTGTTTTCTTGCAAAATAAAGTACTTAAAAAAAAAAAGTAAAAAGTATCCCAAAAAGGAAATTCTTTGTAAGAAGGTAGAAGATACTTCCAAAACAGGGCACTTGCTTCTCCTTTCCTACATCCTGCAGTGAATCTGGGACCCCCAGAGTTTGGGCATACATCATCCCAACTAAACCCACAGGGCAGAGTGCCCACCCAGCCTCTCCGCCAGGCACAACACAGCTGGGAGCTAATTGGCATGCTCCCCAGCTGTCTTCCAACCCTCTAACCAAGCCTAGGTGTTAATTAAGTTTAATGCCTCCAGCCCTATCCACTTCCAGTTAGTTAACTGGGAAGCTGCTACCAATCCACAACTAGATCTCTTAGTACTCGGTCGAGATTAAAAGGCTGAATTTAGAAACACCAGGATGGACTTTGGACAATATATAGAAAGGAAGTGCCCTTCCTGAGCTGAACACATACCCTAGAGAGATGCAGGGGATGAAAACCGAAGGTCTCCTGAAAGGTTTATTTTTGGGAATTCAAACATTAACATGTTGCTTAGTCTTCCATCTAAAATATTATCTTAAATGAGTGTCAAAACCAAACAATTTGTCACAGTGATGGGGTTGATATAATATGATAACTAACCTTATTTCATGTCAATCTTATTAGTTATAATAAAAATGCAAGTACTTTGGTTTTCTTCAGATAAGAAATATAAAAATAATCTCTGAGCATATATATATTGCTCTTGTTTACCCAATATCCATGTATTAATTGAACACCAAATGCAGCCCCAATACCACCAGTGTGAGAAGAGCAGTGTGGTGTGGAAACCTCACTGCCTCACAGTGTGATCCCCAGACCAAAACATGGGTTTCACTGGGGAGTTTGTTAGAATTTGTTAGGAATGCAAAGTCTTAGCTGGATGGGGCCCGCTGAATCTGAACCTGTATTTAAAAAATTTATGTGAACATTAATATTCATGAAGCACTGCTATAGTTTGGAGCTTAAATGTTCCCCAAAGGCCCGTGAAAAAGTATTCCCAGCTTGGTGCTATTTGGTGGTGGGACCTAGTGGGAGGTCCTCTGGGCATTTACAGAATGCCCTTGAGAGAGATAGTGGGTCACCAACCTTTTCCTCTTTCTTTCTCTCTCACTTCTTAGCCATGAGAAAGGTTTTGCTTGGCCACATCCTCCTACCATTATGTGCTGCCCCACGCCGCCACCACCAGAGACCTGAAAGCAACACGTCCCCCGATCATGGATTGGAACCTCCAAAACTGTGAGCCCAAATAAGCCTTCCCTCTTCATAAGTTATAGCAGGTATTTTGTCACAATATCAAAAAGCTGACAAACACCAGTATAGAGTAGCCCCCAAACCTTCTTAAAATCATGCATCCTTATGCATTAAAAAAGTGTCAGTCTCCAATAAGTGTGCATATATTTATAAATTATATGTGCACTACTATAATATTTTATAATATATATTTGATGATATATATTATAGTCACATATTCTATAAAGAATGGATGAAAAATTAAGCTAAATTATAGACATCTGAGTAACTTCTTGCCATGCCTCAATGGATCATCTTTAGGGCACACCTATTTTGCAGGTCCCTTGTCAGTGCCCTGAGCTTAAGGCATAAGACACAAGGTTTGATTTGTCTCTGCCACCAATTAGGTTTAGTTGCAGAGGGAAGAAGTGACACAGAAGGGAAGATAACAAGAAGAGGAGACATGGCCAGGGAAAGACTGATCATAATAAATCAAGTCCCAGTAAAAGAAGGGTAACCCCAATTCAGTTTTTATAGGTAGGTTCACAATCCAAGTGCAATCGACCTTTCCAGAACTTTGCATAGTAATGGGCAATGCTTACAGGACAATATTGACTGGATGATTAAATAGAAAACAGAAAATGTGAGAGAATGGGAAGCAGGTGCCTCAGGAAAGAATGAATAAAATTGAAGTTTGAGGATGGACAGATCTGGGTTCAAATTATGATTCCTTTCTTTGTAATCAGTTGCTGCTTTGGCAAATTACTTTAAACTCTCCAAGACTCCATTTCTTGTCAGGATTAATAACAGAATGCCTTCAACTATGAAGAAATTTCAACAATCTAAAGCCACCCCAAATGAAACCCTCCTTGGCTAGAGGTCATTCCAGAGGAAAGAGGGGGGGGATTTCAAATAAGAACAACTTTCTTCTTCCAAACCATCCCCCAAAAAGTAGTTTTTCAAGCTCGTCTATCATGCAGAGTCAATTCCTAAGAAAGCAACATTCCTATTTCTACCAACATTTCCTTCATTGGGATTGAAGTCTCTGAGTTTCAAGGTGTAGAAAAGCCCTTCACCTGTTGTTCTGATACCTCCACCCCGAGCTGGTAGCCCCGAGTCCAACTGGTATGTGGCTGCTTCATCATTAAGAATCTGCTTTGCTAGAGGTAATCTGCTTCCCATGCTCTTTCTCCTTACCCCATTTTGAGTCACCCCCTTAAATCAGAGAAGACATTCGGCATTTGTTTTTTTGGGATTGGCTAGCTTCACTTAGCTTAATCTGCTCTAATGCCAACCATTTCTCTGCAAATGCCATGTATTAAGAATTGTAATGCAAAAATAAATAAATAAATAAATAAATAAATAAATAAATAAATAAATAGATGGATAGATAATCTGCTTTGTGCTCCTGCCTTCAACACCTCTTAAAAACGGTGGACTGGAGTAGGTAAGCTTGCCAGCTCTGGAGCCAGGCAGATGTGGGCTTGGACACATACACTGGGCACACGGCACCAGAGAGTGGGTTGCAATTTTTTTGAGTCATAAATGAATCTGGCAAGTCCCAGCTGGTTGGCTGACCAGAGACAAGGCTAGTTCCCCCTGGCACCACATTCCTGAGGAGGCAGAGCAGTTCCAAGCTGCCAAGACACTGGAACAGGAGGAGGCCTGGGGGATGATGCTTGATGGGGTGTGGGGTTGGGCTTAGATTTGAGAAATTGCAAACCCACACAGCCATAAAAATGCAGTGGTAAAAAGTGGCTAACCATATTCTCTAGCTCTCAGATACAGAGAATCAGAAGACCACCTCCCAAATCCCACATTTAACAGGACCAGGGTGAAAGCCCTCCTGCCTGGTAGTTCTCCACTACCTCTGACAGGGCCAGGCAGCCTTCAGTCTAGCAGGTGCTCATTACATCCTCCTGGGCAGGGGCCAACAATGACAGCATATCCTTTCACTTCTCACTGGAGCACCACAGCACTGGCAGGTTCCAATACGGCAGTAGATTTTCGTTTCAGGCAGACATGCACTTGATCTGTGCCTCCGCCATTTACTGGACTATAATCTTTGTCAAAGTTATCAACCTGTCTGAGTCTCAGTTTTCATTCTGTATAATGGAGACCGTTTTAATCATAGTAAACTTTCATGGGGGACTTCCTATGTGCTCTACACAGTGTTATTTGCTTTATATGAACTCTCTCCTACAGTCCATCTGGCAAGCCTGGGTTCTGTGCTATCATACCCCCATCTTACAGACAGGAAAAACATAGCTTAGAGAAGCTATAAAACTTATTCAAGTTTACATTCACACAGAGATGGAGTTGAGATTCTGCCTCAGTCAATAAAGACTCATAAATGAGATGATGGCCCACAGCACTAATATCTTGCCTAGAGAAGTTAATGCAACTGTAATCAAAGCTCCATTTCATCTATAAGGAGGGTAGGGTAGGGAAAGAACAAATCCAAAGCAAAGGATTCTTCCATGTATGCTCAACTCCATTGACCCTGAAGGACAGTCAAGGAAAAGTCAGTGAGGGCTAGCTAGGCAGCAAAAACCTAAGAGTTGATCTAGTCCTTGAAAGAAAAGACGAGATGGGCTTGCCATCCACCTTTATGAGATTTACAGGCACATAAACTTCAAGGTGTTATGTAAATTATTGAATAATTTCACTCATTAGTAGAGAAGCTCTATTTTTTTAAATATACAAAAGATAAATTGCCAATGAGATTCTATTACCTTTTTTTTTTCCTATTAATGCCTGACTTGAGCAAATCACAGAATTGGTATCATTGATGATCCTTGGACATGACAGACTCTTCCCAGGTGGAGAAAATAAATGTCAATGAAGCTTTGGAGGGTAGCATGATCCTCTAGCTTTAGAATTGTTCCATTGTCATCTCAAAACAAGGGTAAAGAAGAAAACATCTTTATTCTACAGAACTGAAAACATGCTTTACAGGCACAAGTTTGCTGTGTTAATTAAACATTCATTAATTATTTCATTCATTCAAAAAGTATTTACTGAGAACTTTAAATGTACCAGGTCCTGTGATAATCTAGTATTGAGTTTTTACTATACTATTCTGGCATTCTGTAGAAATTCCAATGAGAAGCACTGTGGAAAACAAACAGATCAGGATGGTTAGCTTTAGTATGCATCAAAAGAGGTTAAATTAACTCTTTCCAAGTCTAATCTGAAAATTGTACATCAAATGCAAAACATTAGTTTATTGTGCAAAATGCACCCCCTATACCAGCTCCAGGAGGAAACACTCCCCCACAGGGTTTTCGAGGAATGTGTTTTTATGACACAGTAAGCTTTACTGCTGTTATGTTCCATGAGCCACTACACTGAGAGAAGACCTAGTATTTAAACAGCTGTTTTGAAACAATAAATCCACTGACTTTCTCTATGGGGACTTCTTCCTCCATTTCCAACCTGATTTCTGTTTATGGAGGACATATCCAACTTTCATCTTTAGGCTAGCATGGTAAAACACCTTTAACAAATCTAAGAGAAGTAACAGGACCACTTCTCTAATGCCCTATTAAGTGGAAGACATCACTCCCCTGATATTTTTTTTTTGGTAGGGTTATTATTATTATTAACAGTCTGTGTCTTCTGGGGTGTGAAGTGGTTGTCCCTGAAGGAACATCCTGAACTGAATTCAGACTGAATATTATATTTTTACATCTGAAAGCATATGCTTCAGAATATACTAAACCTAAGATTAACCAAGATGTTAGTAGCAGAACAATATGTACAATATATAAACTGTGGTGACATTTTAATGAAGAAGAAAACTAAATCATAAAAAATCTCAAAAAGCAACCTACATATTTTCTGTGGGTGTGGATCAGTCCATGGAAGTACACATCAAGCTAATTAATAGTGATCTTGAGATGAGGGTGGGAAGCTCAAAGGGGCTACCAATAGAGTGGTAACTACCTTATTTTTGAGATGCTATTAATACGAAAAAAATGTATAAGACTTTCAAATTGACTCTCATACTATAACTTTTGCTAAAAGATGAGTCCAGTTTATATCTCCTAAACCCACTGTGCTTAGATAGGGTTAGAAGAACCTCATAGACTTCAATGGGGATTAGCTTTGGGATCAGTAATACTTCTAAGCCACCTCCCCTTTGAAAATCTAAGTTTTATTCTTCTATGCTTTGTGTTTTTTCAAAGCTTGTTGTCAAATATACACAATACAAAATATATCTTCTTAACTATTTTTAAGTATACAGTTCAGTAGTATTGAATACATATTTTCACACAACCCTGATTTCTAAAACTTTATTCATCTTGCAAAACTCAAACTCTGTACCCATCAAACAACAAGTTTCCATTCTCTTCTCTCCCAATGCCTGGGCAACTACCATTCTATCCTCTGTCTCTCTGAATTTAATTGTTCCACATTCCTCATATAAATAGAATCATAATATTTGATCTTTTTTTGTGATGGCTTTGTAATGTCTTCAAGTTTTATCCATTGTATAACCTGTGTCCCAATTTCCTTTCTTCTTAAGGCTGAGTAATATACCACTGTATGTATATATATAATGGCGTATCTAGTCATCTGTTGAAAAACATATGGGTTGCCTCCATGTTGTGGCTATTGTAAAAAATGCTGCTATGAATTTGGGTGTGCTAAGTCCTCTTCGAAATCCCTACTTTCAGTTTTTTAGAGTAGAAGCCCAGAAGTAGAATTACTGGAACATATGGTAATCCTATTTTTAATTTTTTAAGGAACTGCCATGCTGTTTTCCATCGCAACCACACCATTTTACATTCCCACCAATAGCGCAGAAAGGTTCCAATTTCTCCACATTCTTGCTGACACTCACTATTTTACTTTTTATAGCAGTCATTCTAATGGATGTGAAGTGGTCTTTCCTTCTGGATTTGATTTGTACATCCCTCATGATTAGTGATGTTGAACATCTTTTCAAGTGCTTGTTGACCATTTATCTATCTTCTTTGGAGAAATGTCTATTCAAGTCCTTTACCTACTTTTTAAAATCAGGTTGTTTTTGTTGTTGAGATGTACATGTTCTTTATATGTTCTTGATATTAACCCTTATCAAATACATGATTGGCAAATACTCTCCCCCATTCTGAGCCGCCTTTTTATATGTACACTGTTGGTTGTGTATTTTGATGCTCCCTGCCTTATGTTTTGCCATGATGACTTAACAACTCTGAATTCATACTTTCTAGTGTTTTCTCCAGACCTGTGATTATGAGCCATCTTCCCTTCAGATTGATTCTCACGCCAGTTTTTACAACAACGAGCTAAAGTTTCCCTAATAATGTCCCAGCTTCCTGTCTGATTCCACTCTTAGATCCCCTGCCTCAGTGAAGGCCTTGAGGCTTCTTTAGAACTTATTTTGTTCTTAACATATAGAAAGCTGCAGCAATAAAATTTGTGATCATAATGTTAATCCTGAGATGATGGAAAAGACTTAACTTCCAATTTCTAAAAGACAAAATAAGGCAAATAAAATGACAAAAGAGCTTCATAAACTACAAGGAAAGTGAATCACACCAAACACTAGGTTATGGATTTTGGTTATGAGTGTTTAGAACTGTGAAGGTTTAACCTACTTGCAAGTTAATAATTAGCATTCCACATTTTCATGGATAGTAGAAGATTTATGATCCTCTTTGTTCAGAGACAAACAGTTTGATTACGACAACTGCAGTAGCCAATGTCTATATTTTCTTGAACTGACTCTCCCAGCACCAGAGGCCACAGAATATGTGTGAGGGCCTAGTGGTATATACACAGACAAGGGGTTGCACTGCAGGAGGAGAACCCTGAGCTCAAGCAACTTCAGTCTTGTGATGTGCCTGAACTTTGCTCTGGAGGATGACATAGTCTCTGTCTTCTAAGGCTGTTTGCTATAAAAGGATCCTTGTAAAAGTAATCCACAGCAAAGAGTAGTTAGGACCTCACTTGAAGCCATGGAATGGTCTTCCACAAATGAGAAGGTCCTTTTATTTTGTTCCTCAGAGCTTTCTGGCTATCAAGACCAAAAGGCAAATATTTTTTTCCAATAACTATATAGTTCTCCTTAAAACTAGAACACAACAATTAATTGAGACAAACTTTTTCCCCCTAGCACTAAACTTTACAATAAGATAGGCACTTAGAATCATATCTTGACTATAAATTAAACAACATAATATAGAATGTGCTCAGAATTTTACATCTGTAGGAACATGCTTTTTCCATATGGCCAATTCTCATGCAGATGTGGAAGAAGTCAGGAAAAAGTTAAGTCAAATTGCTGTAATATATTTTATGAAGATAATCTATATATTTTAAGAGTAATAAATTTTAAATGTCTGATTTTTTTTACAATTTTATTTTAGAGTTTTTTTATACTTATTTAAATGTCTGATTTTCAACATGCTAATATTTATAGGGTATGTAAAAATAGCTAAAGTTTAGTCTAAGGCAAATTATGGACAAGAGTAGAATATAATATATATGTATGATATATTATGTATATATCATACATATATGATATATATAGTTTAGAAGCCAGTAATTTACCCTCTCATCTTAATACATAGAAACACCTATTCGGCATATTTAAAAAATAAAAATTATTTGACCACCTACTGGGCTTTGCATACATTGCTATTTACTGCATATGTAGAGAAAACTCACATCCTGTTCCCACCTTTAATGAGCAATCCACCCATTTTTTTTCCCAGCCATGTGGATAGCTTAATTCTATAAAAAGGAAGAGGAACTCAGCCCAGTCACATGCAAGAAGCTGGTAAGCAAAGGGAAGCTACTTCATGAAGATTGCATTTCACCTCTCTCATTTCATGAGCTGCATTATTTTAGAACTGACCTGTCCAATATGGTAGTGAATATACAAATCTGATTGCTTAAATTTTCATTTAAATTAAGTAAAGTTTCAAAAGTCAATTCCGCAGTCATAGTAACGCATAACATGGGTTCAGTAGCCATATGTAGCCAGTGACCAGTGTGTTTAACAGTGCAGATATAGAATATTTTTATTGTCACAGAAAATTCTGTTCAACAGATATGTTTCAGAGTGTGGCTTTGCTTGTTAAGGGATGGTCTTTTTTTTTTTTTTTTTTAAAATAAACTGTATATGCCCCAGAGTTGGTGCTCAGTATAGCACAGTCATAGAGATAACAATGATGAAGTTATAGAGATGTAAATATGGATATTTATTCTATACAGTTGCCTAATTCCTCACACTCATTCTCAAGGAGAAAAGTATCAGCCATTCAGTATTAGCAGAATCAACTCTCTAAATTTTATGGCTGAATAGGCGATAGTTTCAGTAATTTCTTGTGGCTTTCCCCCTGTGATTGAATTTTCCTGGCTGCAGTATTCTCAGTGGTGATTTGGTTGGAAAGTAGAACTCTGTAATTACCACATTAGCTCACACAAGAATTAGACAGGTATGTACTTTGTAAATGTCATTTGATATTTGCATGTGGCATTTAGATTCCTCCTAGTGTTAATGTACCACGGAGATCTTTGTATTGTTTCTGAGTTGTTTCCTTTGTTAATTATTATTCTACTTGCAGTAGGCATTTTAGAAGTTAGTGGGAAAGTTAGACTTTCTTGTGTTTTATAGTCCCATTGATACTCAGTAGGTTTAATAAAGAAATGAGAATCCAAGAACTGTGTGAGGAGATTTTCACCTCCAATTGTCTATTTCCTTAAGTTAATTACTGGAGAGACTAGAACAGGCTCTCAAAATCTCACCCTCAAAAATAATACAAGTACATATGGACACAGTGAGCTGCACTACAAATGGTTTTACTGTCATAATAAATACATGTTCTCATGCAATCTTTTTTTGAATTTTATGGTTTTATTAGTGGTGTAACTAGGATGACTAATTTTCCCAGACTTAGACTTGGTAGCAGCAGGGCAAATACAATTTCACTTAAATGAAGAATTTTCCTCAAATTTGAATATTATTAATTTTGGCTCTTGGCACAATTTCTTTCTGGTATCTTTAGTGATCAGATGTCCTTTAATTTTCATCCTTGTCATGGGTATTTATTTTGACAAATGGAACATTTTGTTCATCTTGCAAACCTTATTTGACTTTAAATATTTTTAAAGGAGGTGGATGTTTGGTTTTGCTTGCTTTTGTTGTATAAGCAGGATCTTGCATATAGTGACATTTTGGCCAGCAATGGCACTTCTGTTCTTTGCAGGATCCTCAGAGAGATTCTTAGTCATGCAATCAAATACATATGATTTTTTTCATAATCCTGTAGCTAATAATCCAATATATTAAGACAGAATGCATTAGAATTTTATAAATTATCTGAAATTCCTTTAAAGTTTATAATAGTTTTAAAATTGAAATTTAAAACATAATTAAGAACAAAGATAAGCAAAATATTTTTATTTCCCCAGCCTAGATCCCCACACTAGACTGACACTGTTAACACTGGAGTTAAATCCTTTTTGCTATGCATATATATGTATATACATATATTTTTCACAAATATAGAATTATTGTATGTTATTTTATAATTTGAATTTTTACCTCATTATATTTTTATATCTTTCCCACCCTATAACCTCCTTAGAAATTAAATATGCTCTAAAACATCATTTGTAATTTTTGCATAGGAGTCTGATGCTTAAAAATAGCACAATGTATTAAACTATCCCCATAACTGAATATTTTAATTTTCTCTGATATAGGGACTTCATCATACAAAACCTTTTGATTTTATTTCATTCTAGTACCTATTGACTTTTATATTAGTACAGAAATTTCTGAGAGTTATTAGAAATAACCAAATTTTAAGTCTTCTTTCCTTACATAATCATCTAACTTAACTTTGCTTATCTAAAACAATAATTAATAAGCTGTTTGATCTAAATCCTGTGGAACCATTTTCTCAGCATGCAAATCTTTAACTTTTTACCTACTTACTAATGCTATTTTTCTATATTCCCACTTGCTATCATTCTTTGTCTTCCTAAAAGTCTACTTCTAGGTATTTCATTAACAAGAAGTTATAATTCATTAATTATAATTTAATGTTTTCTTTCCCAAGGTTATTTGCATTTTAACAGAAATCAAAACCTTACAGTAATAATACAATTCTCTGATGGAAGCATTATAGCATTAGCCAGAAGGTTGAAAAAAATCCATGTGAACAAATCCTATCATGCTTTGCTTCTTTTTCTCATTTTGAAGTTTTGGGGCTAAAGATTCCCAGCTGGCACTCCTCAGTTAACTTTCCAGCATGTTTGATATACCTCGAGTTCTTCATAAAGTTCAAAGGGGCAAACCTGAGAGTGAAGAACTTTAGGTAGAGATTGCCTGTTGTTGCAAAGCTGAGATGCCCGGCACAATGCCAAACCCAATACAGTGACACAAAATAAAGACATTCATTTAATTGATCAACTGATAGGAACTTAGGCTATGGCTATTGATCTCTAGGGATTGCTGACTTTATTTCCTTTATCTTCTAATCCTTATAATGCAATTTCAGATAATATGCAAGAGATACCCTTAAACGACATTCATGGCTCCTTCATATACAGTACAAAGAATGGTCCTATAAAATCAGGAAAATTTGTATTGAGTCAAAATGAAGAAATGAGAAGTGAGGAAGCTCTCTATCCCCACTATGCAAAAACAATATGAACAAGATATGGGCTTATCAATTTTCCAGGAAAGGAAAACATTATTTAAATGATTTGCATTATGGATACAATGATAGAATAATATACATGATAAAATAGAGTCAGAAGAATGAGCCATAAATTCTGCCTACAGAGGTCAAAGAAATCACCTGGGAGTTACCACCTCCACAGAGTCTAGAAGCAGAAATAGAGATATCTGGGAAGACAGAAAGAGCATATTGTGCAGAAAGGTTAAAGACCACATCAAGTTCAAAATGCTCCAAGTAGTATGATCTTGGAATGTGAAATATCAGACACAAGATACCAGAGAAGATTGGAGAGTTGGGCCTGGCACTATCACAGAATTGTTGTGTTCTATATTAAAGAGCCAGTGTTCTATTCTCTAGGCCAGTGTTTTACCATCTTAGCTTCACATGAGTACTGCCTGGAGAGGTTTTCAAAAATACAAATGCTCAAGTCCTACCTATGTGTGTGCTTGAGGAGGTACAGAAAAATTAGTTCTACTTAGCTGTTGTGAGTTTGGGATACCGGTAAAGCATCCAAACTGGAGCTTTCTCTTAGTGGTTGGGTATGTGAATTTAGAGCTTTGCAAACGTCTGTGAGGCTTACATTTTGTGGGTACAGAGACTGCATGGTGCATTAGCTTAAGTATAGCTGGAGTTTAGTTTGAGTCTCAACATACAAACATAAGAGCTCTGCAACCTTGGGTAAGTTACTTCTTTTTGAGCCTCAGTTTCCTACTTTGGAAATGGGAGCTTGTAAGATTATAAATGAGAAAACATTTTGTAAAGTATTACATGACTATGCAGTTTTGAGTTTCATTATCAGCATTTATTGATTTGTTTATGTAGTATAAATATTTTCTCTGCATGCACATGGCACAGAAGAGAATATCAGACAAAGATCAAGTGATCTATGTTCAACTTCTTTGGGCACTTGATAGCACTCATACTTCAACATCCACAAAGTGAAAATTGGACAAGATCAGTACTTTTAAAACTTTGCTCAGTAGAGTCTCATCATTTTCCAATGAGACAGCTCAGGGACTCTCAAGTGATGAAGGAATGGAGTTTGGAGAGACCACAATAGGCTCTTTTCTGTCAGGTTTTTTTTTTTTTTGTCAGTTGGAGAAGTTATAACAAGTATCATATCCTGAGTGGCTTACAAACAACAGAAATTTTTCAGTTTTAGAAGATGG
The DNA here is from genome assembly GCF_052094955.1 of Ictidomys tridecemlineatus. NCBI lineage: Eukaryota > Metazoa > Chordata > Mammalia > Rodentia > Sciuridae > Ictidomys > Ictidomys tridecemlineatus. Next base: position 124,171,289 of record NC_135479.1, read on the forward strand.
AAGTCTGAGATGATGATACCAGCATGTCCAGTTCCGGAGAGGGTTCTTTTCTAGGTTGCAAACTGCTAATTTTATTCTAGCAAATGTTCTAGGTCCTTCTTATAAATACTCTAATCCCATTCACGAGGGTTCTGCCTTCATGATTCAGTCACCTCCCAATGGCCCCACCTCCTAATACCATCACACTGGGGACTTCAACAAATGAATCTGAGAGGCAGGGAACAAGCATTAGACCACTGTACTTATAAAAAAAAAATATTTGGAAGTCCAGTATATAACAAATTGCTCTGGAGCTAAGAACAGCAAAGTCTAAAAACTCCTGAATTAGAGAATCTCCAAGAAGCAGGCCTCTGGGCCTTCCTATGGCTGTCCTGTACTGTATTGATCAGGCATCTCCAAATCTCTGCCTTCTTTACGAGGTGATTTGGAGTAAGAGTTCTCTGAGAGCTATAAGAAGATGCTCTGGAGTTGATTATTGATCATTCCCAGATACCAAGTGATATATTCACGTCTACATTCTGTCACAAAATTGCATATATTTTTCTTTTGGTTTTATGTGGAGGCATTGCAGGTAATGGAAAACATTTATCATACATGCCAATTCTAGTTGGCATTCTGGTCATGATCTGGTTTCTGTGTCTGTATTGTATTTGGCTTCTCTCGGAAAAAAATGTTGTGATCATTTTTTTGTAAGCATATAGAGGAGGATACAGGCACTTACACTATTATTTTTTATTCCTCTTAAAAGCAAAATTTTGCTCTCAGTGTGGCCAGTAGAGTTTAACTACAATTCACACCCCCCAACTTCTACTTTTGCACACAGAGATTCAATGCCTGTGGGGAAAGTTAAATGTCACAGTTGAATTTCTCTTCTTTGGTATCTAAGGAATTGTGTTCTGCTCAAATTAACAGAACAACTAAAAAAAAAAGGAAAAAAATTTTTGCACAAAATAATATAGGAAACTTCCTTAACCTGAAAAGAATGACTCCTAAAGTCAGGAATCAAGAATAAGGTAGAGATGTCTGATCTCGATATTTCTATTCGTTTGGAGTAGACATTCTTGCTACTTTGGGTAAAGTAAGAAAATTTCTTGACAAAGGACTTTTATTTGGAGTATATGAAGAACTCTTAAACTCTATAATAAGAAGACAACAAAATTAAAAAAAAAACTTTTTTTGTCCATTGGAAAAATCTTGATTAGAAATAAACTACATAATAATTAATAAATTGGGCAACAACATAAAAAGATAATAAAAAGTAAAAATTAGTAAATGATCATTTGTTCATATCATGACTTTCCATAGTCTTTATTTTTTCTCTTTTCACATTTTATTGATGCATTATAATTGTACATTTTGATGAGATTTGTTGTTACATGTTCATACATGCACACAATATAACAATATAATTTGGCCAAAATCATAACTCACCAGCACTTTCCCCCTCCCTCCCCAATTCCCATCTTTGAATCCCTTTCCTCTCCTGATGTCTCTTTGATTTTTAGGAGATCTACCCTCACCTTTGTCTTCCTTTTTCCTCTTTAGCTTCACATATGAGAGAAAACATTTGGCCCTTGAGTTTGACTTATTTCTCTTAACACGATGGTCTCTAGTTCCACCTATTTTCTTGGAAATGCCATGATTTCATTTTTCTTTATGAGTGAATAAAACTCCTTTTTTTGTATATACTTACTGCATACTGTTTTCCATAGTGTAGCTGTTATTATGTTCTCTTAACAAATCGTTTTAACAGACACTTCATCAAAGAAGATATATAGATGGCAAACAAGTATATGAAAATGTGTTCATTACCATTACTTTTATGAAAATGTAAATGCAAAATACCGATGAAGACATGGAACAAGTGGAATTCTGGTACACTGGTGGTGGAAATGTAAAATGGTATAACTTTTAGAAGACAGTTTGGAAGTTTCTTGCAAAATTAATTTGCATGCCTAATATGTGACTCAACCATTTCACCCACTGATAGGTCCTTTTTATCATTCCTAATCTATGATATATAAACCACATCCAAAAAAACCAGAGGTAGTCCTAAACCCTGATACTTAAATCTTGACAATAAAAGAAACTGTGCATTGCTTCTAGGAAAAGGTGGGGAGGCAACATAATTTTATATATATATATATATTCTGTGACTTTGACCATGAGCTGCCATGGATTCTGCTTATTTATTTATTAGTTTGTGGGGTACCTGTAAAAGACTCTCCCTGAGCTCAGGCTGACTACATCCCAGAATGCTAATCAACTGTCAGGAAGAGTGGAGGAATCTGTGGCCTCTGGGTCACTTGAGACCTTATACAATTAGTAAAAATTTGTACTTTTTATAGGATCAAAATTGATGTGGACAGAGTAAAAATGTTTCAAAATGCTGTTCTAGAAATGCTTCTCAAATGCATTCAGACAATGCTTTCTGAAATTATAGGAATTGAAAGAAATGTGAATAATCTCACTATTACCGATCTTTATTCTTCAAATAATAATTTAAAGAAAAAATAAATACATAAATAAGTAAATAAATAAATAACTTCAGAATTAATTAAATGTTTACTTGGTTCCAGGCTCTGTGCTCAATGTTTTATATATGATAATCTTCAAAAACATCCAATATTGTTATTTATTTCCACATATATATATGTGGAAAGCAAAATATCCATACACACACACACACACACACACACGCACACACACACAAACACACATATAAAACCTAGGACTTAACAATGCTGAGATACTACTAGTCACACAACTAGTGGATAGCCAGACATTAATAATTCTCTCCATAGTATTTTCAGATCATGAATTGAACTTGAGTCATTGGCTCTGAATTCTGCTGCACTCCATTTCTAACTTAAAGATTGGCCTTCTGAAAGTCACCAACCCTCTTCTTGTCTCAGATTCTGCATCTTAAAAACAAAGATAATAACATTTTTTCCAAACCCCACATACAAAGGAGATAAGGAGATATGACATACTCATATGACAAAGTAAACATATTTGCATTGTTGGCACCATCTTCTATAAAAAATTTAAAATAATTTTACACAGTTTGACATTTTTCATTTATATGTATATCCCAAATGTCAGCCAAATTTACCCTATTTTTAAAGACTGACATAAAATGACTGAATGCTCCTGTCCCTTTGAAAGCAAAATACCCACTTGCTTTCACCACCATCCCACTTTCTGAGAGATAGTTATTAAATGTGCTTTTGTGGATGACAGTAGTTCTCAATTCCCACACAACAAACTCTGTCTTCCTTTTTATTGTGTGTGTGTGGTACTGGGGATTAAACCCAGGGGCACTTAGCCACTGAGCCACATCCCCAGGCCTTTTTAATATTTTATGTAGAGACAGGGTCTCACTAAGTTGCTTAGTGCCTGACTAAATTGCTGATACTGGCTTTGAACTCGAGATTCTCCTGCCTCAGCCTTCCAAGTCATTGGGATTACAAATGTGTGCCACTGTGCCCAGCCTCTGTCTTACTTTTATTTCCAATGACTTTTTCACGATTACTGATCTTTATTCTCCAATAATAATTTAAAGAAAAAATAAATAAATAACTTCAGAATTAATTAAATATTTACTTGATTCCAGGCTCTGTGCTCGATGCTTTGCATATAATAATCCTCAAGAACATTGAATATTATTATTTAATTCCATACATATTGATAGGGCTTATACACACACACACACACACACACACATATATGCATATGTATGTATGTGTGTATATATATGTGTGTGTGTGTGTGTGTGTGTGTGTGTGTGTGTGTGTGTGTGTGTATTAGCAACACTGAGATACTACCAGTCACACAAGTAGTGAAGAGCTAGGTATTAATTATTCTCTCCACAATTCACCAGAAGTGAACACTGAATTTTCCCAAGATGATGTCAGTTATTTGTGTAGATGACTTTTCTGAAGTTTTAAAGCAATAAAAGAAGGAACTTATAGGATAAAACTGCATAGAAAATATCTTTAAACATGTTAGATGATCCTTTTAATTAAAACTCTTCAATGTCCCTGCTGACCAGGAATTATGTGCTGACTTCCTCTCTTCAGTTACCAGCCTTCTTCTATCTTATTTGGCTCTAACTAATCCTTATCTCATTTTTATCCTCCTCACAAATTTATGCCAACTTATTCTCAACAGTTTAGCTTATAATACTTTCATGTATTTCCTTCCAGATTATATGCCTCATCTTCCATATAAGAGACATTTTCCTTATCAAAACAATTTTTTCTCCCTGAAAGGAAATTGGTTGCCACTCACCAACATATACTTTTATAAAACTCCATTTCGTATTGGACACACTAGCACCTTGCTTATTTGGGTTTACTCGTGTGGTGAACTTAGTACAGACCAGGAAGTCCCTCTGAAGCCAAGTATACATCTCAGGCATTTCATTTATCAAAATAAATAAATAAATAAAAATGTTTAAGAAGTAGCAGTAATGATGAAAATGATTTTAAAAACAAAGAGTTTGTCTTATCCTTTAAAAAAACTCCTCTAAAAGTCAAAGTTTTTTAGTAAAAATACTTTCTTCCATTGTTAAAAAGAATGAGCTATAATAAAGGAATCTAAGAAGCATTTCTGAATATGACATATCTCAGATGTGATTGTATCAATGGATTAATTTGTCATATGCTTGAATGTTTAGAAAAAAGCCACTAAGATAAAATAACAAATACACAAAGATAAGCCAACTCTACTGTTGCACAAAGTGATAAGAAAGAAAGTTGTTGCAATGGGGATAAAAAGCAAGCAAACATAAACACATTGGAATAAAAGGGCCTAAAATTCTCCCTTAGACTTGTTACTAGTAGAGGCAGGATAAAGTTTCCAATTTACATTTTTAAAACTCACAGCTAGTTTTAAATCCAATACCACCAGCTGTAACCCAGCAATCACATGAAGTAAATTCATTTTTTAAAAAATTGGTTGAAAGATTCATGTATTTGACCTCAACATTATGATAACTATAAATAATCAGATTTATTATTGACTGTGTACTCTACAGTATAATCTTTCAGAAGAACTTGTCATTGACCTAGGTTTTAATAGATGAATAACAGTTCCAGAATCAGCGCCGTGGGCAATCCTGATGGAATGAGTGCACAAGCAGTGCCAAGTGTGCCGATTACTTGTCGTTCTATAGGGAGGATGCAAAGATCAAAGAACGTGGACAGGTAGGTGTTCACTCCTGGAACGAAAGTCAAAGGATCACTACTCTGATGAAACAAAAACACAATTCATTCATTTTTTTTTTATGATACCAGGGACTGAACCCAGGATTGCTTAATCACTGAGCCACATCCCCAGCCCTTTTCTTTTCTTTTTAGTATCTTTATTTTATTTATTTATTATTTTTATGTGGTGCTGAGGATCAAACCCAGGACTTCTCACATGCATATTCTACAACCCCAGCCCCCAGCCCTTTTCTACTTTTTATTTTAAGAGTGTCTCATTAAATTGATGAGGGCCATGCTAAGTTTCTGAGGCTGGCTTTGAACTTGTGATCCTCCTGCCGTAGCCTCCGGAGCCACTGGGATTATACTCATGGGCCTAAAATTCTCCCTTAGACTTGTTACTAATTGTGGCACCTGACCACAATTTATAATTTAAGCTAAAATAAATGGTATTTAGCAGTACTGATAGAATAGATTAAAAGCCTGATTATTATTTTTCAGATATTTTTAGAAGGGTGCAGAGTTTGGAGAAGAGAATTTGACTTTGAGGCAAATTACTAACAAAAATATGTAGACATAATTTAAACAAACAGGTCAATCCTGTGATATGACTGATACAATTGCCTAATAGAAATATCCAGAATATATTTTCCTGTATACATTCATTTTAAAATTCATTATTTCCATGTTGTGTTACTTAACTAGTAACCACAAATACCTGAAACTTCTAGTCTTTATGTCTAAGAAATAAGTAATATCCCTGAGAAGTTAAAGTGCCCATTTCTACAAAGAATGGACTCACCATATTCCCCAATCTCAGCCTAGTTTTCAATCCTCCTTCAACTTCAAGATCTTGGTGAAGCATAGACTTTAAACCTAAAACCAGATGAGAGAGCTGTATCCCTAGCGACTATCCTTGGCCATTAACGCTCTTTCTATCCCCCATAGTTTTTAGTAATATGTTGATATTTAAGTGTTGAAGGTTTCCAAAGAATAAATTTCCTATGAATAATCTATCTACAAGTATTCACCATATTAGAAATCCATTATGTTTAATTTAGACCCTATAAATGCCTTGCATCAAGTCCTAACAAGATAGGGAACAATATATACTGAAAAACATTGGAATCTAACTTTCAGTATTTTAAGAATGTATTCCTTTTTCTCATGAATTCAACTGTTGTCATTTTTGACCCCAACCTCCACCTCAAAACGGTCAACACTATAAACATCTGTTGATGGGTAATTGTTATTTTTATTATGTTTGACATATTTTTAATGGTTTCTATTGATTTGTTCGTCCTAGCTATTGTGCATAGCAAATAGAATATTTATTATATGACCTCCCTGCTCTGTCTTCAAGGAGATGGTATAAGGCATGTTCAAAAATAGATTTTTGAAAATTCTCATAGACTCTTTTGAACTTCATACATAAAAAAGACCTAAAAGACCTCAAGTATTTAGTAAAGTTCTCTTTGCTCCTCTAAAGAAATTCTTAAAATAAGATTTAAATTACATAGGAAAATCATCTTTTAAAAATTTCATCTGAGCAAAAAAAAAAAAATGGGAAAAAACATAGAAATATGGTGACCAGTGTTTTAGTCAGTTTTTTTTTTTGTTTGTTTTGTTTCTGGGTTTTTTTGTTTTTTGTTTTTTTTTGTTTTTGTTTTTGTTTTTGCTTCTGTGACTAAAGGATCTGACCAGCACAACTGTAGGGAGGAAAAGTTTATCTGAGGGATGGCTCAGAGGTTTTAGTCCAGAGAAGGCTGGCTCCATTCCTTGGGGCTCGAGGTGAGGCTGGTCATCATGGCAGGAGAGGGTGGCAGATCACATCATGATGATCAAGAAGCAGAGAAAGAGATTCCAGCTCCAAATAAAAATATATACCCTATAGCCACGCCCCCAACTAACCACTTCCTCCAGCCACACCCCACCTGCCTCTGGTTACCACTCAGTTAATCCCACCAGGGATTAATTCCCTGATTGGGTTGACTCTCACAACCCAATCAATCATTTCTCCTCTGAAACTTCTTGCATCATCTCACACGTGAGCTTTTGGAGGACACTTCACCTCCAAATCATAACAACCAGCGATATGGTTTTTTTTCCATAGTGAGTTGAGAAAAATTTTGGAACAGTATGCTGAATTAAACAAAACTACAAGGCAGTTAAATATATTCCAGATGGATTGTCCCATCTATTGCTTTCCATCTTCTCCCCTTTCTTGACCTCAAGAGGAAGAGGAAATTTTTCACTGATTCTTAAACATTGCAAACATTTTCCAATTAGCTTTGTGGGAGCTATAGAGAGCCAAGTGTGGTTCAGTTGAGGTCTATCCAAATTTTATCTAGCAGACACTTGTGGCAAAATAAACTGAACAAGTTTCTCTCTTCCTGAACTAGATAGTAATTTCCCCTTCATCCTTGTGGAACACATTTCAAGACTCCCAGTGGAAACCTGAAACCAATGATAGTACTGAACTTTCTACAGTCATCCCTTATATCTGAGGATTCCATATCCATCAATTCAACCCACATGATTGGGAAATATTAAGGAAAAAAATTAGGTCTGTACTAATTATGTATAAACTTTTTTCTTTGTCATATCCCCTAAACAATCCAGTATGACAGCTATTTACATATCATGTACATTGTAATTAGGTAATAGAAATTAGAGATGACTTCAAGTCATCTTGAAGTATGGGAGGAGTATGGGAGGATGTTTGTTTATATACATATAAATACCATGCCATTGTATGACCTGAGCATCTGTGGATTTTGTTATCCTCAAAGGGTCTTGGAATCAAAACCCACAAATACTAAGAGACAACTATATATATCCTTTGTTTTCCCCTAAACATACATACCTATTATGAAGTTAAATTTATAAATTAGATAAAGATAACAGTCATACTTATTATAAAATAAAAGCATTATAACAATATACAATAGTTAAAATTATTTGAAAGTGGTCTGTCTCTCAAAACATGGAATTTCCCATTTAATATCTTCAGAGAACAATTGACCACAGATAACTTTAACCTCATAAAGTGGAACCACAGTTAAGGAGGATTACTGTACAATTAAATTTTTAAATTTTTTGTCTTAGAAAAATGCATCCTCTTCAAGTTTAGATACAAAGAAGTATGCACATTTCTTTCATTTGTTTTTGAAACCCTATGACATTCCTCCCCACCTCACTGTAACATTCTGCAACTCCCCCAGCCCACACATACACTTCCCACTCCTTCCTCCATTCAGTTTAAGGGGACCGGCTCCTTTCCGGCCCCAGCACAGTGCTGTCAACACAACTTTTAGTGGAAGAAGTACATGGTCTATTCCTAAACAATCAAGTACCAAGTAGACTAATTCCTTAAAATTTTGCTCCCAGATGGTCAGAGAACCTTGCTGGGCAGACATTCTCTATCTTCAAGTGAGACAGATAAATGACCTCCTTAGAGGGTGATACAAATTTGAAGATTGAAGAAAAATCAAACTCCTCAATCTTTTTAAACCAGGAGCCAGGGGGAAAACAATTGTGTGTGTGCTCACCTGACAACAGAGAGTAATTCTTTCTATCTGTATCAACAAATTAATCTTGAAGCTGATGTGAAATGTGTCTGTCTACAGAACATGGGTTCCTTTTGCTTTTGTTTGATAACACTACCCCTTTGGAGATTCTTTTGGCTTTGTGCCGTGAACATTCATTTCCTGCAATGATAGTTGCTTGGATATTTTGATTTTGTGAAGCCTGGATGAATCTGATGACAATGATTTCCCATCAAAGTTGCACACATGTGAAATTGGAATTGGCAGGATGAAAAGGAGTCTTTCTCGTTTGCCCAGTGAATCATTTACCAGGTACAGATTTCTCATGATTAGGAAGTCTACATTTTAAGTCATTTTGGATATCTAAGTAGGTCCTTGAAGGTTGGATGAGTCAACAAAATTTGCAGAATTGGCCACACTGACTTTGGAGCAAAGACCAGCAGCTGGCAACTGGGCAGTGATTCAGGGGACAGCTGATGCTAAAAGAAAAAAAGAATATGCAATTTATTGCCTGCAATCAGCTCCTAATCTCTTTAAAAACACCCCTAATTTCCGTTACGGTTTCTTTTTCCTTCCAAAGAGTTTCTGGATCTCAATTTTATCTGATTTCAGCAGGACACACACCAATGTGGGAGGAGTGGAGGACAAGGCAGGTGAGTAGCACAGGGATTTAATCTGGGCCTCAATCACACATGGGCACTTATGGCTGAATATTCCCGAAAAATGAAAATGATGGAAACAGCTCACAGAAAATTTGAGAAGAGAAGCTGGAATGTGCAGATCTCTATGCAGCATAGTTATTAGGGGGAGGACAAGCTCCGAAATCAGGAAGTGAAATCTGTGAAGGAGAAGTTGACAGAAGAGGGAACAGGGAGGGAAAAGGAGAAAAGGAGGGCCAGAGAAGGGAAGAAGGTGTGAGCTTCATGACTTGATTAGGGCTAGGTCCTCGTCTTGAGCTCAGCCAAGCTGTCATAAACTGACCCCAATGTCTCAGTAGCTTACAACAACACATTTATTTCTCTCCTGCTTCAAGTCTGTTCCAGGCCAACTGCTGTGGGCAGTTCATTGTCTCCGCTCCAGGCTTCAGGCTGCCTGCCTGAGAGACCTTCATGGAGGTTTCAGAGGACAAAGAGAGCTTGGAAACCACAAGGTGGAAGCTCAGAAGAGACACGCTTCATTTCTGTTCACATTTCATTTGTCAAAGCAAGTCATATGGCCAAGCCTGATGTCAATGTGCTAGGAATGCTCACATGGAGCATTCTATAACTATATATAGTTATCTAACAGCATGCAATAATTAGATCTGTTGTAATCTTTATAAATAGGGAAAGATAGATGATTTTAGGAGTGCTGGACAAGGTATTTTGTAGAATTTCCTTCAGTTTGAGGTTTTCTAATATTTTTTTCAATAATATTTTTTTCTAGGGGGCTGGGTTGTGGCTCAGTGGTAGAGTGCTTGCCTAGCACATATGAGACCCTGAGTTCAATCCTCAGCACCACATAAAAATAAATGAATAATAAGGGGGGATAGTAGAGAATAGGACTGACAACAGAATACATCAGACACTAGAAAGGCAATACGTCAATCAATGGAAGGGTAACTGATGTGATACAGCAATCTGTATACGGGGTAAAGTTGGGAGTTCATAACCCGCTTGAATCAAACTGTGAAATATGATGTATTAAGAACTGTGTAATGTTTTGAATGACGAACAATAAAAAAAAAGATTATAAAAAAAATAAATGAATAATAAAAAAAAGAATGCCCACCTGTAAATGCTAATGAAAGATATCTTTTAACGAATAATATATTTTTTCTAATAGTTTTTATCTTTGGGAGGAGATCACAGCAAATGTACTATTTCCACACATAATGAATCTGTGACTCATCGCTGCTGTTAACCTTAAGGTCGGGGTTCTCTGCAATCTCCACTGTGAAGTTACTTGTTTTTCCCTTTTTATACTGTATTATTTGGAGGGAAGCTGCTAAGCACTATGGGATATAGATTTCTCTACTTCCCTGAGGGAATTTCCCCAATTAACAAGAAAGGAATCTGAAGTTTAGAAAATTTAAACCATAGTTACCATAAGACATTCAAGATTGAAACCCAAATATGTTTGACTTATAAAACTGTTCTCTTTTTTTTCAGGGCTTCACATTTGGAAGCAAAATGGCTGGGAAAGCAGAAGTAAATATCTATTCTTGTGCCATTGAAGCATGTTGAAAAGCACGCCCCTTGAAACCTGAGGCACTCAGATAATGATTCCTCAATGTACTCCTCACTAGCATGGTGACTGGAGAGTTATAAATCTTCATCTTTACAATGCTATCCAATCATCGTCCTGACATGGCCTAGTAATTATCTTTCCATAGATATGTTCTGAGTTCATTTTAACCAGTAAGCCATCTTTCAAAACAGAAACCAAATCCCTGGCACACTGTGAGGGAAAGTGATTTTATCTGCACTTCTTGTGAGCTGGAGAGAATTTCTCAACATGATTTCATGAAGAGTTGTAACTCCAGATCTGTCCATGAATGGAGAAGCTCCGGACAATGGAGAAACTGTCACCCAGGCTGAGAAGCAGAGCAATGATAGTTGACATTGGTAGGTAAAAATTCTATGAGGTTTTTCCTTTTTTTTCCATGGAGACATCATTCAATGTTGGCTTTTTAAAGTATGTGCCAGGACCTGGTCTATGTAGTTTTCTTTTGAAGAGTCATTGCCTGTGCAATTCAAAGACAGAAACAACCATGTAACAGCACTGGGTTGTGTTTTTGAACTAGGATCTACTTTCTCTTCTGACAAAACCCAAAGTTATAGAGAATATATAAAGATAAAACAGAATTTGGGGACATTATATTTCATATGAGGAAAAATCTTTCCTTGACCCATTTTTATAATCAGAATACAAGCTGTCTGGTTTCTGAGTCACATGTGTTTACCATACACTTAAATTGTAATTTTATGATGCCCTTGAGCATTAGTTTAAATATTCTGATATACAGTGATTTTTAAGTAGACTGAGTTCTTAAGTGACAATCAGGAAGCTAACTCACCCGTATTTCTCATATTGTAGAGAAGTCTATCTTTTCAAAGTTCATTTTCTCCTCCAATTGCTGAGATTATCTGGACTTTCCAAAATTGCTATGTATATATCATGCACAGAAATTGAGCTTTTAGGGTACAGACTGTTTTGTTCATTTTAATGTCCCAGTACTCAGTACATCCTAAGATGCTGCATGCATTCAACAATGTTTATTAAATTAATATTTAATGAATGCTTTCAAGAAATAAGCATTGTGTAAGTTTAAAGTAGTCATAAAATACACAACTGAATTAAAATGAAAGGCAGTATCTAATGTCTATGCTCATTCATTTCCTTCAGATCAGAATGTAATTTTTTATTTTGGAGGAGATCAAGTATAATAAAGTCTGTGTTACATAACGGAAGTGATAACACGTTTTCTTCCAAATAATCTGATCAAAGGCAAAAGCTCCAAAGGTGGAATTAATGACAGATTCTCAGCTTCTTCTGAAGCTCACTAAAATGCGCTGTCCATGAGGCTATTTGTATAAACAGAATACAATTTTCCTTTTGCTAAGTCAGTAAGGTTACATTTTATTTATGTAAAAAAAAACCCAAAATTGATTGAAAATGAATTCTTAATGCTGATGAGAGTAAGTCAAGAGAATTAATTCTCTATGGTTTGTGTAAGGATCCTTAATACAACTTTTCTGGAAAATACTTTGAGAATAGAGAATACTTTATAAAAGAGGCTTAAAGAGTTTGTGGCTCTTTATTTAAACCCAAGAGTTTTACTTCCAGATATTTATGTAAAATAAATAATCAGAGATATCAATGTTTAAGGATATCAGGATGTCTGTTACCTAATAATACTGAGACCTTTGAAATAACTTCAATTTTTTAATAATAAAGGACTGGTTAAATAAATTAAGAAATATTTACTCAAGAGAGTATTATCCAATATGAGGTATCAATTTGTAGAAACTAGGTGTTAAATCCTGGCTTTTCTATTTTCAAGTTCAATGACCTTGAGCAAGTGTCTTATTTATCTGTGTTCTAATTTTTAGGCAATAAATTATTTTTTAACATAGTGTTAATTTTTTATCAAAGTTATACACAGTCATAATTCTTAGAACCAATTATTGTACAAGGTTTATTACAGGAAAAACAGCAGAATGCTGACTATTTCTTTCCAATTTCTTTTTCCCTAGAGGCGATCACTTTCAGCTTTTTAACTGATTTTATATATTTCTCCGAACTTCCACTGCTCTAAAAACAGAGAAACAAGAAATAAACTTGATTTTTGAGTTTTAGGAATCATTTATTGACTTCCTACTGAAGCAAATTATAGTTTAGCTTCCTTATACCACCTCTACCCCGAGCATATATGCGCACACCTTTAAGTCTCTGCAACAGAGTTTTATCACAATTTTGGTTACACCATTAGTGTTTATAGTATTACCACCATATAAATAGGAGATGTTGCTTAGTCACATGGGGTACTATTATTATCTTTCCTTTTCTGAACAAATTTTGGTTCTTTGTTTTACTTTGCTTTTTCATGGTTGTTATTGCGAATCATTCTTAGTTTCCTATGTATTTGTCATCCTTTTTTTTCACAAACATTTCCCCAGTTGTACAAACCTTCTCTCAATATGCTAATGCACATTAAGCATCAATTTTATGTACCCACGAAAGTCTCCCAAGAGGCTACTGACTTGTCCATGTCAGAACTGTTTGGTACTTAACTGTTGTTTTGAAATCTCTTTTCACCATTATTCTGAGAATTATTTTTCCCTAATCTGTTTGGGATTTCATTACCAGGATTCTATGTCTTTCTCTTAATTTTCATTTTGACTTGGCAGAACAGCTTTCTGAGAAAATATACCTAAGAGATAAAAATGAAACTACATATATCTAAATTTTTTTTTAAATTTCACTTTCATATTAAACTGGTCATTGGCTGGATACAGAACCCCAGACTAGAAATCATGTACCCTCAGAATTTTGAAGGTGTCAATCTATTGCTTTCTGGAGTTTCTAATAAAAGATTTGATTAAAAAAAAAAAAGCAAACATTTTCTCAGCACTGACTAGGTGTCAGTTCAATTCTATATGTATATCTGTTTATCATCTCATTTGATCCTCCCAACAATCACCATTTTACACTGGTGCCTCTGTAACTGAGTAAGTTTCCGAGGTTTAAGGCCAGCAATTCCAGAGTCTGGAATTAGAATTCAAGTGAGATGGATTGAGAACTCTTAACCTCCATGCTTTGCCACCATTCTGATTATGGATCCTGTCATAAAATATGAACTTTCTATCTGTATACTTTTGTTATTATTCTTATTATTCAGTATTTTCAAAATTTTGCAATACTTTGTCTTGTGGTAAGTCATTTATCATTCATTATCGTGAACACACAGTGGGACCTTGCATTCTGGAATGCTGTGCTTCAATTCTGAAAGAAAGTTCTTCAATTATTTTTGTATTAGTTCCCTTGCTTCCATTTTCTCTGTTCCCTGTTTCTAGATTTCATGGACTAGTGCAACCAATTTTCCAACTCTTTGCTTGTTCTCTTTTCCATAAATTTGCCTTCTTGCTCTGCTTTCTGTAAGTTTTCCTCAACTTTACCTACCAAATTTTCCACTGAACTTTTTGTTTTGATCATATTTTACTAAAAGCTTGCTTTCCTCCTCTTTGAATGTACTCCTTGAAAGCATTTAGTTTTTCCCCACAGGTTTACTTACTCATAGCTCATAGCTCATGAATATATCTCATGTATTCATATGCACATTAATCAGAATATTTAGATTCTTAAATTATTTAGATTTTCAAAGAACTTTCATGCCAGCTGCTGTTTTGTCTTCCCTTGTGTCCCATCTGCAGTATGGGGTGCACACAGACCAGTTGCATTAGAGAGCTGACTGGAACTTCCTGCAGATGGAAGGAGTTTATGGACTGGTCATCTGTGTATCGATGGCTGCTGGACTATTTTACTGGGGAATCTGTGATGTTGGTATCTTTTATTTTATTTTATTTTTGTTGGGGGATAGGCTGATTCCTCAGAGATCAGTGTTCCAATCTCCTGCCTGAAGGGAAAATTCTGGCTACCAGAGTTTTAGCAGTCAAGTAGGTAGAAAGAAAGTAGTCAATGTACACATGAAACCTAATTCTCTGCTTTCGACATAATACTCCTGCCCTTACCCGGTGTCTCCTATTTGAAGCCCTTCTGAATTGTCCCAGCTATATTGCTAGTGCCCTGCTGGGACAAGCCAGGGAGAGAGGAGGGAGGCACAGGTCCTGCCACGTGTGGAGTGACCTTCCAGCTCTGGGACTTGATGAGTTGCTTTTCATATTTTCCCATGTTTAGCTTCAGATTCTGTTTTCTTGCGTTTCCCCAGTCAAGTTCGCTGGTCCATCTGCTTCTGCTGCTCTTACATTCTCAGTTCTGGAGTATCCATGCTTTTTCAAAAGCCTCCATTTTTGTCATTTTAGTGGGCTTTGAAGAAGCGACACAGGCAATAAAATGTGTGTTTCTACCAGGTAAGGGGTGTGTAAACTTGCCACTCCTAATTAGTACCTTCTGCTAAATGCTTTAAACTTCAGTTTCTTTATATCTAAAATTCAGGTGCTAATACTTAACTCTTAGAATTGATATAAAGATTCAAAAGCATTGAATCAGGTAAGTGAACACAGAAACACTTGGAATGATGCCTTGTACACAGCAAGTTAGTCACTATTAATGAACCTTAACATGGTATCTTAAGAACAGAAGCATACTCAAATTAGCTCAAGTTAAAAATGTACTTAGAAAAAATAAAATAAAAAAGATACAGAGAAGAATTTTGGAATCCACTTGGAGAAAAAACCAGTAAGATCTCCCTGCTGTTGGAAATGCCTCCAGTATATACCATCTCCTATGTCTCTTCCTCTCCCAGGACACAAGCTTGTCCAGTGCCTTGCCTGTTTTTTTCAGTGTGTCTCTTCCATTCTCTTGTTTCTCCCTTACACTGGGTTGCTCCATTTCTTCAGTGTACCCATAGCTGAAAATGGCCTCAAACTCCATCACAGACTTTTATTTGCTGACACTTGTTCTGTCCCTCAGTTGCACTTTCTCAGGCATGACTGGCGGATTGTCCTTGCTCAGCAGAGTCCATCTTCTTTCCAGTCAGCCTGCCGTGGGACCATGTGATCCCAGTGCTGCCTCTTACAGGCTATAGGATAAGAGTGCCATGAAGTAATGGGGACCTCTACTATCCTGAGATACAGATTGTAATGTAATCTTAAGAGAAAAAGAAAGAATATAAAGCAGCATGAATGGGATGTTATAAAGTTTATGTATAATATATATATATATATAAATATATGTGTGTGTGTGTGTATGTGTGTGTGTATATGTATATACATATATATATGAACATATGTATGTATGTATGTGTAGATGTGTGTATATACACACTCTCAGGGGGTTGTTGAAGGGTTGTTACATGCATGAGAAAATGCACATAAAAATATTTAGAATAATTCATGCCCACAGTAAATTCAATAAATGTTTTATGTTATAGAAGTAAAATATTTAGAAAAAAAGTGCTAAAGGAAAATTCACTAATAATTATGTTTTTTTTCTCTGTAAGGTATAGATATGGATGGTTTATGTTTTCTGATTTGTACTTCTCAGGACTAATTGTTTTTTTTTACAACAACAGTGCATTTCTTATATAATCATACAATTCATTCTATTGATACAAAAATGAACATATGAAAATATAACAATTGGTTAGAATTTATCTTCCAACTACTGGTTCCTCTATGTATTTGACAGCTTGAAAAAAAAATTTCTACATGTCACTTTTCTTTTAATGCTCCTGTGTTTCTAGTTCTCTTCCTTTGATATGGTAAGGTGAGGGAGCCTGAAGGTATCTGGGCTTTGTGATGCATGAGAGCACTTTAAAGTTTCATAGACCTATTAGAGTTTCCAAGTTGGTAAGCTCAGAGAAAGCGTTGAGAAAGGAAGAGATGCAATATAGGAAAAACTAGACCTAAAGCCTTCACCCCAAAATTAGTTATTTAAAAATATTACTGAATTAATACATTTAATGAATCTCCATTATCTTTTCCTCTGGTATCATGGTAACTCACTATCCTCCTAAATGTTATTTTCCTTTTTAAGACAACTTGCCTTGTTTATCTGATTCCAGAGCATAATTGAAAACTCAGTTTCTCACAGCCAGAAAAGCAAATTAAATGTCATCTATTTCAAAAATCAGAATCTTTCAGATGAAAATATACAAGCCAAGAAAGTTGTCTTAACATAATAAATCTAGTAATAAGCAATGGTGTCAAATAAAGAAACAGTCTCACATTTTAACCTGATACTCTTTCTGCTGCAAGACTCTCCCACTTCCCTTTGTTTGGTTCATCATAAATTTCCAGGTCATTACCTGCTTTGCTAAATTAGATTGCTCTTAGAAGTGTCTGTGAAGTCATAGGTGATCTCTGAGGCAACAATCGATTACATAGGTTGATTCTCAATTTGAAGACTCATTACCAAGCAAGTAGCTCAGCATTTTAATTAAGGAAAGAAAAAGTCAGCTTAGACTATTCAATTTATATCTACTTTTACAGATTTGTTTCTTTGAAGGAAAACAACAACAACAAAAGAAATTCTTGTACTTTAGCAAAATTGCTTTTCTTTTGTGAAATTGTCAATTGACTTATAACCTGTGTTTCTTTTTGTGCTGGGCCTTCTAAGAAGCTCAGAACCAAATCATGAGTAATTTCTAGTAAGGAGCCTTCAGTATTGTTTTCTTGTAATAATATTGCCTTCTGTAGGGAAAGGGGAGATACTAGGGGATGAAATTGACCAATTTATATTATGTGCATGTATGAATATGCCATGGTGAATCCCGCTATCATGTATAATTATAATGCAGCAATTAAAATTATAAAGTAAAAATTAAATGAATGAGTAAATAAAAACTTTTGTACAAGGATAAACAAATATGACTTCCCATGTGCTTTTTTTTTCTACCTTTGTTTTCCCTTTAAACCTATTTCCTTAACTGTATTTTTTTTTTTTTACTGACATAGTTTCATAAATCATTTCAAAATTTTCTTGGAATCAGACATTACATAAGCAAAAAAGGTGAAACAATTTTCATATGCTTTTTTTCAGTACACATCACTTTTAAAATACCTGTTATACTGCACTGAGACAAAGTTTACTCATATGTCTTGGTCAGTATCCATGGTAGGAAGGCTCTATATTACCCTGTGAAGTTATGAAACATAAAATGAATTAATTTTAAGACTTAGTTCTGTTGCTGTATAAATCAACGTTGTCCTTGAATCTCTTTTCAGTTCAATGTGATCCATAAATCATTTCTTCTTGCAGCTTTTGACACATATTTATAATTTTAAATAGAAGGTGAATGTATATTGTTTCATCGCCCTGAAAGTTTTTCCATATAACTTTAAGGAATCTTCTGGAAAATTCTGCCAGCTTCATCATGCTGGCCCTATTTCAGATGTGTGGAACCTGAGGTCCACAGAGGTCATGACCTGAAAGCCATACATTAGACAAGCGGGCCCTCCATATTTTCAGCCCAGGGTGTTCCTAATTGTAAACCACAATGGCTTCTGAGCTTCGAAAAAATCAATACCTCCTTTTCCTCAGACCCACACAGAGCTCCTTACGAAGCTGACCTCATCCTGCTCTGTCCCTTATTAACATTGAACATCAATAGCTGAGGGAAAAGGGGGAGGCTCACAGACCCACCTATTGCTACAGTGTTCCGCATTATATTTATAGGTCTCTTTTCATATTTTAAGGCCTGGACTTTCTTGGGATCTTTTCTGCTTTGTGTATTTAAAACATGCATTTTTAGTGTGCCTAAAGAGAAGTTTTTCAAAAAATCCCCTTTATACAGCAATTATAGCATATTTTTTTTAAATGTGAGTTAATGGACACAATTTAAAAAAATAAGACAGTTTTAAAGTTAAATCCAAATATAAAGTACCTACATTCACAAAGAAAAACAAAAAAAGCCCACAATATTCATAGTGATTTTCCTTTGAATAAGAGCACTAACACTGAGATTAAGATGCCTTTGATTCTTTTCTAAGTCTAGCATTTCAAACTTATATCTAATCAGAACTCTTTTTAATTTCTCACCCACCATAAAAGCAGATATGTGTACCCTCCAGGCTCCCACAAATCATTAACAGCTTCTCCACTCTCCTTTGGTTGAGGCCCCAAACCCAGGAGTCTCTCTTGCCTCCTCTCTTTCCCTCACATATTGCAGCAAAATATAGCTTGAATCTGACTCCTTTACAGTTACCCTCTGAATCCCACCAAGATCCTACTCCGCTGCCACCTATCTGGCTTCACATCTCCACTCCTGCTCATCACCACCTGGCCCTTTCACCAAGTCTGTTGGAATGGCCTTTAGTTCACATTCAAGCTACATCATCTGCTCTTCTCCAATGGCTTCCTTGAATCTGATGCCTGGCTGTCTGAGATCCGGCCCTGTCCTTTCTCTCTAGCTTCCCTCCTCTATCTTGCTCCATTCCTACGACCACAGTGGCCTTCTTATTTGTCTTTAAAATGGCCACCCTGGTCCCCACCTCATGACTTTGTATTTGTTAGTCCCTCTACCTGACACACATTTCCCAAAGACTTTGAAGAGTCTCCTTCCTCAATTCATTCCTGTCTCTGCTCAATGTCAAATCCTCACTGAGAGTCTCTTTACAAAAGGGAGCCTCCTTCACCTCTTCTATTCGTTGCTATTTCCTCTGTCTGCATATTTTTCTTCATAGTGCTATCACTACCTCATTTCACCTAATGTGCCTATGTTTCTAGTCTTCCTGGAGGATATTAGCTGCATAGAGAATGGGAAGGACCTAATGGCTCCATCTCCAGCACTTACAGCAGTTCCTGCACAATAGAAGCCTTGTTTCAAATTATAAAGTAGCAGACTACAATTAGAAATAAAATACATACTTTTGCCTAAGCACAGACAAAAACTCCATTTGCAAACTGAGAACATTCTTTAAGAGGCAGCTTTAACACAGGAAAAGAATGAGCTGTCAGGATAACTGAGAACTTAGATGAAGAAAGTGAAAGTTCAGCTGGGCTTGACCTGACAGGAGGCAAAAGAGAAATAATGGGAGAAGGAAAATAAGACTGAAATTTAAAATAGAAAGGTCAAAGAAAACCAGCTTCCATGTTACAGACGACAGAGTAGCAGAGAGGACCAAATCCTGTAACTAGCTGTGGAGAGGGATTCGGCACTGGGCACAGAGCTGCCAAGGTTATCACTCTGTAACAGAGCTTTGGGAACCCTTTAATGACAGTGACAGGCAATCTGTTGAAAGGTTAGCTGCAGAGGGCTCCTGTGATGGAAAGTGAACAGCAAAGTGCATGAAATGATACGGCCTATATCTAGTAATCGTACAGTGCAAGATTGAATGTTCATTGTGCAGAGATTGTAAACAGGACAAGGCATAGGAAATAGGAGCTCAGAGTGTTTTCAATATTAGATTTAGTAGAATTTAAAATGAAGCTTATTCTCAAATATCAACAGAAAGAAAATATTTAAAGAGAGGTGAACTGGCAGAGGGAGGAGGATGAGACAGAGGTGCATACAGAGTTGACCACACTCATGCACATGGTGCTGTGAGGGGAAAACAAGAAGAATTCCGAAAATAAAATCCGGAATATTGCATGCATACACACACGTGCTCACACATATGGCATGACACAGATGAAATGGAATAATTAAAGATACTTTGATAATCATTTGACAACACGGTGAATTCAAAGCCCAAATTCCCAGGATTGAAAACAGGTCAAATCCCAAATTAGTTGAGTGACCTTATGTGATCAGCTAACCCTCACTTCTTCTTGTGAGGAAAAGAAGAGGCTTTAACTACATGATTCCTAAAATCCATTCCACTTTCAGCAATTTCTACACTATAATATTTGGCACGATTGAAGCAAATCACAACTGCAACACAGCTCCTAAAGAGTGACTCATCTCTTTAATTTGCTTATAGTTAATCAAATGTCATTTATTCATCAGCCATCCATCCTTCATTCAACAAACATTTATTCAGTATATGACAAATGCCACTCTAGGAGTTTTGACAGGCATAGAAAAGGTCCCTGCCTTTAAAGAATCTAATAATAATACTTTACCTAAAGGATTTGACCCCAGTTTTCAAAGTTTAATTGGTTTTCAAGAGTCTGGTAATAGAAATAGGTTTACTTATTTAAGAATGTACAGATTTCAGTGCATATCTATTTGCATCTGTGCTTTTTTATGAATCACATTAAATGTTTTCTGCAAAGCTCCTATACATATGTATACAAAATATGCATTCATATGTATATATAACTATATTTTTGCAAGCTGCTGCATTGTGTCAATCACAGGGAGAGTGGTAAATGCAGTTTATAGCTTGGTACCAACAACTGACTCACAGAACTCTGTCCTCCAACTAGTTCCACACTTCGGCATGGACAAAGGGATATCCTAGCTTGTGCAAGCTACTGCAAGAAGTCTCTGCATCCACACTAAGGCCCATCTGCTGGGTGGCTCAGGCTGAGCACAGCCTCCTTCAGGGGAGTTAAACAGTGCATTAGTCTCTCTTCATAGCCTATTGAGTTCTGCTTCTGAATGCCCATTTATCAGAGAATAAAGTGATTTTGCATTCCTTTCTCTACTTGAGGATGGTCTATACTATGTGAAGATTCTTTTTAGTCTTCTCTGCCCATTTTCTGATTTACCACTAATTCCTAGCATTCACTCAGTTTTTCCAGGATCTCACAATTGATTCACATCAAAACATTTATTATCAGAAAAACATTCAAACAAGTTTACTTTGGTTGTGGAATTTATGCCACCTTTTTAAGGAATGAAAAAAAAAAAGACACCAAAAAAGGCCTGTATTCTTTAACTCAACAACCACTTAGGAAAGCAAAAACAGTTCTTTAAGAACCAGATGGCCACTTCCTTCTGCACCATCTACCTAGTACCCAGAGATGTGTGACTTTAGGGAGAAACTTAAAAAATTTAAAATTCCTATAATTTACCTCACCTAAAAAATAAGAAATAAAATATACAAAAAAATAGATAATTATATTTTTACTGTTTTGTGAGATAGTCTTAAAAATCTCATTTTCTTGGTGGCAGGCATGGAAATGTGCCATTTAAGGAATACTTACTATCCAGCTTCAAGGAAATATGATCAGTAGAAAGCCTCCCCATGGGCCCTTCAGGATCTGCCTCCCCTATAGGGAGCCAAGGTGATACCATTCTCAGGGTGCTCCATCCAATGACTGGACAGGGCAGGGGTATAGGAGGAGGGTCATATGGGACCAAAGTAGAATGCTCTAATGGGCTCAGACTCCTCAGGAATGGGGTTTGGGGTAAATAAAAGACCAGGTAACTTGCAGAGGGTAGCAAAGAGCTAGCTGAGGGTAATGGACACTGGAAAGTTTGAGCAAGGAGGGAGATAAGTGCCAATTGTAGCCTTGAGACCAACTTTAGAAATAGCAGCTATAACATGTCCTACTAATCTTTCTTTTCTGAGTTTCTCTCAATGAAAAGAGTTCCAGAAGACTGATGCCAATTGATATCTAGAGAAGGAAATCGAAAAAGTACAAGACATAGAGTATAATAGAAATGTGCTGCCCAGATTCTTTTTCAAGGAATACATTTCTGCCCAGCTGTTGAAAACAGCCGATATCAGGCAGCTTTCATTAACTGGCTTCTTGAGAGTTTTCCCTAATTGCAGAGAACTAGGACCTCATTCTTCCTGGGTGGCTGGCATCCAATGACTGAGCAAGGTACAGCTATGCAAGTCTGCCTGGTTCAGCCCAATGCAGGTTAATACCTGCTCTGGAGCTCCCATAGAGCTCTCAGAAGGTCTCCTAGAGACCTGACCAATCCTGCACCATGATCTGAAATGGCCCCTTTTCAGTCTTACTCCCTACACCTCCTCCTCCTTTCATAGACATTTTGCTTAACTAACTCCATTTCAGGACTGCTTCCAGGGACAGCTTACAACTTGGAGCTCTCCCCTCTGATTGTCCACATAGAACCCTGCCCCTTACTTTGCTTTTTCACCTCATTTGCTGGAGGGAAAAAATGGTCAAGGTAACCAGCAACCCAGAGGACAGTCAGTCTGAGGAGTGGGGAGGCCAAGATTAAAATTGTTTCAATCCTTTTTTCACTTTTCACCTCAGGTACTGGCTATGGATACCATTAATGATATGGGAGAGTTTGATGGTTGGCTGTACACTTTGCCACTTAGGGTAATAAATCTCTAAGAAATAAATCCATTTTTAAATGTTGTAATTTAGTTAAAGAAACTTTACAATGGATCCTCTGGTAAATAAAATAATTTTCTGTTTTATAAATACAGAAGTTCCTATGTCATGATTATATAAATTACATTTTTAAAAGCTAAAATAAAGCAGCAATTCTGATTTGTGCCACTTCAAGATTGGGGAAGGGCCAGGTTAAAAAGCTCCTCTTAACATTATCAAAAATATACATACTTTTCAACATTTGAACTTCCACGTCACATTCTCTTCACATTGAAGAGAACCATTCCTTCCCCTTCAACATCTTAACCAGCCTTCACTCCCATCCCTATTTCTGGGCATTACTCTGTCCTCCTTGGCCTGACCTGCAGAATTCTGGAGACTGGCTTAGAGTGCTGGTTTCACCCCAAGACCAGGGAAAGGAGGAGGGTCGCCAAACTTTCTGGTTTGGGTACTTCTGCCATGGAACTGAGAACCACACAGACAGAACAAAGCTTCTATTCCCTGGGCTTTTCCATTTGTACCCAAGGCAAGACAAATGAGTGCCGAGAAGGTTGATCTCTTTCCCTGTTCACTTCTTCATCCCTATAAGGACATTCACAAGTACAGACTTGCTGTGAAGCTTAAATGAGATGGAAAATGTGAGAAGGTCCAATACAATGCAGGGCACACCAAGCTGCCCCAAAAGTGGGTGTGTTTGTTCATCTATGTTTGTTCGTTCAGTCCTGCCCAACTCTCAGGAATATTCAAAGATAAGATAAATGTTCTATGTAAGCCCACTTACCTGTTACAGCTTGCAGGTTAAAAAGGGAGGGCATCCTTTAAGAGGTAGGATTTCCTTACAGATTGAAGCCGTTTGACCTCCACTGCTTTGCCCTAAAACATTCTCTTCCCAGCCATTCCAAGCTCTCCATTATAATCCTCCAAGGTGCTCCCAGTTCTACAGGGATGGTAATTGGTAAAAAGTATTGAAGTAGGTCACTCTGACTGCCTTTAAATGAAAACCAACTACAAAACCAAAAATTTTCAATTGGCTTTGAGACTTTGGATGGTACTTACTATAGTCAGATTCACAAAATAAAATATCACCAATTTTTTTTTGTGTGTGTGTGTGTGTGTCACATAATCTGGTAGTATTTTTTGCCATTTAATATTTACTGTATGTCAGGAATTATATATTCCTTCAATTTACCTGCCTTATAACTCTGTGTGATAGATAAATGGATAGAGAAATTTGATAACTCTCTTGAGATCATGCACTGATCCAGCAACAGATTGACTATAAAGTCAATGCCACTGAGGATTTAGCATCTTCTCTTGCATGGCTGGTCCTACCGAGGCTCTGTAAGAAGCTCTACAATTGTTTTCATATGATCACATGTTTGTCCTAAATTTGCTAAAGTAAGAAATTTTAATAAAAATCAGTTAAGAATTTTCTCTTCCCAGAACAACCCTCATGATACCATACTTCCCCTCATGGTTCCAGAGTGGACAGGGACATTTCGGGGTAATGGCTAAGGGCAAGTAGAGTTGGAAATACATTTAGTGTGAGTGTAGAAGCATGCTTATTTTTGACTAAATTACTGACAACTATCCCAGTGCAGGAATTCATTGTGCCAACTCACCCACATCACAGCACAGGATGCAGGACCAGAAGTTGTATCATGATATGAAACTGACCTGTAGCCTCCAGCACTGAAAGTATGCAAAGAACAGAGGAAATACAAGCTTAAAAGTGAAGAAAAAGCTAGTCTGGAAAAATACTTCTGAATCTTATAGTTCACATATGACTAGCAGTTTTCCCAAGTTTGACAACAATTTCCAAACTACTTAGTATAACAGTACCAATAATAATTTACAGAGCCAAAAAGATATTTTTTTCCAATAAATTTCTAACAAAGATTATACCCACCATGCTAAAGGAACAACTAATTATTTTTCTATTCTTATAACAGAAAATGATAT
Organism: Ictidomys tridecemlineatus; assembly: GCF_052094955.1. Classification (NCBI taxonomy): domain Eukaryota; kingdom Metazoa; phylum Chordata; class Mammalia; order Rodentia; family Sciuridae; genus Ictidomys; species Ictidomys tridecemlineatus. The sequence continues at coordinate 124,196,373 of NC_135479.1, forward strand.
TGCCAGAGTATCATCATGTAAAAAGCGAATAAAGAATTTGCTGCCAAATTTGCAGGTAAATGGATAGAACTGGAGAATGTCATGCTAAGCCAAATAAGTCAATCCCCAAAAACCAAAGGCTGAATGTTTTCTCTGATACGGGGATGCTGATCCATAATTGGGGGAGGGGGGCAATAGGGAAGAACTTTGGATTAGGCAGAGGGGAATGAGGGGAGGTGGGGTGAGTGTGGGAAGGATGGTGGAATGAAATGGACATTATTACCCTACATATATGTATGGCTACACTACCTGTGTGACTCTGCACCATACACAGCTAGAGGAATGAGAAGTTGTGCTCCATTTGTGTACAATGTGTCAAAATGCATTCTACTGTCATGTATAACTAATTAGAACAGATTTTTTTTTTAAAAAAAAGAATTTCCTTTCAAAAATATGTAGGAAAGGACACATTATAGAAGTCATGTAGTATATATAGCCATTTGGCAGTCAATAAAAAATAGTAGTTTTCTGAATATGAGGAGGTTGGTATTTATTAACTTTTGAATTTTTAAAATAAAAATGTGACTTCTTTCCTTTTCTACACAAAAAAAACACTTTTGCTCCTAACTAAGAGTTCTCTGCTTTGTATCACTTTTATTGAAAGAAGTCTTTTAAAATTGAATCAAACCCTGCAGCTAGTAAGTGGCACAGTCAGGATTCAAACATAGGTCTGTTTTACTTTCAAAGTTACTTCTTGCTGAACTTTGAATTTTTTAAATTAGTTTTTTTTTTCTTATCTTCATTGACAATTGGCTGTGTAAATATTTGTGAGGGACAATGTTGTGTTGTGATGTACTCATCTCTTTTCTCCTCAGATCCTATAAATGTTGCTACAGCTTTTTTCTTATTTGTTTATAGCTCAGCACTGGCCTTCCCCCTCCATGTTTTCCATGCTCCTCTATTCTCCCTTTCCATGGAAACCACATCCCCATTGCAGGAAAACATTATTGTGTCACTTCTTTTTATTTTCTCACCCAAATGAAGAGGTGATTCCTTGCTGACCACTTCCTTTCCCTGACAATTCTGTCAGGAGGACATTTCATTTGTTAAAACTCTTAAAAGAAAGGTTTTAAGAGACATCTTACTTCCTGTGCCATCCCCAGACACAGCTATCCTCCAGAATAACTTCCTGCCTTCTTCAACTATTTTAGCATTTGTCTCCCGGTGACCTTTATAGCTATGTTCCATGTTAATTTTAGTATTTTCCACTCCTGGCCTCACAGATCCTTGACCTTCTCATTGCCTCTATCTGTTCTCTGGAGCCATCCACAGGCACGATCACAGTCTCCAAGTCAACATCCCTCAGATCTATGAAATGCAAATTTCCCATCTCCCACTTTGAATTTTTTCTTTTCTTTTTTTCATTCTTTCATCATCCTAAAAGTATTGAATACCTTCCTAGAGAGGGCATTAAGACCAGGGTGGGTTCTTTCTACCTTACTCCTTTTACATCTTAAATCTGTTTGGCATTTTGGAAAATCGTCTTTAATTGTCATTCTTCAGAAATGTTTTCTCAGTCTTTGTTTCCCTCCTCAAATATTACCCTACTATTATTCGATTTCTGGGCAAAAGATTAGCTCCTGTTTTACAGGAAAAATTAAAGGCAACTGCCCTCTGACCTTCTGCCTCTTTCTTAACAGTTTGGCTTCTCAAGCTCTCATTTATCCCATCCATCACAGAGAAAGAAATTCCTTTTCAAGGAATATCCCTTTAGGTATGACCCCATCCCTTCTGCTGGCAATTCTACCCTTTTAGAATGCTTGCTTCTTCTATTTTTGTGTTTTCTGCAACTCCTTCTCTCTGAATTCTTCTCCTATATCTAAACTATACGTTTTTAAAACTCACCTGAAATAACTTTCCATGACAACCAGTGGGATTGAAGGTATAACATGAACCTTGGGGATGTCAATTTTTCCAATCCTAGTCAAAGATTAACAAGGATGCAAAGACATTGAAAGAGCCATCAATGGGGTTCCAGAGTACAGAGGGACTGATCTGATCTCAGGGTACCTACCCTATGGTAAGTAATGGAAATTTCTCCAAGATGGAGATGCTTATCTCTACCATTTTTTGTTGTTGTTGTTGTTGTTTGTTTTGTTTCAGAGACATATAGCTAGGTGATAAGGAAAGAAAGAGCCAAAGCTGCTGTAGTTTCATCCCTAAGAAATATTATTGGTGACTGTTCAGCTAAGGCAATGTAAACTTATTTGGGGAAGAAGGTGGGTGTGGGAACAGAAGTGGCACTAGCATGTGCCCTGTTCACAACAGAATACTTTCATGTCTATAAACTATTTTGAAAGGGTGAATAACTGGAAGAAGAATATTTGAGATTCATCTAGTTCAGAGGTGACTAATGACCCGTGAGTGATTATGTGTTCACAGTTCATAAGTCTTCTTTGACCCACACTGCATTTTCATAAAAATTGTGTGAACACGTGAAAATCTGAAGAATTCATGTAAATGCCAGATGTGAGATGTGAGTAAATATTGGGAGTTTCAGTTACCCAGATTTCAGCATGACAAGCATCTGAATGCCCCCTTAGATGGGTTGTGTGCTTTTTAGTTTATTACCGTTTAGTAGTCACTGATGCCTGATTTGCTCCTCCTAATACTAAAAAAAATGATAAAATTGAGATCCAAGGAATTTACAGGGTAACTTCAAGTCCATGTAGGTAACTTGGATCTATGTTGGATCCAATTTCTAGCACTGTATCTCAAAGCTGCTTGAAACTAATGTTTTTGGTGGGCAGAAGCAATAAGCCTAATATTAATCAAAGTACAAAATTCAGGAACACTTTTTGCCATTATTAGCTTTAGAACCATCCTTTTGGAATAATGCAGTTCACTCAGGAAGTCTTGTCACTGGGCAGATCAATAGCTCTGACCTACTTGATTATGTAATTTGCAATTGTGTTTCCATTATAAAACTCATTACCTAGTACAGCAAGAAAAAAAAATCCTCACTTGTCTTTCTCAGAGTCTTTTCTCAAACTACATATGCTGAGGGTCAAGACTTCTTACCAGACTTAGAATACATTTTATTTTTTTGGCTTTTGATCAGGTAAAGAAAAGAAACTGTAATTCTGATTCTGCAATTTATTCTCATATTAAATAACCAGAATTGTCATTTAAGCAGCTTTGATATGCCATTCTGGGAATTTTTAAAAATTATTTCTTTAGCATCTACGTACATTTTATTTGTTGCTGCCTTGGAAATGCAAAGGGGCAGGGGGTGTTCTGCCCTCCAAATAGCCCAGACCCTGTCCTCCTTTCTTCTTTCTTGTCTCCCTTCCTGTCCTTTCCTTTCTCCTCCCCTCCTTTCCATGCTTTTCTCTTCCTTTCCTTTCTCTTCCTTCCCTGTCTTCCCCCATCTTCTCATTCCTCCTCTCCTCTCCCTTTTCCTGCCTCTTTAATCACGAATTGGTTACACACTATGTATTAGTCCTTGTTTAAGAAAAGTCCATATTAGAGGAGACTGAAGAAAAGAAAGCGCACACACATGAATGCCCAAGCAAAGATCCCCACTAAAAGACATCCATTGCAGAAACTGAGAGTGTTGCACCCCTATTCTCTCAGATCCCCTACCAAACACCAGCTTGATTTTCAAAGGCAGCACTGACATCTCTTTGGAGGGCTGCTCTCAGGCTTCCAGAACCTACTATGCCTCTGGGCATTACAAGCCAGAAGTGCTTGTACAGGTAGAGTCCTGTAGGTCCAGTTAAAGGGACAGCCCATAACCAATGACTAACCAGTGTAGAGATGTAGATACCCAGGTCCCACTGTTCTGACGGAGGTAACTCTGAATACTCAATTTTGTAATTTTCCAGTTTGAACACAGGATAGCACCATTCAGTTACCCACTGCAGTAGCTGACTTAACCAACCTCTTAATGGCTGTCTTCCCATTCTCGTTTTTCCTTCCTGTCTACCCACCTTCCTTGTACCTCTCAAAAGTCTGCTTGACACAAAAAATACTTGGATCATAATTTTCTTTGGGGGGTGGGTTTCTCTGAATAAGATAGCAGGACTTAGGCCTTTCAGAATTTTTGTCTAATAAGAAAAAAATAATCATGTAATTTTAAGACTAAAGTCATAAGAGAACTCAGGATAAAAACAATTTCATCTGGATAAGGCGTCAATTTAGGAGGCAGTGTTTGAACTAGGCCTTAAAAAACAGATCAGACTTTGCCAAAGGGAGGTGATCAATTTCATCTTTCATACGAGAAGTTAAAATTTCACACCTGTTTTTTCCTTTGATTCTCATGAAAATTTCATGGGGTAGATGCTTTCTAATAGTCTATACATTATAAAGGAAAACTAGGATTTGGGGGGAATTAATAATATCCATAAGATTATTCTGCTTATAAGTGGCAGAACTAGAGCTTAAACCCAGTACCATGGGCCTCTGAAGTCTTAGCTCTCATGACACTATATGTAGGAAAAAAGAAAAATAGGCTTTAAGGAAGACAGATCTGAGTTTGAATCCTCCCTCGTATTAGCCGAGGGTCCTTGAATAGAAATTAACCTCTAAATCTGTTATGTCAGCTGAAATTGGGGTCATTAATCTGAAGAAGGTTTGTCATAAGGTTTAACTGAAACATAGCGTACAAGGTACCTAGTTCGATGGAGTAGGCATTCAAAAAGCAGAGCAGTATTTGTGACTACAATAATGACAGCTCTGTGCCTCTAAACACCAGCCCCTCTCACCCTAACACAATAGTTTAGTGTCCCTAGAGTCTAGTGTACATGATGGAAGGTGGTAAAAGTGAGCCTACAGTAGAACTTCAGAGCCTAACAGTGAGAAGGTAGGCCTGTCAGCCTAAGGCAGTGGACTGTACCCTGCAGTAACCATCAAAAGACTTAATGCAGGGATAAAGGTGATGTGTTTAGACATCCATTTCAGGTTAAATAAAGATGGAATGACATGTTCATACATGAAGGTAACCTAGAATCACAAAGAATGATAGATTAGAAGACTGTGGGAATAACTTTCAGGAAACTGTTGGGATCTGCTGTAAGATTTTGCTTGTTCTCGTTGCTATAACATTTTCAAAGCACAAAAATTATTAAGTGTGAGGGAATTCAGAGGTGTGTGCCATGAGGTGAGAGAGAGAGAAAGAGAAAAAGAGAAAGAAGGTAAAATTTTGAAATAGCATCTCCCCTTCCCTCTTTCAATCAAATTTAATACCTTCTTGCTGTGTGATGAAGATCTATGTTCTTCAGTTTCAAAACAAGGAACAGAAAAACAGCCCTAGCCTTCTAGGTCATAACCCTCATTTTACCCACAAACCTCTCTCTCTGAATCTTTTTCATGGACTATGATTGCAGACCACTATACAAACTAACTTTCTTTGTAGTGTTTAGTGAGACAGACTGCTTTCCCACCCCTATCAAAGGAGTCTCCTTTCTTTTAACAATTATTTCTGTGGGACGAAATATCTGTTCATAAATGTTAAATCACTACTTCGTCAAATGATTTCCTTACTTAAAATTCACAACTACTATTATTTAGTCTAATATTTCCTATTTAGTCTTGTCATAGAAGCTTTAAAAAGATTTTAAGGGGCCAGGCATGGTGGCACACTCCTGTATTCCCAGTGGCTTGGAAGGATGAGACAGGAGAATGATGAGTTCAAAGCCAACCTCGGCAAAAGCAAGATGCTAAGTAACTCAGTGAGACCCCGTCTCTAAATATAATACAAAATAGGGCTGGGGATATGGCTCAGTGGTTGAGTGCCCCAGAGTTCAATCCCCAGTACAAAAAAAAAAAAAAAGACTATAAGATCTTGTTATTCAACTCTACCTGAATTGTTTTAGAAAAGAAAGTCAATCTTGGCTCTTTTAGACCATGAGTTTACTAAATTGGTTACCTGTCTATATCTGGTTTTATTACTTTACTTTCTTAAATGGATTTTCCAATAATAGCAATAGTTTCTTTTAACAGTTATTACAAGTAGAATACTAATTTCATTGGAAGCATGTTAGGTTCCATGTTAGGTTTTTTTTCCCAGTTAGGTTCATTCTGCATCTCAAAGGCAGGATCCTGCACCTACAATCTGCTGGAGGAGATTGATTCCTGCCCTTGGAGCCTTTGCTTGCACTGTTCTTTATTCACCAATCAAATCCTTCCTATTTTTAAAGCATTGCCTAAATTAACAGTGAAAAGTGGTGTAAGGGATATGGGAATTCAGTATCATCTTCACAACTTTTTTTGTGACTATAAAATTTAAAAACTATTTTTAAAAAAGAAACAATTCCAATTTAAAAATTAGTGTGTGCCAAATTTATATTTGGATATTGATCCTTTTGCAGGAGGGCGGTGGGGACAAGGATAGTAAAGGAGGCACATTGAGCTTTACTAGCCTGAAAAGGAAAACACAGTGAAGGTGAAGTTGTCCAGTTAGTCTGATTGTTGCCAGGGGGGTTGGTGTATTCTCTAAGGGAATCAATGTCTAACTATGCAGCAGCCTCCAAGATAGCTCCAACGACCCACATCTCCTGGTATCCATACTCTTATGTAGACCTCCTCCCACATTGAATCAGGGCTGCCCTTGTGTGACCAATGAGATATGCTGAAAGGGGTAGTGTATGACTAATTTTCACCTTGGTTTCCTGGATCACTCACCCCAGGAGAAGTCAGACCTATACCATGAATGCACTCTGCTCTGTGCAAAATTCTTCACAGAAAGAAATCGAGGCCCCTAGCAAACAGCTAGGACAACATGAGATTCCTTCAGATGACTGCAGTCCCAGTTGACATCTGACAGCAATTGTCTGAGAGATTGTTAGCCTTTTTAACTGCTTGATTCACAAAAATGATGAGAAACAATAAATAATCATTGCTGTTTTAAGCTCTGCAAAAACCAAGTCAATTTACTGAGTTCCTACTATGCATCAGGAATTCTACTAATTGACTTCACAAATATTATTTTTATATCTAATTTTTTAAAAATATTTTTTTAGCTGTAGATGGACACAATATGTTTATTATTTATTTACTTTTATGTGGTGCTGTGGATCGAACCCAGTGCCTCACCTGCAAGGCAAGTGCTCTGCCACTAAGCCACAATCCCAGCCCCTATATCTAATCTTTTAATGTAGATTTTTTTGTCTGTCTCATAGGTTTTTAAAAGCCAGTTTGGATGACCTTCTTACAAGTCACAGAGTTTTGAAGCCACCTGACTCTAGCCCACCATCCTTGCACCAGCTAAGGCTGAATTAAGAAATCAGTGTGAGGAGAAGCTGAGAGGGCAGAACTGGGTAGAAGAAATGACAAAGACTTCATGAAGTACTATCCTTTGGGTGTGGAGGGATGGGAGGGATGGGAAAGATTAGGAGAGGAAGAAGAAAGCAGGGCAAAGAAAGCAAGATATGACTTGAAGGACTGGTGAGAGTTATAAAGCCACATGTCTTTGCCCCAACAGGCAGCTGCCAACTAGTAATCAGTGCCAACTAGTAATTTCTTATTGATGACTCTCAAATGTCTGGCTCCATTTTGTAAAGGTTAGGAACACTCAGAAAGTAGTTGGCACCATACTTGTGAATAGATTAATCTGGAGGGAAAGCAAGATGACAATGAATTTATTAATGTTTGCACTAGGGCAGTGGTTATAAAAATATTTTCAACTGAGTTTTATAATCTGTGTTTCAAAGAAATTTGTTTAGCACATTTAGGAGTTCATTCGTTCTTCAAACTTTTGCTAAAAAGACCTTTCTTTACTTTCTGTACCAAAAATTCTCATTCATGTTACTTGTAAACCTCCAGGGGTTCATAAATATTCACATACACAAATTGAGTACTGATAGAATGATAAAACTGCATGCATGAGTCAACATCTTGGAATTTATTTCCATAACCTTCAATTTGTAAACCAGAGAACAGTTTGCTTTCTCATCTGCACAGTACAGTTTTAGAAGTATGATTGATTAACTTCTTACAAGAGAATCTTGGTTTGGAACCAGTAACAAAATTGTTTCCAGCTTAAAAAAGAAAAGTATAGGATTAAAGAATAAAAGTTTCTTATATCAAGAATTGTACTATAACCCAGAAATGTCTTTCTAGATAAAAATTGTTTTCAATATATTATCTTCCTTTAATCAGTAGATATATGAAGATATCATGTGACCATGTGGCTATGAAATTATATTTTGGGGATCCTAAATAGAATAAGATATATTCCATGTACATATAATATGTCCAAATATACTGTACTGTCTTGTATATCTACAAAGAACAAATAAAAATATTTTTTAAAAAATAAAAGGGAAAATGTCAAATTATGAAACAAAAGAAAGTATATCAATATGTTTTTACCAGTTGAAATACTGATCATGTGTTCTTTTTCTTTTCTTAATTATCTTTTTGCCAACTGATTGAAAATGATGATCTGTGACCCAATTTTAGAATGACTTTTTTTGGGAAGTGTTTATTTTTTATGCCATTTGGGGATAATGATTGCAAATCTTAGAATTAACATAATGAATTTACCTTATCTTCACTTTCTTTATAATATATGCCCACAGCTCTAAATTGTGTAAGCATTTGAATTTCATTGTTAACTAACCTAAAAAGTTATCAGTGCACAAATTCATATGACTTAGAAAAAGTTCAGTCAAGAAGTGCTTAGTTTTCTGAGCAGTTATGTAATACATAATACCAGCGGCAGCAGAATTTCCCCAATTGGGAACTATTGTTGGAAAGTTACATATCAAGTGAGAAAATATATAAAATTATGAGACTTAACATACTTTAAAAAATTCTCAGCATTTTTAATGAAAATACTCTGACAGAATCAATAAGACTTTTAATTTCTAAACAGCAAGGTTATAGCTGTATTCGTCGAGGTGTACTAGCTAACATGAAAGATAACTTCCAATATCTCAGGGGTTTAATATAAGAAAAGTTTATTTCTCACTTAGATCAAATCCTGATTGAAAAATAGCTTTCCACCAAATGATTCAAAAACCCAGATTCTTCTACCAAGTGGCTGGAATGACTTTAATAAGCTGCTTTCAAGGTCATTGCACTCATTTGCATCAAGCCTGAAGACTTTCCTTTTGGACAATGAAAATCATGCTTGGGAGGCTCTATAGATGGGTCACAAAAGGACAGGGAGATAGACAAACATCATCTTTACTTTCATTCTATTGGACAAAGTTTAGTCACATGGACACAGCTGCAAAGGAGGCTGGGAAATATAGTACAGCTGAGTGTCCATGAAGGAAAGATTTTTATGCCATTAGATAACAATTTCTGTCAAAACAGCCTATACTATACTTTTAAAGATCAATGCTGAAGTAAAAAAGAAAATTCTATGTGCCAATATTTTGTGAGAATAAATACAAACCACCAGCATCACTTTTTCTGAGAGCTCTGATGTACCACACTGTTCAGTTCAAGAGAATGAGAATAAAGCTGTTCCTCAGACTTTGTATTTCTATTGTCAGTGATCTAATTGTTTGTTTGTTTGGCTTATATAAACATGAGCCCTTTCTCTGTAAAGTGATTTCATGTAGCTTTATTACTAAGGACTTGAGTATAACTCAAGAAGTGGTTTATGATTCCAAATCACCTCAGTGTGCACTGCTGAAGCTCCCCCTTCAATCACAACAGCACCAAAACTTGATGAGCTCATTCTTCTGCTCCTGACTTTAAAAAAATATATATCCTGATAATTTTTTCCCTTTCTTTCTTTCCTTTCTGTCTCAAAATAACACTCTGGAAATCTGTGCTATAATTAAAAGAAGCAGCATTCTGTGGTAATGGGAATCATGGGAATGTTCTCAGACCAATTTGTTTCTCAGCTCAAGTTTACCCTAAGAGCTCTTTTTGGTACAGGGATTCTCAAGGGAAATCAAATATACCTCAGAAACTTGCTCAGAATTTCCAGGTTAAGTGGAAGACTTAAGTCTCTTAGGGAGACTGTGACAAGTGGCTGTTAACTGGCAATATCATGAGCAACCTGAGGCCCCCTAAACCCAGAACTTCTCTGTGTATCTGCCAATTGCCCAAACACACACTCAACACACACACACACACACTCACACCTTATTTCAATTCAGCCTGTCAAAAAGTCAGACCTTTGCATACTCTAGTTCATGAAGATATTAACATTTTTATAATTTCTAAATTTCATAGACTACATACTGGGAAGTAAAGAAAAATATTTATTATAGGTTTTGTTTTCCTCCTAAGTGACATAATAGAAGTTAGCTTTCTCAGTTTTCTTTGCTAAGAACTTGTCCTTCTTAGAATTGCTGTAGGACACTTTGTTATAGCATTCACATAGCAATTTATACTTACTACTTCATATTAAGGTATTTTAGTGCTTTTTCCCTTTAAAATTTTAGAGATAATGAAGGATTTTTTTTTCCAAAAAAGAAGCACTCACAAACTTATCATCTTAATAAATTAGCTATTTCCATTTTTCAAATTTATTTCCCATCCTTTCTGTAAGCATCCAGGTCTTGTGATTATTGACATTCTTTTTTGACGTCTTTTGACCTCTTTTTACCTTTTTTGAATGCCCTAGGAAGTAGTATTGAATAGAGTTACCATTTAATCAATAAGTCTTGACAAATTATTTATTGAGCTCCTACTTTGTGCTTGACACTGTTTTGGGCTCTGGATGACAATAATAAAAGAGACACAAATTCCACCTCAAGCAGCTTACATTCTAGGAGTGAGGACAGGGAGATAGACAAACATAAATATTCAAATTAGATAATGAGATAAGTATGGGGCATAGAGATTTGAATGATGAAGAAGATGCAATGGTGTGAAGGCCTGGGGAAGAGTGGTCTAAGGAGGACATTGGCAAATGCAAAAGATGCAGGTTGAGTGTGTTCTAGGCACAGCACAAAGTTCACTGTGGCAGAGATAAAGTAAGTCAAAGGGACCAGTAGGAAGAGATAAGGTGAGAGAAGTCAACAGAGGACTTCAGAGTCTTTGGAGATTATATTAAAGAATTTATTGAGAAGCAGTAGTAAAGCAATAAGCAGAGGCAGGATGAGGTCTAATTTTTGCTTTGCTCACCTTAAAAAGAGGGAGAAAGTCTGGGTGGACAGGCAAGAGTCTGGTCTTGGTTTTGGGACTCCAGCAGGGGAGATGCTGAGAAATGCTTGGATTCAGGGCATATTTTAGAGGTAGAACAGGATTACTTAATGGACCAAATGTGTGCCGCGGAGGAAAACGTGGACTCAAGGAGGACCCTCAGGCACCCAGACTGTGGGTGGATTCAGGATGTGCTATGATAGAGACAGTTCAATGACTGTCATTCATTCCTTCAAACATTTATTAAGCGATGATTTTGTGTCAGACACCATGTTCAGCACTGTAGATAGAGAGAATCTCCCAAGGAATTCTAATTTAAGCAAGAAATGACGATGGCTGGCATTAGGCGGAGGAAGAAGGATGAAGAGGAAATGACAAATTTAAGAAATATGTGGGAGTTGGAGTTGGCAGAATATGGTGCCTGATGTTGAGAGTGGGAAAGATTCTGGGATGATTTTAAAATTTCTGATGCAAGTGGGTAGATGGCACCAGGCCATTAGCAAAGATAAGGAATGCATGATAAGCCATGAGTCTGTGGAGAAAGTCATTATACTAACAATGGCATCTAATGACTGACTATGTGCGCCAGGCCCTGTGCTCAGTGCTTACACAGACAGCTTCATTTAATCCTCAAAACAACTTATAATGATGACATTACCATCATCCCTGTTTTTATGGAAGAGGTATCTGGACTTGTAGAGGTTAAGTAACTTGCTTAGTGCTTAAATAACTTAATGTTGTGGGTTGAGGGATTAGGAGAGATAGGCCTTGAATGCGTGATCCCACTCTTTGTAGATGTTGGGTTTGAATGGCCATAGGTGCTCAGAGCTTTCAGTAGATTTATAAATAGGGAATTAGAAGTTGGGGGTGTGACCTGGAGATACGGTTTTATGAGTCATCAGCATGATTTGAGGACATGCCCTGCATTGGCTCCCTTGTCTTTTGTGTCCCAATTTTTGCTACCCCTCATGTGTTTCCTGGGATCATCTTCCAAATAAGCTACTTGCACCTGAATCCTTGTCCCAGAGTCTGCTTCAGAGGGAACCCAAACCCAGAGGTCTGAAAAGTAAATAAAAGTTGTAAAATGAAGAGTGACAGATACTTTCTGAGGCATATGACCATGCAAGGAGGGTGTCAGTAGAGAAATAATCACATGAGAATACAGAAAGAGTACAAAGGGAAGCATTGCAGAGATCTTGGTAGGGATATTTCAGCAAGCCAAAATTTTTCCAGTAGAAGAAATGACTGGAATAATGTAAGTCTGGGTTAAAACTTCTAGAACTGACCTATTTGAAAAATCCAACAGGGAAGGAATAACAGTGACCAGGGGAAAATCTTCCTCGAGGACTTGCTGACCTGGTCGTAGTCCACTTGACTGAGACTTCGGACTCCTGAATCATCTCTGCTTAATATTCTTAAATCCTCTTTGCCTTACCCATTTCTAATCTACACCTGCCCTGATGGTGAGATTTCATGGATATTACTTTTGTCTTCCTTTTGGTAATTTTAATAAAGTTGTGGAGTCTCTGAATTAAAGAGTTTTTAAATCTGGAAACATTTTTTTACATACAAAGAAATTGAATGTTAGATTCACACTTGCCTAGGTTATAAAATAAAATAGTGGGGAAATCAAGAGAGTATTTTTCTCTACTGTATTCAAGTAGATATAAAGAGGCAAAATCAGAGAGGGGCATGTTCAGAAAGAAAGTGTATGGACACTGTCCTTTTAAATAAAAACCAGTATGCAATTGGCAACCCCCCCATTCTTAATAAGTATTTTTATTTCCACAGTTTATTACTTTGATTTCCATCAGGGTGAAAGTGATCTAAAAACTCTGCTTCTGTCTTTGGGACCATGAGCACCTTGTCTTTCAAGGACTGACCTTCCTAAAACTAGAAAGGATGGAGAGAGGAGGTGGCTGAGATCACTGAGGTCAGCTGATGGGTGGCATCCATAACTAAGGACCCTCTCTGTCCCCAAGGAAGCACCTCTGTACCCAGCTCTATCCCAAGAGGCTCAGGGAGCAAGAGATCAGTCAGGCTAATTAACTGAGATCTCTCCCTTTAGCTGTGGAAATCATTAATCATAGAGACACCACATGGCCACTGGTCTTTTAATGATAATTTTAATTTGCATACTAAGCAAACAGTCTCAAGAATGTTGCTTTGGGTAGAGTTTGTGAGCCATGCCTCGGCAGGTTATTTCAAAGTCAATTGCACTTTAATACTCTTTATCCGAAAAGACGTTTTTTTCATTTTGACAACTTCATTTTAGAAATACCACCACTGGGTTGTCATATTTCTGGTGCTGGGTAAATTAAGCCCAACCAAGCATTTATTAGTTTGAATAAAAGAAAAAGGTAGAAAATTTGCTTTTAAAATTGCAATGATTATGAAATATTCTGGATTTTAAAACTAGAAAGGACTTCAGATAGCATATCAACTCCTAGTGATTTGCAAATAAAATTGAAGCCCAGAGATGTTAAATGACTTGCCAGACAGAGGTCACAGAACAACTGACTGGAGGAGGTGAACAAGATCAAAAGTCTGGTATTTTCCCCTCCAACTCTTAATGAAATTAGATACATTTAGATACCATAGTGCTTAAAAAAAATGCAGTGCTTCCAGAATCAATTAAATCCTCCATAGTTGAGTATTCCTGCTTTCCAAATTACACAGAATGGCTTGCAAGCATTATTGCTGTCAAAAGTTACATCAGCTCAAACTCATTTTCTTAATTTGAAAAGCAAAACCAATTTGCTTGTTTTTCATTAAGTAATAATACTTGTCTTGAGGTGATGTGGCCAAAAAACTACAGTCATAAAAAGAAACAGCTGAACGGTGCTCAGAACAGTACTTAAAGAAACAGTTAAATCTAGAAGATTTCAGAGAGCATAACATATACAGAGCAAAGAACCCTACCTTTGCAAAAAGGAGCAAGACATTTGAAGAGGTTTATAGCTTTACAAGTGGCTTCACCTCTGTCCTCATATCCTCTTTATTATGAAGTATTCCATGATTGTTACTTTATTTCATTTGTATTTTAATTTATTTATTTAGCAGTCCTGGAGATCAAAACCAGGGCTTCACACCTGTTAGGCAAATGTGCTTCCACTCAGCTACATTCCCTGCCCTGATTCAACTGTCTTTTGTAACTTAAAACACAAGGGTCTTATGGACTTGTCCAAGGCCACACAGCTGAATGATGTCCTGAGCTCTTAGTGCCCTAGCTCTCAGTTCTGAATTTTCATTCCACTACACCAATGGTTCCTACAGAATAATGCAGTCACTCTGAGCTCTTGTTGGACACTGGCTGAATGGTCAGCTTCTCACAGAGTGAGTATAAAGGGCACTGAGCTCAATGAGCTCCTCATTTGAGGCCCTGAGAGAACTGGCACAGAAGGCATTCCTCCCATGTAATCAGAGTCTTCTGACACCAGTGTAGACCCTGTGGAGTATGACTTATGGAACCTCTTGTCCTACCCCTCACGGGGACCGATCTACCACGGGACACCACCCTCTTCTTGGGATAATGTCTTTCCTTCACACTTTGGGCAGCACCTCCATAGATGAGAACATGGTCACTCAGGGTATGTAAAGGGTAGAATAGACATCCAGCATTAAAAGATAAGGAGAAAAGAGGGGCAGACAGCATGGAGGCCAGAGCTTGGGAAGTTCTGGAATAAACAAGGAAAGAGCAAAGGCAAAGTTTTCACACTCTTGAGGCAGCACATGTCTATGCCCCCAAGCACCCCGTCACATTCCTGTTCAACATGGCAGGCAGAGTTTTAAAATTCTGCTCCCACTCCTCATCCCAGGAACTCAAGCTTATTTCACATCTTTGGTTCTCTGGTCAAATGAGACTAATTCCAACAATCTTCAAACTGTAGCACTCACGCCATTTATTTCTATTAGCTGTTTTTTTTCATATTTTTAAAACCCCATTATAACCAAATTCTCTCTCAAAAGGTTGGTATCATGATGGCAAAACAGAAGAGGATAATGCAATGATAATAATCTTTGCAATATTCATGTCTGTTTTTGTGATGTTTTCTTTTACTCAGGTGATCATATATTCCAGTGTTGTCCCTCTCTTACCATGGAAGCATCCCTCCTTGGAGTAATGCATTGTTTGGTTATCACAGTCATATTTCATGAAATGAGTTTGCAATTTATTTGAGCACTTTATATAAGTTTTATTGGTATTCCTATGCCATATCATCCATCAACCGTCCTCTAAGAAAACTTTATTGAGTACTACATATAAGACATTATTGTAAAAGATGTAAGCTATGCTGAGGCAGAAACGTAGTTCCTACAGATGTTTTGTCACATGAAAAGATAGAAAATGGGAAACAAAAAAACCAGTGCCATAGACATATGAATTACTAAAAAGATTTTAAATGATGTGCTTTGGGACAAAGAGAAAGCTGATTCTTGGAATTGGGAGTTTTAATGAAGAATACAACTTGAGCAAGCATTCAAGGTAGAAACACAAAATAAAAATCACACTAACAATAAAACAATAGAAATTGTAACATACCAATACATAATATTTTCCAGGGACTAAATGAAATGCTTTAGAGACATTATTTCTAATTACACCTAATTTAATCAAATCTAATCAAATTCTTATTTGTATGAAGCTAGCTTAATACAATCATTATTTCTAAGATAGATTATTGATATTAGAACCCAAGAAGAAAATATAATTAGAAAGGTTGGGAGATATCTTGCTATGGAAGCCCAGAAAATCCAGGTGAGTGATTGAGATTTCAGCCTCAGACAGGAGAAGCCAAATCAAGTTTTTACTGGGGTGTGGATGTGACCAAAGGGCAGCTGTGGGAGGATGATGACAGGACAGGGACATCAGAACTAGTTAGAGGCTGTGGTAATGGTGCAGATGAAATGGGGGATAGAGTTGAAGTAGGTGTAAGACCATAAAAACACACGGACAAATTTGGGACCACTAGCATAAATGATATCAATATGATTTTTTTCAATTTATAAAGATATGAAATGTCCTTGATTATTTTGTAAACTCTACTAAATTTCTCTTCTTAAGATAAGCTGGTGGTGAGTGTGGAAGAATGGGTTTTTGTATTTGACGTTAGTGCATTTTCCTCCTTTCCCCTTTCATTCCTCCATAGCCATTGTGTTTTAAATTACCACCTTAAATTCATTAGAAAATTTTAGTAGCTTTCTGGGAAAGTTTAGTTCCTATTAGTAAATTACGTATCTCTTATTTTTTAAAAAAACAAAAATCATTTTAAGTTGTGTGCAATATCATGTAAATGTAATTGGGAACAAGCTGTCAAAAATGGGTTTGTTTACTAGGAAATTTACACAAAGAAAATAAATGTGAAGAAAAAAGCTGGAAAGGGGGTGAATATGTGTATGGCAAGGTGAATATTAATGATTATCAGCAGGAAATTCATTTTGAAATGTTTTTCTAGTTATAGTGTTGGTTTGCAATAACCATTTCAGATTCTTTGAACTGGTTCCTTGATTAGAATGCAACTGTGATCAAACCCAGAGATCAAACTCTCGCTTCAGTCTCATTAGCAATATCCTCAATCAACAAAAACTATGGGCTCAGCTGAAATAAGTTCAAGATTGATAAAATGTGTGCTGTATGAATTATTTTAAGTTATCAGGATATAATTTATTCTGTTGATGTTGAAATAGAAAAAATTCTAATTCTAGGATTTTGTATTGAGCTTAAGCTAAATGTTGGACTTTACAGAAGGCATATTCTGTCATAAAATTATCAAGTACAAATTTGAAGGTGACATCCAAATTTGTGCTGGTAGCGCAGTCACTCATATTCTGTGCTTTTCAGAAAAGAAGTTACAACTTAATACAAAGTGTTCTTGAAGAATGTCTCCAATTTCCTTTCTTAGCTGCAAACAATATTCTAAGCAGTAATAATTTATGATGAGCCCCTGTGAATTATGGGTTCATCTCACATTGAAAATAGAACCACAAATCATTTCATCGAAAAGTAGATATTTTCTACCATACTGTATCAAAATGTATTATCTGTCACTTCAAGGATCATTTAACATTTTCTACAAAGTTCACATTAATTGGACCAATGCACTAATATTGCTCATCTAGAAATGCCCACATGAGAACCCATTCCATGCTTTCTCTTTCAGTCATGACTAATGCTTCTCTTAATCCTATCATCTCTGCTTCTCATCGTAAATAACAAAATGCTAAGCTTTTACTGAAATGAAAATGATTTAGCCATCCAGAATACATTTGACAAAAATCTCTAAGGAATAAAAAATTTGGAGGAAACTTGATTCTCATAAAATTTTTTTTCTATTTGCCTTTACAAATGAAAAGCAATATTTTAAGCAAGTGTGAGAGGATGCACTCAAATTTTTATAGTATTTTATGCTTCACAATACACTTTTATAAGCATTATTTCATTTGGTTTTTAAAAAGAAAATCTTTAAAGCAAGTATTATTGTTCTACCTACTTAAATGCAAGAAAACGGAAGCTCAGGAAGATGAAGAGCCATGGTTGAGCATGTACACGGGTCTAACTCGGTGTCCAGAGCCACTTGACGGTAACCCAAGTACAGTATTTGTTTCAATATTAAGGAATAATTGGAGAATGGTATTACTCCAGGACTTCTCTGCCAAATGAATGTGATATTAAAAAGAACAAAAAATTTTTATTTGCTAGTGCCTGCTCTCTCTGTTCCAGCATTGTATAGGCAGCCCTGGTACTTAGCATACATAGTGAGCTCAGTACTTGGGCAAGGCCAGATGGGGGTGGCTCGTTTATAAGGGTCCTGCAACAGGGATGCACATAACAGTAGTCAGTGAAAGTACCCACAGAGCCCACATTTTCCACAGGTTCATATTGCTGTCCATAAATTTGAGTAATGCCATGTTCAAGGACTGACCATCATGCCTAATTTCTGCTCCCCTCCAGCTTCTGGGTCCCATTCCCATTCTGGTCCCACACCCAAATATTCTTTCCTCATGGGACATCCACACTTTCCTGATAATTTGAATTTCATCAGGTCATCTCTTCTGGGATGCATGGTATAAGTACCTCATTTTCCTGTCAGTCAGCCGATGGAAATATGCAGATGTGAGAGAAGTACAGTTGAGCTGGATCAACTCACCAGCTATATCTAATTTCTAATTTTGGCTCAACTGAGACACCTTTGACATTTAGATGCAACAGTATCAAATAATACTAAATGAGGATCTGATACAGAGGACAATGTATGCAGTTTTTAAAATTTGTACAAGATTCATAAAATTTGCTTTAGAACTTGTGCCTAGATTTAAGGGATGAAGTTTATGTAGAGCAGATAGGAGTCCAGAGCCAGTGAGAGTCAAATATTTGCCTTTCATATGTTTGTAGGGAAAAATATGGCAAAGAAATATATCCCCCTCACACCCAATAAACCTCCAAACTCAGCCTACATTCCTTTAAGCAATTCAAAAACATAAAGGGGATTTTATATTTCTTTTTTATTTCTAGACTGCATCATCTCATTCTTAACATATAATAGGTGAACAATACATATTTCTTATATAAAGAATTTTTTCTCTTACTGTAAGCAATTCATTTTCTCATATTTACTAATTTACTAAAGTAAGATCAATTTTATAAAAAATAACAATGTATTTCCTCATCCCAAATTAATTTGACAAAACTAGACACTCAGACAAAAAGAATCTTCAAGGTGGGAGTCCAAAATTGACAGTGATACTACCGTCTGTAGTGTGTTTGATTGTAACTTAGTTCTATTGAAAATTGGCTATAGAAACATTTCAAAAAAATTGGTGTACCCTCTTCTGTAGTGTAGAACAATGGTCAAGACATAGCACCCCAGCTGTTGATCACTCTATCCACCCTTTGTATTTGGGGTGGGCCACAAGAAAAAAATTTTGTTCATGGAAAGGGAAAATAAGTGTTGTGACTCATTTCCTGGCAAGCCTTCTAAAGGAAATGTGCCTTCTCCACCTGAGAGGACAAGAGACTTCATTATGGAACAAGCCTAAGAATTATCTCATAGAAGGGTGCCTTCCATCCAGCAGCATACGCAACATATGACACAGAATAGTCAACTATTGAAATTTTGGAATTCATTTGTTAAATGGCTAGAGTTACCTAACTAGGAATACATTTGGGAACAATGTAACCAAAACTAAAAATAATAGCCATGCAACAATTCCAGAGATCATTGAATGCAGTGCTTAACTAGCAGGAAGAATATATAAGCAGGCTGAGGGATCAGAGATAGGAGAGAATTGCAGTACACCTAATGGAATCTCTCAAAGATATGAAAGAATAGAAGAAAGGTAATTTAATTAAGAAACCAATGTGCATTATTAGCAAGAACTTTCTCCACGAATCTTATAATGATAAACATAGCATGGACTTGGCCACTAGGTTTTGTTTCTTTCTCAAAACTATTTAATGTAAGTCTTCAGACACTTTTTTTCCTCTAAGAAATATATTCTAATCTTAAAGACATAATGATGACAAGATTCTCCATATAATGTAATCTGATTTTATTTAACTCAACTATTCTATGAAGTGAAGATTATTTATTTCTGTGCTATATATTAATTGAGATGTACTATTATGGCATTTAAATAGCCATCTTGATCATTCCTTTGTCCAATAGAAGCTATTCATTTCTGGATTCCTTCCAA
Organism: Ictidomys tridecemlineatus; assembly: GCF_052094955.1. NCBI lineage: Eukaryota > Metazoa > Chordata > Mammalia > Rodentia > Sciuridae > Ictidomys > Ictidomys tridecemlineatus. Next base: position 124,216,158 of record NC_135479.1, read on the forward strand.
AGGATACTATTGCTATTAATTCTCTCTTGCTAGGAAAACATAAGGCCTCTCCTGTGAAGCATGATATACTACAAAAAATCTTCCATGCTGTCATTTCAAAGCCCCAATCACTCTCATGGAACAGATACCCTTATTTCTCTGTGACAGCAATACCTGTTTATGGACCCAAAGAAATTTTTCTTCCTAACCACTTTACTTATGATAGAACCATCATTTCTCTCCATCTGACCCAATACAGTCATAACTAGTTTGGTGAAAATACATTTTTAAGATTATGGCCACAAATTTTAGTAATGAACTGACACTTCTCAGATTTTTGCTCAAGTTTAAAAATGTGTATCTTTGATTTTGCTTTCCCTCTAGATATCATAGTTTCCTGAGGTCTAATAAAATGTAGACTTATGTGTTGAATGTCAGCTGAGAAATGTCAGTAGAAAGTTGCTGGCAATTCAATTCTTAAAATATTATACATTATTTTTTACTTCTTCTAGAGCACTGAGTGAGCCTAAATCCTCTTTATTCATCATGCTGTTGGTTAGAGGCAGATACAGGGATATACCAAGTTTAAAATAAGACAGTCAACATACACAGTGTCATTAATATTGCTTAATACATCAAATAATGCACATATTTAATTTGGGTGTTATGATTTTTACTTTCATTTTGCTTCCAACAGTGTCTTATTAACATTCAAAATCGCCATATTCATTTTCAATCCCATGATGATCGGTTCAGTAACTCTAAGATACTTTCATTATGTCATCTGTGGTTTTCAGAAGTATGTAATATAGACTAGATTCCCAATAAGTACACTTAGCTTTATTAATTTTTTAAATGATGCAAAAAAGAGAAATATATTTTTTGTTCTTGTTGATTTACTTGAAGATTAAGAATTTTTGCAACAAGCCCCAATCAGGATACATCCTGCAGTGATATGATAGATTTTGCTGAGAGTTGTGCTCATTCCTTTCAGGCTTCAGGCAGAAACATCCACACAAAGGGAGCTCAGCACCCAACTGTCCATGGGACTTCCCTCTGGGCATCACAGATGCCCTTCTTTCCTCTCTCTCTCTGCATTTCTGCTGCAACTATGACTCATTGAGAACTATATTAAGAGGCATGCCAACCACACAACTGCCAAGGGCATCAGCCTTTAAGGAGGCACAGGCAGCAATGGAATAAATGAGAAACAGGTGTGAAATAACTCAGGTGTCCACCTGTGCTTGATGAGCAAAATGCAAACGGGTGTTGCTCTGCCAAGAAGAAATAAAAACAACCCTGCTTGATGGTGCCTACCTACTCTGCTGAATGTTCTGAGAAACTCAAAGTTAGCAAATCAGAGCTGAAATTTCTGAGATAAAAGACTGCACGACACAAGGCTATTTAGGGTGAACGCATGATGTATATCATCATCTAAATGTTAAATCCTTTAATATAGTTCACAGAAATGTTTCTGGTTCAGAAAATAGACCCAAACCAATCCAAACCAAACCAGCAAGCAAGCAAACCAACAAACAAACCTGAAGAGAGAACCAGGACTACAGAAAAGGTGGACATGCTTTTCTCATTTTTCATCTTGAGAAGATTAAATCTGTTCCAGTCAGTAAGAGTTTAGTATATTACCTCTTTTGGTATTTAATTTTTATTAAAAATCAATCAGTTGCTTGTTGATTCTACCAAATCAATGTCAAATGGATAGTTGGATATTGTTGGTTTGAAATGGAACAACATACCAGTATGACAGTCCTGTTCTGAACAATTTCTGGTAACTGGATCTCTATTTTCATAGGCATCGCTGCTCTGCAAACCTGACTCATGTTTGTTCTTTTATTCTAGTCCAGATTCACCTTGCATCTCAAGAATACTCACTCTGGTGACTGCACTTTACTACTGCTCTTTTATTGGAACAGTGTGAGCAACAGGAATATCATCAGGACTGTTAATTAAATAATTGATGTCCAGTGGAGATACTCTCAATGGAGACAGTGGACAGAGAATCCATGCCCAGTTGGCATCAGTGGCCTGCAGAAGTGATGATATCCAACATGAAGTGGTGAAATATTTTCCAAGTTTCTAGACAGAAGAGACTTACATAGTGTTTGTGAATATTATTATTTGTTCTGATGGTGAATTGGAAAAATTTGAATAAACAAATAGTAGTGTATTTTTGATACGTGGCTAGAATTATGGAGGCAGCTAGCCTCCTTGATAATGACAACAGAAAGCCATAATTATCCATCTTCATTTTCTGACATTCTTAGCAGCTTGGCTTTCATTCTCATGTCCACAGCTCGGATTACAATATGATTGTTGCTGTTTAGGTTCCAAATTTGTATCTAAGCCAGGGAAAAGGGAGTAGTGGGTGGGAGCATAACAGAATGTGTTTCTTTTCATCAGGATCAAGTATTTCCAGAATCATCCCAAAGCAAATTTACACTTAGATTTCATTGACCACAGCAGTGTCACATGTCTACCTCTGGTACTTAAAAGCTAAGAGAGCTGGGAACAAGTCTGCTGTAAGTGGCTTAGACCAATCAACTACTCATTCCTGCCATTTTGAACAAGGTCAGAGTTCTGTTAGCAAGGGAAAAAGGGAAAATTAGAATCAGTAGGTATTAAAAGGATATACTACTGTCAGGCGTCACAGGGATAGAAATAAGTGGCAATCAAGACAGAAAGTTAATAGTGGTCATCATAAGATTTGTCTCTGAGTACACACGTAAGATATCCACTGGATGTATCCTGGGATGGCAGGAGGAATTGAGGGCAAAAGACTTTGAGAATGTAGATGATCCTATAAGCCTATAGGTTAGGCAAGATTTCTAAATACATTAGTCATTTGCAATACTGGACTCTTTTAAATTTAGGCTGTCATATAGAAGATACAAAAAGAAAGCATTTTATACCAATATAAAACGGCAGAGATAACATTTTCTCCTTTCTACCACCTTCTGAGAATTTCCACTTTCACTTTGGTTTGAAGTTTGGATCTAAACACTGCTAATAATTTTAGAATATTTAATAGGATACTCATTCTGAGGGCATTGGCTATTTGTGGATCATTTGTAAATAAGGAATAGGAAATACCAAACATAGAAAATAAAGAACAGACAATTTTTTTACTCCTAATAACACAGTCATCATCGATGAATATATCATTGTAACTTGAAAATAATAATTAAAATATTACTTGTGAGTTTTTATTCTCTAGGGTAGGTACAATCTTTCAGTTATTTGAGCATCCATGTTATTAAAATTGAAAGTTGCTCTAAACTATGAACACTTGATCATGAACAGTTGTACTGAACAGCAAGGTTTTAGTTGCAGAACATTTTAGTTTTGCTTTGTCGCCTTTAGTCAGTGGCCTCTGTTTCTTGTTGCTTTCAGTTGTGTCGGTAGAGATCCTGCTACTGTAAATGGCAGAAGCACAGCTTTATAGCTCAAATGCAAGGGAAAAGAGTATCTAACCATCCGGCTCTCATCTCTGTTTTATTTGTGTTTTCAGATTGTCTTCTTGTCCTTCAGGCAGACCCTTTCTGAAGCCAAAAAAGATTGTTTATGTTTTAGTAGCTCCAGTTTATGGTATCTTCGTGGCTGTCCATTAAGGAAGAGGCAAATCCTACTACCCATGTCCCTATAACACATGACAGGGAAGGCTCTGATGGGCCTTGTTTGGATTAGATCAGAATCTGTCACTGAATCATTAAGTAGGGAGACAGACTCTTCTAATTCCATGAGTCAGGTTAGTGAGCTCACACCAAGACTGGTGGATAAGAGGAAGAGGCAGGGCTGAGCCCACCGAAAGCACATCAGAAAGGATTTTCCCAAGGGAAGGATAGCTGTTAGACAAAAATCAAGGCTAAATTATAATAAATCAATGTCTGCTCATCCAGCAAATAAGTATCTCATGAAGTCTAACACTTAAAAACAGAAAGCCGTTGTTTATCTTTTGCCTACCTTAAAGAGAATATAATTCCAATCATATCAGGAAGTACCAGAGAAACTTTTGAAGACACAAGACTCTTGTTAATTTAGACCAGGTGAGCACACTAATGATATCTACTAGCACTAAACAGCATGCTGAATCTGGAATTGTATCAGGCACATGATTTCTCGTTTCAGAAATCCTTATGTCAGCTACATTTTTCAAATGAAGAAATTGGGACTTAAAGGTTAAACTGCTTACCGTCGCTCAGGCGAGACTTCTCAGGTTTTAAAGGCCAACTCCTTACAATAAGATGCATTACCATGACTTCTGTTCATTTTATCTGAGATGTCTGAAACATTCTGAAAACATTCTTTTTGTTTTCAAGGATATAAGCTAACAACTGGAAAAGTGTTACTTAACAGAACTTCTTTTGGGTAATTATTCATCAATATGGAGCGTTAGTGTGTCCAACATTGGCCCAGGAGCTGGGAGCCAACAAATGGAAAGATGGAATCCCTGACTTCAAGAAACTCGATGTATATTCTTGAGGACAAATGAAAAGGCACAACTCTAAACAGGTGTGAGGAGCACCAGCCAGGGGACACACAGCGGGTTATGTAAACCCATAAACAAGGCTCTTGAGATAGCAAGGTGATCGGGTTGAGTTTAGAGAGTGATTAGGAAAAGTTTATGGGAGGCTTGATGCCTGGAGTAAGTTATGAAGGATAAATAAAAACAGTTGATGAGAAGGAAGGAGACAAGAGGTTCCAAGCAAAAAAGGCAGTGTGAACCTAGGTCATCGTCACCTGGAGGAGTGGCGCATGGAAGGGGTGGTGTTGGGAGGCATTTAAAGGCCTGAAAATGGTTCACTCTAATTGAGAATGGAATGTGATAGCGAGGCAAGTGGAGAGTGATGGGCAAGTAGCAGGCGTTCCACCCCACCACTAGTAGTAGATACCATGTTTGAACCTCTCTTGCCTATAAGATCAGATTCTGCCATCCAGAAAAGCAATTATCAGCATAACATTTGGCTCAAGAGGTAGAGTCTCAAGAGCAGCTGGAGTCCATAGCAAGAGGACTATAGGAAGAGCTGTGTCAAGAAGTACCAAAGGTTATACTTGGGGACAGGAAATGACTGAAAACTGATTAAAGAGAGTTATGGTAATGGGAGTAAGAAGACCAGGGAGAAGCTGGCCAAACATTCTGACCAAAAGTACTAAACAGTTCCTTGACAAGTTCTCTCTTTGGAGAACTTCAGACTCATAAAGTGACTGTTACCTTAAAAAAGGCACAGAGGACATACCTGGCCACCCACTTGGAGAATGACTGCCAGGAAAGAGTATAGGATCGTACTTCCTGAAAGAGGAGCAATGCTCTGGATAAGGCTGGGGGCAGGGAAAGGCAGAGCTGTTCTAGACCCTTTGAGCATCTCTTTGACAAGAAATAGTGTTAGTACCCCTGCAATGCTAATATTAGCAATCTCTAATGACGAAGAAAAAAGCATCACACATTCTTCCACTGTACTTAGGGGAACACAATGCTAATGTCCTCTTGATATAAATAGAACACTCAGAAATATAAAGTACTTTCTTGTTTTGGGGAGATTGTGTAAGAGTCATATTTCTTTAAAGTATGGTCACATACTTTAAAGAATAGTAGATTAAATGTTAAGAGAATTTTGTTGATATAGGAATGTCTCACACATAAAGAAAGAAAATAGGTTTAAAAAGGTGTCTGACAATGAGTATTTCTACAAATGTCTCATGCTTTGTTCCACTCATGTTCAAGCCCAATCATAAGAAATTACAGCCATTTCTTCTTGGGTTGGCCCACATCACCTTCTAGTCCTTTAGTAAGTTTCCAAATACTCAACCCAAACCCACCTTTCTCTGAAACACAAGTAGATGTGCTCCCCTGTGTTGATACACTTGATGATCTTTCTCGGGTGTGATTTCAGTACTTGATTCCTGTTTTGCACACCACAACACTCATGAAAAGGAGAGAACTGACTTTAATATGAAATTTACTCTTAATAAGAAAAACACCTTTTCCTCCCCTCTTGCCTTGAGAAAATTAGACCGAAAATATGGACTGAAGGTTTCCCAATTCCCCACAATGCAAGTGGAGAAGATGGCAATTGCAGACTAATGGCTGCAGAGTCCCTGATTCTCAGAAAGAGGGATCTTAGATAAGCCATTCTTTAAAGAAACAAATCCATCTGAGTTTGTACAGACCCAAGTGTCCAAGTACTCTCAATAAATGTCTTTCCCATGTTCATCTCCATTGGTTACAAACAATAAAGAAAATATGCAGGGGCTGGGGCCGTGGCTCAGTGATAGAGCACTCACTTAGCACGTTCGAGGCCCTGGGTTCCTTCCTCAGCACCACATAAAAATAAATAAATTAAATAAAGGTATTGGGTCCAACTACAACTAAAAAAAAAGGAACTAAGTAAATTTTCTGAGGAATAAAAAAATGTCAAAATACATGAGTAGGTGTGTGAAAAGAGTTCTTAAAAAGTAAAAAACCCACTACCCACAAAGAAAAAAATGGTAAGTTCCTCTACAATAAAATTAAGAGTTTCTATTGATCAAATGAAAAAGACAAACCTTATACAGGGAAATGATATTTGCAAAACTAGCAAAGGACTAGTATTCAGAATATATAAAATACCTTTGATAACTCAGTAAGCCAAAGATAAATGATTGAATAAAAACATGGGTTAGAAACTGGAAAAGACACTTCACTAAAAAGAATGTCTAAAGAGTCAATAAATATAAGGAAAGATGTTCAATTTATTTAGGCATTAGAGAAATATAAGTTAAACCAATTAACACCATCATATCTCACAAAAGATGGAAAACCAAAAGGAGTGATACTTCCTTGTGCTGGTGAGGATATAATGTAAATACACTGCTGATAAGAATGGAGAATATGCAACTACTTTGGAATGCTTTCTGGTAGAAACTATTAAAAAAGAAGATAAATATGGAAGGATCTCATGAAAATGAAAGGGAGATCAGTAGGAGAAAGGGATCAGGGGATAGAAAGCAGGGAGGGAAGGGGAAAGTGCTAGGGAGTCCTATTGGTCAAATTGAATTGTTTTGTTGTGTGCCTGTAAAAACATGTAAACAAATCCTATCATTATGTACAACTATAATACACCAAAAAAATGTGGAAAAGATAAATTATGTGATCTATTAATTGCACTTCTAAATATGTATGCAAAAAAGTGTTTCAAAAGAACATGTAAGGGCTGGGGATGTGGCTCAAGAGGTAGTGCGCTCGCCTGGCATGTGTGCAGCCCGGGTTCGATCCTCAGCACCACATACAAACAAAGATGTTGTGTCCACCGAAAACTAAAAAATAAATATTAAAAAAATTCTCTCTCTCTCTCTCTCTCTCTCTCTCTCTCTCTCTCTCTCTCTGACTCTCTCTATCTTTAAAAAAATGTAAAAGAATATCTATAGCAACATTATATAATAACCCCAAACTGAAAATGTCTCCCAAATCTATACATTTAGCAATTGTGATTTATTTATAACAACACAGGTGAATTGGACTGATAATACCCAGGGAGTAGGTGAACCAGACAAAGAACAATAATAATAAAATAACACAAAATGGAAAAAGGTAACCTGTCATGATAGAAATGAGGTGGTGATTACCTGTGAGTAGAAAAGGAAGGTAGTAACTGGGAGATGGGAGACAGATGAGTGGAACTTCTGGGCAGCTGGTAATATTTTATTTTGTAGCCTGGTTGGTAGTTAACCTGGGATGCTTATTTTGTGATAGCTTGTCTAGTTATATACCTAGTTGAATTTTTCTGTATAGTCATATATCACTAAAAATTCTTATTTTAAAAAAGTGCATGGAAATAGCTTGACCTTAGTTGTTATTTAAATAATTCCCTGTACTGTTGCCATCCAAAGCTCAACTGCCAAATATGACTCTGGTTTTAGTGCTGACAGAACTAGAGCAGGAGAAAGGATCCCTACAGAGTATGGCCTGAGGCCACTGGGGACTCCTTGACCTTCAGGGGGAGGGTGATGATTATCTATGAAACTAACATCTATATTAATAAATCTTAACATGTGAAAAGGACAGTATGGCTTAATTGCATTATTAAATGTATATGGCATTCAATAGCTTCGTAAAGACATGGATGTTGAATCTGTTTAAAAATGAAAATTACTTGTCAGTATTAAAATACATATAATTTTGCTGTGATATGAAAAGTGTCACAGTGTCCCAGAACTAAGTAGATAAAGGATGTCTGTGATATCAGAGAATTAATTGGGTCCTGGTGGGATTGAGCTATGGACAAGGCAATCAGTCTGCTTCCTAAAATAATTTCCATGTCTCCAAGGTAACATCACATAATCAGTGTTGGTTTTTCCATAGCATGTTTAGCATAGCAAAAGTATAAACATTGTTCTGGCTTGCAGATGAGACACTTAAAAAGCTTGAATTGCCTTCTACTTATTTAGCTATAAAATTAAAACTATTAGATAAAAATGATTATTTCAGTGGCTACATATCTTCTTAGGGTCAAGTCACACTGCTCAGCAAGGATATTAGGTTCATTAGCATCTGGTTCTTGCAAACTTCATCTTCCCTCCTTTATCCCTTCCCATTCCCTTTCCTAGTCCATTTATAGTTACACAGTTATTAACCACTTCTAGTTCCTGTGTACTTGCTCCCTCAAACTTCCAGGCTTTTCTTGTGCATGCTCTTAACTTTATGCATTGAAAGGCCTTTTGCTTAATTATCTCCCTGGAAATTCCTATTCATCCTTCTAAAACTTCTTCAGTCTCAAATATGAACAATATCTTCTATTATAGCTGCAAACCATTCCCACATTTCCATTGCTAACATTATAACACTGTATTTTCCCCTCTTTTTTTTATATTTAGAATTCCTTGAAGACGGAGATTATATTTTATGCATCTCTATGCACCTAACACCTATTGTTCAAATGTATGAATAATGGAAATTGCTCAAGAAATAGTCACTGAAAGAAAATTAAAAATATTTCTCCTTCACAAGAAATTTGCCAAAGAAATTCAAATGGCCACCAAACATTTTTAAAATCCTTAATCTCATTATTATTGAAACAAGTAAAAGCTGGTATATATTATTTTATTCCTTAAAAGTAAATATTTTTTAAAAAATTGTAATACTCAGGCTGATGTACTCAGGTGGTACTTATCCAGTACCTTAAAAAACATATAAACTTTGACCTATTAATGTATGATTAGGTATCTAATTCTCAGGAAGCAATCCAACAACAATCTGGATATCTTTTAACAAGGTATTTATATAGTGTTATTTGTAATAAAGAAGTGGAACTTGGCACAGTACCATTGGCAAGGAAATATTTACCTAATTGTACTACTTCTCTATAATGAAGCATTGTGTTTTTCGTAGTGTATAATGACATAGGAAAATCCTCATAATTCAAAGTTCCCCAAAATGTAGGGTAACAAATGCATATCAAATACATTACAGGTTCAATTATGTAAGTAAACTATTAAAAGTTAAAGGGGAAATATACCAAAAAGATAGCAGTGGCGTTCCTAAAGGACTGGAGTTATGAAAATTTTCTTCTTCCTTACACCTTTCTCTAATTCCAAATTCCTATAATAATCTGGTTATCAGGACAAAAAATGATCTCCCTCTACTTCCAATTGTGCTTTCTTATGTATATGTCAAAAACATAAAACAAAACCTTGTTTTATTCAGCAAGCTTAGAACAGGGCACAGCTGATTATAAATAATTTCAAAATGCAGAAAAAAATTAAACAATTTTTTACTACTCATTAAAAACTGGGCAACTAACATCTTTTGCTAAAGGTGAAGCATTTCAAAGAGAGGAGATTCGGGCTCGTCCAAAATTACTCTAGTGAGTGACAAAGTCAGATTTTGATCCCAGGACTATCTACTAAAAAATTCCCATTCTTTCTCTTGCAACTAAATACCTCCTTAAACTAAATGAGTAATGCATGGCTTGCTTTTGTTAGAGATGAAATTTACTTAGAGTAGTCATATAATTTGCTTCTTTAATTTTTTTATTAAATAGATTACATTTGCTCCCTAAATCATAATTCACACAAACAACAAGGAACAAGCACTTTGAAAGCGGAGACAGTGTTACAAGGGCTATGAATTTTCATTCTGGGCCCGACTCTGGGTCAGAAGCAACTGCAGGAGCTCAGTAGGAGTTTGCTGAGTTGAATTAATTAGATTTTTCAGCAGCAACTTAAATCTTTCCAACACCAAGTTACTTCAAATTTAAAATTAGGTCAAACTAACAAATCAAGGTTTTATTGAGTTTCCTCATGCACACTTTGTGAGCACTTTTTTTTACTGTCAACAGACATATCTTTTTTAAGACTTTCATGCAGCCATTAAAAATCCTGACTTTCTAGATCTATGAAAAATTCCATCCTATTTTAGCAGTAAGGATGAAGGGCTATTGACTTTTGTCTTTTCTAGAAACACTGTGCATTGACCTTTGTGACTGTCACTTGCAAACTCTGTTTTGTTAGTGACCCCTGGATGTGATGGAGACTTTAAAGAAACAATTCTAGATAAATGAGAACATTGAGTAATTGCTCATTTGAGTCAGTTTTCAGTTCTGTGCTGTTCTTGAGAAGGATTAGAAAAATTAAATTTAGTGACCAAATTTTCTTTGGAATCATTAGTTCCTTCATCTCTCTAGGAAAAAAACAATGCTTTGATGAATGTGTCTAAATGGGGAAGAGGGAAAACCAAAACATCTCCCACCATGAACCTGGCACTATACATGACTTAGTGCATCAGGGATAATAAAACCTCCCTGAATTATACCTCCTTTTGCATGCTGTAGATGAAGAAGCTGAGACTTAATTTTAGAGCAATCATTCAAGGACTCATAGCCGATAAAACTGTGAGTAGGTTTTCTGAGGGTCTTTTGGCTCAGATGCCTCCTTTACTTTCTCCCTGCCCTGCTCTCTCCTGTGGGAACTATAGTTCCCAGATTCCTCTGTCCTGGCTTCCAAGGAGTGGCAGATTGGTGCCTAGTAGAGACTAGGAGGCAAGAGGAGTTAGGGCTGAGTATTCCTCCTTCTTCTGCTTTGCCTGATTTAACCTTTCTAGATGTTCCAGCTCTATCCTGGCTTGGGGTCTAACAGGTCTAGCCATAGTTTCAGTTCCCGCTAATGGCCTCAGCTTTGGGGCTCTGATTTCACCTCCTCTGTGTAGTACATGCCTCAGAGTTGTCCTTGCTTCTTACTGGTACTCAACCATGAATTGCCATCCTCTGTCCCCTTTCCCATCAGCTTCTCAGCCCTTTCCTCAACCATGTAAACAAGTTCCTGCATTAAATCTCTGTAGAATTAAAGATAAATAAGGAAAAAAGAAAATATCTGGATAGACTTCTCTGTTCCTGACTCATCCTGATTGACAAGGTTTCAAATACAAGCCTGATCCCAGTGCCCACCTCTTTCTCTATTGACTCATGAGACAATACTAACAACAGAAAGGTGGCAGCTGTTTTTTAAAGGATGAACACCAAGTAGTCCTACTCTAGCAAATGACAATGATTTCTGTCTGTGACTCCATTTCATTTGTTTCCTGTTTGCATGGTGTCTTGTTGCTTTATGCATTTAGAAAGGATTTGTTTCTTTTTAAATACTTTTATAGAACTGGAAACTGTTATTGACACAGCTATGTTCAAAAACATGTTTGTGTATAAGTTAGTTCCTGTGGCGTGGGTTGAATTTTGGCAGAAAAGCATATGGAATCAAAAAAGTATGCCACTATCCATGGATTTTAATGTTCTATTAAAACTCATTTCTCTTTGGCCACCAGTCCTGTAATTTGTCATACTGTCAGCTGCTGAACCTGAAGCTTTTGCAACATGTTGTGCAAGAGAAGCAGGTGCAACATTTGTGATTGTGCGATGCACAGGCAGTCGAAAACTATTTTCTCCAAACTCTAAAGCTTTCAGGTATGAGGATGCTTCTTTTCCTGAGACATATGGATTGCTATAACCAATTTGTTGCATCTGCTGAACTCAGAAGAGTGCCAGTGAAAACCAACTTACTTTTCTTGCCCCCTTTCTTGCAATCCAATCAGCAACCTGGTTGTTTAGAATGACACATCCCTCTAGTCCTACAGCATTTTCAACCAGTTTCAATGATACAGGTACTTTCTTTGTTTTTGTATTAGAAAGTCCAATCCACTCCATTCGAATGATCACAAAATGTTTCCATTAATTAATTTAACAAATATTTATGGAACACCTGAGATTTCTGTAGTAAATAAATCAGACTTGTTCTTATCCTCACAAAGTTCACATTCTGGTGTGCAGACAGACAACAGGACCATAAGCAAAAATACATAGTATTTACTGATAGCATGCTAATAGGTTGATTTTAGAAGGGTTGGTGAAGAAAGACCTCATTGAGAAGGATGCCTTCCAAAGTTTTCAGTACCTCACATACAATGACCTTGCTTTCTATTTCTCTGAGAAAATCATACCAATTGGGATAGAACTTCCACAAGCTCAGCCTACTAAATCTACCTGTTTCTGGACATCTAAGTCATATGCTCCACCTTCTCTCCTGTGAGTTTGGAGGAACGCTTCATGCTTTTAGAGAAATCCAACCCTTCCACTTGTGCACCAGATCCAATCCTCTCTTGCTTTCTCAAGAACATTACTTTGGTCACTCTCCTCTTCTTTCCTATGTCAATTTTCTCTTGCTTGGTGGTGTGTAAACATTTCTCATCTTAAAAACCCTCTTAGAGTGCACTTCTGCCTCTAGCAACCACCCCATCACTCCACTTCCTTTTAGAGCAAAACTTCTCTCCCTCCCTATACTCTTTACCCTCAATAACTGTCCTTGAATTCTCCCTAGAGCCTGTTCAAATATGATATTTTCCCCCACTGCTTTATTGAAATTGAACTCACCAACAACCTCCCTATTGCTAAATGAAATGGTTAGTCCTCAATCCTAGTCTTACTTCCCTTTCACCACCATTGCACAGAGGCCACCCCCTGCCTTTTCAAATGCCTCACATGGCTTCCAGGACACCATGCTAGCCTTGGTTTCTTCTGCCCCCTCTGAAAGCTCTTGCTTAGTGTCCTCTATGATTTTTTCTTCATCTTCCCATCCCCTAAATATTGAAGACTCTGGATCTCAATCTTTTAACCTCTTCCCTTTTCTATTTTTATTCTCATTCCCCGTGATGTCACCCCACATTATACCTTTTGATACCAATACCCTGAAGTCTTACAGATATATATCACCACCCTTAAATTAGACTTATGAACCCAACCACCTACTCAACCTCTTCTTCCAGGATGCCCAATAGACACCTCTAACTTAACATGTCAATGTTAGACTCCCTACCCAAAATGCTGAAGTTAAAAATTTTCTTTACCTCAACACAGGCTGGCTCCAGGATGCATTATCAAAAAGAAAGTTAATTAGACAATAGAAGGTAAGAAACAGGAACCAGCCAAGAGGTTATTTCCATAATTTTTTTTTTGAGAAAGAATAGTGGCCTTACACTAAGAATTAACAATAGAAATAGAAAAAAAAGTAGATAGGATAAGGAAGTTTTTAGGCAGTAAATTACCTGGGACTTGGTGATTAATTAGATATAAAGGATAAAGGAAGGGGAAAAGTCAGGATGATTTCATAATTTAACTTAAAAATCTTGGTGGATATCGGATAGGGAATATATGGAAAGCATATCATTTTGGAAAAGGGAATAAAAAAGAGGCTGAGTTCAGTCATATTTCAAGTTAATGTCTGCTAGATATTAAGAAGGAAATGAAGCAGGTGTTCAGGTAATGTAAGTACAGAGGACACTTTTTTAATGTGATGTGAATGAGAGCATGTGGTGATGAGAAAATTAGTCTGCATGAAAAGAAGGCTTTTCAGCCTCAGTATTGCATTGAACCAAACTAAGAACCATCAGATACAGATTGCCTCTATTTTCTACTCTGACGGAAGAAACACCCTCAAAATAAGAACAACACAGGCCATTTTCACGATATTGTCTTTTTATGCTGAGGAAAAAAGCAAATGAGCTGGTTGCTATAGACTCTGTTATGCAGATGAAAATGTGGGGTGGTCTGCCCAGAGTTATGATCTTTGAACACGTTGTCTAATCCAAACCTTTGCATAACCTGACACCTCCTTATAAATTGCCCCCGTCAACCCATCCCCACCACTGACTTAAAAAGAAAACACTATGTGTTCAGGCTCTCAGTGAGTAACAACAAAAGCAATGCCAGTGTGTCTTCCTGACAACAGCCCAGGAGGCTGCAGGGCCAGTGAAGCCACAGGGAAGCTGAGCTGGAAATGATTTTGTATCATGAATCATTACCAAAAGGGTGAGCTAAATTCTGATGGCAAAGTCTTTATTACTATGAGGTTATAATAATCCAGAAAAGAACACAGCTGGATTTTGAGATGACGGGTGGAACATAGAATTTCTGGCTGAAGACAACTCAGTTTCATAGTTGTAAATAGCACAAATTTGATATGGACATCACTGTAAGAGGATATGTGTGGAACCCTACTAGGATCTTATTACAGTGACTTTTTCCTGGCAGTACAATTCATATTTTGATTGGAATTTAACAGTATATGGAGAGCCTCTACAGGGACTCCTCTCTACACAAAGACTTTCTGAAATTTGATTAACTTATATTTGCTGAAAGTTTAGCTATTAGTTTCTTGGTAAACCACAGCAGCATTACAACCCTCTACAATTTGGCCACAGCCAGATTTCTAGTCTTAACTTTTTATTTACCCTCCTCTAATTCGTACTTCAACCTAAGTGTTCTACTTAACTGCCCTCTGATCTTGAACTACATTTTTTTTTCCACCCTGCCCTTGACACTTTCCAGTTCCTACAAATATAGGGTAAATTTGGGGAAAGTCTTGTAAATGAATTTTTGAAATATCATGACAGTTATGTCACATAGTTCAACTGGAAAATACTCAATTCATCTCCAGTTTTAGGGAACACCAAGACTATCGTCAGGTTCAATGGTTCACTAGAAAGACTCACAGAATTGGGAAAAGCTGTTAGAGTTACAGTTGCAGTTTATTGCAATAAAAGGATGCAGATTAAAGTTAGCAAAAATAAGAAGCATATAGGGCAGAATCCAGGAGAAACCAGGCAGGAGCTTTTAGTTATTCTCTACTAGTGTAGTGGTACAGACATCACTTAATTCTCCAGGGAACAATGTGTGGCCACACGTACAATGTACAATTCCAAACAGAGAAGGTCATAGGAAGGATGGTGTGCCAGACTTATACTGGGAGTCAGTCCTGTAGACAGGGAATATTTACATGGCGGACCTTAGCTACTCAGTCTCCAACCTCCCCTACCTACACTGAGGTCACACTGATACATCCCAGGATAACAAGACAGATATTCACCAGAGGGCTCACTGTTAGCAGAAAGGGTCTGCTGTGGTCCAAAGACTCTTGTATACAAAGACACTCTGACTGCCCAAGGTCTTAGAGGTTACCTCCCAGAACCCAGTCAAGGGCCAGACCTTTCTTTGGAATGTGTAGTTTGAGCACTGATTGGCTGCTGACTTAACCCTTTACTGCACATGTGGTTTGGTGATATTTAGCTGTCATCTATATTTCTATAGCTCTAACCCTAACCTTTCATCTAAGATAGTGCAAGTACAGCTATAGAGTGACATTTTTTCAAGAAAAAGTGAACAAAAGAAATATACATAGTACTCATTTGCACTGTAAAACTAGAAATAAATTTGAAACATGAGCTGTTTCTCTAAGGTCTGATGAGTTCCTCATCTATTCTGAATAAGGGTCTTATTATGTTAACTGTTGCATATGTGTTTTGTTATTGTGTCAAGCAAAAATTTAGAAAGAAGAGCAACTCACACACTTCATAAACAGCCACAAGTAGTATTTTTAAAGTAAGAAAATATTCAAAGTAAATAGCTTCATGGATACAAATATACTTTGAAAAAAACCACACCAGCTTCAAAGCTTAAAGTATCTGAGGTGAAAAGTAGATTAGTATTGTGATAAGAGCTTGGGGCTGAGTATCAGGTGTCTTGCTATGGCAGGGACAATTGTATATTTACCACATCTAAAGGAAGACTATATTTCCCCTCCATCCTAACACAAGTTGAGGTCATTTAATTGTCTCCAGCGCAAACTAATATGTCATTTCCAGCAATTTATAGGGAATGGGGGAAGTATGTTTCACAGGGTGTAATGTCTGACCCTTATTAGTCTTTGTAAAAAAATAAAACAAACCTTTGTGGTATTAGAGCCACTGAGAATTTAGGCTATTTGTTACTGCAGCCTAGTTTAGCCTCGCCTGGCTACTGTACCTGGGTCACAGATATAACTCTGCAAATAGCAGTATAATACAAGAAATATATTAATTTTATTGGTATATATTTTATTAATAATATATTAAATATATTAGTTTTGAGTTTACTGAAATAAAAAAAATGTAGGATATAGACTTGCTCTCTGTAAGATTCCTCAACTATAAATATGCATGCAATTGGTAAAAAGCAGGAGCCCTGTAGATTCAATTTCTGGATATGTCACTTACCACCTGTGATGGTATCTCAATTTTCTTATCTATAAAACAAGTATATTAATGTCTGATACACAGCATCATTTTTAAAATCATACAAATAAAGCACTTTGCCTGGCATATAAAAAATGTTCTAAATCTCAACAATTCATAAGTATATCTATGATCATAATAAACACGTTATTGAAAGAATTTCACAAATCAAATTATTACTTTCTAAGCATTCTTGACTCAACAACAGTATTGTTAATTGAAGAAAGGGCAAGTTTGTATCCTTCTTTCTTAAATCTTTTCCTAACAGAGGAAAGGTAATAATAAATAATAATAAAAGGTAATTTTAATCTTGCATCCATGTTTGTAACACTGATTACAATAAAACATAGCTGACCACAGTTTATGAAACTCCCAGAGCATGAATCTAAAAGCAAAGATTGTTCTCCTAGAATGTGCCACACTGTCGACACTGGTACTGATGATAAAAGATTTACCCGAGAGCGCTACTTCCAACAATGAGACTTAGAGACATTATTATTTTCTTTGAATCTATATCTAAAAATGCCTGTACCCTAAGAGGATACTCATCATATTTTTCAGATAAATATGTATCAGTATACAAATTGTGCATTTCAACTGCTCTAATAAGATTCCAGTACTGAACAGGGAATGTGGGGGATATCTGTGGCCATTCTCCTATCTCCCATCTGCATCACACGTAAGAAGTCAAGACTAGGTTTCCCAGAGTCCTTAAAAATCAGAGGCAGATTCTGAGGATAAGCACTTTAGCTGAACTTAAAAGGTTGGGAAGAAGAAGCCAGTAGTGTCTAGTGGCAGTGTGAGCAGATGCAGAAGGTAGCAAAGGTCTGTACAAGCTCCCGAGAATCAGCCACATTGAGACCCAAATGGGAATATTCACAGTCACATCTGTTTTCCTCAGTGAACCCTAACCAAAATAGGCAGAATTTATAATCAAACAGTTAAAATCCTAAAATTTTTCTTGGAACTACTTGTAACGACAGATTAAGAATAACAAAATAAAGCTTATTAAAAGATTAGCAAGTTTTCAAATCTTTCCCTTAAAATGTATTTCAAACTGTACTTAAGAACTTTTAGTTGATTTCAGTTTAATTCCCTTTTGATGGTATGTAATGTTCTTTCTTTATCTCTCTCCTTAAGCCTGGTGTTATTTTTGAACTATTGTATAGTTTCCTAAAATGAAACTGAAATTACAACTACCCATCAATAGAAAATTTAAATTTTTTTTATAAATTAAAGTTGGCCTTTTTTTATAGACTGTTAAAGGTGCCTTAGCAAAAATCGGATGTGTAAGTTGAGTCTCTTAGAGCTACAAACTTAGTTGAGAGATATGCATTGAGCTCCTATATTCCTTGTGGATTCTAGAAACTCAAAATTCAGGTGGAAGACAAATCCAAGCAAGGAAATGTGAAGACAACAAAATGGATTTAAATAATATTTCAAGACAATGGCAGATGAATTGCTGCTAGGTAATAGCTGATTCTTTCTTCATATTCCTTGCCAAAAGGCTCAGAGAAACTATAGGGTCCTTCCATGCATATTTCTTCTTTTTATTTTCTTTATTTTTTATTTATATATAACAGAGGAATGCATTACAATTCTTATTACATATATAGAGCTCAAATTTCCATATCTCTGGTTGTATACATAGTATACTCACACCAATTTGTGTTTTCATACATATACTTTTCATTGTCTTAATGAAAAGTACATATATGAAATATCCCATGGACTTTTTTAAAAGGTTCTGCTTAATACTGTGCAATAGTGTACCAAAGTCTATTATGCTGGAAGCTCATGGCAATAATGGTTAGTTAATAATATCATCAGATTTTCTTATCTATTTTCTTACCTTTCCTTCATTTCTGTATTTTTCCATATAGGTCTATTGCAGGATCTCCAGTTACTATTGGTGCATTAATTAAAGATTAAACAGGAAGAAAGCTTTGATTTTTTTGTAGAAGTAAATTTTTAATGTCTGGTTAATTGTACACTATATTTTTATTGCAGTATGGTACTCATTAATTACTTAAAAATGGAAGATGAGCAAAAGTGAAATGAGACATAGTAAATAGACTAAAATGTTTGACTTTTATATAAAAAAAGGTCATAACCACAGTGTCGACATGCCTTAATTCTTAAAATAGAAGGAAATAAATCTGTTTACATTAGTTTGGGGGTGAAATAGTTCATGAGCACCATTAATGAGGAACCATGACCACTTCACAAAGCATTTCCAGCTGGTGTGTCAGTGAGCGAGTTCTCTAGGTTTGATAATGGGCCACCTAACAATGATAGAGTAGGTTGAGCCTGTAACAAGAGACAGAAATGCCCTAACCATTAATGTCCTCTCTCATAGATAATTCCTCTCTTCATTTTAATGCTTTTTTTTTTTTTTTGGACTTAAGTGTGAGTAAGCCTTTCATGGAAAGAACATGACTGGAATGGGCTGCAGAAGTCCCCCTGAATACCTTATAGGTTGGGAGAAACAGTTAAAATAAGAGAGGAAAACAACCAGGTGCAGTGGTACATGCTGTAATCCCAGTGGCTTGGGAGACTGAGGCAGGAGGATCAAGAGTTCAAAGCCAGTCTCAGCAAAAGCAAGGCATTAAGCAACTCAGTGAAACCCTGTCTCTAAATAAAATATAAAATAGGGCTGGGGATGTGGATCAGTGGTTGAATGCCTCTGAGTTCAATGGCCAGTACCCCTCCCCCCCAAAAAAGAGGAAAACAAAAGAGGTCTCAAAGTCTGTTTAAATTACTCTGATTCACTTCATCTTCCCTTTTCCAGAGACTTGGGGCACTTTTTATGTGGTATATGTCTATTTTCCCCTCTATACCTTAATGATATGAAGTATATTTATTCACTGACTGAATCTGGAACAACCATAAAAGTTCTTTGAGATTCCCACAGTTCTACTCTTAGATTGAGAACCTAAACTAATTCAGATTTCAGAAAAGAAGGAATTTGGCTCAATTCTAACCCACTGGGTCTTGCCATTAGGAAGTAAATATTTCTAATTCTCTTTCTCCCATTGAAAGGAGAAGGCTCTAGGAAAGAAAAACACTGATGATTGGTTAAATATCCTTATGTACATGCTAAGGATAATAACTCCTAGCAAATAAACTCATGGTATTGGCTAGCAAGAGAATCCTTGTCTGCAGCAAGATATTCCCATTACAAGACTGTTTGTGGTAAACATACCTGGAATCTATGGATGTATAATCATGGCTTCCTGTAAAATGTCATTTAACCTATATAATTATCTGAATAAAAATGGAAAGGTTTCATGGCCAAACAAGCTTTTCTGTAAGTGACTTAACTGCACATCTCATTAGTGACCTCATATGTTCACCTGGCCCAGGGCATCTACTGGTGCAGCAAAAACTGACCTGACAAGATTCACCGAACATTCCATATTTCTCTCTGCTTTGCCTATATTCATGATTATTTATTTCCCAGAATTCATTAATAAAGCTTGTTCCTAAGCAAAAAATCTCTGATTCATGTGTGCCTGATTTGAAAATCTAATTCTTTGTATTATGACACTATTCAATTATATTTATTATTTCTCAGATGCTAGCTTTGATTCAGCCTTAAGGAAAATATTCTACATGATTCTTGGGACTCAGTCAGTGCTCTATATTCCCAGTTCTGCTAATTAGCTCTTCTCTGGTGTCTGTCACTTGAAACTCTATCTCTAGATTTGTTGAGGATCTCGGCCTATGGGAACAGGTCATACATTTTTCCTGACGGTCTTTACCAGGGATTTTCTTGCCCCAAGGCTTACCACGATGACTTTAGACTTTGGGAAAATATATAACTAGTTTGACTTCCATGCATGGCTCACGAATAGCACACACTTCTAGAATTTGTGGGCTCCTCCTTTGTGTCCCAGGTTTTACCCACGTTGGATCTTTTGTACAGTCCAGAGAACTCTGCTGTAACTACAGATGCCACCTTCTGCTATTCGACAGCTATGGGTGACTTTCTTCCCACTACCCTGTTAAGAGTAATACCAGCTTCTTCTTTTCTTAATCTGTACCTCCCATGTCCTAATATGCAGCAGGAATTGTGCCTGCATTGATGTATACCCTATTTGGTACATAGAACACAGAGTTGATACTCTCAATAATTGCCTCCCAATAGAAGACAAAGAACTTAGATAATAACCACAAATTATTCTCACTATACAACTGGCATAGTTTGAGATACATTACATGTATTATTTTAAATCTTAAATCCTGAAAATGAATCTTCATTTTATTTATTTTAATATGCATTTTTTAATGTAGATCGAATTTAGGGACATCATCTTACTGATGAACAAAATGAGACTTAGAACCACTGGTGTTGTCCAAGGCCTTCCAGGGAGTAGAGCTGAGAGGAAGAGACAGGCTTTTTTGGGTCCAAGGCTCACACCCATTTGCAATACCACCATGCTTCCTTCTTTATTCTTCTTTATTTTACTAGTCTTCTGTTTTCTCCAGGAGTTAAGGTGAAGTAAAGGGAATGTATCAACAGAATGATGAGAATTCAACAACAACAAGCAAACATCTTGTTTAGGATATAAAGAAAGATTGTGCAAGATTCCTGAAATCTAGCAGCAACCCAAGAAAGGAAAGCATGTGACAAAAATCACTTCCTATTCATTTCTTTCCTACTTAATTTAAATTTATTGTGAAGAGGTTCTCACCATTGTTCAACTGTTTTGTTTCCTCTTTACTGTTTTCTAATATACAATGAAAAATTTTAATTTAACCACTGATCTCATGGTTTTCATTTGGAGAATCCAAATTGGATGCCACATAGATCTAGACCCCTCTAAAAAATTATTTACACTGTAACGCTGTCAGTAATGGATTTTCACACTCATACACAGAACCTAATTCCTAGCTCTTCAAGTGAGAAATTTATTTTTACATTTAACCATTGATGGGAAACAAACCTGGAAGGAATATCTTATGAATGTGGGGATGTTCAGATTATTAGTCAAACAAAATATATACCTTTTAAAGCACATGAAGTTAGAAACATATCTGCTCAAATCTTTTTTGGGTTTCAAGCAACCTCAATAGATAACACATTTTTGCACTAGATTTTATTCCCCTAAATGATTTCTATGTTTCAGGGCTCAGGAAGTATGCTTAACACATTTCTTAAAAACATTTCTTAACAAATGTTTGTCAACTAACTTAAAACAGTGTCTTCCGCCTGTGAAAGTAGAAAGAAAAGGGTGAATTTGAACAGAAAGGTAACAAATGAACTCTTATATTCTTTTTTCTGAATTCCTATAGCAGCTGTTAAATACAATGCATTTTTTCAACAAGCTTTGGTTGAATGCTTACTGTATGTTCAGAGTGCAATAAAGTGATCAGAGAGGCACAATCTACATTCCTTTGAATCCTGACATACTGAGGAAGACTGTTAGTAAACAGCAACAAAAATTAAAGGGGAAAAGTTCTGCACAGAAAGCAAACGAAGGTATGAGGCCATCTAATAGACAGACCTGTCCCAACATGAAAAGTTTGAGAAGGAAGAAGCAGGGAGTGACACTGAAGCTGAAAAAAGAGTCGGGATTATTCAGACCTCAAAATTGGGTGGTGAGCCCGAAGGAGAATTAAACAAAGAAGCTTTGTGAACAGTAGTTTAACTATATGTCTTTAATCTAATGAAAATAAAAATTGAAACAATTATTGAACACTCCTTTGCTGATTTGTTTCATTATGGAGGTATATCAATTCTGAAATGCTGGGTATACGTACTGAACAAGAAAGTAAACATGTTGACGCTGAGAATCAGATTTCTCACTGTTGAAGGGTGGTGTACCTGGAATACAGAGAGTGAAGGAGGACTCCTAGGAAGTTTGAAGCAGAGTGAGGAATCTCAGTGCAAATTTTGAATGTGTATTTGTTTGTCTGTGTGTTCTCTGCCTTCTTTGCTGCAAGAAAACAATGAAGCCCATTAACAAGGAGCAATACTAGCGCTCAAATCTTTTATTTCTTTTTCTTTTACTTCTTCTTTTATACAGTGTTAGGAATTGAACTCAGGAACTCCTGTGTACCAACCAGGTAAAGTATTCTTTCTCTGAGCTACATCCTCTAGCCACACTCTATAAGTTCAATTTCTAATGAACTCTCTACATTAATAGGATCTGGAGTTCCTCGGAAAGTAAAAAAGTGTTAAATATATGGGGACATGGCACAGGGACTGTTTGGTCAGGTTTTTGCTTTTGACACTATGACTAAAAGACCTGGAAAGAACAATTTTAAGAAGAAAAGTTTATTTGGGAGCTCATGGTTTCAGAAGTCTCAGTCCATAAATGTGACTCCATTTCTTGAGGCCTAAGGTGAGGCAGAACACCATGGCAGAAGTGTGTGGCAGAGAAAAGAAGCTGGGGACATCTTACCAGGAAGCAGAGAGAGACTAAGCTCAGTTAAAAAAATATATACCCCCAAAGGACACCCCTTCCCCATGACACACCTCCTCCAGTCATAACCTAGCAGCCTACAGTCACCACTCAGTTAATCCCTATCAGGGAATTAACACATTGTTTAGGGTAAGGGTCTCATAACTCAATTGTTTCACCTCTGAACTTTCTTGCACTGTCTCATGTGTGAGCTTTTAGGGGACACCTAATTTTAAATCATAATAGAGAACTAGTAACTGTATTCAGAGAGTCCCCCTCACCACATCTGGGGAAATGTAAGCATTGAAATAAATTTACAATAACCCACTGAATGAAATCAACAGACAGATAAATAAATAGACAGATAATAAATGGATGAAAAGGAAAGATTATTCTTTATAATAAAATACCAGCAAACAAATATAGAGAAAGTTAGAAAATTAGCACTTTTATATTAATAATAAATGTAAAGAGTTGATTCAGGCAAAAATAATTATTAGCTGCTAAATATAAAGCCCTTGAAGTCAAGGGCTACTGAGAAGAACCAGCACAGGGTATTGCTCCTGGTAAAATGCCAATATACATTTGTAGAAATTAAACTGCTCTGTCAAAAGTGGCTGCAAGAATGCCTGTGGTTTCCACCCATGGACTGATGCAGGAGAAGGGATGGATCTGTCTTCACTTGCCACACTTCAGAGCAAACCCAATTGCCAAGTGCAGAATATGACCATTTTTTTTTTCTCTTATACAATCGAGGTCCCCAGCACAGAGCCTGTGAGCTTTTCAAGGGCTTACATAAACACTGGAAATATAAAAAATGCATCGAAACTGGCTTCAAAATATGAAAAGAACCAAAGTCTGAGTTGTTATATATTTAATTAAGTATTTAAATAAATTATAACATGTCAACTCCATTCTTAGTATTTACAAACATTTTTATACTTGAAAACAATTTTTAGGTTCAACTTGGTTAAGAATTCCCTCGTATGTATAATTATTGTGAAGAAATCAAAACTAATCTTATTTAAATGAATTCCTCAAAACTTTCCACTGTCTTATACCACCTCCTTTAGGGTTTCCTGCTATGCAGTGATGGTGTCAGCTAAGACACATTTCATTAATGAATAGCTAAATATGCAACATATGAATTTGCATAGCAACTGTTTCCAAGTTCACAGGACCCGATTTAAGTCCACCATAAGATCCCATATTTTTACCCTTATTCTTGGCTGAAAACAACCTCCAAAAGCCCAAGATCTTACCTTTAGGTTGGAATTTGGGCAATGGTTCATGGACAGTTACATGTCCAACAATTAATTTGTTATTTTCATGGGGTCATTTGTCTTTATATGTCATGATGCAGGGTTTGTGTGGCTTTTTCTTAGTTTGTCCTCCTCCTCCTCAAAATCCAACCATGTTCCTGACTAGGTCTTTCTGTGATGGCAAGAACATATAATATCTAAAATACTCTGTATTTTGAGTGTTGTTACACTCCCTGCCACATACAAATCTTACTCCCCTCCCTTTATTCTTCTTCTCTTGTCCTTTTCTTGGATGTGTAAATTCTGATTTCATTTTTATTTTTTTCACCTTAGTTTTCCAACTGAAAATGAGCTCCATGTATACTCCTTTCTAGCCCTTTAGGTTAAGAATTTTTAAACTTATAATTATTTTTTTATGTATAAGATGTTCTACTAATTTTATATCATTCCTATCTGTTCTCAACTGTTGAAGCAAGTCCTCTATGGCCTACAAAGCTTTGTTCACATGCATTGTTGGAGTTATTTCTTGTATTTTAAACACAGGCACTTACTGAACATGGATTGTCTATGTTGTACCCATTTAAGGGACAGACAAGTGTAGGAATTAGTTTAACAGTTATGGACATGAGCCAATAAGTGATATAGTCTCAAAACCCTGCTTTATCACTTACTATGTGATTTGGGACAAATTATTTTGGCCTCAATTTTCATATCTATAAAGTAGGGATAATAATACCTGAATTGGTATAGGTTGAGACTCCCTAATCTGAAAACCTAAAGTCCAAAAAGTGCTCCTAAATCCAAAGCTTTCTAAGCACTGATGTGACACTCCAAATGGAAAATTCCACATCTGACCTCCTGTGGCAGGTCATGGACAAAACACAGGTACACTAAATATATTGTATAAAAGTACTTTCAGACTATGAGATATATAAGGAACATTAATGAATTTTGTTTAAATGTGGGTCAACCCCCAGGAAATACCTCTATGTAAATATGCAAATATTTCAAAATCCAAAAAAGTTTGAAATCCAAAATACTTCTATTTTGGAAGGAATATTCCTTGACGCATGTGTGAGTGTGTGTGTATGTGTGTGAGTGTGTGGTGTGTGTGTGTGTGTGTGTGTGTGTGTGTGTGTGTGTGTGATTTAAAGGGAATGATATAAATAAAACATTAAGTTTATGGTAGGGACTTAATGAGTGGTGGTTACCAATATCATTATCATTACCATGGCTGGAATATGTCAATATATCTGAATCCTAAATACCTGCCCACAAGAAGCCCAGCATATAGTAATGCCTCTGTAATTGGCCATAATCAGTAAAACATTATTACTTTTATTTCTTGATTAAATATTATTGCATCAAATCCATTAGAGGTCCTCTGTATTCTCAGAGCAAATCAATCAAACTGAAATAATTCGTTTTTATTACCAGTACAATTTCTTTCAAGTCTGTAATTTTGCATTGTTTTTTGTAGCTCTGGTCTATTGTATTATTTTTCTTTTTGGTGACATTGTAATTTCAAGTGGGGAATTGCAGTGGAATGACATTTTTTATCATTGTCTTTGTTTTTTTGTAGATAATAAAAATGGTAGGCAGAGATAGATTAATATTAGAGTTTGCTTAAGAGTGCTGTATAAAAATATATCAATCACTTGCTCTATTATAGCCATATATTTGGGAAAAAATGTTATCTATTAATTCTGAACACTAAAGATTTGAATTACAATGGGAATTCTTAGATGGTATACTTGCCTCTTTCAATTCATCCTTATCCTGCCTTCTTAAAGATCTTTAAAAACCTGATCAGGTGACTCCCCTCATTATTTCCTCCCTCATTATTATAAAGCCCCCACAACTTCACATGTAACATAACCACTCTCTACTCTGAGCTAATCTCACTCAATTTTTCAGTTTTTGTTTCTCACAGTTTGTCCACATTTATCCTATGCCTCAACCAAATGGAGCTACTTTTGATTCTCAAAATGCACAGGGCTTCTACAAAAAACATCTCTCCTACCTGAAAGGCCTTTACTACTTGTTTGCCAAACACAAACACAAACATAAACATGGGTTGTGGGACAGAAGTCTTTTCTCTCTGAATTCTTCCTATGTCCTTCTACTCCTTTCATCAAATAGAAGTGAGCTCTTTACTCATTTGTGTCTAATTGTTCCCTGTAATATTTATCACAGACTTGTGTTTACATCTCTCTCATCTATGGGACTACTGGCTCCGTGAAGGCAAGGTAGGGGTTTCTCCAATGCATGAACCCTAACCATCCTGCCTACATGACCATCTCATGGATGTAAACCATACCTCCAGCAAGTCCATCCCATAAACTAGTTATGCTTAACATGAAATAGCAGGGGAAAGAGATTTGGTGCCTCAGAAAATGACCTTGGAGTTAGACCTGAATTCCAGATAAAACATTTATTAAATGAGTGACCTTTGCCAAATTACTTAAGTTCTCTGTACCTCATACTTTCTCATATGTGAAATGAAGAAGATAATAATAACATGACTTGAGGGATTTTAGGTAGGATTAACTGAAGTTAGAGCTTAGCAGTCAGTAAATATTATGATTAGATTATTATCATGCTTCATGAAACTATACAATTTGTTTTAGAAAAGTAAGCTAATGCATATCTTTTTTAAAAGGTGACATACAAATGCATTAGGAGAAGTAATATTTTATCTTATTTTAAAAGTAGCAGAGGAATACTTAGGAATCTTACTGATTATCTTTTAGATTTTTCTTTAAAGGGTTTAAAGTAAATCTATACACACCATTCATTTGATGCAAATTTAGAAATGAATTATGCTTATACCTAAGGCTGAATTTCTAGTTTACTAAATTTGTCATTTCAAGGCATATTTCTTCTCTTTATTGAGGGGGGGTATTTCTGCAACCTTATACTTAGTTCTTACCATGTAGAATTGTTTCAGTTCCCTAAATGGGGCCTTCCCATCACCCACCTACAGTTCCATACAGTTCCAGTTTCCTCTGCCTAGAATTACCTTTTCCCCATAACTATTACTCTACCTCCAAATTCAGCCTCTTGATATTTCAGCCAAGTTGTTTTCCCACATCTCCATCAGTGTGATTTGCACTTCCAACGCACCAGGCAGACTCTTAAGTGAACTTAGCATTTCATTGGAATTGTCTGTTTACTTTTCTGTCTCCCTAACTAGACTGCACATTCTTTGGACCAGGGATTATACTCTTCATATTCCTAGTATCTAGTACATAAATTTTAATACAGATGGCAATAAATGATTAGAATAAATTGATGTGATCAAAATCAAATAATTGAATAAAGCTAAAAAGAAAAAAAAAAGGCTCAGTAATCAAATGCACAGTAACTGAAGCAACAGAATGGATAAGGAGGCCAGGCAGGGTTCACACAGGGCACACTGTAGAGCAACAGTTCTCAAAGACAGCTGTATTGGCATCCCAAATGGATGTGTTGGAAAGATGAATTCTTGGACTTTACCCCTGACCTACTAATACAGAAGTTCTGGGGATTTTTTGGTAGTTGTGAGGGTGGTGGTTGGTTGGATTTTTGGTTTTTGTTTTTTGTGGTTCTGGGATTAAACCCAGGGTCTCATGCATACTTAGTAAACACTCCACTTTGAATTATATCCCCAGCTCAGGAATCTGTTTTGACAAGCCCTCCAGATGGTTCAGAAGCACACTGAAATCTAAAAATCAGTGCTTAATGATATTGAGAGTAAAGAATCTACAAATGTATATATAAAATAGAAAAATCTCACTGATAGGCTGTTGAGTGAAAGAAGCCAGACAGAAGAAAAATACATATTGGATCAATAAATCTACTTACATATGTTCCAAAAGACCCTATTTAAAAATCTAGTGCTTTAAATGCTTTTTATATATCTGGGTTCTAGGACTTTTCATCTCTCAATTGTCTACTTTGGGATATATTGACTTGAGCATCCAAAATTGATTAAAATGCATTGACAGCAACATAAAACGAACTTGAAATCATGGAAGGAGCCTGATTTTTAGGACAAGAAAGAATTTAGTAGACACTAACAAGAGCTCAATAAATGGCAAATCTTATTTGAAATAGCAGAGTATAAAGTAATTCATCTAGAAATATGTGAAATATTTGATGTTCTACTCCTACAGCAAAGCATAATATGCTATTGTACAAGGTTTAATAACACTGTCTTGTCATTCTTGTGCCACACATTTAGGACAAACAGAAACTTAAGAATTGGAATCCCGAATATGAAAGGCAGGAAGAACTGCAGCCCTGTTCCAATAGAAAATGTGTCGAGAAACAATAATTTTCAGACAACAATTTTATGAGGGGGAAGATGGGAAAGCACATGAGTATGAACATCACTGAAGGGTAAAAACAGATGCCAAAATGAGAAAATAACACCTAGGTCAGCTTCTATTTCATACTTTTGCACAAGGCTTATCTGGATTTAAGTAAACCAATATGCCCCAGGCTCAAAGGGTACCTTACGTCGGGAGCCATAAACCTTGATAGCTCTTTCCATCAGAGAGAAACCTGTCACAGCAATCCCTCAGAAGAATAAACAGATGTTAGAGTTGTGAGGAGTAAGAAGAAATCCAATGCTTGTTTGAACAGACAGCTCCTGGTTGGTATCTTTTTGAGCAAGGTAGAAGAAAAGTTTATATTCAATCATTTTAAAAAATAAAAATATTAATTTTAAAAATCCAGCATTCAAGTTTTTAGCAGTTGGTTTACTGCTTAAGTCAAAGGACTTAATTTCTTTTCTCAGTTTGGTTCAATGCCAAACCTATATTTATAGAAGATATATAAAAACATCTATATCTACAAAGATAGAAAAACCTGTATCTTTCACACAAATTTTACTTTTATACAACTTTATGAATTTTCCTAAAAATACTCAAATATTTTATTGTGAAAATTTCCAAACTTATAAAATATAGTAAAATATAACTATAATATAACTATAATAAAATTAAATGTATTGATGATAGCACATTTATATTCTTTTGTATTAGACTTAAGGCTCTTAATTATGTTACAGAGCTTGTTCCAAAAAGACATGTGACTGGACAAATAATATCTATATTTTTTCATTCTAACATAATTAAAATATTCCCACTAAGTCCAGTAGTTTAGAAACATTGCCTTTATTATCCCATGAAATACATTGCCTATCACTGTAGCTCAAAGGCATCTTTCTTAGCCACTGTCCTCATTTTTATCTATTTTCAAGGGGTGCGTGCTACAATTTCGATTGTTCCTTTAAGAAGATGCCTGTCAGCATGAACAAGATACAGACACACACAATCTCATGTATTTTAAACACCAAACAATCAGATAAATTTATAACAATAGTTGCAAAAATGCAATGTCACAATTCCTTCTCAATATGTGGAGATAAGGTATTAGAATTCTAACACATGCTTCTAATTCTGTGAAAAATAACTCATCAGTATAATAAAATGCAGCTTGCTACTGTTTTCATGATAGAGAATATTTTTCACTTTTAGCTAAAAACACTAACTCTTAGAAATACTAATTTGTAATGTCAGGAATGTTGATTAATTTTTTAAAAAATTCTCCAGGGTCCTTTGTACATCTTGTGAAAAACTTTTATCTATTTGTACTTTAATTAATATTGAATTTATTAAAACCATATATCTGCTGAACTTTTGGAACCATTTTTTTTTCCTGAGCATTTAACCATTGATTACAAATTTGGTTATTTCTGTACAAAACTGCATTTACAACTTTGCATGACTGATTCTTTTGAATACATCAAATCCTTACACACCAGACCAAAACAAAACAAAACAAAACAAAAACACAGTGCAATGATTACAAATTATGTTATTAAGCCTGTTTAAGCTTATCCTAAAATTTCAACACTGTGGGTTTAACTCATTTCTTCACTTTGCTTTGTATCTCCCTAAAATCAAAGCTGTATTAGTATAATACCTGCTAAGTATTTGTGATTATTTTGATAGCCTGTTAAGTTTGTTTTAGTCCCACCATAATAATCAAGCACTCAAAACTGTGGAACCGACCTAGATGCCCCTCAAAAGATAAATGGATTAAAAAAACGTGGCATGGAGCTGGGGATGTGGCTCAAGTTGTTGCGCGCTCGCCTGGCATGCATGCGGCCCAGGTTGGATCCTCAGCACCACATACAAACAAAGATGTTGTGTCCGCCGATAACTAAAAAATAAATATTAAAATTCTCTCTCTCTCTCTCTCTCCCTCTCTCACTCTCTCTTTAAAAAAAATGTGGCATATATACACAATGGAATATTACTCAGCAATAAAAGAGAATAAAATCATGGCATTTGCAGGTAAATGGATGCAGTTGGAGAAGATAATGCTAAGTGAGGTTAGCCAACCCCCAAAAAACAAACGCCGAATGTTTTCTCTGATATAAGGAGGGTGATTCATAGTGGGGTAGGGAGAGGGAGCATGGGAGGAATAGATGAACTCTTGACAGGGCACAGGAGTTGGAAGGAAAGGGAAGGGAGCATGGGGTTATAAATGATGGTGGAATGAGATGATCATTATTATCCAAAGTGCAGGTATGAAGACACGAATTGTTGTGAATATACTTTGTATACAACCAGAAATATGAAAAATTGTGCTTTATATGTGTAATAAAAATTGTAATGCATTCTGCTGTCATATATAAATTAAAAAATAAATTTTAAAAAAATCAAGCACTCAGGTTTTTAGCAGTTGATTTACTGTTTAAATCAAAGGACTTAATTTCTTTTCTCACTTTGATTCAATGCTAAACCTATATCTATAGAAGATATAGAAAAACATCTATATCTATAAAGATATAGAAAAACCTGTATCTTTATCACAAATTTTACTTTTATGCAACTTTATGAATTTTCCTAAAAAATATTTAAATTTTTTATTGTGAAAATTTCCAAATTTATAAAATATAATAAAATATAACAACTTTCTTAAAACCTCACCAATTTCAATATCTATTAATATTTTGCCATAATTATGTGTTCCACCTTCCTTGTTTCTTAACTATTTTAAAGCAAGTTCAACCACATCATTTCACCCTTAAGTACTTTAGTACACATCTAAAAAAAGGAAAGGAATACATAACTTCAATGTCATTATCACAGATAACAAAATTAATAATTCTTTGAAATGATTAATTACCAGCCATGTTCAAATTATATATACTGCATATATAATACAATTATTATATTTTATTTAGTTTAGTTGAACGAACATCAAAATGAACCCACTAATTGTATTTGTTGGATTTTTAAGCTATTTTTAATTCCTTCTAAATGTAGCAGTGTGTTGTGTTTGGTTTGTTGTTGTTGTTGTTGTTTGTTTGTTTGTTTTGTTTTTTCTATTTGTCTGACTTGTTGAAGAAGCCAGTCAGTTGCTCTCTAAAACATTCACAAACGTATGTGATTGCTTCCGTATGGTATCAGGAAAAGAACTTGTTTCTTCTCTTTTCTATTAACTGGAAATTAGCACTAAAGGCCTGAATTGATTCAGGTTCAATATTTGGGGGAAGAAGCTTAAGAGTACTTCACAGGAGGTGCTCTCTCCTTAACTCCTTAACAATGGATCACTTTAGGAGTCACATTTGGTTATCACACTTTTAATGGTGCTGAGGTTAATTAGTGGGTTCAGGGATTGCCCAGCTTGCTTCCCTTCATTGTAAAGTTCTCCATCAATATCTCACCTAATGATTCTAGCATCTATTAATGACCATTAATTAAACAACTTATTTCATTAGTGTTTGAAAATGGTGATTCTGTAATTTTCTTATCTCTTTGTATTAACTAGCTGGAGCCCTTCTGAATCCCTCTATAGATTAGTCCTATGTAGTTATTCTAAAAGATTTGTAAAGGGAGGCAGGATAAATGCTCAATTAATTTTCTAACTGCCACTATTTAAAGTAACGAGCCAATGTCCTAGCAATGTCCAACATGTTTCAATGAGCCTGGTATATTTTTTTCTCTCTCCTCTTCAGTCTTCCTCCTCTTCCTCTTCCTTACATACCAGTAGAAACAGTTTTAAAATGTTCAATATATGATAATTAATTGCAGCCCTGAATTTGACCAAGAGTAATCTCTTCACGACGGTCCCCATTTTCTTTTGACATAACTCCTTTAGACTTTGATAACTTCCTTACTTCTGGCACAGAGAAATATCACAAGTTCATATTGAATATTTCCTGTTCCAGCCATGGAATCAGCCCTTTCCCCCACGGAACTCTGGTTCCTTTCAGGAGGGTATTTTAAGATGATAGTCTGGAAGTCTTCATGCTGCAATGCTGCTCATTCATGATGTTTTCACTTCTTTTCTGTGGACAGAATTGAAAATTTCTTTTTCTTATTTTTGCTAAGAGGATGTTTCACTCAGCTTTATGTCACTCTGACCAAAATACTCTACCAGAACAATTTACAGGGAGAAAAATTTATTTAAGGTTCAGTTTCTGAGGTCTCAGTCTATAGAGGGCTGACTCCTTCCATCTGGGCCCAAGGTAAGGCAGCACACCATGCATGGCAGAGGAGTGGTGGAGGAGCACTGCTCTATCCTTAGTGGCTGGGAAGCAGAGAGGTGGAATGGAAAAGGGGGAAGGAGTTATAGGGAATATGAACCCTTCCTGGGCATGCCCCCAGTGACCAACCTCCTGCAGCCACACCCTACCTGCCTACAGTTACCACCCAGTCAGTTCATTCAAACTAGGATGAACCGATTAGGTTACAGTTTTCATAAATCTAATTATCTACCTCTGAATATTTCTGCATTAAGAGGAGTTTTTTATTTGACATTTTTGATTCTCTTTCTCTCTCTGGATATGCTGATCATTAATAACATTAACATAATTGTTTATCTGCCTTTTCTTGTGTTCAAAAGAACAAAATGGCTATTATTATTAATAAAAATATTGACTGTAGGTTAAGATGTCCTAGTATTTCCAGATCTATAGTTAAAATGAACTTTTAGGTTAATTCCAACAATTATTTTCTCTGGATGATTATGTTACATTATGTGCTTTTAAATTGTAGCAAGATTCACTGTCTGTCCTAAAATATCAACGTGTGTTGTTAACGTTGTTAAATTTTTGTAGAGTTATTATTATTATTTAATGAATAGGATCATGTAGAGGTTTTCTTCCAGGCAATGGGGAATGACTGTCTGCCATGAGCTCTCTTCTTTAACTTGTTTGGCTAATTTATCATCCTGAACAGACTTTCAAGCCCCTTTCCTCCTTGATTATTATTTTTTTTTAAAGAGTGAGAGAGGGGAGAGAGAGAGAGAGAGAGAGAGAAATTTTAATATTTTATTTTTTAGTTCTCGGCGGACACAACATCTTTGTTGGTATGTGGTGCTGGGGATCGAACCCGGGCCGCACGCATGCCAGACGAGCGCGCTACCGCCTGAGCCACATCCCCAGCCCCTCCTCCTTGATTATTATGTGAGGCCACTGGTGGTGATTCATAGCTCGATTTCCTTCCTGACCTATTATAATGTGTGACACTATAATACTTTATAATATTATAAAGTATACAAAACACAAGTATTAAGTGTAAAAGAAAAGTGAATAGAATAGGACATATTTGATTTATTGATTGCATAAACAATCAATGTTGGTATATCTGAGTGTGTTACTTCTGTTCCTATATTTAAAAAGTATATATGCTCCCCCCAGCACTGAGTAGTTCTTGGTTTAATTGCTGATTTTACCAAGATTGTGTTCAGAGTTCTGTGTGTTTTGTTGGAAATAAATATATGTACATATGTTTATGCATATATGTGTGCATATGTGTGTATGTGTATATATGTCTATATGTAGACATGTATATATACACATATGTATACATTATGTATATACATGCATATATACTTCTTAAATAGTACATTAAACAGAAGTAACACAAATTTCTCTATTTAGGCCATCAATAAAATTAAACATGTCCTATTCTGTTCACTCTTACTGTTATCATCCACATTTTGTATTAGTTATAGTACAGCTATAACTATTAGCTGTATTAGCTTTGTACAGGTTCAACATATTTCATTTAACCACAATTATCATCATTATTATTTTAATGCTTAAATTATCACAACTTTGTCCCTTTAGCAGTGCCCCAATATGTTTTTAAGTGCCTCTGTTCTCTGGCAACAATTTTTTCACAAAACTGAATTGTTCTTCCCTCAAAACTTAAAATTAAGCTGTCGTCCACAGTCTCAGTTCCCTTTAGAAGATAATGATATTTATATCAGGTATAGTCTCTGCCCCACCCTTGCCCCTCACCCCACCCATTTCAGTTCTCACTGGCAGTGCTAGTGTCTGCTTCTCTCTACTGAGGGCTTTTTCTAGTGGCTGGGTTCTACTTCCTCATAGGCAGGCAGAAAGTGCCAGGCAACTGATGCTAACCCCCCCCCCCAAGCAGCCCTCAATAATGATGACCTAAGGAAGTTGGATATAAATACCCCAACTCCCTCACCGCAGGTGGGATAATGGTGAGGTGCACATTTCACACTGAATCCCAGGACTCCTAGTCACTGGCATTGGTAACCCATAAGACAATGAACCTCCTATCAGTTTCCTTCCCTTCATCATCTGGTTTTTCCATTCCCCTCTTTCCACTGTAATCCTTCCTTGTCTCAGTGCCTGCTTCTAAAGCAACCTAGATTATATAGTAGAGATCAAAACCTGGGCCCTAGAAATCTTGCTGCCACTGTCAGGCAGAGCTAGCCGATGCTTGTCCTTTTCACTGATTAACACTGATTCTATGTTTCAGAACTTTCCCTACCTTTCACATCATATGTGGTTTCACTGGCAAGACTTTCTTCTACTTGGACAAAGGGTTGTTAATAGATACCCGATGATGACAATGTGACGAAATGACAGTGATAATATTTTTGATGAAAGGACTGAACTTTTTCAAAGAATTCACCTCGGCTCAGCTAGCATATATTACACATTTATGTGTCAAGCACCAGACTGAGCTAAAAACAAAAGTAAAAAAAGCTGACAGTGAACAAATCAGACATTTTCCCATCAGAAAGTTGGAGAATTAAAAAGGTCATGTTTTGACATTCATAATCCTACAAAGGTCACGTTTTCACATAAGGATGGTTCTTGGGTATCTTTAAAAAAATGATGCTTATTTAGGAGAAAGAAATGCAAATTTGGGGGACAATATTTATTGATACATTGTGGTGAGGGACTTCTTTACTTTGCCTCAAATCTTTTAAAAATCCTCTTAGCCTGAGGAGAAACATTTTCACACTAGATAATAAGCTGAATTCACAATCCATACCAACATATGACTTCCACTCTTACCTGCTGAATTATAAAACATTATGTCAAAAGTATTTTCTTTACTTGAGAATTGTGTGATTATTTTTTAAAGACAGTTTAAAAACTAGCTCAGAAGCTAGTTTTGGGAGTAGAATTCTAAACTGAGTGGTATACAGGGTAACTGTAAGTTCAACAATGAGGTATTTTAGAAATATACTTATGCTGATTGATTGTAAAGAGGAAAACCCACATTTCTTTCTGCTTGCTTGCAATTAATATGGGAATACATGATCATACACAATTCACTAAAGAACATATTAAGAATGAAATATCTATACAGGAGAGGGTCCTGGTTTCTCTATCCTACCCTTAAAACACTGAAAATTTTCAAATTTACAATTAATCCTTCTACTCATGTGACTCTTCCACAGTGTTTACTTTATAGAGGAATTTCATCTATTACGGAAACTCTGTTGATTGCTTCCTATTTTCTATTCCTAAGAGATACCCTCCCTCTTGACAGATTCCCCTATCATTGTAGTACTGTGAGGAATAATACTTGCTAGAAATATCACTTATCCTCCCTGTCTCATAATGACACGTGTTTAAAGAAGTATTTGACTGACTTATTTAGCAAATTCACATGCCAATGCACAGAATAATTCCACCAGAAAATATAGTGCATCCTTGTGATTTCATGCTGCTAATCAAACTTAAAAGTGGTCTGCTCTTGTTTTATCTGTTGTTGTTCTCATTTCTCACAATGATATCCTTGAAACTCTACCTAGAATTCTGACAAATACATGAGTTT
Organism: Ictidomys tridecemlineatus; assembly: GCF_052094955.1. Taxonomy (NCBI): domain Eukaryota; kingdom Metazoa; phylum Chordata; class Mammalia; order Rodentia; family Sciuridae; genus Ictidomys; species Ictidomys tridecemlineatus. The sequence continues at coordinate 124,252,501 of NC_135479.1, forward strand.
GATATACATTCAATATAAAAAGTACAGAAATAGAGAAAGAGACATTTTGCTACTTAATCAAGGTATGAGTACTAGTGCCTCATATTTTTAATTTATTCTTTTCCTTTTCTGTTTTTTTCTCTTTCATTACTTCCTCTATCCCTCTTTCAGTTCCATTTGGAATATCCTTCTTCCCATTCTAAGTCAAGTTTAGAAAGTCTAAAGATCAATTCAGTGAGGAAGCCACTGGGATTTTGAGGCCCTTAATATAAGAAAAGCAAAATTCAAACTTTCCTTCCAAATATGAAATGATTTTTGAAGTTCTAGTTATTCAATTCTATTTCTAACATCATATTACAGAAAAATTTTGCTTGAGATCTAGTTATTGTGCAAGTTAGAATGGACATAATAACTGTGGCCATGAACCCATTGAATGTAACAAAAAATTTAGAACGTTAGGAACAGCAACTGGATAATACAGAGGGCCACTTCTTTATCCCGAACTCCTGGCAGACACTATCAATCACTCTCACCTGCTGAATGTAGACCAGGCTTCTTTACAGTGTTCCCAGCAGGACTATCACTAGGCCATTGTCAGCTCATGGATGGTAACATCCTTTGTGTGCACTATAAACTTGCAAAATAAATTTTTGCCTGCCCCTTCAGGCAGTTTTATTGAGGTACAATTGACATACAAAAGACTATATGTTTTTAATATTTACAATTTGATGACTTTAGACATATGCAAATATCCATGATACATCCCCACAATCAAGGTAATAGGCATACCCAATATGTCCCAAAGTTTCCTTGTGCTCCTTTGTGCTTACTACCCACTTAAATTTTGAAATGCATAGGACTATATTGTTGACTATAGCCACTATATTATTTAGCAGATCTCTATAACTTATTAATCTAGGATAATTGAAACTTCATATTCATTGAATAACTGCCCATTTCCCCTACCGCCTAGCCCTGGGAAACCACCATTATATTCTCTGAGACTGTGAGTAGCATTATCATAGATACCTCACTGAAGTGGAATCATATGTGGCTACCTTATTTTACTTAACATCATGTCCTCCAGGTTCACCCTTCTTGGCAGGATTTCCTTCTTTTGTAAGACTGAATAATCTTCCACTGTATGTATGCACTACATTTCCTTCATTCATTTATTAATGAATACTTTGGTTGCGGCTATATCTTGGGTATTGTGAATAATACCATAATGAACATGGAGTGTAGATATTTCTTTGAGATCTTGATTTCAATCCTTTCAGCTATTTATCCAGAAATAGGGTTGTTGGATCATATGGCAGTTCTACTTTTATTTTATGAGGAATCTTCATGCTGCTTTCCATAGCTGTTATAGCACCTTTTTACATCCCTACCAACAGAGTACTAGGGTTCTAATTTCTTCACACCCTTACCAATAATTATTGTTTTTAGTGGTACTGGTCATTTAACCCAGAGCCTCACACATGTACCAGTGCTAGGCCACTGAGCCACATCCCTAGAATTTTTTATTTGTTTATTTTTATTTCATTAAGTTACCTAGGCTGGCCTCAAACTTGCAATCCTCCTCTGCCAGTTTCCTGAGTAGCTGGGAGTACAACTATGTGCTGCCCTCCCTCCCTCCCTCCCTCTCTTCCAGTTTTTTGCTGCTGGGACTAAAGAACCCAACCAGCACAATTGAAAGGTTTATTAGAGGGCTCTCAGATTCAGAGGTCTTAGTGCATAGAAGACCAGCTACATTCCTTGGAGTTCCAGGTGAGGCAGGACATCATGGTGGAAGAGTGGCAGAGGGAAATGTTTCCCATGTTGATCAGGAAGCAGAGAGACAGGCTCTATCTGCCAAAGACAAATATATACCCAAAGCCACGCCCCACCTCCCAAGGCCTCCAGCCACACCCTCCCACTTCAATTACCACTCAATTAATTCCTATTGGGGGATTAAATCAGTGATTAGGTTAAGACTCTTACAACCCAATCATTTCTCCTCTGAACCTTCTTGCACTTGAGCTTTTGGGGGACATCTCACATTTAAACCATCATCCACCCTTCCACCCTTCCTTCCTTCCTTCCTTCCTTCCTTCCTTCCTTCCTTCCTTCCTTCTTTCCTTCCTTCCTTCCTTCCTCCCTTCCTTCCTTCCTCACTCCCTCCCTCCCTTCTTTCCTCTTCTCTGCCTTGTTTCTTTGTTTGATAATAGCCTTTCTAAAAGGTATTGGATGATATCTCATGATCATTTTTATTTTCATCTCCTTAATACCTAATGATGAGCATCTTTTCACATACTTATTGATGACTTGTATGTCTTTGGAGAACTATTCAAGTTCTTTGCCCTGTTTTTCATCAGGGGTGTGTATGTGTGTTGGCTACTGGTGGGAATTCCTCACACATTTTTAAAATTAACCCTTATCAGATATATAAATTTCTCCGTCTTAGTTCTCATCCATAGCATAGCTCAACCAGAAAAATATGAGATATAGAAGAATTATAAAAGCAGTTTTCCTTCCCTCTGGGTTTTAAAATTGTGAAATTGCTGTAGATGTTGCATAAAAATCTTCTGTATTTCTGATGATTATAAGTGAAAAGAACCCCAATACCAAATTGGAAATAGCAATCAACTATTTAGAAAGTGCACACGTCATGGGTGAATTACTTTTTCCAACAACCCATGTAATGGCCATCGATAATGTTATCCCAAGCCAAGTTTAAATCTCTGGGCACTGTATATTATCTTGAGGAGAGCTAAAGTGATGTTCCTATTTATTTTTCTTCTCAGGTTTCTATGGAAACACCTTTTGAGGTCGCCTTTGCCAGAAGAGAATATTTTGTTTTATTTTTAAACAAAATGATAACAAATTCTACTTATATATGCAAAGCAAAAATGTTTGATAGATTTCTGAACTCAGGCTAAAATATAGTTTTATCATTTTCTCCAAAGAAAGACAAAATCATTAGAGACAACATTCCTAAGGGCTTGCATATGTGCATTTGAGAAGAAAATTATTCCTCATCCTTCAGTAAAGGGCATAGATTATATATTTTGTTACACTTAGGAAGCTACTCTACATTTTCATGCAAAACCTCAAGCTATACACATTTTAAGGTAAAATTTCATGAACTCTAATTAAATTTTCAATTCAATTGCTTTCTTTTTAATGGTTTCTATTTATTTTTTAACATGGAATGTGTAAGTTTTTAACCCATAACACACACACACACACACACACACACAAACTCAGCTATTTATTCCAGCTATAAAAATAAGGCCTTCTTCTAGAAGTATACACTGAGCATCTATATAAAATAGGTTAACTTCCCAAGAACATAGCACATTTGGAATAAAGTATTTATGTTCATTCAAACTTTAACTTCTCGAATTTTAGATTAAATTCAAAGTGTATGTCTGTCTTATCCATAATTCATTTTTAAGTTTCAATCTCATTCAGTGTCAGCTTTGTTCTGTCTTTCACAAGATCTTGTTTGTTAGCTTACAAGGAATATATTTCAACCCCTATGACCATTTCAATTGCCCTTTATTTGGGGTCTACTTACTAGACCTATATGTAATATCGAAGATGCAAATGGACCATTGCTTTATCTAAGAGTTAGGGCAACTTTGGTTAGGAAAATAGAGTGTATGGTCAGGGACACCTATATCCTCATCTACATTATCAATGCTTGAAATTGATAATGTCAATTAAATGATTACTTGAGTAGTAACTGGTTAAAATAGTAGCAAGGGGAAATAGCTCATTATGTAGATGATGACTGCCTCTGAGGCAGAACTAGAAGAATAAGGTTGAGCAGGAGAATGTTATTCTAACATTCTTGATACTATCAAATTTTTTAAACTACAATATGTGTTGTTTAATGATGAAGATACATTCTGAGAGATGCATTGTTAAGCAATTTTGTCATTGCATGAGTATTTTATTTATACAACCTAGGTTGAAGGTTCATCACCGAGTTGGCCTCTTGATGCAATCAATCAATAGATTTGGTAAATAGGAGATGGATAAGGTTGCTACTGCATAGCACATTTTTAGTAAACATTTTTTCTTAGTAAAGAACACTTTAAAATAATGAGTTAAAATGTAGAAAATGCATAAAACAATAACATAGAATGCACAATAGGGCATTCATTTGCTGTATTTCTGTGCACACAAACATGTTAGCATTTGTGTAAAATCAACTGAATTATTTATTCAGTTCATAAATAATACAATTATATGCAAAATGGATATTACATTGTCCCCTTCCTTTCAGTTACTTTTCATCTCTTAATTTTAAACTATTTAAGAAGACAATTTTTCTCAAGAAGAAACTTCAATATATATATTTCTGTAAAAAATATTAGCCTGTCTCTCTCTTTGGATTTTTGTCCCATCTTTCCATCCATATGTGAACTTTTACTGTCTAACCCTCCCCATCCCATGGTAATTCATTTTTTCTAAATCCATTTGCCTGCTCAGAGGGTGCCAATGAATCCAGCATAAATTCCCCTCATGGCTACATATATTTAAGTTTATTTAAATGTATTAAATATCTGTATTTTTTCCAAATTGCCCATGTTTATTTACATGCCTTTAAGCTTATCCTCCCTGTTAACCCTGTCATCTTGTTCCATGAAGCACAACTGGGTTTCCTTTATCAGTTTTGATCAGTAAGAGTACTTTGTGGAAATGGCCAGCCTTTCTCTCATCTGCCAGTTGGCTTGCTTTGCAGACAGGCCTTGTCTGGCCCACTTCTGTGGTAGCTTCTCAAAGCCTCTGGACTCAGAGCATTGACCTCCAGCTACTGTGACAGTGTCTTTAGTCCTATGCTGAGGGCTGCTCCTCTGAATAACATAAATGTCACCTATCCATTGTATCCTCACAGTAGGTTGCAATAAAAAATCAAAATACATTAACCTCGGCCTCCATGCACTATAGTACATTGTCCAGAAGTGGTTTCTAATTCCTTCTTTTCATTAAATTTAAAGACAGCCTGACACTAGGCAGAACAAACCACTTCACCTTTGTCCCCACAGCTAAAAATACATGTTCCGAGACAGGTTTAAAATGAAGAAAGTGAGTTTTCTTTCAGCTGGAATGATTGACCTTTTTAAAGACATAATTACTAGTTCTAAAAGTTTATAGGCTTCAAACATGAGGCAGGAGGTTGAAATCCTTCATGAAATAACAGTTTTTTATTATGGAAACGTCAGTCTGGTATCTTACAATGTATGTGAAAAGTCAAACTTACAAAATTAAGTATTGTTTTTCAAATATAAAAGACATTCATTATTTGAAAATCTTTAAAGTTGTTTTAGAAAACTGATTCTCTGTGAATTTAAGATTTTCTTCACCATAGGTCATTGACTACTCTAACCACTTTGACAAAGAGAATAATGAATAGAGAATTTTAAATCTACCAAGGAAGCATTGCTAATTGAAGGCATTAAGAAACAATTCCAGTTGCCAATATAAATTTACACAAATTTTAGATACAGAAATTATTGTGTAAAGCAGAAGGCACAGATTTGTTCAAAAGCTCAGAATAAGTAATTTTTTCTCTATCTTTTTTGTTTTTTATTTATTGTGACATTTAAAATTTCAAGGATATTATATAAAAATCTGGACTTTTGGATTTTTCCTCAGGGGGAAAAAATACAGAGGATCTGGCAACTCACATTTCTACTGGCAACAAGCAACTGGAATTAAATAGCTGAGTTCTCTTGTGGGTGCAGCATGAATACCCCTGTTCTCCAGAGGCCCTTCATACACTGTTGAGTTCCAGCTAAATCATCTGCTTAATGTTCTCAGGCATCAGTTTGATACTGTGAACACTAAGTCCATAGACTAGTAATATTCATAAAGTAATGGGCTTAACAGTTTTAGGAGGTCTTCATTGTCCTATTAATCGCTAATTACTTTTCGTCAATAAACAGTAATTTTAAATTTGAACTCATTATAGTCAGAAATAGAGAACCCTTATGTGAAGTACAAATAAGCAGTAAAATAATTTTTATAACTTGGTTGAAAACTGAAACTTGCTAGTTTTTCCTTGTTTTGTTGCTATTTGATGTATTGTATGTCAGTCTATTAGACCTTCCTTAACAAAATACCGCAAACTAGGTGGCTTACATTTTTATAAGAATTTTTTCACAAGTTCTGGAGGGTAGAGTCTGAGTTATGAGCCAGCAGAGCCACACTCTCTAAAGACTCTATAGAAGAAAAATTCCTTGTCCCTTCCAGCTTCTGGGGGGTCCCTGATGTTCTCTGGATTGTGGCAGCACACTGCCAGGTCTTCCTTCATTATCACATGCCCTTCCTCTTGTGCCTGTATTTCAATGTTCTGTCTCTCTTAAAGACACTAGTCAGGGCTGGGGATGTGGCTCAAGCGGTGCCCGGGTTCGATCCTCAGCTCCACATACAAACAAAGATGTTGTGTCTGCCGAGAACTAAAAAATAAATATAAAAAAAAAATTCTCTCTCTCACTCTCTCTTAAAAAAAAAAGACACTAGTCATTAGATTTAGGACCCACTCTAAATATATAGCATTTCTTCTTGAGATTCATAACTTGATTACATTGGCAAAGATCCTATTTCCAAATAAGGTCGCATTCACAAGGTATGGGAAGGATAGAGGGGAAAGATTTAGAATTTGACTAAACTTTTTCGAGGGATACAGTTCAACCCATTAGACACTGATCTTGCACAGATTTAAGTACACCTGTAGCCCATTTTGTTTTAAATATTTAAGCTCCAATCACTTTCCAATTTAAATTAATATGTTTAACAAAATCAGGCTAAAAATGTGAAGCTTTTCTTTTTGTTCTAAAACTAGAATCTTGACTGAATTATACTCAGACACATCTAATAAGCAGGCTCTAAGCCACAAAACTAAACTGAAATAAAGAAGATCTTACAATTTAATCCACAAAACTTTAATTCAGAGTGGCTATCATTTTCCTCCCTTTGACCAGAGTTTGTCAAGATGGGATGTGGCTCCCTGCAATGGTATGCTGGCAGGTTGATGCAAATTTGACCTTGTAAAAATCGCTGTAAAGTATTCAAGAATTTTTAAGGCTTAAAATTGGCTTTGGTGAGAGTATTCACAGCACAAAATTTGGCAGGTGCTTCAAATCAAAAGTCCTCATCCGCAGAAAATCAGCCAGGCAATTACCAACATAGCACTACCTGCACATTATCAAATACTCCACAGATGACTTGGTAGTTTCAGAGAAAAGGTAATTAATTATTTATTTTTCCTCATCTTCATTTTATTAATGTTAAATGCAGGACTGATCATAACTGTACCCAAAATATTACTTCTTACAATCACTATTTTCTTCAGTAATGCTCAAGAGCAACATAGACAGCTGCAATCTAAAAAAAATGAATTATTCTCAGTTAATAAATTTTCAGATCATTTGCATAAGACTGAAAATTTTAAATTGTATCATAGTCTTACTATCTACAAAAAAAAGTAAATCATTTTCAGAAAACATAAAAGTAATGATGAAAAGGATAATAGAAAAATCTCTGTTCGAATATATAAACAGTATTCCAGCACACGTGTGGAAATTCAATATGCACGTGTTCTGACAAATATATTGAGTATAATGTTTATTTTCAAATTAAAAATGCAATGAGAAATATTTTAAAATTAGATTACTTTGGGGAGATCCAGTGTGATGTATCCCTCTGTGTGCTATCTGCTATGAGGGTATGTGAAATAGCAACATGAAGGTAAAATTCTCTTTTTCAAACAAAGCATGGTGACCTTTCTGGTAAATCAATTAAAGTTTATGGAATAAGTGTACAATAATGTTTCTGACATGAAATTGAAAAGCTAATCAATTTAAGGAGATATGACTAAAATCACAGAGGCATCATTCACTGCCATACTTTTCATAAGAAAAGTTCCGTTGCCACCCAGATGCTTGTTAAACTAGCTCCGATGGTAACAAATATCACATTTACAGAGAAAGCAGAAGGAGCTCTACAGAAAATCCCTTTATCAAATGGCACTACCAGATGTCATTTAATATCAGTTACAAACAACATGGAGGAACATATGCTATGACATGCTCATAAGAAAATGTACAACGGGATCAGAACTGACATGTAGCTGGTGTGGGTTCAGAAAGAGCTATCACTGGACAAGCTATACCCCGGTGGTGCCTGTTGTCATAATGCCTTCTGCACAGAGATTGGCAGTCACCAAGATGCCTTATCTCCACGTGGTACCAAAGGAAAGGATTCAAATTGAAAAGATGGTCTAATTAATGTGCCAAACATTTATTATTATGTGACAGCCACTTATTTTGGAGGCTTGAGATATACCAGTAATAAAAAGCAGACAAAATAGCATTGCTTGTCGCGGTATTGGATGGTATGTGGAGGGAAACACCAAAAACCAAATAAATAAATGAATTAGATGGTGGATTCCTGGCCGCTTTTACCCTAGAGAAATGACAATTTCATACAGTTTAACTTATTATGTTAGGAGGTGTTAAGTAGCATGAAGATAAAACAGGACAGGAGAAGGAGTTTGAGAAAGGGGTAGGGTGAGGGAAATGGCAGTGGAGGAAGGGAGGCCTTCATGGGATGACCTGTTCAGGATGACCTGTTCAGTGTGCTGTTCAGAGAAGGGCAGAGAGTTGAATATATGACTCAGTTGATAGAGCACTTGCTCAGCATGCATGAGGCCTTGGGTTCAATCCCCAGTGCAAGTGCACGCGCGCATGCATGTGCGCTCACACACACACACACACACACACACACACACACACACACACACACAGAGAGAGAGAGTAAAACACAGAAATTGGCAGAGACCAGGAGTACTTTCTCCACTGAAGAGTGCTATCTGTTATGGAACAGATGATCATAGTCTTTTGAAAAGAGAGGCAAGATAAAATTATTTCTTCATAAAACAATAGTACCAGAAAAGATGGTTTATTTTGACTGGCTTAAGCGGTGCATCTCAAAGGTATGTCCATTATTTTAAATAGACTGAATACCTCACCTCCTGACCAAAATGGTACATACAATGTAGTATTGAGATTGAGGATGACAGGATTTCTTAAATAGACCAAGCAGCAAGACAAGTAATTTGACTGCCAAGACTTTGATACTTTTCCAGGGCTTCTCGGAGAAAGAAATTGGACTTATTTTCAAACCCAATCCAGATCCTGCAACAGAATATGGGTTATGCTTTCAAAGCTGATTACTATCTAAAGAGTGAGTTGGAAAATGATTGGCCACATTTCTCAGCTGAAACTTTCAGGTTTGGTTTGTGTTAACTTAGCATCTTATAGAATGCTCAAAGGAGACTTGAGTGGAAAATTTCTTCATTATATGAATCCATATGCAGTCTGAAAATTTGGAATTGTAGGACAGAGCCAACAAATACTGCCATTTCTGAGGGTCCATGATATGATAAAAGAATTTCTAATTTTGCAGAACTAAAAACTAAGAAATTAAACCTACTGTAAATACAATATGATCTAGGGATATAGCCTTTGAATTCAATATAGGCATCCTGGAGAAGCACTAAAAACAGTATCCTCTCTCTCACAGAGATGATATGCGAAGCAATATAGTGCCTGGTTTTACCAGCTATTCCTTCTGCCTTTTAGGAGGACACTGCATTGGGACCCTCCAGGGCAGAGGCACTGAAGTTTGAGTGTGAATCCCAGCTCTTCCATTTAACTACCTGCATGACATTCAGCAAGTGACTTAACCTAACATGCCTCAATTTTCATCTAGGAATATCCATAACAATACCAACTTCATAGCGTCTAAGGGACCATCAAATGGGTTGTTAATATGTATAAAAAATTTAGAATAGTGCTTAGTATACAATAAGGGTTAAACAAGTAATAAGACCTTATATATTGTTGAGATGACTTGACAGATTTCAAAACATAAAAACCAGTGAAGTCTATATGTTACAGGTTGAAGTCTGTAATATTCAATCAGCCTGAACTCAGTCTCAACTCACTCTGGAGGCTAATGCAATCAGTCAAGCCTAAAGAAATTTGTTCCAAGAGAGACTTTGTCATATAAAAATAAAATAAAGTGCTTGAAAATAGCTTACACTAAATTAAAACTACTCTAAGATTTCATCTCACTCTAGTCAGAATGGCCGTTATCAAGAATACAAACAATATTAAGTGTTGGTAAGGATGAGGGGGGGAAAGGCATACTCGTACATGTTGGTGGGACTGCAAATTCATGCAAACAATCTGGAAAGCAGCATGGATATTCCTTAGAAAACTTGGAATGGAACCACCATTTCACCCAGCTATTCCACTCCTCAGTTTATACCCAAAGGAGTTAAAATCAGCACACTATAGTAACACAGCCACATCAATGTTCATAGCAGCTCAATTCACAATAGCTAAACTGTGGAAGCTGAGTAGATGCCCTTCAATAGATGAATGGATGAAGAAACTGTGGTGTATATACACAAAGGATTCAGCATTAAAAGAGAATAAAATTATGGCATTTGCAGATAAATGGATGGAGATGGAGAATACCATGCTAAGGGAAGTAAGCCAACCCCCAAAAACCAAAGGCTGAATGTTCTCTCTGATAAGTGGATGCTGATCCATAATGGGAGGGGCATGGGAAAAGTGGAGGAACTGTGATTGGGCAAAGGGGAGGGAAAGAGGGGCTGGGACATGGGGCAGGAAAGAGGGTGGAATGAGATGGACATCATTACCCTAGGTACACGTATGACTGCACATATGGTGTGACACTACATTGTGTACAACCAGAGAAATGAAAAGTTGTGCTGAAGATGTGTACAATGAATCGAAATGCATTCTGCTGTCATGTATACCTAATTAGAATAAATAAATTTTAAAAAATAAAATCAATTTGTAAAAAATAGCTTGAGCTATGCCTTATACGTTTCACTTTACCTTCACGTACATGTCTCCATTGCTCCATAAGCAAACCATGTCCTGTCTCCTCAAAGGTTTACAAACAGCAGACTTTTAAAGTCTAAGTTTAGACTGTCTTATTATGTGTTCAGCTAGATATTTAAAGCTTTGGGGAGTTCAAATAAGTTCTCTTTACAAGGTACTCTGCTCTGAATGTCCCCCTCAAATTCATGTGTTTAAACACGATCGCCAATATGACAGTATTTAGAGGTGGGGACTTTAGGGGTGAGTAAATTCTGAGGGCAAAACCTCCATTGATGGGATTAGTAACTTCACAGACGGGTACAGCAGGCCAGTTTGCACCATCTTCCCCTTCTGCCTTGTGAGGAGGACACTGCCCTGGGACCCTCCAGAGGATGCAGGAAGAAGACACTATCTGGAAAGCAGAGAACAGCCCCCACCAGACAACAAGCCTGAGGAGCCTTCATCCCGATTTCCTTGGCTTCAGAACTAAGAGAAATCATAACCTGGTCTGTGTTTTTTTTTTGTTTCAGCAGTGAAATGGATTAAGACCCAAGGTCAGCTCAGCACTAAAAGTTGGTATTACCTTCAGTTAGTTGTACATTCCTAAGATATTTTGCTTGAATTAATGAAATTCTGGACATGGAACACAGTGGTGTTTCAGATGGAGATCCAAACAATCTAAGCCTAAATTCTGCACAAGGACCTTAAAACTTCGGTGGATTTGAGCCAGTCACTGAGGACCCCAGAGCTTCCCTTTCTATCTTGAGAAAACAGTAATTTTGAAAAACATGTGAAAATATTATTTAAACTTAAAATGTCATGCAGAGATTCAAGGACACATCCAGGTTTGCTAAGCTTATATATTTATTTGGGGGCTTCTGTGAAAATACCAAATTATAAGTATAAAATTAGATTCAGAAGGGCATATTAATTTGGAATGAGAAAATAATAAGTCACAACAAATTACAAATGTTAAGATGCTGACACCACAAACATGAAATCCAGCAATATAATATATGTATGTTTTTGACACACTATAGTTACCCAAAGCCCATGGTTTATATTAAAGTTCACTCTTGGTATTTTATATTCTGTATATTTGAAAGAAAATGTATAATGGTATATATCCAGAATCACGGTATCATATAGATCAGTTTCATTTTTCTAAAAATCCTTTGTTCTCTACATATTCATTCCTCCCTCCTACCTCCTGAACCTCTAGCAGCCACTGATCTTTTTCTTGTCTTTAGTTGTGTCTTTTCCCAAATGTGATATTACCAGAATCATATACGAGAGCCTTTTCAGACTAGCATCTTTTACTTATTAATAAGCATTTAAGGGCCCTCTATACTTTTCATGGTATATTCTTAGTGCTGAAAAATATTCCATTATGTGGAAGTAACACAATTTATTTATCCATTTAGCTATATCTTGTTGGCTTCCAAGTTTTGACGATCATGGATAAAACTGTGGTAAACATCTCTGTGTAAATTTTTGTAGAGATGTATGTTTTCAACACCTTGCCTAGATAGCAAAGAGCTTGATTGCTGGATTGTATGGTAAGAGTAGTTTTAGTTTTATAAGAAATATCTTCCAAAATGGCTGTATCATTTTGCATTTCCCACCAGCATTGAATGAGAGTCCCTGTTGTCTGTATTCTTGCCAATATTTGATATCATCAGTGTTCTGATTTGGACCATTCTGCTAGGTACAGTGGTACAAGAACCTACAGTGAAGTGATACTTCATTGTTTTAATTTGCGTTTCCCTGATGTGAAGCTTCTTTTCATATACCTATTAGCCATGTGTATATCTTCTTTGGGAAGGCATCTGTTAAGGTCTTAGCCTCATTTTTAAAATCATCTTTGTTTATTTTCTTATTGCTGGGTTTTAAGAGTTATTTGTATAACAGTTCCATATCATATGTGCCTTTTGTGAATATTTTTCCTGTCTGTGGTATATTCTTCTTGTTAGTTTGACAGTATTTTCACAGAGCAGAAGTTTTTAACTTTAATGAAATCCATTTTATTAATTCTTTCATGAATCATATCTTTGGCACTTTATCTAAAAATTCATTACATATCCAAGGTTATCCAAGATTTTCTCCTCTGTTGTCTTTTAGGAATTGTATAGTTTTTCATTTTCCATTAAGATCTATGATCCATCTTGAGTTAATTTTTGTGAAGGATGTAAGATCAATGTCTGGATTCATTGTTTTGCATATGACTATCCAATTGTTCTAGCATCATTTCTTGAAAAGGCTCTCTTTTTCTCCATTGTAGATCTTTTGTTCCTTTGTCAAAGATCGCTTGATTATATTTATATGGGTGTATTCCAAGGCTCTCTACTCTATTCCATTGATCTATTTGTCCATTATTTTGCTAGTATCACACTGCCTTGAGTGTTGTGTGTTTTAGTAAGTCCTAATGTTGAATTCTGTCAGTTCTCCAAATTTGATCTTCATCTTCAATACTGTGTTGGCCAGACTAGAAGATTTTTCTCTATATATAATCTTTAGAATCAGCTTGTTGATATTCACAAAATAATTCCTATTTTTTTACTATCATTGACTACAATTTGGGAAGAACTGAAATCTTGACAATATTATGTACTCTTACTGATGAACAGAGACTATGTTATCTTTTAGGAGTTGTGTACTTTTCCATTTTCCATTGAGATCTATGACTCATCTTTAGTTAATTTTTGTGAAGTTCATTTATTAGTTATTCTTTGATTTATTTTTATCAGAGTTTTATATGTTTCCTCAAATGGATCTTGTACTTATTTCATCAGATTAATACCTAAACATTTTACTTAGGAGATTGCTAATATAAATGCTATTTTGTTTTTGGCCTCATTGCTTGGATAAAGGAAAGTGATGGACTTTTGTATATCGTCCTTGTATCCTGTAACCTTGCTATAATTACTTAGTAGTTCCAGGAATTTTTTTTGTTAATCATTTTGAATTTTATACACAGATAATCATGTTATTTGAAAACAAAGACAGTTTTATTCTTTCTTCTCTGTGCCTTTTCCTTGCATTATTTATCAAGTTGAGGAAATTCTCATCTATTTCTAGGTTAATGAGAGAGTTTTTGTCATAAATGGGTGTTGAGTTTTTTCAAATTCCTTTTCTGCATCTTGGATAAGATTCTGTGATTTATTTCTTTTTAGCTTGGTGATGTGAGAGATTATATTAATTGATTTTCAAATGATGAAGTAGCCTTGAGTTCCTGGGATAAACTTTATTTGGTCATTGTATATAATTATTTGTATACATTTTTTAGATTCAATTTGTTATTATTTTGTTGAGGATGCCAGCATCTATGCTTGTGAGATGTTGGACATAGTTTTATTCTCTTGCAATTGCCTTTATCTGTTTTTTTTTTTTTTTAAGTAGAATAACCCTGGCCTAACAGAATGTTAGTAAATTAGTCCTCTGCTTGAAGCTTCTGGGAAAAAAAACTGTAGAAAATTGGTAAAAATTCTTTCTTAAATGTTTGATAGAATTCACTGATGAAACCATGTAGGCTGGTGCTTTCTGACTCGGAAGGTTATTAACTATTGATTCAAGTTCTTCAATAGATAGAACTTATTTTGTTCTTCTTGTGTACATTCAGCAGACTTTTTTCAATTGGTCTATTTCATCTAGTTTATCAAATTTCTGGGCATAGAGTATTTCATAGTATTTCTTTATTATATTTTAGTGTCCATGGAGTCTGTGATTATGCGCCCTTTCATTTCTATGTTATCAATTTTTATCTTCTATTTTTTTAATTAGCTTAACCAGTGGCTCATTGGTTTTTATTGACCTTTTCAAAGAACCAGCTTTTGGATTTATTTGTTTCTCTATTGATTTTCAATTTTTAATTTCATTGATTTATGCTCTAATCTTTATTATTCCTGGGTTTTGGCTTACTTAGAATATCATTTGCTTTTCTTTTTCTGATTTATTAAAGTGGAAACAGAATATTAATTTAAAATATTTTTTCTTGTCTAATATATACATATAATATATACATATATACACCAAAAAATATATATTTTTTTACATGAATTGATTTTCAAATGATGAAATTGCCTTGAATTCCTGGGATAAATTCCACTTGCACATTGAATACACACACATATACACACACACACACACACGTACAGATTTCCCTCAAAACATTGCTTTTTCTGTATCTCACAAATTTTGATTAATCGTATTTCAATTTTTATCCAATTCTAAATATTTTAAAATTTCTTGGGTTTCTTCTTTGATCCTTGTGTTACTTAGAAGTGTGTTGTTCAATCTTCAAGTATCTTGGGATCTTTCTTCTATCTTTCTGGTGTTAATTTATAGTTTAATTTTATATTGCTCTAAGAGCAGACAATGTATGATTTCTATTCTTTAATGTGGAAACCAGATGAGCCCCTGGTCACTGGCTGATCCTGCAAAGCCAAGCCTGGGAAACATTCCTTGCCAAAAGGTAAGGATGTTAGCAGCCTTGACACAGGGCTCTGACGCTAACAGTTTTGAGAAGTTCCAGTACAATGGGCTTCCCAGGTCAGCAGGATAGAGGTGAAATGTTTATAGCTCTGTAACTTTTTAGTGCCCAAAGAAGCCTCTTGTTTACTCACAAGTCTTAAACAATTTACAATGCCCCTATAGTTTAACTTCCCGATCATGATATCCTATATAATTAACTTGTGGAGCTATTTCTGGGTCACTGTTCCCCCATCAGAGTGCAGTGTCCCACGGGGCCCCAGCTTTACTTGAGAATGATCTGTGTTTTCTTTGTATCTGTGTTTTTCTCCATTTCCAGTCACCCCTACTAGAGAGATATTTGTTGATGCTGCACAGGTGAAGGCACTTTAAAATTTGTTAAGATATTTTATAGACTAGAATGTGCTCTGTCTTGGTGGATGTTCTATGAGAATTTGAAAATAAAGTATACTTTCCTGCTGTACAATTATATATGAAGGAGTCGATTAGATGTCAATCATATCCAGCAGAGTGATGGTGGTGTCAAGTTCAACTATGTCCCTATTGACTTTATTTCTGAAGGAGAACTTCACAGGGTGCAGAACTTTAGGTTGGTAATTTTGTTCTCAGCACACTTAAAATATTTCACTTTACATTCTTCTTTCTTGCATGGTATCATAGCAGGAGAAATCTGATATAATTCTGACCTTTTTTCCTCTGTAGTTAATGTGGTTTTTTTGTTTGTTTCCTTTCTGGGTTCTTTCAGGATCCTTTATTTTTCATTTCTGGTTTTCCATAGTTTAAAATGATATGCTGTCATGATTCGAGCTCTTGCGTGCTCTTACTCAATTCCCTTCCTCAGAGGCAACTCCTCCTCTTCAGTTTAATTCTCATCGAAGATGAATAGCAAGATGATCCAATGCCCAAGCAGTTTACTCTGGCAATGCTTTTGTAAGACAGAAAGCAGGAGCAGGCCAGTGGCACGGGCCAGATTTGGTCAGTGGTCAGATGCCTAACTAGTTGGGTGGGACTCTGTCTGGAGCCCCTTCTCAAGGTTTGGGTACTTTTCCTCCTTTTCTTATATCTGTTTTCACTTTTTACCAGCTGGGTCTTTCTCTCATAAAGGGAGTTTAAGCCATTCTCACAAGGGCAAGCTTTGTCTAAGGTTCATAAAAGTTATATCTGGACAACTGGGATTTTTAGGTCCCATTGCCATAGAAACCCAGTAATCCCTAGACCTGGTTGCTAGGAGAGTCTGAAAAGTCCTGTTGTGTTAGAGTTTCTGGAAAGTCCCCAGGTCTTGTTGTCATAGAGATTTGAAAAGTCCCCTGGGCCTTGTTACTATCATTAAATGACATAGAGCGTTGGTCTTGCACGATGCTTAATTAGGCCTTTTTGCTATCCTTAATTTTATAGCCAAGAAATATCACTCATAGCATATTATAAATACCTCTGTAGTTTTTAAGTTTTGTAGGTTTTTTAAAAATTTATTTTTGGCACTTACCCTGCTTAGTGTCCTTGAGTTTCCTGTATCTATGATTTGTGTCTAACATTAATTTGGAGAAACTCTCAATCATTACTTTTTCAAATAGTGTTCTATTCTTCACTCTCTTCTCCTTATATTATTCCTGTTATGTATGTGTTGTATCTTTTGTAGTTGTCCCCTAGTCCCTAGATATTCTGTTCTGTTTTTCAGTCTTTATTTGTGGCTTCTCAGTTTGGGAGGTTTTTAAATGACATAGCATCCAACTGAGAGATACTTTCTTTCAACCATGTCCAGTTTACTATTAAGCCTATCAAAAGCACCTTTCATTTCTGTTGTAGTATTTTTGATCTCTAGCATTTGACATGCTAGAATCTCTATCTCTCTGCTTACACTGCAGGCATCTCTCTCAGTTCTGTATACTTTATCCGTTATAACCCTTAACATATTAGTCATTGCCATTTTATTAAATCCCAGTCTAATAATTCCAACTTGCTGCCTGTTGGATTCTGATGCTTACTCTTTCACTTCAAATTGCTTTTTAAATGTCTGATAATCTTTTTTTTCTTGATAGTAGGATATATATGAATTAAAAATAACTGCTGCAAACTGGGCTTTGGATAATATGGTATAGGATGTTATGGGAGGGGAATCATTCTAGAGTCCCATGATTAGGTCTCAGTTTTTTAGTGAGCTTGGTTCCCTGGACTTTGAAATTCACCTGGCCTCTCAGTGTCCTCACCCTCCTCAACTCCCCAACTTACATGTGTCAGAGTATCTAAAGCAGGCTAAAGTTGAGTATTTCCCTTCTCTTGTATCTGAAATTGGGTATTTCCCCTTTCCCTTATTGGTTAAATGAAACTCTGACTAGTTTGGCTCTGGTTTCTCCTGAGAACTGACACTGTTAAAAAGAAGAAATTTCTCTAATATGTGTCAAAATGCTTTTTTCCCCCTTTCCCCTGCTATAAATATGTTGTAATTTTTCTCTATGAAATTTACTGTGAGAACACAATGAGGTCCCTGTAGATAAAACTCACAAAAGTGTAGGGGCCAGTAATTTGGTCTCCCTGAAGATTTTTTTTTTCCTTTGTTTTTGGTTTTTTTTTTTTTTTTTTTTTTGGTACCAGGGATTGAACCCACGAGCACTTCACTACTGAGCCAAGTCTCCAGCTCTTTCATATATATATATATATATAATTTTTTTTTTTAAATTTAGAGACAAGGTCTCGATGAGTTGCTAAGTGCCTTGCTAATCTGCTGAGGCTGGCTTTGAACTCTCCATCCTCCTGTGCCTCAGCCTCCTGAGTTGCTGGGATTTTAGGCATGCACCACTGCACCGAGCCTCCCTAGAGCTTTTAACTGTCAGAGTCGTCCACAGTGAATCTCTAGCAATTCATCAATTGCAATTTAATTTTTCCTACCCAGCCAGCACTGATTCCCATGAAAGTTTCTGCTGCTGATTCTCTGCTCTAGTATACGCATCCCCATCCCCACCCTGCATCTTTTCAGTCTTGGGAGAAATGGTTGCAGTGTCCTTACCTCTCTTGTGGATCTCAGAAGGGTAGTTGACTCCTTTGACTATGCAGTTTTTAGTTTTTCATTTGTTGGAATGGAATGTCAACTCCTTACACATGGAACAAGAAACCAGAAGTAACATAACATTTTTATCAGTTAATTACCTGGCATTCTATTATAATGGATTCTTCCTATTTTTTAGCTCACACTCTTTAAACACTTCTCCTATGTAATGTTTTTAATATAATCTTCATAGAAAGTATAGAAAAATAATTCATAAATTTCTCTAACCTGATTAACTGGATTTTAAAGTTTCCTTCAGCTTCAGATTTTATTTCTGGCAATGCCCTGTTCATTTTCTGAGTTGCTGTAATGTTGTGGAAGACCTGTATAATACAGTGTCTTTTATAGGTAAACTCTATAATCTTAGATTATTTCATGTTTTCCTGTCCAGAGACTAACCTAAAATATTATTTGATTTAGTGATACCCTTAACCAATTTGTGCTAGAACTATATTCTCTTCATCAGTTTTCATAGTACTTATATCAAATCAGCAAGAAAGCAAAATGTTTTCTCAATATGTCGATATGGTGAATGCTTCTTTATTGCTTGGGTTATTGAACAATTCAAAAGCCTAATTCATTGCTTCTACTAAAAATGTATCCTGGAAGTTATTCTTCCGTTAAAGTGGTTAGCAATAATTCAGATGTGTGCAAGCCACATAAATCCACTAAATGTATTCCCAACTTTCTTCCCTTTGGTTGAATCTCAAAGATGTATTCCTGGCAATTCTGATGCTCCCAGACATAGAAAATATGACAGAGGGGGAAATTAGAATAGAAATAGACATTAGCTTTAACCAATTACAGTTAAACTACCCACTTTTCAAAAAGTACTAAAACCTTTGACTATGTGAGCATGTGCTTGAGCAGTTCAATTTTTTCTACCCAGCACTGATTCCCATGATAGTTTCTCTCCCAGGATTTTGGAAGTTTCCCATGCAGATGAAGCTTAAGTTTCATTAGCTTCTTAGCAAATCTATCTCTACATATTTAACTCATCTACCCATTGTAAAAAAAAATCTATCTATATCTATCTATGTCTACATCTACATATACATATATAGTCTTTTTCTCCTTACTTCTTCCTAAAGCCTTGGCAGCAACTATTATATAGGGAGCTCTGGATAAATGTTTGATGAATGAATAAAATAGGTAGTGCTATGATAATACAATCAGTAAGAATTCAATTAACCATGTAGTATAAAATAATATAGAAAGAGATTTAAAATATACTACAATTATCAGAATGGTATCATGACAATATGGCATTAAGTTCCAAGAACTTTGGAGCCAAGATTCCTGGCTCCATCATATAAAGCTGTGTCTCCATCTTTTCTGTGTCTCAGTTTCCTCTTCTGAAAATACAGAGAGTATGCTAGTAATACTAATAGGGAGGGGTTGTTAGAATAAAATGCTTAAAGAGTTTTAACACGTAGTAAATATTTGTAAGCCTAATTATCTTTTTCAAATAAAACCCTTCATTTCATTGCTATTAAAATGTGAAAACACAATTAATACCTGGGATAATTACAATGATGCATAAACTAAGGATAAGAAAAATAATGAAAGCCAGGGTTAAATAAATCCATGAAATGAAAAATATCATAAGAGATAAGATTCCTTCTTCTTGATAGAAGTAGGGAGCAAAGCTGGGTTTTGAACCCTGTAAACCTGGCAAGCTCAGCTAAAGCATACCTTGTACCAGCAGCGACTTTCCTATTTGTCTCGTTACTTGCAAAAAATACTGGAGAAAAATATCAGTCCTTAAGCCTCAAACACCTCTCCATCTTTCTCATTCACTTCAACTTTTACATAATGGAGAAGCATTTGAATTAGTCAAATTTTCTAGGAGAATGCTATGCCCCCGTTATGAGCTAGGATTTACCAAGCAGGGGCTGACAGTGGTTGTGGAGGGTAGGTTGGAATAAAATGAGTACTTCATTTCTTTTGCTCCTAGTGATTCTCTGGAACAAACCAAACAGAATACAGAAAAATGAGCATCTGAACCTGAGATCACTCAGTATTTTCATTTGCAAAATAAGAAAGAGAAAACTTTAAAGGCGTTACACCTACTAGTAAGAATAGTTTTACATTTTTTTTAAACTGCAAATTCTCATTGTGCTAATCCAAAGGAATTTCAAAGGCTACAACATATTTACTCTCAGAATTATAATTCTCTGATCTGAAAAATAAGTTGAAACAACTCATAAGTTATCATTCTTTTGAAACTGATCCAAATTCTCTTAAAGGAAGCCTCTATTTGTCTCTAAACGTTACTGTCTCCTCCAAGATAAAACACCCATGAGTACCACCTGAAAGTTGATGTTCCCGTTAGAGCTCATGAAGACATCCACCTTCCCCTTGAATTACTTCTTCAGTTAAACCTGTTAGTGTAAATTATGGTGCTCCTGGAGCCTTATAGATTTGCAAAGTATTGTTTAGCTAAGAAAAATATGAGCCATTCAAGTGATCAGTTAAAATAGTTTCATCATATATTTTTTTGTTATATTTTTGTTTTTTGACAGTGCTGGGGCCTTATGTGTGCTAAACAAATGCTGTACCACTGAAATACATCTTCAGTTCCTCATGCAGGGTTTGAAAAAACTGATGTCACATGTCTATAATGTAAATCATGTGCCGATTCTGGAATTTTGGACTACATTTGTGAATATACTAAGAAAATTATTTTTAAAACAATTCTTGGAGGTGATTTCCATATCCTAATACTGGAGGAAATTTGAATATGTAACAAAACACTTAATAAGTTTTTTAAATTAATAGCAACCATAATCATGTTGATTTTTATCTGTATGCAAAAAATAAATACCTTTAATACAACTTTGCCTTTTTTGAATTTTTAAATTGCAGTAAACTATATATATATATATATATATATATATATATATATATCACAAATTTCTCTGTTCTACCAGTTTTAGTGATCCAATTCAGTGGCAATATTTATATTAACAATATTGTACAATCAGTTATTTCCTAAATTTTTTCATTGTTCCACTGTGTTTCCATTCATCAATATTTTCTTCTTTTTCTCCAACCAACCCCAGTCCCTAACAACCTTAAATCTACTTGCAGTCTCTGTTAATTTGTCTATCTTGTAAGTTTCATGTAAGTGATATCATACAATATTGTCCTTTTATCTGAATTTTTTCACCTTGTATCACATTTTCAAGGTTCATCCATGTCATAACACATATAAGAACTTCATTCCTTTTTAAAGCTGAATAATATCCATTGTATTATATAATACATGTGCTTATTCATTTCCTATTGATTAATATTTGGAGTGTTTCTACCTCTTGACTATTGTGAAGAAGCTCTACAATGAACATTGAAATGCACGTAGCTGTTTGAGTCCCTGTTTTCAATCTTTGGAACATACACTTAGGAGTGGAATTGCTGGATTATGTTGTGATTCTTTGTTTAACTTTTTGTAGAATTACCAAATTGCTTTCATAGTGACTATAACACTTAAGCTCCCACTAGCAAGGTAAGAATGTTCCAATTTCTCCATATCTTTGCCATATTTATTATTTTATTTTTAGTAGGAATGAAGTGGTACCTCATTGGAATTTTGACACGTATTTCCCTAGAGACTAATGATTTATATCATCTTTTTGTGTATTTATAGATCATTTGTCTTATTTGGGGAAGTGTCTACTCAAATTCCTTGTCTATTTTAAAACTGAGTAGTCTTTTTGTTGTTAAATTTTAGGAGTTCTTTATATATTCTGGGAGTACCATTAAAACCTTATTATGTGTATGATTTGTAGATATTTTGTCCCATTCTGCAGTTTATCTTTTTTTACTTTCTTGATAATGAGATTTCTGCCTTTTTAAAAATAGTATTTAAATGTTTCTCTTTAAGATAAAAATGGATACAAAAGTATTCAAAATACTAATTGTGGCAGTAATTGAAAATGCTATATTTGAAATAGATTTTCCTCTCAACTGATTCACTATTCTTAATGTAGAATAGATTAATTAACTTTGGTTCATGTGTGTATAAATGAAAGCTGGATTTAATTAAAGTATTTCTATAATAAAGAGTTTTTCAGATTAAAAAGAATGAAATTAGAGACAAAATGAACATTCTTTTCATTTATAAAACAATCTTCTCACCTTAAGTCTGAGAAATCACTTACATTATTAGAGTTAGGTCATATTTATTAGAAGAGGATCTATTGCTTTGGAGGAAGGAACTGCATAAGTTTAGTGGAAAGAGAATATGTTAAGTCAGCAAATTCAAAGAAATGTGTATAGGTTCATTACAGATTGTAGAAAAAGAGAAAAAAATAATTGCCTTTTCTAATTTTAGAGATCACAAAAATCAGAGGAGACAAGAACCTAGTTGAGACAAAATTGGGAAAATTCTGCTCCTCATTTCCTTGCTATGACACCTCCTCCTCAAATTAATGATATAATAAATGAAAACTACCCTGAACACAAGTCATAGAATCAGGGGTGGAACTAGCTCCATCTCAGGATAAGGGATGGGGAGGAATTTAAAGCTTCAGAACTGAAGAAGAGACACTTGATTGTAGACAACAGAGATTATATTGAGTATGTTACCCAGCCATTAAGAAGAATGACTTTATGACATTTGCCAGTAAATGAGTGGATCTAGAGACTATGATGCTAAGCAAAATAAACCAATCTCCAAATGCCAAAGGTCAAATATTTTTGCTGATACTGGGAAGCTAACCCACAATGAAGGGGGAGAGAGAAAGAATAGATTTCAGTAGATTAGACAAAGAGGAATGAAGGGAAATGAGGGGAATAGGAAAAAGAAAGTGGAATGTATCCAAAATAATGTTTTCCATGTACATATATGAATACACCATAATGAATACCACTATTGTGTACATTCATAAGAATGGGGTTCTAATTAGAATAAGATATAGTTCATGCTTGTATAATTACATCAAAATGAATTCTACTGTCATATATAACTAATAAAGAAAGAAAGAAAATTTTTTAAAAAGAAAGAAAAAGAAAAGAAGCTCATAAAACAAAAAGCTGAAAAAATTGTGTCTTCATAATATTATTCTAGAATCTGGTCTCTTCTCATGAGTTTTGAAAAGAAAGAAATATAAACAGACTTGACAGAATCACAAATACCCAAAGTTTTCAATCACCCTCAAATTCAATGTATACCTGAAAATGCATAGAGTAATTGTATCCCAATAGCATTACCACTTGAAAAACAAGTATAATAGAACCTGACAATTTCCCATGGAATTTAAAATTAGAAAAATATTTTCCAGGAAATGAAACTGTTTCTTTAATATATAAATAAAGGGAAAGTCCTTCTTGCATAATTCTCTAAAATATATATACAACATACATCAAATGATAATTCAGTTGAAGATAAAATAGGAAATCATAATTATCTAATACCTATTTTTCAGGGATCAAAAGACCATTCACACACAAGGCAAATATACTGATTATTAAAAAGGTTTGTATGTCTAGTTATGAGCTATTACGAATAATACTACCATGAAAAAAAGTGGATTTGCCCTACAAAAAATAAAATTAAATTAGGGAAAAAAATAAGCTTTGTATGGCCCAGGTCCTATAATTCCAGAGGCTCAGGACGTTGAGGCAGGAGGATCTCAAGTTCAAAGCCAGCCTCAGCAAAAGCAAGGTGCTAAGCAACTCAGTGAAACCCTGTCTCTAAATAAAATACAAAATAAGGCTGGGGATGTGGCTCAGTGCCTCTGAGTTCAACCCCTTCCCCACTAAAAAAAATCTTTGTATGGCTAAAAATTATAACTAACCCAGGTAAGTGGGAAGAAGATATTATTCTCACTACCAGATTCTGCTAAGCCAATCAATATGTCTTATTACAAAGTGTATGGGTGTGTATGCAATCTTTCATAACAAAGCCAATTTCAAAATACGTGAATTTTCAAGTCTTGTTATGTGAGAGGAAGAAAGGTATTTTCACAGTATTACTGAATCACCAGTAGCTCCTAGGATAAACCTTGTAACTAAACTAAAATGTCATATATACGTATGTGGATGTGATTAAGTACCCCAATTTCCCTCACGTTCCCCCTGCAGCATTGTGTGTGCAATGATGGTGCTCATTTGGAGCTTTTTGCATTGTGTTCCAGTAATGTTGCTCTGAGATGATGGGGAAATAGTACTGCCTTGTAGGCCATTGGTTAGGACCCCAGCCTTGCCAAGAGGAGTGGCAAGGGGCTGATTTTTGGAAGACCTAACTCTGGGTCCCTCACTTTTCCTGTCTGGACTTGAAGGTGTCAAGATTAAGGACACTCCTACATGTTGAAGAACAGTATCTCTGGTGTAGGTCACAGGCTGAAGAGAGTGGGGGAAAGTCAGATTTATGATTCAGGCAATAAAGTTACACAATGCTAGCTTTACCACTTTCCCATTTTTTCCCCATAGTAAACTTATTTTTAAATGTGAATTCCTGGCCTATGGGAGAACGAAATCCATGTTGGGTGTTTGGTTCATTAACTGTTGCAATCCACCATATACCATGGTCATGCATGCCTGTAATCCTAGCAACTCAGGAGGCTAAGGCAGGAGAATTGCAAGTTCAAGGCAAGCCTCAGCAACTCATCAAAGCTCTTAGCAACTTAGCAAGACCATGACCATGTCTCAAAACAAAAAATTAGAGAGGCTGAGGATATGGCTCAGTGGTTAAGTGCCTTTGGGTTCAATCCCCAGTACAAAAGAAAAAAAAAATGTTGCATCCCCCATGTCTACAATACCCTGGAATACAGTTAGCAATTAATAATTATTTGATGAAGAATGAATGGGTTCACTGAATTATTGGAAAATTAGGGAGACTTCATATAATCATTCTTAATACTTGATTCATATTTTAAGAAAACAAAACAATGTCCCTGACAGGGGGTGGGAGAGAAATTCTCAAGGAGAAATTCAATCTAGGAACACAAATCTGTGGCTGAAACATAAAATTGTTTTACGCCCTGTAACAATTCTTCTGCTTCCAGTCTAGATGGTTTAGCTTTTATTTGCCAGGGCAGCTCTGTGTTTGGATGCAGAGCAAAGACAGTAAATGGGTATGTCCTGAGAGCTGCATGATAGAAGCATTATTGATGGTACAGATGAGAATTAAACAGGGAAGAGAATAAGAAACAGTTTAACCTAAGTTCCTGTGCAACTCAGGGGTCCTTAGATGGCTCTCCAGCCTTAATCTAGATTTCAAGGGAGAAGAAAGCACTGTGGTAGGCCCTTTGTATAAGCCTTCTCATTCAATTCCAAATAGTCCTTTAACTTAACAAAAAGAACCCAGATGCTGAGAGCAATTAAATAGCTTAGTTACTGTAGGTGGTAGAGCTTGAGAATGATTGCGCCTACTGTCAAACTTGGATATGTCCGATTTTAGTGTTCACCTTTGCTACTCTGGGGCTCAGTATCAACTTCTTAATCCTAAATTTTGCATTTTTTACCCTTTATTGCACTGATAATAGCAAATGATAATTTCTGCATATAAATGAGTTGTTTCCGAATTACTACTTGTGTTTGTATGAGGAATATGGGTATGAACCTCTGCACTGAGGAAAAATGCCTGATCATGTTGAAGGATTAACAACAGAACCCAAAATAGACCATTAAGGAAGTGAATAGGTGGCTTTTAGTGTCAGGTTTAATTAAGAGTGATAACTTCATTAGCAAACTGTTCATTTCTTGTGTGGTTTTGAAGGTTTTTTTTTTTTAAAAAAAAAAAAAAAAAAAAAAAGCTTTAGCCTTAGGAAAAAATCCAGATAAGTTTTCATGCCTTTGTTAGCCTGTGTAAAATGTTTTCTGTGTGCGTCAAAGACCATTCTAGGTAAGACAATAAGTTTTATGGATATGTGCTTCTTAACATGACTACATTCCTGAGCTGCTACCCATTAATACAAGAAAACTCAGCCATATGAATCATTAAAACAGCAAGAATGTCTTATAATCTTTCTGTGGATCCTTTCTTCACAATTCATTTGTTTGAACCATTCAGTTTCTTCCCATGCCTCAGTCTGAGTCTCTATTTTCATGTGCTTTAAGAACTAGAGAAAGTATCTCGAGTATTGTTTTTTAAGAATATTGAATAGGCTGTTAGGTCTATTATCTAATAGGGCATCATGGGTAAATGTTGGTTCTCAAATGAAAACAAAGTTCTAAGGAAGCTGAGTTGAAAAATCATCTCATAATTAATATGAAGTATTTGACTACGGATTTTACTCTCTTGTCATCCAGTACTTAGGGAATAAATTTGGGGAGTTGGAGGGCAGGTTTATTGAAGACTTACTATGTACAAGATGCTATACTTTATATATGCTAATTTATTACTCCTTATAACAATTCTGTAAAGAATTTCCTTTTATTCCCATTTTATAATTGAGAAAAACAAGGATTCCTCAAGCTAGACATTATAAAATCTGTCCAGTATCACATTACTAGAATCTGACAGAGGTAGGCGATGAAAGCTGGTGAGTCAAGCTCCAAGTTCATGCTTTATGTTTCCATATGAAAGAATACTATTTTAAACTAATTGCATCTTTTAAATTTCCTCATCAGTAGTTTCCTCATCAGTAACTATTTGTTCAACAAGGTACTTTCCGATATAGCACTCTGTTTTTTCTCCATTGTGAAATGTGTTAGATACACAGAAGGGTGTATAAAATTAATATGTATAGTGCAAAGAATCATAACCCAGTGAACAATGTATCCAAATTAAAAAAAAGGACCCTCCCTGTACCTCCAGAATCCTCTGAAACCCCTCTATAATTACTATCTTCTCTTTCCCCTACAGAGTCCACCACTATCATGTTAGTCATGTCTTTGTGCTTATTTATAGTCTAGTACCCATGTAAATATCCCTAAACATATTTTATTCCCCTTTGAAGAAACTAATCACAAGAATAAATCTAGTTCTACAGGAAAAGTCAATATAGCCACAATTAGAGCACAGTTCCCAAGAGAAGATAAACAGAACAGAGTTTCTAGGGCATAGCCTGACTTCAGCTTCCCCCAAAGTTTACAGGGACTCCTGGGAAAATTAGTAGGCAAGGTGACAGATGAATGTGGAAAACACAGAATTCATTACAGCTGGACATCTGGCAGAGCTGCAGTGACAGGACAAATGGAAAAAGTTAGCTCTGCATTTTCTACTCCAGGCCCACTAGGGCCTACCAATAGCTCTCAGGGGCATATTTAAGAAAACACTTCTGTTGAGCAACTCAGGCAATATATCTGACCCTAGTAGCTTGGAAAAGAAAGTAGAAATTTCATTAGCATTTGGTATGGACAACATAAGGGCAGAATGCTCACTTGGACAATCTGTCCTAGGTTTCAAAGTAGGTATCGTGAATATCAGAGCAGACATTTCAGTTTCCACCCACTACTAGATAGAGGTTAGCGTTTCTGTCTTACAAGATTGAATACTTAGTAAATCCTTTGGTTTTTCCTTTAATATCACTGAATAATCACATGTTAAGGACACAAATGAGGTTCTATAACTACAAGATTTGTTCTAACAGTGGCTCAGGAGGCAGAGGCGGCAGAGCGTGCGTTCAAAGCCACCCTCAGCAACTTAGTGAGGCCCTAAGTAACATAGGGAGACCCTGTCTCAAAATACAAAATAAAAAGATTGGAGATGTAGCCCAGTGGTTAATGGTTAAATGCCTCTGGGTTCAATTTCTGGCTGAAAAAAAATGTACTAGGATTAAAGGCAAAACCTAAATAGACCTTTCTGAATAAAGCATAAACCAAAGTTCTATGGATTCAGTTAAGTGTTACAAGAACAAAACTATTCAGGGGAAGGTCTCAAAATTCACTGTTTTACAACATATAAATACAATTTAATATGCTATAAAAATGTTTGAACAAAGGCTGGGGGTGTAGCTCAGTGGTAGAGCGCTTGCCTAGCATATATGAGGCACTGGGTTCTATCCTCAACACTGCATAAAAATAAAAGTTTAAAAAATATATCTAAACAAGTGAATATATAGAAATATATGATATGCACAGCCCAGAGAAAAATCAATTTGCAAAATGAGACCCACCAAAAATCAAGAAGTTATGATTAGTAAAGACTTTTAAATAACCATGAGGAATACATTAACACATAAAAGAGAAAAAGTGGATATGGTGTGAGAAGAATGAGGAGATTTCAGGAGAGATTAAGAAACTGCTTAAAAGAATGAAATGAAACTTTTAGAAGTGAAAAATATAGAAACTCAAAAAATTTGTTATATAGGAGTAATGGTAGACCAGACACAATAGAAGAAAATGAAACAATTAATTAGAGTACTGTCGATACAATCACCCAAACTGAAACACACACACACACACACACACACACACACACACACAGTCTTAGCAACATATGAGACATTATCATCCATACAGAATACATAAAATTCGAGTCCAATGAGCACAAAGAGATTGAGAATGAGGTAGGAAAATATTTAGAGGAGTGCTAGAAATATTCCAATATTTGATCAAAATGGCAAATCACCACACCAAGAAGTTTAGCAAATCTCAAGCAATATACTTGTATCTATTTGAAGAAAATGTCGACCTCTTTTGCAAAATCTTATATAAGAGACATGGATTATTGTCTTACCCAGTATCTTTATCACTTGGAAGTATGAGAGAAATTGTTATAAAACTTACTGTCAAAAAAAAAAAGATGAACATATATTTTCTACTTGTCAGATTAAGATTATTTCTAATTCAAATCATTTCATATTTTTGGCTTTGTCATGAAACTAAGAGCTGGATATCATGGAGGAATAATGTTATGTATGTTCTCCTTATAAAGCTTTTCATCTGTTTTCCAGTCCCTCTCCACCCTGTATTTCATGTATACTTTACATTAGAGAGGATCCATTGCAGGCAGCTTGAGGTTAACCAGAGCTGCCTAGGAATTTGGTCCCACTGTGTGATTTGGGCTTCTGTGTCTATGTTTCTTAATCTGTGAAATAAGGGTAATAAGAATACTCCTATTACCTACCTTAGAGCATTGTTGGAGTAATAAATTATATAATGAACTTTGGGTCTATATCCTGATGCAGAATAGGATCTCAATTAGTGCAGGATATCATGATTATTTGGTCATCCCAAATAATGCTTGGAGAGAGCTGTCCTATAAAATATAAATTAATAATAGTAAAGTTAATTCTATTACAAACCAAATATTTATCTACAGAGTCAGTGGTATGGAGAATTATAAAACTGATGAGATATTCTCAGACCTTCACTTTGGAATATATACTGAACCAACAAATATGATAACTTAAAAAGGCCCACTAAATTTCTGGACAATTGGAACAGTGCATATATTGAGCACACCATTTGATCATAGAATAATTGATACAATATTAATATAAACAAGTCCTCAGACATATATGACTCAACCCCTTCATTTTATTGCTAGGGAATAATGTCAATTTTATGTGTTTTAAATGCAATGGATCTTTAAACCTCAGAATTTTTGTTATATACTGAAATTTCACATTACTTCTTATGGACCTCATTCGTGGTTTCCAACTCACCAGTTTTGAAAAATGGCTAAACAATGAAGGAATTTGAGCATCTTATAAAATGTGAAGAATAGTATCTTCCCTGATGACTTCACAAGTTATTATGCAAAACTGAAATATTTTGGAAAATATATGCAAAGGGAAAATGGTAGCTTGCATTATTTTTCTCTGTAGCATTGATCTTTATTAGTAAACAAAATCCTGACATTGATCTTCCTAGCCAGTGAGAGAATTCCTGTTCTACAAAATATAGACTATTTATTTGGCTTTATTTTTAAAGAAAAAAATCTGGGGGAAAACCATTACTAAATATCTTTAAATCATCATTAAATATATATTTTTTCTATAAAAGATTATGCATCTATATCTATATCTATATTTTAATTGTAGATGGGCACAATATCTTTCTTTTATTTATTTATTTTTATGTGGTGCTGAGGATCAAACCCAGTGCCTCACACATGCTAGGCAAGTGCTCTACCATGGCACCACAACTCCAGCCCCATCTTTTATCTTTGTTTTTAAAAAATAATGTGATCTTGAAACAGCTACTACTAAAAATCCAAGTGTGAGAAACAGTGTATATGATATACACAGTATCTGACCTTTTACTAAAATAGAAAAACCGATAAATAATAATAGCTTCATTATGATAAAAGAAACTAAGGAGGTAGCAATAATCTCATTGTGCTGAGAGCTGTTAGGATTGCTTCTTTTTCCATACTTGTTTCTTCTACCTTTCCAACAGTATCCTGTACCCCTACTGAATGACAGTGTATGACATTAGAAGGGATGGATTTGCTTACTTTTAGACACAGGCATCATCTGTGTAAGTGTTTGCCAACACAAAGATAAAGCATCTTTTTCTGAATACGAATTGCTATAATTTATTTATAACATTTTGGAGGTGCCCTTTATGATTCATATCACTTCAGAGTAAAATACATTTTAAAAAAGAAGAAGAAATTATGTTGAGTGTGACCTTCTATCTCTGTGCCTATGAACTCCCAAATTGATATCTCTGGCTCAGTTCACACTTCTGAATGCCATGCCTCCGGTGCTGTTGCAAATTCAGCACATATAGGATTAAACTCATCATCCTCCCACCACCCAAATATGCTCTTTTCCATATTTCTTATCTTGGAGTAATCTCACCATTACTGTTTTAGCATTCTCTTAGTGGAACTATTGCAATAGCCTCTTCCTGGACCTTGTTTCTCCTTGTTATCCATACATTAACAGTACATTATCCATACTGTTCCAAAGCTGATCTTTCTAAAACTTTAATCCAGTCATAAATAACTTCCTTGTTTAGAAATCCTCAATGACCCCTTAACCTATAATAAGAAATCCAGTCTTCTTAGTATGATATGCAAGGCTCTGCGACTGGCCTTCTTCCTATCAACTTCCCCACCTTGACTCCTGCACATATTCTGTGGATTACTCAGGGCAAACTACTAAGTCCCCAAATAGCATCCTGCTCCTTGCTTCCATGCCTTACTTCAGACTAACAATTGCATATGCATGTTTCTTTTAATCCTCACAAAGCCCTGTTAGAAATGGTTGAAAGGATGGTGGGGGTACTAACATGTGGTTGTAACCCTAACCCTAACCTTAACCCTAACACCACTCTAGAGGTCCAGAAGATGAACACAGAAGAAGGGTTGGTGTGGCTCATTGAGCAATTTAATATGCTAAACGGATGGTGGTTTTCTTCAGATTTGATTTTATAGGAGAATCTGTACATAAGCCACAAGTAAATATTTTTCCTGGTTTTTAGTGGGCTCTAATAAAAAAATTTTTTTAAAGGAAGGAAAAAAGAAGGAGGAAGTGGGAGGGAACATAAGAAAGGAAAAGGAAAGAAAAGTAAGGAGAGAGGAGGGTGGGAAAGGAACTGGGTTGGGGAGGAAGAGGAGGGGCCCATAGTGGAGAGGAGGAGGGGAAGGGGAGGGAGAGAGAGAATAATACAGAGGATAGGAAAGGAGGAGGGGGAGGGGGAGGGAGGGAAAAGGGAGGGTGGAAAGAAGGAGGGAGGGAAATATATCATGTTTGCTTGACACAGTAAGAAATATAAACATTATTCCCATTTTTTGCAGATGAGAAAATAAAGAAAAATGCCCAAGATCACCCCATGGACTGATTCACAGGTAAAGCTGAAACAAGAATCAACTATCCTGTCTCAGAGTCTAGGGAGAACATAATCCAGCATTTGGAAAGGAGCAGTCACCCAGAAATGGCTGTTTTCCTTCCCATCCCCAGTGAGCCTCTCTGCCCTTTCCTTAAGAGCTGAGTGGGACGATTCTTTTCTGACTTGTCATTGAATAAAACAGAGCTTCATTGAGTATCCTCAGAGAGACTAATGAAAAAAAAATTTTTTAAAGACAGAAAGAAATGCCTTAAGCACAATATGCTTTTAAAAATTCTGGCTTTCTTGATCTTCCTCCATTCCAAAATTCCATCCTTGATTGATAATATAGAGGACAGAAAAGCCTTAAAATTAATCAGTTGAAAATTGTGAGAGGTCAGTTGGATGTATTTCAACTAAAGCAGTTTATAGAAAATGAAAGCTAGGTGATCTTCTTTCTCTGGCTATTGGTCTGTTTAACAGTAAAGACTTTTGTATTTAAGTTATTAGGGTACATTGAAATTACGTTTCAGCAATACTTGAAGAGCGAATTGCCTTCCCAAACACATTTGCCCACATCTCACATTCTGGAAAATGCTCCATGATACCTTCTAACGGCACATTTTCTACCTAGTAAACTGTCTTTTAATTTATTGATTTCTTCACTTTGTTTATGAGCCACAAGAGATCAGGCACATACAGGACACTACATAATATTGGCTTAAATCAGTGTGAATTGTATGTGAACATTTAATTTGAACATTGTGATAAAATAACCTTCTCAATTTACCTGTGTTCTCTTCTCTGACCATAATTTCTTCCCAGACTCTTGTAATTTAATAGATCTCTTACATCTTGGTTCTAACAGACTATGAGGACACGAGGAAAAACAAATCCAAGAGTAAGTTGGACGTTACATACAGCGCGGAGCAGGATAATTCCAACCAGATACATCTATTTGGAAACCTATAACACCTAGGGTGCGAGTTTTGGTCAAATAAGAATTTTGCTCTTCTTAGGACTTCATGGAACTGCTTGACCTAGGCCCAGGAATCAATGACCAGCCCTGGTGATTAGTACAGGGAAAAGCCTGAGGCCTCAATTGGTACAAACAGAGCCAATCATGGGAGGTCCATCAGAACAACTGTGGAAGAGGAGCTATCTTCCTACAGATGTTGCTAAGAGGATGCCACATAATCTGAAACTACTGGTCATTACAGAAAAGGAGGGACTTTTAAGATGGAACCAACAGTGAATAGGACACAAAGTGGTAATTTTATTTCTTGAGCCTTGTATGTAGGTTATGCATAATTTTTCAGTTATGGACACCAACACACTCTCCTTTTTTTGCTTGAGCAATTTAAGATCTGTAACAGCAATCTAAAGAGTTACAAACCTATGGCTGACAGAGCTATGGCTTGGCCAAGACCTGTGAAATAAATTGAATAGTATTAAGTTTCATCAGTTAACTTTTGCTCTGGTGCTAAACATAGTTTCATTCAATTTTTTTTTCTGACTTCTTTCAATTTGTTGTAAGTTCATAAACTCACTATTACATGTTCACTATTCATGATCCCACCTCTAAACTAACCACCCAATCCAACTCAAAATAAGCCTAACCTTCCCTGAACTCTTGAGGACCTTTAGAAAAACCCAAACATACTTTCAAATTAGCAAGTGTCTCTACAATCGTCATATATGGACCAAATTACTATGTGTTATGGTTTTGATCTTAAATCCCTCCAAAAGCTTGTACTTTGGAGAGTTGGTCCCCAGCTTGGTGCTATTGAGACATGGTGGAAACTCTAAGAGGTGGGGTCTTTGGCTCACTGGGGACATGTCTTCAAAGGGCATTGCGAGGCCTCTGTCTCTTCTCTTTTTCTTGCTCTTTTGAGATTCCCAGATAGGAGGTGGGTGGATTCGCTGTGCCCCATGCTCTCCACTATGATGTGCTTCATCACCACAGGCCTCGAAATAATGGAGCCAATTGAATATGGGATGGAGATTCTAAAACTAAGAACCAAAATAAACCTTTTCTCTGTGTCATTTAATTATCTCAGGTATTTGTTACAAT
This sequence comes from Ictidomys tridecemlineatus, assembly GCF_052094955.1. NCBI lineage: Eukaryota > Metazoa > Chordata > Mammalia > Rodentia > Sciuridae > Ictidomys > Ictidomys tridecemlineatus. The sequence goes on from NC_135479.1 coordinate 124,286,666, forward strand.
GATGAAAAGCTGACTAAAATACAGCAACTCAGTTGAGTTTTAACTCTACACTTCTATTGCCCCTTGATTGATGAATAAATGAAATATTAGACCAGACTTGTTTTAATTATTTTGTATTGGAATTGAAAAATCAAACTTTTAAAATTAAAATTTATATCAATCTTACCATTATATTAGTATTGTAAAATACCTATCATCATATTTATTGAGTTTTACTTATAATTAAATGTAATTTCATTGTCTAGTCATGAATTTCTTTGACCTTATATGGATTCATGAGCAGTTTGTGATTTCCCAAAATACCCAGGGGAAACAAGTCATAGACAATTTCACAGCTTTGTCCATCTTCTTTGCAGTTCCTATTTTAATGCACCTGTTGTGGATTCTCTTACCATTTTGTTTGTATCTACACTATAGTTAGATTTTCTGAAAAGTAAATTCCGCAATTAAAATGTCTTGAGACTCATATCCATCTTCATTATTTACTCCATTATATCAATTTGAGTTCATTTTCAGCAACTCCTTACCTCAAATTTTATACTCAAAAATCACTAAACAACTTTCATTTCCTAGAACATAACATGTTTTTTCAGTCTTTGGACATATTCTTTTTATTTAGAATGAAATTCTTTCTATCTTTTGTCCACCAGAGGAATTCTTATTTATCTTTCAGGCTTTAATTTTACTATTACCCTTTCAACAAAAATTCTCAGATACTCTTTGCTGTCCAAGGCAAAACTGACCATTCCTTTTTCTAGGCTAGTGATGAACCCATCTGTATGTCTGTTATTAAATTCATCCTTGCTGAATTATCTGTCAGACTATTTTCTTAACCAAAACATGAACTCTCTGAGATAAGCAAACCAGATTCCATAGCTCTTCCTATATCCGGAGGCAAGATTGTACTTAGTGATATAGTAAAGACTCAAGTTAGATTTGGTAAATGAATGAATAAATGAATATAAGAATTTATATAGATTTTGTAAAATAAAAAGTGATTTGTGTACATTTGATTTATTGGACTATCATGTTTTAATAATGCCTCTTATATCAATCAATGTCCTTGTAGGTAAGAAGACCTCAAATGGCTGTAGCTAAGCTCCCTTGGCCAGGCCTCCACTGGATTTTATTTTCAATGTGTTGTCAAGGTCATAAACATTTTGCTTTACCATTGGTAATCAAGGTCGTAAACATTTGCTTATGAGTATGCCCCCACTGATGTTACCTGTTGGCCTTTTACCTTCTTTGTCTGGTCTCCATAAAAAAGCCCAATGGAACTGTCTGGGAGCTAAATCTGGCTGGGGGCTGGAGCTGGAACTGAGAGCTGGCTAGGGCCTATTGCTGCCTCCAACTAAAGCATATCTATTATCCAACTGTATCTTCTTCCACCTGCCAGGATCCCAGATCTTTTTTCCTGGGTCTAAGCCCCAGCACAATAGTCCTAATTCTGTATTTATAGAAAGGTTTCCAACATAAAAATTAGATTTCTAAGCAACTTTACAAAGTAAACTTTTAGATTTCCATGACAGAGTTTGAACTAAATCCATTAGCAAAGGTGCTAAATAAAAATTGTGTTATTTTTAAAGGAAATGTAAATGATAGTGCTTAAGGAGTACCGTGAGTAACTTGGCTGTGTAAAAAGTTTAAGCATTGTTTCCAAAAACAATTAGCTACATGCTAAGACAAATTGGCAGAAGAAATACTTTTATCTTATAGAAAGATGTACAAGTAAAGTTACACGCTGAGATAAAATAATAAAGAATTCATATTGCAAGGCATTGTTACTAGAAAAAAATTCATGCTAACAGGTTTCACTAGATATCACAAAGATAGAAAATTCTCAGTCAAGACATTAAAGAAGAAAATATGAAAAATCTGTTTCATCAATCACTCTGATGATTGATACAAGAGATAAAGTGTTCTGACCCCACCAGGATGCATAAGGCAGCTGCCATTAAAGGGAAGAACAGGACTTCGTGTTTCTCCCCAATTCCATGGGAAGAAATGAACATGTTAGATGTTCCATTTTCTGTCTGATTCTATATGATTCAGAAACATTTATGTTGCCCTTCTCATTGAATAAGCACAACTTGGAAGAATGGACCATTTTTTTCATTTTAAAAATTGTTCCTTTTCATGATAATATTTCATAAAGAAACAAATTTCTAGAAGTTGAAAGGAAAGGTAAATTATACCCCTAACATGTCCTTGACTCAGTATGTCATAAAATAAAGAAACAGAATATCATTATCCAATTTATAGCTTTTATTTCCAGGGTGATCTAGGGCATGCTAGACTTCACCCATTTTTCTCTTCTAGGTAGAGATGGCAGTAAGGATGGTTCTAGGACTTAGCCTTTTCCCAATTACTCATGTTATTTAACTAACTGGGATTAAAATAGAAACAACTTGAGATTCAAAAGCAAGAGGAACTAGAATAGCAAGAAAGTTTCTTTCAGTTTAAAATTTTTTTATACGCAGCTCTGTCTAATAGCAGACGCAATCTCAACTAGAAAACATTCTTTCTTTCTTTGTTCACTGATTTAGGTAATATATATTTAGGATGCCCATGAAGTGGATAGTGTTCTTTATAAGAAAAAAGGTGATTATAAAGGTCATGTTCTGAGGGGTGGGGGTCTAGCTCAATAGTAGAGCTCTTCCAAGCATTGGCAGGGCATGGGTAGGACCACATGCCCTTACCATACAAAGGCGGTATGTCCTAAATAAACCATAATACTAGCACTACTTCATATCACCATCTACCATATGCTAAAAGAGCTTTTTTAAATTTAAAATATCAATAGATTCTTTTAAAAGATAATTTCTGATAAGGTAGCAGAGTGTCTCACAAGTAGAGTAAAATCATCATGGAAATTGAAAACCATAAAGGAAAAGGAAAAGACTTGAAAGACATACTTAAAGGTCTTCAGAATATGCAAACTCAGTGTACCAAAAGGGAGAAAAAGAAAATGAGATGTGACAAAAGAAATGAGAAGAAATCTTCCTGAACCAAAGGATGACTGACGTCTATGAGATGGAGAGTAAAATAGACACATTCAGCAACACAATGACATAACAATTGAACAATGCTGAAGTGATCTCTATATTGCACTAGGATTTGAAAAGAAGGTATTTTCTCACCATTAAAAATCACTTAATTCTAAAGAGACAGATTAAATATATTCATTTTTCTTTTTTAAAAAAAATCTGCTGGTAGAATTTCATGGCAGTCACTTGTCATTTCAGAAAATGTCAACAAATTTAAAATATTATCTTTTTTGTAAAAGAAAACTTAAAAATATTTTTAGTAACTAAAAAAAGCATGTTATATTATGAACTTCTACTGCCTCGAAATATTTTTAGTTTTTTCTGGAACAAAGTATTATTAAAATGACATAATCCAAGGAGAAATTTGGAAAATTGAAGAGCATTATGCACATTAATGAAGTTATAATGGTGACCAATTTCTCTTCTTCCTCATCCCTGTTTTCACTTCCACTACTATACAAGTACTACATTTGTCCCATCTATTCCTCTTGTCTCTGTCATTCATTCCCTAAATAGCTTTCTCTGAGAATGTTATGACTTAATATGTATCACAAGTCACATTTCAATTTAGTGGGAAAAAAACAGTTTACATAACAAATGCTGTTGATCTAATTGACTATCCATCTAGAAGAAGTGAAAACCAATTCCAATTTGAGTGCAAAATAAAATATGCAAAGTAAAACAATAAAAATAGTAGAAAAATAAAAGGTTGCATAAATTGGGAGATGGAAAGAAATCTGAAATAAAAATAGATAACAACAAACAAATACAAAATCAGCTGGGTGCAGTGGCACATGCCTGTAATCCTAGCATCTCTGGAGGCTAAGACAGGAGGATTGAGTTCAAAGCCAGCTCCAGCAACAGCAAGGTGCAAAGCAACTCAGTGAGATCGTGTCTCTAAATAAAATACAAAATAGGGCTGGGATGTGGCTTAATGGTCAAATGCCCCTGAAATCCCTGGTACCCCAAAGGAAAAAAAATCTAAAATCACTAGAGAAGCATAATTTAATACATAAAATCTTTAAATGTAGAGTGAAGATAGTGTAAACAATGAAAGAAGATAAATAAGAAATAGAGGGAAATTACAATGACCTATCTAAAAGTCAAAAGAGCACCTAAAAAGTATTGTTTTAAAAGAACAAATCAGTGTGAAAATGAGCAAAGGATATATGCATACAGCTCATAAAAGAGAAAATTCAAGTACCTCTAAACCTAATAGGAGATGCTTAATATCTTGTCACATAATTTATTTATTAAAACTAAAAATTACAGATATCCTGTGACAAAGCTATTTAACTCTTGGTAATCTCATCTATATAAATATATCTACTAGTATATAAAACAATAGACTAGAAACTTAATTGCAGTATTGGGGCTCATGAGAAAAAAATAAATGGAGACAATATGACTGTTAAACAACAGGGAAATGGCTGAGTAGAAGATAGTATATCCATACTGTGACATTTTATTTAATTCTTACAAAGAACAATTTAGATCTCCAACTACTGACTGAAGGAATATTCACAATGTTCTATTGAGTGAAAAAAGTAAATTTCAAATTTTGTATAAAATGATTCCATTAACAATAAACAAAGTTGCTTGTTAAACCTGGTCATGTATATACTTAGATGAACATAGAGAAAAGTGAGAGAAATACATATCAGGTTATAAATATTAGTTACTGCATAAAAAATGAAGGAAGATGATTGATGAAACTGTGAGCCAAGAGGTGTGTGTGTGTGTGTTTTGTTTTCTACTTTGCACATCTTGGGTTGTTTCCCAGTCTGATATTAGCATGCATTACTTTTTAATGAAGAAAATAATCAAATGAGAAGAAATCATATAACTAGGCATTATTCTGGGCTCTGAATAGGCCATTTCAAATAAACTTGAATTGAAAATGGATTTATAATCTTCTGGAATAATCCTAAAACTTCCAATCAAAGGATCAATCTAAAATGCAAGCAACTCTCTGTTAAAAGGTGACTGGGTTTTAGTTAATCTGCTGAGAGCCATAGCCAAGTAGGAATGATGCATGACATTTTTGGTTGAAAGGTGACCCCAGCAAGCCATTGAGATGATAATGATTATGTTAAGAGGTGCATTCAATTAGAGATTAGACCCCTGCTGTGTGCCTTGGCCTGCTACTTTGGAGCTCTCACAGGACTCCCAGAGAGTTCCCATTGGTTGGGGAAGTGTGGTAGGAGGGAATTCAGGAGGAGGGATTTCCTGTTGGAGTAGTGTATCCCAGGAGGAGCCACATGGTGTGTCATTCGGCATTTTTCCCGGGAGCTTGTGTGGAGTGTGCTGGTGGAGTTCAGAAATAAAGTTTGTTCCTGCTTCAGTGGCTCATGATTTGTGCCCAGCCAGACTGCGGCATTAATCTTCATTTCTAATGAATTCTAAGGCTAAAAGTAAATTTGTATGCCACAAGTGAATACCTCTGGTCTTTAGATACATCTACAAACAATAAGGATATACTAATACCTCCTTGCTCTGATAGTCTATGATTCTTCCAGTGTTCTTCTTTTTTCTTTTTTTAAAATTTATTTCTGTTAAAAATATTTTAATTGAGGAAATAGACAGTCAACATGTATTACGTGATTGGAATCAGGCTAAACAGTGGCCATACACACATGGCTTAGACTCATCACTTACCCTCAAGCAGCTCCACCAGAGGGATAAGAAGGCAGTTAATTCCACACATCGAAGTTACAAAGCATGCAAGAAGGCATAGGAAAACAAGTGAGGTCATGATTATCTTGGGAAAATGCAGGTTTCTAGAAGATGTGAACTGGTCATCATGGATTATCAGGACTTTAGAAGGTAAACTGATATATTAGGCTGGAGGATATACACAGGCAGCAGGAGAGATTTCTGTATATGACTGATAATAAGTAATCCAGTGTGACCACAATACAGGGTACATGGAGAACCTCAAAATCTGAAGTTGGAAACCCAGTTCATTGGGGTTGCTTGTGCTAAACAAATTGTATTGTAGGCTGTAGGTGAGGGGTTCTCAAATTTCAGTGTATATAATAATATACTCGGAGAGCTATTACAACTCAAATTCTGGGAACTCAACTCCATGGGATCTAGGCATCTTCATTCTAATTCCCAGGTAATATTGTTACTGAGAAATGGTGCTGTTTAATTCAATGAAATCATCAAGGCTGTTAATTAGAGTGATGACTTTATCATACCTGTGTTTTAGGTGACCCACTGTAATGTCAGTGTGGAGAAAGGGTTGAAATTGGGGACTGGGTTGGTACATTCAGAGGCCATTACCAAAGCAGAGGTAAAAGAAGATAAAAGCATGGATTAGGACACCAGCAGAAAGACAGACACTGGGAGTGCATTTTGAAAGACAGTGGAAACTGATGAGCAAGACTGTTGACCATTTGAAAGTTGGGTGAGATGGAGAGAAAAAGAACAAGAGACCAAAAGCAAACAAAGATATTATACTCCTGGGATAAGACTTTTTCTCCCCACTTGAGGCCATAATGGTGAGTAACCACCCAAGTGAGATGAAAACCACTAATCAATCTATGACAACTTCCCTCTGTGAATAAACTTCTGAGAGTCAGCCAATCAGTCTGACCTGATTACCATACTTCTACAGTTGATTTTGGCCACTCCCACCCCTGAAAATCTTCCAAACCCTGTGATGCCTCCCTTCATCAATCTGTCAGTTTCTCTCCTTGCCTGGCCCCAAAGTCTTTGCTAATAAATTTCCTTGCTAACACCACCCTCCCTTACTTAAGAAACTTATACATTTATCTTTGATTTTAGTTACTGTGTGATGATCCCTTTCCTCAACAAGGAGAAGGCAATATAAGAAGGAAAGGAAACCAACTGGGCTTTTTGTAAGATGCTTTTGCTTTTAATCTTCATTACTTTTTGTGGGGTGGGTAGAATGATTTTATTCTCTTTTATTGCTGAGTAAAATTTCATTGTGTATATATGAACTCAAGGGCACTCGACCACTGAGCCACATCCCTAGCCCTACTTTGTATTTTATTTAGAGACAGGGTCTCACTGAGTTGCTTAGCACCTTGCTTTTTTTGAGGCTGGCTTCAAACTTGCAATCCTCTTGCCTTGGCCTTCCCAGCTGCTGGGATTACAGGTGTGCACACCATGCCCAGCTTCATTTACTTTTTAAATTCTGGAAAGTATTATCATTATTATTTTTGCATGTGAGGAAGTGGAGACATAGGTAAAGAGACACACAAATCATAAAACTAACCCAATTGTGACTCAGGATTTGACACCAGGACAATTCCAAGTCTAGCATTTCTCCTGAATTCCAGTTTAATGAATATTAACTGGAATAGTAAATCTAGGAAGAGCAGATGTCAGGAGATAATGAGTTCTATCAAGGACAGGTTAAAGATGGAGATTTACAAAGTACATTGAGCAGAAAATGAGCAATAGAGAGTTGGAAATATTTACAAAATTCAGGAGAGTAGTTGGGGTGAGAATGATAGAAGAAGGAGAAAGTATATCACAACCTTATGCAAAATTTAATGATAGACATTGAGGTGTCATTAGAGAAGAAATAACAGTGCTAGAAACAGAAAGGGAGAGTAGCTTTATTTTCTTTGGCTCTGAGAGAACCAAAGAAAATAAAGCTACTTATAAAGCTAGAAGAGAAACATTTTAATAAAGCAGGATATGATTGACAATGCTGAATGTTGCAGACAAATAAAACAAAATGGCAAATTGAATGCAATTATTGGATTACAAGTGTCTTCATTGATTTTTTTTGAGAATCATTTTTTATTGATTTAAAAAAATGACAGCAGAATGCATTACAATTCTTATTACACATATATACCACAATTTTTTATATCTCTGTAGAAAGTATGTTGACACCCAATTCGTGTCTTCATACATGTACTTTGGGTAATGATGTCTATCACATTCACCCATCTTTGCTAATCCTCTGCCTCCTCCCTTTCCCTCCCACCCCTCTTCCCTATCTAGAGTTTGTCTCTTCCTCCCATTCTCCCCCTCCCTACCCCACTATGAGTCAGCTTCCTTATATCAGAGAAAACATTCAGCATTTGTTTTTGGTGGGATTGGCTAACTTCACTTAGCATTATCTTCTCCAATGCCATCCATTTACCTGCAAATGCAATAATTTTATTCTCATTTATTGCTGAGTAAAATTCCATTGTGTATATATGCCACATGTCTTCATTGATTTCTATCAGACTAATTTCAGTCAAGTGACAGGAATATAGACCACATTTCTGTTGTGAGCCATCCTTGGGCTGTGTATGTGAGCTATGTGCATTTGAGCACTTACTGGGCTGGTGTTGTGCACTTATTGGGCTATGTGACACAAGTGTGCCTTTTCTCTCTCTGCTTGTGATCCCACACAGCACCTGAAATGGGCATGACTTGCCAAGATGTCAATCAATCTGCTAACCACAAGACTTCACCAAGCAAGACTCCACCCTTTGAAACCCAATCCCTTGCCTTATTTGGGTGGAACTTTCTATGGAATGTCCTTTCCCCAATAAATAGAGGGGTTTGGGGGTATGCTCGCTCTCTTGCTTGCCTCTCTTGCTCCCCTTTCCAGTGTGAGAGCTGATCTTTGAGGTCACAGAGCCGTGCCTGAACCCCATCATTGGAGAAAAAGATATTTTCCTGTTTGTGTGGTTTCTTTGCGGTTTTCTTAGTTATGGATATAGCCTGCTCCTTGAACCCAGCTCATCTCATCAGCCTGACCAGCTGGAAACACATTTCCATGAGTTGAAGAGCAAGTGGGTGGGGAAGGAGAAGAGACCACTTATTTGGATGCGTTTAGAATCCCAGCAGTGAATAGGAGATTGTTAAAGCAGAAAATGGCTTAAGAGGAAAATATAATGGAGGGGCTTTGCTGCTGTTTTCAGCGTGGGGAAATTTGAGCATATTTAAAGGCAAAAGAAAGGGAACCAATGAGACAAGGACTTAGTACCTGCCATGAGCAGAGGAAGAGGAATTATACTTTCCTCTTCTAAAGTCTGAAGGGAAAAGGGGAAGGTAGAGGAGGTGAAGGGTAGATTTCTCACCAAAGAGAAGTAAATTAAGGGTTTATGTTATAGATAAAGACCATCAACTATGCCTGAAGTTTCTTCATTTTTATTTCATCAGAATATTTTTTTCTCAAGACAATGTATTTTTGGTTTTAGAATAAGAGATCTTTATATCAGTGAATTAGAATGGAAATTATTTGAGGAAAACTATTTAGCATGGAGAATAGCAAATAGGATTAGAGCAAGAGGAATTTGACCCCCCCCCTGAAAAAAAGATAAGTTTTGTGTATAAGAGCCAAGAACTTGTGAATACAAAGATAACAATTACTCTGACAGTTATTATGATTTTGGACCAGTTCCTTAATTTCTTTACTCCTTGGAGTTTACAGTCTAATTATTAGCTTGCTCAACTATAAAACCATGGGCATGTCAAGTATTGAACAGCTAATAGTAGAATGGTAATATTTGCCTCTCTGAGTCAAGAGTAAGATGCTATAATTGTTCAGTTTGTGAACACATATAGTGACGAATCTAAAAGGGAGTAAGGGGGAAGAAATTTATAAAGAAACACTTTATTGAAATATATTAGTGGCTTTTGAAAAAAATATACATATAGTTTTTTCCCCACTAAATCCATTTGTTCTTACACATGTCTCTACTTCATTTTAGGTACTTTTATTCATTCATCTCTGTACTTTACAATAAAAGGGGAGAGGAGTCTTGTTAAAATTTTCTTTGCAATTTAATTTTTCCAATTTTATTGTAGTTCACAATGCACTGCAAACGAGATTCAGTGTTAGGAATTGATCAACTCAATCTTGCAGGCAAAAGCAAATTATTTTTTATAAATGGCCCAGAGCCATTAATAAATAGTGATCCATTACTTTCTAGAAGGAACCAGAAATATAAATGGTTTGCAGATAAACTGATTTTAACCTAACTAGATTTTCAGAATGGACTCCAAGCTCTCAATGAATTCAAAGAATTTCATTTAAACTAGATTATTTTGTGGATTTCAATTTAAGTGAAAACTAGAAATAGGAAAAAAGTCATTTGATTTATGTATAGTTTGCTAACATGATGAAATACCTTCACCGGTTCTGTGATTTACCTTGCCTTTTTAACATTTTGTATATTATTTCCAATATGCTTAAATGATATAAAGAGGCAATATTAAGAGAGAACATATTTATTAAAAGGCTAATCCTTGTGATAGAGATAATAAATGACTTATGTGTATCTCCAAGCAATAATTTTAACTATAAAAAAGTCAAGGATTTGAACTTAGTGTATAACATTGCATTTTGAAGAAAAACAATTTTTTTTCCCTTAAAGCAAAGAAGTTTAACACAGACCCATTAAGGAAACGTACATAATTTCATTATCAGTGAGAACTAGGTATTAACAATCACTTATTGGCTGACCTAAACATTTCAATGACAGTATTAACTGAGGGCTCAAAATATAACAATTTATTCCCTTGTTAGGGAAAGAAGACTGTGAGTGTGTGACCTGGTTACCTGTCTAGACCTCGGGAAGCATTAATGTGGCCCAATCACCACAATGAATGTTATCTAAGTATTTCTTTAAATTCCTAAAGAAATCATTTAACTTGAGGGACTTTAGGAAAACATCAAGAACTAATTGAAAAAAATAAAATATGATAGTCTAAACATAATTATAAATTTAAAATATCAATTTGTAACTATTAAGTATGAATTTTTTAGTTATCCAGTTATTGACTCACTTATCTTATTGACTCATTTATTTCTGGTTGCTTGATAAAGCCCCAGGTCACAGGCAGTTAGGGTCACTTCTCTATCCAGATTCAGGTTCTGATCTTGCAACTAGTTTTCTTCCTCTTACTTCTAATTTCAAGTGCATGTTATCCCAAATTCAACGATGCTTGACCAGTACTTTCAGAACAGTTGGCATGATCCAGGCACTATGCTACTCTCCGAATCATGTTGCACTGTCATTTCTTGAGTTTCTAGCGCTACAAGATTATTCATGCCAGACTTGTCAATTTTTTTCTGTATCATTATTGAAATAGCAAAACAACGGCAAATTCCCATGGTTGAGGTGACAAGAGATAAAAGTGAGCATTTTTACTTGTTTATATGTCTAGCCTATCTGTAAGAGCAGAGCAGTAGCTGTTGTTTTTGTTGTTGCTTTCATTAATATTGTCCTCTCCATATTCCACTTGGTCCTAGTTCTCCACACTTTAATCCATTCTCTCTGCAGGATGCTTCCTCTGCCCTTTCCCCCTTCACTCTCCCTACTCCACTCCAAACCTCTACACCCATTACCACAGGCAGATTGCTGCCAGATGGGTCCTAGCAGGCCCTGTCATTCTGCCACAGGGAACATCCAAGTGCCTTAGGGCTGCAGCTGAACTGAGTTCTTACTCTAGCAGGCAGATCTATTCTCTCATGAGAATAAGTACGGGTCACACTTAACAGCTTTAAAATATCCAATCAATGCAGTTTTATCTTAGGATGGCAATGAACTCAAAACTTTCACCTTAAAACTGAAAATTTTATAATGGCCTGAAGCCCACACTCTAAATTGAAAACTAAGAAGAGCCAAGGAAGATAAAGTCTGCAATTTTAGCAGATAAAAGGGATTACTATGAAGCTGTGCCAAATATCTATTCAATATGTGTTACAAATTAGAAAGGAGCCTATTCCAATGGACTCATACTGAGTAGGTTGGGAATAATGAAGAAAAATAAGAAAAGGAACATTTGAAAATGAATGTTCAATCCTGTGTAGTTTGATTTTTTTTTTTTTTTTGTCATCTGCTTTTTAAAAACAAGTTTAAATTAGGAAAACTTGACATGAACTATTTGGAGCCTCCAGTGCTGATTCTATGGTCCAAAGAGCCTCATAGACTCTTTTGTTTAAAATGTATTTATTGAATATTTTTTTTTCAATCCTCGTGTTGGCTTGTAGAGACACAATGCTGAAGTAAATGTAGACTTTGCCCTGGGCTGTGTTCACCCTTGGGGATTATGTGCATGGAAGAAGCATGGGTTGCGGGAGAATCACTGGAACAGGCTTTCAACCCAGCCTTGGAATGTTACTAGGTGTTTCCCAAGGGAGACAATAGCTAAGCTAAATCATGAAAGATGAAAAGGAAATAAATTAATCCTATTCTTAGGTCTTTCAGATTCCTCAACTTTGACAAAACTTCCCAGACATTTCTACACAAAGATGAAAGGGGTAAACAAACAGTTCTTCTCTTTGTCATATCATCACCCTGATCAGCCCTAGCCACTTCCTCCAAATATGGGAACAAGAAAAAACAAAGATAAATTAGGAGAAAAGTCTACAAGTTTCTTGAACAGCTTTCTGAAACAGATTATACTTACCTTTAGAGCAGCTTTGTATTAAAACATGCACATACATGCACACACACACACACACACACACACACACACACACACACCACTTATACCTCTCAAACATAGGGGCACTTTACCACTAAGTTACACCCTGTCCTTTTTTTTTTTTTTCCGGACTTTGCTAAGTTGCTAAAGCTGGCCTTAAACTTTCAACCCTCCTCTCTTGTTCTCCTGAGTAACTAGGATTACAGGCATTTACTATGCCTGGATCTCACACACCTTGTTAACAGTCAGATGCCCAGAAAATTACAACACTAAAGAGGAAGAATTGAAAATTCAAATTAAACCTTGGACTTTGTGAGAAAATTATGTATATGAGTGGCTGATCTCACAAATACAGACTGTGATGATTGATTTTATGTGTCAACTTGACTGTGTATCCAGATATTTAGTCCGACATTATTTTCGATGTGTATATGAGGATGTTTTGGAATGAGATTAACATTCAAATTGATGGAATGAATAAAGAAGATTGTCCTCCCTAATGTGGATGGCCCTCATTCAATCTGTTGAAGGTCTGAATACAGCAAAAGTCACAATAAGGGAGATTTTGACTCTGCCTCATTGTCTTCAAGCTGGACATCAGTTTTCTGCTCTCTGATATAGACTTGGATTGGAACTTGGTTTTCAAAGCCTTCAAATTTGTACTAGAGCTATACCACTGGCTCCCCTGGGTCTCTATCCTGACATCTATACATCATGAGACTCCTCAGCTTCCATAACTGTAACCATGTGAGCAATTCCTCATAACCTCTGTCTGTCTGTTCTCTCTCTCTCTACACACACACACATACACACACACAATTGGTTTTATTTTTCCAGAGAACCCAGACTAATACAGATTTTGTTACCAAGAGGATTTAAAGGAAATAGAAACTAAGGGTGCATTTTCTATACTAATTTTGGGATTTCTGGAATTGGGTCTCCCATCTAATGAGATTGAAAGACAGTAATTACTAGATTTCCAATGTTAAGACTAAGATCATTTGTGATGCCATCTAGCAATAGGGATATGTAAAATATTCTTAACCAAGAAACAAGGTAAAGGGTAACTGTTTATATGATACTTTCTAACATGTTTGGAAAACTAATGAGATTGACTGGTTGCTCTTAATGTCACTGGACAGCGGTAAACACCTTACCAACCTCTTCAGATAGCTCTTCTTGTGAGAAACAGTTTTTGTTCTGCTACCAGGCCTTAGTTAGGATTGAATGCTTAACCATGGGCCACCAAGTTAGTTTGTGGTCTGAACTGCCTGTCATTTACTGTGAATCCTGTGACCTATCAAGCCATAAAGTTGGGAACGTACAGCAACACTCTATCATCATATAAAACAGGGCTAAAGCAGCTCTGAAGGCTCAAGTGAGTTGCATAATAACCAAAATTCTCTAGGGTCGCTACTCCCTCTTTCATCATACACCTATAGTCTCAGTGAGAGTATCCTATGATCTGTTGACTGAAGAAGCAAACAGAAGATGGTTCCACACAATAGGCAGGCACCATGTTAAATTAGACAATTGCAGCACCGCATTACCTTTCTAAGACATCCCTAAAAGACAGTGGGGGAGAAACCCTAGTGGGCATACCTTTGAGCAGTGTACTTGATTGTTCACTTTCTTTAGAAAAAGAAATAGTCACCCCAAATGAAGAGAAAATACAAGATATTATCTTCCATAAAAATGCCATATATATGTCAAAACTAATCCTCTTCTCCACAAATCAGCTGTTCGTGTTATTTCCCTATCCTTACACATGATTAAAAGCTTAATTTCCCAGGCACAGTTTTGAACAGGGCAAATAGATCAATGTATTAGAGTAAGATAGCTGACATAACAACAAAACTCAAATTCCAGAGGCTTTCATCAGTGAATATTTATTCTCACTCACATCACAATCCAAGGAAGGTCCATGTGGTAAAATGGTTGGGGTGGATTCACTTGTCATTATCATTTAAAGACATGGGCTTCTTCCCTTTCAGTGACTGTGACATTACCCAAGACTTGGAAGATAAGGAAGGAGAGAGAAAATATAGAGAACTACAAGAATGATTTTATACAACAAGCCTAAGGGATGTCCAAACTTCTGGACAATGGGAAGTCCCAGTCACGTATAGCTACATCCCATTGTCCAGAAAATCATCACAAGGCTTCACCTAACTGAAAAGGAGACAGGGAAATATCCAGGAAGAACAGGAGATAGGTGTTGTGAGCATCTAGCCAATGTCTACAACCAGTTGTGAATAAAACAAGTCTCCTACATTTAGTTTCAACTGTAGTGTGGAGGGAGAAGATAATAAGATAAATCATATCAGATAGTGACAAATTCCACAAGTAGAAATAATCCAGAGAAAGGGAATGTTAGGGAGAACCAGACAGTGCTATTTCATTTCATTGATTATAAGGACTCACCCCCACACCTATTTTAACATCTCTGAAATCAGGATGAATTTTACTGAATTGTCATGCCTTTGACTGCTGGCAGCATTTTTAAAATGGCACCCAACATAATGGTACTTCTTACTAAAATGGCATGTTTTAGTGTATTTTGGATGCTATAACAAAATACCATAAACTGGGTGACTTATAAACATCTGAGATTTATTTATCATGAGAGATTCTAGAGGCTGGGAAGTCCTAGAGTACCAGCAGATTTGATATCTGGTGAGGGTCCATTTTCTGGCACATAGTTAGTCATCTATTCTCTGTAATTAACATCTATTCACATGGTAGAAGGGCCAAGGGTCCCTTTAGGTCCTTTTAAAAAGGGATGGAGGCCCCTTTACAAGGGCTCCACCCTAGTGACTTGATCATTTCCCCAAAACCCCACCTCCTGTTACCATTCTCTTAAGGATTAAGATTTCAAGCAATTAATTCTAAGGGGACACAAATATTCAGACTATGCACATATGAAAAATGATGTTAAGATGTTTGATGCAAGAAAATCAAGGAAGCCCTTCTGCAATGACATGTCATCAGAGACCTGAAGGAAGAGATGGATCTGATCACCATATTAATAGGTAGGGACAGAGAACACTGAGCAGAGAAAAAAGCAAGAGCAAGGGCCATAGAGGAGGGCATGTTTGAGATGTTCAAGGACAAGCCAATATACCTTGTGGCCAAATGAAGCAAATGAGGTAGAATATGGCAGAAGATGAGGTAGAAAATGGCTTTGAGGCTACAGAAATAGCTGAAAGACTAATGGCTGTCCACAAAGTACTTCACTAATCCGAGCCTTGTTTTTCTGAACTGTGAAATAATGGTAATAATAACACAGGCTTAGATGAGGATTAAGTAACATAACATGGTGAAGGAAACAGAAACAGATCTGGCACAGATAGCACTCTCCTTCCCTTGTCCTAGAGGAGGACCAACCTGGCATTCCTCAGTAGATGGGAAAACGATGGTTTCTCTTATATAATTTTATGCTTCAACTTTTAAGTTTTTAATGTAAATCTTGACCACATTATTTCCTATTAACAAAAACTGGACTTAAAACTATCTAGATTTCTTTCTTACAATAAAACCTCAGAAAAAAGCCAAGTAGATAAAGCTCAACCATTTTTTTTCTCAAAAATTAAACACTCTTTTGTTTTCCTTTTTTCTTTCTATTGCTACATAGGTAAAGTTCTCAGGAGGAGAATAAGGAGATGGGTGAGAAGTGAGAGATTTCTAAATCCTGAAAAGGCTTTTCTATTTCTGTTTAAAATTATAGTCCCAGTTTAATTGCAGCAACCAAACCTAGTCTTCCCTCTTCAGTTTTGATTTTACTACAAAACTTTTGGTGTTAAAATTCAACATATTAGCCAAATAGGCCATTATCAAGTAAAGCTGAAACTTAGGCCATTCATGCACTTAAAGAATCACGGTCACGTCACATTTTTCTCTGAGATTTTTGAGCCTGATTTTAAACACTAGATCATACTTCCTTCTAACCTTGGTTACATAATTTCCAGGGCCATGTTTTTTATACATTCATATAGTGTTACCTCAGCACTAGCAACTAGGAACCGCACAGCTTATTACTTTAAAAACCATCCTTGTTTCTAGTTAAGAAGGTCTACAAAGAGGCCCTCTATGAACATAAGCTCACTCATTTTTTCCCATTATTCTTTGAAAACATCCTGAGCACCTAATATATACAAAAGATACAAATATGAAACAAGGCTACTACCACCAAGAAAATGGTAATATAGTATCCATTCCCCAAGAATTCATCATGCCATGAGTTATGCTAGGGATTTGGAAAGATACTTTCAAATAGCTCACTGCTTACAGGAAAAACATCTAATAGATAGCAATAATGCAGTTTTATCTATATGGAATGAATGCATGAAAAATCAGTATGGTAAAAAGGAGAGCACATCGTAAGCTGGTCTTTGCTCAATAATGAGAAGGGTTTGGAATACTGACAAAAATCATTGTAGTCCTAATCATAAGGCAAATTTTAACTGAAATAAAATTAAAAGGGTGAGCCAATTTCTTTGTTCTTCCATCTGCATCTTTAATAAATGACCATTACATGCTGTAATGGTCAGAGGCTGGGATCAGGAAGTGAGGTCCCCAGTCTGGCTCACCATGTATCCTCTCACAAGTTTTCTGATCCCTTGATTTCTGTGCCTGAAAAAACAAGGGAGTTAGATGAAATGATGTCTATGGTTCTTTCTATCTCTAATATTTTCTGACTCCTGTGTTAGATGAGGAAGGTCAGGTCAGTCACTGCACCTACATAATGGTCTTCTAAGTTGTGAATAAAAGATGAAGGCTTGTACATCTCTACATAAATAGTCAATTTTATATGCTTATTCATCTGGTAAGAGTCCTGTCATTTGCCTTAGTAATCTGCTTTGCTTACATGTTTTATAAAGAGTGTTGGAGTTGTTGTGATATCTAGGATTCTCTGCAAGCTTTAGGTCTTTGGTTACAAATTGTGTATTAGAAAAAAAATTTTAACTTACTGTATGATCACAGGCCAAAATATCAAATGTAGGTTCAACAACATTACTGCCTTCTGGCATGACTGATCACAAATTATGAATAATTTTATGAATCAATTTGGACATCAAATGGAAAGAATTTTTTGACTGAATCTCCCAACAAATGAATGTTTAAAATTTATATTCCAAGGGATCATCATAGATTCAATTTCTATTCTAATGAAGACTCAGATTCATTCCAGACAGACATTTCACTCTGATAAAGGAGCCATCTGGTTATGATGGCCTAATAAAAAGACCAAAAGCTTTACTTAGTACCTTCCCCAGGCTCTTTCTTATTTCTCATTTTACTTAAATTATTCCTTTGGGAAACCAATTTTTAAAATACTGCACTCTGACCTTTTCTCAACAAACTGAATTCTCAAACATTTCTGTGAGATATGTTTATAGAAATATTTATAAATATAATTAATGTAGAATAAATCAAATTACCATTAAATTATATGTTTTGTAATGAAAACACAAAAGTTGAAAGCCTTACATATGGAGAATCAGGGGAATATACTACCATTTATCTAATTTTCCTAGTTTAATATTTAAACTTTACACTAAAAGTTGCAATATTATGATTTAGTATCTGGACTAAAAGAAGGCATCTAAGTTCTTATCTAAACAATGCCCCAGTCTAATTATTATAGATTGAGTTTTATTATGCCCTTTTATAATCTTTTAAATACAGCCCATAAAGAAGTATATATGTCCATCAATTTTAAATAACATTAATTTACTCTTAAGATATTTTCATGGCATGCTGAATAACTCATAAATTAGATTCTCATTTCTTACTTTAACATGGTTAACTGAAGAAGGATGTCCTTAGCGACAGAAGAAAAAAAATTGTTTCAGACAATATATATCATCAAAGGGCAAAAGAAGGTAAAATATGGAATAATGAAGTGAAATTCTTCAATTGGTAAGAACTAAAATTGCTAAGACTAAATTAATTATTTCCTCTCTATTTACTCATATTTCTTCCCATCAGGCCCCTACTGCCAATCCAACAATAAAAGTATTTATTTATTTCCTAAGAAATAAAAGGAACAACAAAGAGTCTTACTTCTGGCTTGTGGATTTCAAAATCTTGGAATCAGAGGACAAAATAAAAGGATTATTATGAGGAAGCAATCCAAGAGAATCTTAGGTAAGGCTAAAAGCCTTTAAGTGAGGCTTGAAAAATAATATTCATAGGATCAGATAATCAAGAGAAGAGACCTTGGTTAAACACCCATCCAGGTGAGTTTGGGTAAATATGTGCCCCAATTGTGGGGAAGCAACAGAGCTCCATGGTTTCCACATCCTCTTGGTGCCTGAGCAGAAGGAATGTTGTGCATAGTAGGTAGGCAGGCTTCAGATGGTGTCCTTGAGATCCCAGTGACATTTCAGGGCTGGGGAGCATAGAATGTTTCCTCTATTCCCAGAGCAATAGAGAAATGACCAGTTGCAAGGGAAGGAATTTAAAAAGAATTCAATAGTTATCACAAAAGTCATAAGAGAATGAGGTCCTTCCAGCAAAGGCTGATGTGGATAACCAACACAACACAAGGATAGATGTTTCCCCTCCCCCATAATTTGGCCCTATGTAAATCTCCAGGAATTCATATCTAGCCCCAGATAAAGGCAGATGATGAGGAAGAATGCCACCTTGACTGGAATTCTGTTTCACCAGGTATTATACTTCAAAGAGAGTTACAACCATAACTCCCACTATGGAAGCCACTCTGGTGATAGACCCCCCACTCACATGCATATTTAAAACCATACAAATTTGTCCTCCCCTCACTGCTGTGCTCCTGGAGTCTAGAACTGCTTAATATCTGGAAGGAGCAAGAAGAGATGAAAGAAAGCAGATTCACTGCTTTGAGGAGTGGGGATCTCCTAACAGTATCCACATTTCCTCCAATTCTTTGTGCATGCTGTTCCCATTGCACACAGTACCCTCTCAATCTCCTATCTTATGCATTCCTTAAATGCTTCTCAAATGTTAAGTCATCTAGGAAATCTTTTAAGGTGCTTCTCTTTGCTTGTAGAATTACTAATTCTTCTCCTCAATTCAACATAGTAATTCACCCATCTACCAAAGCACTTATCACATCAGTTAGGTGACACAGGCAACACTGATCAGAGAAAGAATCCGGGGGAAATGCATGATATTAGAAAAAGTATGAGAGTTAGTTAGAAGAAATGGAATATGTAGTCAGTGAATTCAGAGGAACAGCATATAGGTCAGCAAGACCTTGTGGAGGAAGAGATCAAAACTTTAAAAAGAGGGAGAAGCCAATAATATTTGCAAACACATAACCTGAAAGAGCCCTGAGATGTCCTGAGAACATTGTTACATCATGTGGAGTAGCCAGGACTGTGAATCTCACGGTCCACTTTCAATCTTCTTAATAGAGAACTTCACCATGTTACTTGCATCACAATAGTCAAAACCACATACAAATGAATTTGTAATTAGAGGGGGAGCAACAAATAGTCTAGCTATCTTCACCTTTTAGCAAAGAAATATTTGAAAGGAGTTTGTGCCAAAAACAACAATGATATCCTGAAGCATAAATTTTGGATTTATATAATAAAAAGTGTTATTTTGGTCTATATATTCTAGATACTTCCTGAGAACAGTGCCTAGCGATTGTTTCCTCATATATTGTTGATGTGGATAATGACAGATATCTCTTCCAATCCATAATGTCTCATCTATTGTATTAGTCAGGCTCACTCCCTAGAAACACATTTTAAGCCAGATTGGGGCTTAAATATTACATGACTAGTAAATGATGGGAGTTCAGTCTCTTGGTGACCTAATTTGGGCTGGGGACAGAAACAGTTATATCAACCCACCACTTAGATTTCTTAAGGAGTCAATAAATTGGTGCATGGGAAAGGTGTTAGTTGGTCTCTTCAGAGACATTAGATAACAACCTGACCTGCACTGAAGAAAGCGAAGGGAAAGAGGACAATGCTGGTATGAATGCAGGACTGGACTAATTAATCCCTATGACAGAGATTCAGAAAGGGCTGCAACATCTGAACCATCAAACATCTGGTTTATTAGTGTTAGATTCAGAAATGTAAAGAAACTTTCACATCCCTGAAAGAATCTAGGCATATATGCACGAGTGAATGGAACGGGGGTCATCTTCAGTAGCGGAAGAAAGGGTGACAGTGTCCAAGGGTTAGGGCCAAATGGTCCATAAACAAGGCTTGGTCAAGATGTGAGTCTGAAAGCACCAAGGTAGAGGAGAAAGTTTTCAGAGATCAAGCAAATCATTAGAGCATACTCTGCCCAGGCCATTGGAGTATTGGAAATGACAGAGAAACAGCTAACCAGTGGGGAACGGTAGCCAAGCTATGTCACAATGAGACTTTATAAGTATATAATAAGGGAAAGTCTTTCCCCTTATCTTCCTGTCCCCAGGAAGGATAAAGCCATAAACAGTAGTACACCAACTACCACAACTGGAGAACAGCTACTGTGTCTATGTCATGGCTCTGGGAGCACCACCATGACCCCAGGATCACAAGTCACCTGTGCATGTCTAGCTGATAACCTAGGCCGGCATCGAGATCACTGGGCTGCTTTAATCAAGGACATGAAAGATGAGGAGGAAGCTAAAGAAGATAAAAGACACATCACAAGATGGCCTGCCTCTTTGACAAGGAAGCTGCCTTCAGAAGAATGTAAAAGAAATCTGAGATTCATCAGCCACAAAAAGACCAAGAAAACAAGGGAAACTGGATGGATGCCAAAGATTTTAAGAGGTGAGGGTAGGGAAACTTTGTACTTTTATCGATCCTTTCCAAAGGAACAAAAGGTTGTTTTAAGTAAAGTGTCTTAAAGTAAAAAGTTTTGGAAGTCTAAGTGCAATGCCAGTTGCAAGACACAATCTTAAACTCATCTTTTTTAAAAAACTTATTTTTCATGTGTGTGTGTGTGTGTCTCAAAACTGTTTTTACAGAGAGCATTCCCACCCAGGCTCTGAATCTCTGTGAACGTATAAAAGAATAAGAGCAAAGTGGGTTCAAATTAATATTTTGTATTTCATTACTTCCAAGTGGAAACATAATATTTCTATTGGTAAAATGATAGTTCACAGAGATTCTGAAATTTTATTATAAAGCAAATCTGGTTGGGAAGATTACTATTTGGGAAATAATTATAGGCATATTTTAAATTATATATATATTTTTAATTTCATGGACCATTCCTTCTAAGAATGCTGAATTGAAATGGTCCTGAACCAAACAACTTGTCAGTATAGATTGATTTGTGTTTAAAAGCACCATATTTTTTTTTGTATTTGGCTTATTTTTTAATTAAAAAAAGAGATTTAGATTAACGAAGAGTAACAAAATGGGTAAAAGATGAAAATTATTACATGACCTTACATAAAATTTTACTCAAGAATCATTCTTCAAGGCTCAAGTTTTGGGAGAATACTTTTGCACTCCTTTTGGAATCTTGTTTTGAGACTTTGTTTTGGAAAATTTGTTAAAAATTTAAAAATATTTATATTTAAAGCTAAAAAATGTAAAGCTATTAGCAGGGTATGGAACAAAAACATTAAATAGGTTCTTTATTTTTTTTTGGTGATGATTTCTTTAGCTGATTTTTCCAAGTTGAATATGTAAGTAAGTGGATTTTGGAAAGAGTGGAATGGGTTAATTTGTATGGGTCTTAATTTTGAAGGAAGTTACATAATTAATATCGTTAACTTACATAGCAAACCTAAAAAATATGGATTGGTAATGCTATAAATTATAATAGTTTTGAATATAGAAAATTCAATATAACTTAATATTCTGTGGTCAAGTTGCTTGAGGCCAATTCATCCTGATCTCAAAAAAAAAAAAAAAAGAAAAAGAAAAAGAAAGAAAGAAAGAAGAAAGGAAGGAAGAAAAAGAACATAGTAGAAAGTTACCTTTTAGAAAATAATGATTGATAATAAATAATTAGAAATCATTAGAAAATAATGATCTTCATATATGGACATCAGATTAATACAAAAAATAATTCCAATTAGCACGCTATAGTGCAATGAAAGATTTTGACTTAGAACCACCTAGTTCTCAGGTTCTAAGTTTCCCAATACAGCCTTATCCTCAATACATACCAAGTGATATTAAAAAAATAAAATGATCTTTGATAACAATTTTCTAAGGTCCTTTTGTATGCAAAGAACAATGGGGGTCTATTGCTAAGGTCTGCATTCAATAATCACATTGGCATGAAAAGATTCTAGATTTTTTCCCTGCCATTACCTATACAACTAAATCTCTTTTTTTAATTAAAAAATAAGCCAAATACAAATACTGTAGTTGTATAGGTAATGGCAGGGAAAATAGCATCTCATTTTTACAGAGTTACCTAGTTGTTGGAATTTCTTTGTAAGCTCAAAATCAATGCACCAGGCTTTCCATGGTCATTCATTGACATGCCTAAAATGGTGAAAACTGTGAGTGGACTGATGTTTGTTTTCCAGCTGAGGCCAAACAAGGAAAACCTTTGTTGTATAGTTCTCATATGGTAAACAAGTATTCTTTTGATAGTCTATTTAGTGCCACGTTTTTCACATTGTTGTTTTTGTTATTGTTGTGTGTATGTGTGATTTTGCTGTTTAAGAAAGCAAAAGTATTTGTATCTCTATTAAAAGTATTTCTATTAGTAAAACTATAGTGAACATGTTTCTGAAATTTCTTTGTAAAATGAACTAGGCTAGAGAGTTTAAATTTGGGTGATCTTTTAAGAAATTTCAAGTTATATAGTTTTGTCCAGGAAGTATGCTAATTACTGAAACAATCAATTTTGCAAAAGAGAAATATTTTATAGTATTGAAGCCATCAATAGCGTGTGCATGCATGATCAAAGGCCATGCCTCCTCATAGGATGCATGTTCAGAAAATGGTGGCATTAGCATGATTTAATGGTGGCGTATTCAGCCTTCTAATGTCAAAGTTACCCATCAGATATCTGTGAAGGCCCAAGAAAAGTGTAAGTGATTTCAACTGATTTGAGCTGGACAAAAGCAGTCTCTAAGTTCCTGAAAAACAACTGTCACTATCAAGTACCACATATCAGAAGTATTCTCTGCAGCAACACTAATAGCATCCTAGTAGTATATTGCTTAGTTATGTGACCTCTAAAATTGGTGATGTTTAAAGTCAACTAAAAGGAAAAGCAAATGAAGCTGGTTACATCTAGGGGTTTATTCAGGTTTTGCCCTGGATTCTAGAACTAAACTGCTTGTCTGGTATTCCTGAGCACAAGAAGAATGTGATGTGCTTTATGGAAAAAAAATATATATGTTAGATAAGTTTCTTTCAGGAATGAGTTATAGCATTGTTGACCATGAACTTGTTGTTAATGACTCAACAACAGGGTACATCCAGGAAAAGCCACAGGAAATTTACTGATCTGTACATGAAGCCACTCTGGAAGTACCAAAGAAAAAAAACCAGAGTGCTAATGAAGCTCTGGAAAAAGTGGAAAATGACTAAATTTGTGGACTCAGGAGATGATAGCCAATTTAAAAAGCATATGGGATAGCATTGTTGTAAGGCTCAAAGTCAAAGAAATTTATGTTATGTGGGGTCAGGAACATTGTAAAATGCTTCTTAGCCCATGCTGGTTGGCTCACATGTTTTATTACTTGTAGGTTCTATAGACCAGGAAGCTGTGAGAGAATTTTTTAAAATAACCACCAAGTATAATACAGGTAAAGAGTTCTATGGAAGAGCGGGTTTCCAATGCCAATGAAACTGGCCTATTTTACAAGAGCAAACAAACCTACATAATGCAAACGGCATTTTAGAGGACAAAAATGTGAACAGAGTTTTGGAAGAACATAGCCCTGTAATTTCCCCTAGGGGCAATAGTTCAGTATTCATGAGTTTAGAGTTTGTAATGACTTCATGGAACATTTCTATCACAGATAACAAGAACAAACTCTGTCAGGGACAGTGCAGGAAGGAAATGCTTTTTCATTTAAATGGAGAGTTGCTAGAATGGTCAATGTTTAGGGATCAACACAAACAGGTGAGGTGCCTAGTTTAGTCTGTTTTTATGGAATAAAAGTATTCTATCAATCCTAAACTCTTTACTCTCTCCCTTGGCTAATAGGTTTTTCTCAACTCTTTTAACACTCAAAGGGAGCTGGGCCTATTGCTGAAATGCAAGCAAAGAGTAATAGCAAGTAATTTACTGAGGATGAAAGAATGCTCCTTAATTACTGTTTAAATGGAAGTGTGGGAAAGCATAGACAAATAATACATATGTATTATACATATATATGTATGTATGTGTGTGTATAGATATATAATCTGAGCATATATAATAGAGAAATATTATATATGTTTATATATGAATGTGTGTATTTATTCAAGTTTTTGGGGGAAATAAAAAGCTCTAAATTATATAGTTGAGTTGACTGAAAAGTATGTCCATGTTATTGAAAAATATAAGTAGGTAGGTAGATATAAATATAAGTGGATATATACAAATATATAGATATCTGTTCTACCCTTTAAGTCTAACAACTCCACTGACTTAGTCCATTTTGTGCTGCTGTAACAGAATACAATAAACTAGTTAATTTGTAAACAGAAATTTATGGACTCACAGTTCTGGAGGCTGGTAAGCCTAATATCAAGGCACTGGCAGGTTTGAAAATTCTGATCACCAAGATAACATCTTGAATGCTGTGTTCTCAAGAAGGGATAAGGCTTCATCTCCTTATGTGGCAAAAGGTGCCCAAATTTGCCATTTTATAAGAAAATTGATCTCACCTATGAGGGTGGAGCCCACATGGTCTAATCATCTATTAAAGGTCCAACCTCTTAATATTGTTACAGTGACAACATGAGTTTGGGAGGGGACAAATTTTCAAAACATTTCATTCCCACAGGGTATATACAAATTTTTATGCACCTTCCTCTTTATCTCTAGTAAAAAGAATTAAGGAAGATGTTACCACTGCTTCTCCTAATTCTGCAGAACTCATATAGCCTTCAAATTCAGCATGGATATATTTAAAGTCTTAGAATTTACAATCCATGGAGTTATGACATAATTAAAAGAAAAATTCTTCAGAGTTAGAAGGAGATTAATTTAAATGATGACTCTATGAGAAAAATTTTTACCAAATTATGAAAACTCTCCATCTCGGTATTTCATCTCTAAAATCATAAGTGATACATTTCTGCTTCCTGTGTGTTTAGTCTGAGATTCTCATTAGACTGGATATTTCTGATGGACAATGAATGGAATTACGAGTCTGAGGTAAGGGCATAGAGGTTAGGGATAGAAATGTGCCTGTTGAGTATAGACAGTAAAAACACCATGAGACTTATATGATACCTCTTAGGCAGTAACTGTAGATAGAGAGGAGGACTTTGGACAGAGCTAAGGCACTCTAATATCTAGAGGTTGAGAGGATGAACAGAATCCAGCAAAGGAGATTTAGAAAAAGCCTTCCAGGGGTCAGGAAGAAAATGAAAGGTTAATGATGCCATGGAAGGCAAGTGAATAATGGGTTTCATGAACAAAGAGGCAAGGTGTCAGGCACTGCTGAGAGCTTAAACAAAATGTGGACAAAAATCATCTTTGCATTCGACCCGTGGAGGTCATGGTGATGCTGGTAAGAACAATTTTGGATGCCAAATTGGAGTGAAAGGAGAAGAAATAAAATGATATGTATCAACAACTCTGAAGGAGTTGTTGTTGTTGTTGTTGTTGTTGTGTGTGTGTGTGTGTGTGTTTTGTAAAAGGCTGCAGAGAAGTCAGAGGAGTGAGAACTAAAAGAAAGTGGTTTTTTTTTTTGTTGTTGTTTTTTTTTTTTTTTTTTTTTTTTTTTTAGATAGGAGATACAACAGCGTAGTGACAATCTAAAAGACATCAACTCTGATGATGGAGGAGGCAAAGAAGACAACTGCAGAAACAAAGTCCCTGAGCAGCTGAGAGGGATTGCATTAGTGGCAGTTCAGCCCTGGATAGGAAGACTGAAGTACTACTGAGAGTTTATCTATTGTGATAGGAGGAAGGCAGAGAGTTCAGACACAGCTACAGGTAACTTGGTTTATTTAGTGGTGGACAGAGAAATCAAAGTATGCTCGGATTATTAAGTCATTTAGAAAAGGGAAACACATATTCGTTAATGCTAACAGTATTAATAAATACATAACTCATTTCTGAGGCAAGTATAATTCTGGCCCAAACTGGCCATAAATTCAAAGATAATTAAACAAAATTATTAAATAATATAGCATATTAATAAACTGAAGGAAAATTAAGGAGCAATTTAGATATTTTAAAACACAGCTTCAGGTTTTGGTGGCACATGCATGAAATCCCAGGGGCTCAAGAGGCTGAGGAAAGAGGATCATGAGTTCAAAGCCAGCCTCAGCAAAAGTGAGGTGCTAAGCATTTAGTGAGACATTGTCTCCAAATAATATACAAAATAGGGCTAGGGATGAGGCTCAGTAGTCAAGTGCCCCTGAGTTCAATCCCCAGTACAAAAAGAAAAAAAAATGAAACAAAAACAGCTGATAGAATTCAATACCCAAATTATATTTTAAAACATTTAGTAAACTAAGAATGGAAAGCAAATTTCTTAACTTTATATAAGGTAAAAATCAAAAACTTCCGCAAACATGCATTCTATAGTGAAATTTTAAAGATGTCCATTAAAGTCAGGAATGGAACCAGATGACAGTTATTCTACTGCTGAGCATTGTAATAGAAACTCCAGTTAATGCAATAAGGTCTGAAGCAGGGAGGAGTGAATGAATAATTGAAGAAGTTGAAGAAATATAAACAAGGGAAGGGAAGAGATAAAACTGTTCATTTTTGCAGATAGTATAATGCCCAACCTAGAAAATACAAGAAAAATCAAAGGACAAACTTATTCACAATAAAAAAAGAAATCATGAAGTACCATGGAATAAACCTAGTAGGAAAACTACAAGGCCTTAATGGAGAAAACTAGAAAATATCTCTGAAATATATTAAGAAGTTTTTGATAAGTGGAAATATATCAATTAACAGGAAGATACATTATTAGAAGATCAATACTCTAATGATTAATTCATGAATCAATGTAAGCCAATCAAACTTTCATGAGTTTTAATGTGTTTGGAAATTTTTTTTAATTCAAAAGGAACAGGAAAATTCACAACCATTTTTAATACAAATAAGGAAGATATCTATCTAAGCCAACTAACTATCAAGACAAGCTCTAAAACTGCAGTGAATAATATAATATGGTATTGATGCAGGAACAATACAGTAAGTACCCCAAAATAGAATATCATATATGTAAAGAAAAGATTATACAATATGATAAAGGTGGCACCTCACATGTTTGTTCCCAATCTCATATAAATAAGAAAAAAATAAATAAACATGTTTCAGTTTTGAGGTAATGATCTTCTTCAACATTACCCAAAAAGAAAAAGCATAAGGTTAAGAAATAAGACTCTTAAAAAAAAGAAAGAAAGAAAGAAAGGAAAGAAGGAGTCTATTTTTAATGAGAGCATAAACAAAGTCAAAGGCTAGGAATCAGTGTTTTAACCTATATAATAGTCTAAGGATTAGTAATACTAAGGATTAGTATTCTGCAGAGAAGTGGGGCATAAGTGGGGTGAGAGCTAAAGGATAGGATTTTTTTAGCACTCTGGGGAATGTAGCTAAATGGTAGAGCACTTGCCTAGCATCTGTGAGACCCTGTGTTTGTTTCCTCAACACTAACACACACAAAAAAATTAAAATCAAATCAATAAGACAACCCCCCCCACCCCGCGCGCGCACACACACACACTAAGAAATGAGCAGTTCACAGAACAGGAAACATAAATGGAAATGCACATGAAAAGGAAAAAAAATCCCAAGTCTTCAGGTAATCCTAGAAATGCATATTATAACATCTATCAAACTGGTAAAAATTAAACTTTTAGTATTAAGTATTGGTGTACAAAGTGTGTCATACTACATGCTACTGGTTGGGAGGACAAATTATATCTTATACAGAGGGAATTTAAAATATTTGTTAACATATAAAATGGTACATAACCTACATTCCAGCAACATCTGAATTTCACCTAAAAAATTAGACATACTCAAAAAGGTGTGTTCAAAGATTGTGATAAAGGAAAACTAAAAATGACCTAAACAAGGGTCTCTCTCATGGTGTAGTATGTAGTCATTAAAATGAGTTATGATTAATAAACATGGGTTCAAATACATCTTTTCCAGAGATTATTATGAAAATAAAGTAAAATAAAGATAAATACAAAAAAAGATAAATTGTATGTTTCCATGGATATACATATATTTTGGTAAGTACAGAGAAAAAGATCTTTAGTATACTAAAGGGGTGACAGAATTCATGTCTAGAGAGACGGTATTGGATAAGAACTTAAAAGTAGACAAAATAACACCCCCAAAGATGTCCACATCCTAATCTTTGGAACCTGCAAATATAATATTTACATGGCAAATGGAAATTAAGATTGCAGATGGAATTAAAGTTGGTAATCAGCTTCCCATAATATAGGGAGATTATTCTGGATTATCTGGCAGGTTCAATGTAATTAAATGGGTCCTTAAAGCAGAAAAAGGAGACAGAAGAGGGAGAACCAGGGAGAGCAACATGAAAAGGAATAGGCTCCATGCTCTGGCTGGAAGAGGGAGGAAGGGGCCTCAAATCAAAGAATGTAGGTGCAGCAGCATCTAAAGTCTGGAAAAAAAACCAAGGAAATAGATTCTCTGCTAGAACCTCTGAAAGGATCACCACCAAGATCTCAGTTTTACCCCAGTGAGATCAATTTCAAGCTTATCTCCAGAAGTAATAGATTACACTTCTAAGCCACTAAATTTATAGTAATTTGATAGAGCAACAAGAGGAACTAATAGAATTTGGGGTTTTGTTTTTAAAGGCTTTCACTATTCATAAAAGATTTCCATTTTTATATGTACACAGTGGAGTTTTACTCAATCAAAAAGAAGAATGAAATTACAGCATTTGCTGGTAAAACAATGGAAACCAAGAATATCATGTTAAGTGATATAAGCCAGACTCAGAAAATAAAGGGTCAAATATTTTCCCTCATATGTGAAAAGTTAGAGCAAAATAAGGGAAAGAAGGTTGGGGTGTGGGGAATTGGATATCAAAAATATACAAGGAAAATCAGTGGAGCAGAAGATGGAGAACAAGAAGGAGGGAGGGAGGGAGGAAGGATGGGAAAGGGGAGGAAATAAGGAATGAATTTAACAAAATCATGTTATATGTAAAAATAAATATACCAAAGGGAATTTCACCTTTATGTATATGTAGAAAGTGCCGATCAAAAATGAATACATACAGAAGCCAAAGGGAGATCAGTAGAGGAAGGAGAAGAGGGAGAGAGAGGAGAAGAGGAAAGTCGGGGAAATGGGGATTGAAATCAAATTCCTTTCATGTATGATTTTGTTAAAATGAACCTAATTACTATAATGCTGTAATGAAAAAATCCATTTTTAAATACAGAAACCTATTTATATGTAATTTTAAAGGACTAAAGGAAGAGGTGATAGTTATATGTCATTGGATATGGCTTCTCCTGTT
This sequence comes from Ictidomys tridecemlineatus, assembly GCF_052094955.1. NCBI lineage: Eukaryota > Metazoa > Chordata > Mammalia > Rodentia > Sciuridae > Ictidomys > Ictidomys tridecemlineatus. The sequence goes on from NC_135479.1 coordinate 124,316,735, forward strand.
ATTATTTTTATGCTTATTGTGTTTTGTTCGTTTAATGCAGCATTGATGGAAATTGGCTCTAATCATCAAGTGGAATGTCAGCCAAAGGAGTTTTGAAGTTCACACCAAAGACTTGTGAGCTATCCAACTGACTCCAGATGCTACAGCTCACCTGTTCTCATTTGTGAACACACTTTTTAAACTTCTCACCTCTATACCTACTAGACAGAATTGTGTGGTGGTTATAATGTGAACACTGGTGTTGTGTTTCTTAGTTCTTTTGCAGGTAAAAGCAAGTTACCAGGAAAATATTTTAAGCACATTCATTTTAAGAGTGTGGAAACATTTTGACTCATTTACCTTTTCTCAGCACTTGGATGCTAAACAAGGAATAAAGACCAATTCAGATCCAAATGATTTCGTGAACCAGTGGTGTTGGTTTTTAGCACTTATATGATCTATCCTTATGTTAAAGCTTTACTTAAGTAGCCACTGTGCTTCATGAAGCTACAATCTCATTCATTTGATAACCACAACTACCAAATTTGGACTTTGCTGACCACACAGTTCAAAGGAAAAGTGTGGAAGGAACCTATGGGGAACCTGGGAATCTATCGATAGTTGATAGATTGAAGTAGTTTCGAGTAATAACTTCCATTGTAAAAGCATTACAATGTTTGTCATTTATATATGTATGTAAGACTTCTATTCCCCTTATTTTTATGAGGAACCTTGAGAAAGGTCACAAGTATGCAGTTAGAAACCAAAAAAGTTGCTAAAATGTAGGAGAATGATAGATGCAACTACACTATTTGAGAGGAGTTAATAAAATTGGGAGTCCTTTATTTATGCTGCAGTTCCTGGCAGCTCTGAACCATATGACAGCATTAGAAACTTTCATATCTTTCCAATCTTTCTATTTTTGATATAAGAAATCATATTACTTATTTTTTGAAGATAAGAGTTCATTTGTACTAATGTTAATGAAGAAATTGTAGCACATGTCTATAAATGAGATATGTGGGATAAATTAATATATACTTTAAAATTATTTCTCCAGAGTACTAGGATAATATCTTATAGTTATACTACTTTCTGATGATATAACTGAAAGTCTATATAGAGAAGGTATAATTAAGACCATCTAGAGGAACAGAGAACTAATTTGCTTACTAAAATGGTTTTTTCAAACATAAAGTCACAAATGGTTTTGAGAATTCATTAATAAATTTCCTTATTAGTACCTTAAGTACCATTATTTACTGGTATACTGGATAGGCACTAGATATTTTGAAGAATAAGTATGAAGGACACAGAGTTTTTACTCATCTGTGGTAATGTAGAAATGTGATGGTAGAAAAACTTCATCATGAGCATAACTTTAGAAGTATTTATAATAATTAGTAATCATTTTATTAAAATTTTTGTGAAATTTCCTAGGCAGCTATCTTAAGTATGCATATCTCATGCTGCATGTGGAAGAAGCCATTCTGGAATGAGTAGTGGACATCCAATCTTCTATTTATGGTGGTCCTAGGTATACAATTTGGAGATACAAATCGTTCTAAGGGTGTTTATTTTGCTACTTCCAACCCATGTGACTGAGGCTGGACAATCAGCACTATCCACTTACCTGGCCTAACAGTTTTTCAGGAGTAGGTATGTGATCTAAGCCAATCCAATTACAGTGAACCTCAAACTGTTTGCAATCCTAGAACTAATGTGTTCTTTTCAAAACCTTCTTGAAGCAGAGGCACATGATTATGAGACTTGAAACCATAATTTCTAGTCTTAGTATCATCAAGAAGTCCATCTCAAAATTACAACCAATAAAAGAAGAACAGAGTCAAAAGAATTACAGAAAAATGGTGCTGGAGACCTGAGGACATCATGAAATTCTAGACCAACCATTTCACCACACCAAACGACTAGACTTTATAGTTTCATGAACTAGTGTGTTACTTTATTTAATAAGTTACACTCCCATTACTTGCTAACAAAAGCATTCTGCTGGCTTTTACTTGTTATCAAAGAATCCATGCCACTCATTAAAAGAAAATAAGCTCTTTTGATGGCCTACTTTTAAATTGAACTGTAACCTTATGAGTTCACAAGGATAAATTAGGAGGAAATGTATTCTCAAGTAGCTTCAGGATAGGACTTGCTGGTTGGAGTCCTTTGGGATTTCCCATTTAGATGTGAGAAAACATGAGCTGGAGATGGAGCTCAGTGGTAGAGCACTTGTCTAAATATGAGAAAATGTCTGACAAAATCAATGGTTTTAAATTTAATACGGTAAAAGATAATTGTTTTTTCTGATATTATTTTTTTCTTTTTGACTGGAGATTGAATGCAAGGGCACTCTACCACTGATTTATATTCTTAGTCTTATTATAATGATTATTATTATTATTATTATTTCTCATTTTGATACAAGGTCTCCCCAAGTTGCTGAGGCTCAGCTTGTCAGTGATCTTCCTGCCTCAACCTCACAAGTTCCTGGGATTACAGGTATGCATCATAACAACTGGCTTAAATTTAATCCCTTAAGAAGTTAGAATAACAATGCCATAATATTGATATATAAAAAGTATTTGTACCTTTTTGTAACCATGACAGATTCCAGGGTTCCTTTGTACCTCATAAATGAACCAAAGAATTATAACACTTTAGTAGCAGTATTACCAAGAAATTGGCTTTTCCATGCCAACCTTACACTGAAATGTATATGAAATATATAAATTGTGCATAAACTTTGTGAAATAAAGGTGAAAGCTATCTCCATGCCTGAAAACTGGAAAATTTTCTACTAAGATACCAACAAAACTGAATATTCACTAAATCATTTCTTTGAAACAGATTCACAAATTGGCTTTTGAGAATTTATTCAGGAAGACATTGAGACATACACAAGATTTTCCATTGAGAAGATGCAGTATATTCAAGACAAAAGCTAAAGGGATCCTGAAGGACATTCCTCTCTCCACGCCTTTTAACTCAAAGCTCAGTCTGAAGAGCTGTGAGGAACAACACTGAGGTACTAAGTGAAGCTTGAAGGTCCTGTCAGTTTCTGTGGATATTAGTGAACCCAAACATGTAGAGGTACTAAAGAATAAATTAATGATTATAAACAAAGATCTATGAATAGTAGATTGGACACTACAAAACTCAAAATGAAAGTTAAGATGAAATTCAAGAAATTTTCCCATCTTGGAGGAAAGGAAATAAAGACAAAAAGAGAACAGGCAAATGACAGAACTAGAAAATCAGCTTATAAGCATCAATAATTATGGAAAAAGAAAATATAGCAGAAGGGGCAAAAAACACTTAAATAATAATGAAAAATCTTCATTGTAATTGAAAAAAACTTTTTTAGGGAAAATTATCATTTATAATCACTTGACAGCTTTTGAAAAGTTTTATGTTCAAATTGGATAACTACTGATCCTAGAGAAAGCAAAATGCCTTAGTATAAACAAAAGAATAGAGAAAGACATAGGGATTAGAAAATGTGGGAGGAAGGAAATATAGGTGCTATTTTATAAGAAAAACAAGGTTGGGAGATTCAAGAGGGTAGATTAGAAGAAGGCTGTATTTTCAGTTGCTCCTTGGTTTGGGATTCACGCAGTGGAAATAAATACTACATCTCAGTGCGGTGAGTGAAAGAGAGATTTTGCTAAATTCAATATTGGGCAATCAGAGTGCCTTAGAGACTCATAAATTCAGGGACATTGAGCAAAGATGAAAGAATACACTGGACTGAAGCTAGTTGTGACAGCAGCAGCAGCAGCAATGCCTATTCACACCAGAGAGGAGGTATAACACACAGGGAGAAACAATGAAGAGACTTGGTACAGAAATACCTGTAGATGAGAAAAAGCAGCCTTAACTTAGTTGATCCAGAGGCTGCACTGTGAACTCCTATTTGAAAAGTCTGTCATATTTCCCAACTGGCATGGAGAGCTGAGGTGGTAGCCATCTTGAGGTGGTCATGCTGCAGCTTTTGGCTGTGGGAACAGGAGACCATAGTGACCAGCTTAAGACTGTGAGGTATGTGAAGAGGCAGTTGTGAATATATATATATACTCTGGGACTAAGCCTGGAAAGGCTGTGATCATGGGAAGCAGAGTGTATGGAGGGTTGTCTCCCCTGCCCCATGACTAGAATTCTTGAGAAGCTCCTGAGATCCAGACTCCCAGCAGAGATCAGCAACTGGCCAGACCCTGGGGGTGTGTTGATCTCATCTCTCCAAAGCAGATATCATCTAGCAAAGCCCCAGCTTAGATCTAATCTAAGACATGATTAGACCTAAGCCCCAGGTCCAGAACTCCCTTCATAGAGCTCTACAACAGCTCCACCCTGAGAGTGCACTGATCTAGTCTATGCAGACAAACCTCCAATCAATACTACTTCCCTTTGCATACTAGCTTACATTGGTGAGAAAGGAAGCTGAAAGCTGTTTCAGCCAGCTTCAGTCTTAGGCCACTCCAACTGGGCAGCTCAGTGAACAACACAGAAAGAGGAAGGGTTAACAATCCCAAGTCCTCCCACCATAAATAGCCCAATAAGAGATGGAAAGAAGAACAATTGAATATAGGCAGTGACCATGCATTCTCATTGACTATTTTGACCACCTCAATGGAAATGATTCCTTCCTTTTTCATTAAGAATCTTTTCTTTTTTCCGTTTGTGTGTATGTGTGTATGTGTGTGGGGGGGTGTTTTGCTGATTGGCTCATGGACATATATACATATTTGGGTTTTTTTCTCATTTTTAGCATTTTTAAAATGTAGTTAGTTTTCCTTGCCTTGTCTTTTGAGGGTTTGAAATTTTGAATTGTTTATGTTGGTCTTGTTTGCTTTGTTTTTGTTTCTCATTTCTCTTTCTCTCCTTCTCCCACTAACAGCAAAATTATTTTGTTCTGTTTTCCTCTCTTTTGTTTCTCTACTTATTTTTTTCCTCCTTCCTTGTAACCATCACCTGTTACATCTCTTTTACATTCTCTGTATTCATATTCTGAATATTCTAAATGCTCATCAACCTCATCACCATATTTTATTTTCTCCCAATGAGCAGCATTTTTGCCATCTTTTAGAACTAAATGGTTAATGTAACTCCTACACCCACCTTTCATGTTGTTGTAATTATTACTGCTGTGGATGACATAGCTGACTTCTATTTGTTTTAATATCAGATCTAGTTCATGGTATTGTTTTTGCCTTAGACAGTTGCTGACCCTACCATGCCTGTATCTTGTGGTAATTAATTCTTTAGATGTCATAGTAAGAAACAAGCATTTCTTTAAATATTGTATATTGTTCGCATTGGTTGTTGATATTATTTATTTTCTCCTGTTCTGTGAAGTTTGAGGAACCTATAGGAATACTACAAACTCACAGGTAGAGACTCTGCCATTCATTATACTCAGCCAAAAGATAGCTCATGTTACTCTACATACAAATTAATGACACTCAAACTTCAGTTATACTTAAATACAAAGAAAAGAAGAGATGAAAATCCAAACTGATGACCAGGTTCCAAGTATAAACAGCTAGATTGGGGTCCTCAGGTCCCACTTATAGACATCCATTGCTACAGCTAAAAGACAAAATTAACATAAAGGCTATGGATACCATGCCTATGAGAAGATCTCAGTCTAGATCACTCTGGGAAGAAGAGACTCTGTACTGAAAAGGACCACACTTAAAAGTGGAAGAGAAATCTATCCCAACAAATGCACAAAACCCAACAAAGGATTAAAGAAATATTAAAAAACAAGGTAACATTAAACTTCCTGAAGTTCACAATTCACCAGTAACTGACTCCAAAGTGATTGAAGTGAATAAAATGCCAGATAAAGAATTAAAATTAATGACTGTAAAAATGATCAATGGATTTCAAGAGAACACAGAAAACCAACTGAATGAACTAAGAAACTCAGTACTGGATGTGAATGAGAAATTCAATAAGGAGATAGAGACCTTGAAAAAGAACCAAACAGAAATCTTGAGGATGAAAGACACAATAAAGCAAATAAAATGTTCAGTTGAACACCTCTAATGGAATAGACCATGCCGAAGGAAGAATCTCAGAGCAGGGAAGACAAAGTGACCATCCTTGTACATTCAGAGAGTGTTAAAGAAAAGAAAATAAGTAACCAACATCAGAAAATACATGAACTCTGGAACAAACATTAAGAGACTGAATTTAGGAATTATTGGAATTGAGGCTGGTTGTGAGATACAAACCAATGGTAATGGAGAACCTCTTCAGGGAAAATATAACAGATAATTGTTCAAACATTGAGAAAGAGATGGACATCCAGATACAGAAGTCATTTGGAACCTCCAAAAAGACTATCAAAAAAAAAAAAAACCCTCTCTATTACATGCTGCAGTCTGTCTGGGCATAAAATAACCGAGCCACCACCGAAGCCTTGTAGATTCAAACAGCAACTCTTTATTCCCGAACTCTCACCAACACTCTACACGCACGTTCTGGGAAAATACACTCCCTCCACTGGGCTCTGCGTACCAATCTCTCAGAACCCTGCGAGAACTCAACAGGAACTCAAGGAGCGGGCACCTGAGGCAGCAGGATGCGCCCTATTCCCAGCAGGATCCACCCTAAACCTGGAGCCACCCTAATCCCTGAGCAGGGTCACCTTTCAACCAAAAATGCCATGTGTCATTCTTACTTGGCTATGGCTCTCAGCAATTACACATTACAATTAAAATTCTGTTCTAACATAAAGAACAAGAATAATATTTTAGCCTCAAGAGAAAACATCAGGTCACATTTAGAGGTAAGCTAATCAAAATCACTTTTAATTTCCAAGCACAAACTCTAAAAGCCAGGAGGACTTGGAATGATATATTTCAAGTCCTGAAAATAAAATAACTGTCAAACCAAGATTGCTATATCCAGCAAAGCTATCCATCAGAATCAAAAGAAAAATAAAATCTTTCCAAGATAAGCAGAATGGAAAAATAGAAAGAAAAATAAAATCTTTCCAAGATAAGCAGAATGGAAAAATAAAAACATGGCTAATAAAAACATGGCTAATAAGCCAGCACTGCAGAAAATACTTCAAGAAATACTCCATAAAAATGAAATAAAAAATAAACTTCAGAAATGACAATGTTTAATCTCATTTAAAGAGTAGCTAAACAAATGAGAAATAGAACCAAATTAAACATTAGAAATAAATCAAACATGACACCTCAGAGAAACCTTCCAGGGGAAAAAAGCAGATTAAACCCTGAGCTTCAGAGGAAAAAATATTCTAAAATAAATAACTGACAATGCAAAAATTAGCATTAGAAGTGTCCTTTTTTTTTGGTACAACAGTTTGAACTCAAGGGCACTCAGACACTGAGCCACATCCCCAGCCCTATTTTGTATTTTATTTAGAGACAGGGTCTCACTGAGTTGCTTAGCACCTTGCCATTGCTGAGGCTGGCTTTGAACCCCTCAATCCTCCTGTCTCAGCCTTCCAAGCTGCTGGGATTACAGGCATGTGCCAGCATGCTCAGTAGAAGTTCTTCTTTTTATGTGAGCATAGGAAAATCATGTCTTATTTATTCTACTTTTTCTTTAATTCCCATTCACCCACCCTTCCCTTCATTCTCCTTTTTCTAATCCAATGAACTGCTATTCTTCCCCTCCCTATCCTTCCTGTTGTGGGTTAACATTCACATATCAGAGAGAACATTCAGCCTTTGGTTTTGGGGACTGGCTTATTTCATTTAGCATGATATTCTCTAGTTTCATTCATTTACCAGCAAATGCCATAATTTGAGTCTTCTTTATGGCTGAGTAATATACCATTGTTTATATATATATATATATATCACATTTTCTTTATCCATTCATCTGTTGAAGGGCACCTAGGTTGGTTTCATAGCTTGGCTATTGTGAATTAAGATGCTATAAACATTGATATGGCTGTGTCACTGTAGTGTGCTGATTTTAAGTCCTTTAGGTTTCCCAAGGAGTGGGATAACTGGGCCATATGTTCATATCTGAATACACAATCAGTATAATGCCACATCATGTACAACCACAATAATGGGAACCTAATTAGAATAAGTTATACTCCATGTTATGTATAATATGTCAAAATAAAGGGTGGGATTGTGGCTCAGTGGAAAGCACTTTCCTGGCATGCATGAGGCCCTGGGTTCAATCCTCAGCATCATATAAAAATAAAGGTATTGTGTCCATCTACAACTAAAAAAATCTTTTTTAAAAAATATACTCTATTGCCATGTATATCTAAAAAAGGACAAATTTTAGAAAAGTGAAAAATAAGAACTTTCCTTTCTTAATATTACTAACGTTATATAATCTCCTCTCAGCAGCCAAAATCACACATAATGTTGAAATGTTGAACTCAGTCACACTGAGGTTGAGAACAAACCAGGATGTTCTGAACATTCTGAAAAATACATTAAGTAATTGGAAGAAAGTACTGAGTACAATTAATTGCAGTAAATATTATTATATACCCAGGAAATCAACAAAAATATAGAATTAATAAAATACTCATGAAAAGTGGTTGTGAATGTCATATTATATACATACATATGTATACATATAAATATATACAATATATTATATATATAATTTTAATAGGCATGTAGAAATAAGTTTGACAATAACAAAAACAAAAATCTTCATATGCTAATAAACAAAACAAAAAAACCTGTATCTTTCTGAACATAATTCCCAGAAACAGAAACTATAATAGAAAAGACAAAAATGCAAAACTTTTATGTCATAAATACCAAAAAAAAGTTATAGCAAAATAAAAATTGAAAAAAAATCTTCAATATGTGTGACTAATAAAGATCAAAATATTCTTATGGAAGACTTAGTTAATACCTATCCTGTATCTATTTTCTACTGTTTCTTTAAGAACCCATGTTGTAAATGGAACAGCAATGTGCCAACTATTTCCTTACTATTATAGTTAAAGATTTCCATGTATTCAAGTTTTGCCAAAGAGTTATACGCAAAATTATACCTGGATGGTACATGCATAAAAGTTTAATTTTTCTTATCAAAAGGATGAATCTAAGTTGATATGTACCTTGGGCATTCATTCTTTCATTTTTCTCTTCCTTCTGGAAGATGGATTGGGCACCTGAAGGTGCCAACCATCTTTAGAACATAAGAAAATAAAAAATCACACAAAGTAAGAAGAAAGTACCAAGAACGGAGTCTAGTTCCTGCACTACCCCTGGAGTGCCACTGCTGAACTTATATGTGAGAAAAAAATGCTTTTATTTGATTAAACTATACTATTTGGTCTGTTACATGTACTTGAGCTAAAAGATACACAATATTTTAACAACTACAATAGTTTTTTTAAATTGTTTGTTGTCGATAGAACTTATTTGTATGCAGTGCTGAGAATTGAACCCAGAGCCTAACACATACTAGGCAAGCACTCTACCACTGAGCTACAACCCCAGCCAATAACAATTACAATTTTTGGAGAGAGAGAAAAAAAAAAGATGGGTACCCTAGTAGGAAAAAAAGTGAACTAAACATACAAAATATAACTCTAAAACTACAAAAACTGAAGCATATCTTTAAAGAAAACAAATTGATATATTGTACTTCATCTAAATAAATTTTTTGCTGTGAAATATTCTGTTAGACTGAAAAGTCAAACCAAAGGCCAGATGAAAATATTATAGAACATGTATCTAGTAAAGATGAATCCAAAACATATAAATAACTTTTTTAAATTTTTGATTAACATACATATAGCATGCACTTATCAAATCCAATCTTACTTTATTCACTCCCCCTTCCCCCACCTATACATGTGCACTCTTCCCAACCACTACTAATCACTATTCCACCATTGGGTTAGTTTGCTTTTTCAGTTCTCACGTGTGAAAGATGACATATAGTATTTGTCTGTGTCTGCTTATTTCACTTAACATTCTCCAGTCCCAGCTATTTTCTGCAAATGGCAGATTTTATTTTCTTTATGACAGAATAATTTTCCATTGTGTATATAAAGCCCATTTTATTTATCCATTCATCCATTGACGAGTACCTAGGCTAATTCCATACCTTAGCGATTGTGAATAGTTCCATAGTAAGTTTGGGAGTGAAGCTCTTTCCTATAATGATTTTGTTTTATTTGGATATATATCCAGCTATAGGACAGATGGATCATATGGTACATCTAGTTTTTGTTGTCTTTTGAGAAAGCTCGACACTGTTCTCCATAATGCCTGTACTAATTTATATTCCTACCAACAGTATATGGTGGGAATATAAATATATTGCTAGGCCTTCTGGCCTAGCAAAAGTAACTCAGAGGTAGAGTATTTATCTAGCAAGTGGGAGGCCCTAGGTTCTATCCCTAGCAGTGCAAAAACAAACAACAACAAAAACAGTTACTTTTTTCCACATTCTTGACATCATTTGCTACTTTTTGTTTCTGGGTTTTATAGCCATTTTGACGGGCTGAGGTGTAGTGTTGATTTACATTTACATCTCTCTGTAGTGTTGTTTTATATTTCACTGATGGTTAATGATTTTGAGCATTTTTCATGTATTCATTGTCTATTGGTATTTCTTCTTTTGAAAGTGTCTATTTAAATCTCTTTCCCATTTTAAAAATTGGGTTACTTTATTAAAAAAATATTTAAAGTTCTTCATATATTCTGGAATTAACCCTTTGTCAGACGAATAACTGGGAAATATCTTTTCCCCCTCTGTATGTTGTCTCTCCACTCTGTTGATTGTTTCTTTGCCACACAGAATCTTCTTAGTTTGATGTAATTCCCTTTGTTAACTTTTCCTTTGGGGCTTTATCTAAAAAAATCATTGCCTATACCAATGACTTGAAGTACTTTCCCTGTTCTGACAGTTTAATAGTTTCATTTAAATCCATTTTGAGTTGATTTTGTACAGGATGAGTTAGGAATCAAGTTCCAATCTTCTGCGCATCAATATTCAGTTTTCAAAGAAAACTGGTACCAGGGATTAAACCCAGGGCACTTAACCCCTGAGCCTCATCGCCCCTGCCCCACGCCATTTTTGTATTTTAGTTAGAGACCAGGTCTCACTGAGTTGCTCAGCACCTTACCTCAAAATCGAGATCCTCCTGCCTAAGTCTCCTGATCTGCTGGGATTACAGACATGCGCTACCATGTCCAGCTCAAAGAACTCTTAACAAATAATTCAAGAAAATAAAATATGAAAACATTTAAATAACAACTTTATTTTTAAAAGATTTATGGATGACAAATGAACATATGAAAAGATGCTCAACATCATCAGTCATCAGGGAATGCAAATTAAAACCATAATGAAGTGTTTGAACATCATGCTAAGTGAAATAAACCCATCTCAGAAAGTAAGGGTTCAATGTTTTCCCTCATAAACAGGAGAGAGAGAGAGAGAGAGAGAGAGAGAGAGAGAGAGAGAGAGAGAGAGAGAGAGAGAAGAAGAAGAAGAAGAAGAAGAAGAAGAAGAAGAAGAAGAAGAAGAAGAAGAAGAAGAAGAAGGAGGAGGAGGAGGAGGGGAGGAGGAGGGGGAGGAGGAGGAGGAGGAGGAGGAGAAGAAGAAGAAGAAGAAGAAGAAGAAGAAGAAGAAGAAGAAGAAGAAGAAGAAGAAGAAGAAGAAGAAGAAGAAGAATGATGATGATTAAATAAACAGAAAGTATCTCATGAAAATAGAATGGAGATGAGTAAAGGTGGAGGATTAAGGGGGTGGAAGAGAGAGAGAGGGAAAGGGGAAGAACAGAAGAATAAAACTGAGAAATTATCCTACATGCAAGGATGAATATGTCAAAATGAATTCTAATTTATGTAAAATTAAATAAACCAATGGAAATATATACACTTATATATGTATATATGTTTATGCATTTAGATATACATATACACATGTATTTGTGTGTGTGTTTAATACTGGAAAATGTATTGTGTTGGAGCAAATTATGTTATATACATACATGTATATCTCACAATGAACCCCACTACTATGTGTAATTATAATACACTAATAAAAACACACCAAAAAGAAAAAAAACCAAAATGATACAAAATGACAATACCAATTGCTGGGGCAAATGCAGAATAAAAGGAACTCTCACTTTAGCAAAGTATAGTCACTTTAGCAAACAGAAATACAGTGAAACATTGTGATCCTGAATCCTCAAATGCATTGATAATGAACAAATTAGAGCCACATGCAACAAAATGGATGACAAAAATAATGTTAATAGAAAGGAGCCAGACACAAAAGAGTGTGCACAGTATGATTCCATTTAGTGAAGTTCCGAAACAGGTTAAAACTAGTCTATGATATTAAAACAGTTATTACGCTGCTATTTGTTAGTTGGAGCCATGGATGATTTATAAGAGGATTTCTGGGATGCTGGTAATGTTTTGCTTCTTGATCTGGAGACTGGTTACATAAGTGTGTTCACTCTGTGAAAACACAAGCTGTGCATGTATAATTTATAAACACTTTGTGTTTATGTCCTTCTTCAGTAAAATGCTTACCAAAAAGAAAGAAAAGAAGATTGGTTAAACATCATACATCTCTGCAATGAAATATTATTCCACTGTTAATATTATGTACCATCATTCTATATATAGGACACCAATAAAAAATTAAATTGAGCAATAAATATACCACTTATAGAAATAAATATTATGTTTTAGAGTTCTATACTTTGAGAAAAATACAGGTAAATTAAATGATTAGAATTTGAAAATTATAATTGAATTATGTATAAAATTCCAATTAGAAATTTTATATAAAGGGCATATAAGCTATATATTATGATTTCCATCTATTTTAAAGCATCTTTGACAATTTTGTTGAAATATATGCAGAACTGAAAACTTGGAACTCAATAGGTTAAGAATATTATAATATGCTATACCTGGGAAAATGTGTTCAGTAAAAAATGGGAGAAGAAAATGTTATAAAAGAATATAGGCTGGCCACAGTAGCACAGGCCTATAATCCCAGAGGCTCAGGAGGCTAAGGTAGGAAGATTGTCAGTTCAAAGCCAGCCTCAGCAATTTAGTGAGGTACTAAGAAACTCAGTGAGACCCTGTCTCTAAATAAAATACAAAAAAAGACTGGGGGTGTGGCCTATAATCCCAGAGGCTCAGGAGGCTAAGGTAGGAAGATTGTCAGTTCAAAGCCAGCCTCAGCAATTTAGTGAGGTACTAAGAAACTCAGTGAGACCCTGTCTCTAAATAAAATACAAAAAAAGACTGGGGGTGTGGCTCGGTGGTTAAGTGCCCTATTTGATAAAAAGTTTAAAAGCATATATATACAAAGATCTGGAAAACTATCATAAATCTTAATTTTTGTTGGCTTATTTGTTTTTTCACTGTTTAATTCTTGTATGATGAGCATATATATCAATTTTGTATAATAAAATTTTTAAATTTTATCGGAAAGTGTGTAACAGGGCTTATGCTATAAAACACCAAATGTAATATGAAAACTCAATGGTACAGGAGTAATTATATGAGTAAGTAGAACAGAATATGTAACCCAACAATAGGCAGAATTTTTAATTTGGTAAAGGTAGTGCTACCAATATGTATAAAAAGGAGGAATATTTCATAAATACTGCCAAGAGAAGTTTAAAAAACTAATTTATACATACACATCATACAAAGGAATAAATTACTCAAAAATCTAAACATAAATGTTAAAACAAGAAATAAAAAATATAGAACAACAGAGATCAACATCATTCTCTGATTATGAAAGGACTTTTTAAGAAGACTTCATGTAGATTTGACTACATAAAATCAAAGTCTCTTGTAATGCAAAAGAACTCATCATTAAGAATAAAATGTGAACAACAAACTGAGGAGAACATTTTGTAAACATATGACATACAGAGGGCAGTATTCTTGATATTTGGAATCTCAGAGAAACTTAGAGAAAATGCTTGGAGATGCCAATAGGAAAAGAGTGTGAGAGTCATGAATCACAGGGAAAAATTGTAAATGTCTCTAATAAACAGAGAAAGGGTGGCTTCTTGAAGTTGAACCTGCAAATATCCCCAAAACTATTGCAATGATCAAAACTCAACAAAGGAAAACTAGAATGAAAAAAATATCTGTTTTTGATAGTAGTAATCAAGCAAGAAAAGAATTATAAGGACAGACAAGCACTTTTGTTTCTGGCCAAGGCGTGAGAAGGACCAAATTTATGATTGATGACCAATGTGATTCTATATGTACAATCAGAAAAATTATACCTCATCTATATGTAATATATCCAAGTGCATAAATGCATTCTACTGTCATTTATAACTAATCAAAACAGAAATTTTTTATTAAAACAAAAAAAAGATTACATATATTTTATATACATTTGCTGGATTATCATAGTCAATGGAGGAATTGATTTATTGTTTGCCATTTTGTAGGTTCAACAAGACAAAATTTTTGCAGGCAGAAGCTTAAAAAAATGATTCTCTTGTTTCCTCTCAATCCAACCATCAAAATAAGAGGCAATGTATGAAATAAACATGATATAAACTAAGTGATAGACAGCTCAGTGACTTAAAGGCACCAACTCTTTTGGTATGTTGAGCCAATCCATGTGGGGGATGTGACAGAACCAGAAAGAAGCCCAAATCCATTCAATAACAAATAATATAAAAATTATATTAAATCACTGAAAAGATAAATTGACTGCAAAGTAGATTCTACAAGAAAACATATAAACAAACTAAAACAAGTTCCAGGATATGAGTTCAAAACCAAAATGATTCATGTCCACAATATATCCAAGAAGAAAATCAATGCTTAGTTATTGTGTTTTTGAAAGTGACTTAAGTGCAGGCTAACAGTGAACTCACTGATGAAGAAATTGCCCACACAAAGACAGATCCAGGTCTGAATCTGAACCTGCTCACTTAGCTAAATTCTTACATGCTCCCAGCCATGATTGCCAAGAACTCACTTAAAAACATTCTGTCTTCCAATTCTCCCTAACATCTATTATATCTTTTTTTCTTTTGTGATTACTATTAACTATATGACTGCATGATATGTCAAATATATGTACCTTTGTCATTTTGTTTCCTTCTGGGTAACTTTGAATAATCATTTAATTTATAAAATAAATAAAAAGAAGGGCCACATTTGCCTTCTTGCCTGAAACAATTTTAGAAAGTATAAAATGTATGAAAACAACATTTTTCAGAAATCAATCATCAGAAAATGAGTAATGGGAAACAAATGAGGTTAACTATAAAACTGTTCCAGTTTATAGTATTGAGAGAGTTCCCAGTCTTCTACTATTCAGCAGGGAGAACCAAGGCAGAGCCCATAGGGCTCCACAATTGAGAACGGGGAGCTGATATTCTAGAGACAAAAGCAACTAGAATTCTCAATATATATTATGTCATTAAGGAGACAGTCACTTAGAGATATCCAGACATCTTCAAAGACCTACTTTGAGTCTTCAGTTTAGCACTGTGAAATATATACTTAGGAGGGAACCACTGGGGGCCAAGGAAACAATCTAAAAAAAATTAGAGGGGACAATCCCAATAGTTCAGATAGAGCAAGAGTAATTCCTATTGCCAATAACTAGATCAAAATAAATAACTCATAATTCCCAGGACATCCAATGGACACTCAAAAGGTTTTTGCCTCAGTAGTAAGGAAATTTTTTATTGGTGCATTATAATTATGTACAATGATAGGACTCCTATGTTTTTGTAGCCCTGTTCACAATCACCAACATATGGAATCAATCAAGGTGCCCATTGACAGATAAGTGGATTTAAAAATGTGGTATGAATACCTAATATAATATTAGTCATGAAAGAGAATTAAATCCTGTCATTTGCAGCAACATGGAAGGAACTAGAGGAGATTATAGTAAATGAAGTAAGTCAGACACAGAAAAACAAATACCATATGTTCTAACTCATATTTGGAAGCTAAATATTGTGCTATTTTTTACTGTTTTCAATTATGCATGATTTTGAGTGCATGTATGGTAGGTATGGTTGAGGGGATGTTCTTACTATGTGAATAGGTTCAAAATATACATATATATATTCATATCATTTTACTTTCACATTAATTGCTTTCTTTTGTACTTGTTTATTATTTAGACTTGAATTTACTTAGGTGGGGTATAATTATATGAGGTTTGAGTTGTTTTGATCTTACATTTGCTGGTTTGTTCATACCTTGGTTCTTGTCCTTCTTATCCCTCATCATCAGTCTCTTCCCCTAATAACAGTCAAATTTTCCTGTTTCTTCTTCCTCTCTTCCTTTTTTATTCCTTCTTATTTATAGTTAACATCTGCTACCTACCTCCTGCCTCTCCTTTGATCGCTTTTATAAGTATTTCAAACTTTCTCTCACCTTCCCACCCAATTTTCTATAGAAATATATAATTTATATAATTCCTACCCCATTCATGTTTCTGTGATTATTAATATAGTGGATTACCCAGTAGATATTGCTGTCAAATGCCTGATCTAGTTGGTATTGATGTTAAATGTTGACCTCACCATCCTTATTATAGGTGGCAATTAGGGTTATAGATGTCAAAGTAGACACTGGATATTTATTGTAAGACTGAAAACTTGTTACAGACATTAGTGCTATTCCTGTCCCCATCCCCCAAAGAGGGGTTGAAAATGATTGGTACACTTCAAGATCACAGAGTAGAGATCCTACTATCAAGAAATATTCACAAATTTGTGAAATATTCACAATTTGTCTTTCAAATTCAATGGCAAATAAAACTTTTTCATTCAGCCAAACAATAGTGACTCCCACCCCACACACATGATCTACTTTTACAGGAGCTTTAACATTACTTAAACTCATAGAACTAGGGAGAAAAAACAAACAAACAAACAAATAGGCCCCAAGGAAGAACAACCAGAGAGGAACTTCAGGTCCCACCCCTTGACATTTACTCATATATAAAAAACAGAAAGAGATCCCAACAAAAAATGATAACTACTCAAAAAAGGACACACATATAAAAGGTAAAAGAAATTCATCTCAACTAATGCACAAGTCTAAGACCTCTGAAAATATGAGGAAACAGGCAAACAAATCTCCCACCAAAATTCACAATCCCCCAAAACAGATCCCACAGGTATGGAAGTAGATAAAATTCCAGAGAAAAATTTTAAAATCCAAGTATTAAAATACCCAGTGAGCCAAAAGAAGATCTGAGGCATGAATTAGTAAATATAGGAGATGAAAGACCACTTCAATTAAAAAAAAAAGAAAGAAAAAGAAAAGATATATTGCAAAGAAAATAATCAAAACTTCTGGAAATGAAAAAATAATGAATCAAATTAAAAATTCACTTGAAAGCATCAGAAATAGATTAGATTGCATAAAAATGTGATTTTAGCTCTTGAAGACTGAACTTTAGGCCTGGAAGACAAGGCAAATGAACTTGAGTGCACAGTATTCAATAAGGGGAGAAAATGATAGAATATCATCAAAATATACAAGAAATCTGGGACAATATCAAGAGATCAAACCTGTGAATCATTGGAATAGAAGATAATGTGGAGATACAGGCAAAAGGCATCTTGAACATTTCCAATGAGTCAGTAACCAAAGACTTTCTCGTATCTGAAATGAGATATACATCCACATGCAGTAAACATACAGGGCCCCAAATAAGATCAGATCAGAAAACAGATTCTCCAAGAACCATCATAATCCAAATGCCTAACATATAAAATAAAGAAAGAATATTAAAAGCTCCAAGAGAGAAACATGAGGTCACATTTAGAGTCAAACCAATAAGAGTCACTCTGACTTCTCAACTCAGACTCTAAAATCATGAAGGGCCTACAATGAGATGTTCCAAGCTGTAAAACAAAAACAAAAATTAAGAGCCAATTACAGCCAAGATTGCTATGCCTAGCAAAGCTATCTTTCAAATTCAATCGAAAATAAAACCTTTCATGACAAGGACCATCTTAAAGAATTAATGACCACTAACCCAGTTCTATGAAAAATACTCAAAGAGAGACTGCACACAGAGGAACCCAAAAACAGATTACAAAGTTTCCAAATAGATGAAGATCAATTGAAGACTAATCAACTAAATTAGAATCAAGATAGAATTAAACATAACAAAAAATCAAACTGGCAGAAAACTAAAGTACATAGCCATAACACTGAATATAAATGGTTTCAACTACTCAAAAAAAGAAATAGATTACCAGAATGAATCAAAAAGAAAGATCAAACTGTATGCTATTTGTAAGAGACTCATCTCATAGGCAAAGACACTGAGCAGATGAAGGTCAAAGGATGGGAATAAATATTCCCTACAAATGAAGTCTGAAAACAAGCCAGAGTAGCTATTCTTATATATGACACAGATTTCAAGCAAAAATTAATCAGAAGAGACAAAAAAGGCCACTAGAGCTCAATAAAGGGAGCAATCCAATAAGAAGATACAATGATTATACATATATATCCCCAATGTCAGCATACTCAATTACATTTTAAAAAACACTCCTTGACATTAAATCTCAGACAGACCCCAATATAATAATACTGAGAGATTTTAACATTCCTTTATCACCAATAGGTCAACAAAGCATAAAATCAATAAAGATATTTCCAACCTAAATGATACTGTAATTCAAATGGACCTAATAGATATCTATAGAACATTTCACCCCAAAAGAGCTGAATTTACCTACTTCTTAGCAGCTCATGGAACCTTTTCCAAAATAGACCATATTCTAGATCACAATGTAAGACTTAACAATATATATATATATTTTTTTTCATTAAAAAATTGAAAGAATTTTCTCTAAAAATCTCTCTATATTTTTTTTTCTCATGCATTCTATTAGATTGTAATGGGATAAAAAAAGAAATCCAAAGCAAGAAAAATAATAGAAATCACATAAACACATGGAGGTTCAATAGTACTCTTTTAAATAAAGAAGGGATCAAAGAAGAAATGAGAGAAAAAATCAAGAAAAATTTTTGGAAACAAATGAGAACATAAAAAACACATACAACACATCAACACATACAACACATCAACATCTCTGAGACATTATGAAAGCAGTTCTAAGAAAAAAAATATAGCATTGTGTGCCTACATTTAAAAATAGACACCAAATAAGAAGCCCTTAGTAAAGGAAGGAAAAAATAATTCCAAAATCAGAAGACAGGAAATAATAAAGATCAGAATCTAAACTAGTGAGATAAGGACAAGAAAACACACATAATCAATGCAACAAAGAATTAGCTTCTCAAAAATAAATATTGATAAAACATTAATAAAACTAATCAAGAGAAAGAGAGAGAAAACCCAAATAACAAAATTAGAGGTGATATCAACATATCTAGGAGATATCAACACAGGAGATATCAACACAGATACTTCTGAAATCCAGAGAATCATTAGGAACTATTTTGAAAATTTATATTCCAATAAACTGGAAAATTTAGAAAGCACTAAAAATTTCTAGATAAACCTGACCTGCCCAAATTGAACCAGGAACATATAGAAAACTTAAAAAGACCAGTATCAAGTAATGAAATTGAAACAACAGTTAACAACTTACCAACAGATAAAAGCCCAGGACATTTATCTGGATTCTCAGTTGAGTTCTACCAGACCTTGAAAGAATAAACATCTGTTTTTAACTATTCAGTGAAATTGAAAGGAAGTTAACATTCCCAAATACATTCGATGAAGCCAGTATAACCCTGATATCAAAACCAAAGACACATTATGGAAAGAAAACTAAGACCAATATTCTTGATGAACATTCATGCAAAAATTCTTAATAAAATAATAGCAAACCACATTAAAAAAAAACATCAAGTACAAAATACACCATGCTCAAGTGAGTTTCATCCCAGGGATGCAAAGTTGATTCAATATACACAAATCAATAAATGTAATTCACCACTTAAATAGAATTAAGATGATCTTTTACCCCTCAAACATTAGATAGAGCACTAATCTCTAGGGTATATAAAGAACATATCTAGCTAAATACCAAAAAACAAATAACCCAATCAATAAATGGGCCAAGGACATGACAAACACTTCTCAGAAGAGTATATTCAATCAATCAACAAATATATGAAAATATGTTCATCATCTCTAGAAATTAGAGAAATGCAAATCAAAACTACTCTAAGATACCATCTCACTCCAGTCAGAATGACAGCTATTATGAAGACAAACAACAATAAGTGTTGGCAAGGATGTGGGGGAAAAGGCCCACTCATACATTGCTGGTGGGACTGCAAATTGATGCAGCCAATATGGAAAGCAGTGTGGAGATTCCTTGGAAAACTGGGAATGGAACCACCATTTGACCCAGCTATTCCTCTCCTCAGCCTATACCCAAAGGACTTAAAAACAGCATACTACAGGGACACAGCCACATCAATGTTTATATCAGCACAATTCACAATAGCTAAACTCTGGAACCAATATAAATGCCCTTCAGTAGATAATGAATGAATTAAAAAATGTGGCATGTATAAACAATGAAATATTATTCAGCAATAAAAGAGAATAAAATCATAGCATTTGCAGGTAAATGGATGGCATTGGAGAAGATAATGCTAAGTGAAATTAGCCAATCCCCAAAAAACAAATGGCAAATATTTTCTCTGATATAAGGTGACTGACTTATAGTGATGTAGGGGAGAGGGAGCAGGGGAGGAATAGACAAACTCTAGATAGGGCAGAGAGGTGGAAGAGAAAGGGAGGGGGCAGGGTGTTAACAATGATGGTGGAATGGTGATGGATGTGAACATAAATTGATGTGAACATACTTTATATACAAACAGAGATATGAAAAATTGTGTTCTGTATGTGTAATAAGAATTGTAGGGGCTGGGGTTGTGGCTCAGCGGTAGAATGCTCACCTAGCATGCTCGAGGCCCTGGGTTTGATCCTCAGCACCACATAAATATAAATAAATAAAATAAAGCTATTGTGTCCATGTTAAAAAAAAAAGAATTGTAATGCATTCTGCTGTCATGTATTTAAAAAATAAAAGCAATTAAAAAAGAATTTAAAAAGATGATCATATGATCATCTCAATAGTTGCATAAAGGCCTTTGAGAAAACACAATACCCATTTATGTTAAAAACACTGGAGAAACTAGGAAGAGAAAAAACTTACCTCAACATATAAAGGACATATATTACAAACCCAAAGCCAAAATCATACTGTACAGACAAAAATTGAAAGAATTTTCTCTAAAATCAGAACCAAGACAACAATGTTTATTCTCACCACTTCTATTTGTTGTAGCTTTTGAAATTCTAGCCAGAGCAATCAGGCAAGAGAAGGAAATTAACGGGATATAAATAGGAAAAGAAGAAATCAAATTAAGTTTATTTGCTGATGCCATTGTCATAATATACCTAGAAGATCCAATAAATTCCATCAGAAGACTTCTAGAACTGATAAGTGAACTCAGAAAACTTGGAGGATACAAGATCAACATTCATAAGTCTCTAGCTTTCCTATACTCCAACAGTGATTCAGCTGGGGAAGAAATCAGGAAAACTGTTCTTTTCCCAACACCCTCAAAAAAATTGGGAATTAATCCAACCAAGGACATTAAAGATCTCTACAATGAAAACTACAGAACACTGAAGAAAGAAATTAAAGAAGATCTTAGACAAGAAAAGGCCTTCCATGTTTGTAGATAGGCAAAATTAATATTGTCAAAATGGCCATAAAAAAAACATTATGTGGACTCAAGTCAATCCCCATCAAAATACTATAATACTCTTCACAGAATGAGGGAAAAAATTATTAAATTCATATGGAAAAATGAGAGACCTATAGTAACCAAAGCAATTCTGAATAAGAAGAGAGATGCAGGAGGTATCACAATATCTGATCTCAAATGATACTACAGAGCTAGAGTAACAAAAACACCATGGTACTGACATCAAAATAGACAAGAAGATTAGTGGAATAGAATAGAGGACATAGAAATAAACCAATATACTTACAGCCATCTGATACTTAACAAAGGTTTCAAAAATATGTGTTGGAGAAAAGATACCTTTTTAAACAAATAATGCTGGGAAAACTGGATAGTCCTATGTAGAATGGAATTAGATCCATTTCTCACCCTGCACAAAAGTCAATTCAAAATGTATCAAAGCATCCCCAGAGACTCATGCTGATGAGATGAACTGGGTTCCAAGACGCTGGCTGCAACATTAAACTAAGAAAAGGGCAAAGAAAAAAAATCATGCCACGCACTTGAGTTTCTCAGGTTGAGGGTAGCCTCTGACATCAAAGACTTAGGAATTAGACCAGAAACTTTGCAACTGCTAGAAGAAAACACAGGGTCAACATTTCATCATATATGTGTAGACACCAACTTCATCAACAAGACCTCTAAAGCTCAAGAAGTAAAACAAAGAATAATTGGGATGCCATTTAACTAAAACCTTCTGAACAGCAAAGGAAATGATTAATAGTGTGAAGAGACAATCTATAGAAAAGGAAAAAAATCTTTACCAGTTTGTCCTCTGACAGTCTCTCTCTCTCTCTCTCTCTCTCTCTCTCTCTCTCTCTCTCTCTGTATATGTATATATATATATATATATATATATATATATATATATAAAATAGATATAAAGATATAGATAGAAATAAAGATATATATTAGTATATAATATATAATATATAGTATATATATAAAGATATATATATATATATAACTCAAAAACTCAATGCTAAAAAAAAACTCAATAACACACATTTCTCAAAAGAAGAAACACAAATAGCTAATAAATATATAAAGAAATGTTGAACATTTCTAGTAACCAGGGAAATGCTACCCAAAACTATTCTAATATTTTATCTCATTCCAGTCAGAATGGCAATTTTTAAGAATACAAATAATAATAATAGATACTGGCAAGGATGTTGGAGAAAAGGTGCACAGATACATTGTTGGTGAGACTGCAGACAAGCACAATCACCCTGGAAAGCAGTATGGAGATTCCTCAAAAAACTAGGGATGGAACCACCATATGACCCTGCTATTCCACTTCTTGGTATTTATCCAAAAGAACAAAAACCAGCCACTTCAATGTTTATAGCAGCAAAATTCACAATAGCCAATTATGGAATCAGCCCAGATTCTAATCAATAGATGAATGGATCAAGGTTTAATGTGGTATTCATACACAATGGAGTTTTACTCACCCAGACAGAAGAACAAAATAATGCCATTTACCACTAAATGGATGGAAATGGAGAACATCATGCTAAGTGAAATAAGTCATACTCAGAAAATCAAGGATTTTCTCTCATATGTGGAAGCTAGAGAAAAATAAGGGAATGAAGACGTAGGGGCGGGGGTCAGATATCATAAATATAGAGAAGATCAGTGGAGTAGAAGGTAGAGAATGAGAGGGAAGGAGGAAGGATAGGATAGAGGAGGAAATATGGAACAACTTTAACAAAATCATGTTATGTGCATATATAAATGTACCAAAGGGAATTTCACTTTTATGAATATGCAGAAAGAAAGTATCTATCAAAAATAAAGCAGCAAAAGAAAGATCAAGAGAGCAAAGGAGAATAGAGGGAAGGAGGAGGAGAGGAAAAGTGTGGGATGGGAATTGAAATAAAATTCCTTTCATGTATGATTTTTTTCAAAATGAATGCAATCATGAAGGAGGGGCTCCCATGAGCTAATCAATTCTTCAAGACCCGCCTCTCAACATTGTTGTAGCAAGGATTGGATTTCCCAGACATGAATTTTCTTTCAAACTATAGAACTTTCATTTCTCAGACATTGTTGGAACCCCAAGGACCACCATAATATTTTTTTTGTTCATACATGTCAGCCTTTCAGATATTTGAAGACAGCTATTTTGTTTCCCTAGGATTCTTTTTCCTTCTCCTGTGGAAACAACTGTAGCATTTATATCAAAGTTCCCTAACATTACATAGCTTCTAGTCCCATAGCCCCTCAGTCACTTTTACCAACCCTCCCATTTACCTTAAAAGCAGGCAAACTCCAGGACCATTCTCACTACCAAACTTTACTTGCTCTGACTGAGCTAGAAAACTGCAAAGCTGACCCAAAACAGAAAAAACATGTCTTCCTAATTTACATGCAGTCCCAGCTGCCAGATGCCAGCAGTGTTCCCCCAAGGACGATGGGGGAGTGAAAACAAATCTAAAGGGCTCCATGGGGACAAGAGACATCAATGCAAAGCAAGTGTATGTTCCACCTGCTGGAACTGCAGCAGTCTAACTACTGAACAGAACAGATGATGTATTCCCAGGACAATTTCCCCTTGGGCCACGGGAATTTTAGGATTGAAATATCTAGCAGAATAAAAATAGGTTCTGAATAAAATTAAAGCATGTGGAAGTTGAATAAATTTGGCTCTAATAGCCTACTAAAACATACTGCATTATCATTTGGCCAAATTTTAAATAAAGGAAACACTAATTACAGAATCCCCTTTAAACATTTCAGAGAAAAAAAAATTACTTGATTTTCCAGTTTTCTTACAAGTGATTTTACCAGAGCAATATGAAGAACCAATCAAAACAAAAATTTTATATTTTACTTCCAAATAGATTTCAAAACTCCTTAAGGGCAAAAGTTTTTTATTTTATTTTGTTTTGTTTTGTCCAATGATTGGATTCTCAAATTGTGTGCTTATTAGTATAAAGCTAATTAATGAGTATATGAAAATAGGAAATCACTTCTGATTAGTCTTCATTGTCTTTCTTACTGGCTCTGCAGAAACAATCAAAAATTTGAAACTATTCTTTGGACATTTCTCTTTCTTTTGTATATCCCACGATACTGACAGACAGCTTATAAATCATAGTGAAAAGCATCAAGACTTTCCACTTTCACAAAAAAAGATGAAGACCTTATGTCTTTACCTAATCTTCTCTTCTTGGTTTTCCTATTTTTGCTAGTAGCTTTTCATAATCATCCTAAATTTCCCTTCAATAACCTTCTGTTATTCAGATGCCTCCCTTGCAGCCTTCTCCTTGTAGAATTTCATGAATGTTTTATTTGGTTTAGGCAGAGAATTTCCCAGCCTTGCTTTTTTTTCCCCATTTTTTCTTTCTTTCTACTTGACCTCATTGTTTAAGTTTCTAGTAAGTCTGTCACTTCCAGTAATTAAAAAGAATGACATCACTCGGCCTCATGAGGCATAGGTCTGCTTGGCCATACCTAAAGCTTTACATTCATAAAGCCTCTTGCAGAAGAAATCATCAAAATAACATTGGCAATGGTTGAGTAATCTGAAATTTGAAATTAAAATACTTCCTAAGAGTGAGTTTAGGGAATGTTGATTTTAAGAGAAATACTTAATCAAAAATGATAACTCCCTAGCATAACATCATTTCCGAACTATGAGCAAGAAAGTAAAGGATGATTTGTTATACTCTTAAGGACTCAGGGATGCAGAGCAAAGGGTACTCCTACTTTTATAGTAAATAGTGTTTGAATTTTACTTACATGAATTACCACATCTCTCAGCTTTGGCCAGAAGACTCTTGTTGTAAAGCATCTGTGTTAACAGTGGTCTCGCATACTATAAACACAAAAACACGTTGTGAGCTGGATATCTCTTCAGTTTTATGTCCACTAACTGTAGTTAAATAGTATTTTTCATAATAATGCTTATATGTGCATGAGTGCAAGACGTGTTTCTGTTCTTAATTCTTTCTGAACCAAAGGAGATTACTCCTCTTTCTTAAAAGCCAAAGAAAATCTTAACATTTTAAAGCTGAAAAATTCCCTAGAGATTGTATAGTTCAAAATCTTGGTTTCACAGATGTAGTGACTGAGGCCTGGAGGTTAAATGACTAGGCAACCATTATAGAGTACAATTTCAATGGTCATGCAGCCTCAGAGCAGCTCACTCATTGGCTGGCCATGACCTTGGTCTTTCCCACATGATCTAAATTACACTGGTCTTTCAGTGCCTGGCACTTAGAGGACTTTTATCAGTTAATTCATAGAAATTAAGAAAGTAGAATCATTCTCTTTTTTTGAATGAAAAAAATTATGAACTCAGCACAATTTGGTTTTGAAATCCATTTGCACCTCTTTCTTATCCTGTTGCTTTTTTCTTTCTTAGTCTCAGAGGCCTCCTGAGCATCTAAAGTCTGTTCATAGCACTGATCCTTCTGGGGTTCTTAATTCTTTGCAGTGTCTTAGATCTTTCTAAATTATATTGCTGACAAACCAAACTTATCTAACACATGTCCTGCTCATCTGAGTAACCAGGCCAAGCTGTAGTAAGGGACAGGCTTCTCCCGATCCTTCAAAATACTCCCTTATCTCTGACTTGCGAGTGTTTTAAATATTGAAGCATGAATAGGATGGGATGTCGGGGTACATATTTGGTTTTAAATATTACCCTTTCAATGGAGTCATTTTAGAACAGCAATGACTTATGGTTAGGTAGAACCGTTTCCCTAAGCCCCTCCTCAGCATATCATCATAATTCTTACAGTTATTTCCTTTGTCTGTCAGCTACCTGGCTGCCTCCCACCAGAACCAACAAGTACCTTAATATACTTCTATGTCAAGGACATAGAAGGTTTCAAGTAAGGTGTATTTTAGTTCTTCATCCAAAAGAGCCCGTGTACTTTTCTCTGGCTAATCTAACAGTCTGTTTTAGAATAGTCACATGTCATTCACCCTTCCTAGTCCTAGGATTTGTTTTGTTTGGTTTTGCAAGGTCAGCTGAAATTTCTTGATCTTAACAATGTAGATAATTATTCTCACCTTGTAATGGTGACAAAATAATTACAATAAGCATTTGCCGAATACTTCCTATGTAACAGTTTGCAAAACAAATACTTTACATGCCTTGTCTTGTGTAATTATTTTAACAACACTTTGATCTGTAGGCTATTAACATCTCTTGATTTGTTGATGTGGAAACTGCTGGGTATGATCTTGGGCACATTATTTGCCTTTCCTAATCTCTGAAAGGTGAGAATGATAATAATGCATACTTCAGTAGGGATGAAATGAAATAATCCAAGTAGGATTGTGCCTAATTTATAGTAAGTGCTCCATAATGTTAACATATATTAAGTGACTTGTCCTAGGTGGTACAGTCATTAAGTAGGGAAATCAGGGACCAAAGCTAAGTAGTATTTTCTAGGGACACTCTGCTGTCTCTAAGATGAAACTTATAAGGCACTTATAAATGACAGTTAGTATAGAATATAAATAGCCCAGATTCTGAAGCATGAAAACATTTATCTCATTATCGTTTTTCCCAAATGAACTTTAAGTTCAAGTCCTTAATTTTTCTTTTTTAATACTGTCATCTCCTTTAACACCAGTAAAATTCTGCAGCAGCATACATTTACCTAACATATCTACTGATATATGAATATTACGAAAGGCAAACCTGAGTCCAAGACAAAATTGACCAAAAAATTATTCATAAATTCCATCTTATTTCAGCAGGGGTTCAAAAGTTTTAAGAGACTAAGGTTTATAAAGGAAACAAACACTCTCTTACTAGCAACTGGCCTATTAAAATAGGATCTCTAGAAGTAGAGAAATTTTCTAATTTGTCTTCAAATAAATTGGCAGTTGTTGGTTGACTGTAAAAGGGCAAGAAGCAGTTTGGGGATGTTTCAGAATGAGGATGGAGACTCCAGTGTTTGGAGCAGAGGATTTTCTGTAACTGACCATTTCCTGGAACAACTGGGTTTAATAATGGCTGTTACAGTGAAATAGTCTCAATGTTCACAAGTGATCCTCATCAGAACCTATGAGGAAGGCAAGACAGCTTTTGCCAGTAAAGCTAATGAATTGAGTTTTCCTAAGGCCACACCTCATCTAGAATCTAGGTTTTTCTCACTTCTTGCTCATTGTTCTTTCCATCATTAACTATTAATTCCCATATCTCTTGCTAATATAGGTGTTTTAATTAAAGGGAAACTAGCAATTCCTTATTTAATATGAATCAAGGGGGATTTCCACCACATACTAGGAAATGGCTTGGAAATCATTTGAACCACACTGACCATTAGAAGGGAGTTTACTTTCAGAATATGAAAGCTTATAAAATGTTTTTATATGAAGGATTTCTCTTCTTGACATGTGGAAGAAAGATTTGCTAATCTCTATGATCTTTCACCTCTTCTAAATATCTCCTACAACCATGTACAAACTGTGCAAGCACTATTCTTTTATACATAAATGTACTTTATGTATAAGATATATTTTTCTTATCTTTAACCTTTCCTGAGGCTTATTCTGCACTTCTTATTTCCTCTTTGACAGCTAAAGCTATTGAGTGAGGAAAAAATCCTTCTTCTAACTGGTAGAGTAGTCAGTTAAACACATAGGGACTTTTTTCTCTACCTACAATTCCTTCTCCATTTTTGTAAAGACTAGCCTCAAGCAATTTCTCTGTGCTCAAAAATAACATGACATAGTGGAAAGCCCTGACTGGATTGAGGTCATTTAGGTGCTGGAGCAAGTCCTAGGCAACTTGCATAACCAGTTTTAGTGAATACTTTAAAAGTACATTTGCACAGTTCATAGTCTATGACATTTTGTGTCAAACAATTAGCCTTAGTAACTGTAGTCGAAAATGCAGTGCTTGGATTACAATCTCCATCATTTTGTTCTCTTTCTTTTCCCTATATATGGTCTCATCAATGTGAAGATTATTAATAGTGGCAAGTGAATGAAAAGAATAAAAGTCAACATTCCTAAAACAAATTTTATCTAGTTTCATTGCCAGTAATTACTGTAATTCATCTTTGCTTATGCAAATACGTTTTCTGGAAACTGTAAAGAAAATGCAGATTAATATTTATATTAGAAATCTATAAAGGAAAGCTAATATAACCTCTGAGGGTTTTTTAACTCATTTGCTTATTTTTTAGAAAGGAATATGGTTTATAGTTTGCTTTTAGCATACACCAAAGAAAAGTAAAAACAAAATTCCAAAGTAGCAAGACTAAAAAGAAGACTAAATCTTTATTGTACTTTGTAGTCTGGGGAAGGGAGAAGAGAAAGGACTACTGAGATACCTTTTCCTAAAGCAGTGCTTAGTCAGCTACTAAAAGAAGCAAGAGGATGAGACATCTAAAGAGCAAGCATGTGCTAGGAAGCACTGTGATCTCAAAGTTTCTGCAGATTCAAGAAGGGTAATGATAAAGGCGATGGGTTATACTTTAAGCATTTATCTATCTCCTTACTTTTCCCCCTAAATTATCATCTTTAAAATAACAGTGGTTTAACATGTAAGCTTAACTGCTCAAAGGCTTTTATTTTATATAAAGTAAAAATACATAGGAAAATGACGTTTAAATCATGTAGGCATGAGAAGAGGATTACAACTTAGGAATCCTAAGCCTTTCTTTTAGAATTAATAGCAGCAGCAGCTGTTATCACCTGGTGCAAGTATATCTAGGTAGCAGGAAAATCTTTTTGAAAAAATGATACTAATTTCTTAAAGTTAATAAGAATTTCTAAATTAGAATATGTGTCTAAAGAATTTTCAAGACACATATTTTTGCCTGGTTTGAATGATGATATTACTGTCTGGTGTCTTCCTTCATTGGTTTAAAAAAAAAGTTAAATCTGAGAGTATACTAACATATCCTAAAGCTTCAAGTGTGTTTACTTGGACTTAAGTGAAAACTACAAAGTTATTTGAGGGTCAATTTGGAGAGCAGTTAGCTAGATCATTAAACAACTACCTAATTTAATTATCATGAAAACTCAATTAATAGGGCTGTGAAATAGATGATTTGATTTAATCCATTTTGCAACTAAACTGAATAGGCCATACGGCCCACATATTTATTGCTCAGTGATTGATCATTAAGACAAGAAAGAAAATAATGAATATTGGACTCACCTATGAAGACTATAATATAAAATTAACTATAAGGGTTTCCACTAGTAACCCCCCAAAATTTTTAAAGGGTTAAAGGTTTTCTTCTACATTACTTTTCTCACACCGCAAAACTTATAAATCACAAGTTAAGGCAAAGCTGTTGGAGATCTAGCATTAGGGTTGGCCTGTTTCAGTGTTGCACATCTATAATTTCAGCTACCTGGGAGGCTGAAGCAGGAAGATCACTTGAGCCAAGAGTTTGAAGCCAGCCTGTGCAACATAGTGAGAGCCCATCTCAAAAATAAATAAATAAATAAATAAACAAACAAAATTAGTCAATTTTACTAATATTAACTATATATTATAAATTACACATTATCAGTTAATATTTAAAATATATTAAAAATATTATGTATAATTGTATAGTTATACATCATGAAATCATATATGATATACCATAAATAACAATATAGCAAATAATAATATATATTACATATCATATATGTTATATATATATATATATATATATCAATACTAAAATATATCCTGATTATACACCAAATAGTTACTGTAATTCAAATAAATTGAGAAAGAAATATTTCTCAAACAGATTGAGAAAGAAATAGATTGAAAGAGCTGCACTCTGTAAGCTGGACAACTAGACAAACCAGGGGAACCATTTACTATGAATCTAAAGACCTGAGAACCAGAAGCACCATGCTGAAGGGAGAAGATAGATGTCCCCTCTCAAGAAGAAAACAAAATTCACCCTTTCACTACATTTTATTCTATTCAAAACCTCAATAGATTGGTGTCCACTCATATTAGTTAGATCTTTTTACTCAATCCTTCAATTAAAATGCTACATGCCGAAAGAGTGTTTCACCAACTATCTGGGTATCCCTTAGCTGAGTCAAGTTCACACATAAATTGACCATTACACCTGCCTTAGAATTATTTTCTTTAGATTTTCAATTTTAAGTTCCTCAAGCTATCTCTCATCAGGTAGTATCTATTCCTCTATGATTTTTTTGGATGATAACCTAGAATTGAATACAATATTCTAGATGTGGATGAGTCAGCTTTTCATTGCTGTGACCAAAAGACCTGACAAGATCAACTTAGAAAAGGAAAAGTTTATGTTGGGCTCACTGCTTCAGAGGTTCAGCCCATGGTCAGGGGCCTCCATAACTCTAGACTCAAGATGAGGCAGAGCATCATGGCAGAAGGTGTGGTGGAAGAAACCTGCTCTGTTCATGACAGCCAGGAATCAGAGCACCACTCACTAGGAACAAAATATAAACCCAACTGCATGCCCCCAGTAACCTACCTTCTTTAGCCACACCCTACCTGCCTATATTTACCACCCAGTAAATCGATTAAGGTGAATTAATCCATAGATATATTACAACTCTTATGATCTAATCATTTTACCTATAAACATTTTTTCAGTGTCTTGCTTGAGGGACACCTCATGAATCCAAACAATAACAGGACACTTTAGTTTTAAAATATCTTCTTGAGCTTATCACCTGGCATTTATGTTTATATATACTTTCTGGCACATCTATATCTAAATATTTGCTCATAATGAGTTTGATGACAATTGAAATCTCTTTTTTGGCAGATATTCTCCCTTTTATATTTGAACACCTATTTGTTGTCATTGTGTATCTCTACACAGTTGTGTATTAATTCCTATTAATTTTCTTTTTTTAATCTTTTTTCCCCCTTGTCTATAATCCAAATTGGTCAAAGATTTCTTGAATCAGTTCTGACATCCAGTATATTTAGCTGTCTCTTCCAGGTTAGGTCACTTCAAATTGAACACAGTCACTTTCTATGTTTTCAGGTCACTAATTAAAAAAAAAAAAAAGTCAAGCAGTTCAGGAGAAGGTCAAAGCCCTGCAGTTTGTCATTTAAAATATCTCTTCAGGTGGATATTAATCCATCAGCCAATTCACTTTGTGCGCTATGCAATGGTATAATAGATAAACATTTACTTGCTGGTATTTTCAATTAGTCTAAATTCCTCTGTGTTTTACACAAAGATTAGAACATGAATAGTTAAAAAAAATTATATGCTGATTGTTTGCAAGGTGATAGGTGAACCAGCACTTTTTGTTCATAGTTATGCACTTATTTTTTTGCATTAGAAAACATATCAAAAGTACATTACAAACCTGTGGCTTTACATTTTTATGCAGGGTGAAGATAAGGTTATTTAAGTAAAAACAATGAATTGATTTAAAGAAAAATTTTAAATAGATATAAATGCAAATAGTGTACAAATATGGAAAAATATGAAGGTGCTAAGTAAATAATTGAAATTAGGGAGAGTCTGGTATAGAGTTTTGTAGTTTTTAACACAAAAATATATCATCTGACACTCAAAAAAGCACAACAGAAGAGCCCATGTGAGACCTCATCAAATACTGTACAGAAAACTCAGCCACTATTCTCATTAAGTTTCATGAAAAACAAGGAAAGAGGTTCACATAATTTTACTTCTAAGCAAACCTTTCCTAGAAATCAACATCTGCCTCTAATCCTTTATGGAAGTAGGCAGAGTGAAAATATAACAATAGAATATATTTTTCAGTATTTCTTCCTAAAGTGCTCACAAGCCATCTGTCTAATAATATGCTCTGCATTTGTGTGTGGCCTCACGCTTGAGAGTCCATGATTTCATAGATACACTCTCACTCCCATTGTGAAAATTGGGACAGTTGCCTAACTCTAGTCTCTTGATTCTTCTACAAGCCCAAAATTCCTCTGAGATGCCTAACAATAGCTTCCAAATCACAGATGGAATTGTTTTGCTACTCTGGAATTCATGTATTTCATTTGACCCTAATGACTTGAATTAGATTGTCTGCATGCCTTCATCAATGAGTCAATAAACATTTTGAACATTCACTAAGTGATGAGCAATGCTTAAACTTGCTTCCCCTGGGAAACTCAGGGTTTATCAGGGAGACAGATACATAAATAAATACGGACTTGTTTACTACATGACAAGTGCTGTATGTACAAAATACTGTAGCTACAGAAAAGAATATCCTCTTTAGCATAACTTTGAAAAGGGGTACATGAGTGAGTTGAGTCTTAAAGATAATCATTGAATTCTCCAGATAAATAAAGAAGGGCATTTGTACCAAAGGACTAATAAATTCAATGTTCAGGAAACAATGAGAAGTTTGGCAGAGCTGGATGCCAAAAATCAAGAAGGGAATAAAGTCAAAATGAAAGAAAATTTGAAAATGTACCATGAGGGGATCTTGTGCACGATAGTAATAAGGCTGAGCTTAACCTATACATTATAGAGAATTTTAAAAGATGTTCTTAAGCAGGAAAATGGCAAGGTTTATTTTTAGAGAAGTAACTTGTGGGAGTAGAAGATTGCTTTGTATCTATTTATCTATTTATCTATCTATCTATCTATCTATCTATTTATTTATTTATTTATATGTGGTGCTGAGAATTGAACCCAGTGCCTCACACAAGCCAGGCAAGAATGCTAATGCTGAGACCCAGCATTGCTTTTTTCTATTGGACTGGAGGGAAGAAAATGGATACCAAATGAAGCAGTGGGAAAACTTTGGAAGAGACTGCTGAGATCATGCAGAGGAACAATCATGAGGGCCAGAATCAAGCCACATTGCCTATCTCCCTTGACACTTTTATTAGCCTAAAATTCTACTTTGAGCTTCACTGCATCAGCATGTTCTTCTCCTTCTAGTTTAATGATTATTATGGATAGAGGAGGTGAAAACAAAATAGGGAAGTAATTCTACTCTGCCTCTATCACCTATTAATAGTGAGAAGTTTCACCCTATTTTTTGTTTATTCTAAAAGTATGGGAAATATTGAACAATCAAAAGCTAATTTGTTAGCATCTTCCACAAACTTTAGCTCTTCTAGGATTTCATCTTTCCTGACACCGGTGTTAGAGTTTTCTGTTAACTTTTGTACTTGAATTTTGCATGTACAAATGCCAAAATTTGCCTGACGCTCCCTGTAATGTCTCTATCTTCTCTACATTTGCTAATAGAACCCCCATATTTTAGGTAGAAACTCAGATATCTAGAATAAATTTTTCCTTTTCCAGGCTACATTCTAACTAGGTATGACCATCTGACAAAAATAGCCAAGGAAAGTAAGACACAAGTATGCACAAATTCAGAAAATCTTTAGGACGTAGAGATGTACCCTTTTTCCCTTCCTCCTTCTTCATGGTTGGAATGTAGAAGTGATGGCTGGTAGTGGAGCAATCCTTTGGGATCCTAAGGTGAATTTGAGGCTGGTGTCTGTGCAGCAAAGCCAGAAATAGAGCTGGGTCCATCAGTCTTGTGGAGCACATATATCAGTCCTGCACTACCTACCTTTAGTATCTATGAGTATTTACCAAATCCACTATAATTTTAGACTCTTAGCAACTGAACCTAATTCTGATATGATATCCCTTATTTTTTTTAAACCAGAATTTATTTATTTATTTATTTTTTATTTTCTGTACAATTCTTTTTTTTTTATTGTTGGTCGTTCAAAACCTTACACAGTTCTTAATACATCATCTTTCACAGTTTGATTCAAGCGGGTTATGAACTCCCAACTTTACCCCGTATACAGATTGCTGTATCACATCAGTTACCCTTCCATTGATTGACATATTGCCTTTCTAGTGTCTGATGTATTCTGCTGTCAGTCCTATTCTCTACTATCCCCCCTTCCCTCCCCTCCCCTTTTCTCTCTCTACCCCTTCTACTGTAAATCATTTCTTCCATTTGTATTATCTTGTCTTACCCCTCCATTACATAGTTCTTGATATATCATATTTCACATTTTGATTCAAGTGGGTTATGAACTCCCATTTTACCCTGTATACAGCTTGCAGAATCACATCAGTTACACTTCCATTGATTTACATATTGCCATCCTAGTGTCTGTTGTATTCTGCTGCCTTTCCTATCCTCTACTATCCCCCCTCCCCTCCCCTCCCCTCCCCTCTTCTCTCTCTACCCCCACTACTGTAATTCATTCCTCCCCCTTGTATTATTTTTCCCTTTCCCCTCACTTCCTCTTGTATGTAATTTTGTATAACCCTGAGGGTCTCGTTCCATTTCCATGCAATTTCCCTTCTCTCTCCCTTTCCCTCCCACCTCTCAACCCTGTTTAATGATGGTCTTCTTCTCGTGCTCTTCTTCCCTAGTCTGTTCTTAATTACTCTCCTTATATCAAAGAAGACATTTGGCATTTGTTTTTTAGGGCTTGGCTAGCTTCGCTTAGCATAATCTGCTCTAATGCCATCCATTTCCCTCCAAATTCTATGATTTTGTCATTTCTTAATGCAGAGTAATACTCCATTGTGTATAAATGCCACATTTTTTTATCCATTCGTCTATTGAAGGGCATCTAGGTTGGTTCCACAGTCTTGCTATTGTGAATTTTGCTGCTATGGACATCAATGTAGCAGTGTCCCTGTAGCATGCTCTTTTTAGGTCTTTAGGGAATAGACCGAGAAGGGGGATAGCTGGGTCAAATGGTGGTTCCATTCCCAGCTTTCCAAGAAATCTCCATACTGCTTTCCAAATTGGCTGCACCAATTTGCAGTCCCACCAACAATGTACAAGTGTACCCTTTTCCCCACATCCTCACCAGCACTTATTGTTGTTTGACTTCATAATGGCTGCCAATCTTACTGGAGTGAGATGGTATCTTAGGGTGGTTTTGATTTGCATTTCTCTGACTGCTAGAGATGGTGAGCATTTTTTCATGTACTTGTTGACTGATTGTATGTCCTCCTCTGAGAAGTGTCTGTTCAAGTCCTTGGCCCATTTGTTGATGGGATTATTTGTTATCGTCTAATTTTCTGAGTTCTTTATATACTCTGGATATTAGGGCTCTATCTGAAGTGTGAGGAGTAAAGATTTGTTCCCATGATGTAGGCTCCCTATTTACCTCTCTTATTGTTTCTTTTGCTGAGAAAAAACTTTTTAGTTTGAGTAAGTCCCATTTGTTGATTCTAGATGTTAACTCTTGTGCTATGGGTGTCCTATTGAGGAATTTGGAGCCCGACCCCACAGCATGTAGGTCGTAGCCAACTTTCTCTTCTATCAGATGCCGTGTCTCTGATTTGATATCAAGCTCCTTGATCCATTTTGAGTTAACTTTTGTGCATGGCGAGAGAAAGGGATTCAGTTTCATTTTGTTGCATATGGATTTCCAGCTTTCCCAGCACCATCTGTAGAAGATGCTATCCTTCCTCCATTGCATGCTTTTAGCCCCTTTATCAAATATAAGAAAGTTGTAGTTTTGTGGGTTGGTTTCTGCGTCCTCTATTCTGTATCATTGGTCCACCCACCTGTTTTGGTACCAGTACCATGCTGTTTTTGTTACTATTGCTCTGTAGTATAGTTTGAAATCTGGAATCGCTATACCACCTGATTCACACTTCCTGCTTAGTATTGTTTTTGCTATTCTGGGTCTTTTATTCTTCCATATGAATTTCATGATTGCTTTCTCTATTTCTACAAGAAATGCCGTTGGGATTTTGATTGGCATTGCATTAAACCTATAGAGAACTTTGGGTAATATCGCCATTTTGATGATGTTAGTTCTGCCTATCCATGAACAGGGTATATTTTTCCATCTTCTAAGGTCTTCTTCAATTTCTCTCTTTAGGGTTCTGTAGTTTTAATTGTATAAGTCTTTCACCTCTTTTGTTAGGTTGATTCCCAAGTATTTTATTCTTTTTGAGGATATTGTGAACGGAGTGGTTGTCCTCGTTTCCATTTCAGAGGATTTGTCGCTGATATACAGGAATGCCTTTGATTTATGCGTGTTGATTTTATAACCTGCCACTTTGCTGAATTCATTTATTAGCTCTAATAGTTTCTTTGTAGACCCTTTTGGGTCTGCTAGGTATAGAATCATGTCATCTGCAAATAGTGATAATTTAAGTTCTTCTTTTCCTATTTTTATGCCTTTAATTTCTTTCGTCTGTCTAATTGCTCTGGCCAGTGTTTCGAGAACTATGTTGAACAGAAGTGGTGAGAGAGGGCATCCCTGTCTTGTTCCAGATTTTAGAGGGAATGCCTTCAATTTTCCTCCATTCAGAATGATGCTAGCCTGAGGCTTAGCATAAATTGCTTTTACAATGTTGAGGTATGTTCCTGTTATCCCTAGTTTTTCGAGAGTTTTGAACATAAACGGATGCTGTACTTTGTTGAATGCTTTTTCCGCATCTATCGAGATGATCATATGGTTCTTATTTTTAAGTCTATTGATGTGGTGAATAACATTTATTGTTTTCCGTATATTGAACCAGCCTTGCATACCAGGGATGAATCCTACTTGATCATGGTGCACAATTTTTTTGATATGTTTTTGTATCCGATTTGCCAGAATTTTATTGAGGATTTTTGCATCTGGGTTCATTAGAGATATTGGTCTGTAGTTTTCTTTCTTTGAAATGTCTTTGTCTGGTTTCGGAATCAGGGTGATGTTGGCCTCGTAGAATGAATTTGGAAGTTCTCCCTCTTTTTCTATTTCCTGAAATAGCTTGAAAAGTATTGGTATTAGTTCCTCTTTAAAGGTTTTGTAAAACTCTGCTGTATACCCATCCGGTCCTGGGCTTTTCTTAGATGGTAATCTTTTGATGGTTTCTTCTATTTCCTCAATTGATATTGGTCTGTTTAGGTTGTTTATATCCTCCTGACTCAATCTGGGCAGATTATATGACTTAAGAAATTTATCTATGCCTTCACTATCTTCTATTTTATTGGAGTATAAGGATTCAAAATAATTTCTGATTATCTTCTGTATTTCTGAAGTGTCTGTCGTGATCTTGCCTTTTTCATCCCGTATGCTAGTAATTTGAGTTCTCTCTCTTCTTCTCTTCGCTAGCATGGCTAAGGGTCTGTCAATTTTATTTATCTTTTCAAAGAACCAACTTTTCGTTTTGTCAATTTTTTCAATTGTTTCTTTTGTTAGAATTTCATTAATTTCAGCTCTGATTTTAATTATTTCTTGCCTTCTACTTCTTTTGCTGTTGTTTTGCTCTTCTTTTTCTAGGATTTTGAGATGAAGTATGAGATCATTTATTTGTTGGTTTTTTTCTTTTTTTAAGGAATGAACTCCAAGCAATAAATTTTCCTCTTAGAACTGCTTTCAATGTGTCCCATAGATTCCGATATGTTGTGTCTGTGTTT
This sequence comes from Ictidomys tridecemlineatus, assembly GCF_052094955.1. NCBI lineage: Eukaryota > Metazoa > Chordata > Mammalia > Rodentia > Sciuridae > Ictidomys > Ictidomys tridecemlineatus. The sequence continues at coordinate 124,354,834 of NC_135479.1, forward strand.
TCATTAAACTCTAAGAATTTTTTAATTTCCTCGTTGATGTCTTCTAAAACCCATTGATCATTCAGTAACCTATTGTTCATTCTCCAAGTGATGCATGATTTTTCCTTGCTTCTTTTATCGTTGATTTTTAGTTTCATTCCATTATGATCAGATAAGATGCATGGTATTATCTCCGCTCCTTTATATTGTCTAAGAGTTGCCCTGTGACATAATATATGATCTATTTTTGAGAAGGATCCATGTGCTGCTGAGAAAAAAGTGTAGCTGCTTGATATTGGGTGGTATATTCTATATATGTCAATTAAGTCTAGGTTGTTAATTGTGTTATTGAGTTCTATAGTTTCCTTATTCAACTTTGTTTGGAAGATCTGTCCAGTGATGAGAGAGGTGTGTTGAAGTCTCCCATGATTATTGTATGGTGGTCTATTAGACTCTTGAACTTGAGAACGAGTTTGCTTGATGAACACAGCAGCACCGTTGTTTGGGGCATATATATTTATGATTGTTATGTCTTGTTGGTGTATGGTTCCCTTGAGCAGTATGTAGTGTCCTTCTTTATCCCTTTTGATTAACTTTGGTTTGAAATCTATTTTATTTGATATGAGTATGGACACTCCTGCTTGTTTCTGCAGTCCATATGAATGATATGATTTTTCCCAACCTTTCACCTTCAGTCTATGTATATCTTTTCCTATCAAATGCGTCTCCTGTAGGCAGCATATTGTTGGGTCTTGTTTTGTGATCCATTCAACTAGCCTGTGTCTCTTAATTGGTGAGTTTAAGCCATTAACATTTAGGGTTATTATTGAGATATGGTTTGTTCTTCCAGCCATATTTGTTTATTAATGCTGCTAAATCTGATTTGTTATTCTCTTTGACTACTTTCCCCCTTTACTGTCCTACCTCCCACTGTTGGTTTTCATTGTTGTTTTCCATTTCCTCTTCCTGTAGTGTTTTGCCAAGGATTTTTTGAAGAGATGGTTTTCTAGCTGCAAATTCTTTTAACTTTTGTTTATCATGGAATGTTTTAATTTCATCTTCCATCCTGAAGCTTAATTTCGCCGGATACACGATTCTTGGTTGGAACCCATTTTCTTTTAGCGTTTGAAATATGTTATTCCAGGATCTTCTAGCTTTTAGAGTCTGTGTTGAGAGATCAACTGTTATCCTGATTGGTTTACCCCTAAATGTAATCTGCTTCCTTTCTCTTGTAGCTTTTAAAATTCTCTCCTTATTCTGTATGTTGGACATCTTCATTATAATGTGTCTAGGTGTGGATCTCTTATGATTTTGCACATTCAGCGTCCTGTAGGCTTCTAGGATTTGGGGTTCTGTCTCATTCTTCAAGTCTGGGAAGTTTTCTCGTATTATTTCACTGAATACATTGTTTATTCCTTTGGTTTGGAGCTCTGTGCCTTCCTGTATCCCAATGACTCTTAAGTTTGGTCTTTTGATATTATCCCATATTTCTTGGATGTTCTGCTCATGGTTTCTTAGCAGACTTGCTGAGCTGTCTATGTTCTTTTCAAGTTGAAATACTCTGTCTTCATTGTCTGATGTTCTATCTTCTAAGTGATCCACTCTGCTGGTAGTATTCTCAATTGAGTTTTTAAGTTGGTTTATTGCTTCCTGCATTTCTAGGATTTCTATTTGTTTGTTTTTTATTTCCTCTATCTCCCTGTGAAATTGATCTTTTACTTCCTGGATTTGTTTATGTAGTTCCTTGTCAATGTGATCTTTCATTGTCTGATTTTGCTGTCTCATGTCTTCCTTGAGACTCCAGATCATCTGAAGCATGTATATCCTGACCTCTCTGTCTGACATTCCATCTGTTGCAGCTATTACCTCTTCTAAAGTTGAGTTGACCTGCATTGCCTGTGGTCCTTTCTTTCCTTGTCTTTTCATACTGCTGGTGTTTCTTTCTGCTTGGTGAAACTGTTGTGTTTTTGAAATTTTCCCTCTATTTATTTATATTGCTCTTGTATAGTTGAAAAGTCTCCCTTGCAGGACAGGTAGTGGCTGTGATCCTCCTCCAATTGGTGCGATCCGTCTACCACGCTGGCGGGCCCTAGGTCTGCTCTGCTGGCTGGTCGAAAGTCCGCCTACCCAGCAGGCGCGTGTGGCACCTCTGTCTCTCGGCAGGTTGCTGGGCCTGACCTGCCCGTGGGTGGCCGGTTCTCCTACCTTGCAGGCACTGGGGGTGGGGCCGGCTCCGGCCCGCAACAAGCCACTGGGCCTGATCTGCCGGTGGTCACAGTCCCGCCTACCTTGCAGGCACTGGGGGAGGGGACAGTCCTGCCCCTCAGCAAGCCGCTAGGCCTGATCTGCTGGTGGTCACAGTCCCGCCTACCTTGCAGGCACTGGGGGAGGGGACAGGCCTGCCCCTTGGCAGCCCGCTGGACCTGTCTTGCTGGTGGGTCGCAGGACCGCGTTCCCTGCAGGCGCGTGTGGCAGCTCTGTCTCTCGGCAGGTTGCTGGGCCTGACCTGCCCGTGGATCGCCGGTTCTCCTACCTTGCAGGCACTCTGATATCCCTTATTTTAATTTTTAACCTTGCAGGCACTCTGATATCCCTTATTTTAATTTTTAAGTTCTTCCTCCTTCTTTCTAAAGATCATATCGTTCAGGGCTGGGGTTGTGGCTCAGTGATACAGTGCTTACCTAGCACATGTGTGAAGCACTGGGTTCAATCCTCAGCACCACATACAAAAAGATAAATAAAATAAAGGCATTGTATCCATCTACAACTGCAAAATATATATTCAAAAAAATAATGATATAGTTCAACTGAAAAGGTACGTAAAGACATCACTGGTACCTTCTTTTGTATCACTCAGTCCTCATATGACCACATAGATTCATTTGGTGCTTACTTTTTCTCCTTCATTACAGTAATCTCCAATTGCAAAGTCAACATGTCACTTGAATTCCAGTCATTATTACTAATCTACCATTGAAATGACTGGTCTTGGAAGCCTACCTAGGTTTTCTAAAAATTCACATTTGCATTCTAAGAGAGAACATTCTGAATCCAAACTGTTTGGATTCATGTCTGATTCCATTGCTAATTTTCTGTGTTAGTTTGGGCAAATTATTTAACCACTTTGAACCTCAGTTTCTCCATCTGTAAAATTTTTACAATAGTAGTTGTGAGCACTAAATGAGGCAATAAATGTAAAACCCTTAGTATAATTACCCTTTATATGTCAATTAACAAAAGCTCTTCCTCACTTAACATGATTTAGTGGGCCCCACGTTCCTCCATTGCTTTCTTTTGGTTTTACAAATTCCCAAATGACATGGTAACTGTTGTCATACTTTCACACTTTCACATCTCTGAGCAGTTATTCCACTAATTCTCATTAATCAGATTAAGTTTGCACTAGAAGCTCACTTCACTGCTTCCTTTTTGAAGGAATAAAAAATCATTCAAAGCGATATGGTTACTAGTTAGTTTCAACGATGTTAATTGTTGAAGGCTCCTGAGATTCAAACATAAATGTTGTATTCACACCAACAAGATCTAAATGACACCATATATGGAGCAATGTATGAATGAGGTTTCTGAAGCAATGCACATGGAAAGAAATGATATACTGTGACAGTGTCATAATGAACACAAAGAAGCTATCTGTAAAACCTATACTATATTCACATGGTAAGCAGATACTTGGTTTCAGAAAACATTATCTGTCTCATTAAATTTATGCTAATTGAAATTTTATTACAATTTCAGTTTTGTTTACAGTAAAATTGTAAGTTTGCTTTTATTCTTTACAAGAATTACACATATACGGAGTTTACATATAATTTTGTGTTCATTTATTTTTATTTAATAAAAATAACATAAGTCAATACTGGAAAGCTATGAGAAATTTTCTTGTCTTCTAAAGTTGTGTATCTTAGATGCAGAAAATGCATCTATCTTGATCTAAGGTGGTAGTTACCTTAATAAATATATATTTACAAATGCACTGAAATAAGCACTTAACATTTGTGTACTTTACAGCATGTATATTATAATCAATGAAAAAGTATAAAACTAAAGTCCAAACAAATAAACAAGAGTAGTCTGTTCATTTCTTGAGTTTCAAAAAGCCTGGGTACAGCAGCATTGTGACAAACAGATTCATTAGCTCCCAGTTGCAATTCCACCACTTACTAGCTGGGTAACCTGAGTCAGGCTGCCTGACCAGTACAAGCCCATTTTTTGTTTGTTTATGTTGTTTTCATTTGTAAAATGAGAGTAATAGATCCTTGCAAGAATTCATGAGGGTTTCAGGGAGATTTTGTTGGTGAAATACCTAAAGTAGACCTAATATATCATGGAGTTCACTAAATGATATTGGTAGAAAAAGGAAGGGAAGTTTTAAAGGGATGGAGGGAGGAAGGGGTAAGCTTTGGCCTAATGATGCACACATATGTACATGCATGCATACACACAGCTATATACACGTGATTTTAAAGGTTTCAAGTAAAGGAGAAAGGTGATAAAAGTAGTTCCTGAAAAAATGTAGTCTGGCATCGTTATGAAGGAAGTATTAGTGTAGAAATCAGAGTATAGAAAGCTTGCTAAAAATTCATCAGAACTTTTTAATTACCAAACTATATAAAATCAGTGATTACATATCCTGAAGTAAGCTTCACAGAGCTTTAAAAACTATTCAATCTATCTTGGATTATGTATTTTCCTCCAGGCTTCAAAAACCATTTGTTAAGTACCTATGTTCTGCAGAACTAATAATGAGGGTCACGATCCTGCCTTCCCAGGAACATATGAGCCAAATGGACAGATATATTAATCAAATCAATAAAGTCAAGGAAAAACCCTGCATATTATAAAGTACAGAAATAATGGTTATGGGTTTTACAAAGCTAGAATGTTCATTGTTAGCCCTACTCAAATGGAGGTCTGTTTCAGATAAGGTGGTCTAGCAGATGAAAAGCTAGCTAAGTGGATATATGGAGGAAGAACATGCAAGTATAAGGAAAGAGCGTGTCTGGTATGTTCAAAGAAAAGCAAGGAGCAGAATGAACCAAAGGAAAAGAACAATAGGAAATGGGGTGCGAGAAGTAGTGAGAGGAAGATCAACAAGGGATATGGGGTACAATAAGAATTTCAAATTTATCCCGAGTGAAATAAGAAATCATTGGAAAATTCTGAGTAAAGAACTAATCTATACAGTTCTCTCAGGCCTGGGTTCAATGCTGTGTCCCAAGTGCCCCAGGCCTCCTCTATTCTCTTGCAAGATTTCATATAGAAGTAAAATGATATGAATGTGACCATGTTGTCGACAGCACAGGAAGATGCAAGATGGTGGTACTCGAGGGACACGTGGATGTCTTATTTGAACACATACATGATCATGTGCATGCACATGCATGTATCTTCAGATATGTATGCACAGGGAACATGTTTAATAAAAATGATTGATCTAAAGTAACTTGAATTTTTTAAAGGATCACTCTAGTTACTCTTTTAGGAAGGGATTTGGGGGAGAAAAGGAAACAGGCAGGGAGAAGATCTGTAAGGGGATACACTGAAGTAAAGAACACCCTGGCTTTCTTCTTTTCTCCCAATGGAAGAACTCCTGCAAAACCACTTTGGAAGACTAGGAGAACCTCAAAGAAGGGAAGACAAACATGTCACTTTTAGGGGCAAAACCACAGATCTCAGAAGCCCACTAAGGTTGGAACTCAGGGAGAGAGTGTTCAGAACTCAATATGTGTCATTTGGAAACAGGAAGATGGATCTCACCTTTCACCAGAAGTTGATGAAGGTGGCTGGAGCTGCTCATGATGGCCTTACAGAGAAGAAGTAAGGGGGAGTAGGCCACTCTTATTCTTGTAAGGTAACAAAATGAGTTTCTGTGAGCCAACAGGAAAATACAGAAGTTTACCTGGCTCCCATTAGCCTATAAGACCTAATTTCCTGCCAGGAATAGAGAAATCCAGGAGAAAGAAAGGGAGAGTGCACCTCTAACTAAGGCTAGGATTGAAGCTGGGTCCCAACAGGTCAGCCTGGAGACACCAGCATAACAGTGCCTTCTTTATTTGGGGGCTGTTATTGAAGGGTTCTTCTTTACTAAAGGGCTCTTAGCACCAGGTTCAAGTATAATTTTACAACCTTGCTCTATTGTCTCCCTTCTCTCATCATTTTCCCTGGAGAAAGCAGTAAAAGTAGGAAAGGAGTATAAAATAAAGAGATCTAGTAAAAGAGCATGTGCAACCCCACCTTCCTTTATTTAGTGAACCCTAACCCTTTGTACTGCCCATAAACATGTCAGAAAATTTCATACACAGGGGACTGCTTGTCACAGGGCCACTTACTCATTTCTCATTATAACCTAACTTGCATCATAAGGACTTAGAATATTTGCATAATATTTATAGACAACACCATGGCAAATTATGGAAATGAGGGTTTGGGGGGTTTTTTATCCCTAAACCAAACACAGAGAAAGAAGGTCATCCCTGTCTTCCATATGAATATTGCTGCCTTTATTTGATCTCGACAGAAATTCATCTGCAGTTTCTTGCATAAAGTATAATAAGGATTCCTTTATACCAGTGGGTAGACCCAAAAAAGAGGCTTTAGAAGTCCAGCTACTTTGTACCCAATACATAAAGAATCATATAAATGAATAATAGAAAAATAAAAAGATATATAGAGGGTTAATAAATGATAGAGACTATTGATGATTGTAGTGTATATTAGTAACATAACTTGAATGGAGACTTGTTCTTTCCACAAATACTTATCGAGTATATTTTTACTATGTGGTAGGCCCTGGGTATTGAATAGGTTTCATACAATCAGGTGCAAGAGGTTGATATTTTAAAAGTAAACACACAAATCATGATGTGATTCTTAACAGAGTTAAGTGCTGTGAAGCCAAAGAAGAAGGTGTAGGGATGGAAAACTCTGCATTAGGTGTGTAGGCAAACTTCTCTGAGGAAGTGGCATCCAAGCCAATAACTGAAGCGTAAGAAGGAGGCAGCAGATGAAGTACTGGAGCAAAGGCTCTGATGTGGAAAGAAGTTTGGCATTTGCCAGAAATTTAAAGAGGGACAGTATGACAAAGACTTAAAGTGAAAAGTAGAGAATACTGTAAGATAAAGTGAGATAGAAGGTAGAGCGTGTGCCTTGTAGACATCCAGGGCCTTACAGACTTTGCCAAGAAATTTGAATTTTATTCCAAGTGAAGGAGAAAATTGAAGGTTTTAAACTTTAATGTTCCACATTTTAAAACATCACCCTGGTTACAGACTGTGCAGGAGAATGGATTGAATAAGAGCCCAAGAGAGAACAGAAGATTGCTGACATTACAGATTTGATGCTACCACCCATGGTAGCAGTAAAGATGAGGACAACTTAGCCCCTTTTCCTTCTGATCCTACATGCTCGAGAGGGACAAACTCATCCACGAAAGGTTTCAACTACCACTTCGATGTCCATGACTCCAAAATCTCTGAAGAGACACTTTTCTTTCCTAAAATCCCACACACCCCAAACACCTCACTCCCCATGCCCAGTTGCTTAACGGACACTTCCCTTCAGACAGCACAAATTCAAATGTCACTCTTCATCCTCCCTTCAAGCAGTGGTGCCTCTGTGGCTTCTCCTCATCCTCCCCATCCTTTGGAATCAAAAACCTTGGCATCAAATTTGATGCCTCCTTTTTCAGCCAACTCCATGCCCAGGACAGTGAATTATTAAAAGTATATGTTCTACAAAATAAGAAGAAAAAGGAGGGGAAACCATGTAAAGGAGGGGAGATCAGTGACGTGAAAGGTGGAGGTTGAGGGGGAGGGCTGAGGTTTGGGAAAGGGAGGAACAATAGTATGAGGTTGGTCAAATTACACTGTATACATATGTGAATGTACCCCGGAGAATTTCACCTTGATATGTACTATAAAGTACCTGTTTATAAGAACAATAAGTAGATGGGGGGAAGGCCAGTAGAGTAGAGGAGGGGGAACAGAGTGGGGAGAGAAGGGACTGAAATGGAACAAATTATATTTCACCCATGTGTGGTTTATGTTAAAATGAACCCCACTAATATATAGAACTATAATACATTTAAAAAAACATTATATACATGCACATTAATATATATGTACATTATTTTATATATATGCACTCTAGAGTCAGAATACCCAAACCAGAGGGGTTGCAGGACATTTGTACATCAGTGCTCAAGCATTCATTTTCATTTTTAACCCCTGTGTGCCCTGGAATATGCAGAAATTCCAGCTGCAGTTCCAGGCACAGGTCTATCCAATTCAAATCTACATAACTGCGCTGAGTTGGAGGATCAGTATGATTGCATCCTCCTTAGTCACATTGAGAGGGAAAATGTTATTTTCTTAGCTGTCTGCAGTTTTCTCAGTGAATGGTATGCAGGGTACCACAGTCATTACACTGCAAAGTACAGCCAAAGATAAACAGTGATGTGTGGTCGCCCTGAACTTATGGGCTTTGTTTCAGAAAATCTAGACCAACTCAATCTAAAAACAACTCAGCCAGAGGTAGAGCTGCGGTTTCAGAAAGTATTGACAGAGACTTGGTAGTTATGTGAAAGTGAGAACACATGAGAATCTCAAGAATTAAAAACTGAAAGACCTTTGGTGATAAAAGGTGCCCAACATGGTGAGGATGGGGAGGATACAGAGAAGCAGGGGTCAGAGAGAAGGCTCATGATCTTCCTTTTGCCCCTCCAAATCTGCTCTCCACAGGCTCTCCGACAGCGGGGAGGTATATTATGACCCACCGTGAACTACTTTTACAAGCTTCCGTGTCCCCCTTCTTCCACTTGGATAGAATCAGTGGGGAGTGATCAGCAAAGATGAGAGGGAAGAGAAGGTCAGTGGAGTGTTGATTCCCCTGCTCACCCTGCAAATCTAGACTGTGACCCTCAAACTAGGACCAAGGTTCCTACTAGCAGCAGGCTATTGTTATTACACCCCAGATTACTGCATTATCCCTTGTATTTTCCCTACATCCTACCCTTACATTTTTATAAATTGGTACCTTATTAAACTCTACACAAATTATATAATTTGCATGTGCGATCTATTTCTTGCCAGGATCCTTCCTGAGAAGAGGTAAAGGACTATAATTAGGAGAGAGTAATTATGTCAAAAAGAAAGATTAGTGAGCTGCATGTTTTAAAAGCCAGCTGTTCTTGTGTTGGGTGTGGAATGAAGAGCTTCCCAGTAGACACCCTCACCCCCATCCTGGTTTCTTCTCTAGGGCTGGTTAAACAATGTTTATACCTATTTGAACTGAGTCCAAGGAAATCAGCAAATGCCTAACTGCAAGGTTCATTTAACCTCGATTATCTCAGGAAAGCATCCTACTAATGCCTAAAATAATCAGAGGATGAGGAGCAGAGTGATAAAACGGCAAAGATTCACCAAGGGAGCCAACCTTCCTTTATTATTTTGAAAGACAGGAGTTTTTCAAACCCAGCAAACCTCCCACTCTGCAGTGAACCTAATTAAAGTAAACAGAATCTTAAAATGAACCAAATCCAATTAGGCATTGGGTGCTAACATTTTCTTCAATTATTATGGAAGGTATCACCTCACAGCCACAGGCTGGATATCCTCTCCTTTTATTCACTTTGTGTTCTCACCCACTGATCTTTCTCAGAGCACCCAGAACTCAGGATGATCCATCTTGTCTTGTGCACAAACATGCTCTACCACGTGGACAGTTCAAAACATGAAACTTTGGGACAGTAGAGGAGGCAGCTAAAGAGAGAGATACACAGGAGATAGTCAAGCATTTTCCTGAAGCTAATTAGATAGCCAGAGCTGATATTTCCTGACAGCTTATAAATGTATGATTCAGCTTCCTAGACCAGTGTGCCCTCTGAAAATGCAAAACTGCTACTATTTTCCTTTCAAAAGAGATAAATTATACCCCAGCCAATAATTAATTCATGCCAGCTTTTTGTGAAATTTTAAGTTAGGAAGGAAAAATTTTATATAAAAAGGTTTTTTAAAATTGCTTCTTTTCAATTATACATGACAGTAGAATCCATTTTTATATAATTAAGCAAGCATGGAAAACATATCTTATTCTAAATCAGACCCCAATACCTCTCTTTCCCCACCCTTGCTCCCTTCCCTCTATTGATCTTTCTGCCATTTACCCATAGTTATTTTTTTTTAAGTTTTTAAAAAAAGAATGCATTTGAAGACTAGGAAACCTATATTTGTTTGGTGAGTTTATTCACATACAATTATAATGTACATACAATAATATTAATAGACCTCTTCCAAAATGTCCCATACTTTGCAAAAACCAAAAAATAATAATAACATGGAAGAAGTGAATATAAAATAAATTTATAAATGTGTGCAGAAGTTTTAATCTTTCAAGTACTTTTTCTTTTATTTTACATACATATATGAAAATCTACTATGTACTTAGCTATAAGTTTCTAAGTATAGAGTCTATATTCAACCAACAAAAAGTGGAAAAGCCCAATTAAAAGTTGACTAGAATAAAACAACTCTTTGGAAATTAAGATTCATGTTTCTAAATAACTTTTAGATCAAAGAATAAAACTGAAAGTTTTGAAAAGCATGAAGCATGAAAAGATGGACCCTTCATACCACTTACATTTTTATCTATTAGACATTTACAGAGCACCTGTGATAGCAAAGAAAGCACTTTGCCAGATACTTGAAAACAGGCAGGTAGAGTCCTCCTCTCAGGGTGAGGCAATCACAGGTTTATAGAAATATATGTCAAGCACTGGGGATCCAGAAGAAGGAATTATCAATTCCAACTGATTATAATGCAAAAGGAAAAAAAGATGGCAATTGAGAAAACAAGCTCTTTGGAAAATGTATTGGCTTTAATTAGTCAAGAAAAGTGCAGGGAGGAGACATGTCAGGCCATAGGAAGGTACGAAGACACAAGCATGAATGTAGAGGGGCAGCTAAATCTGTCAGAAGCGGAGCCTGTGATGGCAATGCAAAAATAATTGGTGTATAGCCTTGAATGCTCAAATTTTAATGTGAAAAACTATAATTTTAAAAAAAGATTCTGATTCAGTAAGTCTTGGGTAGAGTCCAAGATTCTGCATTTCTAGAAGACTCCCAGGTGAGGCCAAGCATGCTGAACAGAAAAATACTTTGAACAGCAAGCTGGTAAGTGCACAAGAGTGGAGATCATGAGGATTTTGGTGTCCTTGGAGAAAGGCAATGTAATGTATCCATTAAAATATAGTCATAGCCATTAATCCAATCCAGAAGGTTGGACTTAAATTATAGTTTCTTTATTTTTTAGCTGTGAATGCTTTAACAATTTACCTTTAGAGCCTTATTTTTCTCATATAGTTACCTCAAAGTATTGTTAGGAGCTTATGAAATACTGATTGTAAATTAGTGCACAGCACATAGTATGGAGGAGGTATGGTGGCATTATGTCCTGCGCTCATGTCATAGGAGAGCTCCTTTCTCTCCTCTGCTGCCCTCCTCAAACAGGAACTCACTGACTTTTCTAAACAGTGTTCTGGGTCCTGATACGTCTATACTGCACAGCCACTGCCTCCTGCCTTCAGGAGAGAAGAAAGGGCAAAACAAGGGTGGGTACATAGCTAAAGATGGTTAAAATGATTGATGACAAGCAGAAGAATATATTGGAAGACCATAAAATACTGAAGAGATTAAGAAGTAACAGTGAAATTTTATATCAAAAATTAATGAATCAGTGAAATATCAATTATTGCCTTGATTAAAACAAAGATGACAAGGCTAAAGTGACTACTTTCAGTATTCCACAGAGAAAATACAGTCAGTGAATCTCAAAGAGATAGATTTGAAGGACTAGATAAATAAGTTATCAAGTTTGTGATGCAAAACATAGATAAGAAATGCCAATTACAGGGCAATGATTTTGCTAAAAGTGATGGAAATTGCTAAGGAAATCAATATTCCAGAATTCTCATTTAAGGGAAGCTTCAAATCTATTGTCAAAACAGATGGGCTTTGGTGAAAAAAAGTATCCAAGTTCAGAAACTTCCCAATATTTTAAGAAATCATGATCCCTGCCAATGACTGATTTTATTTCCTTTATTAAGTTAATTCTTAGATTGGCAATATCAACTAGATATATATCAACAAAATATAAATATTTAACATGATTTCATTTGTTATTGTACTCAAAGGTTAAAGAAATCTAAAATGCTGTTTTACCAGAAGTTGGTAAATATGGGTCACGATTTTGTTGACAGCCTAGATTAAACCCTGCCCCTAAACTGAATGCAAAATATATCCAAAGAGAGAGTGATACCTTGTGTAATTGTATGAAGTCAAGAAAAATATTTATGTCTGACCTTGTTTTAGAATAGCTGGGTACTGTAGGAGAAACTGTAAGTAAAGTTCTTAAGAAAAAGGAGCACATCAACATCAGAAGTGACTGAATTCAGAGGATGTTCACTGGCACCTTCCAGGTACCTGGTTCCTCAAGGAACTCAATGGAAATGGCCAATGATGATGGGTAGTCAGTGGGGAGAGTGGGGTCATAGGGAATCAGGCTAAAAACAAAACACTGTCATTTTATATCAATGACATAAAGAACTGGATCAATAATACTTAGTATTCATTTCTAGCTATTCACAAAAAATAACCTTTTATAATAAGCAAGCATTTTTCTGACAAAGTTTTCCATTCCCAATAGGCTGCAATAGGGACCATGCGGAGAAAACCAACCCAAATATGAGACTCGACTCTGGTTTCCAATCTAACATTTTGATCAGTTGAAGATCATAGCTGATGGTCTCTTCAAATACACTTGTGTCTACTTTCAGGGATGCTGTTGATCTGGCAAATAATATACCCATGCCCCCAATAACTGGGGGATATAATATTCCCAATAACCATTAGTCCCATTTTTGCTTTCCTTCCATCCTCTCTCCTCAAGTCTGTTCCTTTAACCCAAATCTTATTTCTAATGATACAGGAGTCTTCTAGGGTAGCCTTCTTCTACATCTAATACTCTTCTCACCAGAGACATCATGCTATTAACCCTTTTTTACTATAAGGACTACCATGTAATTTCTACCACAAAAGAGCAACAAACATACGACAAGGAAGAGAAGGAAGAGGAAAATAATTTGTTGAACATGGTATCATGGTTCTGAGGACACACAATTTGGAAGTACAGGGTAAGATTAAAACAAGCAATCTAATGCCAAATCTCACCTACTTATCCCTTCTCTTATTCCCCAACTAGCAATAACTGATGATCTTTGATGATGCCCCAGTCAAATAGTTTGTATGTGAAGGATCCAGTTTTCAATGCCTGGTTCTTTAACTCTACATGCTTGCCTATTGGGACACTATCCAGCTTTTTGCATCTTGTCTCCAAGTCATTGACTATTTAGGCGATCCATAGAATAATATGGCCATCTCTTTGTCTCACTTTATTAACAAAACCAGAAACAAAGAATCCAGTCATTAATTATAACCACATAACTAGGATCCAACTGACTCTTCCAAAATCCTTCCTTTCCTCAGAAGATTTGGTTTATTAATCCTCCATCCCAAGAACTAGGTCAGCCAAGCTACACCTCATTCTGGAAGAATTAGATCAGTGGATTCCTGTCAACAATAGGAAATCAACAGCTATAGAATCTAACTTTAAAAAAGAAATGTTTGGACTTTTAATCCTTACAACATGTACTGCACATTTACTGAAAATTCTCAACTGAAATGTGTCAAATGGGAAAGCTGTAGGCAGAGTCAAACTGGTCAAGATTCATCAAGATGTTGGAGAATGTATTCCCTGGCTTTCAAACCTTAAAAAACCTCTTTTGTCAGAAAGCTTGATAATTTAACTTTGGTAGAAGTAAAGGTGAGCAGACCACAAGCATCTCAGTTAATTCTAGAATTATTTCTGAATACCCCATTACTTACAAGAAGTGTTTGTTATTTCTGATTTTGATCCATCTCTGTGATAACATGCATTCAGCATTTCTTAACATTTGTAGTCTCCCTTTCAAGGTTCTAATTCTTTAGGTGTTTGATACCTGCATGATTAATGAACTCTTTAGAAACTCTGAAATTACAGTAAGTGATTTCTCCCTACACTCCATCAATCAGGACTAGGAAGACGACTTCCTTATGATCTCTACACCCCTTCTCTTGCTACATTAAAATAGTAATTTATTACTATTAAAAGGCAAGAAATTAAGGAAGTTTAAAGAATACAGTGTTGCTGTTTTTTTTTTTTAATTTCTTGAGGAGATAAGTACATGGGTGTAATTGAGGGAAGGGGGTTGGTATAAAAGTTCAGGAAGTGGTGCTGCCTGTGCTGAGTTAAAGTATAAGAGGGAACTAAAAGAGCATTCAGATCTAAAGTTTCAAAAACACTACCAAATACCGGCCAGATGCCAGGTCATAATAACAGTTCATATTTCTAATCAAGAGTCCAGCATTAAGCTGGGCAGGGTGGCAGGTACCTGTAGTCCTGGTCATGTGAGAGGCTATGGCTGGGGAGTCATTTGAGCCAGGAGTTCTAGGCCACCCTGGGCAACATAGTGAGCCAACTTTTTTTTGTTTTATTAATCCAGCATGGCTAATCATTTAGTAAATTTTCCTTGTTATCAATAAGACTGTTTAGATATAGGTCTTATACTTCAAAGCAATTGTACATGACCCCAAGTCTAATTGTCCAAAATGCTGGAGCAAGTAGTAAAGATGCTGAAGGGGAATAGAGAGCCTCTTCCTCTCATACTTTTTGAGGAGTTATCTATAATCATAGACGGAAAAGTGCTCTGACTGTCCTGTGACACTGCACAGGTCTTGAATGCTTGTTTATTTTTCTCTTTTCTTTCTTTCTTTCTTTCTTTTTTTTTTACTATTACAATCTATGGCACATATGATTTTCTTTAATACTGAGTCTTATGAAAATAAAGTAGGTGATATTACAGAGATGTTATGTGCATCAATATTCTCTTACCTGGGTATTACCAAATTATTCTAATAGTTTTGTTGTAGTGATTATAATTCCTAATGTTAGATATTCCAAAATTATTTAGTAACAAAATATAAACATGATCACCAAAACAATACTATAGCAGATGATTGTACTTTTAACATTCATTCTTTGAATATGTTACTCTACACAATAGAAATAGGGTTTAGCATACCTTGATTATATTTTAAAGTGTAAAGTATAAATACATAGTTTGCCAGTATGGCAAGCATATTTAAATCCCCATGAAAACTCTTGGCTATTTTTTTAGACAAAAGGATTCAGAATCCTTTGTTAATATGGACAAAACCCAATTGTTTCAGTAGCTAAAGTTAGTGTTTGGCAGTCTTTTAAACAAATGACCACAAATTTTCTTTAGAATAGTGAATTGATACACAACGAGCTAAATTATTGTCTTTATATTCAAGTGTTAATTGAATTTATAATTATGTTCCTGCCTCAAAAATTTATTGACCAAATATTTCAATAAGACATAGTAACATTTCACATTCTTCTTTGTCCTTTTGGGCCTGTCAGGATTCTAAGCCTCAATATAATAGTAGCTCACACTCTCCAGCAGTTTTTATATGAACAGATTATAATTGAATACTTTCATTGTATAATTAATTGTATATAATTATCATCCAGCTAGATATGAAGTTTTCATGAACTGAAAAGAATTTGACATTACATGAAAATGTCAATATAAAAATATATAAAAAGGGGAGCTGGGGATGTGGCTCAAGCAGAGTGCTGGGTTCGATTCTCAGCACCATATAAAAAGTAAAAAAAAAAATTAAAAATAAAAATGTTGTGTCCACCGAAAATTAAAAAATAAATATTAAAAAAATCTCTCTCTCTTTAAAAAAATGTATAACAAGGGAAAAAATTCTCAAGATATCTAGTAGAATCAAATTATTATTAATAAAATCACTATGCTGAGTAAAATCATCAGAGAACAAAATTTTAAAAACTTTTAAAACCATCAGCAACTTTGGGGTAATTTTTTATATTTTGAATTATAAGAAATAAATGCAAGTTTTTCTGGAGTATGTTCTTTACAAATTTCCTGTCACTAGATCTGTGTTGGGGGATATATGTACATATACATAGCAGATGTTTTCTTTTCAAATTAGAGTTAACAAAAAAATATTTCAGGAAGAATATTTGCAAAAATTGGAATGAAGCAGCACAACTCAATGGCACTCAAGTAGCTAAAGCATAACAGAATTTTTAAACAGCCAATAATTTTGCTAATACTTAAGCATGGTGAAAATAATTCTAATTTTTCTTGACATTTGTGAAGTCATTTCCATTTAACTACCTCATCATAGTAAGTTTATAGAGAAATATTTTGCTTGACCAAGAAGGATATTTGACAATAAGTGAAGGTAGTATCTGAATAGCACAATGGGCTATTTTATAATAAAGAGAAGAAGAGGCACAATGCATTTTGTTTCTGTTGGGGAGGTGGTGATTTTGGTTTTTCTTCATGTCTTAGCAAAGGTATTACATGGGAGGCTCCCTCATTAGAATATGAAAATGCTTCTCACTATGACACTGATAAACCACTTTAACTAGGGGAAAAATCTTCCATTTCCAGTAACTTTAATTCATGTTCTGACCAATGATGAATCTCAAAATTTGAAAAATTGTTACTATGACATACCTGATTAAATATACTTCCCTTCAAAGAAACTCAATATATAATCTATTCTATTTATTTTTAAAATGACAGTCCTGAATCTTACTCATGTAACTTTCCTATGCTGAGTAAAATTATCAGAACAAAATTTTAAAAACTTTTAAAACTATCAGCAAATTTGGGCTAATTTTTTATTTTTTGAATATTAAGAAATAACATTCAAATAAAAGTCCATTGACATCCTAGATAGTCCCCAAAATTTTACCCCAATTTTCTTCTCTGTTTCTTGTTTTTGAGTCCTATAAGACTGAGATTTCAACTTCCTGTAATCATTTAGTCAGTTACAATTCATTTATTGACTTTCTCTCTTCCAGATTTTTATATATATATATATATATATATATATATATATATATATATATATATATATAAAATGCTGAGGATGGAACCCAGGGTCTCACACATACTAGGCAAATGCTCGACCACCAAGCTGCATCCCTAGTCTTGTGTCTTCCAAAACTTTGATGATATCCTTTGTCCAATATGGTTTCTTTCCATGTCATTTTAATAGAATTTATGTAATACTTAATTCAAAGTTTCATTTTATTTTGAATTTCTTGCCATCACTACTTCCTCTTTTGATAAGAATTTTTAAAAAATAACTTCCTTTCAAATTTACACCTAAATAATATAACCAATTTTTGAGAAACTAGATGAAGTCATGACTGCTGTAGTATATAGAAATACAAACAATGTCATGCATACATCCTCCATTTGGCAGCATTGAGAATTAATATGTATCAGTTACCTTGCTTGATATTCTTTTGAGTTGGTGGAGAGGAAGGAGGTAGAAGTGACAGCAAGAAATTCAAAATGAAATGAAATGTTCAATTCAATGTAATATAAATTCTATTAAAATGACATTAAAGAAAACCAAACTAGACAAAGGATATCATCAAAGCTTTGAAAAATACAGGGCTAGGAGTACAGCTCAGTGGTAGAATACTTGATTTACATGTGTGAGACCCTGGATTCTATCCCCAGCACTACCAAAAAAAAAAAAACTGAAGATAAAGCCAATAAAGGAATCATAACTGACTAAATAATTATAGGAAGCTGAAATCTCAATGCTTATGGGCTCCATAATAAGAAACAAGCCAAGAATCCCATTCCTCTCCCACACACACAAAAAAAGGAAACTCAGAACAGAGGCAATAGGAATAACAAATTTCAGTAAAATGAAAATTTTCAATCAGAAAAAAGAAGAAATGGGAACCTAGAAAACGGAAACCCTGAAACAGAACAGCAGCAGAGGAAGATTTTAGGACAAGAATGCATGCCAGGCCTAAAGACAGTTTACACCAGTGCTAAAGAACAGCCTCAGTAGTTCAGATTACTACAGAGATACAGAGGACTTCAGGAGAGAGCACTGCAGGGCTGAAAAGAAAAGGAACTGACAGCATTCGTAATTGTGTTTGACCATTTGGAAAAATTATTAATAGACTTCATAGATCTGATGAAGTATCTTAAAAAAAAACTAGTAAAGGACACCTTGAAAATAATTGCCACTAAAATTACTCTAAGGTTGTGGCTGAGGGACAGCCACCATTAAACCTATCACAGTTTTACAAGAAAAAATGTGTTCAGATTTTAAATAACACAAACTCTAATCAGAGTGTAAAAAATACAAGTTAAACCCAATCAGCTGATGAAGAAAATTAGTTGCAACCCAGGTGAGGTTAGATTTCCATCTCCCCAAATCAGATGACAAAACATTAAAAAGTCTCTGGAAGAGCTGGATAAGGAGTGGCAAGGTAAACCCCAGAGTGTGCAAACCTCCAGGGTCCTTGTAGAGAAACTGTAAGAATGATTCCAGGGTGTACAGTTATAATTTGGGCAGAACCACGAAATTTGGTAAGTTTACCATCCCTGAGTTCTCAGTCCTACAATGTTGGACCTCTAAGTGAATGTATTACAGTACCAAGTTTTTCAGCCTTTTAACTTAGGTAATAATTTTATAACTATGGAAAGCTTTTGAATTGAATGCAGAAGTCATGAAATATTGACTATTACTATTAATGTTTTTGTATTTACCTAAATATAATCCATGTTTATTTATTTATGTTTATTTATTTACGTAATATCTAAGAAAATAAGACCTTATGTCTTGTGTTTTTAAAATGTTGGATGTAGGAAAAATTTTTGATTCAATAAAAAATATTGGAATGTTTCAGATGAGTTTTCCTGTGAGTTTAACTTATTAGGTTATGAGAGTTGCTAAAATGTTTGAGAAGTTTTATTCATTTTGGTTGTAAATCTTCCTCATTGGACATTTGAAGGACTCAACTGTCAAATATGTTAAGTGTATCAATGAAGTTTTAACAAATTCTATCTTAATTGTTACTTTTATATAAAAGTACTCAACTTTAAAATATAATAGTAACATCTGCAAATTTAATTTAAAGGCTTAAAGAAAACCAAGTTTTTAATTTATATGTTTAATAAATTAAGTAGTTTAAAACTGAAAGTTGTAAGATATTCTTTTCATGCCCAAAGTTTCTTAGACTCATAAAATTCATATTAACCCTAAACAAATAAAAAGACAATTATTAACTCAAGGATTATGAACAGTTTTATGAGAAGGTAAATAGATAATCTTGTACTACTCAGTCCATCAGTGCATAACATTTACCTAGATAAAGTAATGTAAACACCAACCATTAATTTACCCAAATGATCATATGGCACTATTGGAATAATGATAAATCCTCAACTACTTTAATAGGAAGTCAGAAGCTACTAGCTAAAATTACTAAATAAGGAAATAGAAATATTAGTATATATTTTTAGAAACATGAAGGTAAATATCAGATGAAACTTCCCTAATATTTTAAGAATTTTCTTTGAAGGGGAGAATCCAAGTGTGTCAGGGAACACTTTAGTACAACTGATTTTTTTTAACTATGTGTATATATCACTTGAATAAAAATATAACAGTAACTTAGTAATATAAAGTTTTTATATTAGTAAAATAAAGTTTTCATACATTTATATTATAAGGTCAAAAGTTGTTTTATAAAAAACATGTTTTATATATATAGATGCTCATATACATAAACACACATATATGTCATCATACTGTATACAATGATTTATATAATTAGGATTTTTGTTTATAAATTGAACATGATTTTTAAATCATTATTTTATAGTTAAACTTCTCTGAGCCTCAATTTCTTTGTGAATAATACTTACCTAACAGAAGGGGAAAATTAAAGACACTTATACAAAAAGGTTTTCTAATCAAAACTAAAAATGCTACTAAATAGAGATGTTTAGTCTACTTTATACTATGGTACCCATAAAATATGGACATCCTACAAGAGAGCCAGAAAAATTGTTAAAGGATTTTTAAAAATTATAATTAAAAAAAAGAAAACCTAGGGATCAGAATTATTTTGCCTAAAAAAAAAGATAATAAACAAGTTTAAAGTAAATACTCAGATGAAGGATTTTTATGTATAACATGAATATGTTTCAAGAGTTTAAGTATCAAATGATGTGCTTCTCTCTCCCCACTTGCCTGTATTTGATCCTGTCTCCATTCATGTAGACATGCATGACCAAAAGAATGGGTTAGGATTAAGGATTTTTAAAGTTCCAGTTTTTATATCCCAAAGCCCGTGGCAGAACTAATAAGTTTGAAAGATGAGCAAGGCTCTCACAAGAAAGAAAAATGGTTTATGAGGCCCAAAAGACTAATAGCCCAGCAGACTCATCATACAGAGTTTGCATCATAAACCCCAGTGTAGAATAATGAATGATGATATAGAAGCCTAGTTTTCCTACTCATGGAAGAAGTTTTGTTAAAACACTTTTAGCTGGAAAGAGAGGAATTTTCAAAGGGAGGGAAGACCTGAACTCAGAAATGCTACCCCAGTTACATGTATAAGAGGAAGACAGAAACCCCTATGAAGTGTGGGAGAATCACAAAGCAAAAGAATGAGCATCTCATTTCTCAGAACGCAGCCAGGGAGACTTCAAGACTGTCAGAGAAGCTACACAGGCAGCCTAGGGTACAGTGGAACACTCAGGCAAAAGGGTCAAAGGACACTCCACAGGCTGATCTGGTATGAGAGAGCACTCCATTCCTCCAGGCATGGTACAAAGGTCTAGAAAGAATCAATGAACTAAGTTGAACTGCATGGTTTTAATGAGGGATCCTTCCAGAAAACACAGGGAAGCCCACGGATCCTGGAGATTATGATACATCCTGGACAGCAGATATGGGAAGATGGAGAAAGCTATCTAAGGTCGAGGGGAGAACAGCCCCAGACCCCTGCCAGCTCCTCAATACCAATGATAGCATGATACAGGACAGTACCAACTACCGCACCCATCCTGTCCTGGGCTAAGCTAAAATTCCCACATGAGAGAAGGAAATAGGAAGAAAAAGAAAAACAGAAAGGATGAGACAAAAATTCACTAGTATCTTTGTTGACCTCTAAGTGTCTTACTTACATTCCCACAATAACTGGAAAGGAGACTCAAGACCAGCTTTCCATTATAAAGAAATAAATTTCCATTTTTGCACATCCATATTAATAATTATGAAATATATACCCCTACAACAGCATAACAATCTGACACTCCATCTCCACCAAGACAGAACAGGAGGTGAAACTCAAGATAATTTTCTGATTATTTGAAATTTTCAGTTATCTATCCTCCTCTACTCTGATATAAAAATTTGTGAGTTGACTGTATTGGAAATGTCTTTGCTATTTTATTTCATGAAGAGCCTTCATGTACATTTTCTATCTTAACATGTATTGGAAAAATACTGCTTGTGCAATAAATTGTTAGTTCTTAGATGTTATTGCTTAAGCCAAGTCAAGCTAAAGTAAGTTCTAAAGTTTAATAATTTAACTCAACATAAAGTATAATAGTAAGTAAATGATAAAATATGCAAATATTGCAAAAATAGAGAAGGTGTTATGCATAAGACAGAACTTTGTAAAACATTGTACTAAGGTAATGGATTGAATGTACCATTTGAATAGAAGTGAACCAGGACTTAGAAGATCTCATTGTGCAGCTCCACAGCTCTGGGGCTGTAGTATTCTTGTGCCAGTCAATCTTGCTGGTCCTCAGTTTATTCATGTGTAAATCAAAGAGACTAAATTAAATGATCCTTAAACTTGTAGTCCTAGAATCCTATGATTTCAAAATAGTCTTTAAAACATTTTATAGCTACTAATCTTATTTCATCACTACCACATTCAATAGGCATTTCATGAGCATATTCTATGTGCCAGAACATGTGCTGAGTACCTAGAAGGCATCACTGAACAAGAAAGATGAAGATTACTGCTTTCATGGAGCTTATACTTTGGCTCACACTCTGGGAGATAAACTTTATTACCAATTTAAATAGCAGCAACTTTAAGGTGGGAGATGTAGACAGCCATCATAGATAAGTTAGTGGGACACAGAGTTGGGATTCAGACTCAAAGATACAATCTGATTCACAGATTGTGCTCTTTCTACATTACACACATGTGAAGGACATAATTCAACAGAGAAACAACTCAGAAAAAAATAGGAGCTGATGTTAACCGAAGTGGCTATTAGATAATGTTACATATGCTCTTATTTGGGGTCTTTGGTAATGCTGATCATATTTTTAAAGAAACGAAAACCCCAATGGCACTAAATAAGAAGTAGGTGTTATGAAACAGATGGTCTAGCAGATGGTAGATTGCTCCTTTTCTTCTTGGCAACTACTGTTGAAAGAATGTGATATGCAGGATGGTTAGGTATATTTGACTTCTTGGGTCTTAACTGGTAGATATTTCTGGAACAGATGCTACTGCCTTATCCTGAGTTCAACACATTCACAAGTACAATCTGTAGCATTTCCTTTTCTGTCACTCTTCTCATACCATGTCCAGTTTTATCAACTCTAACTAGAATATTTTACATTGAAATATGGCCTAAAATATGTCAAGAGTTTCAGAACAAGTAACTCAAGGAAATCTGAAGCCCCCAATTTTTCCCAATAAATGGATGGTATTCATAATATTGCACATCAACATTATATTAAATACATCTTTCAAGCAAAGGAACTTATTAAGGAACAACAACATGCAGATCACGGGGAATTGGTACCATAGGAGATAGAAGGATGGTAAGACATTGTCTTGACCTTAAAGAAAAGCAGAAAGTAGTAACTGCCATAAAGGTGCAGAGAGAGTTTGAACGTTCAAAGAAAGGATAATTCACTTAGAGTTAGATTTAGAGTCAGGATGAAAGCACTTGCTAAGGTCTGACAACAGAACCATGAGAGGTTTTATAGCCAGAAATAAGAGGAAGACATTTCCAATAACATGTGCTTAAGTGTGGCAGTGAGAACTTTTACAAGGCAGTTACCAACTTTAACTAGAACATACGAAATACATGGAGGAAATGGATTGTGAGGCCTTGAAAATCAAGGCAAGCTATCTGAGTTTAGATCCTGTTACAATAGGGAATCACTGAAGGATTTTTACATAAGATGGCATAATCCATGTTTTGTTTTAACAAGACTACTTTCTCAGGAGATGAAGAGAAACTAATTGCTACAAGGGAGAAAAACAGAAGGTGGTGAGACAAATTGGGAGTTCTTGTCTTAGTCCAGAGAAGACTCATTAGAAGAAGTCAATAAATAGAGAGATGTTGAGAAAATAGTCACTATTTCCCCCATTAAAAGGAAAAAAATATATCTTGCAATAATTCCAAATTAAGACCTGATCAGGTTGCTAGGGATATCACTAAGTTCTTAGAAGCTCTGGAGTTGATTAACATTCCTTTCCCTAACTTTGTTAATTGCTAGAATTTTAAAATATGTTTATGTATATTTTCTACTCTTTATACATACATGTAATACACACAGAGAGAGATGGTGTGTATATAGAGAGATGCATTGTGTTTTTTTATATACATAGGTAGTCCCTGACTTACAATGGTTTGACTTCTGGCTTTCCAACTTTACAATGGTGCAAAGGAAACCACACTTTAATATTTGAATTTTTATCTTTCCCCAAGCTAGTGATATGTGTACATAAGCCACTATTCCCAGTCAGCCGTGCAATCATAAAAGGAAACAACTGTTTCTCTACAGTACACTGTGTTACTGAGCTATGATGCTTGCTAGGTTAGGTGTATTAAGTGATGTTCTACTTAATGATCTTTTTTGATGTACAATGTAATTTCCATTGTAAGATAAGGAGCATCTTTATCTCTAAACAGAATAATGATCTCTTACACATTGAATTATTATTTAAGCACAACCTAAAAGATGAAAACTTAAAGCAGAATTAATGATCAGCTTTCTTTAAAATATTTTTATATTATGATGGGCATCTTGTGATTATTATATATATGGCCATGCAAAGTTATAAAAAGCCTAAAAGGTGTTATTAATATAATACACTATCCTCTAATCAATCTTCAATCCATCCTAATCATTTTAAATACATTTAAAGATAAAACTAATTTCTTATATACATTTCATCCAAGAGTCTTTTTTAAAACAAACACTTATATTTTAAAATTAAACTTATAATAAAAGCAAATATATTCTACATGAAGTGCTATGGAATAGAATTCAACATAGAAAAAAAAAATCTCTTCTTCTGAGTTCTGATACAACACCATGGAGTAGATTCAGGTTAAGTTCTTCAGGGAAAGATAGAAAGGTCAGTAATTGTTGGTTTTGAGCTAGAGTCTATGAAAATGTTAGATTGGGTTCATATGCTACTAAGTTATGTTCTAGTTATGTTCTACTAAGTTATGTTCTATACCAAAATTTCAGTCCACCACATTTTTGCAATTCTAAATGTCAACCATCAGAAATAATATTATATCACACCCTAAGTTCCAACTGCTAGATGTCTGCTAATTCTGACATCTATTCCTCCAAATCCCTGATTTCTATGTTTCAGTTCCTGTAGCAATTCTCTTCTTTCTGCTCTATACCAACCCAAATATGGTATTCTGCCTGATTTGCTTAATTACTCTTTCTTCAAACCACTCATTCCAGGTATCTTTAGGTGGCAGCCTTGAATGAAGTCTCATAGTGGTGGGTTCAGTACCACTGGGGTCATACTTTATCACCAGTGAACATGTGCCTTCAAGGTTCTACAGAGAGACCCAAGCAATTTCAACTGGAATATTACTTATTTGTGTTCTTAAATTATTGACCACCCCAAAGCTGGAATTCCCCACTTCCTTTAGAGTCTGCAGCCTCCTTCCATACTGGTTTGGCAACCTCGTTCCCCAGTACAAACACCTTCATCTGCCTCCTCCTCTTTGCTTTCTTTTTGTTTATATATACCCAGAAATCCCTATTCCTTTCTCAGAATGCTTGCCTTCAGACATCAGCTTTCATATGACAAAATAACTTATCAACGTGTTCTTCTAACAAAGCAGTTCTTTTCACAAGAGGAATCCTGATGTCAGCTAATAAAATATTATTGTCACTCAGTTACATTCATTTAGTGTGGTGCTCTTTTTCACCACAGAAATATGGGTTTAAATACATACTTAATCTATTTTACAAATATTTATCCACTCTGGGAAAAAATATTCAGGAAATTTAGAAGACTCAACCATGGTTCCAACCCTGAAGAAATCAAGCTCTTTAGCCACTATGAAGACAGAGTCAAAAAGTATGAAGGATGTAGCAAAAGTCAAAATAAAGTGTTGTGAGAATGCAGAGTTACATGAACTCTATATAAAAAGTCCTAGGAAAATGTTTTCAAAAATTGCTAATTCCATGTTTAATTCAGAAATGGCTGGTTGTAACTAAGTGAAACCAGACAAGCTATTTAGCAATAGAAGGGACAGTGCTAAAGGTTATATCTCTTTGAGGGACTTTAAAAATTGCCATAACTTCAAGTTTTACACTCAAAATAATAGCAGATAGTTTATAAAGAACTGAAAATTTACCCTATATAAATTCCATGTAATTCCTAGGATACTCTAAGCATGTAAATAAGGCAAAATGATGATGGATATTTAGGCAAAGTGGTCATATTAAGAAAAAAATGCAAATAAATTTATGAGGAATTTGTTAACATACAAAATGATAAAGACATTCAATGTAAGCACATATGATTCCGTTTTATACTTGGTTAAATAATAAGATTTTTCATTATTTTGGCAGAAGGATAATCAAAATGAAATGATTCTACCAAATTAAGAGGACAACAAGAAGGGAAAACAACTCTCTCTGTAATCAGTAGGGAAAAAAAAAAAAGGCCTGTGATTATAGGGCAGAAAACATGGAGCCATGTGAACACTGTGAAAGCAAATTAGGTCATTCATCTTCTGACTATTGAAATAAACAATATTTCTAAGTGCATTACCTATTTATAATGTAGAAGAGATCATTATCACTAATGGTAACTGTTCTATAAAAATGCAAAAAAAAAAAAAAAGACTCTTAGAAATTAGATTGTCTTTCCCCAGTGTTATCTATCAGGTATTAGCTTTTAGGATCTCCTTTAGATGCAAAACATCTCAGATACAGAGAGGACTTTAGAGGTAAACTTCACTATCAACACTTTTCTATTCTACTATGACAACTCTACCAGGTGGTGAATTAGCATAAATGCTTTCAGCACAAAATGTTTCTTTTGTGTCCTCCCCATCACACCATCATGCTAGGAGTTGGTTGGACTGGGGGAAGCAGATAGTCCCTGCCATCATAGAGCTCATTCTTTAGCAAAGAGGAACCTACTGTAATCCTAAACAACCCTACTTCTTTTTGGAATGACTTTAAATATTAGGATTTTTAAGGACAACTAAAATGTGTTTCCTTAAAACTTTTATCTAAGTTATGCTTTCTGGAATCGTGAGATTTTGGAAAATAACATCATCAAAGTCATTCCTATAGCCTACCATTATCAAATTCATTCTTATTTGACACTATTTTTTACATACTGAAAAAATTTTATGTGGAAATGTGCACAATGGTGATAAAAAGTACAGAAATGTGTAACATGTTAAGAAGCACACCAGCACACCAGAACAAAAGCAACTATTTGAGATGTTAGATATGTTAATTTCCTTGACTATAGTAATTGTTCAACTATGTATATCAAAACTTCATGCACCAGGAGAGACAAGATGATGGCAGAATAGAGTGGTTGCTTCCCTGGCGACTCCATGGCATGAAACCAAGATAAGCAATTAGGCAGCTTTTCAGCAAGGTGGATGAATGCACAAAAATTAATGGGGAATGTATTGAAATTTAATGCTGGATACTCAAAACAGATCAGGGATTCAAGAGATAAAATATAAAAACAAGAAAGAAATCCCCAGTGCCATATCCACAACAACAGTTGGATGAACAAACCCAAATGGGCCCTCCATGAATACAGTAAAGCAATAAGGGAATTAAATGAACCCCCCAGTCTCGGGAGGATTGAGGAATGTCAGAGCAGGTAGAGTTTAGAAATCAGAGTCAATCCAAGATGGCGGAATAGAGGAGGTACTGTTTCTGGCTGCTCCGTGGAATTAAACCAAGAAAACAGGTGGCATTTCCATAAGGTCTCACCTAGATGGAATACAACATCTCAGAGCATATGACAGAACCCCTTTACAGCAGATTTTCATAGAAACCATCAGAGCTTCCACCACCTGTGCAGAAATCAGAGTCTCTGTGTTCCAGACTCCAGACTCCGGACCCAAAGCCACAGTTCAAGCACACTCTCAGGTGGCAGAGCAGAATCACCTAATCAGCTGTGTTCTGCTCCCATGCAGGCCACACAGCTGCAATCTAACCACAGCACAAAGCCATCCCAACTCCCCACTACCTTACCAGATACCCCAGCATTGGAAGCACACTGACTCCATCTTGGAAAACCTCTTTCATCATTTTTGGTGGGTATGGCTATCAGCTCAGATCTTTGTTTGAACAGGTACCTGGTTTCCAACTTCCTCCCCACTCTTCCCCTCCCCAGCTGTGATTATTTGGCACAGTGACTACCCAGCACAAAAACTGCTCTCAGCTGAACAGGAGTGGGAGTGCAGTGCGACCAGGGCACGGCCCACCTAGTGCAAACCTGAGGGTGAGAGGTCTCCCAGTTGGGACCTGACAAGCAAAGGAAGGATCTAGTGACAAAAGAGAAAAACTGAAGCAAATCAGAGAGACCAGTATTGGAAAGCTCCAGGCAGGAGAGGGAGACAATGGGGAGAGGGGGACTCAAGTCTTCTCACCCTGGTTAAGACAACTCCACTTACTGGAAGAGAAGAGAAGCAGAAAGGAAAAGGAATTCTAAGAGTTTTTGTTGTTGTTTTTGCCTTCTTATCCTTATTCTTCCTCCTCTACCCTTCTATACTCTGTCCCTCACAGCCTCAACATATGTGAAATCAAGAACTTTACATGAAATAGAACTATGAGAACTGAGTCACATGAATAATATAATATAGAGAAATGCATAAGGCCCCTCCATTTTCTTTATTATTATGCTCTTTTTTCTCTTTCTTCTCTTTTTATTTTTATTTTTTTCCCTTTTTTTTCAAATTTCTGCTTTCACCCTCCAAATATTACTATATTAACATACTATAATTTTCTAAATTCATATGTGTGTCTGTTTTTATGTACTCCACTGTCCTCCCACATACTTGTCTACCCTAAACTACCTCCTGTCTATTCCCCTCCTTTTAACCCTCTTCATTAGATTTCTCCTCCAAATTTCCTAAGTTATATTAACCTTATATCCTCACATCTTTCCCACTTAGCATATTGTCCTATGCCCGACCCCTAGTTCAGTATCCACCACCAGAAACTGTACACCTTTTTTGAAACTACCGATTCTATTTTAAATAATAATTGAATCCAACATTTCTGGACACTGAGACTAACTATAAATGTCTTAATAACAATAATTTGTTCATAGTTGATGTATTGTTGATATTAGGAGAGATCTTGGAATCATACAAGAGCACTACAGATCTATAGGGTAAGAACAATAACACACCAGTCACATAGAGCTGGAAAAAAAGAAACACAAGCAACATGAAAAGACAAGGGAAGAAAGTACCACAAATAATTCAAGACAACACATCATTAGAAGAATTGACAGCTACAGGAGAAAGAATTACAGAGAAAGATTTCAGGATATACATGAATAAAATGTCTTGGGATCTCAAAGAAGACATTAGACAACAAATACAGGCGGTAAAAGATCACTTTGACAATGAGCTACATAAACAATTCAAGAAGCAAAAGATCAACTCAATAGGGAGATAAAGGTTATACAAAAAAAAAACAGAAATCCTTGAAATGAAAGAAATAATAAACCAAATTAAAAACTCAAACGAGAGCATCACCAATAGAGTAGACCTCTTAGAAGATGAGACATCAGACAATGAAGATAAAGTATATCATCTTGAAAAGAACATAGACAGCATAGTGAAAATGGTAAGAAACCATAAGCAGAACATCCAAGAAAAATGGGATAGCATAAAAAGACCAAATTTAAGAGTTATTGGGATGGAGGAAGGCATAGAGTTCCAAACCAAGGAATGAGCAATCTGTTCAATGAAATAATATCAAAAAACTTCCCAGACACAAAGAATGAAACATAAATCCATGTCCAAGAAGCCTAAGGACACCGAATGTGCAAAATCACAACAGACACACACCAAGGCACAATATAATGAAAATGCCCAACATACAGAATAAAGAGAGAATTTTAAAAGACACAAGAGAAAAGAATCTGATTACATATAGGGGTAAACCAATTAGGATAACAGCAGATTTTTCAACACAGACCCTGAAAGCTAGAAGATCCTGGAACAACATGTCAAGCTCTGAAAGATAATGGGTGCCAACCAAGAATCTTGTATCCAGCAAAATTAAGCTTCAAATTTGAAGATGAAATAAAAACCTTCCACTATAAACAAAATTTAAAAGAATGTATAGCTAGAAAACTGGCACTACAAAACATCCTTGGAAAAATATTTCATGAAGAGGAAATGAAAAACAGCAATGAAATTTTTGGCATTTGTATAGAATAGTTACCATTAGTGATAATCATCTCTCTACATTATATATAGATAATTCACTTCAAAATATTGTTTGTTTCAATAGTCAGAAGATGAATGACTTAATTTGCTTTCATAGTGTTCACATGGCTCCATGTTTTCTGCCCTATAATCAGGGTGATATTGGCCTCATAGAATGAGATTGTAAATGCTCCCTCGTTTTCTATTGCCTGAAATAAATTGAAGAGTATTGGGATTAGTTCTTTTTTAAAGGTCTTGTAGAATTTAGCTGTGTATCCATCTGGTCTGGGATTTTCTTTTTCGGTAATTTTTTGATGCCTTCTTCTATTTCTTCACAGGATATAAAATCAACACCCAGAAATCAAAGACATTTCTGTATATCAATGATAAATCCTCTGAAAAGTATATGAGGAAAACTACCCCCATTCACAATATCTTCAAAAAAAATAAGATACTTGGAAATCAACTTAGCAAAAGAGGTGAAAGATCTATACAATGAAAACTACAGAACCCTAAAGAATGAAATCAAAGAAGACCTTAGAAGATGGAAAGATCTATCTTGCTCTTGGATAGACAAACTTAATATTATCAAAATGACCATATTACCAAAAGCACTATATAGATTTAATGCAATTCCAATAAAAATCTTAATGGCATTTTTCATAGAAATAGAAAAACCAATCATGAAATTCATCTGGAAAAATAAGAGACCCAGAATAGCTAAAGCAACCCTAAGCACAAAGAGTGAAGCAAGTGGTATCACTCTACCAGATCTTAAACTATACTACAGAGTAATTTTTTAAAAATTTTATTTTATATATATTTTTTTCTTCTCATGAATCTGTTTCCCTTGATTCTCTTCCCCTCTTTTTTCTTGCTCAGAGCCAACCTCTATTATTCCCTCTTACTATTTTCTAAATTTTTAAATTCTATCTTCTCTCCTCCTTTCTCATAAATATCACATCTTTCAGCACTTCTGTTCTATCTTTGTCTACCATTTGAAATTAAAAATCTTTTTGCAAACTTACTATTTTTATTGTAGGTAATAATTGAACATGTCATTTCTACTTATTGTGACAAAACTATAGACATCTTAGTAGGAACTATTTGGTTTAAAGTTGTATGTTGTTTGCACTGGTTGCTGTTATTATTTGTCTCCCTGTTAATGGTGAAGTATTGAAAACCTTTAGGGACTCTATAAATAGTCTACATGGTAGAAACAGTACTACCTCAGCTCCACACTAATATATGGATGGACACAAAAACAACATGAAAAAACTAGGGAACAAAACACCCCAAACAAGTCAAGAATATAATCCATTGACACCACAATGGAAGAAATGTCAGAGAAGGAGTTGACAATGTACATGGTTAAACTTATCCTCCAGGTAAGGGACAATGTAAGAAGTGAAATCAGAGAAAAAACTTAGGAGGTGAAAGTTTACTTCAATAAAGTAACCTTGATTCAGAGATACTGAAAAGAGAAAAAGCAGAAATTCTAGAAAAGAGGGAATCAATAAACCAAATGCAAAAGTCAATGGAAAGCATGACAAACAGACTAGACCACTTGGAAGACAGAGTTTCAGGCAATGAAGACAAAATATATAATATTGAATACAATACTGAGCATGGAAAAAAGATATTAAGAGATCATGAACAGACTATGGGATAACATGAAAAGACTAAATATAAGATTCATAAGGATAGATGAAAGTGTGGAGATACAACCCCAAAAAATGCACAATAATTTTAGAGAAATAATATCAGAAATTTCCCCAAAACTAAAAAATGAAATGGAAAAAAATAAATGAAGGATGTTTATATGACTACAAATACAGAAAATTACAACAGACCCACACCAAGTCACATTATGATGAAAATGCCTAGCATACAGAATAAGGAGAAAATTTTAAAGGCTGCCAGAGAAAAATGTTTAGAGGGGAAAACAATTCATATCTCAACTTATTTCTCAACCCAGACCCTCAAAGCTAGACTGTCTTGGAATAATATATACCAAGCTCTGAAAGAAAATAAATGCCAACCAACAATACAATACCCAGCAAAATTAAGCTTCAGATCTGAAGATGAAATAAAAATCTTCCATGATAAACAGATGTTAAAATAATTCACAACTAGAAAGCCTGCACTATAGAATATTCTCAGCAAAATATTCCATGAAGATGAAATTTTTTAAAAGATGAAAACCAGCAAAGGGAGGAAAAACACTAAAGGAATAGTCAATCAAAGGAGAAATTAATTTAAATTAAAACCAGAAATAAACCAAAATGACTAGGAATACAAATAATACCTCAACAATAACTTTAAATGTAAATGACCTACAGTAATCAATCAGAAGATATAGACTAGCAGAGTGAATTTTTTTTTAAAAGACCCAAAAATATGCTGTCTCCAAGGGAATCACCTCATAGGCAAAGATATCCACAGACTGAAGGTAAAAGAATGGGAAAAAAGATATTACTCATATGATCCTCATAAATAAGGAGGGGTTTCTATCCTCATATCAGATAAAGTGGACTTTAAGCCAAAGTTAATCAGAAGGGACAAAGAAGTTCATTTCATACTTCTTAAAAGAATTATACATGACAAGATATAACAATCATAAATATTTATATCCCAAACCATGGAGCATCTACACATATCAAACAAACCCTTGTCAAATTCAAGAATCAAATAGACAGCAACACAATAATACTTGGTGACTTTAACATACCTCTCTCATCATGAAACAGATCCTCCAAAGACTGAACAAAGAAACCATAGGACTAAATAATACAATCAATAATTTAGACTTAACAGACATACATAGAGTATTTCATCCATCGATGATTGAATACACTTTCTTCTCAGCAGCACATGGATCCTTCTCCAAATATATCATATCTTAGGCCACAAAGCAACTCTTAGCAAATACAAAACAAATAGAGATGAATGAAATCAGAAGTCAATGATAAAACAGAAAATATAAACTACTCTAACATGTGGAGACTAAGTAATACACTATTGAATGACCAATGGATAGCAGAAAAAAATCAAGGATGAAGTAAAAAATATGGGAATATACTATGTATACATCCAGAGATATGAAAAATTGTGCTCTATATATGTAATAAGAATTGTAATGCATTCCACTGTCATGTATAAATTTAAAAAATATTGACATTCATAAAAAATACTTATAAGTAAAATAAGAATAGTGACACAGCATATTGAAATCTCTAGGACACTATTGAGGCAGTTATTAAGTTCATTTCATTGAGTTCTTCATGAAAATAGAAAGTTAACAAATAAATAACCTGAAATTATAGAAGAACAAATCAACAACAAAAGCAGTAGAGGACAGGAAATAATTAAAATCTGAGCTAAAATCAATGAAATTAAAACAAAAGAATCAATTTTTTAAAATGACCAAAACAAAAAGTTAGTTCTTTGAAAAAATAAGTAAAACTGATAAATCTTTACCCATGTTAACAAAGAGAAATTTAATCATGAATGTTAGTCCAAAACACAAATTGCTAACATTCATGATTAAAAAGGAAGTATCTCAATAGACACTACTAAAATACAGGCAATAATCAGAATCTCTTTTGAAAATTTATATTCCAATAAAATAGAAAATCTTGAAGACATCAACAAATTTCTAGAGACATATGACCTACATAAACTGAATCAGGAGGACATACACAATTTAAACAGATCCATTTCAAGCAATTAAATGAAAGACACCATGAATACTCTACCAACTAAGAAAAGTCCAGGACCACACAGATTTCAGCCAAGTTCTACAAAACCATCAAAGAATAATTAACATCAATACTCATCAAATTATTGCTTGAAATAGAAAAGGATAAAACTCATCCAAATTCATTCTATGAAGCTAGTATTACCCTGATACCAAAACCAGACAAAGTCATACTTAAAAAAAAGAAAACTTCAGACCAATATCCTTGATGAAGATAGGTGCAAAAATTCTCAATAAAAATACTGGCAAATCACATACAAAAACATATTCAAAAAATAGTGTACCATGGTCAAGTGGGGTTTATCCCAGGGATGCAAATTTGATTCAAGGTATGGAAATCAAAAAATGAAATTCATCACATCAATAGACTTAAAGACAAGAATCATATGATCATCTCAATAGATACAGAAAAAGCATTTAACAACATTAAAGCAACCCTCATGTTCAAAACACTAGAAAAACTAGGGATAGTAGGAACATATCTCAGCATTGTGAAAGCTATCTATGCTAAACCCCAGGCCAATATCATTGTAAATGGGAAAAATTGAAAGCATTTCCTCTGAAAACTGGAACAAGATAAAAATTTCCTTTTTTACCACTTTTATTCAAAATCATCCTAGAAACTTTAGCCAGAGCAATTAGACAGAAGAAAAAAATTAAAGGGATACAAATAAGGAAAAAAGAACTCAAACTATCCCTATTTGCCAACAACATGATTCTATATTTAATAGACCCCAAAAGTTCTACCAGAAAATTTCTAACACTTATAAATGAATTCAGCAAAGTAGCAGAATTCAAAATTAACACCAATAAATCAATTGCATTCCTATATATCAGTGATGAATCTATTGAAAGAGAAATTAGAAAAAATACCCCACTCACAATAGCATCAAAAACCAAAATATTTTGGAATAAATCTAACAAGAGGTAAAAGACCTCTATAATGAACACTACAGAACACTAAAGAAATTGAAGATCTTAGAAGATAGATCTCCTGTGCTCTTGAATAGGAAGAATTAACATTGTCAAAATGGCCATCCTACCAAAAGTGCTATGCAGATTTAATGCAATTCCTATTAATATCCCAATAATATTCCTCATAGAAATAGAAAAGGCAACCATGAAATTCATTTGAAAAAATAAGAGACCCAGAATAGCCAAAGCAATCCTTAGCAAGAAAAATGAAACAGGAGGCATCAAAATACCAGATCTTAAATTCTACTACAAAGCTATAGTAATAAAAATGCATGGTATTGGCACCAAAACAGACACAGAGACCAATGGAACAGAATAGAAGATGCAGAGATAAACCCACATGAATATAGTTATATCATACTAGACAAAAGTGCCAAAAACATATATTGGAGAAAAGATGGCCTCTTCAACAACTGGTGCTGGAAAACCTGGAAATCCATATGTAGCAAAATGAAATGAACCCCCCCCCCTCACCCTGCACAAAACTCAATTAAAAGTGCATCAAGGACTTAGGCATTCCACCAGATACCCTGCCCCTAATTGAAGAAAAACTAGGCCCCAGTCTACATCGTGTCAGCTTAGGAACTAACTTCCTTAACAAGACTCCTAAAGCATAAGAAGTAAAATCAAGAATAAATAATGGGATGGAATCAAACTAAAAAGCTTCTTCACAGCAAAGGAAACAATCAAGAATGTGAAGAGAGAGCCTACAGAATGGAAGAATATCTTTATCACTTGTACCTCAGACGGTGCAGGTGGCAAATCTACAGGTTATATAAAGAACTCAAAAAACTTAACACCAAATAAATAAATAACCAATCAATAAATAGGCAAAGGAATTGAACATACACTTTACAGAAGAAAGAAATATGGTAAGTCAACAAATATATGAAAAAATGTTCAACATGTCTAGCAATAAGAGAATGCAAATTAAAACTACACTAAGATTTAATCTTACTCCAGTCAGAATGGCAGTTATCAAGAATACAAGCAACAATAAATGTTGGCAAGGATGTAGGGGAAAAGGTACACTCATACATTGCTGGTGTAACTGCAAATTGGTGCAACCACTTTGGAAAGCAGTATGGAGATTCCTTAGAAAATTTGTAATGGAATCACCATTTCACCCAGTTACCCCATTCCTGTTTACACCTAAAAGACTTTGGGTATAAGTTGGGTTCTGGGAAGGACTAGAGATAAACTCCTATGTTCGATATGCCTCTGGTCTGTCTCCATGTTTATTGGCTACTTATATTCTACTCTGTGAAAGTGTCTATGATATTACATTCTCTTATGTAAATATTACTTAAACAAAAATTAGAAGTTTGCATAATATTTCCATAATATTTTCAGCATACTACAGTGATGCAGCCACATCAATGTTTATAGCAGTTCAATTCACAGTAGTTAAACTATGGAATGAACCTAGGAGCTCTTCAACAGATGAATGGATAAAGCAAAAGTGGTATATATACACAATGAAATATTACTCAGTTATAAAGAAGAATGAAATCATGGCATTTGCCAGTAAATGGATGGAACTGGAGAATACTATGCTAAGCGAAATAGACCAAATCACAAAAAACAACGGCCAAATGTTTACTCAGATATGCAGATGCTAACTCACAATAAGATGGAGGAGGGAAGAACAGAAGTACTTTGAATTAGATGGAGGGGAATGAAGAGAGAGGAGAAAGTGAGGGTTAGAAAAGATAGTAGAATGAAACGAATATTATTCTCCTATGTGTATATATGTTATACAATTAGTGTAATTCTACATCATGTACAACCAGAAGAAGAACATCATGTACAACCAGAGAAGTTATACTACTTATATGTATAATATGTCAAAATATATCCTACTATCATGTTAATTAAAAAGAACAAATAAAAAAATTTTCAAGCACCAAACATACATACACACACAGGTGTGCATGCACACTCACACACACACACACACACACATACACACACACACAAGAGAAAATGGCACCTTCATCTCAGAAAATATTATGCAAACATTTAATTTTTGTATAAGTAATGTTTACACAGAGTATGTAATATTATAGACACTTTCACAGGATGGAATATTAAGTAGCCAATAAACATGGAGTCAGACCAGAGGCATACCAAACAGGAGTTGATCACCAGTCCTTCATAGAACCCTACTACTAAGTCAGTAATTTTTGAGAGTCATACAACCAAAGGGCAAAGAATATGTGAAAGAAGAGGACACCATAAGAGAAATGATAAAATAAAAATTTGAATTTGGAAAGAAATCAATTTATCAAAACAATATTTTTTTTAAAAAAGTGCCTGGGAGAGCCAAAATGTCAACTGTTTTCCACTTAGAATAAACCAAGAAGACTCAGGAAATAGAGCTAAAAATAAAGATAGGGGTATAGGTGAGAATGAAAACTGGTTAGCTGGAATTTACATAGAGAGTTCTACATACACATAGATACATATTTACTTTTATTTGTTTTTATTTAAATCAGCAAAGAATAAATGAAAACATTAAAAATAGGGAAATACCTTCAAATGTCTGAAGAACAAATATTCTATGCCTGTAAGCTACTAATACAAGTGAAGAAGATAAAAATGTTTTCAGATATACAAAGTCTCAGAATTTTTTCTTCCATGAATTATTTCTCAGGAAGGCAAAGAAGAATGTGTTCCACTTAAAGTAAGAAAATAAACATAAGAATTTAAAAAAACATGAAATTCAGAAAAAGTAGGATTTGATTCAAGAAAAAAAGATGAGGATAATCCTTAGGATGACTGCAAAGGGCAGGAAGTCCTAAGAAGCCAGCTGAACAGCAGACTCAAAGAGAAACATCACACCTGGAGGCTGACCTGAATCAGGATCCTCCAGACACATCACTAAGAAAACAGTGAAACCCAGGGACTGCATGCCTAAATGAATTGATGAGCTAATTACTTAATTACAAGTATACTGAAAACTAAGCAAAGAGAGGACAAAAAGTTTTACAAGAAAGGAAATATGATCATAGTGGAATGAAGAGCTGGGTTGAAAATAATATTTATATAATAATCTAATGATATAGGCTATAAATATTAACAAAAGATTGTGATATTATACTGGAGAAAGGAAAGTAGGTGTGGCTATATGTGTAAGTCGGGGAAAGGTTGGGAAGAAGTTATAAAACAAGAGGAAGATCTTCATTTTCTCTATGTGAAGTCAATAGGTCTTATGAAAATCATATGCTCATTATAAAAATCTGTTTTTTACAAATACAAAGGTCAATCCCCCCAAAAAAAGCAATCTAAATAGTCAAATGTAATTATTTGAGCATTGGAAGTGATAAGACAAGAATAGATTAATTTTTAAAGATGGTGGAATGAGATGGACATCATTACCCCAGGTACATGTATGGCGGCACATATGTTAAAACTCTACATCATGTACAACTAGAGAAGTGAAAAGTTGTGCTCCATTTGTGTACAATAAATCAAAATGCATTCTTCTGTCATATATACCTAATTAGAACAAATAAATAATTTTTTAAAATTAAGTAAAATAGTATCAGCTGATAAAGGTAATATTAATAAAATTAAATTATCATTCATCTTCTTACAAAAAAGAATAGGCTAATTTTCATTTTTGAAGAACTATTTTATTAACATAAATATTTCTATTTTTGGATATAATAAAAATTAAATGTAAAAATAGGCTCTAAATACATTACATAGATGAACCAAAAATTGAGGGCAAGAAATACATACAAATGTCCATAGGTTTACACAAGTTGAGTATCCTCTACTCAAAATTCCTAGGGCCAGAAGCATTTCAGATTTTAGATTTTGGGAGTTTTGGAATGTTTTCAGATTCATAATGAGAGACCTTGGAACCCAACTCTAAACATGAAATTCTTCTGTATTCAATGCACACATTTTTTTTTGTAGCGGGGGGGGGGGGGGGTTAGGGAGGATACCGGGGATTGAACTCAGGAGCACTTAAACATTGAGCCATATCCCTGGCTCTATTTTATTTAGAGACAGAGTCTCACTGAATTTCTTAGGGCCTCACTAAGTTGCTGTGGCTGGCTTTGAAATCACAATCCTCCTGTCTCAGCTTCCTGAGCTGCTGGGATTGCAGGCATGTGCCACCATGCCCAGCTACCCATGCACACCTTTAAAATATAGCCTGAAGGTAATTTTACACAATATTTTTAGTGTGCTTTTATTTTTTACAGCAACCTGTCACATGAGGTCAGGTATAGAACTTTCCACTTGTAGAGTCATGTTTATTGTTCAAACGTTTCATATTTGGGAGTATTTGGGAGTTATGGCTTTTGGATCAGGGATGCTTAACATGTATTTAGATTATTTGTTTTATTAAAATTTTCTGGGTAATTCATACAGTCTTTGATGAATATATAATACTAATACAATTAAAAGAATTAAATAGAAAGGAACTAAGTTGGGTTTAACTTGTTCTTTGAACTTCTGACATTCCCCAGTATATAACACATTGTTTTCAATGTACCCAAAAATCTACTGTTCAAGCTCTTCCAGAATTCTTCTAGGAATTATTGTTCAATTCATGGCTCTATTCCTAGAATATATGTCCCCCTCAATCATATCCAACACACACACACACACACACACACACACACACACCTTTAGCAATTAGAACAATTTTTATCCATCTCTGCATCCTGTTCATCCCCATTTTATGGGTATAAGCTTTAATTAAGACTAGGATTGAGTTTAAGACTAAAAAATTGAACATAAAACAACTAGTACTTTCTTGTCTTTTCATTGTAGTCTGAAGTTTATGTTTTCCACTCTGAAGACACCTTCTTACTAGAAGAGATAAAAACTAGGAGATAAATACTCATACATTTTCACCATGATTAAATATTAAAATTTCTTTTGAATTCTTCCACTTCATATTTAATTTAGATTCTTAAGGGGAGGTATTAGGGAATAAAAGTGACCAAATCATATTGTTATATTGTTGTTTGTGTATGAATATGTAACAATGAGTCCCTTTAATCATAATATGCTAAGAAAAAACTTACCTAAGTAAAAGTCTGCTTATGAAGCAGGAAAATTTTATTTTTTTTAATCTATTTCATATAAGATCTTAAAATATCACACATGTAAATATTGTTTTTCACACGTACCCCTTATTAGTCCTACCATCATCTGAGCTCAGATTCTTGTCAACATACCTCTATATCACTGAAATGGCCCTTAAACTTCTCTCCTGGGTATCTCTTCAAACAATTAGCTAGTGTTAGAACCCACTCCAATAATTCTGCACTTTCCGGCCTCCTGTATTCTCCTTATGATCCTCAGGTTTTTCTGATGCATAGAAACATCTTTTTCACTCCTTTATCTGTTAGTTAACCCATTAAGCTCCAAGTTTTCAATTCTGTGAATATTTCAAAAAAAATTAACACAAGTGCATTAAAATAGGTTGAAAATCATAATCTGAAACTTGTCTACCCTTTATACATATTTCAATATATATGAGATGCATATACTTTTCAAATGTTCCAATAATTCATCCATTACTTTTCCCAAAGAATAAGATTCTAAAAGCCTAATATTTATTTCAAAGTCACCACAAGTGGTATATTTGTTGCTCAATAAGTTTTTTAAAAATAGGTATCCTATATGTAGGACAACAGGACAAATGAGTTACAATACTGTATGACCCACCTCAACTTCAACCTCTGTGAATCATATCCAAGTCTCATTACTTGGCATTATATCACTTTTTAGCTATTTTTGCTCTAAAACATGTTTTTACCTCTAAAACTCTTCATAAATCAATCTGTTTCAAGGTACATATAATCTTTGGGTCACCCAAAATGTCTACTACAGTGTTTATTCATAGTAAGGGCATAATAAATGTTGAATTAAATTTTAACAAAAGAGCATAATATTGGATCTAATAAAAATTATCTGATCATACTAAGAGTAGGTCCACAAAAAGACTCCTGACTTTGCAACTATTGAAACTCTGATTGTTTCATAAAAATTTCTTCTATTTCTAAATGTATTCATGTTGCAGACAATTGTCAATTGTTTAAATGTCAAGGTCCTACTTGTTTCTTAGTGCAGAGGGATTGTTAGTTCATGGGGGCACATTTATCTTAATTTTTTGGCTAATTTTTGCCTTCATATTGGAAACCTATTTTTCTTATATTTGGATGAAAGAAAATTAATCTGTCCACTGAGGTGAATAACACTTTAGATAAAGGACAAGTCATTGCCTGGATAAGCTGTAAAATTCCATTGTTGCACTCCATTTCCTCATAGAACATTGCAGGGAAATGAATAGAAATTAGCTCAAAAGGGCTCTAACACTTCATCACATTTTTTTAGCATTTAATAGAATACATAAATAGGAGAGGAATTCATACTTTGAAATTCAGGTTATTTTTGCAAAACAGATCAGAACACTACTACCAAACAAAGTATTGACAAAAAAGCAAGGTTTATTTTAAAAATTTGGGCTTCCTTAAGTCTCCAGAGGAAGACCCTGTTCTCAATTTATGAATTGCTAAACAGATGTTAACATTTAAATGTGGCAGACACAATCCACTAAATATTTTGTACATATATATTTTTAAAAATACAAGCTTAAAAATATGAAGTTTTCAGTAAGAGTTAATTAAAATTAGTGTAGACAAATTATATTTTTCATCCCTGAAATAACAAATGGCAATATTTATAGTTTTTCTCTAAATGATTGGAATAACAAATGATCAGAACACATTCAACTTAATAATTAATACATTCTATCCATTGGAGTTCTCCAGAGAAACAGAACCTAGAGGAGTGTGTGTGTGTGTGTGTGTGTGTGTGTGTGTGTGTGTGTGTGTGTGATATATAGAATTGTTATATGTAGATATACATATCCTCTTGGTGGCTATTTGGAGAGAGAAATTTTAAGGAACTGGTTCACATGATTATGGGGGCTGAAAGCCAGAAATCCAAAAGGACATCTGGTCAGCTAGAGCCTCCGGCAAAAGTTGAAGCCTCAGTCATGAGTCTGAAATTTCAGCAGGCCTCAAACTCAAGCAGGATTTCTATGATACAACCTTGAGGCAGAATTTCTTGTCCAGAAAACCACAGCTTTTACCTTTAAGACCATCAAATGATTGAATGAGTCAACTTTACTTAAAGTCAACTGATTGTAAATATTAATCATATCTATAAAATACCTTTAACAGCAACACCTAGACTAGTTTTTGACCAAACAACTGGGCACACAACCTAACCAAGTTGACACAGGAAATTAACATCACACACTCAGTCAGCAAATATTTATTGAGTACTTCCTAAGGGCCTGGTTCTATTCTGATACAGACCTTCCATCCAAGCCATTACATTTCCATGTTGAAGACACACAGCACATTCAATGACAAGACAGCATGAAAAGTATAAGGCTGACAGGCTTAGGAGCCATATAAAGGGCGTCAAATTCAGCCACAGTACTTGCAGACACCATTAGGAGAAAAATAATGATGGAACCAAATTTTGAAGGATGAGAAGGAGTTATTGAGCTGTGCAGGATAAAGAGGGGGAATAAATTCAAGAGTAAAAATTATCTGTATAAAAAAAAAGATGCAGGTGCATTGGGTTTGTTTGGAGTAAAGGATGCAACTATGGCAAAAAAAAAAAAAGAGCCAAATAAGTGGTGACCAGATGCTAGAACACAAAAGATTTTATGTGCCAAGTCACAGTAATCTGAACCGTATCCTGAAGGCTATGAGACTTCATCTACAAGAAATTGTGTGATAAAATTAGCACATCCGAAAGATAGTCTTAACTGCAGAGCTACAATTACAGAGTTGGGAAAATAGGAGAGCACAACGTTTGGAATTTAAGGATGGGGAGTTACATAAAATAGAGACCAATTTGGAGAGTTACAGAAAAATGCAATATTGAAAAGATAAAGATTAATAAGGAGATTTCAGGAAGTAGAATCAAAAGGATGCAGTAATTAATTGATGTGCATTGTGGGAAATAGAGATATATATGGCAACTTCACATTTGAGGTTTGTATAAATAAAAACATGCCGGTGCCCTATCATAGATCTTGGTTAAAGAAGTAAAACATAATGTATAGGGAAGAATAAAGTGAAAGGGGTTAAAGTGAATATCTTAGCAGCTACTATAACATCTTTCTACATCAGGAGATGGTGAAAACAATTTCACAGATATCTCCCTCGTCTTTTAAAGTTCCTCATACAGGGTCAAACCAAGGTTTGTGTAGAACACAACAACCTGTCTAACAACAAAAATTACACTTTAGAGTAAATTTGGTACTTCTTATTTGCAAAAAATTACTCTTCTAAAGTTATTTTTGTTACCTCAAAAGACACTCCAAAATTAATAACGGATAAAGTGATAAGTACGGGACTAGTGGACTACCTGCCCAGAACTTGAAAACAAAATTACCCTACAAATGACAAAGTAATAAAAACAGCACATAATGGCTTCAGCCCCAGTGCCACACCAGACCTCCCAAGCTACAGGGCCTGTGGGCTCCTCATCTATCAATGTAAGGCTCTCCCAGCCACCAAAATCATGGGACACTGCAACCACTGCCATAGCCCCCTAGATATGGTAGCCTCCACCATGGGACACCAGACAGGGCCTCGAGGTAGCCACCCACTTCACAACACTACATCCGCCACAACGCTATGTCTCCCAACAGGCTGCCCAACACCACTGTGCAGCCTGCCCTTGCTGCCCCATCTCTGAAAGCAATTGCCTCCGTCGGGATACCTCTGCTGCCACCATCGCCATCCTTAGTTGGGGCAGCTTCCATCTTGGGACAGCAGCCAGGGCCTAGAAGCCCAACATCAAGGAATCTATGGTCTCCCAACCCCCTGCCCCAGCCACCAAGCCAACCTGTAGCTCTCAACACCTGTTCCTGACCTGCCCAGTTAAGAAAATCTGTCCACAACAGATGCACAGATCCTGGAGCTCAGCCTTCAGAACCTCTGGAGAGCAAGGTTCATGATTGTGAAGTCGAGAGGGCAAGGCTGAGAGAAATACAATTTTGAGACTAAATTAGAGACTAAAAATTAGGGGTTCAGTATGCAACATAAGAGGCTATGACCAGGCTCTCACGTCACAGGAGTAGACTCCAAAGGAGATTGCTGGGGTACAGTCTGCCAACAGGGACCCACAATTGCTATACCCCCACTTCCAGGAGTTCTATCTTCAAGTCTCCAACCCTCCCAACCTAGTAACCTTCACCATCCTGAGGGCAAAGATACCAGCAAACTCCTGAAAACCCTACCTAGCAGATGAGAAGGGAAGAAAGGAAGATATTGAACCCCAACAGAAACAATCCTTCAATTTTCCTTTGAGATTTTTTTTCTTTCTTTTCCCATCCTCACATCCACAACATTTGTGAAACCAAGTACTTTTCATGCATCAGGTTACTGAGGATTGGGATGTCTGAATAGTATATTACAGTTTTGCTTAATATTCTTTGATTTTTTAAAATTTTTTTAAAAATTCTTTTTTTCTTATTTTATTTTTAAAAATCTATTTCTTTCTTTCTGTTTTTAACTTTCTACATATTTTCCTCTCACTTATTTGTTTCCCTGGAGTCTCTGTCTCTTTTCTCCTGCTAACAGCCAACTTATTTTGATTCCTCTTTCACACTTCCTATCTAATACATCTATGTGCTCACCTCCTACCTCATAAACATCTCATCCTATACCCCTCCCCATTCTCTCTTTTTCCACCATTAGAAATTGAGATCCTTTTGCAACCTACTGTTCATATTGTAAGTAATCAAACACATTAATTTTGTTTATTGTGACAAAACTGTAAACATCTTAATAGTAGATATTTGGTCTAAGGCTGCATATTGTTTGCATTGAGTGCTGTTAATATTGATCTCCCCCTTAAAGGTTTTGGAAACTGCACAGACACTATTAGTCTATAGGGTAGAAATGTAATACCTCAGATCTGCACTGTTAGAGGCAAGACACATGAACAACATGAAAAAAAAAAAACAAGGAAAGAAAGGGCCCCAAACAAACCAAGCTGCTACAATAATAGAATACATTGACAGCACAGTAGAAGAAATGTAAGACAAGGAGTTCAAGACAGACTCAGTGGAGCATGCCTGTAATCCCAGTGGCTTGGTAGGTTGAGGCAGGAGGATCACAAGTTTAAAGACAGCCTCAGCAAAACCAAGGTGCTAAGCAATTCAGTGAGACCCTGTCTCTAAATAAAATACAAAAATAGGGCTGAGGATGTGGCTTAATGGTCTAGTACCCCTGATCAATCCCCAGTACCCCGCCCCAAAAAAGGAGTTAATCATCATAACCAATTTAAAAACTCAATAGAAAGCATCACCAACAAACTAGATCACTTGGAAGACAGAACCTCAGGCAATGAAGACAAAATACATAATCTTGAAAATAAAGTTGATCACACAGTGAAGATGGTAGGAAAAGATGAATAGAACTTCCAAGAATTTTGGAATAACATGAAAAGACCAAATTTAAGATGTAGCAGGAT
This sequence comes from Ictidomys tridecemlineatus, assembly GCF_052094955.1. NCBI lineage: Eukaryota > Metazoa > Chordata > Mammalia > Rodentia > Sciuridae > Ictidomys > Ictidomys tridecemlineatus. The sequence goes on from NC_135479.1 coordinate 124,399,803, forward strand.
AGAGGAAAGCACAGAGATTCAAACACAATGAAATAATAATATTTCTCAATTAAATAATATCAGACAATTTCCCAAACCTAAAGAATGAAATGGAAAATCAAATACAAGAGGCTTATAGGACATCAAATATACAAAATTATAGCAGATTCACACCAAGGCACATTATAATAAAAATGCCTAGCATAGAGAATAAGTATAGAATTTTAAAGACTGCAAGAGAAAAGTATTAAATTACATATAAGAGGAAACCAATTCAAATCTCAACATATTTATCAACCCAGATCCCCAAAGCTAAAAGGTACTAGAACAACATATACCAAGCTCTGAAGAAAAAAAAAAGATGCCAACCAAGAATCTTAGATCCAGCAAAATTAAGCTCCAGATTTGATAAACAAAAGTTAAAAGAATTTACAGTGAGAAAGTCTTCACTACAGAGCATCCTCAGCAAAATATTCCAGGAGGAGGAAATGAAAAAGAACAATGAAAATTAGCAAAAGGAGAAAGTACACTAAAGGGAAAGTCAATCAAAGGAGAAACCAAGTCAAATTAAAAATAAAAAATAAACGAAAATGACTGGGAACACAAATAATATCTCAATAATAACCCTGAATATTAATGGCCTAAATTCATCAATCAAAAGACATAGACTGGCAAAGTAGATTAAAGAAGAAGACCCAACAAGATACTGCCTTCAAGAGACTCATCTCATAGGAAAAGACACCCACAGACTAAAGGACTGAAGTATGGGAAAGAATATATCACTCACATGGACTGCATAAACAAACAGGGGTTTCCATCCTCATATCAGATAACGTGAACTTCAAGCCAAAGTCAATCAGAAAACAAAGAAGGACATTTCATACTGCTTAAGGGAATCATACATCAACAAGACATAACAATCATAAATATTTATGCCTAAGCCATAGAGCATATAAGTACATCAAACAAATCCTCCTCAATTTCAAGAATCAAATAGACCACAACATAATAATAGTGGGTGACTTTAACACACCAATGGATTATTCTAAAAAAAAAAAAAGAAGAAGAAGGAAAAAAAAGAAAAGAAAAGAAACTATAGAACTCAGTAGCACAATCAATAATTAAGACTTAACATATATAGAATATTTCATACATCAAAGAGCAAATGCATTTTCTTCTCAGTAGCACAAGAATCCTTCTCTAAAACAGACCGTATGTTATGACATAAAGCAACTCTTAGCAAATACTAAAAAAAAAAAAAAAAGAGAGAGATTCTACCTTGCCTTTTATTGGCTCATAATGTAATGGAATTAGAAATTAATAACAAAATAAAAAATAGACACTACTCCAACACCTGGAGACTAAAATAATACACCATTGAATGACCAATGGATAGCAGAGGCATAAGGGAGGATATTAAAAAAAATTCTTAGAGGTAATTGAGAACACTGTACAACACTTCACAATCTTTGGGACACTAGGAAAGTTCATTGCGTTGAGCTTATTTATTTAAAAAATAATAAATAAAAGTCAACAATTAAATGACCTAACATTAAATCTCAAACCCTAGAAAAAGAAGAAAACATCAGCACCCAAAGAAGTAGTCGACAATTTGAACGTGCAGGGTGGGGTGAAGGTTGGACCCGGTAGGGAAGGGTGTGCTGAGCGAGCCCCTGAGTCTGAGTGCTTCCGTTTGTAGCAGAGGGATCTCCACACCAGCGGTGGGGAGCCCGTCAAAGGTAAGCTTTGTCCATGGTGGAGTAGGTCCTGCGGGATCCTGCGCTGGGTCTCCGACTTGCGGACCCAGTTGCTCTGGGACTGGAGCCCGAGCCAGCCCGCTGAGGCAGAATGTGAAAGAACAGCGCAATCACCGAACTCTGCCGCTGCGCCAGCAAGTCCTGGGCGGACCCCTCTGAACCAGGTGTTACCATGGTGATGGCTGTGCAGGACAACATGGTTCAGGTGGTGGTGCGGGTGCGACCCCCCACCTCTCGGGAGTTGGAGAGTCAGCGGTGGCCTGTGGTTCAAGTGGTGGATGAGCGGGTGCTGGTGTTTGACCCTGAGGAACCTGATGGGGGCCTCAAATGGGGTGGTACTCATGACGGCCCCAAGAAGAAGGGCAAGGACCTGACATTTGTCTTCGACCGGGTCTTTGGTGAGAAGGCCACCCAACAGGACATGTTCCAGCACACCACGTGCAGAATCCTGGACAGCTTCCTCCAGGGCTACAACTGTTCAGTGTTTGCCTATGGGGCTACTGGGGCTGGGAAGACACACACCATGCTGGGAAAGGAGGGGGACCCTGGCATCGTGTACCTGACCACCATGGAACTGTACAGGCGTTTTGAGGCCTGCCAGGAGGAGAAGCAATTCGAGGTGCTCATCAGCTACCTGGAGGTGTACAATGAACAGATCCATGACCTCCTGGAGCCCAAGGGACCCCTAATCATCCGTGAGGACCCTGACAAGGGCGTGGTGGTGCAAGGACTTTCTTTCCACCAGCCAGCCTCAGCTGAGCAGCTTCTGAAGATGCTGACCAGGGGGAACCACAACCGCACCGAGCACCCCACAGATGCCAATGCTACTTCCTCCCGCTCCCATGCCATCTTCCAGATCTTTGTAAAGCAACAGGACCGAGTCCCAGGACTCACTCAGGCCCTGCAGGTGGCCAAGATGAGCCTGATTGACCTGGCTGGCTCAGAGCGGTCATCCAGTAGCGGTGCCAAGGGGGAGCGACTGCGGGAGGGTGCCAACATCAACCGTTCTTTGCTGGCCCTCATCAATGTCCTCAATGCCCTGGTGGATGCAAAGGGCCGCAAGTCTCACGTGCCCTACCGAGACAGCAAACTGACCCGCCTGCTGAAGGACTCCATTGGGGGCAACTGTCGCACAGTGATGATTGCTGCCATCAGCCCCTCTAGCCTGGCCTACAAGGACACTTACAACACCCTCAAATATGCTGACCGGGCCAAAGAGATCAGACTCACCCTGAAGAGCAACGTGGTCAGTCTGGACTGTCACATCAGCCAGTATGCCACTGTCTGCCAGCAGCTCCAGGCTGAGGTGGCCTCCCTAAGGAAGAAGCTTCAAGCCTATGAGGCAGGAGCCCAGGCCCCACAGCAGGGCCTCCCACAGCCCCCCAAGTTGAGCCCTCAACAGCAACACCTTCCTAGCTCCCCTTTACTGTCCCTTCCCCGCAGCCAGCCCTGGACCCCAAAACTCCACATGGGTTCTGGAGATCTTCAAGCGGGGAACCTGGGGACAGAGGCCCAGGAACAGAGGGTCATAGAAGAAAGCTCTTTAGACCAGGAGAAGATCCCAGAGGATAAGGACGAAGACCCTACTGAGGTTCCAACCCAGACACTGGAGCAGAACCTCAGACCCCCACTGTCAGAGTCTGCTGGTCTGACCCTGCAGCCTAAGCCACTGGCCAGCCACCTATCACCACAGAACCTGGATGGGGATCGTTATAAACACTTGGCCCTGCAGGTGCTGTGCCTGGCCCAGAAACAGTATTCCCTGCTGCAGGCAGCCAACCTCCTGACCCCTGACATGATTACTGAGTTCGAGACCATGCAGCAGCTGGTGCAAGAAGAGAAAGCCGAGCCTGGAGACAAGACCTCCAGGACTCCTGGCCGGGCTGGGCGGGCCTCTCTGACCCAGGAGCTGTGTTCAGCCTCAAAGTCTCCAGGGTACTGTGGCCCTGTGACCAAACAATGGCAAGAAGATTGAGTGGCCTCATGCACACTCTGGGGATCCCACCTGAGCCTGATTGCACCCCAGCCTCAGCATCCCGATAGCCCACAGAGAAGAAGAAGAGAAAGAGCACAAGCCTCCCAGAGCCAGACAGTCCCCTAGCCCCAAAGCTGCCGACCAAGCGCCAGTGCCAGTGTACATGTTCATTTGTGAGTGTTAATGCGTTAATATTTAAAGGTTGCTGCCTGTTTCCCCCTCATTTCCAAAGCCCACCATCAGGCCAGGGGCTCTTTTGGGCTCTGTTCCCTACCCATGTCTAACACAGAGCTCTGTGCAGGGATACCTGTTGCCTCAGTGGAGGGTGAGGCCGGTGGGGGTGTTCTAGGGAGTCACATCTTGGCTCTTCATGGTTTCTGAGAGGGGAATCTTTAGCCCCACCCTGGCCCCTGTCCTGGTTATGATGGAGCTAATGATGGTGCCTTGATTTACAGAGGAAGCCAACTTTATTAATCTTTACCTATTATACATAAAAAGTATAAGAAGAAAGGAGAATGAATGCAGCCTTAATGTTACCACTCAGGTATAAATGCTAGTGATTCCAGGATTTACACCCTCCTGCTTCTTGATTTATGCATATATATGTGTGTGTGCGTATGTATGTGTATATATATATATATATATACATACATACGCACACACATACCCACATTTACACACATATATGATGTATTTTTACTATAATAATTAATAAACCATTTCCATCCTTAAAAAAAAGTAGTAGACAGGAAATAATTAAAATCAGAGCTGAAATCAATAAAATTGAAACAAAAAAAAGAAACAATTCAAAAAATTAAAAGATGGTTTCTTGAAAAAATAAATAAAATTGATAAACCCTTAGGCACACTAATAAAGAGAAGTAGAGAGGAAACTCAAAATTACTAAATTTGTGATTTAAAAAAGGAAATATCATGATGGACAGTATTGAAATAAAGATGATAATCAAACTATTTTGAAAATTTATACTCCAGTAAAATAGAAAATCTCAAAGATATTGACAAACTTCTAGAGACATATGACCTAATCAAACTGAATCAGGAGAACATAAACAATTTAAACAGATTGATTTTAAGCAATGTAATTGAAGACACAATCAAAAACCTAGCAACTAAGAAAAGCCCAGGACCAGAGAAATTCTTAGCTGAGTTCTTGAAGCCCTTTAAAGAAGAATTAACATCAATACTTTTCAAATTATTCCATGAAATAGAAAAACAGGGAGTCATTCCAAACTCATTCTATGAAGCTAGTATCACCCTGATAACAAAACCAGGCAAAGGCACATCAAGGAAAGAAAACTTCAGACCAATATCCATGATGAATATAGATGTAAAAATTGTCAACAAAATTCTGACAAATTGCATATAAAAACATATTAAAAAGATGGTGCAACACAATCAAGTTCGACATACAGAAATCAATAAATGTAATTCACCATATCAATAGAATTAAAGATAAGAATCATGATCACCTAAAGAGATGCAGAGAAAGTATTTAACAAAATTTAGCACCCACTCCTGTTCAAAACACTGGAAAAGCTAGGGATAGTAGCAATATATCTCAACATTGTAAAAGCTATCTATGCTAAACCCAAGGCCAGTATAATTCTAAATGGAGAAAAATTGAAAACATTCCCTCTAAGAACTGGAACAAGACAGGAATGCCCTCTTTTACCACTTCTATTCAACATAGTCCTATCCATAGCAATTTATCTGACCAAAGAAAAATTAAAGGGATATGCAGAGAAAAAGAAGAACTGTCACTATTTGCCTACAACATGGTTCTATATTTAGAGGATCCAAAAAATTCCACCAGCAAACTTCTAGCACTAATAAAGGAATTCAGCAAAGTGACAGGATATAAAATCAACACCTATAAATCAAATGTATTTCTATACGTCAGTGATGAATCCTCTGAAAGAGAAATTAGGAAAATTACCCCATTTACAATAGCCTCAAAAAATAAATAAAAACAAAACACTTGGAAATCAATCTATCAAAAAGGTGAAAGACCTCTACATGAAAACTACAGAACTCTAAAGAAAGAAACTGAAGAAGACCTAAGAAAATGGAAAGATTTCCCTTGTTCTTGGATAGGCAGAATTAATATTGTCAAAATGGCCATACTACCAAAAGCATTATACAAATTTAATCCAATTACAATTAAAATTCCAACAACATTCCTCATAGAAATAGAAAAAGCAATCAATCATGAAGTTCATTTGGAAAAATAATAGACTCAGAATAGCCAAAGCAATCCTTAACAAGAAAAGTGAAGCAAGGGGCATCACAATATCACATCTTAAACTATACTACAGAGCAATGGTGACAAAACCAGCATGGTATTGACACCAAAATAGACATGAAGACCAATGGTACATATAGAAGACACAGAGACAAACCCACATAAATACAGTTATCTCATACTAGACAAAGGCACCAAAAACATACACTGGAGAAAAGATAGTGTCTTCAACAAATGGTGCTGGGAAAAGTGGAAATCTATATGCAGAAAAATTAAATTAAATCCTTATCTTTTTTTAAAGAGAGAGAGAGAGAATTTTAATATTTATTTTCTTTAGTTTTCGGCGGACACAACATCTTTGTTTGTATGTGGTGCTGAGGATTGAACCCAGGCTGCACACATGCCAGGCGAGCGCGCTACCGCTTGAGCCACATCCCCAGCCCAAAATCCTTATCTTTTACCCTGCACAAAACTCAAAGTGGATCAAGGACCCAGAAATTAAACCAGAGACCCTGCATCTAACAGAAGAAAGAGTAGGTCCAAATTTTCAACATGTTGGCTTAGAAACTGACTTTCTTAAGAAGACTCCTAATGTGCAAGAAATAAAAATAAGAATCAATAAATTGGATAATTCAAACTAAAATGTTTCTTCTCAGCAAAGGAAACAATTAAGAACATGATGAGAGAGGCTACAGAATGGGAAAAAATCTTTACCACACACACATCAGGTAAAGCACTAATTTGCAAGATATATATAGAACTCAAAAACTTAACACTAAAAAAACAAATAACCCAATCAATAGATGTTCAATGGAACTGAGCAAACACTTCATAGAAGATATACAATTGATCAACAAATATATGAAAAAAGGTACATATCTAGCAATTAGAGAAATACAAATCAAAATTACTCAGATTTTGTCTCACTCCAGTCAGAATGGTAGTTATTAAAAATACAAGTAACAATAAGTGTTGGTGAGAACGTGGGGCGAGGAGTACACTCATATATTGCAGGTGGGATGGCAAATTGGCACAACCACTCTAGAAAGCAGTATGGAGATTCCTTAGAAAACTTGGAATGGAACCACCATTTGACCCAACTATCCCACTCCTAGGTCATTACCCAAAGGATTTAAAATCAGCATACTACAGTGATGTAGCCACATCCATGTTGATAGTAGCTCAATTCAGAATAGCTAAACTGTGGAACCAAGCTAGATGCCCCTCAGTGGATAAATGAATAAAGAAACTGATATATACACATACATACACTATGGAATACTAATAATCCTTAAAGAGGATTGAAATTATGGCATTTGCAGGTAAATGGATGGAGTTGGAAAATATCATGCTAAGTGAAGTAAGCCAATCCCAAAAAACTAAAAGCCAAATGTTTTCTCTGGTAAGTGGATGCTGATCCATAATGGGGTAGGGGTGCATGGGAAGAATGGAGAAATTTTATTTAGGCAAAGGGGAGGGAGTTGAAGTGAAGGGGCCTGCAGGTAGGAAATATGGTGAAATGAAACAGACATCATTACCCTAAGTACATGTATGATGACACGAATGGTGTGACTCTGCTTCTTGTACAACTAGAGAAGTAAAAATTTGTGCTCCATTTGTGTACAATGAGTCAAATAGCATTCTTCTGTCAAGTATAACTAATTAGAACAAATAATTTTTAAAATGCACATAGTGAAGCATATCCAAAATATGCAAAATCTTAAATAGAACAAGACTATATTTAAGACTATATACAATGTGTTCATTCAGATACTTTTTAGAATTGGAAATAGAGCAAATATAAGTTGGTGTTGTGGAAGTAAACATAGGTGGGGTCCATTTAATAGTTATCCAAGAACAAGGATGCCCAGTGAAAATAGTCTTTTTGCTTTCTATATTCCTAATACTGAGAAGCATGAATTGAGCAATTTCAATCTGATTCAGAAGAGCAACCAAAACCAAATAATGGTGGAATTATTTCTGGTTCTTTAGCACAGTAGAGTAACTACTAGTCAAAACAAACTGTGAACTATTTCAAGGTGACTAGAAGAGTAGAAAATTCCCAACACCAAAAAAAAATGATTAATAGTTGAAGAGATGGAAATGCTTATTACCCTGATTTGATTTATTATACATTGCTTATATGTACTGTATTGCCATAATAATTTACCCCATAAAGATGTACAAATATGGCCCACATGGGGGACACAAAGGATGTGAAGCTCCCTGAGCCCCCTGCATCCCTCAAGGGATGACTGTAATGCTGCTGTGATCCTTCACCTCCTGTAGATGCATCCTGACCTATCTCCACATTTGTACACTGAAGATGCAACATCTTGATTAATTTGCTTAAGGAATGTTCCTCAAATTACACCATTTTAAAATGTTTTGGCCATTGCCATGCTCTTGATTGAAAAATGAGAAAATCCTTGAAGAATGAATACCTGGAGAAGAAGAACAGCATGAAGACTCAAGGCAACGTGATGAGAAAGACATTTTTCTGTCCTCTAGAACAATCAGAAAAATGTTTCATTTTCATTTTTCATTTGTCTTGGGTGAGAGAAAGACTAAGAACTTTTGGTTGGTGTCTGAAAGAATTATTTCTTATTTGATCTCCAGAATCCTTTGACTGGAAAGTGACCCACGAGGAATCAAATCAATGGAGAAATATGAAAATCTGGATTTGGAATATTTGTTGAGCAGAGCCTTTAGTAGATCAATTCCACCAACACACCCGACTTCCTCAATGTTTCTTCCCTTTGTCTACATCCACGTAATATTTAATGATTTATCACCACCAGTAAAGTCATTTAAGCAACAAAAAATGTTCAAATATTATGTATCAATAAAAAGGAAATTGTAAAAATTTGATTCAATTAAAATTGCAAATTCAAATTCCTTTTCTTTTGATTGTAAAACTTTTTACTAGATATTTCCTGGACTATTTAATTATATGAGGTATTAAATTTCCTACTCTGCATATGCCAGTGTTGATTTTCATTTTCTGGAGCTTGCAATCAAGAGTCCTGAATACAACGTTATCAGTACATAGCTCTCCATGAACTTACAGCTCTACAGACAATAAGTTGTGATTATATTTAAAAAGATTAACTAAAACACCAAACAGTACCAACATACAAGTTCAGCTTATTAAACAATCAAAGCTAACCTTTTTACTAGGTCACATGAATAAATTTGGCTTCTGGAGTATATATCAATTTTTAGTCAGTCCCCCAAATCTTTATCGTTTCTTCTCACCAGAGATCTATTTTCCCCAAGCCCTCGTTCTTCTTCCAAGAACTGCTTTGTTATAATTTGAATCTAGAATATCCCTCAAAGGCTCATATGAAAGTGATTCAATCATGGAGACTCTGACCTCATCAATGGATTAATCCATTGATGCCATTAACAACTTAATGGCATCAATGGATTAATTTTTGCTAAAGCCAAAATTGGGGGGAAGAAACACCTCAATCCTTTTAAGCTGCTATATATTGCCTTAAGTATGAAATATGGATACTGAAAACTATATTATTTTAGCAGTAAATAATACTTGAATAATAGAAATCACTCTGTGTGACTTCTACTTCAAAGCAGAATGAATAACATTTATCCCTTAGTAATTCTGGAAGAAAAAGTTCTTAATAATGCACATTGGAAAAATAGCATTGAGGGATACATTCTGTGAACTTACCAAGCATTTTTGTTCATACATATTGCACCAAAGGAATTATTTTGGTATCTGATTTTTATGGTTTAGATATGACGTGCTTCCCAAAATCTTATGTGTGAGACAATGTAAGGTGAAATGATTAGACTACAGAAGACTAATCTCCCTCTCCTCTCCCCACTCCCCCCCTATTGATAGGTGGTGTATACTGCAGGAGGTAGGGCCTACTTAGAAGAAACAGGTCACCAGGGATATGTCCTTGAAGGATATATCTTGTCCTCAGTACTTTTCTCAGACTCAAAGCAATACAGTCAGCCAACCATGTACTAGAACCTCTGAAACCATGAGCTAAAACAAACCTTTCCTCCTCTGCATTGTTTTTCTCAGGCATTTGTCACAGCAATAAAAAGCTAACTAATATATGCTCCTTCCCTTACTCCAGCCACATAATTCCCACAGCAACTGCCATGTTCTTAAGCCACCAAGGATAGTAGAAAATAATAGAAGACAAAACCAGTGAATGGAGAGAAACATCATTTAAGTCCTTAGACTAAAAGGGACCTGAAAGCCAGCCACATTTCCTGCACTATTTAATTATATGAGGTATTATATTTCCTATTCTGCATATGCCAGTTTTGATTTTCATTTTCTGGAGCTTGCAATGGAGAGTCCTGATACAATGTATCAGTACATAGCTCTCCATGAACTTGCAGCTCTACAGACAATAAGTTGTGATTATATTTTAAAAAATTAACAAAAACAGTACCAACATATGAGTCCAGCTTATTAAGCAATCAAAGCTAAGCTTCAAGTGCGTTAAATTCTACAAACAGCCAAATTAAAAGAACACATTCTTCTCAAATTATGTTTTGTTTTTAAGCTATGAAGTAGAACAAGAGAAAGCTTTTATCTATTTCATTTTCTGAGTTACAGGAAATGAGGGTAACATTCATTTCTTTCTTAGTACACATAATGACCAGTTTCATTTCCATCAAACATGTCTATGGGAAACCCTTAACACTGACTATCAGCCTACCATCCTATCATTTGAGATGCCTGGAAAGTCTCAGTATGAAATCATGCAATATATTTGGGAGACCACAAATGTGACCCTCAAAACACTGCTCAAGCAATCAGAAAAGCAAACATTTTTGAAAATCAAGATCACCACATCCTTCTCCCCATCAGATATTTTTTGTGTGTTTTTATTTTAATTTAAGAAGATGACTCTGATGTCTCATTACTGTTTCACTAAAGCATTCATGAATATCAGAAACAAAGTAGATGATAGCCAAAAGTGAATTAAAAGACCAAATAAAATTTTTGCTTAATTATGCATTAAAATTTGCTAGGAAGACACAGTTCAAAAACAAAATAAATTATGTATGAATTGAGTTATGTTACTGCTTTGATGTCAAAACCAAAATGTATCATAGAGTTCACAGGCAGAGTTGTTAGTAAATATGAGAGAGAGAGAGAGAGAGAGAGAGAGAGAGAGAGAGAGAGAGAGAGAGAGAGGAGAGAAGAAATTAAGTTTGATTATTTTCATGAAAAGTTTTATCTAATTTGTTTTCCCCTTTTCTACTTAAAATTATGACTACATAAATTTGATTGTTTGAAGTCACACTTCATGATTTTAATCAATATGCAGTAAACCTTGAGGAATGAGTCTTTATATACCCCGATAGACTAGTACATAATAAAAAATAATAATGAAAATAATGAGGTCATGCTAAAATTTTATACTATGTACAATCTACCTCATGAGGGTAGGGACAGAAAGAATCTGGAAAAGTCTCTAGCAAAAATAATGGGCCTATGTAATCTTTCTCAGTCAAGGTGTCAGGGGACATGGCATTTGATCAGTGTCAGAGCAGATCATCAAGTAAAAATGAGGAGTAAGTGTATTTTAAACAGAGGGAACACAATGGTTCTCAATGACAGAGATGTTCTCCCCAGGGAACATTTGTCAATGTCTAGAGATATTTGGGGTTTACAGTGGGCAGAGGACAGGGAACTGCTAAATATCCTAAATGCACAGGACAACCATCCACAACAAAAAAATCACCTGAGCAAAAAATGTCAATAGTATCAAGGTTGAGAAACCCTAAAACAGAAGTGAAGGAGGGGGTAGAAATCAACGAATATTTCAAAGAACAGTATATCAGTTGTACATTAGTTATCTATTAGTCCTCTACAAATTACCACCATTTTTGCAGCTTAAAACAACACACATTTATTATCTCAGTAAACTTCTGAGAATTAGCAGTCTGGGCACAGATTATCTTTCTGGGTCTTCTGCTTAAGGACTGCAATCTGTTTAGAAGGTTACAAAGTTCTGGCCAGGGTTGAGAGTCTCTTCTGAGGCTTGACTGGGAAAGGATCCACTTTGAGCCACACACAGTGATTAGAAGAATTCAGTTGCTTGCAGTTCTCAGACTGAGACCCTCAGTTTCTTTCTGGCTGCTAGCAGAGGTTGCCCCCAGTTCCTTCCCATATCAGCCTTTCTAGGGCAGCTCACAACATGGCAGCTTGTTTCATCAGAGACAGTGAAGGAGAGAGCCTGTTAGATTCTAAAGATAGCTTTACACATGCCTGGCAAAAATAGGTACTGAAAAAAAATTGTTGTTGAATTAAGATGAAATAAACAACAGATCATTGACTGATTAGTGAAGCATCTTATTTAATTGCTGAGTAACCTGAAGTTTTTTAGATAAAATTGTTATGGTTTGGATATTAGGTACTCTGGAAAACTCATGTGGTAGACAATGCAGAAGTGTTCAGAGGTGAAATGATTTGATTATGAGAGCTGTACCCTCATCAGTGGATTGATACATTTGATGCAATAGTAATTTTAAAGGACTACTTAGTTGTAAATGTAAGCAGGTAGGGTATGACGAGTGACAGTAGATCACTGTCATGCCCTTGGGGATTAGATTTTTGTCCCTGGCGCTCCTCATGCTCACATTCATATTCATTCTCTCTCTCTCTCTCTCTCTCTCTCTCTCTCTCTCTCTCTCTCTCTCTCTCTCTCTCTCTCTCCCCCCCCCCTCTTTCCTGGATGCCATGAGAGGAGCAGCTTTTCTCTGCCATGCCCTCCTGCTGTGATATTCTGCCTTACCCCATGCATAGAGCAATGGAGTCAGCCAACCATGAACTGAACCTCTAAAACTGTGAGCCCAAAATAAACTTTTCCTCCTCTAAGTTGTTCTTGTCAGGTCTTTTTGTCACAGTGATGAAAGCTGACTAACACAAAATATATTCAGAAGGCTTTTAATAAAATAGAGTAAAAAATTCATAAAATATATGATGATCAACAAGAAACTTTGAAGGAAGGCACATTAAGGCTAAATCAAAATCATAATAAGAGAGCTAATATCAATTCAAGGACATCTATGCATTGGGTAATTTTTAGACATAAATGCTCATGACAAACTGCATTTTACAGATGAGAAACATGAAGCTCTAGAAGTTTGTATAACTCTAGAAAAGGCTCAAGATTGCACTTCTAGAAAACTGGAGTCAAGAGCTCAGCAGACCCTTTCCCTAAGAGACAGGGTGGGATGAGGGGAATATTAACTGGTGAAAAATATAAAAAACGAAACAGCAATTTAAGTTCTCTCATTTAAAGGAAGAAATGAAGCAATATGTTTTAAAAACAGTGTATCAGTTATCTATTACTTACTTATTCTTTAAACACTACCACAAATATAACAGCTTAAAGCAACATACATTTATTATCTCAGTGAATTGATGTGGGTTAGCAATCTGGGCACAGATTATTTCACTTGTTTTAAGAACATACATCAAATGATGTAACATTCATTCAAGAATATCTGATAGGCAAAAGGCTGTACCTTTGAGTCATGACTTGCTCCTTTGCCCTCCAGCCCAGCTCTGTATTATAGAAGCTCCACCCCAAGCCCTCTGCTCCAGGCAGGTACAGCCAAGACAGAAGTTACATCTTCCCCCAATGCCTAGTTACAGGTAGCCCCAGGAGGAGCAGGCTGGCAGCATTTCTCACCTCACCCCTCCCCAGCCCTGTGTTGCAGAAGCTCTATTTCAGCTCTATTTCTCTGTGGCAGAGAGCACAAGGACCTCCTTCCTTCAGGAAGTCCCTATATTCTCCTCACCCCAGCTTGTTCACAGTGCAGAAATTCCACACAAGAAGGACAACAAGAGAACACCAGGGCTGCCACACCTCCCCCCGGGTCCATCTGAAGAGTGGGAGTATCATTAAGGAAAGGCAAGCTTCTACCCCCAGTTCTGGTACAGTGGCTTGGGTTGTGCACAGGGGGAAAGGCGGGCCATGGGACAAAGAGCATCGCAGCTCTAGGAGGACTGACTGTAATCATGAAGAACTCTGTGTAGGAAAAATTGGAGATTTTGATGGGGAGGTGATTTTTAAAGAAAGACTCAAAATCCCCAAAATTTAGCTCCAAATTCCTTGCTGTTTTTCACTTTGTCTGCCATCAGGATGAAGAAAAAGTAAGACAGACAAATATATTAGAGTGTGGTAAGGATCTATTAAGGAAACAAAATATTTCTTTGAGTAAATCCCATTCCTGAAAAGTATAAAAGGTAAATCACTAAAAAGACTTAAAAAGAATAAGTTCTCAAGATAATTTTCTATAAGCATTTTCCATTTGATTTTTTAAAACTGCATCCTTAGCAAAAAAAAAAAAAAAAGGTCAGGTCTGGCATTTATGCTCCATTTATTAGTTTTCAATTAATTATAAAATGTTACAATTCAATAAGCCCTAAATGTTCTTCATTTCCTATATTCCTTAGTCAAGTAAATATTTTGGACTGCCTGTAGCAAGATAAATTTTTCTCTTATTCTATATTTGTTAGAACAAAAAGTGTGTCTTTCATGTTAATATTGACCTAAAATTATGTTACACAAAAATATATTTTATGGGAAAATCAGTAACCAATTAGGAATGAAATTATCATCAGTCAGTCATGAGCTTTAACATTTACAGATGATAATGATAAAGAAGGATGGAAGATGACTTTGCCAAATGGCATACATCTCAATGTGCTCCCCAAACTTCCAGTTATCCCCAAAGCAACTTGTGAAGGCAGCCTTGAGCCCTATGCCTTTCCTCTCTGAAAAGTATAAAAGGTAAATCACTAGGCCAAAAAGAATATGTTCACAGTGAGACCATTCAGAGAGACTAAAATCCACTTCCATCACCTTCATTCTTAGAATATGCTAATTAACTTTGATTTCAGTATCTTACCTCTAAAAAATAGAGTTAAGCATGTGTATTAGTCCATTTTCTAGTGCTACAATAAAATCCCTGAGAGTGGATACATAATTTTTAAAAGAGGTTTATTTAACTCACATTTGGAGGTTGAAATTCACAAGATCAGGCAGCTTCATGTGTTTGAATTCTGACGAGGAGCTCTTTGGCTGTGTCACAATATGGCAGAGGAGCAGAAAGGGAATCAACCCTATGAGAAAGGGGCAAGCATATGGGGTGGCCTGGCTTTAGAACAGTTCACTCTTGCAAGAACTAACTGCAATCTTATAAGAACTATATTAGTCCCTGCCAAGGGCAGTGTCCAGTTCCCTAATCACCTCCTACTAGTCCCTATCTCTTAAAGGTTCCTCACTGAGGACCAATTGTAGCACATGAGCCCTTGGGGGATACATATAATCATATTCAATCATAAGAGCATGGCACAGTAATCATACCAAGTTGGTGTTATTATGTCCTAGGTTGAAATTGTCAACCCTCCTTGAGATCCCAGTGACAAATAATGCAACTCTTTGACATCCACAAGAGATAAGTATTAGTTTCCTAGATAGTTGTCAATTCTGGACTACCATAGCAGCAAATAACTTCCCCCCACAAGTTATACTGAAAAATAACTTTACAAGAATCACTATAAGCTCTGTACAAAGTAGAAAACAACAAAGCCACATAAATAATTAATAATAATACTGGCAACATTGATTTTCTTTATGCTAGATATACTTTATTTGAATTAATTTTTAAAATCTTTACAAATGCTGAATTGTAAGTTTTTCTCCTCCAGATAAATGACCCTCTTCTCCACAACAACCATAGATTACAACTTAAATTTGCATCTTAGAAGAATGGCCATATATTACATAATATAAACATTTCAGAATTCTCACAAATGAGACCAAAAAATGAATGCGAAGGTTGATAACACATAACTTCCCTCAAACCCTCATACACTTGATCATCTCAAAGAATGTTAGTATTCAATGGCTCATAATAGCTTCTTGACTGGCCTCAGTACTCCTTCAGTATCTTTAAAAAAGCAAAGAAAAGAATAATAATTTTAACCCTAAGTAGGATATCCTCTCTTTCTCTTTATTTATTTATTTTTTTGTAGTTGTCGATGGACAGCATGCCCTTATTTTATTTGTTTTTATTTTATTTCTGGGCCATATTTACTCTACATCCTCAAACTTGTATTTGCTGGATCAGAACAGAACGTGTGTGTGTGTGTGTGTGTGTGTGTGTGTGTGTGTGTGTGTGTGTGTATGTGTGTGAACTATCTTCTCCACTTGACATTAAAGAAGACTCCTGTTATTTCTCCAAGTCACAAGGGTTGTTTAAGGCCTTGCAACTCACAGTGCAGTTCACGAACCAGAGGCAACTGTTTTGCCTGGGAGCTGTTAGAAAAGCAGAATCTCTGACTCTCTCCAAGGCCTGCGGTATAGTTTAACAAGACCCCTAGGAGATCTATACATACATTACAATTTGGGTTTGGATGTATCCCCAAAAAGTACTGGGGGGTGAGAGGTAGGGCCTACTGAGAGGTGGTTAGGCCACGAGGCCTCTGCCCTCATGGATGGATTAAGGTTACTGTCAAGAGAGTGGATGTCCATGTAAATGGACAAGTTTGGTCCCTTTTCTTTATTGGCAGTTGCTCACATGGCCTCTCATTTTCTGTTTCTTTCTCTACCCTCTCCCTCCCTTTCATGCTTTGTATTGTGCTTTGAAATGACACAGCAAAAACATCTTCCTCAGATGCCAGCTTCTCCAGCCTGGACTTCCCAGCCTTAGGAACTATAAGCCAACAAATTTCTATTCATTACAAATCTATAGTACTATGAATAGCAGCACAGAACAGACTAAGACAAGGGAATACTATTCTGGAACACAATGGAATAATGATGGGTAGGCCTGAGCTCTAATCCTGATTCTTCCATTTATTCATCATACTGAATTTTCACCTTCATCCGTAAAGTAAGACTAAATAATAAATACCTCCAGGAGTGTTCTACAGTTTTATTTACCTATCACATCTGAAGATCCTGGCATAGAGAAGGCCTTCAATAAACATTTGTCACATCTAGCTACCATACTAATACTAAACTACAAATAATAATGTTAAGACCATTTAGTAACCCCTAAAAAATTCTGATTTCACTTTGAAGTTAAAATTCAAATTAGTTTCACAAAGCAGTTTTGCTACCATGAGCTGAATCAGTTCATTTTGATTAAGATGTGGAATTATATTATTTGATGTTTCTTCTTACATCCTCACATGGAGATTAAAAAACAAATGGTTTCCTTTCTTTTCCTATCTCTTCTTCCTACAACTCATCTTTTTTTCAAATGAAAAGGTGAGCCCTATGGAGAAACAAACAAATACTGAAATGACTTCTCATGTCCTCCAAATGAATAATAAGTAAATTAAACTCCTTCTAAGCTCCATATCTAGCCCTAAAGAGACCATGTAGTTAAATGGTTATGTGACAAGACAGCAACACAAAGCAAATTTGTCCATAGTACAGATGCAATGTCTTTGTAAAACCCTTGATCTTTATAAAGGGAGATGCCAGCAAAACATTCAGGAAGCAGAAGCTTAATAAACTAAATGAGAAAAATCTAGACAGAGAGCAGGAATAAATGTAACAAATGAAGATAGCTTGGCTGGGTGCAGTGGCGCTCACCTGTAATCCCAACAGCTCAGGAGGCAGAGGGAGGAGGATCTCAAGTTCAAGGCCAGCTTCAGCAAAAGCAAGGTGCTAAGCAACTCAGTGAGACCCTGTCTCTAAATAAAATACAACAACAACAACAAAAAAGGCTCAGTGGTTGAGTGCCCCTGAATTCAATCCCTAGTACCCCTAAAAAATAAATAGATAGATAGATAGATAGATAGATAGATAGATAGATAGATAGATAGATAGATAGCTTGGAGCTACATAGCTAAAGTATGAAATATAAGTAATCAACAGCCCCAAGTGGGTACCAAAGCTACAAAATATCAAATAATTTAATCATATCTATAATATGAAAAAAGAGTATCTTCCAATTTTGCTTAACAATAGTTTTTTTCCATATAAATGATAATCTTATCAACAATATTAGTAGCATTTTAAACATTAATTTATAAAACATAGGTTAATTCAAATGAAAAGCAGAAACTAGTTACTTAGTTACCTCTTGCTTCTGGATCCTAAGTATGGACACTTACTGATTTTTCCAAATGCCACTAGACTAATAGTATTCAGCTAACAAATGGCAAGTTTTCTGTCCTTTCTGGTGTCTCTTAGGTATTCCAAAGTGGACAGGGAAATTTCACACAGAATTTGCACAGTCCCCCGTGTTTCTGCCTTCCATATGTTCTGTCTCCTAAGATTCTTCTTGGCTAATTCTGCTTGGTACAGAACTCAAAAGTTGGTTATGGACTTTGACATCCTTTGGAGTATCTTTCTCTTCAACTTCTAGTGCATAGAATTACATCTTACCTGTCTTCAAGATCCTAGCGTAACTACCACTTGAAACTCAATTCTAGTCCTCAATAATGTTATGCACCCTACATGGACTATAGAGAAATGGTTTCCACTCCTCCATTCTTTCCATAAGAAGGCAGAAAGAATCCCACAGCAGAAATGTTTGAGCTCATAAGAATAAAATGCTTTGGGGCTGGGGTTGTGGTTCCAGGGGTACAGTGCATGCCTAGCATGCCTGAGGCACTGAGTTTGATCCCCAGCACCATATAAAATAAGACTAAATAAACAAAAAAAAAAGGTATTGTGTTCATCTACTACTAAAAATATATTTTTTAAAAAAGGATAAAGTTCTTCCAACTTTAGCACAGTATTACCATTTCCTTTCCAGGGTCAAAAGCAGCCATAGGAATGAGCTGGGTACATTATTTTCCAAGTTTTTTTTTTTACTGCTGTATTATTGTTGTACATAATAGTGAGATTTGCTATTATATATTCATACATGCACACAATATAAAAATACAATTTGGCCAATATTATTCCCCAGTATTTCTTCTTTATCTCCCCTCCTCCCTCACCCTGGTCTTTTTTCCTATTGGTCTCCCTTTGATTTTCATGAGATCCCCATCCCCACACCTTTATTTTCTTTCATGCTAATTTCCACATAGGAGAGAAAACATACAACTATCAACCTTCTGAGTTTGGCTTATTTTGTTTAACAAAATAAGATGGTCTCAAGTTTCATTCATTTTTCTGAAAATGACATAATTTCATTTTTCTTTATGGTTGAAAAAGCCTCATATATATATGTACATATATATATATATATATCTTTATGGTTGAAAAAACCTTATATATATATATGAGAGAGAGAGAGAGAGAGAGAGAGAGAGAGAGAGAGAGAGAGAGATCACATTTTATCTATTGATCTGTTGTTGGACTCCTAAACTTGTTCCATAGTTTGGTTATTATGAATAGCAATGCTATAAATATAGATATGCATGTCTCCCGATGACTTTAATTCTTTAGGATAAACAACAAGGAGTAGGATAGCTGGATCACAAGGAAGTTCCATCCTAATCTTTTGAGAAATCTACTTACTGATTTCCATAGTGGGTGTACTAATTTACAATCCCACCAATAGTGTAAATGTGTTCCTTTTCTTCCACATCCTCTCCAATATTTATTATTATTTGTTATTTTTGATGATTGCCATTCTGAATGGTGTGAGATGAAATCTCAGTGTAGTTTTGATTTGCATTTCCCTAATTGCTAATGATGTTGAGCATTTTTTTTTCATTTATTTGCTGGTCACTTGAATTTCTTCTTTTGAGAAGTGTCTTTTATTCATGTACCCACTTATTAATTGAGTTATGGGGGGTATAAATTTTTTGAGCTTCTAGATATTTTGGATATTGATCCTGTCAGAAGAGTAGCTAGCAAAGATTTTTCTCCCATCCTGTAGGTTCTCTTCACATTTCTAATTGTTTCCTTTGCTATGAAGAAGTTTTTTGATTTGATGCCATCCCATTCATTAACTCTTGCCATTATTTCCTGAACTTTAGGGATCATATTGAGAAAGTCATTGACTGCTGTTGAAGTTTCAACCCTATGTTTTCTTCTAGGGGTAGCATAGTTCCTGGTCACATTCCTAGATCTTCACTTCATTTTGACTTGATTTTCATGCAGGGTGAGAGATAAGGGTCTAGTCCCATTCTTCTACACATGGATAATGAGTTTCCCCAATAATGTTTGTTAAAAGACTGTTTTATTTTCTCCAATATATGTTTCTGGTACCTTTGTCAACAATCAAATGATTAGTGGGTTTGTCTTCTATTGTGAACCATTCATCTAACTATCTGTTTTTATGCCAGTACCATGCAGTTTCTGTTACTATATGAGCTGGGTAAATTTTAAAACAGTCTGTGTCCTATACTACTGCTCTCCTTCCATTGTGATAGATCCTTTATTTGTTGTGATAAGTATTTTATGTCTCAGAAGCCCTGTTTTCTCTTATCTCACTCAGGTTTTCCACAAGGACCCCTATTAAACCAATTTCTATCCTTCATAAATGTCACAAATATAAAAAGTCTTACCTTGAAATCAGGAAAATTCTAGAATAGAGTTAGAAATATAGGGAAGACTAACTTTGCTAGGTCCATATTTTAAAACAAATTAATAGTGATTCTGTAATATTAGATACATGACTTTATATTAAAATGGTCTTAGCATTTTGACACAAATATTTCCTCAGGTTTTGACAGTACATGTCTCTGAGTTGAATCTCCATGTCATTTGGTCAAAATATGAAAGCAAAATATAAGCCAAATAATCACAGACCACGAAGTTCCCATTGGTCACTAACCCTGTTTGCCAATTAACATAATAAATAAAAATACAGTCAATCTCTAACTTTCAATGGAATACACTTATAAAATGAAGAAATTTTGGAGAATACAAGGCCAACTTCATCTTAGGAGATAAAGAAATAAAGACTCATATAAAGTGTTCATTGGTCAAAAGTCACAAGTCTTGAGCTCAAACTGGAACCTCCTGATTCTGTTTGGCTCTCCGATCCTTTTGTGTATATAATTTTATAAGGATAGGTTGTGATGTTAAAAGTATTTTGCCACAATGACCCATACATTTAGTCAATGGATTTTTTTTTAGTTCTCTTCTTTTTTTTTTTAACTAGGGATTGAAGCCAGAAGCATTTTGCCATTGAGCTACATCCTCAACCCTTTTTATTTTTATATTTTGAGGGTATCACTAAATTGCCCAGGCTGACCTCAAACTTGCTATTTTGCCACCTTACACTCCGAGTAGCTGGTTCTATAGATGTGCACCACTATGCCTGGCTTACTCAATGGATATTATTGAGCATCTACTGTGTGCCAAGTGAAGTGAAAGAAAACTGATCTTTCACTAAAAGGTGGAAGTGAGAGTGGAAATCTTTGTTCAAACCTTAGGTCTTCCAAACTTGATGTGCATTCCTATTCAAGCAATATAACCTAAACCTTAGCATCTTCATTCTAAAATGTGTAGTTATAGTTAAGTCACCTACAAAGTCTCTTTTTGTTCTCAGAACCTGAAATTCTATTAAACAGCTGTTCATGTACTTAAACAACAAACAAAAACCTCATGAATACAAACTTAAAAGTTTCATAGATATTGTACCCAAAACCAAATGTAAGAAATTCACTTGGCAGAATTTAGGTCATTGGATATGATCGGATGAGTAAATTTTTTGAAAAAACAAGAGACTATGATAGATTACTGTCTGCCACTATGTCCAAACAAATCAAATGACTTTTAAATAAATGATATAGAACATATCAATATATTTGGTAGCATATTTTTAGAAGATGGGAATGCAAAATTTTATACCTCATTCCCTTAAAAATAAATAAAAGGCTGTTTGATGGATGTAAACATTTAGAATTAAGCCCCAAAATATATTTTGTGTAGAATCTCTAATCTACTTAATAAATTAATTTGGGCACTCCATTGAACTGAACAGATCTAATAGATAGCCTCTAAGGTCAACCCAGAATTTAGGTGTTCTACAATATCTAGGTTTGCTGAGGGATAGATTTTCATGAATCTGTTAATGTATCAAGAAAATGTCCCTCAACCAATAAAAAAAGAAAAAGAAAATGTCCAGTGTTTAGGTTTTTACAACAAGGCTAAATATATTTAAAACATTTTTAGAGATAAATAGGATAGATGGGCATTTTTTTTAATTGCAGTGAAATAAGAAATTATATTTAACTCTAGTTTTCTCTTATAAATCTACATTTGTGGATCTCTGTTAAACAAACCCTTTCTTATTACAAATGGGAAAAGTATGTACTAAGGAGTTGGGTGTTTTTTCAAACACAGTATAACAAGAGCACAGATCCTATAGTCAATTCTATTCTATGTCATTCCTGGGTTTTTTTTTTTTAATTTAACTGAAGTATAATTGAAGCACAATAAATGACCAATTTAAAGTATTCATGTTTATCAGTTTTGAAATTGGTAGGTAGGCAGATAGGTAGTTAGAGAATATCCATAAAACCATCATTATAATCAAAATACATGCTATTATCCCAATGTTTCCTCAAGGTCCTCAGCATTCCATCCCTCCTTCTACCCAATGCCAGGAGGCCAATGATTTGTTTTCAGTTACTACATATTAGTTTGCAACTTCTAGAATTTTGTATAAATGAAATAATACAGTATGTATACTCTCTTGGGCCTGGATTCTCTTATTCAGTATAATAATTTTGAGATTAATCTATATTTTTGCATATATTTTGCCTCATAGTTGGCACTTCTTGCTATCAACATTCACTTCTTTTTTATTGCTGAGGAGTTTTGCATTGTAAGGATATACCATACATTGTTTATTTTTTACCCTTTATAAGCATTTAGATTATCTCCAATTTGTGGCTATTGCACCCAAAGCTGCTATAAACATTCATATAAAAATTTTGTGTGTGTAAATATGTTTTTGTACCCTTAGGTAAAAGTGTAGAAGCAGAATGGCTGGATCATATAGTAGATCTGTGTTTAACTTGAAAAATGTCTGCCTGTTTTCCAAAGTAGTTAGGCCATTTTACATTCCCACCAATACAACAGCTCAAGTTACTCCACTAGTTTCCCAAAACTTGATATGCAGGAGGTCTTTTCCTGATTTTTATTGTGGCTTTTGTTTAATTTTAACCATTCTATGTCTTTCAAATTGTGTTATTTTCTATATTACATTATTTTGATTTTTTATATTTTCTAATTTTAGCATATTCTAAATATATTTTTCTTTAAAAAATGTATTCACATTTTCTTTAAAAATTATACACATAACTTGTGCAAATGGAGGGGAAGATGACCCATGGAATTATCTGACATGTGACTGAAGAACAAGGATAATAGTGGGTTTTTTTTAATAAGTTATGACCACACAATGGTAAACACTCTAATCCCTGTACTTTTAAAAATTAAAAATTTATTCAGGATGTGTACTACTTAAATATTCTTTTTCAAAAGCATATTTTAAATACATTTTTCTTTAGCTTCTTCAATTACAATTTTCCTAGGAAGAGTGCAGAAAATAAAATCACACAGTAGAAAATTAAACTGTCCAAAAGACAAGAGTAGAGTAAAAACTATGATAATCACTCAAGAAATAAAGAGATATTTCTCGAATATCAATTGGCAAAAGTTCTTTAAATGATAACATCTAGGGTTCACAAGGGTGGGTGTGGTAAAGTAATCATGCACATCTATTTCTTGTGGAACATTACTTTTAGAAAGCAATTTGGCCTTCGAAGTGCACATATGATCTGACACAGTAGCATCACTTCTAAAAATGTTAAAACTCTATAAATAATCAGAGGCATGAACAAGCATTTTTTATTCAAGATTTCGAGTGTTTTTTATATTACCAGAAAATCGAAGTTAACCTAATTGTCAAAAAATAGAGAAATGGCTAAATTACTATTTATAATTTTTTTAAAGAGAGAGAGAATTTTAATATTTATTTATTTTTTTAGTTGTTGGCGGACACAACATCTTTGTTTGTACGTGATGCTGAGGATCTAACCCAGGCCTCACGCATGCCAGGCGAGTGCACTACCGCTTGAGCCACATCCCTAGCACCGGCTAAATTACTATTTATGCATGATATTACGTTATCAATAAAAAATCATGGATTTGAATAATATTTAAGTATTAATAAGTGCAGCCATATAGTGTTTAGAGAATCAGAAAGAAGATTACCAGTTTAATAAAGGAAAAGAAATACTAAGACAAAAGTTTAATAGTGATACCTGTCTATGAAGAGTTTTTACTTGAGTTAGTAGATATATTGAGTTGATAGATACTTTACATGTATCTGTTTAGTTGTATGCAAGTAATATAAAATATACAAATAATATATCAAAGCACAAAAGCTTGATCCATTATCTCTGTGCAAGGAATGTCCTGTGAATGGAATCCAGAAGAATGAGCACTTTTCCAAATAGAGAACTAGTAGAAAGATATTCTTTGAGAAATTAATAATAGATGCAAAGTCATTGAGTTGCTTGCATCCCCAATATCTAGTTCAAGGGCTAACTGCCCAATTAATGTTTGTTGAATCCATTAATGAATGAGTTTTAAAGAAATATGCTTTACTTCTCTCTGATTGCCCTTTTTATTCTCTATCATTTACTAAAGGTCTTCTGTTATAACACAAGATATATTTCTTTGTTCAGACTGCTAAAACAAAATGCCTTGGACTATTATAAATAATACAAATTTATTTATCACAGTTCTGGAGATTGAAAAATCTAAGATCAAGCTGTCAGCAGAATTGGTGACTGTCAAAACTTTGTTTTCTGCCTCATAGTTGGCACTTCTTGCTGCATCCTCTCATGGTAGAAGGAACACCCTCAGTTATCCCATTCATTAAGGTGAAGCCCTTAATGAATTTAATTACTTTCCAAGAGTCCTCACCTCTTGTACTATCACAGTGGGTATTAGATTCCAACATATAATTGTGGGAAACACCAATATTCGGATCATAGCAGTTATAAATTTCCAAATTCATTAGTGAGAGAGAGAGAGAGAGAGAGAGGGAGAGAGAGAGAAAAAGAAGGAAGGAAAGAGGGAGAACAAAGGAAAGAAAGGGGGAGAAAGAAGGAAAGAAAAAGGGTAGGAAGGAAGGAATGAAAGAAAGAAGGAAGAAGGAGAGAATTGCAATTTAGGCTTACTTTTAAAAGATGTGTTTAATGTTGCTTATTCTTCTTAAAATAATAAAGTGAGACGTTGGCAAGGTCAATGGAAAAAAATCGTTATTTAAAAAATCTGTACAGTCACTTAATTCCTGAGTCATTACTTAATTTTTTAACATCCATAAAGATGGGAAGTCCATCATCCTTTGTCAGCAATTAGGAGATGGAAGGTTTGGATGGAATCTTGGAAATGTTCTAATCCAATAAAATTCGACAGGAAAAGTATCAACTTTAGCACTACCTTTTAAAGGCATTTCCATGAGAAATAAAGAAGACTAAAGAGAGAAATAAAGAAGGATTTGTGTTGGTGTTTGCAATAGTTCTGACTTCAAAGACTATTCCTCAAATGTGAAAAGTATTTTCACTGAATTCTAACCTCTGTCCAAGAAAGCAAAGGTAGTCTTACTACTCTAATGACACATCCATGCCAAGGGAAAACCAAATCGTCTCCTACATCACACTGTAGGAATGAATGTGGAGAAAACTGAATGATCATATGCATGTGGACAGTTGCCCAAAAAGACCCAAAAGACTCTCCACTGTCAATAATGCAATCTGCAATTTAGTTGGAGCACAAACAAAACAAAAGAAACTATCCCATTAAATCAAAGTGGTTCATAAATTCTATTGGTTTTGTACTTCTGTTTGTATCTAATTTGCAGTTTTTCTGTTTTATTGTTACATAAAACTTGGACATCTAAAGAGTATACTCAGGTTTTGTGTTTGTGAAAGTTGCCAGAAATGAAACAGTCACTGTTGTCAAACCTGACTAAACAAAGCCAGAAGGCTATAAGGGGCCATGATTTGCATGTTAATAGCAACCACTGCAAGAGATTCCACCAAACAGCAGCTTGCTACATGAGGCACAAGGAAGTCAGTTGGGTGTATAAAAACATTGACCTGACACACTCTCTCTTCTCTCACAAACTGATATTGACTCCTGCAATAGTTACTGTAACCAAACAATTTATGTAATCCTCCTCATTTTGCCTTTTAAAACCCCTATTTTTCTATGCCTCCCTGGGCATGTCCTTTGCCATGGCACACATTATCCAGATTACATCTCCTGATACTTATTCCCAAATAAAATCTTTTCCTTGGAGAGCCTGTCTCTCTCAGTTTCTTTTTGGGTTGATAAGTTTGTACATATTTTAATGATTTTTTAATTTAAAAATTCTCATTTTTTTCTTCAAAATAAATCCATACATTCTTTTGAAACTTTGATAAAGATTGACTTATCATTTGGTTTATTATGTAGATCCACCTACAAGGTAGATATGTCACCCTGGTATAATGTACCAGTAGCTATTTCCCAAGTCAGTTGCAATGGCCATTAAAAGTTGCCAAGGAACTGAACAGACACTTCTCAGAAGGTGATATACAATCAATCAACAAGTATATGAAAACAATGCTTAACATCTCTAGCAATTAGAGAAATGCAAATCAAAACAGATGCAAATCAAAACGACTCCAGTCAGAATGGCAGCTATTAAGAATACAAACAACAATAAGTGTTGGCAAGGATGTAGGGGAAAAGGTACACTCATACATTGCTGGTGGGACTGCAAATTGGTGCAGCCAATATGGAAAGCAGTATGGAGATTCCTTGGAAAACTGGGAATGAAACCACCATTTGACCCAGCTATCCTATTCCTCAGTCTATACCCAAAGGATTTAAAAGCAGCATACTACAGGGACACAGCCACATCAGTGTTTATTGCAGCATAATTCACAATAGATAAACTGTGGAACCAACCTAGATGCCCTTCAGTAGATGAATGGATAAAGAAAATGTGATGTACACACACACACACACACACACACACACACTGGAATATTAATCAGCAATGAAAGAGAATAAAATCATGGCACTTTCAAGTAAATGGATGAAGTTGCAGAATATAATGCTAAGTGAAGTGAGCCAATCCCAAAAAAAAAAACAAATGCCAAATGTTTTCTCTGATATAAGAGGCTAATTCATAGTGGGGTTGGGAGGGGGAACATGGGAAGATTACACAAACTGTAGATAGGACAAAGGGAAAAGAGTGGGAGGGGGGAAAGGGGTTAAAAAAATGGTGGAATGAGATGTACATCACTACCCTAAGTACATGTATGAAAAAGACGAATGGTGTGAATATACTATGTATACAAGCAGAGATATGAAAAATTGTGCTCTACATATGTAATATGAATTATAATGCATTCTGCTGTCATATATAACAAATTAGAATTTTAAAAAAATTAAAGTTGAAAAAGCGGTATTGTAGTGTATATATCAACCGCCATGAACCTGATTAAAATGTTTTAGTCCTGAAGCAAGAATCCACCTCTGATGGATTAGGTCTAACTATGTGAAATTGCCAATCTCGTAGGTCAAAAACAGTCAAATATCAGCATTTATTATCATGTAACAATGCATGCTCAGGTTTCTTCTCCTCCATGAAGGACAGCCTGACTTAAACTAATATGAGTACATCAAAAACAGACCTCTTAGCAGGCAACTAATCCTGCCTGCTGCTATCCTGATTTTGACCAATTCTATTCAGTCAAGTTAGAATTTAAAAGTAACCACATTTTTAAAAATTAAAAGAATATTATAAAAACAGTAACTACTAAACAATTATGTTAGTCCTATATCAATAAATAAATCAAGAAGGAATATGAAATTAGTCAATAAAGGTGAGACACTGACTTAGGGAACTGTACTTTAGTCATGGATAAGAGAGAACTTCTTGATAGGATAGAAATTAATCAACCAATGTTTTATAAGGTAGTTCAGGGAAGATTTGGAACTCCCAGAAACAGACATCCAGGGCAGATACAAAGAATCCAAAGAACACCTCACAATTTTGTTACTTCCCATGTTTAATGTTTATGAATTATCTTTGGGAAGGGAAGTGCCCCAAACTTTGTGAGTGATACCTCCATGTCCACTTTGTTCTTACATAAAGGAAGGATTATCCCTTGACAGGCTAATGAGGTCTGACCTAAGAAACAAAATAGTCCATGACTTTCTTGGCATGACACCAAAGGGCTGATGTTAAGAAAGAGGATACATATTCACAAAAGAAAATGTGATAACTTGGATTTATGAAAAAGAGCCAAGCAGAAGTACAAATGGTAAAATATTCCTGAGGTTCTTTGATATTAAAATTATACATTTTTTCATTCATTTGAAAATAACTTATGAAACTATTATATGTCAGATACTGCATTAATATAAATGACTAATACTTATTAAGCACTTACAGTATGTCAGGTACTATACATATTTTACACATTATCTAAAAAGATATGATGAATTAGATATCATTATCCTTAAAGAGGCTAAATAACCTCCTTTAAGCTCCTTTAAGCAACCATAGGTGACTCGGGTTCATAAATGCCAGTTCTGGGATTTGAGTTTACACACAACCCTCTTTTCTTCATATTATACGACAAGAGCCACTTAAAACATTCAAAGATTGAAAAGACACAAATATTTAGAGTGTCTAACAATGCACAAATCAATACTCTGTTAAAATAAATGAATCATTTTTAAGTTAGTCACCTAAATTTCACTTAGGATCAAAAGCATAAAAATTAAAGTACTTTTTCTGTACTTTTTTCTGCAACATTTCCCAGTCTCATTGACAGCCCTTGCCAATAGCTAACATCATGATAAATTTTATAGAAGCTAACAGAAAAACTATCATTGCTCTAGTCAATGTGAAAATTTTCCTGTGAGATCCTGTGTGGCAGACTTTGGCAGTGGAGTTACCCCCGGTCTGGAAAGCCTGGAATCTGTGGAATATTGGAGACTGGGTCCTTGTCTGCATGTTTGCCAAATGACAGCAGGAGTTGTTACTTAGGTCTATTTCGATTTCCATGGCTGTGGACTTGACCACAATCATTTCATGAAAATATTTGTTTATTTGTTTACTTATATAAAAAAGTCATATTTTATTTCTTAATGCAATCAACATGACAGGGAATTTTACTGATTTCTTTTAAAACAGTCCTGTATATCCAAAGAAAATAAAACCCGTAGTAGTTTGCACGTCCACATGACTACAGCATGTTTAGGACCATGTATATGACTGTGTTTTCATATATGCTTTACACGAGTATGTCTGGCATATAGTTTGTGATAAAATCATAATAATAACTTTGTTAAATAAATGGGCTATATATCCTTCAAATCTCTAGGATGCATCCTGAAAAAGAAATAACAGGAGCTTGTGGATCAGAGGCCCTGATCCTAATGCTGACAATAGGCCAAACCCACCATCTGACTTTTTAGACAAGCAATAATAACTGTTTCCTAAGAGTCGGTGGAGCTGAGTGGATAGCTAGGGTGCTAAGGGATAGTGCCAGATATTCCTTAGCATAGCACTAGTGGCTTCTAGCTCATTTCTAAAAATAATCAAAAACAGAATAGGGCTGGGGATGTGGCTCAAGCGGTAGCGCGCTCGCCTGGCATGCGTGCGGCCCGGGTTCGATCCTCAGCACCACATACAAAAACAAAGATGTTGTGTCTGCCGAAAACTAAAAAATAAATATTAAAAATTCTCTCTCTCTCTCTCTCTCTCTCTCTCTCTCTCTCTCTCTTAAAACAAAACAAAACAAAACAGAATAAACCCTGTAGACCAGTCCTTCCACCAGAGAACTCATGATGAATGAGCAACCTTTTAGAGGTGGTGCTAGGACGTGCTGGTGAATGGCCCAACCCCTACAGCCTTAGAAACTGTGGAGAAGTGAAGCGCTTTGGGCCCTACTATCAGAACTGTCAGAACTGTAGTGGGCATGGTCCACTTCATGGGTGCACTGGTAGAGAAAACTGTCTTTGGCCAGAGAAAGGAAGATAATAATCACAAGGTACCTACTATCCTGGGAAGCCTGATAGATCAGAGTGAATATAGTGGGCAAGATGGATGCTTCCAGAAGAAGTAACCAACTAGAGTTCCCTCTTTCATGAGCAGGGGAAGCATGCTTGGAAGAAGTCTGAAAGCAGTGCACTTTACAGAAGTCTGCAGGCAAGTAAAGTCTTAGGTTGGGTTTCAGAGACTCAAGAGGCAGTAACTGAAATAGCAACACAAGGTCAGGGCAGGACACAGCAAGGTTAGACTAATGTTGAGTCTGATAGTCACGAAATTTCCCAGGAAGAGCTCTTAAACTCACCCCGCTGCTCTCTCTTCTTACCAGTCCTCAGACTCTGTGAAACTGACTGTCTTTGGCTCAGAGAAAATCCATTTATTTGATTCTATTTTTAACTCTTTCCCTCAACTCCTAAGCTATCTATAGCCAATATTTTTTGAATGGTTTTAACAGATGACTCCTTTGAATAAGACTCAATGAACATGACTAAAAATGGTGACAAGATGACTTAAACCATACCTTAGTGATCCGCTGATTACATAGATCCCCAGATCATCCAGCCCCCTTCCCTCATTTTACATGCAGAGCACTAAGGTGCTGGGAGGTTGGATTCTTTGATAGCACAACTAGTTAGAGATGCATTCACAATAGATCCTATATCACGAACTTATGCCTAATGCACAATTCCCTGCACAGTTCTGGTCCTACTATAATGTAAATGTATTTTACTTTTCTTTCTTACAATTTATTGTGCTGCTTCAATACTTCATTCTTATCAGATTGTATTTTCCAAATACTATGCTTACTAAATCTCTCTTGCTGAAGTGAATGAATGTTTTACCTGTAGAACTTCTGAGTCTTGCTTACCATTGCTAAAAACAAAACAAAATAAAAATGCAATGTCCTGTAGATTTATACATCTATGAAGTTACATGGCTCAAAAATTGCTAAGTATAATTTATGTATAGTAGTTATTGCTAAAGACCAATGACAACATTGCAAAATAATTTTAAATTCCCTATCAGGCTATGAAATTTGAAAGGAATGGAAAAACTCAAGAAATTTACATAAGAGACAGAGATACTAAAATGCAATAAAAATGACCCAAGTTGACATCCCAGCTTAGACACTAATTACTTTTATAACCTCAGTCAATTCACTTAACCTTTCTGTGGCCTACATACGACATCTGCTTTAACAAAAATTAAAAAAGGAAAAGAAGACATTGAAATGGTTGAAACAGTTTTCTAGATTTAAATGAAGCTTCCAGAGCTCTACACAAATATACTCCAATTATCAGTAGTAATAGGTTCTAAGAATATGGCTATGGGCAGAAAAGTGTATGTAATAACAATATCACCTATCTTAAATAAAAACCATGGGCCACACTTTCCTAAGAGCTATGTGCAAACTCATGAAATAATTGTCATACAAATTCAATGAGGTAGGCACCATTATTTTCATCCTTATTTTTTCAGATGAAGAAATTGAAACACAGAGAGGTTAAGTAAACTTACGAATGTCATACATCTAGAAAGTGTCACAACCAGGACTTGAACCAAGTCAGGCTCCAGAGGTATGTACTTAAAACACTATGCTATGCTCCCCTCTGGGGTAACCTAGCAGGTTTAGGTGGCTGGTGATATCAGAGATTGAGAGACCTTGGGTCTTTTAAGGTAAAGTGTATAATAACTTCTACTAATTATAGCATCCTGCATGGGATTTGTTTCTTAGACAGTTTATAGTAGTGAGGCACCATTTATCCAATTGCTCAGGCTAAAAATCAAGGAATCATTCTTCATTTTTGCCTTTCTCTTACCCATAGTGCATCAGCGGTCCCACTAAGTCAACCATCAAAATAAATTCAGAATTCAGCCATTTCTCACCACCCTTCCATGCCACTTGCTGCATCTTCATCTTTACCTGAAAATTGCAATTGCCTCTTTATTGGCCCTGCTTTTACAATTCCTAACTTTTACAAGTCTAATTTCCATATAGCATACTGAGTAATAATTTGTAAAAAGACAATAGACCATATCACCCTCACATGCACACACACACACATACTCAAAACCCTCCAATGATTTCTCATCATATTTAGAATAAACTCCAGACTCCTTACTAAGACTGACCCTACCAGATATGGTCACAGCTATTTCTCCAGTCTCATCTTTGCCTACCCTCCCTAACTTACTTTATTACCTTTGTGGTAGTTCCTCATATATGTGAGCTCACCCCCACCTCTATCCCTGAGTGCTGGCATTTGTTCTTACCTGGAATGCACTTCCAAGTGGCGTTTATATGCTTGATGCCTTTATGTCATTCAGGTTTGACTAAATGTCTCCTTCACAGAGTGATTTTTGACAACCCATTCGAAAACAATTCTACCCTTCATTCATTACCCTCATACTCATTATCATCATTTCTCTTCATAGCAGTTGCCATTAGCCAAAACCAGATTCATAATTTATTTGATAATAACCTTCTTAAGTTCAGAGATTATGGTACTTTGTTAACTGCTTTATCTTCAATGGGCGGGCAGTATCACCTCTAATGGTAAACTCTTATTAAATATTAACCAAATGAATTAATTCCTCCAAGCTCTATCATCTTTCAATGTTATAATACTCACAGGATCATGAGATTTACATGTTAATCCTGTCAAATTCTGAATTTGCCACCCCTTTATCTTTGGGCACACTACCCAGAATTGGCTACCCATAATAACACTTTGCTTTCAAAATGGAACAGATGTTTCACCTTTGGTTCTGTTCCCCTCTTGATTCCTCTTTCTCAGAACACAGTTCACTGTGTTCTCTTTCTTTTAAGATTCCAAATACTTCCTCATGCCTCATTATCCACTCCTTTTATTATGGAATATATTTTGTTTATCTGAATAGAACTTCCTGGAGTCTTCGAACTTCTGTTGTGCAATGTTCTCTATTTTTTCCTTCCAAGATATAACTGCTATGTATTTTGGATAAGAGTTAACTCATTAGCATTAAACACTAAGATAATTACTGCATTAAAATCCCATGCCATGTGGAGATGCAGAAATGAAAGCTACCCCCTGCTTCCTTTGCTCATCACAATTTTGGAAACTTTCTAGACAGTCCTAAGTATTCTGTTTTTTTTTAAGTGGCAAAGCCTACCTGCACAGCAGTCTTTTATTCTCTAGGTATTATCTATTCATCATTACAGTGATAAATCACTGGCTAAGACTCAAGTTTGTTAGTTGAAATAATTACTGATAGCATTCTAAAAACTGTGGTGGCATATTAGATGGCATGCTGTTATAGTTTAGATATGAGGTGTTCCGCAAAATCTTTTGTGTGAGACAATGCAGGCAAATTCAGAGGCAAAATGTAGGCTATGGAGAAGTGTAATCTAATCATGACTTAATCTACTGATATGGATTAACTGGGTGGTAACTGTAGACAAGTAGAGTGCGGCTAGAGGACAGGAGTCACGGGAGGTATACATTTAGGGGATATGTTTTGTCCCTGGTAAATGGAGCACTCTCTGCTTCCTAACTGCCATGTCCTCAGCTTCTTTCCTCTTCCACATCCTTCTGCCATGATGTTCTGCCTCACCATGAACACAGAACAATGGAGTTGGCCATGTATGGACTGAGACCTCTGAAATTGTGATCTCCAAAATAAACTTTTCCTCCTCTAAATTGTTCTTGTCAGGTCTTTTGGTCTTACCAGTGAAAAGGCTGACTAAAACACATGGGTGCATAATGTATAGGAAAAAGAAAAGGCTGCTGCTTCTGGGAAATGACTTTTTTAACAATGAAAAATTATATAGATCAGTGTAGCTAACACAAAGAAGTTGAAAAGCAGCATTTCCAGCTGGATTTCAGGAAAGATCCTAAAGAGTCTATTCACGTGTTCCGAAAGTATCAATTCTTCACTTAAACATCTGTGTAAATAATGGCTATCTAGTGATTCAAAAGACAATACAGTGGCAGCTGGGCGTTGTAATGCATGCCTATAATCCCAGTGACTCAGGAGGCTGTGGCAGGAAGATCACCAGTTTGAGACCATCCTGGGCAACTTAGTGAGACTCTTTCTCAAAATTTAAAACTTTTCAAAAAGGGGATGGGATGGGGATGTAATTCAGTGGTATGGTGCCCCTTGTTTCAATTTACAGCACCGATGATGATGATGATGATATGATGATTAATAAAACACAATACAGTGGATATAATCCATTTTCTTTACATTAGATGTCTCACTGCAGTACCTATGAGTTGACATCCACATGTACAGTCAATAATAAAACTAAAAATTTCTAAACTGGATGGTTTCTGAGTTCTTCCATAGGCATTAGCTAACAATTTTCAAAACAGTTATTAAGAGCAATAGGCTTATTTGTTTGCTAACCAGGACTGTGCATTTAATTTTCTAGAAAATAGATTTGAAGTTGTACCCTCTGCTAACTTTCTGAGATTAGATCTATCATTTTAAATTCTATCTGGAGAATGGATTAGAGTTCTGTGATTCTGTCATTAAAATAAACAACCCAAAAGTAAAATATAATTGCAGTGAACCAAGGAATTAAGGTGAGATAATAAGTTAGTAATTCATTCAAAGGACAAGCCAGTTTCTCTCTGTTAGCTTCAAGTTCATAGATAAAAACCTGAAAACATAAACAAATTAAAATAAAGAGAAAAAAACCAATTCTTGGAACTGAGTTAGATCATTTTATCACTTCTACATATCTCTCCCATAGCTCACCCAGGAGGTGAAACAGATATTGAACTGTTGGTATCAAACCAAAGAATGACATTCAAAATATTTTACAACCAACAAGGCATCAGCACCTAGTAGAACAGATGAGCAGAATACAATAGGGGAATAGACTCTAGACTATCTGAGGGAGGAAGTCAGTTTCTGAGAACCCTTTTGCAGTAGGCAAAAGGGGGAGGGTCTGGAGTAGCAAGGGCAAGGGGGGTAGTGGGAGAAAAGTCACTCCAAGAATAATCACTATTCTATGTTCAACTTGGCCTCTTTAAGCTTCTACCTCTCAGAGTAATACTCCTTGTCTTTGTGTGTGTGAGCCTGAGCTCTCAATCTCTACTTATTCTGCTTTCATGTTTAATCTATTTTACATACACCTCCTTCATAAACTGGTAGATATTTTCCACTCCTGTGCAGAATTGGACTAAGTATGTATAAGAATCAAAGTAATTCATTATAAAAGATAACAAGGGCTGGGGTTGTAGCACAGTGGTAGAGTGCTTACCTAGCAAGTGTGAGACACTAGTTTCAAGGCCCAATACCACTTCAAAAAAAAAAAGAAAAAGAAAAGAGATAACAAGAAAAACTGCTACAGATATTTTCTGGTTATCTGTTCAATGAGCAGATGGTGTACTTCTGAGAAATATCAAGATACATGAAAGAAAACATTTAGGCAACTGATGTTTATGTGGGTGCTGATTTCTGGCTATAGCAGATGCCTGTTGCTTCCTGACATCTGCCATACTCCACTCTAACTACCGAAAAAACACAGCTGACAAAGTTACAGAGACGGTGGTCTTGCATACTCATAAATTATATTAGCTGGTCCTATAAAGTATCATCTAACAAGAAACACAAAAGCTTGATCTCTCAGCTTGCATAGCATAGTGGAAAGAAGAGAGACTTTTCAAACAAATCTGAGTTCACAATCCTGTGCCTGACATTTACATGCTTGGAAACCTTGAGGAATATTTTTAACCTTATAGAGCTTGTTTTTTTCTTTAATCATCAAAATAATACAGTAATGATTCACCTGATTATTACTATAAGATTCAAAAAAATTGCTTGACAAACAGTAAGCATTTACCAGTTAACTATTCAAACCATGCCCAAATTTAATATCATTAAAGTATGCCTTGATGGACTATCAGATTAAACAGAAAAAAAATTAATTTTAGATTTTGAAATTTAAAGGGAAGAAATGGCCCTAAGGGTGAACAGGTTTAATACAGAAAGAGGAATAAGGAATTGGCATCTATTCTTGGGCTGAGATATCAACAGACCTAATGACAATCTCAGTTTATAGGAACTAGAAAAAGACTCAGTGAAGGTGACTAGAAGACTAATAAATGGGGCTACCCAGAGGAAAAATGAACAGGAAATTCCAGAGACAGGCCATGAGGTCAGTCTTCTGATTGCTTCTTTTGTGGTGTAAGACTTCTAGTCTCATTTTAGTGTTATATTTAAGGTTCAGACGAAATTGGATGCATTGAGGCAATGGCCTGTCGAATTTTGGTAAAACCAAAGGGATAATCAAGACAGAGCTCTCTAGTCAGAAAGGAATGGTGATCTCCTTAAAGATCAATGTTCAGAGAAAGTCTGGGAGCTCTAAAAGATTCCCTGCCCCTGTCCAAGGCTCATGTGGTCAAATATCTAAGGTCTCAGAGCATCTGAAAAAGCAACAGGCCCCTAAATCAGCTACATAAACAAAATATGAGATTAGGCCTCCTGACATCTTGAGTTAAGTTCATTTTCATATTGCCTCTTGATTGCTGAGGGAAAAAAAAAACTCTAAGGAAATTCAGGTTCCTAAAATAATGCCTTTGTCAAAAATCTCTGCTTATTCAGAACTTTGGTGTTTTTGTTTTGTTTTGTTTTGGTTTGGTTTGGTTTGGTTTTGATTTTTGCTGCAACTGATTTATTATATATCCACACAGTCAACATATTTCTTCATGAGTTAGCACACCACATTTTCTAAAAATCACTCTTAATTACTTTGGCTCAACACCAGTTCATTGTTATTGGCTTCACTTTATATATCAGTCCCAGTCATTGGGAAGTTATAAACAAGTGTTTTGTCATTACTCTGGAAATCTTTGTCTAAGATCTGTTAAGAAAATGTGATGATTGATTTTATAGTCAGCTTGGCTAGGTCATGGTACCCAGATATTTGATCAAATACCACTCTTGATGCTGCTACGAAGGTATAATTTAGATGAGATTAACACTTAAATGAGTAAAACATTACTCTCCACAATGTGGGTGGACCTTAAGAGGTCTTAAGAGGGGAAAGAAAGAGAGAGAGAGAGAGAGAGAGAGAGAGAGAGAGAGAGAGATATTACCTCTTTTGTCCCCTAAGGAAGAAGAAATTTTAAAGAGTTAATTTTGCCTGTATAGTGCCTTTGAACTTGAGCTTACAACATTAACTCTTCCTAGGGTCTTCATCAGCATTAAAAGAGAATAAAATCATGGCATTTCCAGGTAAATGGATGGAGTTGGAGAATATCATGTTAAGTGAAGTAAGACAATCCCCAAAACCAAAGGCTAAATGTTTTCTCTGATAAGTGAATGCTGATCCATAATTGGGGGTGGGGTGGGGCGTGGGGTGGGGGAAGCATGGGAGGAATGGAGCAACTTTGGATAGGGCAAAGAGGAGGAAGGGGAAGGGAGGCAAAGGGGGCATGGGGGTAGGAAAGATGGTGGAATAACATGGGCATCATTACTCTAGGTACATATATGGTATGACTGTACATTGTGTACAAGCAGAGAAATGAAAAGTTGTGCTTCATTTGTGTACTATGAATCGAAATGCCATTGTGCTGTCATGTATAACTATCAAGACAAATAAATATTTTTTTAAAAAATTGGCTATAAGAAACTAAAACTAATTCAATAGCAGAATTTTACCATCTCTGTGTTGTTTTAGCTTTTACAAAGATTATGTGATACATCCCCCAAATTACCTCTTGGATATTATACATCCCATCATAACCAACATTGTGCTTTGATTACATAGTACTTTCTATAGTCATTATCAACTCATTGATTTAAAGTCTATTGCTCCCAGACAATGTCTATTTTTTCATCATAGTCATAGCTTGTCTTGTACATGGTAGGTGTTCATTGTCTGTGTGTGTATGTGTATGTGTATGTATAAACTTGTGTGCTGAATGAATGAATGAATTGCTTCTGGTGTTAATTACTGCAATTTCGTTTTTTAATTATTCAGAAGTTTGATTCAGGCTTAACTTTATCCATCCAGTTTTTTGAAGATTGTTTGATTTCTCTATTGTTTATAATTATATATGCTTACTCAAGTAGTGTTTGGAGTCTACATTTCTTCACTGGTCTTTAAGATGAATTGTTGTTCTAATTGAGTTACTCAACTTTCATTGTTAAAATTCTCTCCTGGAATGTGATGAGTAAGCAGTAATTAATAGGAATGCTTTAAAAACAGCTACATAAAATTCTCTCCTGGAATGTAGTAGGTGAGCAGATGTTAACAGGAATGCTTTACTGTTATCCTTAAGTTCTTGTGCCACTGGACAATGATCAAAAGGTTTAAGAGCCATTATTTTTTTTATTTTTTTTAAGATGTGTTTATTCAGTCAATCAAACAGTAAAGTTTCATTTTCTAAATAGGTAATAGGAAATACACTGCATTTGGATGTAGCCTAGCATTTAGAATATAGTCTCTAAATATTGGCAACAAAACTTTTTTAAATCTGGCACTTTTTTTCACAACTTTACATCTGTGAATAATAATCACATTTATTTTTTTGTTTTAATTAGTTATACACGACAGTAGAATGCACTTATATACTTCAATGTATCATACATGGATGGGATAATGCAAAAAAAAATTAAAAATAAAAATAAATGTTACCTTAGATTAGGTAGAGGGAAGTGAAAGGAGGGGAAGGCAGAGGATGTGGGAATAAGAAAAATAGTAGAATGAAACAGACATTTTTACTGTGTTTGTATGCGACTGTATGACCAATGTGACTGTACATTATGTATACTCAGAAAAATTGAGAGCCATTATTTTTGCAGATTTAAAAGAGATGTCCTTTGTCAAGGAAAGGGGCATATCTTATTTAGTTGACACCTTGGTTCTAAGGTCATGGACATTCTGTTTTCAGAAATTCCTACATCCTCTCTTCCACAAGACTACTATTTGAATAGCTAAGCTTGCGTGGCTCCACCTGAGGTGATGCCACTTTTTTACTTGTTTAATTGTTAGCCAAGATGTGAGAAGAAAGGAGTCTTCCCATTCCAGGAAAATGATCCCAAGTAATTAGGTTTCTGTGTATTTTGTTTTTTATAAATATGAAGGTAACAAAGTTGAGCACCAGAGATGATTGTGCAAATTTCCATGTCTTAAAATCCAGGCCTACTGGGAGAAAGGCTTCTTTGGAAAACATCAGCCCTACTGATCTGTACTCAATAGCTTCAAATACAAAGTTGGTCCAATTAACCTCAGTATTGCTAACACTTAAAGAAAGATCCAACTCCAGCAAGTTATTTTAAACTGTTTCACTAAGGGCAGCATTAAGGTAATTTAGGTAAAAACAAAATTTAAACAAAACAAGGAAAGAGACTGTTAATTACTTTGGGGAAATGTGTAAACTTCCTCTTCATTGAATGTTCAATGCTTATTTGTTCTAATTGCTCTTTAGTGACTATTTATTGTGCACATTATGCAAGTTGTGCTTCAGAATTGCTGATTCAGACATCGCAGAAAACTGCAAAACTACCAATAAGTTTACCAGATGTACAGAATCCTAAAAGCCCTTTTGTGCTTAACTCCTTTGGCATCTTCTGTACAAAGTTATCAATGAATCTAATGACCCAGTTCTGCCAAATACCAACCTGTTACTCTGATATGTGCTCCGAATTTAAGCTGCAAGTTTTATACAGGTTGACCCAATATGCAAAGTTGAGAGATGTGGCTAAATGGTTCCTGACACTGCAACATGTCCTTGAAAAGATAATCTTTTCAAGCTATGGTGTCTAGTTATCTTAAAAAAGAAAAAGCTTAGAGTTTTTTTGTGTGTGTGAGTTGGAAATATGGACGTTCTTATAAAGGAAAGAGCAGCTTGGATAAAAAGTGTTTTATTTTTACCTTTTTTTTTAAAGAAAGATCATTATAATATTGCAAGTCCTACCTACCTCCCCCTGCCACACACACATACACAAACACCAAAAAAAATGCCAAATATTGCCCTTATGTGTTTGGTCTGTTGTCTAAAAGTTAACATTTCTCAAAGGTCAACATCCAAAACTGTTCTTCCAGGTCCAGGTGAAGCCCTCCCACCTCCAACTTCTGAGATGACTTCCAAATGCATCAGCTCATGTCAATTCCTCTCTTCTCCCATTGTCTGGGCCACTGGTTCTCTCTCTTCTTTCTTGGCTATTTGTCTTCATTAAACTGTTCTACTTCTCCATAATCAGAGTATAAATTCCAGGAGGGTTAGGAG
Organism: Ictidomys tridecemlineatus; assembly: GCF_052094955.1. Taxonomy (NCBI): domain Eukaryota; kingdom Metazoa; phylum Chordata; class Mammalia; order Rodentia; family Sciuridae; genus Ictidomys; species Ictidomys tridecemlineatus. The sequence goes on from NC_135479.1 coordinate 124,440,008, forward strand.
ACTGTTTCATTTCCTTTCAGACTAGAGCGAGGAGAATTTTCAGTGGCTAGTCAGAAACTACCTTGAGTACACTAACACAGTTGTAGAGTTAGAAAAACATCCCCATATGGGATACCCCAAAGACATATTCTCACACATCCATCCAGACCTCTCTCTAACCTATAATTCCAGCACAGGCTCTGGGCTCTCTTTACCTATACCTTTTGAAAGCACATCCACCTGATACTCAATCATTTGAGTTCTGCATCATTGATAAAACCACCTTCCTTTCTTCCTTGCAAAAACAAACAAAAAAAAAACCTGAGCTAGAAAAAAGTTTGTTACAGGCTTAATGGATCTCTGATATATTTTTATTTTTCTCTAATACCTCAATATTATGTATATCATGGTACTACTACATATGGATTGGTTCCAGGTCACTGGTCGGCAAACCTGTATTCCAGTTCTGGAATGGTATTTCACTTGCAGGCTTCACTGTCTATTGAGCAATTATGTTATTTGTGTCAGAACAGATGAATAAATAATGCAGCTGACCTATCACCAGAAATTTTGTGTTCTGCAAGCAATGATAGCATTATAACAAATTTATAAGTAGCTGAGGAAAGAGAAACTTTTTGAATCTAAAAAGTACAAAAATTACCTTCAAGGATTTTCCCCTAAATTAGAAAAGGGACTTTCTTACTTAAACAGACTTGTGTGGCATGTTCATAGAAGCATTATTCACAAAGCCAAAGGTAGATGCAACCCAAGTGTTCATTAATGGATGAATGGATAAACAAAATGTGATATAGATATACACACATACATAACAGAATATTATTCACCAAGGACATTCTAATACTTGCTATCACATGGGTGAATTTTGAAGACATTTGGCTAAGTAAAGTAAGTCAATCACAAAAGGACAAATACCCTTGAAGAAGGAAATAGTGCTTTATAACTTTCTGAACTTTGAAGGAATGTAGCTGTGTCACTTAATTGTTAGGTTGAGTCATAGGTCACTATGTCACTTACCTGCTGTTTGAATTATAAATTTGTAAGAACAGTTTTGATTGAGTTATGTCTCTTAGGGGTGTAAACTTGCAGTCACCTTGAGAAACTGCTGCCAGTGGTAAAGGCCACTTCCCACGATCATTGATAGATATTCCACTGCCTTTGTTCTGCTTTAATAAGCTGCTATGACAAGAATTACTGCTCATGGGCTTTGGTCACATGGGCCAAGAATTCAGACCCACCCATGTTGTAATGGTTAAGAAATGATGGCAAAGTTTCTATAAAAGATCAGGGCCCAGAATTTCAGAGCACTAGCTCACCTGGGTCCGCTGGAGTAAGAAACCTGAGTTCTCCAAACTTCCAAGTGGTGCTTGGTCTCATGCTGAATGTGATTTCCACAATATAATTCCATTTATATGAGGTTCCCAGGTTAGTCAAATTCATATACACAGAAAGTAGAACAGTGGTTTCCAAAAGCCACAGGAGAGAGGAACTGGGGGTTAGTGTTTAGTGGACTTCAGTTAGGGAAGAGGAAAAAAGCACTGGAGGTGGATGGTGGTGGTGACTTACTACAACGTGATGTGCTTAAAACCAAAGAAATGTATACTCCAAATGATTAGAATGGTAAATCTTATGCATATTTGGAACAATAAAAGGTGTGGCAGGGAGTTGGCTTCCCATTTCTTCACTTGGCTAACCACAGCCTAATTGTTCCATTGATGATGATACAAAAAGACCGCTGACTCCTGATCATCTTCTATTTAAAATATTTTTTAAGATGCGTAATTAAGTTTTTTAGTTTTCTTAAACAGACTTGTGTGCCATGTTTATAGGAGCATTATTCACAATAGCCAAAAGGTAGATGCAACCCAAGTGTTCATCAATGGATGAATGGATAAACAAAATGTGATATAGATATACACATGTACATAACAGAATATTATTCAAATATATGTTATAATATATTTATAAGTTATACTATATTTATAAGTTATATAAATACATTATAACATAATTTTATAATATATTTATAAATAAATGTTAAAATAACACATTTTAACAAATGTGTTAAAATTATAATACTATAAACTTTAAATCACCATCATCTTCACATAACCAAGTAGGTTTTTTACTTACTCTGCCCCTAAATATTTCTTATACCTTTTGACACCTGAAATTTCATCTACAAAGAAAAACGGGAATTCATATACACAAAAATTAAGAAAGAAAAGATATTTTCTGAAATTCACTAAATCAGTGTTGAATGTGATTTCTACAATATGATTCCATTTATATGAGGTTTCCAGGTTAGTTAAATTCATATAGACAGAAAGTAGAATAGTGGTTTCCAAGGGCCACAAGGAAAGAGGAACAGGGGGTTAGTGTCTAGTGGGTCTAGGGTTTCAGCTGGTTTCTACAGAAGGATTTTGCAATACACTAGGAAACTAGAAAATCTATTAAAAAATCTATCCCAGACGTACCAAATCAACATTTGGGGACTAGGGAGTTGTAAACTGCATTTTAAATTAGCTCTTTTAAGTTATATTTATGCTCATTAAAGTTTGAGAACCTGCAAACTAAAACACAGTGAATGATACCAGGATAAGGAATCTTCCTCCTTAGAAAAACAGAAAAAGATGAAAATGGGAGTTTTGGTAATGGGAGTCTGAGCAAAGTAGAGAAATATAGACTGGGTACACCAAAATCAAAGTTGCAACATCTCTTTGTAGAAACCTATACCTGTACTCACAGCTCTTCAATATAGATTATGCCAGAATCACATCACAGATTTTATGTGTGTGTGGTGCTGAGAATTGGACCCAGGGCCTCACATTGCTAGGCAAGCTCTGTACCATAGATATAAATTTAAAACTACAAAGAAGCAAAAGTTCTCACTGGGAGATGCACTAACGGGGACAATCTGTGTTAAGTGTCTTGGAGAAACTAAAGGAGATGAATAATGTGTATGTGTCAACTGCAGGAAGAGAACAGAGCAGTCTCTTGGCAGCGTTCAGCCTTGGCTGGCCTGCCTACACTCAAATAAGACTTAGTATAGTGTTTTTATTTTATTTCAATTGTCAGAGTAACTTTTAATCACAGCCCACAGCTACACAAAGACCTTTATGCTTGACTTTGTTGCAGTTTTCTCTCTCATAGCTTCCAGAACCGTGGAATATCTTCCTATAGCTGAAAAAAACATCATATAGAAAGTATCCAAGCAAAGTTCAAAGAATGCACAAAGTGGTTTTTATCTCTTAGAAACCTACTTTTCCGTCAAAAAGCATAGGATGGGAGAAGGGTTTAAAATTCAAAGCAACAAAAATATGAATTAAAAATATTGTCAGTGATGCAAAAGCTCTAGTGTTCACACAGCCTTTTGACAGTCCCAATGTTTATGCTACAATAAGGATTTCAGAACACTCTGCCTACAATATAGCTTAGTCAATGTGGTTTGAGTGATAAGGCTCATATCTCCTCTCTTCAACTCTTCTAATGTCCATTTTGTGCCTTCATTCTGTTCTCTCTGCCTGTATGTCTACATTTAACTCCTTCCCCTCAGTAAAGAATGGCATCTCTGACTGTGACAACATTAAGAACAGCTCCTTCTTTTAACACTAGTTTCATTCATGAAATAAAATGATACCTGTCAGCAATAAAAACAAAAGTAGCATGAACAAGTCACTTTGGAACAATTATCTATGAAGCTGCTATCATCACTTCTCACCCCATACCTTCATGTCCACGCCATGCTTCAGATATTCTGGGTCCAGAAAGAAGCAGCTGTCTGTGTAGTATATGAGGACATCCACCTGTGGGGCCAGAGAAAATGAATGAGTGCAGGGACATTATGAGGGAAAAAACAGATTTCGTAACTGAATGAATGGGAGAAGCTAGGAAGGGAAGACAGGCTCCAACCTGAATCAGAGGTTTCAAGCTGGATGATAGAGAGAATCATGGTACCACCCACAGAAATAGAAAAGGGAAGAGCTGGTTTTGACAGTAAAATGATGCATTTCATTTTAGGCATAGAATTTTCAAGCTGATGACAGGATATGCAAATAGAAACATCTGGCAAATAAAATGCAGATGTATCTCTGTAGCTAAAGAAAAGGGTCAGGACTAGAGATGGTGATTTGATCATTTTAATTTATGTGATGGTTATGTCATCATGATAGAGGAAATATCTGAAGGGGGGATATGGGAGATAAAGCAGAGTATAGGGCTGGACCTTTAACTTAGAAAGAGGAAGAGAAGCCAGTGAAAGATGAAGGGGAAAAGTAATCAGGGAAATTGGATGAAAGCCATAGTTGCTCAGAGTTGCAGAAGTCAAAGAAGGAAAACAAGAAAGTGGGAATTTCAGTTGCATGAAAAACTAGATTTAGAAATTAGGAGGCCACTGGTGTATCTCAGTAGAGCCATATTTAGGGTAATGAGGAAATGGAAAGATACAGTATGACACCACCAGCCAAAATAGAAAAGAGGACTGATTTTGAAAGCAATATGATGCTTTTCACATAAGACCTAGAATTTTCAAACTGATGCCACAATATCCAAATGGAAACCAGCTAACAGAATTACAATGGGAACCCCTCCACTGAGGCTGGTTGACCCCAACCTTCAAGTAGAATTCCCTGAACGCCCCTGAGATCCAGATACCTAGCAGAAATTGGCATCTTCCTGGGCCTCAGGATGTATTATTATGATCCCTCTGGAACAGATACCACCCAACAAATTGCCAATGTTCCAATCAGAGGTAACCCCCAGCTACCAGAACTTCTCATATAGAGTTCTGCACCAGACCCAACCTGGGAGTGCATTGATCTAGATAAAACTCTGATAGACAGTACTTCCTGTTCCTTCCTACCTTGTACTGGTGATCAGGGAAGCTGAGAGCTATTTCAACCAGTTTCAGTTCCACTGGAGCTGGCAGCCCAGGGGTCAACACAAGAGGAGGAATAGTTTTTCTTACAGAGCCCAAGAAGAAATGGAAAAGATGGGCAGGAAATATACATCCTTAACCACAATTGCAACGACTCAGTTAAGACAATTCTTTCATTTTTCATTAAGAATTCCTTTTGGAGAGAGATCCAAGATGGCAGAATAGAGGAGGTCACGTTCCTGGCTGCTCCACGGTGTGAAACAAAGAAAGCAGATGGAAAGCTTCTCTTCAAGGTAAGTGAACAAACAAAAGTGGGGGTGGATTTTTTTTACTGGAATCTAAACCTGGACATTCAAAAGCAGAGTTGGGACACATGAGAGTGGATATAATAAAATAAAGGGAAAAATCTCCAGTGGCACAGCCAGGCCAACAACTCCAGCCAGAGAGGTCCCTCTGTGAGCATAATAGAGAGATAAGGGAATTAAAGGAACCCCGATTTTGAGGAGGTCGAAGGCATGTCTGAGTACAGAGTGTTTAGAGACCAAGGACATTGCCCAGCAAAACTGAAGGACATGTGGTAGGATATCCATGTGTGGGAAAAGAAGCCGTCATCTCTCCAGGTGGCATGCAGAGGACTAAGGAAGGAACCGTTTTGCAGCTGTGTCACAAGGGCTGGCAACTGAAGAAGCCAATTCCTGGCAAATCTGAGTTTGGTGCGAAATACAGGCCCAATAAACACACGCTGCATGACATAGACTGTGCTTAAGTGACCAGGAGAAAATCAAAAGTGGAGAGAGGTTTATACAGAAGACAATTGGTCACAGAAATGCACCTAGCTCTACCCTCTCACCCCCAACCCAACTGCTTGCAGGACTGGCTGGGAAATGCATCTGGCTGGGAAATCGCAAGGGCAGGGGTGGGAGAAATTGTTTGGAGACTGAACCCAAAACTAGGAAATGTGGGGTCTTCAGGTGAAGCAGGGACTAAGGACTAAGAGTTTCCTTGGGGCACAGTCTTCCAGTGTGAACCAACAAGTGTTGGGCCCTGGAGGTGTGCTGATTTAAAATCTCCAGAAAAATTAGCATTCAGCAAAGAACCTAGAGCTCACCTCAGCCTAAACTGTGCTTCCAGGAATTCCACCCATGGGATTACCTCTCTCACTCCAGCAATCCACAGAATAGAGCATCACACTCCAGAAAACCCCACCTAAAACTTCTGAGAAGAGAAGCTGAGAATATTTTCAGCTCCAACAGAATTCTTTAACTTTCTATCAAGATTTTTTTCTTTTTTTGTTTTTTTAATTTTTTTTCACTGTTTAATTGTAACCTTACTGGTACATGACATTTATATACTTTCCTATTTTTTTCCTCCTCATCTCTAGCATATGTGAAACCAGTTATTTTACATGAATTGTTCTTTTTGTGAACTAGGATGTTTGATTAGTATATTTTAATGTTGATTTGTATTCTTTTATTTTTATTTTTAATTTTTTAAAATTTTGCTTTATATATATTTTTACCCTACCTGTTTCCCTTGATTCTCTCTTTTCTTCTGCTAACAGCCAATCTCTATGGTTCTCTCTTTCACTCTGCCTTTAATCTTTTACTTCTGTCTTCTCTCCTCCTTCATAATCATCACAACCTATATCACTTCTGTTTTCTCCCTGTCTACTATTTGAAAATGTAAGCCCTTTTGCAAACTTGCTGTTTTTATTAAAGGCAATAACTTATCTTATCAATTCTGTTACTGTGATAATTTTCATTGTACACATCACAAATAGTAGGAACTATTTGGTTTAATGCTGTAAATTGTTTGCATTGGTTATTATTATTATTTGTCTCCCCCTAAACAGCAAGGTATTGAAAATCTTCAGGGACACTAAAAGTCCACAGGATAGAAACTCTACTGCCTCCGATCCATACCATTATATAGATAGACACAAAAACAACATGAAAAGGCAAGGGAACAAATCACCCCAAGCAAACCAAGATACTCCAATAACAGAATCCATCAACACCACAGTGGAAGTATTGTCAGAGGAAGAGTTTAGAATGTACATAGTTAAACTGATATGCTATGTAAAATATGATGTAAGAAATAAAATATAAGTAGCAAAAAAAAAACCACTTCAATAAAGAGATAGTGATTCTGAGGGGGGAAAAAGAAATCCTTGAAATGAAGGGAGCAATGAACCAAATTAAAAATTCAATTGAAAGCATCACCAACAGACTAGATCACTTGGAAGACAGAGTTTCAGGCAATGAAGACAAAATATATAATCTTGAAAATTGAGTTGAGGAGATATTAAAAAACCATGAATAGAACTTCCAAGAATTATGGGATAACATAGAAAGAACAAATTTAAGATTTATTGGGATAGATGAAAAGAAATGCACAATCTTTTCAATGAAATAATATCAGAAAAATTTCCAAATCTAAAGAATAAAATGGAAAATCAAATACAAGTGGCTTACAGAACACCAAATGTGCAAAAGTACAACAGACTCACATCAAGCAAATGATAATTAAAATGCCTAGCATATAGAATAAGGATAGAATTTTAAAGGCTGCAAGAGAAAAACATCAGATTGCATAAAAGGGGAAACCAATATGGATCTCAGCTGATTTCTCAACCTAGACCCTCAAAGATAGGAGGTCCTGGAATAACATATACCATGCTCTGAAAAAAAAAATGGATGCCAAACAAGAATTCTATAACCAGCAAAATTAAGCTTCAGATTTGAAGATGAAATAAAAATCTTTCATGATAAACAAAAATTAAAAGAATTCACAACCAGAAAGCCTGCATTCCATAATATTCTCAAAAAAATATTCCATGAAGATGAAATGGAAAAAAAAAGTAAAAACCAGTGAAGGGAAGATCTACACTAAAGGAATAGTCATTCAAAAGAGAAACTAATTCAAATAAAAACTAGAAATAAACCAAAGTGACCAGAAATACAAATCATATCTCAATAATAATCTTGAACATTAATGGCCTAAACTCATCAATCAAAAGACATACACTGGCAGAGTGAATTAAAAACAAGACCCAACTATATATTGTTTTCAACAGACCCATCTCAAAGACAATCATAGACTGAAAGTGCAGGATGAGAAAAAAACATATCACTTCATAAACAAGTAGGGATTCTGTCCTCTATGTGGATTTTAAGCCAAAGTTAATCAGAAGGAACAAAGAAAGGGGCTGTGGTTGTGGCTCACTGGTAGATCAGAACATCTACATATATCAAATGAACCCTTCTCAACTTCAAGAATCAAGCATATCATAACACAATAATACTGGGTTTGAATATTTTTATCCAAATAGATGAATACAAATATGATTATATATGTGAAAATACTTAAATTGACATGGATTTGTATATAGTTATTTTTCTTTTGAGATAGATATTTACAATTTTGGTAAATATAATATAATTATGTAACTGAATATATGTGAAAACTTATGGGTAGGATTTTGGTTGCCATTAGGGTACATGTATTTTATATGTATATATATATCAATGTATATAAACATATAAAGAATATATATGTGAAAATACATAGAGATATTCAAAGTTATATTTATAATTTTTGTTTAAAAGGCTCATGATTATGGGTAGGATTAGGTTTTAAGTTCTGAGTTACAGCCTTGGTTTAAGAGACGGGTTACTTTTGGAATAGATACCTCAATATACATAGATATAAACATGAATATAGAGGTAATATTATATATCAAAATTTACATATATATATATATACACACACACACACATACACTGTGATCTATAAACATTTTTAAGGTGAGCAATATTGTCACATTACATGTGAAAGCTGGGTTATGCCTTTGGAAATGAGTATATATATATATATATATATATATATATATATATATATATATATAATATCTATGTGTTTTATGTAAATTTATGAATTACATTCCCAATTACATAGGTACATTCATGTGAAATGTTATGATTTACATGTATAGAGGTTTCTCTGTGTTCTATTGGTAGGGATAGGACTAATGTAGAAAAATAGGGTTAGTTTATGGAGTGAACATTTTTTAAATATTTTTTAAGTTGTCAATGGCCCTTTATTTATTTATTTATATGTGGTGCTGAGAATTGAACCCAGTGCCTCACATGGGAAAGGCAAGTTCTCCACCACTGGGCCACAACCCAACCCCCTGGATTGAACATTTTTATTCACATACAGGAATACAAATATGAATATATGTAAAAATATTCATGAAAATATTTAAATGCATATAAATTTGTATATAGTTATTTTTCTTTTGAGGTGTGTATTTATAATTTATTTTAGGTATAGTTTATGATTATGTAACTGAATGTATATGAAAATGTGTGAGCAGGAATTTGGTTGCCATTAGTGTATATATATATATATATCAACATATATAGGATATATACGTGAAAATTAAAATAAATAAATAATATAATGAAATGAGCACTATAATCAGAATATACAAGAACTATGGGACAACATTAAGAGACCCAGTTTAACAACTATTGGACTTGAACAGAGATCTAAGATACAGGTCAATGACACCAATAACCTTTCCAAGGAAATAATAACAAAAATTTTCCACAAACCTTGGAAATGAGATTGACACTCACATACAGAAGGCAATCAGAATCCCAAATAGACAAGATGAGAAAAGAACCTTCCAATGACACATTGTAATTAAAATACCTAACCTACAGAACAAGGTTAAAATTTTGTTTTTGTTCTTTTGTTTCATTTTGATTTGTTTTTAGTGCATTATAAGATATGCAGTAGTGGGGTACATTTTGACATATTCATAAATGAATATTACATATTTTTCTCCATTAAAATCCCCATTACTATCCCTTTTTTTACCTCCCTCCCCCAATCCTCTTCTTTTGTTCCATTGGTCTTCTTGCTATTTACTTATTTTTTAATCAATGCATTAGGTTTTATATATATAAATGGTGTGCATTGTGATATATTCATATATGGATGTAGCATCATTTGGTCAAATTTATTCCCCAGTTTTTCCCCTTTACCTTCCCTTCTTCTCTACCCTTGGTAACCTGTTTCTAAACTATTTTTCCTTCTATTTTCACAAGATCTCCTTTTTTTTATTTCTTTTTTTCTCTCTAGCTTTCACATATAAGACCCTTGACTTCCTTGGTATGGTTTATTTCACCTAGCATGATGCTATTTTGTCCAATTCATTTACCAGTAAATGCAAGGATAGAATTTTAAAAGCCTCAAGAGTAAAACATCAGGTCACACTTAGAGGTAAATCATTCAGAATTACTTCTAATTTCTTAGCATAAACTCTAAAATCCAGGAAAGAAAATAATTGTCAACCAAGATTGCTATATCCAGAAAAGCCACCCTTCAGAATTATAGCAGAAATAAATATCTTCCAAGCTAAGCAGAAATTAAAATAATTCACAAATACTAAGCTAGCCTTATACTTAAAGGAACATTATACACTCCAGTGCTCACAAAAGGCAAATTTCATTAGAAGAGTAGATAAACAAGAGATAAATAGGACCAAATTGAACATTAGATCAATCAAAATGCAGGAATTAGAACATCTATAATAAGATTGAATGTATATGGTCTCAATGGTCCAATTAAAAGACATAGACAGGCAAAACACATTAAAAAAATAAAATCCAACTACATTCTGCTTTCAAGAGACTCATTTTTTTTAATTTCTTAAATCTCATGTATTTAAATTCACTGGATGTGAAGCCACACTAGCACCAGGCAAAGTGACAAATTGGAGAGCCAGTTTTGATCTTTCAATTGGGACTTGAGATAAAATTGGAAGAGGTGAGGTCTGGAAATGCAGTACATGGGTTAAAAGTCCTAATTGTCTTCCCCAGCCTCTGGGTGATTCCCAGCCATATGAGAACTCTCTGAATGTGTCGCAGGTGCCTCAAATGCTCCACTTTGATTATAATACTTCTGGATTCAGAAATATGACCAAGGCATTTCCACCCACTACAATAAACAAGTCTGCTTCTACATATTATGTGTAATATGTTTAGAACCCAAAAGTATGCATATATGCCTCTAAGAGAAAGAACCGTGCAGTGATGTGGCTAAAAGGCTTCTGCTCAAAGGAGCTGTGTTCTCTCAGCTCCAGCAGATGAACTTCTCTGCCTCTTTGCAATGTTCAACATTATCTCCCCCATCCTTCCCTGCTGTTTCCATGCACTCCTCCACTCATATTAAAATGTACACTAGCTGGCTGCTTATGATATTCTGAAGCAATAATGGCTCTGAACACGTATTTTTAATTCATTCTGCTATGTCACTGTCACTCTGGATCAATAGTCTTGGCATGGGAAGAACTAACTTGGAGCAGGGGCCGCTTCCTCCCTCCCCAGCAGAACAGCAGGGGCTCCCTGGAGTGTGGCAAACACTTGTACCTTTGCCATCTCTCTTCCTGTTTGGGTCATCCTTCCCCAGGCTGAGGCTGACCCTTTTTGTAAGGATGGACTTAAGGATAGAGGACTCAGATCTTGATTTGCTTTTTTTCTTTGATCCTTGTGCAAAGTTTTATTTTCAGATGAGGAAATAATCAGTTTATTTTTAGCTCTCATCCTTTTGCCCAGGCAGAATTTTGCAGACTTTAAGCACAGGGATCTGGAGAAAGCATTCCTGAGTTCCAATATTTCTAATCTGTGTCCTTGGACAAGTCACTTAACCTCTCCAAACCAATTTTACAATCTGGGAAATGGAGATTAAAAATGGAGCCACTATAGAGTCGTGATTGGATGACCTCACACATCAGGTGCCTGTGTGCCTGTTGAGGGTCAGCCAAGGTTATTGCTTCTCTTGTGTTCTCTTTTTTATTTTTAATTTAATTGATTTTAATTTTTTTAAATACATGATAGTGGAATGCATTACAATTCTTATTACACATATAGAGCACAATTTTTCATATCTTTGTATATAAAGTGTGTTCACACCAATTCATGTGTTTATACATGTACTTTGTTTGTTTTTTGCATTGTAATTCTTATTTCACATATATACCACAATGTTTCATCTCTGTTTGTATCTAAAGTAGGTTGACACCCAATTTGCCTTCATACATGTACTTTGGATAATGATGTTCATCACATTCCACCATCCTTGCTAATTCCCTGACTCCTCCCTTCCCCTCCCATCCTTCTTCCCTATCTATAATTCATCTATTCCTTCAATGCTCCCCCTCCCTACCACACTATGAGTCAGCCTCCTTATATTGGAGAAAACATTCAGCATTTGTGTTTTTAGGATAGGCTAACTTCACTTAGCATTATCTTCTCTAACGCCATCCATTTACCTGCAAATGCCATGATTTTATTCTCTTTGATTGATGAGTAATATTCCATTGTGTACATATGCCACATTTTTTTATACATTCATCTACTGAAGGGCATCTAGGTTGGCTCCACAGTTTAGCTATTGTGAATTGTGCTGCTATAAACATTGATGTGGCTGTGTCCCTGTAGTATGCTGTTTTTAAGTTCTTTGGGTATAGACCAAGGAGAGGGATAGCTGGGTCAAATGGTGGTTCCATTCCCAGATTTCTAAGGAATCTCCATACTGTTTTCCATATTGGCTGCACCAATTTGCAGTCCCACCAGCAATGTATGAGTGTGCCATTTTCCCCACATCCTCGCCAACACTTATTGTTGTTTGTCTTCATAATAGTTGCCATTCTGACAGGAGTGAGATGATATGATATCTTAGTGTAGTTTTGATTTGCATTTCTCTGATTGCTAGAGATGATGAGCATTTTGTCATATATTTGTTGATCGATTGTATATCCTCATCTGAGAAGTGTCTATTCAGGTCCTTGGCCCATTTGTTGATTGGGTTTTTGTTTGGTTGGTTGGTTGTTTTTTTGTTTGTTTGTTTGTTTGTTTGTTTTTTGGTGTTTAGCTTTTCGAGTTCTTTATATACCCTAGAGATTAGTGCTCTATCTGATGTGTGAGGGGTAAAAATTTGCTCCCAGGATGTAGGCTCTCTGTTCACCTCACAGATTGTTTCTTTAGCTGAGAAGAAACTTTTTAGTTTGATTCCATCCCATTTATTGATTCATGGTTTTAATTCTTGTGCTATAGGAGTCTTATTAAGGAAGTTGGGATCTAATCCCACATGATGCCGATTAGGGCCTACTTTTTCTTCTATTAGACACAGAATCTCTGGTTTAATTCCTAGGTCCTTAATCCATTTTGAGTTAAGTTTTGTAAATGGTGAGAGATAGGGGTTTAATTTCATTTTGTTGCATATGGATTTCCAGTTTTCTCAGCACCATTTGTTGAAGATGCTATCTTTTCTCCAGTACATGTTTTTGGCATCTTTGTCTAATACAAGATAATTGTAATTTTGTGGGTTAGCAAGAGATTCATCTTACACACAAAGACAGCCAGAGGTTGAAAATCAAGGGATGGAAAATAATAATCCATGCAAATGGAGCTCCAACACAAGCAGGAGTATCTACTGTCATGAAGTCAAGCAGACTTCAAGTGAAAATTAATGAGATATAGGAAGTCACTTCATATTGGTAAAGAGAACAATCCAACAAGAATATATAACAGTAAATAGTTATGGCTAGCTACATAAAACAAACACTACTCAACTTAAAAGTTCAGATATACCATAATACAATAATACTGGATAATTTTACTAATAGATAGGCTATTCAGACATAACATTTAAGACTATTCAGACCTAAAAAATATTATAAATCAAATGGACCTAACAGATCCATTTAAATTTTTTTAAAAATTAATTTTTTTATAAAATATTTCAACCATCAAAAGACAAGTTGACTTTCTCCTCACCTCCTCATGAAGTCTTTTCCAAAACTGACTATACTTTAGGCCACAGAATCTTAGCAAATAAAAAAATCAATATAATTCATTGTAATTCATGCTAAATGACTTGATTTAGGGACTAAAAACAAAGTGAAATGACAACTATATGAGACAATGAATGTTAATTTGCTGCATTATAGACACATTTTTATTATATGTTTACCTATAACATTATTCTGTATACCTTATATGTATACAATAAAATTTTTTAATAAAAAAAAATGTCAAATAGACTAATTTACATTGAAGAAATATAGTTTGCCGCAGTCTGGCTGAGCACAAATCACCAGCCACTTTAAGATTCAAGCAGGAAGGAATATAACTCACGCAGCAGGCTGCCCACGCAAACTCTCCAGGAACTCCCGGAGAGCTCCACCAGAACTTCGGGAACTTTGGGAGCACTCAACCGGAACTCAACCCGCAAACTCTCTAGGAACTCCGGGAGAGCTCAAAAATAGCGGGCACCCAAGGGAGCAGGAACCCTCCTTCTGGCAAAATGCCAGGCACCATCTTGACCTGGCCATGGCTCTCAACAATAGTTTATCAAAACACTAGCCCTCCAAAAAGGACACAAGTTAAAATGAAATGGTTTCAAAAGGAGATTGTAATAATCTTTCAGAGATTATATTATACCAGTGTTTCTGTGTTCCAAAATAAAGGGGCAGGGCAAAAAAAAAACTGCCTTATCTACCCTCCTAAATATCTTTTTAACCTTCACCAGCCACCCATTTATCCAGAATAAATTTTAAAATCTTTAGAAGGGTATGTAAAGTTCTTTAAGGATAGTCTCTTATCAGCCCAGCCCCCACCTGCCATATGCCATAGACAATATTGAGTTTCTGCAGAGTCTTGAATGTAGCATGCTGTCTCACATCTCTGTACTCTTTCTCCTCTACCTGGAGTGCTTGCCCATCCCTTCAAATGGCCCAGTTGTAACTGTATACCAGTTCTACTCACACTAATCCTTCAAGATTGCTTGTGTCACCTCCACTATCCTGTATAGCAGTTGCCACTCAGCACTGAGGTTGATAGAAGTAATCAACATGTCAAATGAATGAAAGAAGAAAAATATTTCAGTACATCCATACAATGTAATATTATTCTGTGATAAAGAAATAAATGAGATATCAAGCCATGTAAATGCATAGAGAAAACTTAAATGCATATTGCTAACTGAAAGAAGCCAATATGAAAAGGCAAGGTATTATATAATTCCATCTACTGTATATATGACAATTAGGAAAAGACAAACTATATAAATGGTTATATTATTGGATTGCCAAGTTTGAGGCAGAAATGAAGAAGTGCAAGTTCCACATTAGAAATGAAGAAGTGCAATATTGTGGATTGTTAGAATAAGGAAACAATTCTATATAATATTATAAAAATAATTATTATATGACATCATGCATTTCTCTAAACTCATAGAACTTCACATCCCAGAGTGAACCTTAAACTATAGAGTTTAATTAATAATAATATATCAAAATGGTTCATCAAGAGTAATAAATTACCACACTATTGCAAGATGTTAATACTAAGAGAAAAGGAGTAGTAGGAAGAGGCTTCTGGGAACTCTCTTTGCTTTCTGCTGAATTTTCCTGCAAATCTAAAAATGCTCTAAAAATAAAGTCTATTTTTTCAAAAGGTATAGTTTCCTATTTCTATTGATATCTGTAATTGAAATTAACATATTTTTAATTAATTTCTTTTATTTCAGTCTTTCTTTTCTCATTGAAAAGTCTTGTTTCTTAATTTTATCAATATATTTATATTTACTTATTTGCTTTTCCTTATATATCAATAATTTTTAAATACTGGACTTCTTTTAAAATTGTAGCAAAATTACTAAAATAACATTAAATCCACTGAATGAAGTTTAAGATTTCTTCATTATTCTTTTATTCCATATATCCCAGTTAAGATGTATAAGGTATCTGGGTGTATGGATTATTGAAGGTATAGGGATGAAAATTACAGCTATCAGTTTAAACATAATTGGTTTAATAAATCCAACTATTCATTCAGGTTTTGGACATATGAGGCTTAAGGGGCCTTTAAGTACTCCAGGTAGTCTCTTTGTAAGGCATTATAGAATTGAAAAAGTAAGATGGCTATGAAGATTATTAAAAGAATTTGAAGAAAAAAAAAGAGAATTTTGTGAAGAAAAGTTCATAGCATAAGACAGATCCTCAAAATGATTTTGTGGGATAGCCAGGTAAGTAACTTTCTTTGAGGACTTTATCTTAAATCAAGAGCACTGTTCAACTGCATCTTTCTGTAGGAAGTCTTCTTACAGACTTGACATCTTAGAAGTTTGAATGCTCCAAAAGGAAACCATTTATTTTCTACTTTGGTGACTCAGTGGCTTTGCTGATTAGTGAGGAGACATGTTAATGTGTTATACCCCAACATAATAAAATACTCTTTAAAAAGAGAGAGAGGAAAAAATTATTAGAATATTTAATCAATGTCAAATAACATATAAAGCAACCAGTATTAAAGCCAAGGTTATACTCATGACCAACATTCTGTACATTTCTTCATTTAGTGGTCCTCCAGAATCTCTGCCTTTGAACCTGTTAGAGCCACTTGTACTGCTTTGTGTTAGTAGTTAACTTCTCTTAAATTAGATTACACTCTCCTTCAGAGCAGAAGCCACATGTTACTATACTTTTGTCATCAACAAAATCCTTTATGACTTAGAAGGAAGAAACTCCACCATATTGTTAACTTTAAACTTTTTTTAATCTTAGAAAGTGAAAATAGGCCACTTATTTCTACTTTTTGACTTTTATAAACCAAAGCACAAATTTCTGCTACAGAACTCTTATGTAAGATTAACTACTATTACATTTTTTTCTTTAACATTTTATCTGTGAGATTTCTGAGAAGATTGGCACATATTTTTTAAATTTTGCTATTGAAAGAGATTAAAAGGACTGTGCTATACACATGACAAGATACATCTAGCAAACTTGTGGTTTAGATTCTTTTTTCTTGGGTCAGGGGAAATGTCAAATATTTTGATTACCACCATCAGTAGATATTGTGGTTCATAAAAATATGTCAATCATATCTTTATTATTATTTTTAACTGTTGTCTAATGTAAAATTGTACTGTAAAAGCCAGGGAAATCTAGATGTGGAGAGAGTATCTTGACTGACTTAAGTGTTTTCAATTCAAAGTATAAAGAATATTTTGCTTCCTTTGGCTATTTAATATACTCATAGCCTTGAGCTAATATTGAAAGTCCCTGCAGTTAATCCATTATTTATGTTCAGTATAATTAACTATTCTAATATATCATTTTAAAAGACTCATCAGTGTTCATCAATTCAGAATAGTTGAAGAAAAGGCTAAAGGCTAAAGGCAAAAAGTTTAAATGATAAATCATCTTGAAATAATGTTAATATTTAAAATATAAAAGTAATTACATGATAACCTAGTTGAGTTATCCATTAATTACTTCAGTTAATAAACTTAAAATCAACATGTTTTTAGTTGTATCTTTCAGAAGTATATAAAGACCCACAGAATGTTTGTTCTTATAAGTAGTTTTTGACATAAACTTACAATTTTGTTAATATTGTTAATTTTCTTAGGAATCCCACTTACATAGATGGTATAAGAGAAAACATTGAGCAAATAATCATGAGATATAAATTCAGTGATTATAGATCAATTCTTTACTTGCTTATAAGTTGTTGCCTTTTAATTTGGTGTATTTCTAAATTATTTTCTTCATTTAGGCACAGAAATTCAAGTTGCCCTCTAAGACCTTGAAAAATGAAAACATAAATTTCTGAGAACATGGGGATGCTTAGTTAGAACAACTATGGATAATAAAGAAGGTACCACCATGGTTGCACTAAAATGTTGTTTCTGAGAGTCATGAATGGAAAAGAATCCAAATATTAAAATGATTCCCAGTTTGTACAGATGTCAAAAACTCTCAAGTCCCTTCACCAATGACTTCTTAAAATCGCATGCATTGCAAAAAGTCTGAAGGCTTATACTTTACATTCAGCTGAGCATTTAATATCAAGCAGTACATTGTTCAAGTGGCAAATTGGATTATGTCTTAAAATTATTGCATTTTCCATTTTATTTTGAAAATTATGATGAATAAAGTATGTATCATTCTGGGTCCTGGCAGAAAGAAATAGCTCATACAAACAGGGAAATTTAAGGGAATTTAATATATTTATAAATGTATAGAAAAGATTAAGGGAAATCAATTAGGAGTAATGTTTAATCTTGGGGCTAGCAATTGTGAAAGGTATTAGTCCCCTAGGTCTGATGGTTTGAAGTGAGAAAACAGCTACTCAAACATGGAGAGAAAAGGGCACTTGGCTGGCTCTGGAGCCTTTAGAAGACCAGCCAATCTATTGTGATTTAGGAAGGGAGAACCTTTAAAGAATAAATATCTGACCTACTCTCCAGGCTGTGACTGAACACAATCAGAAGTTAAAGGGCAAATGAGTTCTTTGATGTAGTCTACACAGGTCAATCCTTGGAGGCACAGAGGTTGGAAAGAGTAAAGAGTGAATATTATAAAAGGGAAGGGAAACACACATTATAGCACATTTTTGCTTCTGGTAACAAAATCTATATCAAGTTAGTTTAAGAAAACAACTATTTATCCTCTTATGCATCTGAAAAGTTTAGGGATAGATCTGTCTTCGTGTGCAGCTTGACTCAGTATCTCAAAGGATGTCATTGAGACTCAGTACCTTTTCATCTCTCAACTTTGTTCTCTTCCATGTAGAATTCACTCAAAAGTCTTCTTGAGGTGGAAAGATATCTGAGAGCAGTTTTAGGTTAAAGTCCTAATAAAAAAATAAGATAATAAAAGTAAAAAGTCAACTCAATAGTTTAATCAGAGTTTCTAGGCTTGACACTCACTGGCTTAATCAAGTCACCTGTTCATTCCTAAACCAGAATTTAATTATAGGAATTAAACATGGTGAATGGTCTGTACTGAGTCACATGCTTATCTTTAGACTCAGTGCTCTAGGCTACCTAAAGTACAGGGCAGAGAGTGAGGAAAGGATGTTCTTTGAGGAAAATTTAGAGTACTGTTACCAATATTTGAAGAAAAAAATGGATGCTAGACAGACAACAGATAACAAATGACTCAAGTTCTCTTCAGTAATCAAAAATACTTCTTAGCTCTTAATTAATCTTGATATTCATGAACATGTGAACCTTTATGTTAGGTATGTATAGTAGTAAAAAAATATGATAACAAATTCCACCATCTAAATTCCACATTACCGGGCTGGGGATGTGGCTCAAGTGGTAGCGCGCTCGCCTGGCATGCGTGCGGCCCGGGTTCGATCCTCAGCACCACATACCAACAAAGATGTTGTGTCTGCCGAGAACTAAAAAATAAATATTAAAAATTCTCTCTCTCTCTACTCTCTCTCCTCTCTCACTCTCTCTTTAAATAAATAAATAAATAAATAAATAAATAAATAAATAAATTCCACATTACCATTCCCAAGATGGCCGAGAATAGAGTACATCACACCCTGTGTACCGTGCCACTGCGAGGGTGAATAACGAATTAGAACGACAAAAAACTATCTTGTTAGGAACTTACAGCAAAATGGGGGTGCACCGAAACCTAGAGGAAGAATTTCCAGCACCAAGGTCTGGTAATTGAGTCTCATACACGAGCCAACTGTGCGACCGGAGATCCAGGCTGACTGATGGCTACAGACAGAGGGGGAGCCGCCAAGAAGCGACCAGCAAGCAGGGAGAAACGTTGCTGCAGATTCTTTGGAATCCTGCCGCCTGAGCACTCACGGAGCCCCGGGCTGAGTTCGGGATTTCAGACAGGGAAGGAAGCGGTACAGTTCTACCCCCACAATGGAAACTCCACCAAGGAAACCAGCGGACACCATCTTGGAGGGCTGAATTAACCACTCTCCGACAGATTCCAACAATAAACAGGTGCATGTTACTCAGCTCATCTCCCATACAGCAGGGAATTCGCATAAAATCTCTCCTAGGCTCTCCAAGGGAGGGATTATCAGAGCAAGCCTGCATAAAGACTCGGGAAAAACTAGAGACATCCGATCTTCAACTCCCCCTCCAATCAGCGGGGAAAATGAAACCTGTATTGCCAGTGCGAGGGGAGGGGCAAGCGGAAAAAATCAAAACAATAGAGTGCCAGGGATCTCAATAGCCACCCTCCATGCCCAACAAATGGCAAGCCCAGAGTACAGTTTGAACTGCCAAGAGGCATCACTCAGGGGAAATCTGGTCTAGCAGGAGAAACCAGGGGACTAGAGGCCAGGCCCATGCAACTGGGCAGCTGGAGTTCGCCCCCCCGCCGGCGACTGACCGTGCGACTGGGTGGCTAGAGATTGCCCGCCCACCAGCGACAGCCGGCCCATTGCCCCTGTGACTGGGTGGCTGGAGACCGCACGCCCGCTGGCTACCAACCCCGTGACTGGGCAGCTAGAGATCACCCGCCCGCCAGCGACAGCCCACCAGCTGTCCGAGCAACTGGGCGGCTGGAGTCCGCCCGGCCGCCGGTGTCCGGGAGCTGAAACCAACCAGAGACAGTCCAGTCCCACCCCCCCATTCAGACACCCCGGCAAGGAGCCTGGGGCCCGCTATAGCAGAGAGGTGACGTCACTGGAGCTCAGCCATCAGAATTCCTTCCCAGCGAAATCCACTTTAGCAGGTATAGTCTACCAGCACAAAGGAGAGACAACAGAGATATAAAAAACCAAAACAAATTTATAGAAGAGAGCAGAAACACAGCAATCAAATAGAGCTGGAAAGTAGCGTGAACATCATGAAAAAACAAGGGAAAAAAGGAGTACAAACAATGCAAGACAACTAAAATCTACAGGAGGACCTAGAAGCATCAGAAACATGGATAGGGAAAGAACTCAAGGCATACCAAACTCAGATGGAAAGGAATATTAGAGAAGAGATGAGGCGGCAAGTCCAAGCAATAAAAGTATATTTTGAAAATGAATTAAACAAACAAATTCAAATGGCAAAGAACAAGCTTTACCAGGAGATAGAGATCTTAAAAAAAATCAAACAGTAATCCTAGAAATGCAGGAAACTATAAACCAAACTAAAAACTCAAACGAGAATATTACAAATAGACTAGATCAAGTAGAAGTCAGAACATCAGATAATGAAGACAAAGTTTATCAACCTGAAAAGAATATAGTCAACACAGAAAAGATGCTTAAATCCCACGAGCAATCTATTCAAGAGATATGGGATGTCATAAAAAAAAAAAAACAAATTTGAGAGTCATCGGGATAGAAGAAGGCATAGCGAATCAAACCAAAGGAATGGACAACCTATTAAATGAAATAATTCTAGAAAACTTCCTAGAGATGAAAGATGGAATAGATTGCCAAATCCTGGAAGCCTACAGGACCCCAAACATTCAAAACCATAATAGACCAACTCCAAGACATATAATTATGAAGATAGCCAACATACAGAACAAGGAGAGAATATTAAAAGCTAAGAGAGAAAGGAGGCAGAATACATTCAGGGGTAAACCAATTAGGTTAACAACTGATTTTTTATCACAGACTTTGAAAGCGAGAAGATCCTGGAACAATGTATTTCAAATGCTGAAAAATAATGGATTCCAACCAAGAATACTGTATCCAGCAAAATTAAGCTTCAGATTTGACAATGAAATTAATATCTTCAATGATAAACAAAAGCTAAAAGAATTCGCAGCCAGAAAACCAGCACTGCAAAGAATTTTGAGCAAAATACTACAAGAAGAGGAATTGAAAAATAGTGCCCAAAACTAACACTAGGAGGTATCTCAGTAAAGGGGGAGGAAAATAACCAAAAAGTAAAAACTAGCCAAACTAAAATAAATAAATAAATAAACATGACTGGAAGTACAAATCATATTTCAATTGTAACATTAAATGTTAATGGCCTAAACTCACCAATCAAGAGACATAGGCTAGTAACCTGGATCAAAAAAACAAATCCAACAATATGCTACCTTCAGGAGACTCATATGATAGGAAAAGACATACACAGGCTGAAGGTAAAAGGTTGGGAAAAATCATACCACTCACATGGCCCTCGGAAGCAAGCAGGAGTGGCCATACTAACATCGAATAAAATCAACTTCAAACCTAAGTTAAACAAAAGGGATAAAGAAGGACACTATATACTGTTAAAAGGAACCATCCACCAATAAGACATAACAATTATCTATTTGTATGCACCAAACAATGGAGCTGCAACGTTCATAAAACAAACTCTCCTCAAGTTCAAGAGTCAAATAGACTACAACACAATAATTATGGGTGACTTCCACACACCACTCTCACCATTAGACAGATCCTCTAGACAAAAGCTGAATAAAGAAACTATAGAACTCAATAGCACAATCAATAACCTAGACTTAACCGACGTATATAGAATATTTCAACCATCATCAAGTGGATACACGTTCTTCTCAGCAGCACATGGATCCTACTCAAAGACAGACCATATATTATGCCATAGGGCAACTCTTAGTAAATATAAATGCATGGAGATAATACCATGCACCATATCTAATCATAATGGAATGAAACTGAAAATAAATGATAAAAGAAGGAAGGAAAAATCCTACATCACATGGAAAATGAACAATATGTTACTGAATGATCAATGGGTTACAGAAGACATAAAGGAGGAGATAAAAAAAAATCTTAGAGACAAATGACAATACAGACACAACATACCAGAATCTATGGGACACAATGAAAGCAGTTTTAAGAGGGAAATTCATTTCTTGGAGTTCTTTCCCCAAAAAAAGAAAAAACCAACAAATAAATGAACTCACACTACACCTCAAAAACATAGAAAAGGAAGAGCAAGACAACAGCAAATGTAGTAGAAGACAAGAAATAATTAAAATTATAGCAGAAATCAATGAAATTGAAACAAAAAAAACATTGAAAAAATTGAAAAAACTAAAAGTTGGTTCTTTGAAAAAATAAATAAGATCGACAGGCCCTTAGCCATGCTAACGAAGAGAAGAAGAGAGAGAACTCAAATTACTAACATACGGGATGAAAAAGGCAATATCACAATGACACTACAGAAATACAGAAGATAATTAGAAAGTATTTTGAATACTTTATTCCAATAAAATAGAAGATAGTGAAAATATCGATAAATTTCTTAAGTCTTACGATCTGCCCAGATTGAGTCAGGAAGACACACACAATTTAAACAGATCAATAACAAAGGAAGAAATTGAAGAAGCCATCAAAAGACTACCAACCAAAAAAAAGCCCTGGACCGGATGGGTATACAGCAGAGTTTTACAAAACTTTCAAAGAATTAATACCAATACTTTTCAAGCTATTTCAAGAAATAGAAAAAGAAGGAGCTCTTCCAAATTCATTCTATGAGGCCAACATCACCCTGATCCCGAAACCAGACAAAGACACTTCAAAGAAAGAAAACTACAGACCAATATCTCTAATGAACTTGGATGCAAAAATTCTCAATAAAATCCTGGCGAATCGAATACAAAAGCATATCAAAAAAATTGTTCATGATCAAGTAGGGTTCATCCCTAGGATGCAAGGCTGGTTCAATATATGGAAATCAATAAATACTATTCACCACATCAATAGACTTAAAGACAAGAACCATATGATCATCTCGATAGATGCAGAAAAAGCATTTGACAAAGTACAGCATCCCTTTATGTTCAAAGCACTAGAAAAACTAGGGATAATAGGAACTTACCTCAACATTGTAAAAGCTATATACGCTAAACCTCAGGCTAGCATCATCCTAAATGGAGAAAAACTGAAGGCATTCCCTCTAAAATCTGGAACAACACAGGGATGCCCTCTATCACCACTTCTATTCAGTTTAGTTCTTGAAATACTAGCCAGAGCAATTAGACAGACAAAAGAAATTAAAGGCATAAAAATAGGAAAAGAAGAACTTAAATTATCGCAATTTGCAGATGGCATGATAATATATTTAACAGACCCGAAAGGGTCTACAAAGAAACTGCTAGAGCTAATAAATGAATTCAGCAAAGTGGCAGGATATAAAATCAACACGCATAAATCAAAGGCATTCCTGTATATCAGCAACAAAACTTCTGAAATGGAAATGAAGAAAACCACTCCATTCACAATATCCTCAATGAAAATAAAATACTTGGGAATCAACCTAACGAAAGAGGTGAAAGATTTATACAATGAAAACTACAGAACCCTAAAGAGAGAGATTGAAGATCTTAGAAGATGGAAAAATGTATCCTGTTCATGGATAGGCAGAACTAACATCATCAAAATGGCGTTATTACCCAAAGTTCTCTACAGGTTTAATGCAATGCCAATTAAAATCCCAATGGCATTTCTTGTAGAAATAGATAAAGCCATCATGAAATTCATATGGAAAAACAAAAGACCCAGAATAGCAAAAGCAATTCTAAGCAGGAAGTGTGAATCTGGAGGTATAGCGATACCAGAGTTCAAACTGTACTACAAAGCAATAGTAACAAAAACAGCGTGGTACTGGTACCAAAATAGGCAGGTGGACCAATGGTACAGAATAGAGGACACAGAAACCAGTCCACAAAATTACAACTTTCTTATATTTGATAAAGGTGCTAAAAGCATGCAATGGAGGAAGGATAGCATCTTCAACAAATGGTGCTGGGAAAATTGGAAATCCATATGCAACAAAATGAAACTGAATCCCTTTCTCTTGCCATGCACAAAAGTTAACTCAAAATGGATTAAGGAGCTAGATATTAAATCAGAGATACTGCGTCTGATAGAAGAAAAAGTTGGCTACGATCTACATGTGGAGTTTGGCTCCAAATTCCTTAATAGGACGGCGCCCATAGCCCAAGAGTTAATATCAAGAAGAAATAAATGGTACTTACTTAAACTAAAAAGTTTTTTCTCAGCAAGAGAAACAATAAGAAAGGTAAATAGAGAGCCTACATCCTGGGAACAAATTTTTACCCCTCACACTTCAGATAGAGCCCTAATATCCAGAATATACAAAGAACTCAAAAAATTAAACAATAAGATAACAAATAACCCAATCAACAAATGGGCCAAGGACCTGAACAGACACTTCACAGAGGAGGACATACAATCAATCAACAAGTACATGAAAAAATGTTCACCATCTCTAGCAGTCAGAGAAATGCAAATCAAAACCACCCTAAGATACCATCTCACTCCAATAAGATTGGCAGCCATTATGAAGTCAAACAACAATAAGTGTTGGCAAGGATGTGGGGAAAAGTGTACACTTGTACAGTGCTGGTGGGACTGCAAATTGGTAAGGTCAATTTGGAAAGCAGTATGGAGATACCTGGGAAAGCTAGGAATGGATCCACCATTTGACCCAGCTATCGCCCTCCTGGGACTATTCCCTGAGGATCTTAAAAGAGCGTACTATAGGGATACTGCCACATCAATGATCATAGCAGCACAATTCACAATAGCTAGACTGTAGAACCATCCTAGATGCCCTTCAATAGATGAATGAATAAAAAAAAATGTGGCATCTATACACAATGGAGTACTGAGCAGCACTAAAAAAATGACAAAATCATAGAATTTGCAGGGAAATGGATGGCATTAGAGCAGATTATGCTAAGCGAAGCTAGCCAATCCTTAAAAAACAAATGCCAAATGTCTTCTTTGATATAAAGAGAGCAACTAAGAACAGAACAGGGAGGAAGAGCATGAGGAAAAGATTAACATTAAACAAAGATGAGTTGGGGGAGAGAGAAGGGAAAGCATATGGAAATGGTAGGAGACCCTCAATGTTACACAAAATTATATAAAAGAGATTGTGAGGGGAAAGGGGGAAACAAGGGAGAGAATTGAACAACAGCAGAGGAGGTAGAGAGGGAAGATGGGAGGGGTGGGGAGGGGGGATAGTAGGAGATAGGAAAGGTAGCAGAATACAACAGTCACTAATATGCCATTATGTAAAAATGTGAGTGTGTAACCAATGTGATTCTGCAATTTGTATTTGGGGTAAAAATGGGAGTTCATAACCCAATTGAGTCAAATGTATGAAAGATGATATATCGTGAGCTTTGTAATGTTTTGAAAACAACCAGTAAAAAAATAAATAAATAAATAAATAAATAAATAAATAAAATTCCACATTACCAAGGAAACAAAAGATATATTCTCTCTCTTTCTCTCTCTCTCTCTCCTCTCTCTCTCTCTCTCTCTCTCTCTCTCTCACACACACACACACACACACACACACACACACATTCATATTTGTATGAATGTACATAATACATTTCCCATCACAATAATTTGATTTGTTGTACTATTAATTATTTATATTAGTTCTCAAGATTCTGTAAGCACATTTTCACAACACAGGCATTCAGGCATTCTGTTTTGGCTGCTAACTACAGAAAAAGAGGAGCCCTTTCTCTTTTAATTGTTAGTAAAATTTTCTTCCCAAACTTCTGGCTGAATTAATGAATTAATTTGATGCTAGCATGATACTGATATCAGTGATGAGAATCAGAGCCAAGTCCCATTTCCCTGACATGAAGATTGAACACCCAATAAGAAAAACACTGAGGCAGGCATAGAAAGCAACTTTTATTTAAAGGATAGAAGAGAGATAGACTTCTCTGAAGAGAGGGGCCTCAGAGCTGGGTGTTAAAGGAAGTGGGGGTTTTATATATTTTAGATTTTATATATTTTAGATTTCCTTTATTCTCATGCCTTCTCCTCCCCCAATCCTGCCTAAAGACTAGTGACCAAAAGGTGGGCCAAAAGATGGAGTGACCCAAGGATGGGAACAAAGCTGCCCAGGGTACAGGAAGGAAGGGAGTGGCCCAGGGGGCATTCATTAACAACTCCTACAACACCCTGCAGGGAGTGACAATTCCCTGGAAGCAGGTAACCTTGGCAACAGTTGGTGTATTTTATTTCCTTGTGAATCAGCCCCCATCTTTCTGACCCAATCATTCATTGCCTACACTAACTACCATTTTGCCTTCTGGCCTCAATACTTTGGACTATTTTATTCAAAAAGGTATATTACTTATTCCCAAGATAAGTGGTTTTGAAACCTAAAGGGTTGCATAATCACAGAAATTTAAGATGAAAAGGAGCAGCTTATTTAGAAACCAAGAACCAACAAAGTTCAACTGACTTAAAACTAGATAACATTTCAAACCAAATCTTTTTTAAAAATATTTTTAGTTCTAGATGGACACAATGCCCTTATTTATTTATTTTTATGTGGTGCAGAAGATTGAACCCAGTGCCTCACACTTGTGAGACAAATGCCCCACCACTGAGCTATAATCCCAGCCCTCAAAACAAATCTTGAATA
Organism: Ictidomys tridecemlineatus; assembly: GCF_052094955.1. Lineage (NCBI taxonomy): Eukaryota > Metazoa > Chordata > Mammalia > Rodentia > Sciuridae > Ictidomys > Ictidomys tridecemlineatus. The sequence continues at coordinate 124,467,135 of NC_135479.1, forward strand.
AATGAAAGTCTTTCTCTGAAATGAATTATATTATGATGCAGTAAAGAGAGTATGTAGCTGCTTTATTTTAACCAGGGACACTATATGACTTTATAACTCATAGTAATTTTATCAAGTAAGTAGCAAGGAGCTGTTGGGAATAAGCCTGGATGTGTATTTCCCCTAACTCAGTCTGAATTTGGAGAAGAAAAGCTTTAACCAATTCAGTTCTCTCAGATCACACTGATGGGGGAAATGGAGATTTTTATTGCAGCTGTCTATGTGCTGATAAAAGAAAGTGAAGTACTTTATCATCATAGCTTCTTTAAAATAATAAAGAACACGATTTATTTTTAGCTGTCTATTACAATTTTTTTTTTTACTTTTCCTTCCATAATGTACCTACAAATTAGTTTTCAAATTGTTTACCTACACCAAATATATTAGCTTTTCATAGGTTCACAGGCTGGCTTCATGTTTATTCCTTTACAGAAATAAGCACATCCCTAAAATTATCCAGTAATGAATCCAGAGCTACATGCTTAGAAGAGCTACTGGGGAGCAGGAAACCATTTTGTGAAACAAACTGAGATGTACCAAAATGAAAACTCAGTATTTAGTGTGCTTCGTTTTTGTCCTCTTTCTCCTCCTGGTTGTTGCTGATCTGAGGGACTTAAACAAATGTCACTATAAGGGACTTAAACAAATGTCACTATGACATCCAAATGGAAGAGCTGTCCACTTGGGATCTTAATTGGTCTCATTCTAGGGAACTGGTATCCATGGAGATCATGTTTCCCCACAGTGATTCAACTACCAGGATGCAGCAACATAATCTGATCTTTTCCCATTTTCATCAGGAGTCCCATCCTGGCCAAAACGGATAAACCTTCTACCTATGTTGAGTCTCTCCTCACCTATATTCTTTCTGGTGGAATGTTCACTGCTTTTTCATACACCTCTTGGACCAAGAATGGCCAATAAGCACTCACCTGTGCAAACTGTGCCTCCAGCATTCTCTGATCCATTGCTTTCAAGTTACTATACAATGGTGAACTTCAGCAAGCCTACCAAAGTTCCAGAGAGAAAGGTTAAGGCCAAAGAGAAAATCTATCAGTAAAAGAGGAGGAAAAGTAATTTACCCCCACTTCCTTCCTGATACTTGAACCAGAATTCATTCTAAGGGAGATGCCTGCATTTAAAGAAATTTTTTTAAATTTAAATTTAAAATATAATAAAAGCTGATCTATCTTTCCTTGTTTCCATCTTCATTCCTACTCTTTTTTTAATTTTTATTAGTTGCTCAAGACAATACAATGATCTTGACATATCAAACATTTGATTCAAATAGGGTATGAATTCTCATTTTTCCACATGTACAGATTGCAGGATCACATTGGTTATACATCCATGTGTATACATACAGCAATCCTAGTGTCAGTTGTATTCTGCTGCCCTCCCTGTCCCCCCTCTCTCCTCCTCCCCTCCCATCACTATTCTCTACCCATTCTACTGTGGCACTTATCTCTCTCTCTCTCTCTCTCTCTCTCTCTCTCTCTCTCTCTCTCTCTTTTTCCTTCCCTTCCCCCTCACACCATCGTATATCATTCCTACTCTTAACATGTTATTTATAACTTATGAATAAATTCTTGTTTGTTCATTCTATTATCTCCTCTATTGTTTCCAAGACTGCTTCTGTTGATGGGATTTTCATCTGGATATGGGTCACATTTTCATGCTTTTTTATTTTTTTAATCTCTAGTGACTTTTAATGAATGTTGGATATAGTAAATTATATTGTTGCAAGAGTTTTATTTATTTCTTTAAAAAGAGTTGAGTTTTGTTCGGTCAGGTAATTAATTTACTTGATTATTTTGAAGCTTCTTTTTCAACTTTGTTAATAAGAATCTAGAGCACTTGAGGATTAGATTTAGTCCTTCTTTTTAGTACTAAACTAAGAGTATGGACTTCTGGGGATCTGAATTGACCTAATGTTCAGCAGGTCTTTCTACACTAGTTGGTCAGAATTAAAACATCTCTCCATCCTGTGAAATTCTTATGGTTGTTCAGTTCATGGCTTCCCAGTAGTTATTCTTTCCCTGGTCATTGTTCTTTGTCTGGCCTTGTGAGGTCTCATCCTATATACACGTAGCTTAGTATTCAGATATGAAAAAAAAACATCTATGCAAGTTTCTGGAGTTCTTTTCCTGCTTGGCTTACCCCTTTTTGGTTCTCTGCCTCATCAGTTCCAGTTTTTTGAGGTCTCCCAATCTCTCATATCTGTTTCCCTCATCTTAGCAAGGCTGCCATGCTGAGTGGGTCTCACCTCTCTGCACCATTGCCTATTAAGTGCTTCTAACCAGAAAACTGGACAATTCCAGGAATTATCTAATTTATTTTCCTTCTCTCAGAGACAGTCCTGCATTGACTATTATGCAGTGTCTGAAAACAATTGGTTCATATATTTTGTCCAGGTTTTTTGTGGGGTAGTAGCAGGACAGAGGATTTGTCTGTTACCAGTAGTCTGTTACCAGCTACTCAGTCATAGCTGCAAGGAGAAGACAGGGCTTTTGATTTTTCTTTTCAATTAAAATACTACTGACAGTCCCTAAAACAGTGGTCAAATTTCTATGGTAAGTGCCCAGCTGAAGACTGCATCACTATTTACTCATTTGAACAGCAAAAATAATTAATTAATTCATAAGCCGTACTGTCATAACTTATCCTCAGTTTCTATAGGTTTGTAAGCTATATTGTGTAGTCAAATTTTATTACTACTTCAATGACCACAGACCAGATATATAATGTGCAGGGATAGAGCCAGAAGATTGCTCCACAAACCAGGACAAAAAGGAATATACGAGAATAGAGAAAGGAGAGGGAGATGAAATTTAGAAATGACTTTTGGAAAAAGGAAGGAAAAGCAATTTCCTGAAGAATAAAAAGAAAAATTAAGTTCTCACATTGTAATTAAGTTTTAAAAAGTTTCTTAGGTGTTATTTGATCACTTTGTGGCCTTTGGGAATAGAACACAATGCACTAGAAGAGTAAATAGGAGACTTGCATAAGGAAGATCTATAAGAATTTGCATAACTCCCCCCTAGACTTAAGATATGATATTGTGTACACATGCAAATGTAATAACAAATCCCACCATTATGTACAACTATAATGCACCAATATAAAATATGGAAGGAAAAAAAAAAAGACGTGACATGGTAAGTGTGGTAGGGCTTACCTTAGAAAAGAAGTGCACCACATGCTCCAGGTGAAGATGGTTTTGCATAGATTTTCAGAGAAACTTAAATGAACACCTATAAGTTTCAGGGAAATTGAGAGAGCACAACCCAAACAGACAAGCATGACAAAAAGTTTCAGGTGTACAGATAAGGCATCGATATTTGAAAAAGACAAGCAGGTTTGTAAAGACAGATTAGCCAAGAAAATCACAACAATAATTTGTTATCAATCTGCTTTCCTATTAAAATGTATTTTTGTTTAATTAAAATTGGTAGTCTATCAAGAGAATACTTGTCTTACAGTTAAAACCTTGCTCCATGAGTATTTATAAAAAGGATTATGTAAAACCCAAAATATTTCATAAAATTTTTTTCTAGTAAATGGTATAAGAATTTCATTCTTATGCCACTCACTCCAAGAGTCCTACAGAGACTTTATGCAATAGAGGAAATTAATTATCTTTAATTTGGGGCAGGAAAAAAAGAAGCAATGGCACAGGCTTGAAAATATTTTTTATTATACAAAGATAATCAATGTGATGGTATTTTTCATTGTGAAATTACATTGTGCTATTTTGAATATTTTTCTTCCCTTAAAATCATATAAGATACTAGTATTTTTATTCTGTGGAGCTGATAGAAGTTTTAAAATAGGATTTGGGATGTAGCTTAGTGGTATGTGCTTACCTAGCACATGCAAGGCCCTGGATTTGATCCCGAGCACCACAAAAATAGATAAATAAATAAAAATAGTCTACTTTCCTTTCATACTCAAGGCCATAGGTTTTAGAGTTAAGGAAGACTCTTCAGATGAAAGCAAAACATCAGCAATGGGCACTCATCTTATATTTTTCAATTGGAATTTTTCTGATTTACTCATCACTGAATTCTCATCACCTTCAGCTGTTTGGAATAAGTAGGTATTTGATAAATATTAGATGAATGAAATAATTACAACTCTCATATTCATGCTAGTCTCCATGATGCCAATGAAAATGAGTATAATAAATTTTGGATCATCTGCTAATGAAAAATCAAGAAAAAATAAAACAAAAGCAAAGCCAAAAACTTTTCCTCATATGATAGTTGGTTTGTTTACTATTTTTGGTGAGAGGAATTGAAATATGGCCACAGAAATGGGAATGAAATGTTTAACAGCAAAACCCTAGATTGCTACAACTAGGAGTGATATTTGATAGTTCAGCTATAGAATACATCTCACGTCAATAACCTATGTAAAATGGTGATGATTTTATACCTAGTATTCAACATGAAAGTTATTTTCCAGAAATCACCATGGAGAAAAAAAATATCTTAAATCCTATATCTTATAAGTGGCAAAATAAAAACATTACAGGTTTAGAAAATTATACACTTATCTATTGATAAAGGCCTTTAAATGAAATCAATGCAATTTTAGATCAAAAACCTATGAAATCTCTATAATTCATATTACTCCTCTGTTATAAGTAAAAAGCAGTGGTTCAGCTCACACTGCTACTGCATATGGACAATGTGATGCAGAATTTCTGAACATTACAGGTTCCTTCAGCTGTTCTTCATATAGCCTGGCTTACAGCTGCTTCACCATCATGGTGATGCACTGCTCCAGATTGGCTTCATCATTTTAAAATATGGCATTGAAGTAGAACACAATTTTGATGGTTAATTTTGTGTCCACTTGGCTGAGCCATGGTCCCCAAATCTGTGGTCAAACATTATTCTGGATATTTCTGTGTTGGTGTTTTTGGATAAGACTAACTTATAAATCAATGGATTTTGAATAAAGCAGATTGCTCACCATTATGTGAGGTCTCATCCAATCCCTTGAAGAGCTGATTAGAACACAAGACTAATATTCCCAAAGCAACAGGAAATTCTTCCATCAGGCAGCCTGCAGAATGCAGCATTAGCTCTTCCTTGAACTTCAGCCTGCCAACCCACCCTATATATTTAGACTTGCCAGCTCCATAATCACGAGTCAATTACTTACACGAAGTCTCTTTTTAAATATACATCCTGTTGGTGCTATTTGTTCTGAAAGCACAGAACACCACAGAGAAAATATACCTATTCACAAATAAAATTAAATCAACAACTACATAAAAGGGAAAACCAAATGTGAACCTGGAAACCTGAGTGGGAAGTGCTGGGATAAAGGGAAGAGAAAAGAAGATTACAATTGCTTTTCTGATTAGTAATTATTTAACCTATACCTAAGCTTACAAAAAAAAAACCCTCCTCCTTTAGAATCAAGTTAAAAAACAAATCAAGTGACATACTCCTGGAATACTGAGTCACCATGTTCCGTGCACCTGTCCAAAAAGCATTTTTAATCCATTCTGCATTGTGGATAAAATGTATCTATGTTGTAAAATAATGCCTTTGTCTGGTGCCATTATTTCCAAATGCCATGCTCTGTTTGCCATAACTACCTCCCAAGCCAACAGATGACCCTATTGCCCCAACTGAAGTTGATTTTCAGGTCCCTTCCACTCAGCCTGTTAACTAAGCCTTGCTCCATCATATATATGATATATTATGTCCCATCCCTTACTCTAAATAAATGTAATATGTACATGCAAATGTTTTAAATAGTTATTTTTTCACTCATTTTATAAATAGTTATTTTTCACTTAGTGCCTGATGTGCACCAGGCACTGAGTGAATCATTGAGTACAGAGTCATGAGCAAGACAGATATGGTCCTGTCTTTATATATCTTAGAGTTTAATGGGACAGGTATTCTATTTTAACTATATTAAAATTTCACCAAATTATGTTGTGTGCATGAATGAATATGTAATAGTGAATCTAATACACATAATTACAATGCACTCATTAAAAAATTATAAGATTTTTTAAAAACAACTATGTTAAGTATTACAATGAAAATAAATGTGTGAAAAGGGGAAGGAAGGGATGGGAGGAGGAGGGGAGGGGAGGGGAGGGGGCATGGGGGTAGGAAGGATGGTGGAATGAAATGGACATCATTACCCTAAGTACAGGTATGATTGTACGAATAATATGACTCTACTTTATGTATAACCAGAGAAGTGAAAAATGTGTGCTATGAATCAAACTGCATTCTGCTGTCATGTATAACTAATTAAAACAAATAAATTGATTAAAACAAGAAAATAAGTGGAGTGCTATGAGGGAGAAATATTATTTTTTTCTAAAGGATATATATATGTATATGTACATATATGTATTATTTGTAGATGGGCACAATACCTTTATTTTGTTGTTTATTTTTATGTGGATCTAACCCAGTGCCTTAAACATGTCGGGCAAGTGCTTTAGTACTGAATTACAACCCCAGCCTAGAGAAGAAGTATTCTTTATGGTGAAACCCAAAGATAAAAAGAAAGAAAATTAAAAGAAGCACATTTCAGAAAACAGCAAGAACAAAATATATGAGGTGAGAAAAATTTGGAGTATTTAGAAGATAACAAAATCTATGTGATTTAATCCTAATGATCATTGAAGGAGAGGGGTTGAATATCAGTTAGGACACATAGGCAAAGACCAGATTATGAAGGTTTTTTTAAGGGATTTATTGAGCCCTCCTGAACTGGAAAATAAAATTACCTTCTGAGAAAGTGAAACTAGGAAAGGTCAAAGCATAATGAACAGGAATCATCATCCAATTTCAATTGGATACAAGTAGAAGAGAAAATGTGTGTGTGGATGGAGTATATGAGAAATGCACAACTGCAAAGTGACTGAAGTATAGACAGAGACTGATTAGCATACGATTTTAACTTTAACTGTAACCTGATCGAAGATATAGAACTCTGCCTGCAGAAGTGATCTGTTAACAAGTCTGAGACATTTCTTAAAGCTACCTCTCCAGCCACAATTTGATGTGCACACGGGATGGGAGGGTGGGAACTAAAAGGAAAAGGAATTACTGGGTTGAGTTCTCACTATCTTCCTGTCATTGCTTCCAGACTTGCCTCAATGGTTGTCATCTCTTTTTTACACTGGACTTCCATATTCAGAATGTTTTTTAAAAATGAAAACTGCATTTGAAAGCAGTTTTCAAATACCACCCCCACACACACACACACATATATGGAGAGAGGGAGAGAGAAAAAGAGAGAGAGAACTGGGAAAGTGTGCCAAGGTGAACAGATCATTGATTCCCTTAGCAGAATATCCACATACAGGAAATAAATTCATAATATTACATAGTTTGATAATGACAGTCATTAACATCACCTGATAGGCTACATTGGCTTTTTGTTTGTTTTCTTTGCTTTTTTTACCTTTTGTCTTTGTTGATTTGCATTTTTTTATTCAAGGCTCATGAACAAATTTCTAACTAAAGCTGGCTTTCCATGGTAGAATATATTGATACTTAATATTGAGTTCCTGATCTATATAGCAATGATATCTAACCATCAATATATCATCAGTGTGATTTCTACAATAGTGTTCAGTTAGTTGGATTAGAATATATCAGACTGCCATGCTAGACTTGAAGTTCTACACTGAGGTCCCCCTGACTCCTTGGGGATGAAACCCAAGGCCTCACCCATGCTAGGCAAGTGCTCTGTCACTGAGCTACATCCCCAGCTAGGGAATGTCTGCACTGGAAAAATGGAATATCAGTGCCCAGAATCTTCATACCTCATAGAAATATCACACTGAGACTTTATAACAGTGATTAGCCAATCTCTTCCTGTGATTTCTGTTGCTGGTCCTTCTTGTAACCACAACCACAAGAAAAACAGAATCTTATTCATTTAAAGGGACCAGCCACAGTAGGAACACATGCTTACCAGCACTGCAGTACAATAAGAAAATAACTTCATACCGATTACTTGGAAAAAGCACAGTGGCTTAAAGACAGACACACAGTCTTATCACTTGGACTGTTTCTATCTTCTGACAGAGAACATTGAGAGTTATATCTCAAAGTTCACTGTCTAACCCCTTAATATTAAAAGTGACAAGAGAAGGGTAGGAGATTAGATGATTTGCCCCAAATTCTCCTGGGCTAATGCTCTTTCCACTATGGTAAATACAGACCTCAGAGTAATACTTTCTTACATCTTAGTCTGATTCCATTAAAATTTCATGTTCTCACTCTATGCAATGACAGGTAAATTTTAAAGTAAAATTATATTTCTTAAGAAATAAGAAGAGATATTTATCCTTATATCAAATTCCCTCCCACTTAGGAACAATAGGTATTTAGTTGATTTCAGCTCTTAAAGTCACCAAAGTGATGCTTTTATAATGAAAATCATAATCCCCTCTGCCTAAAACCTTGAAGTGACTCCCAACCACTCTCAGTGAAAAACAGGTTCCTGCAGTGGCCACAAAACCATACACCTGCATGCTCACTCTGTTCCTGCCACATTGTCTTCCTGGTGTTCCTCAAATATACCAAATGCCTTTCCCTTTATGGCCTTTGTTCTGGCTGTTTCCTCTGCCTTTTTTCTCAAATAAGTTAAATGACAAATGCCTCACCTCCTTCAAGTATTGGCTTAAATGTCACCTTTTCAATGAGACCTTTCCTAACTATTCTAATTAAAACTACTACACCTATCCCCCTGCATTTTCAATGCCCCTTACCTATCCTTTTTCTGCAGGATGTTAATGTACTACATCGTTTACTCATTTACTATGTTGATTGCTCATTATCTATCTCCCTCCAGAATATATTTTTTCCACTGTTACATCCTTAACATTTGAAACTGTGCCTAACTCTCAACAAATATTCGATGAATGAATACATTAATGCATTTGACAGGCTGACCACTCTGTCTACAGATAATCAAATGCCATATCTAAAGTATCCAGGACCAAAGTTAAATCCTTCCCCTGATATACTGAATCTTCCTGTGCATTCCATTAAGAAAGGTAATAAGATAACCAACCAATACATTTCTAATTCCTGAAATTCTCTTGGTGCTTTCATCAATAAAATAAAAAAAAGTTGCTATTTCATAATTAACAATGAATTGCTCTCATGTTTTTTAAAAAATGGCTAATTTGCATTGAATTGGGTATCAAAGCAATTCAGGATTATTGACAAATAATAGTACCTATTTACATCAAGCTTTCAATTTTTCTTGGTTGTAATCCTCCCATGTTCTTTGTATAGCATTCTGAAAAATTACTACAAAATGAGAATCTAAGAATTTAAGAAGTGTGTCTTTATAAGCAGTCATAACTATCTGAACATCAGCAAACAAACCCATTTCATGTCAGTATTACACACGTTTCAATCATTCCCCCCCACCTCAAATCATGATGGATTTACTCTGAAATATCTTCTATTTCCTAGCTTTGTTTGTAAACAAAGACCAAACATGGAAGAAATGCTGGGAGGTCACCACTACAGATGGCTACTACATAAGGTCAGGCACTGCACACCTCCAGGATGCATACCATACAGGGGTTAGGGTGCAAATGTACCTCTACTCTGTCCCCTCACTCTGGAATTGTACAATGTTCACTCTGGGCCTCTTCAGAACTAACCAGCCTAGATTGGAATTAAAACCAGTGAACTTTCCTCTAGGGGGAAAAAGTAAACTAAAAATCCCAAGTTAATCAATTCTGGGCATTGAGAATTATTTACATTAAAATAAAATCCTCAAAACATTTACTGGTCACTAAAAGATGGAGAAATAATAGAGACATAATTATCTAAAATAATTCTGTATGATAGGTTCCTTATCCCTGATTCCTTGTTTGGTACTCAGAATTTTTGGTAAAGTATATACACTTGATACCACAATGATCTTATAGCACCCTCAAGTGGTTTAGCCTGACAATGTTTCCAATCTTGAAGAGATGTGTTGTTCTTTGATGGGAAAAAGAGAAGTTAGAATCTTTTCAAAGACTATTGGAATGAATGAAGATGTATCAATCCTTATCAGTCAGATTGACTTATAGTTCTAATTATTCCTCTAATAATAGAGATGAGTTCTGGCTGATTAGCTAGACTTTCTATTAGTATATCTCAATCTTTCTTGAGTCACTTTGGGTGACTTTAAATAGAAGAATTTTGAATAGAACACAGCTAGCAACATAATATGGTAGCAAAACTATAATCTACATATCTTGCACTATGTGCTTAGGAAAGAAACCAAATGCCCCATTATTGGGGAAAAAAGGTTAAAGGCTACTGTTAAATATTAGCATAATAATGGATGTGTGCATTAGCCAGGATTCTTCATGGAAATAAAGGGGATATATACACATTTATATCATATCATGAAGAATTAGTTCACATGATCATGGAGCATTAGAGAGACTGAGAAGCCCTTTGATGCCTCAGTCTGGCAGGGCACAATTCAGGAGCCACTTGTCAAAAGAAACAAACTTTATTTTTAGAACCACACACGCCAAACCACACAGCTCCTCAGGAAAAACCCTCAGAGCCCAACTGCCACCACTGGCTTCCCACAAGCCTCTCAAACTCCCCCACTCCTCCTGCTCTTGAGGCCGATTGGCTGGGTCACATGGGCGGAGCCAAAAAAAGTCCCCCAATGAGCAGCTCCGTGGTCTGAAAGGGCAGGGAAACAGCCCAATGAGCATCACCGCAGAGGAGCCAATCAGTTGGCAGCTGGAAGTTTGCTGGCAGCTGGAAGTTTGCTGGGGCCCCTTCAGCTGTGGCTCTCAACACTTTGATTTGATATCTGTAAGTTGGAGACCCAGGAAAGCTCGTAGTACAATTCAGTCTGATTCCAAAGGCCTGAGAATGAGGAGCCAATTATGTAATTCTCAATTTGAAGGCAGAAGATGAACTGAAATGTCCCAGCACAAGCACTGAGTCAGGACAAAGGCACAAATTCCTCCTTCCTCAGCTTGTGTTATAAGCAGGTCCTTAATGTATTGGATGAAGCCCACCTATGCTGGAGAGGGCAATCTACCTTACTGTATTCACAGATTCAAATGCTAATCTCATTAAAAAATATCTTCACAGACAGGTTGACACCTAAAATTATCCCAATATTTAGAAACAAAATAAGTTCCATACATGTATATTTAAAACTACATCCTCAAGAAACACAATGTCAGCTAACTCATTAAACTTGCACTGCATAGTAGAAAGATGGTTAGATTTACAGTCATGGACAGGATTCTAAAGTTAGTATTTGAACAGCAAAAGCATTTATTAACCTCTCCACTTTTGTTTCTTCATTCTCAAAATGGCAGAGTGAAAGAGGCAGAGGCTACTAGTTTGTGACTTCTTAGTGTATTAGTTAAGACTCTTGGTTCCCAACCAAAAATTTACTCAATATGGCTTAAGTAACAAAAAGAGATTGTTCCCCCTCCAAAAAAAAAAAAGTGGGGGTTGAGAGATGGAGAACAAAGTTGGAACACCTGACTTTGAGACTTACTGTTAAAGGAACAAAAGACCATGCAGTGTTAAAACCACGACATAAAGAAAAGACCACCGACTCCAATTTTAAATCAAATTAAATCAAGCTTGTAATTCTGTCCAGGACTCTCTCCCGAAAAACCCTTGGCTAGAGAACAGTACCCCAGCTCTCTGAGCATGGTTTTATAGCAAAAATGTTGCAAAAGGGAGGTGTCTTGAGAATTTACAGATAACAAGATTTTGACAAGCATAATACAAAGGCAGGTGGTAGGTTAATGACCTAAATGGTTCAACATTTCAAGATAGGGAGTAATTTAGGTCCCAATACCAGAATTTATGAAGTGCTGCTGAGGTTTCAGAGAGGGTTGTTATCTGGTCAGGGAAAATCAGAATTTATTAGGCTCCACTAAGGTTTCAGAGAGAGTTGTTATCTGGTCAAGGAAAGCCAGGCATGGGTGAGTTCAAGGCACAGGCAGGCATTCCAAGCGAGTTTAGAAATTGCAGTAATTTATAGTAAAACAGAAATTAACTTTTCATGACTTTGTGACGAGATGACTCCCAATCTTAAGATGGAATTAGGCTGGGTTCATCAGTGGAACTGGAGAAAGAATAGAAAAACAGATACCAAAGAATTGAGAGCATAGAAATTGACCCACATAAGTACAGTCGATTCATCTTAGACAAAGATGCAGAATGATATAGCAGAGAAAAGTCAGTTCTTTCAATAAATAGTGCTGAAATAACAGAACATCCACTTGTAGAAAAGTAAATGTACACATGGGCCTTGTACCCTTCACAAAATTAACTTAAAACGTATCATAGATATAAATATAAAGCACAAAACCACTAAACTCCAAAAAGATAACACAGGAGAAAATCAAGATAAACGTGGTTTTTGTAATGATGTTTTAAATACAATACCAAAGGCATGATCCATAAAAGCAAAGATTGATAAGCTAAACCTCATTAAAATTAACAATTTCTGCTCTACAAAAGATACCATCAAAAGACTAAAAAGATAAGCCACAGGCTGGAAGAAAATATTTACAAAAGGCATATACAAAGAACTCTTAAAACTCAATGATAAGAAAACAAGCAAGCCAATTTAAAAATGGGCCAAAGACCCTAACAGACATCCCACCAAAGAAGATGTACAGATGGTAAATAGGCATATGAAAAGGGGTTTCACATTGTATGTCATTAAGGAAATGCAATTTAAGATAAGATACCACTACACACCAATTAGAATGATCAAAATCCTAAACATTGACAACACCAATGGTGATGGTGCGGAGCAACAGGAACTCTCATTCATTGTTGGTGGGAATACAAAATGGCACAGCCGCTTTGGTCTTTCTCACAAAACTAAACATATTCTTAACATATGACTCAATAATCACACCCCTTGGTATTTACCCCCCAAAAGTGAAAACTTATGTTCATATAAAAACCTGCACATGGATGTTTATAGCAATGTCATTCATAATCTCCAAAATTTAGAAGAAACTAAAATGCCCTTCAGTAGGTGAATGGATAAATAAACTATGGCACATCCAGATAATTAAATATTATTCAACACTAAAAACAAGTGAGGCATCAAGCCATGGAAGGAATTTAAATTATTAAGTGAAAGAATTCAGTCTGAAAAACTACATACTTTATGATCACAATTATATATTCTGGGAAAGAAAAAATACAAAAACTGTAAAATGTTCAACGGTTGCCACTAGTTCTGGGGTCAAGACAGACAGAACCCAGATGATTTTTAGGATAGCAAAAACACTCTGCATGATATTATAATGTTGAACACATGTCATTATACATTTGTCCGAATCCATAAACTGTATCAAGAGTAAACTCTAAGGTAAACTAGAGTTTGAGTGATAGGATGTGTCAGTGTGGGTTCATTCGCTATAACAAATATGCCACTGGGGGTGGGGGATGTTGATAATAGGGAAAGCTATGTATATGTAGCAATAGGACATACATGGGAAATTTCTGTACCTTTTACTCCATTTTGCTATGAACTTAAAATGTTCTAAGAAAAAAAAGCCTATTTTAAAGAGAGAGAGAGAGCCATAAAAAGATGCTCAGAAGTGAAAAGAAGACATAAAATAATAGACCCCCTGGGGTCTTACTTCCTACCTGCCTTCCCTGACACATTCATCTCATCCTTAACCCCAGATAAGAATGAGGTCTTATTGAAATTGTTTGCATCAGGATCAAGAACAAGAAAAAAAAATTGTCAACAGATAGTCCTTATAAATGAATAGATTATTTGTATGTCCTTTACAAATGGTAATATGAAAGTTCCTGAAATTTAAAAAAAAGACCTTATCTTTTGCAGATAAGCTAGCAGCTGTGCATATTATTTTGGGAACCCTGGAAGATCCAAGAAAAGCTATACTGAGATATGCTGCTTCTGCTCCTATTTAATGTGACTACCTTACTTAACCTAATTTATGTTCTTTGCTAAATAAATTATTATTTTAAACTGGGTGTGTATGTGCACACAGAGGAAAAAGGAGATTTTATCAACATCTGTACCCCTCCTCAAATGACACACTTATGTAATGAAAATGTCTATAAACTAATATGTCCCCACCTACCTCAATCACACGTGTGATCTCCAGAATGCATCTTGCTTTTTCATACCTCTTATCTTTAATTATATTGGTCCCTCTGCCTGGACCACACATACTTGCCTTCCCCTCTCCCTCTTATCCACAGCAACTTCTGTTACCTCACTTCCCAAAGAGAGACCTAACAGACACCCTAATATGTGTTCACAACAATAGAACTTTTCACTGTGCCAAATTTTTTCCTTCTTATGTCTATTCCGTCAGTGAACTGTGAGCCACTCAAGAAACAGAAGTGGGTTTTTTTCAATTTTTTTATTGGTGCATTATAATTGTACATAATGGTCAGATTCATTGTTGCATATTCATACATGCACACAATATGAAAAGATAATTTGACCAGTGTCATTCTCTAGTAGTTCGTGTTTCTCTCCCCTCCTCCCTCCCCCTGGTCCTTTTTCTCTACTGATCTCCCTTAGATTTTCATGAGGTCCCCACCACTTTTCTTTTCCTTTTTACTCCCTAGCTTCCACATGTGAGAGCAAACTGTTGATCTTTGACTTGGTAAATTTGGCTTATTTCATTTAACATAAAGTTCTTAAGTTCTATCCTTTTTTTTTTTTTTTTGGCAAATGACATAATTTCATCCCAGAAGTGTTTTCTTCATTTTTATATTTCCAGGATCTAGAGTGTTTGTTAAAGGATGTACATATGTGTTTATTTAAAGATGAAATTTGACATCACATTAAAAATCAGCCTAAAGTTAGACATCAGAGATGTGTTTTGCCTGGCCAGCCTTACCCATTTTCTCCACCTCGACTGTTCCCTCTCTCCCTCTCTCCCCTTTGCTTAATTATTCATATTGTTTAATCCGGAAGTTTCTTAGAAAAATATTTTTTTAAGTTTTTTTAAGATAGCAAAGAAGTGGGAAAAAAAGTATTTTCTTTCAGTGCTCACCTTGAGAAGCAACATAAGCAAGACTACTTTCTCCAAAATGAGAAGCAAACTAGTCCCTTCACTTGCTCTCCTCATTCCTTCCAATCCTATCAAAGATCCAGTGTTCCGTCCCCTTCAAAATCAAAACCTTATCTGTCCCAACAGAAAATAAATTCAAATATGACTGTGTATGTGGGAGTTAAGAAGTCTCTCCTTGGCACCTAATGTGGCTACCTCCACTTAAGACCAGGATTAACCAAAGTTAGAAAATCTCCAACTGGGTTTCAAGTACACCTGCTTAGAGTTAATTTCTCTTGTTACTACTCTATATACAATAGGCATCCAATAAGTATCATCCTTAATGAATCCTGCTTATCCTCTACTAGGGGTAAAGCTATAACATTAGAATGGCATATGCATATGTCTTTTGTAACTCTAAAATCGCTAACAGTAAATGGAGTAAGAATAGTAAACACAACTCCAGTTGATTAAAAAATATTAGCTCCCTTCCTTTCTTCTGCACTTTAGTCTTCCAGGTCACCTTTCCAGGGCAGCCGTTTAAATGTGATTACATCCCCCACACAGACATTGATTTATGTTCTCACTCAGGTACTGGCATTTTGCACCGCCTCATGAAAATGAATTATTCACCCTAGATTAGAGATCGGGTTATTTCACCACGTCAATTTTTTAAAGCAGTCTACCTGAAAGCCCACTCAGTCCCCAACACAGAATAAGCTTAGCGCTCTCCTTCCGGCTTCCGTAATCTCGCTTGGTTTCGCGAGAACGAAGTAGAGCTCCGCCGCGCGGCCACCGGGGCGCCTCAGGAACACTTCCGGGAGGTGACCAAGTAAGTGTGTGTTTCCGGCGGCTGCTAGGCTGCTGCCTCAGCCTCCGGGATCACGGGCTCAAGCAGTAGACACGGAACTGGGTCCTAGCAGTCCACCGGCTCTCGGACCCCGCAGCCTCTCACCATGGACCGGGATCTTCTACGTCAGTCGCTGAATTGCCACGGGTCGTCATTGCTCTCCCTACTGCGGAACGAACAGCAGGACAATCCGCACTTCCGGAGCCTCCTAGGGTCGGCATCCGAGCCCGCCCGCGGCCCGCCGCCCCAGCAGCACTTACAGGGCAGGTAATGGTGCTGCTGCGCCGCTGTGAGACCGGGGTGGGGACGCCTTCCACTCGGGCTCTGCTCCCGCAGCCCCGGGCTGCACCTAAAAGAAGCGGAGCGGTGGCACGTGAGACTGGCTAGCTGGTGCAGAGTGCTGAGTGAAAGAAGGTTGGCGCACCAGGTTTGTGTGCAAGGAGGATTTCGAGCTGAACTTTCTGGTACTGCTAGATCGAGCCACGGATTCCTTAGTTATAATCTCTAGGGCTTTCTTATCTGAAGCCGGAGGCGCCACGTTCTAGGTTTTCCCGCCCTCCGCTTCCAAGTTGTCGGATGAGGGGAGTGCCCGGTTAAAACTTTTTCCTGGGCTGTACGGAGTGGGTTTTTCATAATCAGAAGTTTAGACATGAAACGGCTTTGCAAATAAACAAGTTTTCATAAGTTTTTGTTTCTTTTAAGAAAAGAGAAAAGAGTTGACAACATTGAAATACAAAAATTCATCTCCAAAAAAGCAGATCTGCTTTTTGCACTTTCCTGGAAATCGGATGCACCTGCAACTTCTGAAGTTAATGAAGACAATGAAGGTGAGTTTAGTCTCCAAACCTTTCTAACATAGGAAGTTTGATTTAACAGTCCTTCAGATAAAACAAGTCAAAACTATTGTTAGTGATGTTAAATTTTCTTTCTTTTTTTTTTTTTCAGATCATTATGCAGTCATGCCACCTCTAGAGCAATTCATGGAGATACCTAGTATGGACCGGAGAGAGCTGTTTTTTCGTGATATTGAGCGTGGTGATATAGTGATTGGAAGAATTAGTTCTATTCGAGAATTTGGTTTTTTCATGGTATTGATCTGTTTAGGAAGTGGCATCATGAGAGATATATCCCACTTAGAAATCACAGTAAGTTGCTGTCTTTTCACCTATCTACATTACTTCTGTTTTTGATAGTCATCTCCGCAAAAAATTATGTGTTTGCATCCAGTTGTGTTTAAGCATATCTGCTTTGGAAATTAAACATTGGATAAAAATAGTTTTCCTTAAAAAATAAAAGTTACTGGTGAGAGAGTTACAGCTTCTTTCTCCATTTCTGAATTTAGAGGTTTTGTGGACTCTGGCTACAGGAGGGGTTTCCTTTTTTACATACTGAGAAATGGGCATGGTGAAGTCCATTGGTATTCTGGAATTATATCTTCTAGTTGAACATATTCTTGGTTATTTTATATTTAGCATTAGACATTTGAATGTGGATAATTTAGAAAAAAATTTCTGTGATTTATAATTTACATAAATATAAAATTTGTCTATTGATAATAAGGCCTAAGATAAATAGTCTTGAATTAATAATGTGTCACTTTTAAAGATTTGATATTTGCTATCTGTCCAGGCACATAGAAAGGAAGAAAAGCAGAACTTTGAAGAATTCAAGTTTCATTTTTATTGGAATCCTGTTCTTTATGAGCAGATTATAGTTTTATTGTTGTCAAATGCAAATCTGTTTTTGGTTCCTAAAACTAAAGAAAACAATTCATGAGATTTTACCATTTGAACTGAACTAAAAATGTTTATTGTGTTTGGACATGGAAATTTCTTGTAACTAAAATCCTTATTTAAATTTTAGACTTTAGCTTAATCTACGAGTCCATCAATGGATGAATAGATAAGGAAATGAGATATGTACACAATTAAAAATATTATTCAGCCTTGAAAAAAGAATGAAACTCTCTCATGTATGGCAACATGGAGGGAATTAGAGGATATTCTACTAAGAAATGAGTTAGGCACAGAAAGAAAAATATTGCATGTTCTCCTTTATAATGTGGAACTAAAAAGTTGATCTCAAAGGAAAAGCTAGAATAGTGGTTACCAGAGACTGAGAGGGGAATGGGGGGATAGAAGGAAATTGGTTAATGGGTACCAAAATATAATTAGGTAAGAGGAATAAGTTCTAGTGTGCTGAAGCATAGTAGGGTGCCTATAGTTAACAACAATTTATTATATATTTTTTGAAGAACTAGAGGAGTTTGAAGGCTCCAACTAGAAAGAAATGATAAAAAGTTGGAAATGCTAATTATCTTGGTGTGATAATTACACATTTTATACATGTATTGAATTATCACTGTATCGTTATTAAAAAAAATAGACTGTAGAATGTTGGTTGTTTAAATGTTCATGTCAATTATTAGCTATTTATATTGAACAATTTAAAACTAAGAGAAAAGATACTGTTCTCAACAAAAAGTGAGATGAATAGTGTTTTCACGAATTTTTAATTGCAGGCTCTTTGTCCATTAAGAGATGTGCCTTCTCACAGTAACCATGGGGATCCTTTATCATATTACCAAACTGGTGACATCATTCGAGGTAAGCATGTTCATCATACTAATAACAAAGTCAGCTGTTTATTTTTTATTAATTTTGAAAATGTAGTCTAATAAGGGTAGTGTTGAGAAAGTTTTATTTAATATATATTTTAGTTTGTTTTTTATTAATCAGTTTTTTTCTTTTAAGCTGGAATCAAGGATATCGACAGATACCATGAAAAGCTTGCAGTATCTCTTTATAGCTCAGCTCTTCCACCACACCTGTCTGGTATTAAACTAGGTGTAATTACTTCTGAGGAGCTTCCTTTGTATTACAGGTATTTATCCATACTGTCTCAACAATGCTCATTACAAATTTCTTGAATTAAAATAGCAAATTTAGTCAAGTCAGGCTTCTGAAAATGATGGAATTTTAATTTCTCTTATTATAAAATGAGTTCATCTTATTTTTCTAATCCTCAGAGCATTTCAAATTTGGTAGAATGAACCATCTTATAATAGTGCCACTTACTTCCATAAAAGACAAAAAAATGCTATTAGTATTTAAACCTTATCTTATGATAATATATCTTTAAAGAAATGGGATATGCTAATTATTTGTTATTCTTGAATTTTTGCATTTTTGTCCCCCCCACCCCAAGGAGGAGTGTTGAACTAAATAGTAATTCTTTGGAGTCCTATGAAAATATCATGCAGAGTTCTCTGGGATTTGTTAATCCTGGAGTAGTTGAATTCCTTCTAGAAAAACTTGGAATAGATGAATCTAATCCACCATCTTTAATGAGAGGCTTACAAAGGTATAGTAACATCAGTATTATTCTCTAAGGTGGTAAGGGGAATGGGCTAAACTCAAAGGTTACATAACATATTGACCATCATTGGCCTAGCAAAAGAAATATGCGACAGGTTGAATGAACTGGGTAATTTCATCTGCTTCAGGACAGTACTCTTATCCATGATCAGTTGTGTATCATGTGACCAAGTAAAGAGGGATGCAAAAACTTTATAAAAATTTTTTGTATGTGCTTAAGAAAAAATAATATTTAACAGTAATATTCATTTCTGACAGTTGAAGGATTTTGCTATGTAAATGGAATACAGATTGCTTGCTTGAGTTTCATTCAATGTTGAGTGCCTGTATGTCAGGCAGAGTGAAGTATAGTTAGTTTTAAAGTGTTTATAGTCTAACTTTGATTTTCTTTTAATAGCAAAAATTTCTCTGAAGATGATTATGCTTCTGCATTAAGAAAGAAACAGTCTGCGTCTTGGGCCTTAAAGTGGTAGGAAGATGTTTTGTTTTAACACTTATATCATGTAGTCTAAAAGAGTACGGAAAGTCAGGCATTCTTAAATCATTAAGATCAGCGTGTGTTCATACATATAAAATAAAGTTTTTTTGTCATTAGCCTATTTTGTAGGTATCACATTGGTCTTACATTGTAAAAAACAGACTTAAGTTCATCCAGCATTTTTAATGTCTTTCAAAATTAAATTGATTGACTGTAGTATCAACATAATTATTATAAAAATATCAGAATGCTGAGTGCTTCTTGTATGTTGCAAATTTCAAGACTTTTGCTTTTAAAACTTATTAAAATTTTATTAGATATTTTATGAAATGTTTGTGATTTTTAGTGTGAAGATTGGAGTTGATTATTTTAAGGTTGGACGCCACGTGGATGCTATGAATGAATACAATAAAGCTCTGGAAATAGATAAGCAAAATGTGGAAGCTTTGGTAGCTCGTGGAGCATTGTAAGTGAATTATGGATTTTTAAGGAATATTTACAAGATAAATCTGAAAAATATTTATAAATAGCTCAAGATTACATTTTTCTTATTTAATATCTCTAGATATGCAACAAAAGGAAGTCTGAACAAAGCAATAGAAGATTTTGAGCTTGCATTGGAAAACTGTCCAACTCACAGAAATGCAAGAAAATACCTCTGCCAAACACTTGTAGAAAGAGGAGGGCAGTAAGTGTCAAACTTAGAGATCTAATATGGAACCAGCTACTATTAAAACCTTACATAAGGAAAAAGCATCTTTAGCTCACTCAATTCAAAACACCTTTCATTTCAGTTTTGGATGAAAATATTTTTTAAATATAGTCCTTTTGAATTCTTCCCCTCCCTGCCTTATTTCCAAGTTTTTATGATTGGGTGTATTTTGGTGTCTCAAGTTTATTGCTCTGAATATTCTCATTTCATAAAAATATAGATGGAAAAGTACCAGAGTATTTTTTTTTTCAAGACATATACTAGGAGTTTTCTAATAATGAAGAATTTACTTTCTAATTTAATCATTCTAATAATATAACATCAAAAATATATATTAAGGGGCTGGGGTTGTAGCTCAGTGGAAGAGCACTTGCCTAGCATGTGTGAGGCACTGGGTTCGATTTCTCAGCACCACGTCAATATAAATGAAATAAAGGTCCCTCACCAACTAAAAAATATTTGAGGAAAAAAAATTTTGTGTGTGTAGAGAGAGTGAGAGTTCTTCAGTTAATCGTGAATAAGATTTTGCTATCTGTGAATAAGATTTTCAGCCTCTAACTCTATCCAGGAAAAACCCACAAATTCAAATTAAATGGTAGAGCAAATCACTAAGAAAAAACATAATTACTGAGATGCTGGCATAATGCCTTACGTAGCAAATAATTAATGACCAAACAGATCAGTGGAATTTTATTGTAGTGTTTTTTGAAGAAATGTAATGCTTGTTAAGTATCATTTGGTAATAGCCTGCTTTAATAATTGAGCCAGTTCATGATTAATAGCATAGTTTTTCTTCTAATGTTTTTTCAAATATTTTGCAGTACTTTTTTTTTTTTTTTAACTCACAAATACTTCTAATTAGTGATTGGAACTGCTTTACTTTCTCTAGATACATTGCTATTACCTACTAAGGTATGTTTGTCTTATTTTCCATGTACTGGGTATCTTTTAGCTGAGGAATGGCAAAATCAACCAGTTATTAAAACCAGAAATATTGATGATCTTTGATTTATTCTTTACTACCTATATCTAGTCTACTGCCACAAAACTGATCCTGATGTTAGTTTTACAGTACCTTTCCTTCTTTGAACTAAAAGCATCTTACAAAGTACTTTCACTACTCTGTGTCCAAACTTTCTAATTTTGATTTTTCACAGCATGGATATCTGGGCTTTATTTAATGATTATCTACAAACTAGTTGTGATATATATACGTGTGTGTGTGTGTGTGTGTGTGTGTGTGTGTGTGTGTGTGTATTCCCAAAGTTAACAGTGGATTTTCTGGGGGAAAAATTTTTATAAAAAGGAAAATTTTTTTATAAACTACTAGAAAAAAGACAATATACATAATTTTATGTTAAAGCTTGAGATCACCCTAAATTTGCAGACATCAATTTATCATGTATCTTTCTGTATTTCTACAATAAATCTGCCAATATTGTTAGTTATTAGTAATAGGTTTTCATTTGTTTTATGGAGTCTTTTTTTATCAAATAAATTACAGTGAGAAAAATAGTTTAGGTGTGGTTTTTAGAAAATAATTTGGTAAACATGACTTTTCCCTAATAAGTTCCATCATATAAGCCTCTGGCCTATATGTGTATTTGGGTGATTTTACTGTTTGTATAAAAATGCTAAATCTTCCTTTTAGGCTAGAAGAAGAAGAAAAGTTTTTAAATGCTGAAAGCTACTATAAGAAAGCTTTGGCTTTGGATGAGACTTTTAAAGATGCAGAGGATGCTTTGCAGAAACTTCATAAATATATGCAGGTGATTCTTTATTTCCTCTTAGAAACCTAGAGATATTTAAAAGTAATACCAAAGTATAATGTTCTAGGAAAAACTTTTGATTACCTAGTGGAACATTATGAAGTTCCTTTTTAGGTTTAGCTTATCCTGATTAGGTTTGGCATTGCTTCATAGTGCCTATTCCTCTTTGTTTGTTTATATTCAAAAGTAAAAATAGCCCTATAAGAAAATTCCTTTTACCTAAATTCAGTATAAAGGTATGAAAACTATCTATGGGCTTACTTGGTAAATATGAAATTATCAGTGTTGCTACTGTATAATTGAGTTAATTATAAAAATCTTTTTGAGACATATTTTCATCTGCCTTTTCCTGTAATACTGATGATGATGTTTTCTCATGCATTTTCTTCTGAATTGGACCATTGCTGCTGTGTCTGTGACATCTGGTGCTGCTCATCCCCATCCACAAACTGGAAAATGATATCTTATGTAATCATGCATCCAACTGGGCTGTGCTATTTTTAAAATGGTTTGTATTTGAACGTGGTGATTTCCTCCCTTCAATTCACATTAATGGAATATATGTATTTGCATCTGACCTTTAAAATTTATATCTTATTTAAATTTTTCAATTTTTAAAAAATTCCTTTTTTTCCACATGCTTTTTTTTTTCCCCCCTTCTTGCACTCTGGGTCATTGGTACCACTGCAATGGCTTCCCCTTTTTTCATGGGATACCAACTGCAATATGGTCCTCAATACTGTTCTGGCCATTCCAATGATTAATGCCAAACATCTATGTGATTAATTTTTTTATGTTAAAATCAAATACTGTTTAATGCTGGCAATATGGTGATTTGATTAAAATAAATTGGGTTTCTGGTTGGGGGTGGTCTTTTGAATATTATTTTGCATATTCTGCTATTTTTAACGTGTGGTTTTTTCCGATATCTGGGTTCTAAAAGAAATCTTTGGAATTAAGAGAAAAACAAGCTGAAAAGGAAGAAAAGCAGAAAACAAAGAAAATAGAAACAAGTGCAGAAAAGTTGCGTAAGCTCTTAAAAGAGGAGAAAAGGTAAACTATAATATTCAGTATTTTTTAACTTAAAGCAACTACTGAGTTGAGCCCAAAGTGCCATAAGGAGGTAAAGTAAGTAAAAAAAAAAAAAGTATTTCAAATGATAATGTCTTAAGAATTCTTAACAAGTATGTGTTCAACTTGTTTTCCTATAAAAGATTATGCAAAAAAAAATTAATCTTAGAATTAAAATATAGAATAAGTTATTTTGATTTTCTGTCATGAAGAAATGTTTTAGAAGAGCAGGTTCTTATCTAGGGATGGTTTTGTTCCCCAAAAAACCTTTATCAGTGTTTGAAGATATTTGGTTGTTATAAGTGGTGGTATGCTACTAGCATCTGGTGGACAGAGGTCAAGGATTCTGTTCAACATCCTGCAATACACAGGACCTACACCCTCACAAAGAGCTATTTGGTCCAAAATGTTAGTTGTGCTAAGGTGGAGAAACTATGAAACTAGAGAGGGTCAGATATGAAACTTCAGTTTTCTCCCTGTGTGTTAATATAGTTTTAGTTTTTAAGGTAGTATTGAAAATGTCACTGTTTCCTTCAGAATTGACCTGCTTACAGTGACACCTGTCCACATAGGTATTTTTCCCAGAAGTCATGATTGATGATAAAAATTGGACCTCATAGTAACAGATTATTGTTTCATCATTTATCTGAGCTACAGCTTGTAGGAAATATGTAAGTGAAACAATAGGATTAAAATAACTATGGATAATTTAATAACAGTTCTGTATTTAACATTATCTGATGAGTGAACTGGGTTTTTTTTAGGCTAAAGAAGAAAAGAAGAAAATCATCCTCCTCTTCAAGTGTTTCTTCTGCTGATGAATCAGTTTCTTCCTCATCCTCTTCCTCTTCTGATCACAGAAGGCATAAGAAACGAAAGAGGAACCGGTCAGAGTCTTCTCGAAGTTCCAAAAGGCATTCATCTAGGGCATCCTCAAGTCAGATAGATCAGAATAGGAAAGAGGAGTGCTATCCAGTTCCAAGTAATACTTCTGCATCTTTTCTTAACCAAAAACAAGAAGTGGAAAAACTACTGGAAAAGCAAGACAGGTTTCAATATCAAAAGACACAGGTAAAAGAGAAGGATAAATGCCCTCTTTCTTCCTCTTCAGCTGAAATACCAGATGATTTTGGAGGTAGGTCTGAAGATCCAAGAGATTTTTACAATAGCTATAAAACCCAGGCAAGTAGTAGCAAAACTGAAAAGCCATATAAATCAGAAAGACATTTTTCCAGTAGAAGAAATTCCTCAGATTCCTTCTATAGGAATTCAGAGGACAAGATAAAAATGTATGGTCACAGGAGATTTGAAAAAGACATAGAGGGAAGAAAAGAGCACTATAGAAGGTGGGAGCCAGGTTCCGTGAGGTATTCCACTTCACCAGCAAGTTCAGACTACTCTTGGAAGTCAGTTGAAAAACACAAAAAATACGCTTATTCTGGATCACGTGATTTCAGTAGACATGAGCAAAGATACCGGTTAAATACAAATCAAGAATATGAAAGAGAGGACAATTCTGGGGAAGATAACAAAACAGAGATTCCAGAAGAAGATGGACTAAATAGCAAAGAGCAATCAGAAAGCAGAGTTAAAAAAAATTTACCTCAAAATTTACTCAATATATTTAATCAGATAGCTGAGTTTGAGAAAGAGAAAGGAAATAAGCAAAAAAATTAATATTTAATGGAAATCTGCATGGTTACACTAAAATGCTGTTGAAAGTTTTGGGGTGTTTTAGTCATTAACAATCTGATTCAGAAATGTCTGCTCTTAAGATTATTTGTAAAGATTACTGAATCCCTTTTCTCAAATTTTATTTGTTTCAGTTGTAGGTCCCTTTGTTACAACCTGAGTTTTAGGCTTTTTGTGGGTATGTTTATGTATAGTGTATTTCTTACTCTATTTAAACTTCTTCACCTGAAGATAATTCTCTGACAACATTGTTCCTTTGTTATATTATGGTGTGTGAGAATTCTGTGGCTCACCTACCTTGCCGTATGCAAGTTAATTAAATTCATGCATTGAACGCTTTGATCACTTTCATCAAAAATTGTATCTTCTGTTCAATTAAAAGCCCTCAACTTTTGAAAGATCGTGTGTTTGGATGATTTTTGAGTGCTATTTTTTATAGCTAACATTTATTACTTCTTTGCATAATTTCATTTTAGACTGGTAGATTATGTCCAAATTTTCCTGTAAATTAGATCCTGATTTAATTTTTTAAATTTTTGTGTATGTGTGGGTGTGGTGCTGGGAATCATACCCAGGATCCCCATGCTAGGCAAGCCTTCTACCACTGAGCCACCTCCAGTGGCTTCTACTGAGCTTAACAAATCCTTTAGGAATAAGAACATGTTAGATGATTAGAAGCCTATTTTGCTTATTTCTTATTTACTTATTGGTACCATTATGGCCCTATGAAATTTTTTTACTTTAAATATTGGCAAGACCCTCAGAAACTATGTTCTAGGCAAGAGTTGATCAAAATAGAAAGTAATCCTTTTAGCAAAAATAGCAGAGAAGCATACTAAATCTGGTTTTCTTCTGGAGGAAAAAATGTAGAGGTTCAGTTGGGAAGTCTCTAGGCATGTTTTTAAAGTTTTGAGCTAATCTGCCATTTTCTACTTACCACCTCTCCAATATTGCCATCTTAGGAACTGAATAAATGACTTGATGTCTCAACCAGAGCCTGATTTTACTCAAAATAAATTTCAGCAGCTGGAGCTCAAGAAGGAAGGCACTTGGATTTTAAAGATTCCCAGAATTATTGAAAGTTTTATACTGTGAGAGATACAGATAGGAATCATGTGCTGGGCTTCTGATATATTTAGAAAAATTAGGACTCTATAAGCTGTGAACAGCATTGGGCTCTTAATTCTGCTGCTGAAGATGGTACAGGATGAGTATAGATGGGTATCTCCTACAAAGGCTTGAGTGAGAAAATGATCAAAGAAGTGACTCGTTTCTTATTCTGTGTTGCAGTGCTTGCCACAAAATTATAAAGTTTTAATATTGGTGTATACTATTTGTGTCCTTCAAATCCTAGTGATAAAAATCTAACAAATTCATTTTGTAGTGGAACAGGAATAAGAAACTGGTTAAAAGAGGTAGTTACGGCATTAGAAATAGGCTAGACAGAGAATTAAGATGGGAGACCAGAGGGAAACAGCATTTTTCATAGCTTGGCAACCTGGTAGTCAAGCAGCAGGAATACTGCTTTTCTGTGAGATGTGTGAAAGAGAGATTTTATTAAAACTCAATACTAGATAGCCAAAATACCTTAGAGACTTAGAAATTAGGTATATTAAGTAAGGAAAATGGACAAAAATAAGATCTGGGCTGCTGATGGAAGCAGTGGAACTAGCACACAAGGACAAAACGTCAAGAAATGCAGTGGACACTTCTAGCATGGAAAATCCTGAGATCTGAGGGGCAGCCTGCCCTGGGTCAATCAGGAAGCTATTGGGCACAGTTAATTGGTACACAAATGATGCTCTGTTTATCAGTTGTCCACAGAGAACCAAGGTAGAAGCCTTCTTGAGCCTACCAACTACACTGTTGGCCAGCATTGGATCCAGGAAAACTGGGCTGGCTCCCATACACAGTCAAAGGGGACACAAGCTACATAACCTAGATTAAGCCTACCAAAAATCTAGAGAAAATTAGGCACAGAGAGTAGCTCCTGGTAATACAAGTTGGGGAGAATCCAGTTCCCTCCCCACTTCAGTCCTGTGGCTTGCAGGACCAGCTACCGTGGGTCTGGAATCTGAACAGGCAAGGGTGTGGGCACTTGAGACCAACCCCAGGAGGCTAGTAAGAATGCAGGACTAGCTGCAGTGGGTCAGTAACCTGAATTGATGGCATGTGAGACAGGCCCTGGAAGACCATAAAGGACAGTAGCTGTGAGCAACAGAAGTGGCAAGGGACTGGCTCCCTGTCTTATGAGTGGATGCCTGGGTAGACTCCTGGAGTACAGTCTCCCTGTACCGTTTGATAGCTGATGCACTCTAAAAGTGCACTGATTTAATACCTTCATGACAACTAGCCATGTAATATAGCACCTGGGGTCTCACCAGACCTAAGCCACGTCCCTGAGAGCTCCATCTACAGGTCCTCATCTCAAGAATCTCCCAATGACTTCACTCTGGAGCAAGCTGACAGTATTTTCCATCCCAAACTTCATCTTAACACCCAGAAGAGAAGCAGAAGTTTTAGATCTTGGTGAGCAACACAATAAAAAGAAAGGAGATGACAAACTGCAGCCCTTACTCTTGCACCTGGTACATACCTCAAGAAGAAATGAAAAAAAGACAGTTGGGCACAGACAGCAAACATTCCCACTGATATTTGGTCCACAGCAATGGAAAGAACCTTTTTTATTTTTCATCAAGATTCTATTCTTTTTTTCTTGTGTGCTGAATGATTCATAGATATACACATTTGTATCTGTTTTTCTCATTTCTAGCATTTTTTGAAGGCTTACTCTGTCTTAAGGATTAGGTTTTTGATTATTATAGTTTGATTTTGTATTGGTTTCTTTTCTATTCTTGTTTCTTTTTCTTTTATCTTGCTAAAAGCCGAATTCCATTTTTCTCTTCTCCACTCTTAATTTTTTCTTTTTTTTAAATCTGCCCTAATAATTATCACACCCTATGTTGCTTTTCATTTCCACACTCACCTGAAGAATCAGAAATTGTAGACACTTTTCTATCCACCTATCTCTTCATTTTTCCTCTTAATTAATTCTAAATATCTCTTAGCACTAGTTGGTTTACATAACACCAGACCCTATCACTAATGCTGTAGTAGTAATACTATGGAAGTCAAATATCTACTTTGGATTTTACATCAAACATAATAACATGATCACTTACTGTTCCTACTGATGGAAATTGCTGATCCTAGCCATTCTGTTTATTGTGCCAGTTAACATTGTTGATATGATAGAAACCAAGTACTTTATTGCATATATTGTTTACATAGGTGGTTGCTGCTATTTGGCTTCCCCTAATCTGTGAGGTACTAGAAACCAGTATACTATAAGTTCATAAGGTAGAAACTCTGCTGCTTCAAATCCATTCATATAGATGGGTAGACATGCAGACAATGGGAAAAAGTAAGGGAACAAATCATCCCAAATAACCCAGAATGCCTTAACAACAGACTCCACTGATCCCACAGTGGATGAAAAAAACTAACAATTTTAGAACTAAAAAATATTAAAGTAGACTATTAACAGACTTATACCAAATATTTCATCCATCAATAACTGAACACACTTTTTTCTCAGCAGCACATGGAACAAAATAGACCACAGTTTAGGCTACAAAGCAAAATTCAGCAAATACAAAAAATAGAGATAATACCCTTCATTTTAACAGATCATAATGGAATGAAATTTAAAAACATAAGATAAAAATAGAAACTAATACCTGAAGACTAAAAAACTCACTATTGAATGATGAATGGAGAGCAGAAGAAATCAGGGATGGAATAAAAATACTTAGAAGAAAATGAAAATAGAGATACAATATACCAAAATCTCTGGGACACTATGAAGGTGGTTCTAAAGAAAGCTCAGCAATGAGCTCAAACATTAAAAGAATAGAAATATACCAAAAAGATACCTAACACTAAATGTCAAGGCCTTAGGAAAAGAACAAATCAAAACCCAAATCAATAGAAGACAGGAAATCCTTAAAATCAGAATTGAAATCAATGTAATTGTGATTAAAAAGACAGTTCAAAAAAATCAACAAAACAAAAAGATGTTTGAAAGAATTAACAAAGTTGATAAACACTTAGCCAAGTTAACCAAAAGAAAGGAAAAAAAAAAACTCCAAAAGTTAAAATCTGTGAATAAGGAAATATTACCATAGACACTATTGAAATAAGGGATAATCAGAAACTATTTTGAAAATTTATACTCTGATAAAATAGAAAATCTTGAAGACATTGACAAATTTCTAGAGACAAATGACCTACACAAATTGAACCAGGAGGATATAGAAAATTTAAACAGGCTGATTTCAAGTAAGGAAATTTAAGCAGCCATTAAAAGCTTACCAACAAAGAACAGCCCAGGGCTGGATGGATTCTCATCAGTTCTACCAGGCCTTTAAAGAACTAACATCAATCTTCCTCAAATTATTCAAAAAAATAGAAAGGAGGGAACTCTTCTCAACACATTTTATGAAGCTACTATCACTGTGATACCAAAACCAGACAAAGATTCATCACGGAAAGAAAACTTTATACCAATATCCTTGATGAATATAGACGCAAAATTCTTAATATTGGCAAGTCACATACAAAA
Source organism: Ictidomys tridecemlineatus (assembly GCF_052094955.1). Classification (NCBI taxonomy): domain Eukaryota; kingdom Metazoa; phylum Chordata; class Mammalia; order Rodentia; family Sciuridae; genus Ictidomys; species Ictidomys tridecemlineatus. The sequence continues at coordinate 124,496,805 of NC_135479.1, forward strand.
ACATATTAAAAAGATAGTATACCCATGGATCAAGTAGGTTTGATCCCAGGAATGCAAGGTTGACTCAAAATACAGAAATCAATAAATGTAATTCATCAAATAATTGGACTTAAAGACAAGAATCAAATGATTATCTCAATAGATGCAGAAAAAGCATTTGACAAAATACAGCATCCATTCATGTTTAAAATATTTAAAAAAAATGAAAACATTGTCAAGGCTATATATGAAAAACCTGAGGTCAAGATCATTCTAAACAGAATAACTGAAAGCATTCTCTCAATAAACAGGAACAAGACAGAGATTCCCACTTTCACCATTTCTATTCAACATAGTCCTTGAAACTCTAGCCAGAGATGTTAGGCAAAACAGAAATTAAAGAGGAAAGAGAGTTAAAATTACTTTATACCTATTTGCAGATTACCTGAATCTACATTTAGAAGACTCAAAAAACTCCCCCAGAAAACTTCTTTGAAATCATAAATGAATTCAGCAAAGTAGCAAGATACAAAATTTAACACCCAGAAATCAACTGCATTCCTATAATCCAATGACAAAGCAGCTGAAAGAGAATTTAGGAAAACCATCCCATTCACAATCACCTCAAAAAAAAAAAAAACAACCTTGGAAATCTAACAAAAAAGATGAAAGACCTCTACAATTAAAACTATAGAACATACAAGAAAGAAATTGAAGAAGACCATAGAAGATGGAAAGATCTCCCATGTTCTTGGATAGACAGAATTAATATTGTCAAAATGGCCATACTATCAAAAGTACTATACAGATTCAATTCAATTCCAATTAAAATCCCAACAACAGTCTTCATAGAAATAGGAAAAGTAATCATGAAATTCATCTGGAAAAATAAAAGACCCAGAACAGCCAAAGTAATCCTTAGCTAGAAAAGCAAAGGAGGAGGCACCACAATCTCAGATCTTAACTATTACAGAGCTATACTAACAAAAACAGCATAGTATTGGTACCAAAACAGACATGAAGACCAATGAGATGGAATAGAAGACAAAGACAAACTCACATAAATACCATTATCTCATCCTAGACAAAGGTGCCACGAGCATACATTGGAGAAAAGATAGCCTCTTTACCAAATAGTGCTGAGAAAATGGAAAATCCACTGGTAGTAGAATGAAATTTAACCCTTATCTCTCACCCTGCACCAAACTCAACTCAAAGTGGATCAAGGACCTAGACATTAGACCAGAAACCCTGAGTCTACTTGAAGAAAATGCAGGCCCTACCTACACTCCAAAATTTCAGCTCAAGAACTGCCTTCCTTAACAAAACTCCTAAAGTACAAGAAGTAATATCAATAATCAATAAATGGGATGGTATCAAACCAAAATCTTCTTCACAACATAGGAAATAATCAAGAGTACAAAGAGGGAGCCCACAGAACAGGAGAAAATCTTTGATACCTGCACCTCAGTGCCAATTTCCAGGATATATAAAGAACTCGAAAAACTTAGAACTAAAGAAAAACAACCCAGTCATGAAAAGGACAAAGAAACTAAATAGACACTTCTCAAAAAAAAGAAATATGAATGATCAAAAAAATATATGAAAAAATGTTCAAAATCTCTAGCGATTAGAGAAATGCAAATTAAAACTACACTGAGATTTCATCTCACTCTAGTCAGAATGGCAATTATCAAGAATACAAGTAATAATAAATGTTGGCTAGGGTGTCGGGGAAAAGGTTCACTCATACATTGCTGGTGGGACTGCAAATTGGTACAACCAGTATGGAAAGCAGTCTGGAGATTCCTCATAAAACATGGAATAGAACCATCATTTGACTCAGCTATCCTACTCCTCGTATAAATCCTCAACATCCTACAATTACTCAGCCACATCAATGTTTATAAGCAACACAATTCACAATAGCTAAGCTATGGAGCAAACCTAGGTGCCCTTCAACAGATGAGTGAATAAAGAAAACATGGTATATATACACAATAGTGTATTACTCAGCCATTAAGAAAAAAGACTTTATTATTTTCCAGTAAATGGATGGATCTAGAGACTATCATTAAAGTGAAATAAGTCGATCTCAAAAAGCCAAAGATCAAATGTTTTTGCTGATATGGAAGATAATCCACAATAGGATGGAGAAGAATAAAAATTCAGTGGATTAGACAGGGGAATGAAGGGAAGTGAGGGGGTGAGAGGAAAAGACATAGAGGAAAGACAGGGGAATGAATCTGAAATAATTTTCCTATGCACATATTATATATATATACACATATATATGTGTATATATATATATTTATATACATCATACTGAATTCCACCATTGTACAAACACAAAAATGGGATCCTAATTAGAATAAGATATATCCCATGTCTGTACAATTATATTAAAATGAATTCTATTGTCACATATAACTTAAAATAACCAAAAAGAAAAGAAATAAGCTACTCAAGCATTAGTCTACAACAATAAACTCCAGTTATTTCTATGTATTCATAGCTCTAATATCAACATTTTACAGTCCTACATAATGGGATTCTTAAAAGAATAAAAACTACCTTTTGGCATAGCCCTTGAGCCTTGGGAATCCCAAATACACCTTAAAATTTTACACCTACCATTTTATGTAAGAATTAGGATAATGCCTTCTCTTGCTGTCTGCCTGAATTTAGAAATTTCAGCTTTCCTCAGACACACTAAATTGAAAGAACACACAAACCAATTTCTAAGGATGTATTTAGGAAGTCCTTCACAACAATTTTCTATATTTATCGTGTGTGTGTGTGTGTGTGTATATTTTTTTAATTGAGGATTTAAATTATGAAGATTCCCTAGTGAAATCTTCACCATTTTTCTTTGCATCAATATGTCTTACTGTACATACCCAGGCTGACTCTGTGTTGATTTCCATAAGTAGAAAAAGCTTGACTTATGGAGGTAAAGAAAACTCCAGATTTGAAAAGGAGGTAATCTTGCCTCACCATTTTTAGCATTATTACACTCAAGTTGAAACTATTATTGAAAGGCTCAATGTAAACTTGTATGCTGGCCTAAGAACCTAACCATTCCACAAATTCTGTGCTAGGCTCTAGTTAGTGACTCAAATAGGTAGAAGTTGCTAGTTATAGTGTAATTACTATGCATTTTGTTTATATTATACAATTTTTTCAATAAATTGTGAAGTAAATAACTATCTGTATTACAAATAAAGTACAAAAGCATAGAGAATTAACTGTCCAAAGTCAGAGTTAGTTAGACAACAATCTGCCTTTATAGAACACAGTATTTAATATTTCAAGTTCCACTGGATTGGGCAAAGGATGGGAGGGGAGGGGGCATGGGACAGGAAAGATGGTGAAATGAGATGACATCATTACCCTAGGTATAGACATGATTGCACAAATGGTGTGACTTTACAGAGTGTACAACCAGAGAATTGAAATGTTGTGCTTTATTTGTGTACAATGAATTGAAATGCATTCTGCTGTCATGTATAACTAAGTAGAACAAATTTTTTAAAATGGAAAAAAGAAAAAATAAATAATTAAAAATATTTCCAAGTTCCAAGTAATTTACAAAGTAATATATGATTGAGAATTAAGAACTTTGGAGAATAAAGTGACTATATTTAATCAGTTTTTAGAGCTTACAAATATAACTCATGCATTGGAGCAATGTTCTAACCAAAAATTGCCTAGTATTTTTACCTATATTAATCATTGGACTCTACTATTATGACTTTTCCTGGTTATTTCCAAACAAGATCATTTTTCCAAATAATAATCAGGAGAAACAGATTTACTTTACCACCTCTACTGCTTTTCAGAAGGAACGGCACGGCAGTTCCAGACAGCTGCAATAAATATTTTTTCCCAAGGTTTTTAGGAGACATTTGTTTCCATACACAAATTATGATACCTTTATTTGAAATCCAGTTTTATGATATTCCACTCTATTCCAAGAATTCAGAATTCTGGATACAAAGTATTAACTAAAAAAAACTAATTCTAAATCTAGTGATTCCAATTCTAAATATAGTAGTTTACCTCCAATTAAAATTTATAGAATTCTAAGAGCAAATCATATCAAGCTTTCTCCAAATTGTTAATTATTTCAAGAAATTTTTAAAATATATTCTTATTCTTTATGCTGGGTTGGCTGTATCTTGAGAGCAAAATCTTTGATGTGTTGTATTTCTTTCAAGGTCAAAGTGAAGTAATTCTTAGGAATTTAAGATACATTTTTTACTGATAAACTGAATTTCTCTTACTAGCTGTTTTCTTTGGGGTAGAGGAGTTACGATGTTATCTTTTGGTAACAAATTATACCAAAGGAAGGAACTGCCTTTAACAGACTTTTTTCCCCTAAAAGTCTGGGAAATATGTCTCTTTGAATAAAGAAAACTTAATATGGAAGTCGTCTAAGGTAAATGAGAATTTTCTTATTATGATTGCACTGACTCTTTAGAAGTTTCTTCCTGAAAGATTCCGTTACATTAGAATGTGTGGTTCCATGAAACAATGAAGCAAACTTTTAACACTACAGACATCAAAATTACAGTGAAAATTACAATCTTTTCTATGCTTAGACAACTTATCCTTAAGAATCTACTGTTATTTTCCTTCTCTAGGAATAAAATAATAGGAAAACTAAGAAAATTACCTTTTTTGTTTTATAAACTATCAGTTTTTACATTTTCCACTAGATTAAAACTTTTGTCTGATCATTTTTTATTTCTAATACTATATCAGTAGTCCTGTTATATGACCAAAAAAATAGAATGGGATTTGCTATTACTATGAAACTTTAGTTTTTGTATTTAAAATATGTACAAAAGAGTAAAATTTTATTTGCTGCTCCTTTTGTTTTTACCATTACTAGAGCCACTAGATGAACTAGAAGTGCTGTATCCTGGTGCTGAGTCCGGGAAGTTGAGCGCTAATACTTTAATTGAAGTCTGAGAAGGAGAAATACTTGTGGAACTTGAAGCTGACCTAAAAAAAAAAATTATAAATTTAATGTAAATTTCATAGCTGGCCTGAAAAAAAAATACTGTAGGTTTAGTCCAAAACATTGATAAATTTTTAAAAAGTATGATTATTAACAGATATCAAAAAACAATTTAGAAAATGATGAACATAGATTCAATTAATAGATAAATATGTTTCTATGTGAGAAAAATGTTTTCAACTTGCTATGATTTATATCTCCCAGAAGCTTATGTGTAAAGGCTTTGTGCCCGATGCAATGATTTTTGAGAGGTGAGGCTTTGGGGAAGTAATTGGATCATGAGGTTTCTGACCTCATCAGTGAATTAATCCATTGAAGGATTCATACCGAATGGACTACTGAGAGGTGACAGAAAGTATAGGAAGTAGAAACTAATTAATGAGATTGGGTTCTTAGTAGATATGTACCCTTGGATAATATATCTAGTCCTCAGCCCCTTGTTTTCTCTGCTTCCTAGCCTCTGTGAGGTGAGCAGCTCTGTTCCACTACACTTTCATCACCATGATACTGTGCCTTGCCACAGCCAACTACCAACTACACCTCTGAAACCAGAAGCAAACATAAATCTTTCCTTCTTTAAGTTGTTTTACTTGGGTATTCTGTCACAGCAATGAAAAGCTGACTTAGCACACAAATATAATCAATTTCTTAGAGTTAGAAGTATTAAAGGTTTTCAAGATGGTAACAAAACAGGGGCAAGATTTTGCTGCTGAGAAAAGCAATCAAAATTATAGCTTACATAATAATTCAAGAGGAAAAGGAGAGGCATGTTGATAGAAAATTGGGATCATTTGAAAAATAGCTATGCAACTGAAATGATAGCTTTTTAAAATATATTTTATGAAAGTACAGGGAAACACAAGTAACTATTTAATATATTTATATAGAAGCCATTTTTTAAAATTTATTCTTTAGTTTTAGGTGGACACAATATATTTTATTTTTATGTGATGTTGAGGATCGAACCCAGTGCCTCACATGTGCTAGGTGAGCGTTCTACCACTGAGCCACAACCCCAGCCCCTAGAAGCCAAGTTTTCATACTTAAAACATTATATTTTAGGAGCTCCTTTTTTCTTGAAATCTCTACATGGACAATAAAAAGTAATAAGTAGCTGCTGACTATAGGAGATTGGAAATTCTAAAATAAGGATCAACAATATATTTTCTTTGCCAACAAAGCCCAAGAGTATTGATGAAGCATCCCCAGTGATAGAATTCTAAATAACAATAAATGGCAGAAGGGAAAAATAGTTTCCTTTTTATCAGAACAAAGTATCAAATAAATTCTATTATGTACAATTTCACTAATGCAGTTTTATTCACAAATTTGATGTGTCCTTTTATGGCTTAAATATTTCCCCAACTTGGGGTCCACCCCAGTGCTAGCTGTAACCCCCAAAGTTTCATTCTACTAAAATAATTGTCAGTCACAGCCCATGTGTTGTAATAGGAATGGTGACAGTAGAAGTCAGAAGGGAAGTCTTGCTTTACTGCCTTTTTCTACATGTAGCCTGTGTAATGTTGGCATAGTGAGGTAGCTGAGGGTGAGGAGAGCATTGGAGTGCACTGGCCCATCCACCAGCTGTGTGACATGGAAGGGGCTAGATGCACTCAGGGGAGCAGCTGTGAGAGTTAGCATGTTTTATTAGCCTTTTACTTACCTTGCTGACACCAGGGAAGTCTGTGAAGGAGATCTAGAACTCTGGCGACTGCTTTTTGGACCGGCTGTGGGTAGTTCCAACCCATTCTGGAAGAATATTTAACAGTAATCAATAGTCCTACTACCGATTATTTTAGAAAAAAATATTCTAATTAGATTTTGCTGTATGATGGATATTAAATTTTTTTCTTTTCATGGAGCATAGCATACTTAGCATGTACAAAGAGGTTCAATACTTAGTACCACAGAAAGAATAAAGAAAAAATTTACTTATTAGAGAGTACTGTATTATTACCTGTTCAAAGTACTTTTTAAGAATAAGTTTGATCTCAGCATTGTCTTCTATGACATCAACTAACATGTCGTCAATGACCTTGTGAAACTCCCTCACTTCCCGAAGTTTAATGTCTTGTTCTTCTAAAGTTTCATCTTTTGTTTCTTTCAAAAGACGAATTTCTTTGGTGAGTTTTCCACACTGTTGGTAAATAATAATTAATTATTAGATAAATAGATTTTTACAAAAAATTTTAAGGATAAAGGAGAATTGGAGCTTACCATTTAAGACTTAAAAAACTATTATAAGTAAATTTTGAAAAAAAATATCAATACCTGTTTAGTTACTCTCTCAAATTTTGGCTTCTGATCCTCAATGTCTCTACGTAGTTGAAATGAATAAGCTTGCTTCTCTGATAATTTTTCGTGAACATTATTTGTTAAATGTTCTATAACTTCTAAAGTGTTTTTCATGCTCTGCAAAAATAAGTAACACACTTATTGGCTAGAACAAAAACTGACATTGCTTCTCATTTGTCAAGTATTAATTTTAATTCATTAATTTTTGCATATAATACATATCTAATCTATCGATGCCTAAGTATAATGGCCTTGTGGGTTAAATTTTCTACGAAATTCCACTAGAAAGTATTTTCATGGTACTTGGAAAAATCAATAATATAAATAACTATTGTAATTATATTATTTGTTCCAGCTTTATTTCTTTTTTTTCTGTATTTAGTTGAGTTTATTGGGATAAGTATGTGGATTAGTAAATTATCCAGAAGAACTAAAATGACATTTACATCCATTTTTTACCATATCAATTTTTTTTAGTTTTATTGATTCTATTTTTTTAAAATAGATGACAGCAGAATGCATTACAACTCTTATTACACATATAGAGTACAATTTTTTATATCTTTGTATATAGAATTTGTTCATGCCAATTCATGCCTTTTTACATGTACTTTGTTTTTATTTTTTGCATTACAATTCTTATTATACATATATACCACAATTTTTTATATCTCTGTTATATATAAAGTATGTTGACACCCCATTTGAGTCTTCATACATGTACTTATTTTTTGTTTGCTTTTCAAGTTAATGAGTATTAAACCCAGGGCCTCATGAATACTAGGCAAAGTGATTTACTTTAGTAACTACTTAATGCTATTTTATTTTTATCTTTTAAATATCAAGGAGCAATCTTAATGTGAACACTAAGGAATTAGTCAGTGGATAGATCATAATTGGCTAGCTATGACCCATCAACAAATAACAAATGTCAATGCTTCACATTGGAATTTTAACTGATTTACTGAATATTTCACTTTTATATCTTACTGTCTACTTCCCTAAAGATGTACAAAAACTCTATTATTTGTGCAAGATCAAGAAAATAGAAGTAGTAATAATGATAGTTGACTTTTATTAAGATACTTCAGATACTAAAGGTACTATAAAATTTACCTGGATATCTTCTTGAAGTTCTCTTATTTGTCTTTGCTTATATCTGTATTTTTCATCAGCAGCTCTTTTCTGTTCTTCTAGTTGAATTTTTAGCTCATATTCATCACCTAAAATTTGGAAAATTTTTAGCTAAAATTTTCAACTTACTATGAGGAAGAAGACTCAAAATATTACAGATAAGAAATTTCTAAGAAGTCTTCTTATAAAAGGTTAAATTCCTTATATCTACTTGAAGAAAGACAATGTGAGCATGTAGTAGCCATTTCTTGTTTGGTCAACACAGCAGCAATATGCTGCAAATTTTTTCAGATTTGAAATTAATTCTCCACAGAAGTAACATGTCATATACCAACAGAACCAATAAAGAAAACAACATCTTAACAGACCAATTACAAAAAAAGGGGGGGAAGGGTGATTGATTTTTCCTACTCAATCAAACATAGTATATTTTTGTTCTCCATGTCTCATAACATTCTTCTGGTTAAAATAAAATAAATAACTTAAAAAAATACACTATAGGGACACAGCCACATCAATGTTTATAGTGGCACAATTCACAATAGCTAAACTGTAGAACCAACCTAGATGCCCTGCAGTAGATGAATGGGTAAAGAAAATGTCGTATATATACATAATGGAATATTACTTAGCATTAAAAGAGAATAAAATCATGACATTTGCAGGTAAATGGATGGAGTTGAAGAATATAATGCTAAGTGAAGTTAGCCAATTCCAGAAAACCAAATGCAGAATATTTTCTCTAATATAAGGAGACTGATTCATAGTGGGGTTGGGAGGGGGAGCATGAGAAGATTAGATAAACTGTAGAAAGGGCAAAGAGGAGGGAAGGGAAGGGAGGGGGCATTGGGGTAGGAAAGATGGTCAATGAGATGGATATCATTATCCTATGCACATGTACAAAGACATAAATTGTGTGACTCTGCTTTGTATGCAACCAGAGATATGAAAAAATGTGCTCTATATGTGTAATATGAATTGTAATACATTCTGCTGTCGTATATGACAAGTTATAGATAAAATAATTATATATACTTAATTTACATATTTTAATGACTCCTACATACTAGATGGCGTCACTTTTTTAAAAGATTGTTTGTAATTGTTATTGCAGCTCTTGAGTACTTGCAAGGTGTTTTCCAGAGCATAGATTTCTTTTTCAGCTTTATTGATCTTAGCATCCAAACTGTCACCTTCCCTTTGAAGTTCTTCTTTTTCTTGAGCAGCCTATAAAGTATAGAAGAGAACTAGTTAAGTAAAGGTATTTATCAGGGAGAAAAGGTCTTGTCTTTGCAGCAGAAAATAGTTAAGAACAACAACATAAGTTTACCTTAGTACCTACACATGGGACCAAGCATTTATTTATTGCGTTTGATTTAGAGTAAAAGACCAAGTCCTGAGGCCTTAAAATATGGCATACAGGATACAAAACCATGATGGAAATATATTAACCAAAGCTTACCTAAAACTGTCTGACAAAAAGTTAAGCATATGTAAATCCTACTGAAAACAGAAATAAGACTCACTAGAGAGAGAACAGAAACTCAGTATTCTTAATAAATGAATTCAGCAAAGTAGCAGGATATAAATTAATACCCATAAATCAAATGCATTTCTTTACCTCAGAGATGAACATTCAGAAAGAGAATTTAGGAAAACTACCCCATTCACAATAGTCTCCAAAAAAATAAAAAATAAAATACTTGGGAATCAAAGAAAAGAGGTCAAGACCTATCCAATGAAAACTACAGAACACCAAAGAAAGACATTAAAGAAGACTCTAGAAGATGAAAAGACCCATGTTCTTGGATAGGAAGAATCAATATTGTCAAAATGGCCATATTACCAAAAGCTTTATACAGATTTAAGGCAATTTCAATTAAAATCTCAACAACATTCAATTAAAATCTCAACAACATTCCTCATAAAATTCATTTGGAAAAATAAGAGACCCAGAATAGCTAAAATAATCCTTAGTAAGAATAGTGAAGCAGGAGGCATCACAATATCAGACCTTAAACTATACTATAGAGCTATAGTAACAAAAACAGCATGGTATTGGCACCAAAATAGTCATGTAGACCAAAGGTAAAGAATAGAAGACACAGAGACAAACCAACATAAATACATTTATCTCATACTAGACAAAGGCGCCAAAAACATACATTGGTGAAAAGATAGCCTCTTCAACAAATGGTGCTGAGAAAACTATAAATCCATATGCAGCAAAATGAAATTAAACCACTATCTCTCATCAAGCACAAAACTGAACTCAAAGTGGATAGAGGACCCAGGAATTAGACCAGAGTCCTTGTACTTAATAGAGGAATAGTAGGCCCAAATATTCATCACATCACATGAGGCCTGAACTTCCTTAACAAGACTCCTAAAGCTTAAGAAATAAAATCAATAAATTGGATGAATTCAAGCTAAAAATCTTCTTATCAGAAAAGGAAACAATCAATAATGTGAAGAGAGAGCCTACAGAATAGGAGAACATCTTTATTACATGCACATCAGTTATAGCATTAATTTCCAGGATATATAAAGAACTCGAAATCAATAAACAGGCTGAGGAACTGAACAGACCCTTCTTAGAAGATATACAATCAATCAACAAATACATGAAAAAATGTTCAACTTTTCTAGTAATTAGAGAAATGAAAATCAAAACTACTAGAAGACTTCATCTCACTCCATTCAGAATGGCAATTACCAAGAATAGAAGCAACAATATGTGCTGGAGAGGAAGTAGGGGGGGAAGGTACACTCAGACATTTCTAGTAGCACTGCACATGGGTGCAACCACTATGAAAAGCAATATGGAGATACTTCAGAAAACTTGAAATGTAACCACTATTTGACCCAGCTATTCCACTCCTCGGTCTATAACCAAAGGACTTAAAATCAGCATACTATAGTGATGCAGCCATATCAATGTTCATAGCAGCTCAATTCACCATAGCTAAACTGTGGAACTAACCTAGATGCCCTTCAATAGATGAATAGATGAAAAAACTAAGATATATATACACAATGAAATATTACTCAGCATTAAAAGAGAATAAAATTATGGCATTTGAAGGTAAATGGATGGTATTGGAGGATATCATGCTAAGCAAAGTAAGACAATCCCAAAAAATCCAAAGGTCAAATGTTCTCTGATAAGTGGATGCTGATCCATAATGGGGGAGTAGGGCATGAGAAGAATGGAGGAACTTTGATCAGGCAAAGGGGAGTGAGGGGAAGGGAGCAGAGGGAGCATGAGGGAAAGAAAGATGGTGGAAAGAGATGGGCATCACTACCCTAGATATATGTATGACTGCACATGTTGGTATGACTATATATATATCATGTACAACAAGAGAAATTAAAAGTTGTGCTGCAATTGTGTACAATGAATTGAAATGCATTCTGCTGTCATATATAACTAATTAGAACAAATTTTAAAAATAGAAACTCAGTATTAAATCAGAAGAATGTTTTTGGCCTCAAAGAGCTTCAGGAACAGTTTCTCATTTCAAATCTATTGAAGGAATAAAAGATGAACCAGGTATATCCAGGGAAATAACCTCCTTTGCTTGTTTTGTCATAATTTTAAAATAACTATGTAAAAAATAGAAATTATTTTGATAAACACAGCTAGAAAACATGAAGTTTATAAATTGCTAAAAACTAAAATTTCCTTTGAGTAGACATATTACAGTGAATTCCTATTAGGGTAACTATGCCACTGGGCTATATTCTGTACAGTTCAAAGAATGTCTCTGATTAAAGGGTCACAAACACATATACACTGAAAATTTTATTTTTAGTTAAAACTAAAAATCAATATTTTAATTCAATCCCTAGATATATGTATTTAAACCAGATGTAGTCAATGAGAAAGAAAGTCTTATTAGTAATGCTTCAAGTCTTAATAGTTTCATTGGTATTTGTTGCATTATGCTTCAAAACATGAGTTACACATATTTTTGTAACAAATATAATTTTTAAAAGCCACAAAGAAATGGTAAATGCTTGAGGAGACAGATACACTCACCCTGATTTGAACGTTACACAATGTACACATATATGGTAACATCACCCAAAAGCCCATAGGTATGTACAATTTTTATATGTCAAAGCTCAGAAAAAAGAAAGATAAAAGTTGCTATATATGTTATATCTAATCTCTTTAAGTTGTGTCTAGAATTGACATCTATTTTTACTTGAAATATAAATAGTTTAGTGGAAGAGCTGGAATGATTCAAAACATGGATTTTAACTGTGGATTGACTACCAGTGAGTTCAGTGACATTAGTAATTCATATTTCTTCTTTGAGCTTGATTTCATTTTTCAAATGAAGGAGTTAAATCATCCTATACAAATTTCTGCTCTAATTTCATGTATACCTTGAAATTCTAAAGTTTCTCCATTTGCTTCTAAATTGAAGATTATATAATGTTTATTTTCATTTGGGGTTAGAAAAGTTGGTATTTGGAATTTTTAATAGCTTTCTAACATTTCAAAGCATTTTCAAGTACCTTTAGAGTTGGACAATTTCACTAGATTATGGTCATAACTACACTTATAAAGACTAAGAGAAACTTGTAGATAAGATCTTAAAGATACCAGTTCTTCACTGGTTATTGATTATATTTTTCAGTCTGGTTTTTAAAAGTCAGATACAGTGAGATGCTACCATTGATATAAGAAAAACAAAACCATGTATGCTCCATAGACCAAAGGCTACTACTGTAAGACCAAAAACAGGGACTCTGAGTTGAACTGTGTCTGGGAAAAAGACATGTGACCTTATTTGTAAACAGGGTCTTTGTAGATACAGTCACAATGAGGTCTTTAGGGTTGGTCTTAATCTAATATAACTGATATTCCTACAAAATGAGAAACTTAAACATAAACAACCAGAGGGAAGACTGCATGGAAACATAGGAAGAACACCATGTGAAGATGAAGGTACAAGCCAAGGAACACCAAAGATTGTCAATAAACCAGAAGAGGAGAGAGGCATAGAACAGATCCTCCCTCGTAGCCCTTAGAATGAACCAACCTTGATAACACCTTCCTCTTGGACTTCTAGACTCAGGAGTATGAAACAAATTTTTGTTGTTCACAATATCTACTTTGTGGCCTTGTTATGGAAGCCCTAAGAAACTAACAAGAGGGTCAACAAAATTTTAAAGTAAAGGGCCAGATAGTAAATATTTTGGGCCATTCCACCTATGCTGAAACTACTTACCTGCCATTGTAGCAGGAAAGCAGCCATAGACAACACACAAATGATAATAAGTGTATTATTGTCTCATAATACTAATTTACAAAACAGGCAGCAAGCAGCATTTGACTGGGGCCTGGTTTGCTGACCCCTGGCTTACAACACGCAGAAAACAGATCAGTTGCTAACACTGTAACCAAATTCCTCTTACCCAGATTTATAAACATACGAATATGCTCCACCAAGAAAGATCCTTTTGTGGAGAATTGTAAGGATAAGAAAAAGAGAAAGCTCTTGAATTGACTATATTTTAACCCTAAATCTATAAAAAAAAAAAACCCAAAAAACAGTGGCTCTAAAAAATGGAATCATTTTGAAAAATAAAAATTAAGTTCTAATTGGCAAATTTGTTTTTCCTAGTGAAACTGTTAAAATTTTATTTTCCAAAGGTTAAAAGTTATTCTCATACAAATATAAAACAAAAAAGCACAGTTGTGTTTCCACTAGCCAAAATTCATTTGCATTGTTAGCAAAAAGAATCATTTGTGTTACTCTCAGTTATCTACAAGTTCATATCTATCCCCATGGAAGGATAGATAAAATAATTAGTCAACATGAAGTCAAAGGTATTCACTCCTTTTCAATCAGATAATCCCTGAAGGGCCTGCTAAGAAATGCCAAGTACTTGGTGTCACCATGTAATGGTGTCATGGCACCCAGTGACTGTTTGTCTCCATTTTCATGCCGTGGATAATTTTTTCTGATAAAAGTTAGACTGAATTTAGTTATGAGGCAGATATAGAAGGGCTTGACAGCCGGGGCAAGACCATGAGTAAGGAGGTTAGAGGCAAAGTCAGAACAAAGGAGCATGGAGTGGGTCTTCTAATGTAGTCAACTTCCTGGTTGATGAAAGTGATTGTGGACAAAAGTGGAGGACCCAATCAGAGAGACACTTCCGTACTCATGCCCTAAGTGAGATCCAAGAGTAAAACACATGGACAGAGGGGGCACCGACCAATAATAGTGTGAAGCACATGGACAGGGGAGGACATCAGAAAAGGAGGAAATTCCAGAGACCATAAAAAGAACAAGCCAAAACTCCCCCTGGATTCCTAGCTCTGGGGCCCCTTCTCTTCAGAGAAATCTATCCCTATATCTCTTTAGTCTCTGCAAAAAATCTACTTCTTGCTTGCTCTCCCTGTGTCCTGTTCTTCAATTCTTTACTGAATAGAGACAACAACCCAGCATCCCCAGACAGTAACAGTTATAAAGAAATAAAGGCTCATTTTTTATATGTGTGAGACATGTGAAGTATTGTTAGTAAAAATTTTAAACATATTATACAATTAAAAACAGAAATAACTGTGTGAGAAGCTATGGATCCCAGAGAAGATGGAAGGAAAAGAAGTATGGTATCAGTCAATTGAGGGTAACTGATAGCCTCAAATTACTTAACATGATATTTGTCCATCAATGTTACTGTGAATAGAAGCAGAATTTTTCCTCACTAAAACTATTTTGCCTGTTTTCCTGAGTAAATGAATCAGCATCATCACAGCAATAACAATAATAATAGCTAATATTTGAGTGCCATCTTGTGCCAAGCACTATCCTGAGAGCTTTGCATATATTTTCTCACATACTTTTTCCAACAAAAGTAACAATATTATCATCCTCATTTTGCAAGTGAGAAAACAGGCCTTAAAGCGTCATACAACTTATTCAAGATGACTTACTTAGAGACAAAAGCAGGATATGGACAGAGGCATTCTTAACACCAGTATATGTAAGTAACTCACCGCAGCCCTTGTTGGTAGAGAAGAATAACTGCAATTGCAACATGTACCTTCTACCCACAGCTAACTAATTAGAGATTACCCCTCACACTATGAAATATGTATATTTAAAGTATGGGAGGAGGAGCATCTTGTTACTATTAGGCAGAAGTCTGATGTTATAACAAAGATTTGAAAATTAGCACTGACTTCCCATAGGTTAATTTCCAAAGGTTACAAGTTAGGCAAGCCACACTCAATGTATGTGTTAGGGGAAAACTTGAAGAAAGACTATGGAAGAAAACTTGGTTGCTGAAGGAAATATGCATAAGTTGAAGACAGCATCCACAGGACCATTCTCTGAAGGTGTGAATTGAGAGTACCTCTATCCATGAGTCAAAGTTACAATTTTAGTCCTTTCTTAAAGTGTACTGAGTAATTTTTAGTCCTTTCTTAAAGTGTACTGAGTAATTTCCCAAACCTTTTTATAAAGAAATTCACATCTATCCAGGGTATTTTCTACATGGAAAAGATGAATGTAGCAGTATACAGGAACAAAATTACATTCAATTCCTGATCAGTTCTGGAGTTCTCTCTTATGGGTTCTTAGGTTAAGATAACCAGACAACTCTTAAACAACACAAAAGAAAAAGCAGTTTCACTGGGTGCAGTGGTGCATGCCTGTAATCCCAGCAGCTTGAGAGGCAGGAGGATTGAAAGTTCAAAGCCAGCCTTAGCAAGGTCCTAAGCAACTTAGTGAGATTTTATATATATATATATATATATATAAAACTGGATGGGGATGTGGCTCAGTGATTAAGCACCCTGGTTTAAAAACGAAGAGAGAGAGAGAGAGAGAGAGAGAGAGAGAGAGAGAGAGAGAGAGAGAGAGAGAGAGAGAGAAATAAAAACAGTTTTACCTGATCTGTCTGTATCCTGTACAGTAAGAGAGAAAGGCAGCAGCCCTCTTCCTCTCTGGACAACTGCCTACCAGGACTGCAAATGTAAACTGGAGTTTAAGATTCAGAGGTGGTATAGCCCCCACAAAATGCTAAGGTCCAGGGTATGGCATATAATGGGTAGCCATAGTGAAATAAAGCCTTAAGGTATTGAACAGTTTGTCACATGCATGCTGAAGGCACCCAGAATGATGATATATGTCTTAGAGTAAAACAGATTATGAGTCTTGACTAGATGAGGGAAAATGACACAATAAAAATGACAGCAAAAATGATGGTTAAAAAATGGTCAACTTAGAATGACCTGAACTCAAAAGAGGAAGTTAGCAGTAGGCTTTGGGATCCAGAGGGCATGCTTGGATCTCAGGGATTGGTGATATATATAGTACTGCTGATGCTTCATTATCTCCATCTAGCAACTAATGTTTTGGATGTTATTAATGCATTAGCTAATGACCCTAACTAAGTAAAATAGTTGCTATTGTTTCATGGAAAACATTTGCTCTTTGGGTTCACTTAAACCCAGAAGATTACTGTGAGTGAGTTAACAAAGAAAGGGTACTTCTTATTCTCACATCTGTAAATTAATTAAGATTACCTTTATTACATAATAGGTCTGTGTTTTCTCCTCTTCTCCCTCAGGAGGCATCATAACAACAGTAAGAATTTCATATCTATTCTTCAGCTTATTGATTTTACTTAGTCGCTCATGAAACTCAGCGCTAATATAAAGAGAAAAAAAATAAAGGACAGTCATGAGTTCTTTCTGATGACATTTGGATTTATGTTATTATCAAACTCAAGCAGGTCAAATGTGTTCTCATTTTTTAATTTAATAATTCAGAGTTTATCTACTTGAAAGCTAACAAGTTAGCATGCCATGACTTCATGGATGCTGTCAGAAGACATGAGATTCCTATGGCAGAAACAAAGGATTTATAAATTATTACTCATGGTACAGCAAGTAATATGTATGAGTTTCCTGTTTGCAATGGTTCCCCTTGCTTCTCCCCATTCCCCTGTCCAACAATGGGAAGGAGATGCTCAGATGAAGGCTACCAAAACACAGTAGGTGGGTTTGTGTCATAGCTGAGGAAGTATAGTCAACCCAAATATCTTCTAACAGAAAATAAACAAGTATGCCTAACTGTTCCTCCATAGTGAAATACTACCTCTTCCTCTGAGGCTGTTTGCTATTCAAACATCTTTGAAAAGATAATCCAGAACAGGGCAGAAAATACTTCCCCTTGCAAGGCATGCAGAAATATGAGAAGCTCACAGAGAATTGTCTCCTAACATTCAGATTCAGATTCTTAAATTGGTACTTTTTCCTTTTATTAAAATAAATTTATATTTTATAAGCTATTTTTTAGAAGTTATTTTATAATAATACTAGTAGTTCTAATATACTCATGGAATATGGAGGGTGAGTCATTTACCTGCAACAATCTCATGAAAGTTAAGACACCAAACCATGATGAAAAAAAATCTTCAACCTACCAGTTTTCTGCCCCAAGAGAAAACTGACGGAAAAATATATTTAGTTAAAGATTTTCTTATTTTTAATTGTCACTATTTTTTTATCAGAAAAAAAATTTGCCCATCCTTCAGGTGATCATAAACGGAAGCTAGCCTTCAAGCTTAAGATGGCAGACTGAGCAGAAGTTTATCTGTTCTCTTTCCTGAGATGAAGAAGTTTTTTAAGCCAAAATATCTCTAGAAACAAGAAAGAAACAAATATTTTCACAAATTCATAGGAAAATGGAAAACAGATATGATAAGAGTGGTAGAAAAAGACAGATGCTCATAGAAGATTACTGAGGCAGCAAAAACTATTTTCTACCTAAGAAGTCTGAAGAAAACCCAAACTCAAGAATAATAAATATAAAGAGCAAGATTGATTTGTGAGCTACCATCAATGGGTAGTTAATAAAAGGATCATTCATCGAACATTTGGGTCATTTCCCCCAACACCCTGGGTATACACAGATGTTAACAGGGATGGTCTCTACTCTGATGATGACTGACAGATTGCCACAGTAGCGTATATGTTGGTTCTAGAGAGAGAAGTAAAGAGAGAACATGAAGTAATTCTGAGGTTTTACAACAGTAGAAGTAAATGAAAAAGAAAGGCAGTTCTGCTTAGCAATATAATGAAGTCTACTTCATTCAAAATAAATACATTCTAATTGTTGGTAACAATGGAAGTCCTGATTCTGCCTAGTAACAATTTGTGCTCCTTAGGGGACAAACCAACTAAGAGCCTAAAACCAGGCTCTCATTTGGTGGAGAAATCTGTTGAAGAAAGAGATCTACTTAGCTACAGATAAAACCCTTACCAACTACCTATCCCAATATCCACTAATTATTAATTAAGCATTTATTAGAAAGTATTGATAGAAAACCAAAGATCATCAGACATTCATGAAATGGTAACAGCATGAATTAAATGAACAAAGAAAAACAAATCCTGGGAGACAGATAACACATAGAATATAACTCTCAAATTATTCCAATTAGTATTCTCTAAAATATGAAAAAAATACTAGCTCCAAAAATATCTATAAAACAAAATGGACTGTTAGGAAAAGAAAGAATCAAAGAAAGAACAACAGTTCTTAAAAATGAGTTCTCCTGTTCAATAAATATCAGTGAAGAATAAAGATTCAGTTGTGAGTTGAACAGATAGAGAAATGTGGAGGAAGCTAGCCAGAGAGAAAGGGAACTAGGGAAAGAGAAAATAAGAATATTTTTTAAATTAAATAAAGTAGAAAATGAGAGAAAAGTTAAGAAACCTGGAGGACAGATCTAGGAGGTCAGCATCCACTAAGAATGAGCAAAAAATAATTGGGGAAAACAGAGAAAGTAGTGATGAGAAAAAAAGTTGAAGTAATAGAGAAAAATATTCCCCTGAACCAAAGAAAGATGTGAATGAAATAATTAATTGAAAGAGTTCTCTAAAAGCTAAGCAAGAAAAATCTAAACACCCAGACATGAAAAGCAAGGATAAAGAGATTGTCCTAAAGCTTTCAAAGAAACCCAACAACAAAAATTAGGTTCCCTATGATGTAAATTGAATTACCCTAGAATCAGATCTCTCATAAAAACATTGTATTCTAAATTTAATCAGTGTTTTCAAGAATACATAAAAGAGGAGGGGGAAAAAAAGTAGAAGTAAAAGGTGCTAAGTCTTTTCAAGAAGAGAAAGACAAACTCTCTTTTGAATTTAAAAATGACCAAAAAATAATTAGAATTTTTAATTTTCAATTAAAAGGAAGAAAAATAAAATTCATTAAATCAATAAAAGACAGGAGAGAGAGAAAGACTGAATACATGGTAATTTCTTAATATTTCTTGAAAAGTCATGTGGATATAGATACAAATAAATGAAGATATAAATATCATGTGAGCCAGTAATTCCTCTCCCAGGTATTTAGCCAGGAAAAAAAGAAACACATGTCTATGTCAACAATACATATGTTCATAGCAGCTTTGTTTGTAACAGCTAAAAACTGGAAAGAACATGAACATCCATTTTTCATCAGGTGTATATATAAACAAATTAGAGTATCATGAAACACTACTTTTGAGAAAATAAAAAGCCAGGGTTGGCAAACATTCTGACTGCCACCTGTTTTGTACAGCCTACATGCAAAGAATGGCTTTTACATTTTTAAATAGTTGAAAAAAAACCAAAAGAACTAAATTTTATGAAAGATGAAAACAAAATTTCATTGTTCATAAAGTTTTTTGGAATATAGCTATGCTCATTTATTTACATATTTTCTGTGACTGCTTTCACTCCACAATGGTAGAGTTGAGTTATTGAAACAAAGATGATATGGCTTGCAAAGAACTATAACATTTACTATCTAACCCTTGCAAAAGAGTGTGCCAATCTCTGATGAAAAGGAATGTTATTAGTGATTACACACAGTACGGACGGAGTCTTAAAATAATTATGTCAAATGACAAAAGGCAGAAAACGAGTATTTACTAATGGATTCCCTTCATATAAAACTCCTGATAATGCAATCTAAAGTATGTATAAAAAGCAGTTATCTTGGAAAGGCACATGGGAAGGGACTGGCAGGAGGATTTACAATGGGGCACAAAGAAACTTGTGAGGGTCATGATGTGCGGTGATGTTTTCTCAGGTATATATTTATATTGTACAGTTTAAATATGAGCTATTTATTGTAGCTCAGTTATACCTCCACAAAGTTGTCTCTTTAAAATAAAACTTCAATTAAGACAATGAAAGGCAGGAAAGACAAAAAAAAGAAAGAAACCCATGGCAATATCAAATTTCATGGGATGCAGCTAAAATCATACTTAGAAGAAATTTAGCTTTAATACTGAAAAATAATGAACTACACATCTATTTAAAGAAGTTAGATAAAGAACATTTAAAACCCCACAAAAAATGAGAATAGTAAAGATGAGATCAGAAATTAATGAACGCTCAATAGAAAAGATCAATAAGAACTGATTCTTTTCAAACATTAACTTTTTGTAAGCCTTATCCCACCTAAAAATGACAAGGTACAAATAAACAATATCAAGAATATCTATACATGCTACAACTATTAAGTAATAAAATAATATTATGGACTACTGATGGCAATAATTGAAACTTTGGATGAAGTACAAAAAAATATTTCCCCAGGGAAAAACACAATTTCTCAAACTAAATCAAATAGAAATACAAAATCTGCATTATCCCATATGACCAATAAATAAACTTAACAAAGGACCGAAAAACTTCCCCAACAGGTAACTTCAGTGGTTTTACCAATGAGGTCTTTGAAAATTCAAAGAAGATGTAATTCTACTCTTTTACAAACTTATCCAGAATATAAATGAATAAGAAACACATAAGTCATTTTAAGAAGATAAACATAACCTTAACAACTTCACATAATGAACCCAGCCTAATTCCATTTTAAGATTGGGAGCCATCTCGTCACAAAGTCATGAAAAGTTAATTTCTGTTTTACTATAAATTACTGTGATTTCTAAACTTGCTTGGAATGCCTAACAAAAGCAATAGAGCAAGGAGAATTGTGGGTCATTTGTATACATGAACATTGAAGTAAAACTTGCATTAAAATATCATCAAATAAAATCTAGGTACATACAAAAGATAATATGTGGCAGACATATTGAGTTTATTCCAGAAATATAAGGATGATTTAACTTTGAAAAGCTGATCAATATAAGTGAATACAGAAAAATTAATAACAAAAGACAAAGCCATTTCCATGTTAAAAATTAAAACCTCTAAGCAAAGAATAAAAATAGATGGGAGCTACCTTAATTATGGTAAAGAGTATCTCAAAACAAACAGCACTGGGACTATAGCTTACTGCCACAGCATTTCCCTACCATGCACAAGGCCCCAGGTTCAGTCTGCAGCAATAAATAAATAAATAAATAACCTACAGTAAGCTTTATGCTTAAGGATAAAACAACAAAAACTTTCCCTTGTGATCAGGAACAAGATTAAAGCATGTGTAATCACCATTATTCAGCATTGGACTGAAGGTCCTAGCAAGTATAGAAAAGAAACAAAACTTATAAAAATTAGAAAGAAACAAAACAATTATTATGCAAAAATGTTATAAATGAAATAGCTATAAGTATAGAATCTACAGATGAATGTTATAATTAACTCAAGTTTCAGGGAGCTTGTTGAATACTTAAGATACAGAAACTAACTGTAAAATATTGGTAAATATCAGCAACAAAAAAATTAATAAAATGCTATAAAAGAAGATAATGTGGAGTAGTTGTCCTCATTTCCGTTTCAGAGGATTTGTCGCTGATATACAGGAATGCATTTGATTTATGCGTGTTGATCTTATATCCCGCCACTTTGCTGAATTCATTTATTAGCTCTAATAGTTTCTTTGTAGACCCTTTTGGGTCTGCTAGGTATAGAATCATGTCATCTGCAAATAGTGATAATTTAAGTTCTTCTTTTCCTATTTTTATGCCTTTAATTTCTTTCGTCTGTCTAATTTCTCTGGCCAGTGTTTCGAGGACTATTTTGAACAGAAGTGGTGAGAGAGGGCATCCCTGTCTTGTACCAGATCTTAGAGGGAATCCCTTCAATTTTTCTCCGTTCAGAATGATGCTGGCCTGTGGCTTAGCATAGATTGCTTTTACAATGTTGAGGTATGATCCTGTTATCCCTAATTTTTCTAGAGTTTTAAACATAAAGGGATGCTGTACTTTGTCGAATGCTTTTTCTGCATCTATCGAGATGATCATATGGTTCTTATTTTTAAGTCTATTGATGTGGTGAATCACATTTATTGATTTCCGTATATTGAACCAGCCTTGCATCCCAGGGATGAATCCTACTTGATCATGGTGTATAATTTTTTTGATATGTTTTTGAATCCGATTTGCCAGAATTTTATTGAGGATTTTTGCATCCAAGTTCATTAGAGATATTGGTCTGTAGTTTTCTTTCTTTGAAGTGTCTTTGTCTGGTTTGGGCATCAGGGTGATGTTGGTCTCGTAGAATGTATTTGGAAGTTCTCCCTCTTTTTCTATTTCCTGAAATAGCTTGAAAAGTATTGGTGTTAGTTCCTCTTTAAAGGTTTTGTAAAACTCTGCTGTATACCCATCCGGTCCTGGGCTTTTCTTAGTTGGTAGTCTTTTGATGGTTTCTTCTATTTCCTCTATTGTTATTGGTCTATTTAGGTTGTCTATATCCTCCTGACTCAATCTGGGCAGATCATAAGACTTAAGAAATTTATCTATGCTTTCACTATCTTCTATTTTATTGGAGTATAAGGATTCAAAATAATTTCTGATTATCTTCTGTATTTCTGAAGTGTCTGTTGTGATATTGCCTTTTTCATCCCGTATGCTAGTAATTTGGGTTCTCTCTCTTCTTCTCTTTGTTAGCATGGCTAAGGGTCTGTCGATTTTATTTAGTTTTTCAAAGAACCAGCTTTTATTTTTGTCAATTTTTTCAATTGTTTCTTTTGTTTTGATTTCATTAATTTCAGCTCTGATTTTAATTATTTCTTGCCTTCTACTTCTTTTGCTGTTGTTTTGCTCTTCTTTTTCTAGGATTTTGAGATGAAGTATGAGATCATTTATTTGTTGGTTTTTTCTTTTTTTAAGGAATGAACTCCAAGCAATGAATTTTCCTCTTAGAACTGCTTTCAAAGTGTCCCATAGATTCCGATATGTTGTGTCTGAAGACCTTAGAAGATGGAAAAATATACCCTGTTCATGGATAGGCAGAACTAACATCATCAAAATGGCGATATTACCAAAAGTCCTCTATAAGTTCAATGCAATGCCGATCAAAATCCCAACAGCATTTCTTGTAGAAATAGATAAAACAATCATGAAATTCATATGGAATAATAAAAGACCCAGAATAGCAAAAACAATGCTAAGCAGGAAGTGTGAATCAGGCGGTACAGCGATACCAGACTTCAAATTATACTACAGAGCATTAGTTACAAAAACAGCATGGTACTGGTACCAAAACAGGCAGGTGGACCAATGGTACAGAATAGAGGACACAGGAACCAATCCTCAAAACTACAACTATCTTATTATGTTTGATAAAGGGGCTAAAAGCATGCAATGGAGGAAGGATAGCATCTTCAACAAATGGTGCTGGGAAAACTGGAAATCCATTTGCATCAAAATGAATCTGAATCCCTTTCTCTTGCCATGCACAAAAGTTAACTCAAAATGGATCAAGGAGCTTGATATTAAATCAGAGACACGGTGGCTGATAGAAGAGAAAGTTGGCTACGACCTACATACTGTGGGGTTGGGCTCCAAATTCCTCAATAGGACACCCATAGCACAAGAATTAACAACTAGAATCAACAAATGGGACTTACTCAAACTAAAAAGTTTTTTCTCAGCAAAAGAAACAATAAGAGAGATAAACAGGGAGCCTACATCCTGGGAACAAATCTTTACTCCACACACTTCAGATAGAGCCCTAATATCCAGAATATACAAAGAACTCAAAAAATTAGACAATAAAATAACAAATAACCCAATCAATAAATGGGCCAAGGACCTGAACAGACACTTCTCAGAGGAGGACATACAATCAATCAATAAGTACATGAAAAAATGCTCACCATCGCTAGCAGTCAGAGAAATGCAAATCAAAACCACCCTAAGATACCATCTCACTCCAGTAAGATTGGCAGCCATTATGAAGTCAAACAACAACAAGTGCTGGTGAGGATGTGGGGAAAAGGGTACCCTTGTACATTGCTGGTGGGACTGCAAATTGGTGCGGCCAATTTGGAAAGCAGTATGGAGATTCCTGGGAAAGCTGGGAATGGAACCACCATTTGACCCAGCTCTTGCCCTTCTGGGACTATTCCCTGAAGACCTTAAAAGAGTGTACTATAGGGATACTGCTACATCGATGTTCATAGAAGCACAATTCACAATAGCTAGACTGTGGAACCAACCTAGATGCCCTTCAATAGATGAATGGATAAAAAAAAATGTGGCATTTATACACAATGGAGTATTACTCAGCACTAAAAAATGACAAAATCATGGCATTTGCAGGAAAATGGATGGCATTAGAGCAGATTATGCTAAGTGAAGCTAGCCAATCCCTAAAAAACAAATGCCAAATGTCTTCTTTGATATAAGGAGAGCAACTAAAAACAGAACAGGGAGGAAGAGCATGAGAAAAAGATTAACATTAAATAGGGATGAGAGGTGGGAGGGAAAGGGAGAGAGAAGGAAAATTGCATGGAAATGGAAGGAGACCCTCAGAGTTATACAAAATTACATATAAGAGGAAGTGAGGGGAAAGGGCAAAAAAAAACAAGGGGGAGAAATGAATTACAGTAGATAGGGTAGAGAGAGAAGATGGGAGGGGAGGGGAGGGGGGATAGTAGAGAATAGGATAGACAGCAGAATACATCAGTCACTAGAACGGCAATATGTAAATCAATGGAAGGGTAACTGATGTGATACAGCAATCTGTATATGGGGTAAAATTGGGAGTTCATAACCCACTTGAATCAAACTGTGAAATATGATATATTAAGAACTATGTAATGTTTTGAATGACCAACAATAAAAAATTTAAAAAATTTTAAAAAAAGAAGATAATGTGGACAGCAATGTAAAAAATAACATGTGACCAGGAATAATTTTATAAAAGATCTGAAAAACTCCTGCAGGAAAATTGCCTCAATAAATGTAGCTGTATATGGAAAAATTCATTATTGGATCCTTATCACAAGCCATACACAAAAATCAACCCTAAGTGGCTTAATGATCTTAATGTAAAAGCAAGAATCCAAAGAGTAAAGAATAAGCCAAAGGAAAGATAGGAAAGTGCCTAGACTTATGGCTATAACATACTCTATATCTTCTATTAAGGTCTTTTCAAGCAAATAAGAAAAAGATGAATATCAGGGTCAAGGAGGGAACAAGCATCACTTCACGTGATGAACCCAGCCTATTTCCATCTTAAGATTGGGAGCCATCTCAACACAAAGTCATGAAAAGTTAATTTCTGTTTTACTATAAATTACTGCAATTTCTAAGCTTGCTTGGAATGCCTGCCCATGCCTTGAACTCACCCATGTCTGGCTTTCCCTGACCAGATAACAACACTCTCTGAAACCCTAATGGTGCCTCATAAATTCTGATGTTGGGATCTAAATTTACTTCCAGGGTGCTGAACCATTTAGACCATTAACCTACTACTACCTGCCTTTCTATTATGCTTGTCAAAATCCTATTATCTGTAAGTTTTCAAGACACTCCCCTTTTTTGCAACTTTTTGTGCTATAAAACTGCACTCCTAGATAGCTGGAGTACTGTTCTCTAACCCAAGGATTTCAGGAGAGACAGTCCCGGCTGGTAGGAATTACAAGCTTGCTTTACTTTCATTTAAAATTGGAGTCGGTGGTCTTTTCTTTGCATCATGGTTTAACACACGTTTGTTTTCAAAATTCTTTAGCAGTGTTTCAAAACTGATAATTACCTTATGCTTTGCCGTTCTTGATCAACGTATCTTATTTGTGAGGCAAGCATTGTTTTATGAACCTTAATTTCTTCAGTTCGCTCATCCATAGCAGTACATAACTGCTGTTTCCTTTTTTCCAGGGAAAGAACTTCTTCTGCCTTACTGTGAAGCATTTCTCGAGTGCGTTTAACTTCAAGTTTTAGAAGATTGTCCTCTATCATCATATCCTATTAATAGCAAAATTTTCAAATATTGAAATAATTAATTTTTATATCAAAACCAAAATATCTTCCTTTTTATCGCTCTCAAAGTCAATCTTGAGAATATGCCATTTTCTAATTTGACCATTGACTAAAGACATTAACTAGGGTTAAATTTAAATTTCTACATAGTCATGATTCTTTAATAAATAAATAAATAATGCAGGAGGGGCGGGCATGGCTATTCCAAGTCATTTTTTAAAAAAATCATTCAATTTTAAATTCTGGCTTTACAGGAAAAAAAAGGAAGAAGTTATTCTCACAATTGAAATTTAAATGTCCATAAAAAAAACATAAAATCCTATGGAAGAACATTTTTATACTCAACTAAATCTCACAATATAATATGAAAATACATTTCTATTTTAAAACAATTTAGTCATAAGTAGAGTCCTGACATAAGAGTGAATAAATTGATCAATCTCAAAAATAAAACATAGAAACAAAATTTAAGATTTTTCTATTTCATAAATGTAGCTTTACAGTTGGCTTTACAGTTGGAGGAGAGACTATATCCTTACTAGATCTCACATGTACAAAAATATATTCTAGATGAATGAAAAACTTAACATGAGAAATGAGATCAATGCAACTAGAAATAGCAAACATTTTTCTGATTTTTAGGGTGACAAAGAAGCTTCTAAGCATAAAAATTATAAAGAGGAAAAAAATCCCACAGGTTTGATATTTAAAAACGATTTCATGTTTGAATAAAAATTTAAAGGTAAGTAATAAAAATATAAACACAACAAAATAATATTTTCACATATAAAAATATTTCATTAAAAATTCAAATATATAAACCTCTGGTGGAAAAGTAGACAAAAAGCATAAGTTAGATATCCAACAAGAAAAATATGGAACATAATGGAAAAAATGTTGTAAACATTTTATTTAAACATAAATGTTTTACATTTTTTCCTTAAACAAAATATTTTAAAGTCTCAAATTTAAACATGTAGAATAAAACAATGAGATACCATATTCGTCTATCAAATTGGCAATGAAATGGTTTTATAAGTTAGAATACCCAGCCTCAGTGGTAGTAAATGAAATAGAATGTTTACACACTGCTGTTGGGGAAGTATTAGTTAAAGCCTCTAGAGGGCAATTTAGCTTAAAAAATAGTTTTAAGACACCAAAGATATTTCTCTTTCCTTCCTTCCTTTTTCCCCCTCTCCCTCTCCTCTCCCTCTCTTCTCCCTCTTCTCTCCCTCTTCTCTCTCTCTCTCATAATTATACAGTTAGGAGCTGGGGTTGTGGCTCAGTGGTAGAGCACTTGCCTCGAATGCATGAGGCCCTGGGTTTGATCCTCAGTACCACATTAAAATACACAAACAAAAATAAAGATATTGTGTTCATCCTACAATTAAAATTTTTTGATAATAATAATTATATAGTTAAAAATTTATCCCAGGAAACTAACTGAAAAACTGTACAATGACATTTGTACATTTTCTATTATTGTATGATGCATAATAGCCAAACATTGGAAACAAATATATCCCCAAAGTAGAAGATGCTTAAGTGAGTTATAGTAACTCATGCAATATATTTGCAGGAAGTCATCAAGAGTTGTTTTTTTAAGGAGTAGTTATTATTTTAGGAAATTTGTATAATATATTAAAATTTATTAAATACAAAATAAAATAAAAAGCCAATTTTCTTTAAAAAACTGAAAGAAAAAATATGACTTCAACACTTTTTCTTAGGTACAGTGATCATACTTTTTTCTTCTTCACTATTTTTCCATATTTTTAAAATTTCTACATGGCTTTTAAAATGATATGTGCACATAATTTTATTGTACCTGTTTTAAAGTTTTGGTTTTAATAAGTTCTTTCTCTGATCTGTCAATAAAAATATTTAGTTCATCTATTTTAGTCATGAGGGACTGTTTTTCATCACAATTTTTACTGTTTGACTTCTTGATGAAGTAAAGATCATTCTGTAAAAAAAGAAAAAGATATATGAAAGCATGTCTTCAAGAACTAAATTAAGCACATACTATAATGAAAATATCTTAAATTATACACTCTCGAATATTTATAATCAGATATTTTACTCTCTCATCATGCTATGTATCTTACATAATATACACAGATAGTCACAGAGAAACATTTTTATTTTCATCATCTATTGATATTTTGGGTTTAGGCTGAGTTCAATAATTATAGAAAATATTATGCATTGTTCTAGCTCAACCCAAATAATGAAGAGCTCACCATTTCTAAGGAGAGGGAGTATACATTTTAATTCATTACAGGACTCACCCCTTCTATGCTGGAATTGCTTGATCCTATCCAAGTTCCAAAGTAAAAACATTATGGGTCTGAGAAAACATAGGGGCCTAAGTATTATAAGCTCTAGAATCAGATGACCTCTATTACCTATTAGCCATCTGACCTTGGTGGGTAACCTACTCTTCCTCAATTCCTCACCTCTGAAATGGAAATGAGAACAACTCCTACCTCCCCAGGTTGTTGGGAAGATTAAAGCAGTTACTGTCAAGAAGTATGTAGGACAGTGCCTGACACATGAGAAATCAGTGGTGGCTGTTATTATTATTACAAATGTAACTACATATTGCTAGACAGAAAAAGAAACAATAATGTGAAGAGAGAGCCTACAGAATGGGAGAAAATCTTTACTACAGGCACCTCAGACAGAGCATTAATCTCCGGATGGAGATAGATATATATATACAAAAAACTCAAAAAACTTAATACCAAAAAAACCAAATAACCCAATCAATAAATAGGCTAAGGAACTGAACAGACACTTCACCGAAGAAGAAATACAATTGATCAACAAACATATGAAAAGTGTTCATCATCTCTAGGTTTTTATACTTCCATAAACATAATAAAACTCCTAAAGATGAAGAACATTCTTACCTTACTAACTGAATGGAGTCAACTGAAATATTGTAATAAGTAATTAGTGGAATAACAACAATAGATGACTCAAAAAAAGAGCTGCTTCTTTTAGAGAGCATTTCAGAGAAAATAGGCAATCAAGTTATTTAATATGGCAAAAAAATGGAGTTTACCAATGTTCTAAAAAGTCTACTCAGAAAGTAATTCTAAGTCAAATAGACCAAGGATCAAATCCCAGTTCTCTGGGTACTAACGATGTAACCTTGGATAAGTCACATACTTTGTAAAATAGAAACAGTACCTTCCTCCACAAGGCATAAGTGAAATAAAATATTAGAGAAATATAATACAATATTTACCATATAGTAAATGTTTAATAGGAACATTACATTCTAATACTGTCTCTCAAAATGTGAACCTTTGTTTATATATTTGGGTAATTTAGCAATCACCCTAACCAAAGCTGTCTTGGGAACCTATTGACTTAAAACTGAACAACTGTTAACTAGGATACCAGAAACATAACAAATTACATAAAGCTAAATTACATGAAGCTTCTTCATTTGTGTCTCCAAAACACCAAGGGTAGCTTTCTTCTGTTCCACCGATTTCCTAAGATCAATAATTTTTACTTCAAGGGCTTGTTTTTCTTCTGAATTAATCTCTCCCTTTAACCGTGACATTCTCCGTTCCACTTGTTGAATGTAAAAATCCTGATATAGTTTTTAAAAAGAAGTTAATAAGGAGAAATAAATAATTCAAAGCTTCTCTGTAACATAAAAACACACTGAACACATTCTTATGCATTTGGCCTTAGTAAAATCACTCTAGTCCTTTAGCAATTCAGGATAGAATTTTTCTTTAAAGGGAACAACAACAAACCATTTTCAACAGAGTGCATGAGTTACTTGAAAGCAATCTAAAAATGTAACAAAGTCAGGGGTGTTTATCATACTGCCCTAAAAGCCTTAGTAAATTTACTGGACTTATATAGACATGGATTGTTGAGGGTACATTTTCTAGAGCATGCAAGAAAGATAGTCACAAATAACTGTGAAAGGTTCAAATACGCTAAACTTCTCATTAATCATTTTAAAAATTATACTTAATTTTGAACCACCAAGAATATATTAGGTGAGAAAATTAAGATGTAGAAAGAGAGGGTGTTAAGAAATTATCATGAAAATACGTAAGATGTGTGTGTCTTTAATAAATACAGAAAAAATGAAAAATACATTTACTCTATTGCCCTGGGGATAGGGATGAGGTGTTCCTATTGGCACAAATAAAAATCAACGTAGTTTTTTTCTAGTTTTCAGATATCCCATGACTTGTTTTGTTCTGGGCTCAGCTGCCCCCGTTTCCTTTAAAACATGGGTCTCCCTCACTAGAATTGTCTCTCCTATTGCCTGTTCATGTTAGATAGAGAAAAAGAATAGCTTTTAGGGTTTCCCTATCCTACTATGAACCTAACATAATATCCCACCGTTAGCATCTGTCTATCCTTCCAAAAGAGTGCTTAGAAACTGTTCTTTTTTTAGGATATTGAGGCATCTTGACCACTACAAGTATAAAAAATCAATATGGAAGACAATCATAAGAGTAACATCTACCTGACAGTACATAATTTCTTGCTGCTTCAGAGTTTCAAAATCCAGTCTATATAATTGATGGTTGAGATGTTTCAGAGAGGAACGGGTTCCTTCAATTTCTGATATGACAGATTTTTCTTTCATTGTCTCAGTCTGTAACTCCTGAACCTTCTTAAATAGCACATCTTTCACTATGTTCAATTGAACTTCTACTTCCTGATAATAAGAATTATAATGGTTAATGAAATCATAATATTTTAAAATTTTTTTTATATATGAACACTATAATTTAGGAGCTTATAGATAAACTTGAAATCTTGCCACCAATATTGAAGCCTTTGGGAATATAAAACCCCATGCATGTTTTCAACAAATTCCCAACATTTCCTATCATCTACTCTAGTAGACTAAATTAGGAGTTTTCTATTCCTCTATCATGCACTTTGTCCTGTCATATTAATTCCATATCACCTGGCCCTAGTCTCAACACTAGGTCACTCCACTGGTTTCCTCAAAAAATAAAAATCACTGGAGAAAAATATATAAGTTCACTGAGTTCATTGCCATCTTGAAGAGTGTGGGAGGGAAGAAACAGTGTCACCCAATCTCCATCTTCTTTTGATCATGTAATGAGCAGGTAACTGTCTAAACTTAATCAGCTCTCCAATGGAGGTGGGATTCAGAAGAATATGACTTTCGTGATATAAACATTTACCACTGCAACCAATTTCAAGCTACTAACATGAGTCCACTAAATGCAGAGTTGTGGAATGATACACAGAAGCAGACCATTATATGCAGCATTTCTAACATACACATAGGAGATGTAAGTAATTTTAACCTTAAGACAATAATTTATATAATATAATTTATAATATAATATAATATAATATAATTTATATAATATAATTTAATTTATTCAATTATAAATAGAATATGATTTTAATAATAACTGTGTTTAGCAGCATAATATAAATTCCTGGAAATTCAAATACTGGCTTTATAGGCTAATAGAGGGCAGGCCCTGCATACTATTTGCACTATCTATCACTCATACATGTTGACCTTCCTGCCATGTGCTGCCCCCTGGGAAATATAAACAAGTCCCCCTTTTCATTTCTCCTCTTGGAAGCAAACTTGATCTTGACCTAGAAACTTTATCACCAATGCATTCTAAGCTCTGGTTGATCTACCAAGCTAAGATCAACTGAAAGTCATCATTTTTAAATGTTGAAATAATTTCCTTCTGTGTTCTTATACTTTTTGGTAACCAGTGAATCTCAATATGAAGTAAAAGAAATCTATGGTTGGCACATTTTAATCTTTATAAAGCAAGAAATACCTGATAATCAACACATCATTTTTCATAAAACAGACAGTTTTCATTGGGTTTAAGACCTTCTCAAAGATTACCTAGCAGAATTTTGAAGTCTATGTTTTAGGGTAAATAATACAGTATATATTCAATAAAGATAGAGTTAGCCCTTTTTCCCAAACAAAAGACAACATCAAAAAAAAATTAAGATAATGAACAGTCCTGCTAGAATACGATCAGTACATCTGCTGCCAATATTTTTATTTTCTAATTTAATTAATTTCTCTAAAAATGATTTTTTTATTCTCTGTGATCAAAAGGTCTATTTCATATGAATTTTACAGTCTTTACAAGTTTGTAGTAAGTTCCAATACTGCCCTCTATCATGTGCCATAGAAAATCATGCCATTAGAGGACAAAAACAACTTAAAAAAAATAATGTTGTATGATTTGGACTCAAACACCACTCAAGTCAAGATTGCTACTCAGAAATTTTTACATGACTACTGAGGAAGCTGTATTCCATCCAAATATAACTAGAGATATTTTATATATGCCTCATAAAATGTCTAGGGAATTTGCCATCATCTTCAGCTATCCCTTATTCCTCCCCTTTGGTCCCCCCCCAAAAGGATAAAAGCAAGAAGCAGTGCCCACTGTAACAGAGCACCCTTACAGGTCCCTTTGAAAATTTCAATGAGGAAATGGTGACTAGCCTTTTCCAGTGCCTCAAAACAAATAGTCCTCTGACCCCAAGAGTCTAATGAATTCACTCTTGCTAATTTTAAAAAATTAAAAGTAAACTTTACCTTTACACTTTTTTCTTCTTCCTTTAACATATCCTCCAGATTGGTAGCTTTTTCTTCCACAGACATGGTTTTTTCAGTAATGTGACTTAATTTTTTTTTTACAATCTGATTATGATTTTTAATTCTTTGTAACCTAAATAGTGAGAAAAAATAGAAAACAAACTTCAAAAAAGTATTTAATGAAAACAAAGAATACTTTATCCTAAGACTTCTTTATATCTTATGAAAATTTACTATAAACCTTTTTACTATACATTGTATATCTAATAAATATAAAAATATTGCTCTAGAGCCTTTGTGATGAAAGTCAGGTAAAACTGTCTTAAGCTCAGTAGAGTAGTAGGTATAATTTTGCAATTATTTTATAGAAAATAAATTTAAGTATCTAAAAAAACCATAAACATATGTAAATAGCTTTTTTTCTTACCTTTCTGTTTTTTCATGAATATCTTTCTTTATTTTGGAAATATTCTTCCTCAGAGCTTCTAAATCACTGGAAGTTCTATTCACAGTGGCTTTTAAAGAATCCAGCTATTCATTAGTTAAATGACAAAATTGTTTATTTATTTTCTTATAAATTAACTTCATTTCTAAGAAGTTCAATTGTGTCCATTTTTAAGTTCTAACCTATACTACACCCACAAAACTTTTTTGTAATTAATATATATGTATTTTCTTATTTATTTTCATGTCAAATTTTAAATGGTCTGCTTTACAATACTATTAAATTATTAAAAATTACATAAATGTGTTGAAATGCAGAAATGTTCAATATCACTAGACCTACTTAGGAAGACCATATCCCAGGATTCAAGATAAATTAATGACTGTATATAAAGTGCTTGTGAAAATCATATGAGTACAATTGGATCTGAAAAAAAAATCTCAAAGATTCTAATACATCATCCTAAATACACAAATCTTCCTAATCACCTACATTTTACCATAATCTAAATTGTTAAAACAGAAAGTCCAATATACAAATTTTCTCCTTCACTAAATTTGCAAGATCCTAAGGACTCTACCAAAAAGTAAGTTCAAACTAATAAACAAATTCAGTAAAGGTATAAGATACAAAATCAACATATAAAAAACAGTTTATTTCTATACTCTAACAAACTACTGAAAAAGAAAATTTTAAATAGCTCATTTACAAAAACCACTAAAAAGAATAAAATATTTAGGAATAAATTTAACCAAGGAGGTCAAAGATCTTATGCTGAAAACTGGAAAATATTGATAAAATAAATTATACAAGACACAAAGAAATAGAAACAGATATCCAGTATTCATGAGTTAGAAAAAGTAACATTGTCTGAATGTTTGTAATTCTTGAAGCCGATTCAATAAAATTCCTATCAAAATTCCAACATCATTCTTCACAGAAGTAGAAAACAATCCTAAAATTCATATTGAATCACAAAAAACCCCCAAATGGCTAAAGCAATCTTGAGCAAGAAAAGCAAAGCTGGGGGAATCACACTTCCTGAGTTCAAACTATATTATAAAGCTATTGTATAGCATAAGCAAATAAACATAATTCATCACATCAATAGACTTGAAGACAAGAATCATATTATCATCTCAGTAGAGACAGAAAAAGCGTTTGGCAAAATACAGCACCTTTTCATGTTAAAAACACTAGAAAAACTAGGGATAGTAGGATCACACCTCAACATTGTAAAAGCTATATATATGCTAAACCCAAGGCCAACATCATTCTAAATGGAGAAAAATTGAAAGCATTCCCTCTAAGAACTGGAACAAGATAAGGTTGCCCTCTTTCACCACTGTCATTCCACACTGTCCTTGAAACTCTAACCACAGCAATTAGACAGACAAAAGAAATTAAAGGAATATGAATAGGAAAAGAAGAACTCACACTATCACTATTTGCCAATGCCATGATTCTATATTGAGAAGATCCAAAAATTCCACCAAAAAAACTTCTAGAACTAATAAATGAATTCAGCAAAATGGCAGGATATAAAATTAATACCCATAAATCAAACACCTTCTTATACATCAGTGATGAATCCACTGAAAGAGAAATTAGGAAAACTACCCCGTTCACAATTCAAAAAACATAAAATATTTGGGAATCAATCTAACAAAAGAGGTGAAAGTCCTCTACAATGAAAACTGCAGAACTCTAAAGAAAAAAATTTAAAAAGATCTTAGAAGATAAAAAGCTCCCTCATGCTCTTGGACTGGCAGAATTAATGTCAATATTATAAATGGCCATATTACCAAAAGTACTATACATATATAATGCAATTCCTCTTAAATTCCAATGATGTTCTTCATAGAAATAGAAAGAGCAGTCATGAAATTAATTTGGAAAAATAAGAGGCCCAGAATACCCAAAGCAATCCTTAGTGAGAAAAGAGACTTGGGAGACATCACAATATCAGACCTTAGTATGTATTACACAACTATAATAACAAAAAAAAAATGGCCTGGTATTGGCACAAAAACAGACATGTAGACCAATGCAACAGAATAGAAGACAGAGACAAACCCACATAAATGCAGTTATCTCATATTAAATAAAGATGCCAAAAACATACTTCGGAGAAGAGCTAGCCTCTTCAACAAATTATGCTGCGAAAACTGGAAATCCATATGTACTAGAATGAAATTGAACCTCTATCTCTCACCCTGTACAAAAATCATCTCAAAGTGGACCAAGGACGTAGGCATTAGACTAGAGACTATGCCTACTAGAAGAAAAAGTAGGCCCCAGCTCTCTACCATGTCATCCTAGGAACCACCTTCCTCAATAAGACTTCTAAAGCACAAGAAGTTGAAATCAAGAATCAACAAATTGGATGGAATCAAACTAAAAAGCTTCTTCACAGAAAAGGAAACAATCAAAAATGTGAAGAGAGAGCCTACAGAATGGGAGAAGAACTTTACCATATGCACTCAGATAGAGCATTTATCTACAGGATATACAAAAAAATTAATAAACTAAACACCAAAACCCAAAATAAAATAAAATAACCTAATCAATATATGGGCTTAAAACTAAATAGACTCTTCACAGAAGAAGAAAAAAAAGTGGTCAACAAGTATATGAAAAAATGTTCAATGTCTCTAGCAATTAAAATTAAAATTAAAATTAAAATTGCACTGAGATTCCATCTCGACCAGTCATAATGACAATGGTCAAGAACACAAGTAATAATAAATGTTGGTGAGGGTGTGGGGAAAATGTTTCACTCATACATTGCTGGTGGGATTGTGAATTGTTGCAACCATTCTGGGAAGCAGTCTGGAGATTCCTCATAAAACTTGGAATAGAACCGCCATTTGAGCCAGTTATCCCACTCCTCAGCTTATACCCAAAAGACTTTAAATCAGCATACTACAGTAATGCAGCCACTTCAATGTTTATAGCAGCTCAATTCACAATAACTAAACTATAGAACCAAGATGGGTGCCTTACAACAGATGAATGGATAAAGAAAATGTGGTACATATACACTATGGAATGTTACTCAGTCATAAAGAAGGATAAAATTATGGCATTGGCCAGTAAATGGATAGAACTGGGGGACTATCATGCTAAGTGAAATAAGTTAGTCCCCAAAAGTCAAAGGTAGACTGTTCTCTCTGATATGTGGATGCTAACTCACACCAAGGAAGGAGAATATTAGAAGTTCATTGGGCTAGACAAAGGGGAATGAAGGGAAGGGAGGGGGAATGGCAATAGAAAACATAGTAGAATGAATCGAACATATCTTCCCTATCCTTATATAGAAATACATGATCAATGTAACTCCACATCATATACAACCACAATAATGGGATCCTAGTTGGAACAAGTTATACTTATTCTACGTATGTATAATATGTCAAAATACATTCTACTGTCATGTGTATCTAGAAATAACAAGTTTTATAAATGAATTAAAGATAAGATAGTGGAACAAAACAGATATTACTGCTTTATGTATATATGTGACTACATAACCAATATGATTCTATAACATGTACACTCAGAAAAATGAGAAATTATATCCAATCTATGTATGATACAAAGTGTATAAATGCATTCTACTATCATGTATAACTAATTAAAACAAATAAAAATTCTTTAAAAATAAATAAACAAATAAAAATAACACCATAAAATTCTGAGAAGAATTCTAAGGAAAAAAACTAATTAGTTTCCACAGTAATTTTTTTTGGATTTAATATAAAAAGCACATGAAATAAAAGTTCTTTACACCCAAGATGATTTTTATCAAAAAGTAAAAAGTGAAGAGGATGTGGAGGAAGGGAAATTTTCACTGGTGGTGGAAATGTAAATTTTTAAAGTCATTATGAAAAAAATATGGAAGTTCCTCAAAAAATTAAAAACAGAACTACCATATAATCCAGTAATCCTACTTCTGGACCAAGACCCCAAGGGGAGAAAATCATTATGCTAAAGACAGACTTAATTCCCCAAGTTCAATGTAGTCTTATTCACAATAGTCAACAGAGGGAAACTGCCTAAGTATCCAAGAACAGATGAGTGTATAAAAAAACTATATTCCACATGATGGAATATAGTTCCACCTTGAAAAAGAAAAAAATTCTGCTACTCCTAAAAATATGGATGAAATATGAGGGCATTATGCTAAATTAATTATGCAAGTAACAGACAAATACTGCATGATCTCACCTACACGTGGAATCTAATAAAGTCAAAAACTTACATTATCAGATAATAGAATTCTGGTTAGCAGGGGCTAGAAATTGGTCAAAGGATATAATTATTCAGTTGTAAAGAAGTTATGGAAATCTAAAGTATAGCATGGTTAACACTAGTGTATTATATATTTGAAATTTTCCAAGAGAGTAGTTCTTAAGTTTATCACCACACACACCCAAATAGTTATGTGAAGTGATAGATGTATTAATTAGCATGATCAGGGTGATCATTTCACATTGTATATGCCTATAAAAATATCACATTTTATACCATAAATATACACAATTTCAATTGTCAATCATTTGTCAATAAAGCCCAGAAAAAAGATGCATATATTTTTAAAATAAAAGAAAATTTGCAATCTATTAAAGAGAATCAATAGTAACTACTTCAATGTAAGATAGAGGTTCTAACATCCTAGTGTATAAAATATTTTTTTAATTTTTTTAAATTTTTATTGTTGGTTGTTCAAAACATTACATAGTTCTTGACATACCATATTTCACACTTTGATTCAAGTGGGTTATGAACTCCCATTTTTACCCCACATACAGATTGCAGAATCACATTGGTTACACATCCACTGGTTTACATATTGCCATACTAGTGTCTGTTGTGTTCTGCTGCCTTTCCTATCCTCTACTATCCCCCCTCCCCTCCCCTCCCCTCCCATCTTCTCTCTCTACTCCATCTATTGTAATTCATAAAATATTTTTTAATAATTAAGAAATTAAATAAATAATACGAATGTTCTCATTGACATTATTCAAAATAGTTTTAAAAAGTGGAAAAGACCAAAATGTCCATCAGCTGATGAATGCCTAAATGATGGGGTATATCCATTATATGGAATATTATTCTGCATCAGAAGGAATGAAGTACTTACGCATGCTATTATGTGGGTGAACCCTGAAAATATAGTAAAGAAGCCAGTCAAAAATCTATATGTTATATTTCTTTTACATGAAATGTACAGGATAAGAAAATCTCTAGAGAATGAAAGTAGATCAATAGTTGTCAGGGGTCAACAGAAGGGAAGAGGATGACTACTATTGAAGATAGGGTTTCTTTTTGGGGTGACAAAAACATTCTAAAATTAGACAGTGGTGATAATTCCCCAACTTCATGAAAATAGTAAAAACTTTTGAATGGCACACTTTAAAAGAATAAATTACTATATGGTAATTACATCTTGATAAATAAATTATGACTGAATAATAAAATAAGTGAATCAATCAATCCTTGTGTTCTTTTCTGAAACTGGCTTAAACCCTGAAAATTTTAAGAATGAGCTATCAGCAGTGACATCTAATTTAAGCAAATTATTTATTTTTATGATCTGATTTTTGTCTTTATACAGAAAAAAGTCTTCTCCATCAGAGATAAAAAATGGTCTATAATATTTATAATATTCCAATTTTCTACTTCAAAACTGGTAATTTCAGATCATATTACCTCAATACAGAAAATATTCTAAAGATCCTCTCTTGCTAACTAAAGGGCTATTCTCTGCACAAAATAGTCTAGTTGACATGTATGCCTGAGAAGTTTTGCCCTCTAATTCTGTTTCAAGTTTCTTTATCCCCACATTAGCCTACTATTGAGACCAAAATATCATTCTACATTAGCCTACCAGACCAAAATAATACTCAGTGAACTTAAGCAGGTATCGCCAGTTGAATTTTAGAGTTAAAATTACACATACACTTGTAGCAATGGAAAGACACCTCACATTATCACCCATAACTATATGTTAATATTCATTTTCACATTTGCCTGTTACCTTGCCACTACAATTTCCATCTAGATCCTCAGAAACCATTTGTCTTCAGGTCCCTTATAGAACACCATATGTGGCGAGCAGATTGGGCACTGCACAACTCCATCAGGAGAGCCCTCCCAGGTACCTCAGCATTCTGGGGCTCAATGGGAGCACCCTAGAAGTTTTATAAAAGAGATGTAACAAGAAGAACTAGAAGATAGTTCCTTAAACCAAGGAAAGGCTTTATGCTACCTTATAGTAATGTTGTCATGAACACACAAACCCATCTTGTAGTTGACATACCTCATCCTTCAGCTGACTTCTGCTAGTTTCATGGTGTTGATACTCCATTCTACATTTAAAAACTTTACGCTCAGCAGCAGAAATTCTTTTTTCATATTCTGCATTATTTCCAATCTCACTTTCCAAAAACTTAATCTTTTCTTTGACCAAATTTTCCTTTTCTCTTGTTTCCTGCTTTACCTTCATTAATGCCTAGGATTGAAACAAATGTGTTCACTTAAATATTTGTTTAATATAACAAAACTAAAAGGAACTTCATTTTTATTTTTTCCATTATTATATTCAGCATTTATTTAACAAAAAACATTTTAAGAGATACTTTTATATGAATAAAAGAGTCTCTTATATGAACAAAATACTAGTATGTCATACACTAATATCTATAAACTCATACGGCTAAAGGTCTCTATTTTATCTTTTTTGGAACTTTGTTAAAGAAAGAAAAACAATTGGGATTTTATATATGAAGGGTAGCACCTAAAAAGATTATACTATTAACTATTTTTCACATAGAAACTTGTATTTTAATAAATTTTTCAAAATATTTTATAGATCAGTATTTTTCATCTTTCAAAAATAACATTTTAATTATTTGTTTGTAAAGGAAGATCTTCACTCGCATCTTTTGCTGATCTTAAATATACAATAACAAATGGAATACATACATCATTTAAGTCAGGCCTATGACAGTGCATGGAGATGCATAAATATTCTAAAGTGATTAGAGTGCAGGGTGGGAGGACAGAAAAGAGAAGGGAATAGATTAAGAACAAGATATAGATGCAAGGAATGAGACTGGAAAGGTAGAACTTAGACCACAATTGTGTAAAATCAAATGCCATTTTAAAGAGGGTCAACTTTTTAAGCACTGTGGAACAAAGAATATTTTAAACCTGGGGAATAAAAAGATCAGATGAGCTTTTTACAAATGACTCTGATGGCAATAGATTTGATGAATTAAAAGGAAAAATTACCCCAATGTATTTCTTTTATGTTTACCAAATGGGAACCTACCAAATAACTAATCCTAGGAAACTGGGGGAGGATATATGTATTCTGAAATCAGTAAGTTTTTTAAATGTTACACATCATATTTGTACACACTTGCATATTAAATTGATGCATATCTGAGATTTAATGAACTTTTAATAAGATGTTTTAAATTTGTTTAATGTAGTATTCCTATATGTTCTCTATAACAAAAACATTCTATAACATTCTATATAATTATTGGGCTCATTCAAACGAAAGACATAGCAGAACTTCCTATGTTTAAACATTTCCAATGATCATTCTAAAGTTTTCTGCATTACATTAATTTTTCTAACACTTAGGCAAATGCTTTAAGCCTACTTAAACATTATATTTCTCAACAGTGCTATTTATGTTTTCATATGGGTGATGCTTATAAGTGAAAATATGTTGCTTATACCAACATTTCTACCTTAGAATAAAACCATAGTATAGAAATTTTTTTCTTTTCTAAATACTGTTTCTCTTAAGAAGCCAATTTCAGAATTTTTTGGCCAGACTCCTGCTAAGGTGTCACTAAAAAGACAAGTTTTGTTTGAAAAGAGACAAAAGAATACAATTTCAGTTGCAGAAAGTCAAAATATGTCACCACCCCCAAACAATCCTATTGACCATTTTGACCATTTTGAGTTAAAGGCACTTGAAACACTACAGATCCCAAGAAGGGTACTCTTCATTTTCCCCTTTAAAGCAAAAGGCAAAAATTCTATATGAAAGGTGCCCATCTACTGCAGGAGAAAGACATTCACATCACCAGAGACAAGGAGTCAAGGCCAAGAGAAATCTAGATATACAAATCTCGTCAAACTAATCCTTGCCATCCTACTTACTTTTCCAAAATTGCAATTCTTTGTTCAACTTAGTATATAAGCACTTAGGTCTTGCCACATCTTTTGAGTATTTTTCTTGTTTGGGCTTCTGTGGGAAGCCATTCTGACACGTGATTGGGCGGCTCCCATTAAGGGTCTGAGGAGTTCTGGCTGTGTCGGAACTTTCCCGGCCCTTTCCTGATGAGAGAACCCATCCGTGTGGGGATGTGCCTGACCACTGACTCCGGGGACCCAATCACTGACCCTGACCTTGGAGTGCAGTCCCCCCTCAACCTTCATTGGATGGAATTCTTCCCTGAATCTCTTGTTCCCCAATAAAAAGCTACTCCCAGGCTGTTCACTCTCACTCTCTCTCTCTCTCCTGCTAGCCCTGAGTAATCCTTGCTGCCCTGCTGGGCGGTTAGAAGAGGGAACCAGAGAGGGGAGCCGTCTTGGACCTGGCAATAGAAATAAGGTAACTGAGTCTGTGTGTTTTATTTCGATCTCTTCTAGCTAACTTTTATGCCAAGAACCTCATTAATGAAACCATTGCGCTGGCCGCATGGTGGAGGCTTCCCTGTGTTTGTAAATAAAATATGTATGTTTTTCTCCTGTTAATCTGTTTTTTGTCAATCCTAGATAAAAAGCCTAACAGGATAGACATAGAAAAACCTAACCTATCCAGTCTAAA
The DNA here is from genome assembly GCF_052094955.1 of Ictidomys tridecemlineatus. NCBI lineage: Eukaryota > Metazoa > Chordata > Mammalia > Rodentia > Sciuridae > Ictidomys > Ictidomys tridecemlineatus. The sequence continues at coordinate 124,539,346 of NC_135479.1, forward strand.
TGCTACTGCAGTATGAAGCAGCTCTTGTTGACTCACAAAAATTGATTTTACACATCTCTACTCTGTATTCAGAAGACTTATGTTGGTATAGAAGTAGTTATACCATAGAAATCAGAAATACTTAAACTAGGAGGTTTTGTGTTTATTTTATCTTGTTTTCTTCTCAGAGAACAGTTATAAAAAACATTTAGAAGTGTATCACTGCCTAAAGAAACCACCACTTGGCACCCTTCCTAGTCTCTGAAAACCCAATCAGAGATGTCAACGTGAAACTAAGAACCCACTATTATTATGATCAGATAGCTACTACTGACAAATCAATGGGCTGAGTCAATTTAGCCATTGACTCAAGCCAAACAGTTTGAGAATGCTGTTTGTGGACCTATAAGGTGAGGGGGGACAGACAGGACTTGATTTTGAAAGTAGAAAGAAGTTTAAAAAATATATAACAATATCTACAATTAAGAGGACCTCATAGTATAATTGGTTCTCATGTATTCCTCCTAGGGAGACATAGCCCATTAACCAATAAAACATTGGTCTCTTACAGAAATTTAAAATACAAAAATCACAAATAATCAGAATTCTAAACTCCCAGTAGCCTTGGCTGCTGTCCTTTTTTTGGAATAGTTTTATAATGGAATTCTGAAACACATTTTCTCAACATCCTCTCTCCTCCTTGATTTCTTCTCCTTCCCAACTCCTCCTAATCCTTCCATTTTTACTTACTAATACTTCATTCCTTATTTCTTTCCCAATAGGGTTCTCCTAAATTACCTCTGAAAGTAACAAGTGATAATACTAGCTATGTATTACCATTATGCCATTCTCCTCCTCTTCTACATCATTATTGGGACCCCAAATTAAAAAGTTAAACCTAGCCAGGCATGGTGGCACACACCTGTAATCCAATGTAATCTCAAAAACTCAGGAGGCTGAGGCAGAAGGATCACAAGTTCAAAGCCAGCCTCAGCAAAAAGCAAGGTGTTAAGCAACTCAGTGAGTCCCTAAATAAAATACAAAATAGGTCTAGGGATATGTCTCAGTGGTCGAGTGCCCCCCTGAGTTCAATCCCAGTACCAAAGTTAAACCTTATAACCATCTTGTCTGAATCTCCTTCATTTGTATCTTGGTTATTTATCAAGGCTCATTTCCCTACACCTGTAACTTACTGCCAAACTGCACATACATTAAATCTAAGGCATCATGGACAACCATGTGTAAGTCAGGGCCTTGGTTTTACTGCAGTAATATTTGTTACACAATTCGTAGATGGCAAGATTCAGCCTTCATGGATTATAATACTATAAGAAAATAATATTCATAAAATCACATTTCTAATTGGAATCAGCTTTGAAAAACATCAAAATTATTGAATCCTGCTGCAAAATTGACTTCCAAATAACACTGTGATTTACATTTAAAATAAAGAGTTAAATACAAAAGAGACAAATACAGCTGAACATTACAAGAACTAAATTACTTTACCAAGGCACAGTCATCTATGTCTTGATCCCTTCTCTGCATCTGTTCTATTGTGTTCTCCCACTGTTGAATGAGTTCTTGTCTTTCATTGTGAATATTACGAAAATCTTGTGCTGCTTTATCCAATTCTAACTGTCAATTAGAGAGCAAAGAACATTTATGTGAATTTAAGTGCTTCTGTAAACATCACCTTGAAAAAAAAAAATAAAAACCTTTATTAAACCAACCTGTGCACTTAGAGTCTCCACGAGTTCATTGTCAAGAATCTTTCTTCTCTGATTAGATTCCAAAGTTAGTCTTTCTAATTGCAGAGTCAAGGCCTAAGATGTGGTTTCATGCAAAATATCCATTATTATCATTTTATTAATTTAAAAGCTATTAGATAATATACCCAATATTAACTACTTTTACACAAAATTATGCATTATTTGATATCTACACCAACTATATATAGTATACATTTTCCCTATCTTTTAACCCCAAAGGGCTAAACTATTTGCATATAGCTTCATGAATATTCAATAATTTCTAAAATGACTCTTAATACTTCTTAAATAGAAAAAATATTAAATTATAATCAGACATTTGAAACTACTTAACATAATATATTTGATATTAAGCCTACTAGAAAATAGCATGTTTTATAATACTAACTTTGTTAATATCACCAGATATAAGTGGAATTTAAGTTATGGTTATGATAACAGATCAAACAATAACACTATATTCTCAAATAGCAAAAAATATAATATTCAAACTATATTTTAAATAAAATAGGTAAAATGTCAATAAAAAGTTCTATTATAAGACTTTCTGTTCTGAAATGCTCTCAAGAATCCTTCTAAATCAAGATAGTCTTAACCTGAGGTCCATGGATCCCCAATTGATCAAAGAAGAATCTATAAAACTGTCAAAGGATCTGTAAAACTACCAGCAAAAATTTTTGGTCATTTAAGTATAGTGATTTTTTTTTTGGTATGGAGAGAATATTTGGCTTTACTAGATACAAAAAGGAGTCTCTGGTCCTGTTTTAAAAATCAGTAAATACAATTGTAGGTAGGTAGGTAAGAAAGAAGGGAAGGAAGGAAGGAAGACTGACATACTACAGATTTAGAGACAAATTGATAATTACAATTTATAATTTCTTACCCTAATTTTATTATCATCTTGTTGTGCATATTTCTGAAGAGTGAGGGCATCACTATCTTTATGAGCTGATTCTTCTAACCAGGTCTCCAAGGCTTGCTGGTCCCAATTCATTTGACATTTCAAACCATCCAATTTTTGAGTAGCTTTAAATATGCCATTCTTGTTTCCAAGGAATGTTAAAGGGAGATTACAAAACGTTATTTACCATACAAACCAAAATAAAACATAATATTGTATACAACAGAATATATTAAGCAGAAATTCTGCCCTCATCTTCCAGATATTCAGAATGTCACATTTCACTACAAAACCATCATACTCATATTTTAATTTTTTAGTCATAAAATACAGAAGTCATAAAATGGAAAATTACACAAAGTCGAGAACAGTAGTTGAACCAGAACCCTCTTGAAAAAGTTTTTCAAACAGCATCTTATTGGCAAAAAAACAGACATGAAGACCAATAGAACAGGATAGAAGACACAGAGACAAACCCACATAAATACAGTTATCTCATCCTAGACAAAGGCACCATAAACATTCATTAGAGAAAAGATGGCCTCTTTGACAAATGGTGCTGGGGAAACCAGAGATCCAAATGTAGTAGAATGAAATTGAACCCCTAACTGTCAACCTGCACAAAACTCAACTCAAGAGTAGATCAAGGACCTAGGTATTAGACCAGAAACCCTACACCTAATAGAATAAAATGTAGGACCAACTCTCCATCATGTCAGCTTAGGAATTAACTTCCTCAACAAGATTCCTAAAGCATATGAAGTACAATCAATAAATGGGATGGTATCAAACTAAAAGGCTTCTTCACAGCAAAGGAAACAATCAAGAATGTGAAGAGAGAGCCTATAGAATGGGAGAAAATCTTTATCATATGCACATTTGATAGAGCATTTATCTCCAGGATATACAAAGAATTCAAAAAACTTAATATAAAAAACTCAATCAATAAATGAGGAGAAATGAACAGATATTTTACAGAAGAAAAAATATGAATGGTCAATTAATAGATGAAAAAATATTCAACATTTCTAGAAACTAGAGAAATGCAAATCAAAACTACACTGAGAGCCCATCTCACTCCAGTCAGAATGGCAATGGTCAAGAATAAAAGTAAAAATGGGCTGGGGATGTGGCTCAAGCGGTAGCGCGCTCGCCTGGCATGCATGCGGCCCAGGTTCGAACCTCAGCACCACATACCAACAAAGATGTTGTGTCTGCCAAGAACTAAAAAATAAATATAAAAAAAAAGAATAAAAGTAACAATAAATGTTGGAGAGGATGTGGGGGAAATGGTTTACATTGCTGGTGGGACTACAAATTAATACAACCATTATGGAAAGCAGTCTGGAAATTCCTCATAAAACTTGGAATGGAACCACCATTTGACCCAGTTATCCCACTCATTGGTATACAGCCAAAGGACTTAAAAATAAAGCATACTACAGTGACTCAACCACATCAATATCTATAGCAGCTCAATTCACAATAGCAAAGCTATGGAGCATTTCAACAGATTCAACAGATGGATGGAAAAAAAAAGTCACACATGCGCGCACACACACACACACACACACACACAAATGGAATATTATTCAGCCATAAAGAAGAATGAGATTATGGCATTTGCTGGAAATGCATAAAACTGGAAACTATCATGTTAAGTGAAATAAGCCAGTTCCAAAAAATCAAAGGCCAAATGTTCTCTCTGATATGTGAATGATAACACACAATAAGGGGAGGGGGAGGGAAGAACAGAAGTTCATTGAATTAGACAAAGAGGAATGAAGGGAAGACAGCAGGGATGGGAATAGGAACAACAGTGGAATGAATTGGACATAACTTTTCTATGTTCATATATGAATACATAACCAGTGAAACTCCACATGGTGTACAACCACAAGAATAGGATCCTAATTAGAATACGTTATACTCCATGTGTGTATAATACGTCAAAATACACTCGACTGTCATATATATCTAAAAAGAACAAATCAAAAAAATTGGGGGGTAGCTTCCTGACATCAATCTCCTCAGTCACTCCACCAAAGCCACCCCAAATATATACAACAGTCTTAGGTAAAAATGTGTTTGATATGTTAACTAAAACCACAAGTTCCTGCCAGCCCCATTTCCAATCATATTTGGAAGTCTCTTATCTATATAAGATATAAATTTTTGAAGTATTCCTAACAGAAGCAAATATAGTAAAGGAGCTAAAAAAATATTTACTATTTTAAATTTAGTCATAACCTATATTCATAAAACAGAATAATATAGAAATACAAATTGATATGAATGATATTACATATACAAATACAGTATAAAATCATAACAAAATTTGTATGTGTATATTTCCATATGTACATGCATATATAAGAAAAGAATCAAAATTTGGAAAGAGCTCCTAACTCAAGTAACTAGAAGCTAAAGAAAAGAGAAAGGTTAAAGGAGCTTAATATTAGAGTCACAAAGCTGACAAATTAATACAAAAGGTAAGAATTGTAAATGAAATTCAAACCAAGAGTGATGCAGCTGTTAAAAATTTAGCACTTGCATATAAACCATGCCTATTATATTATAACAGGCAGCCAGTGTGATACTTTACACAGACTCTCAATACATAGCTGGAGAATGAATAATGAGGGAAATGTAATAATGTAGCATTATTTTATTCAATCATATCTCCATGCCCTTTTGTTGTCCAAAAAACAATATAAGTAAATGCCAGGAAACTAATGGATGCCTTCTTTACACACAAACAAAAATCAAGGTTCCTTTGATGAGAGAGAAGGTACAGTAGCACAAATTTTTAAGTAGCACTTCAAGACATACTTCCTTGTCACTTTTTCTTTCCTGTATTGTAGCCATCTCATTTTCTAGTCGACGGATCTCATCCTTCACTCGTCCCAGTTCTCTTTGGGCAATGGCCTTAAAATGCTCTTCGCTTTCAATCTCATGTTCCCTGGCTTTGTAAAGAGACTACAGAAGGATACACAAAATAGAAATACTTTTAAATGTTAACATTATGAAATGTTTATAGTAATCCATTAGACAAAAAAACAGTTCCCACAAAATGCTTAGATTGAGTATTATAAACTCTAGTTCTCTGAAACCTACACCACTTTATACTGTTATTATAATGTACTTTGGCAGCTAACTAGTTGTAACAAAATTAGTCAATGAACTGGTGGGAGAAAATATTGTCAATAGTTTTCATATATTATGTTGATCTAGAAAAAACTAAAGAAAACAAAACTTTATAAGGTGAGATTTAAAAACTACAACTCATTATCTATCAGTAAGAAGAAATACCAACTTAATAATAATTGGGAAATGGAATGTTTATATTGAATTGATCACATATTCTAACAGAGATAATTTTAAAATAATTATTTAAATATTGAGCATTATTTCCCAGAATATATTAGTAAGTAATCATGCCTTTGTATTATTTTATTTAAAGAATGAACATTTCTTAACCATTTATCTAGTAGTGCTTTGAAAATAAAACTCAAAATTAATTATAATATTAAAGCTATATATTGTGTTATAGGAAAATTATCACATTTTGTTTCTACTTAATCCAAGTTTGTCTATTTAGTCCAAGTTTAATGATTATTATAAGATATACCTATGAAGAATCTCTGTCTTCCAAATCCCCAACTCATTAGTTAATTTCAAAGTTTATTGATTACTACTCAAGCATAACAGGATTCGAGAATCCTGACTATTGTTTTTAAAGGTAACATTCTAATGAAATTTGTAAGCCAGGAAAAACTTATTTATATTGAATATAAATTGTTTTTAAAAACATGGCTTTGGCCAGGTAAGCCTGTAATCCCAGTGGCTTGGGAGGCTGAGGAGGAGGATCTAAAGTACAAAGCCAGCCTCAGCAACAGCAAGGCACTAAGCAACTAACTCAGTGAAACTCTTGTCTCTAATTAAAATACAAAATACGGATGAGGATATGGCTCAGTGATTGAGTGCTTCTGAGTTCAATCACCAGTATTCTGCTCCCCCAGCACCCCTCCCAAAAAAAGAAACACATGGCTTTGTTCACTTTTAAGAGTTTTATATTTTTTTCTCAAAAAAAATTATTATTAAATTTGGAAAAAAATAGTTTGGAAAAGAAGTTTATAAACTCTCCAATGCTGATATACAGAGCTATCTGCTTTGCTGGGTATCATCAGGAAATGTGTTTCTAAAGTTAAATACATTGTTCATAAAGCAGAAGTCCACTTAATTACTTTATGTTTTAATTTTATTTTATATACTTCTAAAAATGAATTATGCCCTCCACAGATAGCTTAGGTCTCCTAAATATAATTTAACTTTTGAATATCAATATTATTAAAATTTCAATTCTTGAACAATGAAGTACCATGATACGGTAGCAACCACTAAAGTGTGGACTATTGACCTCCATTCAAAATGATCCCAGTTGGCTATGCTGAAAAACTAAAAAAAAAAAAAAAGAGACTGAAAATCTATTATGTATTATATTATCCCTATTTCTGCTTACAGCCTTAATTTCTCATTGTCATCATGGTATTCTTCTCATATTAATCTGCTACTTAATATTATATTCATTTATCTGAATGATGATTTCTCCTTTCGTATGAATCAACTTTTGTTTAAAACTGGTAGCAGAGTTAATTCCCCCAAAGCCTTTTTTTTAAAATATACTTTCAGATTCAAGTTATTTTCCTAATATTTTAATTATTTTAAAGTTTCCTATATCAGATGCAAATAAAATCACAGACACAAATACACTGTGAAATATTTGTTCCATGACTATACATGACATAATCAACATAAATTTCAATATTACTATACCTGTATAAATGATAACTCTTGCTTAACATCTTTGAAGTGAGAAGTCATAGCATTAATTCGATCTTCATAGTCACGTAGCTGATCTTGCAACCTTGATCTCTCATTCTGCAGCTTTGATAACTGTAAATAATAAATGTCATGATTAACCAAAGTCTTATTAATTGGTAGTATAATTCAGTGGCAGTGCAGTTTCCTAGCAGGCATGAAACCATGGGTTTGAATCCTAGCACCTCCAAAAAATATATATAATTTACTTTAAAAGCCCTTCCTGATTCTTTGCAGCTGAAGACGTAGCTCAGGGGTAGAACAATTGCCTAGCATGTACAAGACCCTGGGTAGGACCCCTAGCACTGCATACATACATACATACATACATACTCACATAAAGTTTTATCACCTTTAAATCCCTAAAATCTAAAGAAAATTATATCTTCACTTACTTTGCATCTTAGTTTGCTAATGATAACAAAAATACCATAGACTGGTTAATTTAGACAATAAAAATTTATTCCTCACAGTTGTAAAGACTGGGAAGGTAAGATCAAGGTGCTGGCCAATTTGGCTCCTCATGAGGACCCTCTTCCTACTCTGCAGAGAGATGCCTTCTTGCTGTGTCCTCACATGGCAGAAAGATCATCTCTGTCTTTTCTTTTTTTTTTTTTCATCTCTGTCTTTTCTCTTCTTATACAGGGTACTAATCTCAACAATGAAGGCTCCATTCCCATGATTTAATTATCTCCCAAAGGCTCTACCTCCAAACACTATCACACAGGGGGTTAAAACTTGACCATACAAATTTTGTACATCCAGTACATAACACTTTGCTTCTTTAAATATAAAGCAGAACATATTACAGAGAACAGAATCTTTCTTAGACTTATGGTAGTAGCAGGATCCACTGTTAAAATGTATTTTTCATATAGCAGTAAGGCAAAAATGAGATTATATTCCATAATTAAAACACAAGATGTCTTAAGTGAATAAGAACATGCTAAGAAGACAACAAAAACACAGAACAGAAACCATGAATTTGAATAGTGGCTATACACCACATAGGGCTGCTTCTCTCCGAACTCCTTTTCCAACCTCAAAGATTAGCAGACTAGGTCTTGACTGCTTAGAACCTTTTCTTAATATATTTTATTTGCCTTTCAATTAGAACCCCTAATAAAAAACAAAATGGTACAAATTATTAAACAAACAAAATAAACCTTTGGGAGGTTACAAGATAGATTCTCCAAACCATTAGAATATATCACACCTCAAAGTGTATAAAGGTTAAACAAAGTACAAATACATTTCCTTATAGACTTGAGCTACAGTCCCCAAAGTATATGGTACCTCACAGGGGCATACAACACAATCCACTGATCGGAAAAAGAAAATATCAGAAGTTTTATCTAAGGAAGAAAAAATATTAATTTACTCATTTAAATCCTACATACTTAACTAAACTTACATATAAATATTAGTTTTTAGTATTATTGTCACAATATTTTATTGATTTTATATGCATAGTATTTATGTTAGTTATTTCATTGATTTTGACTCTTTTGTTTACTTTGCTGTTCTTTGAATTTATTAAAATGAGGTTTTAGTTTCTTCTTGTCTTATTGACTTAATAATGAAGGCAGGTAAGGCTATACATTTTCTCTGAGAAAGATTTTGGCAGTTTCCCTTCAATCTGGGTGTGACACAGTCTCCTTGTACTGTTTTCTAAAACAGGATTTTTCCTTTCAATTTCTCTTCCATATAAGGTCCATCCAGGAAAACATATGGCTTAAGAATTTAAGATAGAGGATTATTTTTAATTATTTGATCCAAAAATCTAAAAATAATTTTAAATATTTATTATAAATTCTATTGGCTTGCAGAGAATGTGAACTATGAAATTTCTATTTGTATAGCATTTTAAGATATATATAGAGATAGATAGATAGATAGATAGATATAGATATATATTAATGGTAGTAAAATATAAAACAAAAAAAATTGCCATCTTAACTATTTTTTAAGTGTATGGTTCTGTGGCATTAAAAACATTCGTACTATTGTGCCACCCATTATAGCCATTAATTATCTCCAGAAATTTTTCATTTACCTTAGTGAAAATCTGTACTCATTAAACAAACCCTACCCCAACAAGATCCCAAAATTTACTATTTCTTTCTTAAATATAAAAGGATATATAAGGATTTTCAGATATTTGTTGAAAAGTTTACAACATGTGGGGGATGGAAACATAAACTGGATCCCAAAGGACACAAGAACTAAACCCACATACCTACACAAAGAGATATAAATGAACACAAGCAGAGAAACTGGAAATTATGTTGTACCCCTAAAACAAAACCATAGTGCTACAAAAAAAAAGCAACAAAGAAACTTAAAATATAATTGATCAATATAGTTGCCAAAATAAGGCATGATGTGGAAAGATGAACTTTTAAATACTTTCAAAAATTCTTTTTAAAATAAACTACAAAGAAATAGACAGCTGAACAATAACTGATTTCACCAACAATACTGCTAGAAGATAAAAGAGAAATTCATTCCAAATTCTAAGAAAAAAATTATTTCTGACCTAGAATCTTCTGCACAGCAAAACTACCATCAAATGTGATGGCCAATAAAGATGTTTCCTGGAATTTCAAGACTCAGACTGTTTACCTCCCATAGACCCTTCTTTAGAGGACACAAGAAAGTATTCTATCAAATTAAGGAAATAATACAAGAAAGAAGGTATGTGACCTAGGAAATAGAGCTTCAATCCAATAGAGGAATTCCCAATTTAACAACTTGGAACTAAAAGCACAGTACAACCATATGAATCAAAATGATGAATCAAAATGAAAGATTTAAGGGCTGAGGATGTGACTCAGTACAGAACATCTGCTTGGCATGCACCAGGACCTGGGTTTGATACCCAGCACTGCTGAAAAAAAAAGAAAGAAAGAAAGAAAAATCCAAGAAAAGATAAATGGTGTAAAATTGGCTTCAGTGAGCATCAATAAGTTGATTTAAATATAAACTAAGACTAAACACTTGTGATAATGGTATTGGATTGAATGCAAATAAAATAAACCTTGATGATATAAAAATAATAAAACTGGAATATAATGCTAAGTGAAGTTCGCCAACCACAAAACATCAAATGCCAAATGTTTTCTCTGATATACAAATTTTGATTCATAATGGAGTTGGTGGGGAGCAGGGGAGGGTTAGACAAACTCTAGATAGAACAAAGAGGAGGAAGGGTTAGTTAGGGAGGGGTCTGGGGATAGGAAAGACAGTGGAATGAGATGGACATCATTACCTAAGTACGTGCATGAAGACACTAACAGTGTGACTCTAATTTGTGTACAACTAGAGATATGAAAAATTGTGTTGTATATGTGTAATATGAACTGTAATGCATTCTGCTGTCATGTATAACTAATTAGAATAATAATAATAAAACTGAGATCTTTAATGCTCCAAGACAAAATGTAAAAAAAAAAATGTAAGAGAACTAATTTCTTTACCTTAAAAAGCAGGAAGTTACAGAGGATCCAAGATGGTGGGCCAGAGGGAGGTAGCATTCTGTGTCACTCCGTGTCACAGGTCTCAACTAGTAGGAATACTGCTTCTCTGAGAGCGATAGAGGACCCCTATACAGCTGCTCACTTGCAGAAATCATCAGCGCCATGCCCACGCAGGGTTCCAGGCCTTAGCATTACCAGGACTCCCGGCTCCTGACACCCAAATCCCTACCAGCCCACGCAGGGCTCCCCTAGTGCCTTAGTGGGATCACTGAATCAGCACTGATGCAGAACTCCCAGAAGCCACTCGGCTCCCATGCAGGACACTGAGCTGCTACCCACCCACAGGAACTCCTGCTGCCATTCCCCTATGGACCTTCATCTACCAACATGGGGCTCCCCCCCCCCTCACCTCCATCTTGCAACTCAGCAGCTATTGCCATAGTCCCCTTCCCGCAGTAGTCTGCCTGCACCTAGGAACATCCTACAGGCTCTGAAGACAGCCAAAAGCCGCAACTCTGCGCATCACAGAGCTCATCTCTGAACACATCGCACAACGCCACTGCCTGGCTCCCCCATCCATACCCTGGCGCTGGAAGTGGCCCGCCTCCATCTTGGGTCACCTTCTGGCCATTTTTGGTGGGGGCAGCTCCCAGATTGGAATTCCAGCTGGCCAGGAACCTAATTTTCACCCCCCCACACACACACCCCCACACACACACCCCCACACCCTCGCCCACAGCGGCCCATAATCCAGCACAGTAACTGCCAACACAAAACAGGTCTTAGTGAAACGGGTGCACAGTGTGACCAGGGCACCGTCCTCGGGAGTCCCAGTGAGAGAGGTCCCTTAATTGAGAACTACTAAGGGAGAGGGAGAGAGTGCAACAGTTTAGAGACTAACAGAGACACCAGGAACTGGGAAATCTTCAGGCAAATAGGAAGATAGAACCAGGTGCTCAAGTCATAAGAGCGGACCCAGAATAGACCCTTGAGGTGCAGTCTCCCTCCAGAGACTGGCAGGTGCCACACCTCACTTTCAGGTACCCTACACCAGGACCAATCTTCCCATCCTGGTTACCTTCACCATCATGAGGGCGGAGATAGCAGCTAACAACAGACAACCCCACCTTATCAGATGAGAAGGGAAGCAGGAAAGATACTGATCTCCAACCAAAACAATTAATAATCCAGGTTTCTTTCTTCAAGACTTTTTTTCTCTTTTTCTTCTCCCCCTCTGTTCTTCCACCCTCACATCCCCAACATATATGAAACCAAGTACTTTGCATGAATTAGGTTTTTGAGGACTGAATAGTATATTTTACCTGTGTAGTATATGCCTTTTTTTCTTTTTTTCCTCCAATTTTTTACTATTTTAACGTCCTTTATTTTTCTTAATACATATGTGTATTTGTTTTATGTACTCTACTGTCTTTCCACCTATTTGTCTACCCCAAATTACTTCCAGTCTATTCTCCTACTACTAACCCTCTTCATGAGATTTCTTTGACACTCCCTAAGAAATACTAACTGTATATCCTCACATCCTGACTCCTCAGCATATCATCTTACACCTCACCCCCAGTTCATTATCAAATGCTAGAAACTGTAAACCCTTTTACAAACCTGCTGATTATATTATAGATAATGATCAAATTCAACATTTCTGTACATTGTAACGAAATTGTAAACATCTTAATAGCAATGAATTGTTTATAGATGGTACTTGTTCATATTGGGATATGTTAACATTGTTCATATTGGGATCTGTTAACATTGTTCTTCCCCACAAAACGAGAGGTATTAGGACCCTAAAGGAGCACTATAAACCTATAGATTAAAGTCAATAATGCCTAGGACCACAGCGCTAGAAGGGAACACACACAAGCAACATGAAAAGACAAGGGAAGAAAGTGCCCCAAACAAATCCATAGCTAGCACAGCAGAAGAAATTATAGAGAAGGAGTTCAGGACGTACATGATTAAATAGTCTGTGAATTAAAAGATCATATAAGAGAGCAAATACAGGCAGCAAAAGATAATTTTGACAAAGAGTTACATAAACAAATACAAGAAGCAAAAGATTATTTCAATATGGAGATAGAGGTTCTTAAAAAAAACAGAAATCCTTGAAATAAAAGAAACAATAAACCAAAAATAAAAATAAACCAAAAGTCAAACTGAAAGCATCACCAACAGAGTAGACCACTTGGAAGACAGGACCTCAGACAATGAACACAAAATATATAATCTTGAAAAGAATGCAGACTACGCAGTGAAAATGGTAAGAAACCATGAGCAGAACATTCTAGAAATATGGGTTAGCATAAAAAGACCAAATTTGAGAGTTATGGGATAGAGGAAGGCATAGAGTTCCAAACCAGAGGAATGAACAACCTATAATATCAGAAAACTTTCCAAACATGAAGAATAATTTGGAAAAACAAATTCAAGAAACTTACAGGATGCCAAATGTATAAAATCACAGCAGATACACACCAAGGCCACCAAGGCACATTGTAATGAAAGTGCCCAACACAGAGAATAAGGAAAGAATATTAAAAGCCATGTTAGAAAGGAATCAGATTACATATGGGGGAAAAACAATTAGGATAACTGCAGGTTTTTTAAACCAGACCCTGAAAGCTAGAAGATCCTAGAACAACATATATCAAGCTCTGAAAGAAAATGGATGCCAACAAAGAATCTTGTATCCAGCAAAATTAAGTTTTAGATTTGATGATAAAATAAAAACCTTCCATGATAAACAAAAGTTAAAAGACTTTACAGCTATAAAACTGGGACTACAAAACATCCTTGGCAAAATATTCCATGAAGAAGAAATGAAAAACAACAATGAAAATCAGTAGAGGGAAGTGTTACACTAAATGAAAAACTAATAAAAGGAGAAAACAAGTCAAGTTAAATGACAAAAATAAACAAAAAAAAGGCTGGAAATACAAATCATGTCTCAGTAGTAACACTGAATGTTAATGGCTTAAACTCAACAAGCAAAAGACATAGACTAGCATAATGTGTTGAGAGCCACAGCCAAAGGGGCCCCAGCAAACTTCCAGCTGCCAGCAAGCTTCAGACTGCCCCAGCAACATCTAGCTGATTGGCTCCTCTGCGGTGATGTTCATTGGGCTGTTTCCCTGCCCTTCAGACTGCCAGCTGATGATTGGCTCACAGCGGCCCCAGCAACATCTAGCTGATTGGCTCCTCCACGGAGCTGCTCATTGGGTGACTTCTTTGGCTCTGCCCACGCAACCCAGCCAATCGGCCTCAAGAGAGGAGGATTGTGGGAGGTTGAGAGGCTGGTGTGGGAGAGAGAGGCTTGTGGAAGCCGGTGGTGGCAGTTGGGCTCTGAGGGTTTTTCCCTGGAGCTGTTTTGTTTGGCGTTTGTAGTTCTAAAAATAAAGTTAGTTTCTTTTTGACAAGTGGCTCCTGATTTGTGCCAAGCCAGACTTCGGCAATAATGGATTTAAAAAAAAAAAGACCCAACAATATGCTGCCTCCAAGAGACTCATAAAGAAATCCACATAGTGAAGGTGAAGGGTTAGGAAATTATACACTCACATGGACTGTGGAAGCAAGCAGGAGTTTCCATCCTCATATCAAATAAAGTAGACTTCAAACTAAAGTTAATCAAAGGGGATAAAGGAGGACATTTCACACTGATCAAGGGAACCATACACCAACAAGACATAACAATTATAAATATATATGCCCCAAACAATGGAGCATCTATGTTCATCAAACAAATTCTTCTCAAGTTCAACAGTCAAATTGACCACTACACAATAATCTTGGGTAACTTTAACACATCTCTCTCTCTCTTCCAACAAAAGCTGAACAAAAAAAACTATAGAACTCAATAATACAATCAATAACTTAGACTTAACTGACATATATAGAATATTTCATCCTTCAATAAGTGGATACAGTTTCTTCTCAGCAGCACATGGATCTTTCTCTAAAATAGACTATATAATATGCCACAAAGAAACTCTTAGCAAATACAAAAATGTAGAGATACTACCCTGTGTTTAATTAGATCATAATGGAATGAAATTAGAAATCAATGACAAGATAAAAAAATAAAAATTAGTCTAACACCTGGAAACTAAATAATATGCTACTGAAAGAACAATGGGTTGCAAAAGACATCAAGGAAGAGATTTAAAAACTCTTAGAGGTAGATGAGAACATATAAACATCTTTGGGACATTATGAAGGCAGTACTAAGAGAAAAGTTCATTGCATGAAGAAATGAAGATGAAAAACAAGAAAAAGTCAACAAATAAATAACCTAACATTACATCTCAAAAAAAAAAAAAAAGAAAGAACAAAACAACAACAAAAACAGTAGAAGACAGAAAATAATTAAAATAAAGCTGAAATCAATGAAATTAAAACAAAAGAAACAATTGAAAAATTGACAAAACAAAAATTTAGTTCTTTGAAAAAAATAAATAAAATTGACAGATCATTAGCTACACTAATGAAGAGAAGGAGAGCAAAAACTCAAATTACTTACATACGTGATGAAAAGGTAACATCACAACAGACACTATAGAAATTCAGAAGATACTTACAAATTATTTGAAAACTTGTACTCCAAAAAATAGAAATATCAAAGGCATTTGCAAATTTCTTAAGTCATATGATTTTCCCAAATTGAATCAGGAAGATAGACACAATTTAAACAGCCCAATATCAAGTGATGAAATAGAAGACACCATCAGAAGTCTACCAACCAAGAAAAGCCCAGAACCAGATGGATACACAGCCAAGTTCTACAAGACCTTTAAAGAAGAACTAATACCAATACTCTTCAATTTATTTCAGGAAATAGAAAAAAAAAAGGCAGCCCTTCCAAACTCACACTATTAGGCCAATATCACCCTGATTCCAAAATCAGGCAAAGACACATCAAAGAAAGAAAACTTCAGGCCAATATCTCTAATGAACATACATGAAAAATTCTCAATAAAATTCTGGCAAATCACATACAAAAACATATCAGAAAGATCGTGCACTGACATCAAGTGGGATCCATCCCAGGGATGCAAAGTTGGTTCAAACATTTGGAAATCAATAAATGTAATGCATCACATCAACAGACTTAAAGATAAGAATCATATGATCATCTCAATAGATACAGAAAAAGCATTGACAAAATATAGCACACCTTTATGTTCAAAATACTAGAAAAATTAGGGAGAACAGGAATATATCTCAACATCGTAAAGGCTATCTATGCTAACCCCCAGGCCAACATCTTTTTAAATGGAGAAAAATTTAGGGCATTCCCTCTAAAAACTGGAACAAGACAGGGATGCCCTCTTTCACCAATTCTATTTAACAGAGTTCTAGAAATACTGGCCAGAGCAATTAGACAGATGAAAGAAATTAAAGGAATACAGATACGAAAAGAAGAAGTTAAATTAGTACTATTTGCTCATGATATGATTCTATACCTAGAAGATCCAAAAAATTCCACCAGAAAACTGCTAGAACTAATAAATGAATTCAGCAAAGTAACAGGATATAAAATCAACACCCATAAATCAAAGGCATTTCTGTATATTAGTGATAAATCCTCTGAAAGGAAAACTACCCCATTTACAATAGCCTCAAAAAAAAAATAAAATACTTGGGAATCAACTTAACAAAAGAGGTGAAAGACCTGCACAATAAAACTATAGAACCCTAAGGAAAAAAAAGAAGACCATAGAAGATGGAAAGATCTACCTTGCTTTTGGATAGGCAGAATTAATATTATCAAAATGACCATACTACCAAAAGCACTATACATATTTAATGCAATTCCAATCAAAATCCCAATGGCATTCCTCATAGAAATAAAACAAACAGTCATGAAATTCATCTGGAAAAATAATAGATCCAATATAGCTAAAGCAATCCTTAGCAGTAAGAGTGAAGCAGGTGGCATCACTATAACAGACCTTAAACTATACTACAGAGCAATAGTAACAAAAAGCATGATATTGGTACCAAAATAGACTGGTAGAGCAATGGTACAGAATAGAAGGCACAAGGACTAACCCACAAAATTACAATTATTTTATATTATACAAAGGTGCCAAAAACATACATTGGAGAAAATATAGCCTCTTCAACAAATGGTACTGAGAAAACTGGAAATCCATATGCAACAAAATGAAATTAAACCCCTATCTCTCACCATGCACAAAACTCAACTCAAAGTTGATCAAGGACCTAGGAATTAAACCAGAAACCCTGCATTTAATAGAAGAAAAAGTAGTCCCTAATCTCCATAATGTCAGATTAGGCCCCAACTTCCTTAATAAAAGTCTTACAGCACAAGAATTAAAATCAAGAATCAACAAACAAATAGATTCAAACTAAAAAGTTTCTTCTCAGCAAAAGAAACAATCTGTGAAGTGAATAAAGAATCTACAGCTTGGGCAAAATTTTTACCCCTTACACATCAGATAGAGCACTCATCTCTGGGGTATATAAAGAACTCAAATAGCTAAGCCTGAAAAAAACAAATAACTCAATCAACAAATGGGCCAAGGACATGAACAGACACTTCTCAGAAGATGATAAAAAATCAATCAACAAATATATGAAAAAAATGCTCATCATCTTTAGCAATTAGAGAAATGCAAATCAAAACTGCTCTAAAATTTCATCTCACTCCAGTCAGAATTGCTACTAAGAATACAAACAACAATAAGTGTTGGTGAGGATCGGGGGAAAAGGCACACTCATACATTGCTAGTGGGACTGCAAACTGGTGCAGCCACTATGGAAAGTAGTATGGAGATTCCTTGGAACCACCATTTGACCCTGCTATCCCTCTCCTCGGTCTACACCCAACAGCATTCTACAGGGACACAGCCACATCAATGTTTATAGTAGCACAATTCATAATAGCTAAACTGTGGAACCAACCTAGATGTCCTTCAGTAGATGAATGGATTAAAATAATGGTATATATACACAATGAAATATTACTCAGCAATAAAAGTAAATAGAATTATGGTATTTGCAGGTAAATGGATGGAGTTGGAGACGATAATGCTAAGTGAAGTTAGCCAATCATCAAAAATCAAATGCCAAATGTTTTCTCTGATAAAAGGAGGCTGATTCATACTTGGGTAGGGACGGGGAGAATGGGAGGAATAGACTGAACTCTCTAGATAGGGTAACGGGGTGGGAAGGGATGGGAGGGGGCATGGTGTTAGAAATGATGGTGAAATGAGATGGACATCATTATCCAAACTACATGTATGAAGACACAAATGGTGTGAATATACTTTGCATATAATCAGAGATATGAAAATTGTGCTCTATATGTATAATATGAATTGTAATGCATTCCACTGTCATATAACTAATGAGAATTTTTAAAAAATTAAAGCAGAGAGTTAATCAGTACTGTCTATAATTAAAACAGTTTTTCAGAAAACAGTAATTAAGCTGTTTAATTTTTAAGTAGTTTTTCTTAGAGGAATTTTTAGCAATCAGTACCTCTTGCAATCAAGCAATACCTAAATTCAAAAATTCTTCTTTTTCTTCTCTCAATGCTAAAATTAATATTTTTTTGTTAAAAAGTCACATGTAATAGGATTTCATTTTTCTTCTTTCTGTATAGTTGTGTAGCAAATGTCTGAAATGTTTATTTAATGTTATGATAGTCACTTCTACAGTCACCAGTAAGTGATTCTGGGAAGTGATATCTTATATTTTATGCCTATACATTTATATTTGAATATCTTAAAGAATTGCTTTATTGATGTCAGAGTTTATTCGGGTGAACCAGTTATGAACCTCATTTTTCTTTTTTCCTGCTCTAGAATTTTTAAGCAGCTAATAAAAGTCTATGTTGGGCTGGGGATGTGGCTCAACCGGTAGCGCGCTCGCCTGGCATGCACGGGGCGCTGGGTTCAATCCTCAGCACTATATAAAGTAAAAAAAAAAAAAAAATGTTGTGTCCACCGAAAACTAAAAAATAAATATTAAAAAATTCTCTCTCTCTCTTTCTCTCTCTCTCTCTCTCTCTCTCTCTCTCTCTCTCTCTCTCTCTCTCTCAAAAAAAAGTCTATGTACATGCAATCTTGTGATACAGATATAACAATAACACCAAAAACTTACATTTAAACTACATTATGAGCCTTATAACAATAGTATGAGGTAGTTATTTTTATTTACCTCTATTTTAGAGAAGATGAAACAGGTTCAGGGTGAGTAAATAGGACCTGAACCCGGGACTGGATACTTCTTATTTCTCAAAATTCAATGCTAGATCTCTTACATTTCTTAATGTTGTCTTTCTTAGATAAAGAAAAAAATGAAGCAGCCTTTTAAATTGGGTAAATAGGACAGAATATTCTGAAAAGTGTTTTCCATCCTTTTCAAAGGATGGCTTTAGGGATTTTCATTTTCATTTGTCAAAGGAGAGAAAATTTTCTATCTTGTAAAGTTGCATAAGCATCATGTGTATTTCTTGGATTCTCTTCTACACAAAACATCACCATAACCAGGAACTTAAGACTGGCTGCTAATGTTTTTCAAAGTTTGCTGAGACAGCTGCAATTCTTTAAAAACAAGTACTAAGAACTGGAGTTGGTCTAAGTTCGTCCTTACAACGTAAAATATTTTGTCATACTGTGACAACTTGATGCCCACTTGAAATTTCTGCACTTCATATTTTACATTCTTGTTGAACTATCCCTCTTGAAAACATCTTGAGTCACTGTCAGTCACTTTAAACATCATAAGCAGAAGCTCATAAAGAGATGTCGACCAAACATGTTTTGTTTATAGACATGCTCAAATAACTGTTGCTGGGCAAACCTCAGGAATCCCTCTCTAAGTAGCGCTTAATTTCAAAGAAGGAAAAAGCGGGCATGGGAACCAGTCTTTCCTTTCCTAACCAGGAGGCTTGCAATGAATACATAGAGCAGGAGGGAGGAAATGAATAGCCACTCGGGTTTTATAACCCCGAGATGTCAATTACTGTTTCAATTAAAAAAAAAAAAGTTGAACGCTTAACAATAACCGAAAAGGACAGGCTGGGTGAGGGAAGAAGAAGATGGCACGGGCGAGCGTTAGACAGAACCGGTGAGATGAGGAGAGAAATAAACGGCCACGGTAGCGCTGCCCACCAGAGGACCCGCCAACAGACCCTCCCTTCTTCCTGCGGGTCGCCTTCACCTGGTCCTCACCTGATCCTCCAGGACCTTGTTCTCTTCGTTCGCCACTGGGATGGCGAACCCATCCTCCCAATGCAGCTCCTCCAGGAACTCGCTGCTCATGGCAAACGGACAGGGAACCCCCTCACACACAGCAAAACAAAAACCTGCGCTCGGGTACAGCGAGTGAGCAGCTCCCGCGTTGCGCTGAAGCACGGGCAAAGTTGCCACCCGAGCCCTAGCAACGGCACGGCGCCCTTAGTTACCAAACCGGAAGCGCCCAAACCCGGGGGTGGGACTTCCTGCCTTGATTTCCCTAGTAACAGCTTGAGGAACGTTTTTTTCCTCAAACGCAGAGGGAAGCTAAACTCCCTTCCGAGGTTTTCAGGGACTTGCTGGCAGCGCGACTTTCCATCTAAAAAACGGACGGGGGTGGGGGGGTGAAATCTATGGCTCCAATAGCCGGTGGGAGGACCACAGGGTACCTGAGGGGTGGCTGCGCTGCACCGTTGCCTGGCGGAGAGGAGAGACTACAAGAATATAAACCTGGTTTTGTTGTTGTTGTTTACAAGTGGCATTTGCCGATTTGTGTACATTTTTAGTACTGTTATAGATGAAAATGGGCCGAGGTGGACTGGCATTTTGAAACAGAATTCACTCTCTACAGTTACTCTGGATGTTCTGATCTTCATATCTTAATCTCCTGAACTTCCCCCACAATGCTCATCTGCCCATTGCAAACTTCCTAACTGACCGCTGAGGGTGGACCACACAGAGACCGCCAACCCGCAGTGCAGAGTTTGGTGGTTCCTCCAGGGCCGCTTCTACACTCTTAATTTTTTTGCATTTTCATTTACTAACATTTAAAAATACGGAATTTCACATAAAAATCTGTATGTCCTTCTCTGAGCTAAGGCTAGATGGCAGAGCCCATTTCATCAACAGGCAATATTCCCCTGGAAAATGCCCCCTTGAGACCAGCAAACATTTCACCAGATCACTAATTTGAATTACCTGTTCGGCATCCATTGGCATTTGCGTTATGGTCTTTGTTTAGAATCTCAGGAATAGAGGGACAAAATAATCTATACTTTTCGTTGCCTAAATAAATGAACTGAGGCTACAGTGAAATAATTAAAGTATGCATTACAAGCATGAATTAATTTTGCACATCCAGTAAGCAACCATTTATAAATTTTTCCCTAAAATTTTAAGTGTGTATTAGAATAGAAAGTATAAAGAACAGCTGTATATGCATCACCTTAACATTCATATTTTCCATATTAGCTTTATCGGTATCATTTGCCGTGGTACTTCAAATTATAGACATATTCTTTAATATCACTATCACATCTAATAAAACTAATAATCTTTCAGTATTACCTAACAACTATTTCAGGACCTGGACCGGGGATGTTGCTTACAGGTCAATTACCTGCTCAGTATATGCAAGACCCTGGGTTCACTCCCCAGTACAAGAAGGAAAAAAAAGTAATCCCCATAGTCATTTATATTTCCTCAATTGTCCTGAAATACATATTTACACTTGGCTTGTGACTATAGGTTTGCTTTTGTTGTTCTTTCATGCAGTACTAAGGATTGAACCAAGTGTTCTACCACTGAGCTACATCCTTAGCCTTTTTTATTTTGAGACAGGGTCTCACTAAATTGCCCAGCCTAGCCTCCAACTTACAATCCTTCTGCCTCATTCTCCCACACTGCTGGTATTATAGGCATGGGCTACCATGTCTGGCAGATTAGCTACTATGCTTTTAAAATTCTCCTTTAATAGTTTTGTCTTGTTGAACCTACAGTATTTTCCACAAATTTAATCTTGTGGATTTAGAAATGGTGTTCTTTACAAGAAACCTGGCACCTACTCATATCAGCTCAGAAACTGACTTCCTAAAAGAGACTCCTAAAGTGCAAGAAGTAAAAAAAAAAAAAAAAAAAAAAAAAAAAAAAAAAAATCTTCTTCACAACAAAGGAAACAATCAAGACCATGAGGAGAGAGCCTACAGAATGGGACAAAATCTTTGCCACATGCACCTCAGGGCATTAATTTCCAGGATATAAAAAGAACTCAAGAAACTTAACACCAAAAAAAAATAATAACCCAATCAATAAATGGACAAAGGAACTAAATAGACACTTCCCAAATGAAGAAATATGGTCAAAAAATATATGAAAAAAAATGTTCAACATCTCTAGCAATTAGAGAAATGTAAATTAAAAATACACTAAAATTCCATCTGACTGCAGTCAGAATGGCAATTATCAAGAATGTGAGTAACAATAAATGTTGGTGAAGATATGGGGAAATGGGTACACTCATACTTGTTGGTAGGCTGCAAACTGGTGCAACCACTCCAATAAACAGTATAGAGATTTCTCAAAAAAAAAAAAAGAAAAACTAGGAATGGAGCCACCATTTGACCCAGTAATGCCACTCGTTGGTATATATCCAAAGGATTTAAAATCAGCATACTATAGTGATACATCCACATTAATGTTTAGAGCAGCGTAATTCAAAATAGCTAAGCTATGGAGCCAACCTTAGTGCCTTTCAACAAGTGAATGTGGTATATATACACAACAGATATACTTAGCTATACAGAAGATGACTTTATGACATTTGCTGGTAAATGGATGGATCTAGAGACAATCATTCTAAGTGAAATAAGCCAATCCCCCAAAACCAAAGGTTGAATATTCTCTGTCATATATGAAAGCTACCCAAAGTGGGGTGGGAAGAGGATAGAAGTTCAGTGGATTAAACAAGGAGGAATGAAGGGAAGAGAAGGGGGCATTGGAAAAGGAAAGACAGTGGAATTAATCTCATACAACTTTTCTGTCTACATATATGAATACAACATATTGAATCTCACCATCATGTACATCCACAAGAAATTAATTTTAAAAATAATAATGGGCAAATGGCAGAAAGATCAATAAAGGGAATGGCTCAGGGAGAGGGGAAAGTGAGAAGGAAGGAAAGGTACTGGGGTCTGAATTAGAATAAGACTCCATGCTTGTATATTTATGTCAAAGTGGATTCTATTGTTACATATAACTTTTTTAAACAGTGTCGTTAAAGACCACAATTAGCAAGGCATTTTCCTTCTCACTTCTACAATGTTTAAATCCTTATGTTAGCTTGGGAGAAGACTCAGCTTGCAAACGCAATTTTGACCTGCATAGAATAATGGAATTTTAGAACTCAAATATCTTTTAGAAGATCATAATTTATAATAGTTTAGTCATCCTATTAATGAAGATGTTAGTTTCTAGCTTATGTTCAGATGTCAAGTGGTTATCTATGTTGGAGCCTTGTTTGTTGCAATGCTGCTTTTTAAAATTATGAGTTATTACTTCCCATATATCATAAACATTACTAATCTCCCATCCCATTTACTAATTTGAATATTGAGAAATACTCCTTTGGCCCATGCCAATTGATTGATTTATCCCTCTGAGTTCCAGCAGGAGCTGCTAAATACATGACTACTGCACTCCCCTCTACTCCATGGCAAAGAAGTCAAGCAGCTGAAGCCTTGTAAAGAATCTCATGAAACCCATCTCAAGGATTCTATTTTCTGAATTTAAGGATGATAATTATATGACATAATTTTAGATGAAATTTCCATGTAGTCTTCAAATTCTACAATTCTGCCTTAAAATTATATTTCTGCAGCTTCAGTTCATCACCTCCACATCTTGTGTCACCTAGTTCTCACAAGTGAGAACTCACAAGTTCTAGATCATAACCCTACTTGAATTCATTCAGATCCAGGTGTGGAAACAAAACCCACAGTTTTTAAAGTCTTGTTGAGTTGAACATAAAATGAAATTACCTCCTGTGCCAGTAAATGGATGGAACTGGAGAACATCATGCTAAGTGAAATAAGCAAGACTCAGAAAGTCAGGAGTTGAATATTTTCTCTCGTATGTGGAAGCTAGAGAGGAAAAAGGAATTAAAATAAGAGGGTCTCATAAAAATAGAAGGGAAAACAGTAGAGTAGAAGGGGATTGAGGGGGAGTAGGAGGAATGAGAAAGGGAAAGAACTGCTGGGAAAGGGGAAACTGCAAGATGAAATTGACCAAGTTTTGCCATATGCATATATGAATATATCACAATGAATTTCACTTTTGTGTATAACTATAATGCACCAAGTTTTTAAAAAATCAATAAATAAATGGAAGGAAGTTCAGTAGAGTGAAAGAAGAGTCAGGGGGAAGGAAAAGGAGAGAGAAAGAGGTAGGACTGGGGTTAAAATGTAGTCATGATGTTATGTGAATATATCAAAATGAGCCTATTACGTATGACTTATAATACACTAATGAAAACATGGAAAAAGAGGGCTGGGAATATAGCTCAGTTGGTAGAATCCTTGTCTTGCATGCACTAAGGCCCTGGGTTCAATTCCCAGCACCACAACAAATATATGTATATAGGAAAAAAATACTTAATACCAATAATACAAAGATGGCACACTTCCATTATCTTATTTCCATGTAGCTAACTTCACTCAAATCAGGTTAAGGACAAAATATAAAGAAAATTTTTTTGCAAAAATAAGATTATCCTTTTAAAAAAATACATATATGTATAAAGTAAAAGGAAAGATCTTTTTACTTCCATGCCAATCCTATCTCTAGAAGATAACCACTATTATTTACCGTAGTACATGTTTTTAATGAAGCTATAAATGCTTACTTATATAAATTTTTGTCCTACAGAAATAGAATCATATTCTGCAAATCCATTTTTCACTTAAGAGTGGTGGCCATGTTTCCATGACAGTAAATTTAGATCTTCCTTAGTATTTTAATGAAAGCTTAAAATTCAATATTACCAATTCTACAGCAAACATCTTTATAACACCATACTTCACAAATTTTAGAATGTGCTTATTTTCACATTTTAATATCTCTGAAATTGAGCTGCATCTTTTAATCAATAGTGAAATTAGATGTAATCTTGCATGCCTATGTGTTTTGATAAAACATATTCTTAGGAGTAAAATGAATGGAAAACCGGTGTAAGCTATTTTATTTTGAAAGATACCACTAAGTTATGCTCAAAAAGCCTTTAAAAGTTGGGTGCAGTAGTGCACGCCTGTAATCCGAGGGGGCTTGGGAGTCTCAGACAGGAGAACTGCGAGTTCCAAGCCAGCCTCAGCGATAGCGAGGCTTTAAAGCAAACTCAGTGAGACAACTGTCTCTAAACGGCTGGGGATGTGGCTCAATGCTCATGCCCCTAAGTTCAATTCCCAGTACCAAAAAAAGAAAAAAGAAAAAGAAAAAGCCTTTAAATACTCATGAACAATAGAAGAATATTCTCCACAAATTCTGGATGTTATTTTCATGAAGTTACTTATGAAGTAAGATGTTAAATATTTCACTAAAGGCAAAATACAATATATTATTGTTAATTGACATTTCACTGTCCGGAGCTGCCACATAGGAGCTGAGCGCCCCCTAGCTTTGAGTGGTGGAAATGTGGAGACTGGCTTCTCTGACCTGGAAGTAGGTGGATCCCCATCTCCACTCAGCAGAGGAGTACAGCTTTGGGATTGGGCGTTACCAATGGGAGTGGGCTGCCTCTTGTAACATTACCCCTCTGCCTTAAATGGTTGGAATGTTCTTTCAAACAGGCTCCACCAATAAAACCAGGGTTCCAGGCGTGCTTCACGCTCTTTGTTGCCTGCCTTGCCTAGGTCAGTGGAGCTGTCACAGAACCCCCACCCCCCACCCCCCAAAAAAGGTTTTTTTTTTTCTGTCTTTGTGTGATTATTTCCTGCCAGCCCAGTTCACCCGGAGTGACCCTGTCACATGTGTCTCAACATTTCACTGAGTGAGACGAAGTATCATATTTCTGAGTGACTGAGCATAAGAATGTTTTTATCATATCATTTGCCCATTTTCCCTAAACTGCTGTTTTATTAAATTATAGCAGGTTATATAATGTTATAGATAGCATTACATATGTGTAAATAATGTTTTTCTCCCAATCTGGTTTTGGTTTTATTTTTAACTTTGTGGTTAACATATTTTGCCATGCATAGCTCAGAAACTGCACTTGTTACAATCAGCATGCTTCCTGTTCCTCAGGATCCAACATTCAACTCAGCTGTTTTTCTCCTATTAAAACATTTTCTTCTTATGGTTCTCTCTCTCTCTCTCTCTCTCTCTCTCTCTCTCTCTCTCTCTCTCTCTCTCTCTCTCTGTGTGTGTGTGTGTGTGTGTGTGTGAGAGAGAGAGAGAGAGAGAGAGAGAGAAGTACTGGGGATTGAACCCAGAGAGAGGCACTCTACCCTGAGATACACCCCCAGTCCCTTTGTTTTGTTTTGAGACAGGGACTTGCTACCTGACTGAGGCTGGCTTTGAATTTGCCATTCTCCTACCTCAGCCTCTCAAGTCTTTGGGATTACAGGTATGCATCACCGTGCCCTGCTTTCTTGGGGGCTTTTCTGACTCTCTGTCATAAAAGAAAGCTTCCAATTAACCTATCAGTCTTGTTTTCTGCTTTATCTTGTCCTGTTTGGCTACTAAAGACTGGTCATCCTTAAGACGCAAGCTGTTCCTTCCACTGTTCTCTTTTTACTCCTGTTTCCCTGGTGATCATATCTATTTCCATGGTCTAAATAATATGACAGGTGTATTAGTTTTGCTAAGTCTTCATAACAAAATGCCACAGACTGGGTGACTTAAATGATAAAAATTTGTTTTCTCAGAGTTCTGGAGGCCAGAAATCCAAGATTGAGATGTTGATAGGGTTGGTTTCTGATGAAGCCTATACCATTGGACACTGTATCCTCACTTGACCTCTTTTCTGTACTTTCCTAGTGTCTATTCTTCTTTTTTCTAAGGATCCCACCAGTCCTAGTATTAGGGCTCCACCCTTATATTATCATTGGACTTAGACTGATATAAATATGTACTTTCTCATATAAGGTGCTTTTCTTCCCTTCACATAATGCTTTTGATATTTATCCATATGATGTATATATCAATAACTTGTTTTTAATTGCTAGATTGTTTCCAATTTGGGGCTATTGCAAATAAAGCTATTGTAAACATATTTGGTTCAATCACAAGCATTGCAAAACAAAACAAAACAAAGAGATATTTGCACAAGTTTTTTTGAAGCACTATTTTAGTATAATTTTGGATCTGCACAGAGTTGCAAAAATAGTAAACAGAGTTCCTGTATACCTTCACCCAGCTTTACATCTCCTCAGTATTATCATTTCATATTACCATGGTGCATGGTATTTGTCAAAATAAAGACACTAACATTGGTACATTACTATAAACTAAACTAAACTGCAGATTTTCCATCTCTCCCATGAATGTTCTTCTTCTGTTCCAGAGCCCAATCCAGCGTATCACTTTGCATTTTGTTATTATGTCTCCTTAGTCTCCCCTAGTCTGGGACATGTTCTTATTTTTTTTTCCTTATATTTCATTTGCCTTGCAGCATTGAGTAGCACTGGTCAGATATTGTGTAATATATCTAATTCTATTTTGTTTGTTGTTTGCCTCATGATTAGGTATTATAAGTCATGGGTTTGGGGAAAGAAAGCCACAGAGATACAGTGCCCTTCTCATCACATGATATAAGAACACATGACTCATTAAAAGAGAATAAAATTATCGCATTTGCAGGCAAATGGGTGCAGTTGGAGAATATCATGCTAAGTGAAGTAAGCCAATCCCAAAAAACCAAGGCTGAATGTTTTCTCTGATAAGTGGATGCTGATCCATAATGGGAGGGATATGGGAAAAATGGAGGAACTTTGATGGGGCAAAGGGGAGGTCGGGCAGGGGGCAAGAAAGATGATGGAATGAGATGGACATGATTACCCTAGGTACATGTATGACTGCAGATATGGTGTGACACTACATCGTGTACAACCAGAGAAATGAAAAGTCGTGCTGCAATTGTGTATAATGAATCAAAATGCATTCTGCTGTCCTATATACCTAATAAAAATAAATAAATTAGTTAATTTTAAAAAACACTGAAACCATAATGATTCTTTTTGTTGGTTCTTTTATGCCAATTTATATTTCAAAACATAATGGAAGCATATAACTCACTGGAATTCAATATTTGCCCAAATGCATGTTTATTCTGCATCAATTCACCAAAGAATAGTTAGAAATAAAAAATTACAAATTTTCTTCTTAACACAAATAAACACATGACTCCCCAAGACCTCTATCCTGCAGGGGCTCATACTCACAGATGTCAGAACCCAGTAGGTGAAAGAAGATGCAAGGAGCAGTTGGGATAGTACTCATACTTTATTTGGAGGCAGCAGTAGTGCTTTCATAGGCCTTTTTTATATGCAGGCCAAACAAAGAAGACACGGTATCAACAGGTTACATAAAGGAGCACATGCTCAAAAGCATGTTTCTGACCTTGAGTACATATGCTGAATATTTATGACTTTGATTGAATAATAAAAGCATAGGCTGATGGAAGTGTTGTCAAGGGAGCTTAGCTATAGCCATCTTATGTTTGCCCTACAATTGCCGTGGTGATTTCACCCTCAGACACTTTGTCAAGGTAGTGTTTGCCAGCTTTTTCCACTGTAAAGTTATTATTTTTCTAATAGATGAAAGGTCAATAAAGAACAGGAAGGTTATCAGGGGAGAAAGCAGAAGACAGAGAAAGGGGAAGTACTGGAGAATGGAATGGACCAAATTATTAAGACTATGCTGCATTGACAAACATGAATTTAAAAAATATTATTTTTCCCCTTTTAGACACTATTCTTTGGAAGCAGATCACTAAGATCAGCCTTCCCTAAGGAGAGAGCTTACACTCTCCCTCCTAAAGGAAGAATGACTACATATGTTATTTCAAAATTTTCTGTAGGATTCTCCCTTCTCTGGGGTGTGCTGGGGTTGTGGCTGAGTAGTAGAGCGCTTGTCTAGCATGTGTGAGGCACTGGGTTCAATTCTCAGCACCACATATAAACAAATAAAATAATGTCCAACTAATATATATATATTAGTTGTCACATATATATTATATGTGTGATAATATATATGTGTATAATATATATATATATATTATCACACATATAATATATATGTGAAGTAAGCCAATCCCAAAAAACCAAGGCTGAATGTTTTCTCTGATAAGTGGATGCTGATCCATAATGGGAGGGACATGGGAAAAATGGAGGAACTTTGATGGGGCAAAGGGGAGGTCGGGCAGGGGGCAAGAAAGATGATGGAATGAGATGGACATGATTACCCTAGGTACATGTATGACTGCAGATATGGTGTGACACTACATCGTGTACAACCAGAGAAATGGTTATATGTGTGTATACACACACACATACACACACACATATAAAGGGTTCTCTCCCTTTTATTAATTTATACAATCATTTATTGGCCCCAGTGAGCCTTTGACATGACTCCAGTCTTTTGGTTTTGAACATCTTCTTACTTTCTGACACTGTAAGACTTTTCAGGTTCATCTTGTGTTTTCAATGATCCATCCCAAAAGTCAGTTCTCTGAGGAGCCTCTTCCTTATTATGAAGAATTGTACTTAAAAATCAAGGTCTACATGTAAATGATAATAAATGTTGGCAAGGATGTGGAAAAAGATAAACACTTTTACACTGATGGTGGTATTTTAGATTAGTACAACCATTATAGAAATCAGTACGGAGGTTCCTCAAAAGACTAGGTATGGAATGTTAATGATCTCAACTCCCCAATTAAAAGATACACATTAGCAGAATGAATCAGAAAACAAGATTCAACAATACATGGTTTACAAAAGACTCTCATCTCATAGGCAAAGATATTCACAGACTGAAGGTAAAAGGATAGAAAACAAATCCAGTCATATGATCCAAGAAAACAAGCAGGATTGGCTATTCTCATATCTGACAAAGCAATTTTCAAGCAAAATGAATCAAAAAAGAGAAGTCCACGACATTCTAGGAAAGGAAGCATTCCAAAAGAAGATGTAACAATAGTAAACATTTATGCCCCAAATGTCAACATACCCAATTACATGGAAAAAAAATGCTGCATGACATTAAATCCCACTTAGATCCCAACACAATAATACTGGGTCACTTCACACACTCTTATTACCAATAGACAGGTCATCAAAACAAAATCAATAAAGATATCTTCAACCTAAATAACACTACAAATCGAATCGACCTAATGGTCATCTACACAATATTCCACCCTGAAACAGCTGAATTAGCTTTGCCTGAAACTTTTTCTAAAATAGATTATATTCGAGGCCACAAAGCAATTCTTAGCAAATACCAAAAAAATTGATACAAACCCATGTATCCTGTCAGATCATAATGGAATAAAACAAGAAATCAACAGCAAGGAAAATAATAGAAGCCACATGGAGATTGAACAATACTCTCTTAAATGAAAAAATGGATCAAAAAAGAAATGAGAATTGAAATATAGAAATTTTTAGAAATAAGAACAAAGATATATCAAAATCTCTGGGACAGTATAAAAACACTTCTAAGAGAAAAATTTATAATGCTAAGTGTCCACATTAAAAAATCAGAGAGATCTCAAATTAATAAGATTATGCTCCACCTTAATTCCTTAGAAAAAGAAAAACAAACTAACCCCAAGACCAGTAGAAGACAGGAAATAATTAAGATAAGAGTTGAAATCAATGAAATTAGGAATAAGAAAACATTACACAAAATCAATGCAATGAAAAGTTGGTTCTTTAAAAAGATAAATAATACTGACAAACCCTGAGCCAAAACCACCAAAAGAAAGAGTAATAGGACTCAAATCAACAAGATATGGAGTTATCACTACACACTCTTCTGAAATCCAAAAGTTTATCAGAACCTCTGATAAAATTTGAAAATTTATACTCCAATAACCTGAAAATTTATAAACATATATGACCTACTAAATTGAATCAGGAAGATATAGAAAACCTAAACAGACCAACATCAAGTAATGAAATTAAAACAGCAATTAAAAGTCTTCCAAAAAAGAAAAGTCCAGCACAGGATGGATTCTTGACTAAGTTCTACCAGAGTTTTACAGAAGAACTAGCAGCAGTATTTCTCAAATTATTCCATGAAATTAAAGGGGAGGGAACACTCCCAAGTACATTTTATGAAACCAGGATAGGCTCGATACCAAAACCAGACAAAGATCTATGAAAACAAAGAAAACTCCAGATCAATATCCCTGATTAACATAGATGCCAAATCCCTAATAAAATATTAGCAAACTGTATTCAAAAACACATCAAAAAGATAATCCGCTATGATCAATGTATTTTATTCCATGAATGCAAGGATTTGGCTCAACATATGCAAATCAATAAATGTGATTCACCACTTAAACAGAATTAAGAACAAAACTCACATGTTTATCCCAATAGATGCAGAAAAGACCTTTGATAAAATCCAATACCCATTCGTGTTAAAAACTCAGGAGAAGCTAGAGATAGAAGGATATTACCTCAATATCATAAAAGCCATTTATGACAAACCCAAAGCCAAAATCATACTAAGTGGAGAAAAACTAAAAGCATTTCCTCTAAAATTAGGAACAAGATAAAGCGGTTCATTCTCACCATCCCTATTCAATATAGTCCTCAAAACATTAGTCAGAGTGATCAAGACAGAAAATAAAATCAAATAGGAAAAGAAGTCAAACTATCTCTGTTGGATGACAATATGAACCTATATCCAGAAGACCCAAAGAATTTCACCAGAAGACTTCTAAAGCTCAAAGATGAGTTGTAGTAGGATACAAGATCAATACCCATAAATCAATAACTTTCCTATATTCCAACAGTGATTCAGCTGAGGAAGAAATCAGGAAAACTATCCCATTCACAATAACCTAAAAAAAATTAAGTACTTGGAAATTAATCTAACTAAGGAGGTAAAAGATCTCTATAATAAAAATTATAGAACACCAAAGAAAGAAATTGAAGAAGATGTCAGAAGATGGAAAGACATCCCATGTTCTTGGATAGGCAGAATCAATATGTCAAAATGGCCACATTACCAAAAGCAATATAGAGATCAATGCAATCGCCATCAAAATACCAATGACATTCTTCACAAAATTTAAAAAAAAAAACGATTCTTTTTTTTTTTTTGAGAGAGAGAGAGAGAGAAAGAGAGAGAAAATTTTAATATTTATTTTTTTAGTTGTCGGTGGACACACATCTTTGTTTGTATATAGTGCTGAGGATCGAACCTAGGCCGCATGAATGCCAGACGAGCGGGCTACCGCTTGAGCCACATCCCCAGCCCCCCGCCAAAAAAAACAATTCTTAACTTCATTTGGAAGAGTAAGAGACCCAGAATATCCAAAGCAATCATTAGCGAGAAAAGTGAAGCAAAAGGTATTACAATAACTATAAAAATAGTCTCCAATAATTTTTTCTAGTACTTTATAATTATGTGTTCTATATTAAACGTTTAATTCACATGAAATTTATGTTCATGTGTGAGAAGTATATTTATAACTTTTTCAAAATAAATAGCAATAGACTATTTGAAATAGCTCCCTCCTTTGGTTTGAAATCATACCATAGAGCTATAATAACAAAAACATCATGATATTGATAGACATGTAGATCAATGGAACAGAATTAAAGACATAGAGTCAAATCCATATACCTGTCTGATATTTGACAAAGGTGCCAAAAATGTATCTTGGAGAAAAGACAGCCTTTTATCAAATGGTGCTGGTTAACTATATTTAGAAAAATAAAATTAGACCCCTCTCCCTCACCCTGCACAAAACTCAAAATGGAGAAATATTACAACTGCTAGAAGAAAACATAGGGTAAACACTCCATCATATAGGTGCTGGCACCAACTTCCTTAAGAACCCAAAAGCACAAGAAATAAAATCAAGAGTCAATAAGTGGGATGCCATCAAATGAAAAAGCTTCTGCATGGCAAAGGAAGTTATTAAGAGCAGGAAGAGGGAGCCTACAGAATGGGAGAAAATCTTGGCCAGCTACTCCTTCGATAGAGGATTAATATCCAGAATATGCAAAGAACTCAAAAATTTCATACCATATACAAATAACCCAACCATCAAATGGGCAAAAGAACTAAACAGAAACTTGAGAGAGAGAGAGAGAGAGAGAGAGAGAGAGAGAGAGAGAGAGAGAGAGAGAGAGAGAGAGAATACATAAAAAACTGCTCAACATCTCTATCAGGGAAATGCAAATTAAAAATTCCACTAAGATTTTATCTCACTCCAGTCAGGATGACAATGATTAAGGATACAAACAATGATAAATGCTGATGAAGTTGTGGGGAGAAAGGTACACTTGTACATTGTTGGTAGGACTTCAGACTAATACAGCCACTCTGGAAAGCAGTATGGAGATTCCTCAAAAAAAACTAGTGATGGAACTTCCATATGACCCAGCTATCCAACTCTTTGGTATTTTCCCCAAAGAAGTAATGTTGGCATACTACTATAATACAGCCACCTCAGTGTTTATAACACAATAGCTACATTATGAAAGCAACCCAGATGCCCATTAGTAAATGAATGGAATTAAGAAATTATACACACACACACACACACACACACACACATATATATATGGACATATGTATATATGTATACACACACAATGGAGTTCTGCCCAACCATTAAAATATGAAATTATGGCATTTTCCAGTAAATGGATAGAAATGAAGAATATCATGCTAAGTAAATTAAGCCAAACTCAGAAAGTCAAGAGTTGTATATTTTCTCTTATATGTGAAAGCTGGAGAGGAAAAAGGAAAAGAAAGTTTGAGGGATCTTATGAATATCAAAGGTAGATCAGTACAGTAGAGTAAAGGAATCAGGGGGAGAAAGGAGGGGAGGTGGGGAGAATGCAGGAGAATGATATTGACCAAATTATATTGTGTGCATGTATGAATATGTAACAAGAAATTCAATCATTATGTACAACTATAATGCACCAATAAAAAATGTGGGAGAAAAATAGAATAAATTTTTAGTAAACTCAAAATCAAACTGAGCTCTGGGCATATTTGTTGTTACGGGAGTGACCTTCTTTGGAGTCTTTTCAATAGAAAACACTAATAATATATGTATGTATACTAACCCATAAATTCATACATGTCCATAATTGCTTCTATATTTATCTGTATAAGCTAAACCTTAACATAATCTGATATTTCTGACTATGACCCAATGGCACAGAACTCCTACCAGCCTAAAATAGTTTCAGAATTATTAACCTTCACTCCCAGAACAAGCAGCTTCGTGGATGTATGTTTTTCTTTTTCTTGAACAAATACCAAGGAGTGCAATTGTGGATCATAAGATAGTATATGTTTAGTTTTCTGAAAACATGCCAGAACTTTTTTCTAAGTAGCTATACTATTTTAAGGGGTTTAAAAAAAAATTAAATCAGGTTTTTTCCAAATAAAAATTCTTAATTTCCAGTTTAGCTGTAATTAAATCCAGACTCCTTAACTGGTCTACAAGGTCCTATGTGAACTGACTCGTGCCTATTTTCCTACCCCAACTCTTGCCATCTTTTCCCTCATTCCCTGTATTCCAGCCACCTTATTTTTAAAAAATTATTTTGTTAGAGTCTCAAAAAAAAAAATCTTCCAGCCCTAGTGTCTTCAGATAAGCTCTTCCCTGTGCCTGATTTTCCCTGTTGTTTTCTCTCATGGCAAACTTTTCACATTTATTAATTGCTCCAAACAACTCACCACAATTAGTGTGTTCATATTTGCTTGTTTATTTTTTATATTTGCCACTAGACTTTAAGATACATAATCATAGGAATAATGTGCATTTTGTTCACCCTGAACTCAGAGACTACAGCAATGCCTGGTACATGATAGTGATCATAAAAATCTGCTGAGGTAATAAATATAGGAAAGAGAAGAGTTTTCAATTTTTATGTCATTATATCTGTCATTTTTCTCTTGGAAGAAATGTATGTTTAGCTCCACACCAAAGAAGGCATTTCCCAGGAGACTATAAAAATAGTCGCCAATAATTTTTTCTAGTATTTTATAATTATATGTTCTATATTAAATGTTTAATTCACATGAAATTTATGCTCATGTGTGAGAAGTATATTTATAACTTTTTCAAAATAAATAGCAATAGACTATTTGAAATAGCTCTCTCCTTTGGTTTGAAATATATCCATTATATATGTTCAATTCTTATATATACAAGGTATAGTTTGGGGATGTCCGGTACTCCATTGATTCATTTCTCTCTACAAAAATGCCACACTGTTTTGAGTGGCAGAGCCGGTCAAATGTACCATATCTCACTACTGTCACAACACTCTTCTGTTTAACACAATTCCAAATTAATTTGAAACTTTGGAATCAAACTGTCAAGTTTTGTTTTGATTTGTGATTAAAGGGGAGCTTGAGGTATTTTCACTGCGATTTCATTGAATATACAGATTAATTTAAAAACTGAAACATTTATTGTTTGGCTACACATAAATATGATAAAAGTCTCCATTTATTCAGCATTTGTTCAGATCTTCTTCTATGTAATTAATTCCTAGTGATTGCATATGCATAGACTCAGCATTTATATAACCTCAGAATTAGAAGAAACCTCCAAGATTGCCCCTGACTGCAAGATGTGCATCAGATTTGCACTTCCACTGATTAGTTACTCCCTGCCTTCTGAGGAAATGCATTTTATTACAAGGTATAATAAGGTAGGTAATGACTGGGTTGATGAAATAAGTTTCAGAAGAAGAGTATCAGAGGGGTCCTGTAATTGTCCTTTTCTTCAATTTCCTGCCTACACAAAATATGACTTTAGTGGTGAGTATCTTGGCCAGTGTCTATATTTTGAGAACTTTAACACCCCACAAGTTTGCATCAGATAATCAGCTGTTCTAGTGGACACTATTTACTCTTTAAAAATGGATGTAAATCTTCATGAAGGAGCATTGATCTCACAACCAAAGATTATATAATATTTCTGATGTCATCTTTGCTTTTTTCTCAATGTTTTCATCCTGTGGATGGCACATATTAATCTCTTGATTAATGCTCACTGAATTAATGAATCAATTACCCCTACAGGTTTATTTCTCTTGATAACAAGAGACCATAACTATATTTAAAGAAGCATTTTCTAATGCAGAAGAACAATAGAAGAAACACCTCTCTAATTACAGACTTTCTAATATCTATTTCTGGGAAATACACAATCACAAAATTTATTTTGCCAATGGCAACTACTGCCTTGTAAAGTATTATGTAATTGAGGTAGATAGAATAGGCTGCGTGTGTGTTATTATGTAATTAGGTTGAGTGGAGGGTGTGTGTGTGTGTGTGTGTGTGTGATCTATTGCTGTAGACGAAGGCACTATAAATAACAGCTAATCATTTTATGACTATTTCCTAGAACCTAGGCCAAAGGGGGAAAGAAGGCCCATATATCAAAATATTCTCACCTATCTAGTAAAATAACCCGAAAAGTCAAAAGAATTGGATAAGTCAATACTAAAAGAAGCTTTGATATTCAGAGGTTCACACTTTCGCTAGTGGAAATACATGTTTTACTGCTTTTATTCATTTACTCTAATCCAGTAGATGGTGCTACATGTCTGTATATGTAAAATACCACACTTGCTTTATTCCCTCCCTCCCTTCCTCCCTTTTTTTCTTTCTTTCTTCCTTTCTCTCTCCAGAACTCTCATCAAGGTCTACTATTATGATGAAGATCATTATTCCTGACATCTGAGCCAAATCTGTGGGTGTAGCATTAGAGATGTATTTAAAAAGACCCCAAAAATAATTGTGAACCAATACCAACCTAACAATCTACAAACATTTTCCCTTCAGTTTATGCCCACTCTAAAATGACAAAATGTTTGATCTCAAACAGAATTTTTAATCAGTCTATTAAAAACATCCAGATGCAGAATCATAGTCCTTCTTATTCTTTTAAACACTGATAGTTGCTATTGTTATGAAGCAACCATAAAGACGATAATAATTCACAATGGAGAGATCAACATGCAAATCAATTCTTTAAGAAGATAACATACTGTAGGCAGGAAAGATGGTAGAATGAAATGGACATCACTACCCTAGGTATATGTACGATTGCACATATGGTGCAACCCTCATCTTGTACAACGGAAAAATGAAAAGTTGTGCTGGAATTGTGTACAATGAATCAAAATGCATTCTGCTGTCATATATACCTAATTAGAACGAATAAATAAAAATTTTTTTAAAGATAACATACATTTTAAATTTATATAGATAGTTGTTGAATCAATGATTAAGCTAATCATATATGCTTCTTTATGAACCATCAAAAACCAAAAGTTTTAGAAAAGTAGGAACCATATTAGATATTAGAACAAATAATCCATATCACCCAGCAACCTACAAAAAAATAAATTTATGTCCTTTATTAATTTTAAACACAACTAAACAATGTACAATCTGAATCAGAAATAATCCGTTCTCTGCCTTCTTCTATCTGGCAAATTTGCAATATGTTATTATCTCACATAATTTAAATGTTTTGAAAAAATAATTGTTTTTTAAATCAAAGATTCAATAACATCAACTAATATAAAAATTGGAACATTTCATTATATATTATATTAATACATATTATATTAAATTTTGATTTAGTTAACTACTATGATTTCAAAAAGTCCCTTTGAAAATTACTTTATTCTCTTTCATTTTATCAAAAGGAAAATGAGATCTATGGTTACTAATGAGTGCTATATATAAGATAGGTATTCACAGTCTGCTGACTGAAGGCTTAATAAAATGGTCTTATTCAATAAAGTGTACTCCTTTAAGGCTATATTCTAACATAAGCACAGCATATTCACGAATAACCTTTCAGATGACTCTTTTGTCATTCAGGGTTTCCTTCATATCTTCATTAACTGTTTTACCAGTCCTCAAAACAAACTCAAGACAACGGGACTTGATTGGTTATTCCTAGGTATTTTATGCAACATGGAAAGATCATATGGTCTTAATCCAAGAAATGACAGCTCAATGAAATACACACATACACACACACACACACACACACACACACATATGTACCCGTGTATGTGTGTGTGTGTATCACCCATGTATATTATCTTACTTACGATATAATTGGCCCTTTTTTATTCTGACTTTTGAAATATGATCCCTAGGATAAGAAGAGTCTCCAACAACACCAAAAACACGATTGTCCTTTCCTCAAAGAGCTTATCTCCAGTTGGAGAAGTGTCCAGAAAAGAAGCCCCCTGACTGGTCTCCTGACCTCTACAACTCATCTCTGATACCACCTCCACATCTCAGCCAAAATGACGTTTTTAGATCTCAGATCTGAGCAAAACACCTCCTTCCCATGAAGACTCCTCCATGGCTCTCTATAGCCCCCTAACATGATTAAAAGACCTTCATGAACCAGTCCCAAACTCCTCCCCAGCCTGTCTTTCGCTTTCCTTCACCTTATGCTGGAAATTTCTAGCCAAGCTAAATGGGTTTCCTTTTCCTCAAGTTCTCTCTCACTTTAAGCCTCCACACATCCATTTCCTCTACATGGATATCTTCCCATATTTGCTCATGTTCATGACCTATGTAGGTCATTTGTTACTCATGTTCATGCTATAGGTCACCTATATGTGCTCCTATTTTCACTATCATGGCACTTGTTAAACTTCTGATCTATCTGGGCCTCTATTACCCTATAAGCAGCATAATTCAGAGAATCTCATGGTAATTTAGCTCGGACTCACCAGCCTCCATACACAGTAGAAATTCATTCATTCATTCATTCACTGTACCCAAGTCATTGAACACTTTCTGTGTGACATACTCTACAGTGGGTGATAGCTATATACATCTACGGATAAAACAGACATAGACACTGCCTCTCAGAACTTCTATTAAATTAGCTAACACATACCAAGTGCCCAGAGGGTGGCAAGGTTGTCACAACTCAGCAAGGGAACATGTCTTATCTCCGGGTGGGAAGCAAGCAGGGCAGAGGAGCCATCCAGCCGGCAAAGACTCTTACCTGAAATTGTAAAGGTAGTGGCTCAATGACTCCTGATGAAATGCTGGGGCAAAGGTGCATTCCAGGGGAGAGAATAGCAAGCCCTGAGCTGGAGGAGGAGGTGGTAGGGAATTAGAAGCAGTTCAACATGATGGGGGATGGAATGACTTCTGTCAGGTGGCCTTTGTGTAGGAGAGGGACATGAGACAAGACAGGAAAAGTTGAAAGGTGCCCCATCACAAAAATATTTTCTTCTAGACAGTAGGGATCAACTGAATCATTGTAAATGGGGGAGATGGATGGAAAAAAGGTCAGTAATGATAATATGAAATAGGGGAAGACAGAACTAAAAGGTAAGATTTTGTGACTATGTAGAAGTGGGGCCAACTGAGCCAATGATCATCTCATTCTATGGGGAAAATTGGGGAAAAATGGATTGTGGGTAAGAAAAGCTAACCCCCCAAATCTTCCAACAATATTGTGCCTTGAAGACCAAAAATTTTCAGAACCTCCTCAATATTACCTTGTCAAAGTTTTGCAAATGCTTTGGCCTGGTATTTCAAATGCTCATCTATCCTTCAATATGCTTAACAAGCACGCTCTTCAGGGAAACACAGAACCCATTTATACCTATGGTACCTGTATATGTCATCAGTGTTCTTATTCTCCAGGGTCCAAGGAGGCACGAGCCTGAGCACAGAAAACAGAAAGAGCCAGGGTAAGAAGTGTGTACTGTATCATGTGTCCTGCGCTCTTCTAGCAATTAATAAAAGAAATATCTACCACAGCTTCCTTTGCTTTCAATATTGCTCTTCAAAACAGTAGTCTTTCATTTCCTTCTTTGTTCTTTTCTACACTGTTTTCATATTCTTTACAACAAGCACAAATTATTTTGATAATTTTAAAGCACTTTTTTAACAAAAAATAATAAGCAAAAAAAAAATCCTTGGAGGTAAATGGGAATGGAGAAAACAGCAAATAATATACCCACCGTGTAACTACTATATAGAAAAATGTAGGGTGGACGTACAAGGGAATATGTGTTTGTCGTGATACTGTACACACCAGCCATGTGAACACAACACAAAAACAAGAGTGGTTTGAAGCTGTATCTTGACACTTCCATGCTGTTATATGCAAAAAGCCGTCTTCCACTGGGCTCAAACACTTGGCTTTTTTATAGTTGAGGCTTTAAGAGACACTGCAGAGAGGTGGCTTGCTTTTATTCTACAAGCTCTAACTCTCCACATAATATGTGGGTAAATTTACTTAAAGCACTTATTATCAGCAGTCAATCAGTTTGTTAGCTTGCTTTTGGCTATATTTCAGGTAGCAAAGGAGAAAGCAGGGGTTATTCGATGGCTTTTGCCCGGGTGAACTAATTGTCACTTCTGACCTTAGTGAATTGCATGTGAAAGTGATTGCTGTTCTTCTGCCTTATTTTGTGGCATTATTCTCATAAGTCCTATGTAAACCTACATCTGTATACAATTGAATCAGTTTATTCAAAAGCAGGCGGTATATGCATACATGCACTTCATTACGTGGAAGTAGTTTTTGAAAAATTGTCTCACTGATGTCATCTTGTACTGAGACATCCATGAAGGGGCACGTTAAGTCCTTCCTCCTGGAATCTGTTCACTGGTCTGCCCCTATCTTACCGCAAACTAAGAATTTTATACTATTCATTGTTTTTCTTCTTTACACATTAAACAGTTTTCTTGTTAGTTCATATCATCTTACTCCAAACTCCTTTGTAAATGAGTTTCTTAAGTTTCAGTGAGGATTTCTAGAGATATAAAGTGTTCTATCCTTTCTTATTTTCTGCCCTTTGCTAAGGTTCATTGAAGAGTAGCTAGTAATGGTATGAGGGAGAGAGGAGAGAGAAAAAGAATGAGAGAGAGAGAAAAAAAAAAGATAGAGACATTAACCAACAGTTTTCTTTTATGAACAAGAAAATTGGCCGTTTTCCTATTAGCATATGAGGAACCTAAGAATGTCCCTTGTTGTCAAGGCAACAGCTTTTCCTTGGGTAGCTGCAATAGAAAAAGAAGCCAGAGCAATCTTTATAGGATCAAATTTTTTTTATCATCAAATCATAGAAAGGAACCTCGAGAGTCTACCCAGCCCATTCTCCTGTCTTTAGTTAAGACCCATTAAAATAATTTGAAACCTATCCAAAACCAAAGTCCCATTTTAAATACTTCTGAAGAACTTACATAGCTTTCTTTAGTAATCATTTGTAATATTTTACATTGCACACTACAAATAAATTATTTTCAATAGTTCTAACTTAAATCTTTCATGCTGCAGCTTGAAATTCACTTCTTGCAGTTCCATTCGCAGTGGGAATAAATAATTGTACCGTTTCTTCTCTAAGAAAGTCTTGCCTACTCTTTTAAAAAATGGCAAAATTTTCTCTTACATTTCTCAAGGTGAATCATGACAAGAGTCTTTTATCTTTCCAGCCATTGGTGTTGGTCTCCTCTGAAGAGTCCTATGTTCTTCAAGATTGTATGTAGTTAGGAGGTCCAGTCCTTCTATTAACTTGTATAGAAGGCTGACCAAGTGATACCCAAGAAGAGTGGGGTACTACCCAGTTTTTAAATATCTACTTAGGTAAATTTAGGTATCTTAGGTAAATTTTTTCTATAGAATTTTGTTCATTGCCGGTGTTGCTTTGTTTTGGTTTCGCAAAATGGCTAATACAACTTTTGCTGCCTTTTTTGAGTACTCACTCATTCCACACCTGGTACTTGGCTAACTTAATTTTCTCTTCAAGTAGACAACTACTATCGTTTTCTTTGCTTAATTGAATTATCTTGTCTCTTTTTTCCAAGATGAAGTTTCCTCCTTTCCACATTCACACTAAAACAACGGTAATGACTGTAATTTCAGTTCCACTCTCCATATCATTGATTACTAAAACCTGGGCATGGCAAGGCTGCTTGGACATTTTTTCTCAAGATCTCCATATTGGTCCAGAACACAAAAACTGTATAACTTAGAATCAGGTACTTCCTTTTTCTTACTTGATTTATTGGGCCATGTTGACCTATTACCTTAGTGCTTCGGCCATAGATGCAATACTTTCTGGTTCTAATTTTCACTTTAAATAGAGGGACTGCAAACAAAGACTAATAGTTTATTGATCTCCTACTTTGTACAAGGCCCTGCATTAAGCACTTTATCAGCGCATTTCTGCTTCACAAAAATCCTATAAGGTGAATATCTCTCATCATCCCCATTTTACAGAAATCAAAAAACAAAAAAAATCTGAAACTTATTGTGGTCAAGTAACTCTCCCAGGAAAATGCAACCCCTCCGCATGAAGCCAGATTTTGAGATAAAGTGGTCTAACCTCCCATATCCTTAAGTACTACTCCATGAGGGCAGGAAAAAGGTACTACACTTACATGCAAATCTAAGAAATATAAACTGATAGATTCATTCTGGAAGGTAATTTGATAACATGCATCAGAGTCCTTACAAAGGTATACACCCTTTGCTTTTTTCATTTACAAACATCTATATAGCATTTACTATGTGCCAAGCACTGAATTAAGAATTTTTTGAATATTAAAAAAAGAACCTTTATGACACCACTATAGGTATCTTTATTTTATAGAAAGGCAAATTAAGGCATTTAGAAGCTAAGTAATTTTCTCAAACTCTCACAATTCATAAGCTAAGAATTTGAATGTGACCATAGAATCTATGTCCATAATCACTATAACATTCAATAGTTTCCATTTGGGGAATTTATTCTTAAGAAATGATTGTTGATAGGCACAAAAAAATGTATTGCTGTATCTATATTCAGATAAGAAAAGTGTGGAAAGAAGTGTCCAATAATAGGTTGGAAAATTCATATGGTACTCTATAACCAATAAACACTTTTTCTTATAAAGGAAGCAAGCATTAATGACATCATGTTTATGACATAATGATATTCAAAATAGTAAATGAAATATTATTATAGAGTATCTATTATATTGTATATATGTATAACAAGTGAAATAATATTATAATGTATCTATAATTTTGCTCTTAAAAGTAGACATCTGTGTATAGGAATAGAAAAAAGCTAGAGTTCAAGGTTGTAGTCCATGGTCTGCTTATTGCCTTGCTGTGGGGCCTGTGTGAGACAAAGCATCACGGCAGGGAGGGCA
Organism: Ictidomys tridecemlineatus; assembly: GCF_052094955.1. Taxonomy (NCBI): domain Eukaryota; kingdom Metazoa; phylum Chordata; class Mammalia; order Rodentia; family Sciuridae; genus Ictidomys; species Ictidomys tridecemlineatus. The sequence continues at coordinate 124,582,781 of NC_135479.1, forward strand.
TGTGGGGCAGAGCTGCTCATCCCATCATGGCCAGGAAACAAGGAGAGAGGATCAAGGCCAAGTTTTTTAAAGTGCACACAAGATTCTCTAGTGTTACAAAGCACTTTCTAAGTGATATTCTCACTTGAAAAATTTAAACGGGTGTGGGGGGAGCGGGGTAGAGTGGGGGTATCATCTATAGCCAGATATATTGAAATTTTTTATTCCATCAATTTTTTAGATGGTCCCTATAGTTTTGTAAGGCCAGTTTTCATCATTTGGTGTGATCACTACCACTACATTCATTGTGAAATAATTTTTACAAAGCTATTTTGAATCTATAGCTAATATATACCAAGTATTTAACTATGCCATAAACCATTTGCATTTGCATATTGATACCATGTAAATCATGATGTAGACCCCCTACACACACATACCAGGCCCCATGGACACCTCTGTTACATTTGACTACTGCCAGTTCCCATAAGAAAGGATTAGCAGGTAAAGTTTTATATCAGATGGGCAAGAAAAATATCAATAAAATAAATAGCTTTGTCCTGTAGTGCTTTATGGCTATTTCCAAGAGTCTTCACCGATGTTTTTGTGCCAGTGTAGGAAGTAATGAATGTACACACATATGTGCACATAATGTACACATATGTGCACACACACATTGCTTTTCAATAAATAAAAATAAGGAAATAGCATTCACCTCCTTCTAACACTATTTCCTCTGAGTTTAAAACAAATAAGCTTTGGGAAATAGAGTTTTTTGGCTGTCTTTTGCCAATAGAGTTGTTACACCAAAATCTAAACTGGCTTTTCAACAGGGTTTAGTTGCATGAAGCAAGGCGGAGTGCATGTGGATGTGGGACTCTCGGTTTCCCCCACTCCCCCATTAGTTGAGCCTCGCTGCTCTTTGCCATAATCCTCCCAGCCCCGCTCTCCTTGTTGGTTGAGCCTCACTGCCCCGGCAAGTCATGTACTTGTGACACAATGGGGGATGGCAGGAGCAGTGTGGGGACAATCAGATGCTGAACACACGAGCTTGACAGACTTGCTTCCTTTTGAGTGGCATATTACAAACTGGCCAAGTGAAACATGAAGGTATTATCCTGTCTTATCTGGTGGTGGAACAGGGTGCAGCCTCCATGGTAAGGTTGTGGGCTTATTGCCAAAGATTCTTACTTCAGCTGCTACACATGCTTCCTGGGAGGGCTGCGTTCACACTTATGTTAACTGTTTGACTCCAGATTGAGAGACAACAAAACATGTTGGGATCAGGTAACTCTGCCAATTGGGTTTTATGAAAAGTAAGTCATTTCTGAAGCCAATTTAGACTTGTGAAGTGATTTTAGGCACCTCAGGTTATCAGAAAGAGAACCTAAGTCTTATAGAGTTTCCCCCACACGCATACTTCCACGGAACTGGCTTTTGTCTTCTCCCATGGAATGTTGGATCATTGTCTCCTATCCCAGGGAAGAGATTGTAAACACACACACACACACACACACACACACACTTCAGAATCTAAACAAAATATATCCAAAAGCTGATTTTTTCAATAAGCTTCATAAATGAATCTGATGCTCATCCTAGAGTTCAAAAATGACTGCCCACAACATTTCTATAGAGTCCCATCTATAGACAAACTGAAGGGCTAAACTTCTCAGTTTATGAGCCACTCTGATAGAGGAAAATACCTTGAAGGCCAAAGTTCTCCTTACAGTTGACAATAATTAACCATAAAATACAGAGCATTACTTCTGATAAGATACCCATACATAATAGGTACCTATTTTTTAGTAAATGTCCAAAAACATAGACATTTTAACATTATAATTAATTCTATGGAAAACCATCACACAGACCCCCCACAGGATCTTACAGAAACAATTGTTGGTTATATGACCTTGAAGAAAATTACTTAAGGTATCTGTGCTTCAGTCTTATCATGGATAAACTGTATCCTCAAGCTCAAAGAATTTTTCTAAAGATTAAAGGTAAGTAAAGAGCCTAGCCCAGCACCCTTGTAAAGCAGGCATCCAATTCAGATCAGCTTTCTTCTCTTCATTACTCCTGTGCCTTCTGTACAAACAACTGGACTTTGCACACTTTGGACTGGAGGCCTTGATCAGACCAAACAATCATTGCTAAAAAAAAAAAAAAAAGAGTTTCATAAAAGCATAGCCAATTTACCTATCGATTCACTTTGCTAAAACTGTCCTTCAATTTAAGGGCTCAGGAAAGTAATGAACATCGCCCTAGAATTTCAAAGGTATTTATAGGTCATATTTCATTAAACGACATAAAGGTCTGATGTTGAAGGATGCATATTCCCATCTTCATTTTATAAGCACTTGAATTTTTTGAGGTTGTATGCTTCCAAGAAAACAACCAATCTAGGAACAAGATGTAATTAAGACCCATGATTTCTAATTCCCAGGCTTTGACTCCAACCCTCTGAAAATGCTTCAATTCAATGAAACTAATGGCACTTTGGTCTCTGGAATTAGATCCTGTTATCAATGACTTCCACATGGAAAGATCATTCCAAAATGTGTAATTAACCAAGAAAATGCAAATAAACCAATTTGTACCTGCTATTTAGAGGTAAGGCACAGAAATGGCTCGAGTTCATTATTTGAAAATGTAACCTTTTTCCGCTTCAAATATAGCTTATGTTCTCTGGTTACTCACATATATTTTTCAAAAATTACATTTTCAGTGAAATATTTTAGATTATTTATGATTCAATTATCAATGCAGAGTTTAAAAAGAAAAAGAAAAATACATGGGCAAAATGGGATGGAAACCCTTCTTTTAACCCCCTTTGGCAAGCCACTTCAATAAACAATTTTCAAAACTCTCCTGTGTATAAGACCCTGTGCTAACAGGGTAGGAGGCAAGCTCCCAGTCTAGCACAGACAGAAAAATAGTAACACTTAATGAAGGTACCTAGTGGGATAGGGAAACACTTATGTGGACCTTCCAAAAAACAGAAATCAGTCTAATAGAGGAGATCTACAAGAACCAAGTCCAGAAAGGTCTCTTAGAGGAAAAAAATATTTAAGCTGAACCTGGCAGTTTTTGTCAAGTGACAGAGGCTCAGTTCAACATAATTAAAGAGAAACAAAATAAAATAGATTATTGGTTGTCACTATTAGAACAAGATCTGAAGCATTCAGATTCAGGTTCTTGGGCTATCCTATCTCTCTGATTCTCTCTGCATCTTGGCCTCATTGTCTCCTACTGAATGTAGGCTTCCTCTGTATGTTAGAAATTATTTTATAACTCTCAAACCCTTTCCAATCTGCAGTTGCTCAGAGAACGTGGTCAGACCCTATATAATTGGTAAGCCTTCCAAATACAGAGTTGCTGCGGGAGACAAGCAGATTCTCTAAGGAGGAAGGGTTTGGGGTAAACAAAAAGAATGAATTCCATTGCAGTTTGGAAAGACAGATAGGGCACCTCTAAGCTGACACAGAAAAAAAAAAATGATTCTTCCAAGCGAAAGAAAGGGTTGAGCAAAGGCAAGAGGGAAAGCTCAATGCTTATTGAGGTGGTGATAGCCCTGAGACACAGAGGAAAGTTTGGAGGGTTGGTTGAGATAAGATAGATGTGCATTTTTGAGCCCTGTGAAGAAGTTAGCATTATGTTCTCTGAGTGCCAGTTTTTAAGTTTTGGGGAGTTACAAAGTATACTCCATATTTTAGGAAGAAAATGGTTGAGGATATGCTAGACAGAAATGCAGGAGACAGAAAGTTGGGGAGGAAAGGTGTGGTTACACATGGTCTTTGTCTGAAAACATTATTTCCTAGGAAGAATTTCTGCACTTGGGGTCCTGCTGGACTGTCAATCACAGTGCTGGGTCACAATGCTGATGCTACGTTTCCCAGGACAAGTGATTTGTTCACAGGTTAGTGAGAATCAAGTAAGACTGATCTGAGTTCCTTCCCTCTAATTCGTGGGTTCTTTCAGATAATGTAAGGATGTAAACTGAGTTCCCAATGTAGAAAGTGATTGTGTAAAATTGAAGCCAAAACTTGAGAAAAATAAGAGAAGACAGAGTTCTGTTGACACTGCTTTATCCCTAATTGACAATGTCTGGAAATTCCCAGATGCATCTATCAATCTGTTTCTTCTTTTTGTTAAACTCATTTGAACTGCTTTTCTTTCTCTCACCAGAAACAGGTTCTGACTAATAGGAAAGTTACCTGTCATTGGTTAAACAACTATTAAGTATCAGGCCTGATGCTGGATCCTTCAAGCACATTAGTATATAAATCTATGGAGTAACCTGGAAAGTAAATATCCATTTTACCAAAGGAAAAACCATAATTCAAATAAATTAATGGTAAAAATTTAGTTAGCTCACCATTAAGAATTGGAAATGATACTCTAAATTTTTCTTCAATTCCAGTCTATCTTCTTTCCACTTAATCTTCTTTGTGCTATATCCCTTCTGTAACATTTGAAAGCAATATTTTAGATGAGAAATAATAAAAGCTTGGACTAAGGCAATAGCAGTGAGGATTAGAAGGAAAGAAATTCAAAGATTTCATCTCACTCCAGTAGAATGGCAATTATCAAGAATACAAGCAACAATAAATTTTGGCAAGGATGTGGGGAAAAATGTACACTCATACATTGCTAGTGAAACTGCAAATTGCTGCAACCATTATGGAAAGAGGTATGGAGAGTCCTCAGAAAACCTGGAATGAAACCACCTTTGACCCAGCTATCCCACTCCTCAGTTTATACCCAAAGGATTTAAAGTCAGTATACTATAGTGACACAGCCACATCAACGTTTATAGCAAGCAGCCCAGTTCATAATAGCTAAACTATGGAACCAACCTAGGTGTCCTTCAACAAATGAATGGATAAAGAAAACGTGGTGTATATACACAATGGAATATTACTCAGCCTTAAAAAAGAATAAAACTGTGGCATTTGCCAGTAAATGGATGGAGCTAAAGAATACACTTAAGTGAAATATGCCAATACCAAAAAACAAAGGCAGAATGTTTTCACTGATGTGGATGCTAATTCACAATAAGGGGTGGAGTGGCTAAGGAAAAATAGAGTTATCTTGGATTAGGCAGAGGGAAATGAAGGGAGGGGAGGGGATAGAGTGTAGGAAAGATAATGGAATGAATCAGACATTGCTACCCTATATGTGTATATAACTACATGACAGGGTGATTCTACATCCTGTACAACCAGAAGAATGAGAAGTTATACTCCATTTATGTCTGATTCGTCAAACTGAATTCTACTGTCATGTATAAACAATTAGAACAAATAAACAAAAAGAAACTCAAGAACTTAACGAGAACCAATTGTTCCTGGTGATTTTTTCCAAGTATTTTAAATGCTGAGGAACAATAAGAAAGATTTGGAAATCACATTGAGTATGTATAGGAGGAAAACTTGGCTGGAAAAGAACAAACCATGTTTCATTTGAAGTGCTCTGTGAATATCCAAGTGGAGCCACCCAGCGGGTAATTGAGAACACAATTCTGCTGATCCATAGGAAGGTCACAATACATACATAGGCTTGAGAGTGATGTAGTTATTCCAGTGTGTATAGCCTCTGGAGTGGATGAGATTGTTTGCAGATAGCCCATAAAGTGAGAAGGAAAAGATGGTGGAAGGTGGACTCCCTGTATTCTAAAACACCAGAATGGGCCTTTGTTCATGCTAATCCCTCAGCTTGGAGTGAGCTTTCCCTTTGTGAACCTCATGAATGTATATTCATTTGAAATGACACCATACAATCATAGCATCTCCGTAAAGCTTCCTTGGACCTTTCGTTCTTTATCCTCTAGTAGAATTGGACACTTCAACTTTTGTGTCTGGCCCCTGGCTTTGTACAATAAAATACTCATTATAGTTCTTAAAATAGTCTTACTTTATAGCACTGGAGACCAGGGCACAGACTTCAGACTTCATACAGACCAAGGATAAATTTCCACTCTGTAATCCACTGGACATGTGACCTAAGTAAATTACCTAACTCTTGTGAGTCAAGTTTTCTTTTATGTGAGGAAATAAAAAAAAAAAGAGGAGAGAATAAAAGTTCCCTCACAAGGATGTTTTCAGAATAAAAGAGATCATTGTAAAGATTTTAGTACAATGACTAACAAGTAGAAAATGCTAGATTGCCAGCCATGATGTAATCCCAGTGACTTGGGAGGCTGAGGTAGGGGGATCGCAAGTTCAAGGCCAGCCTTGACAACTTAGCAAACCCTGTCTCAAAATAAAAAATTTTTAAAGGACTGGTAGTACCAGCTAGTGGTAGATCTCCCCTAGATTAAGTTCCCAGTAACACACACACACACACACACACACACACACACACACAATGCTAGATTAATAGTAGATATTATTTGCTCATGAGTCTATCTCAACCAGACTTCTTGAATTCAGGTCCCATACCATTCATCTTTGTATCTTTGTTCTCTTAAAAAGGTATTTGGCACCTGACAATCACTCAGGAAGTGTGAGTTACTTATACACAAGTAGATAAAAAGTCAAAATACTTGACCAATTATTACCTTATTTGTTCTCCACTGAATAGGTCACACGATAATGAACTCTTCTCACACGGAGTGTCTTCCTCCATCTCCACTCTGTTGGCATAGGATAGGTGCTACACATCCCGTTGGTGCAAAGACACACTATGCTCGTTTGTTATGAAAGGCTTATCTACTGCCCCACTTGAAATGGCTAACGTGGCAAATGACCACATTTTCCTTTTTCTCAAATAGCTGGTACATGTCCCTGAATTGAAGATATTTTCTAAAATGTTTCTGTTTTCTATAATTCTCAAACATGGTTTTTGGGAATACTCAAAATATTGATATAAACTATAGGATCCATTTGTCATTATCTATAAAGAGACTTAAAGATGTGGATAACTTTTGATTTAGCAAGTGCACTGTTAGAAATTTATCCTAAGGAAAAAAGCAAAGGCTAATATTGCATAAAAACACATTCATTAGTACAGTGTTTATTATGGTGAAAAAACAAAAATAACCTAAGTGTTTTTCAATGGGGAAATGACTCAACAAATTATACATTTAGTATACAATAATGCTTTAAAAGATTATATGGAAAGGAAAATGTATGCAACATAATGTTAAAAAAAAGATAGGAGAACAATTATGGATGCAAACTGTAGGCAATGTTTTGAAATGAATACATAAAAAGAATGGAAGAAAAATACAACTATCCATGTTAACCAAATCCATTTCAGTTCTTAAATTCAGGTAATAAAAATTTGGACAATTAGAAATACCTGTATATAAAATAGCAAGAACACCTATCTCTGAATAGAGATAGTATTTTCTTCTTTTGTAAATTATGCACATTTGCTAAATTTAAATGCTTTATTTATCATCTAAAAGTTCGTGAGATACAAATATTATTTTTCAACAAGAAAAAAAAAAGAAAATTTGCTTTTAACCTGAATTTTTTTGAATTAAAAACAAGAACTCATCTGCATCCATGTGACTTTGTATCATTTAAATCTCAGTTAAGGTGCTTTGCCTCTTTTGCTATCAAGTAGTTAGAGAAATACCCTTAAGCATAAAAACAAAGTTGCTAAGTAACCTATCAGTGCCCTAACTATGTGCACCATTTAGTCTTTCTCTCCTCGATCCACACAGTCATATTTCACGAGAACTGCATATGTTCCCTCCCTGATAGTTCTTAATTCTGTCCACTTCTTGTCATTGTCACCGCTGCTATGCTAGTTCAGTTCACTGTCATCTTTGTCCTGTATCTGGAATACAGTAACATGTATTTTACCATAACTATTTTTTTCTTGATATGTTTGCTTACTTGTTTATGTTTTGTTTGGTTGTTTTTTGGACTCTGTCAAATTAGACAGCAAGCTCCTTGAGAAGTGCTTTATCTTTTTTTTTTTTTCTATAGCTTCAATGTCTAGCACTATGCCTGACACAAAGCAGGGGTGTATCCATATCATGGAATAATTGAGGGAGAAATGAATCAGAGTGGCTCAAGGATTGATAAAAATGGCTCTTGGTTTTCCCAGTGATCCCTGGGTTGGCTCAAATGGAAAACAGCCACTATTCCACTATTCCACCATCAGCACAGATGGTGACAACCACTATTTCATACCAGTATGAAAGATGAGTGTGCTGTTTTATTTATTTATTTTTGAGTATACTATTTTACATAAAGCAAACTATATAACATGTGAAATCAGAGGCTTCTTTTTAAAAATGAAATAAATAAATGTGAATTGATAAAGTTGTTTCTGGCAAGCTTTAGAAACCACTCACTGTTTTCAATTCAACTGAGTATCTTTATCTTCAGAATTCAAGTTCATCTTAGTTTTTTTTTTTTCCCCCTCTGTGATTTTCATAATTTTGATCATTGTGTTTTCATTGTAGAGGGCATGGGACGCCATGGCTTAAATCCCCAAAAGGGCATTCTGAAGAACAACAAACCTGAGGATGTATTGGATGTATTGTAGGAAGAGGTGGTTCTGCAACAAGTAACTTTGAGAAGTGTGACTTATTATTTGTTGTCTTTGGAAAGGTAAAACGCAAATGATACTAAAGGCTGAGAAAATTTGGTTAGTTTAACTTTTTTGAAGCCCAAATTGCCAAACCCATTTGAGGTTGGAGCCTGAGTAAAACACTTTAGAAAATGCTGACAAATGAATAGAGAGTTGGATTCAAGGTCAAGGGAATAGGCCCCCATTTTGTGGAGCCCATCCTCTCTATGAGTCACCTCACTTTCAGAGTCTGTTTCCTGAGTTATAGAATAAGAAAGTTGGAATAGTGTCAAATACCCGTTTCAGACCTAAATTTCTATTTTAATCATGTCAAATCATATGATTGATCTTTTTTGCATCTGAGATACTTAAGAAAAAGCTATATGTCAAAGATTATTTGATGTAATCATGAAGAAATGATATTTCTCACACTTAGCTCCTGAATTTTAATTTTGCATCATCATTTAGATCTCTAGATGGACAGATACCTGAAACCTATTTGATCCTCATTCATGAAAATAAAAAATAGTTAATTTGGCCCTCTATGCAATGGTCCTCTTAAATACCCAGTGCTATTTTCTTCTTTTCCCTTCTGATAAGTAACTGAAATAAAACTAATGGATATACAAGTACAAAGATATCATAAGGTTGGGACCTCTGAGTCTGACAAACAAAAAGCCGATTCTGCGCCTACAGCATGCTGTAGACACATCTGGCTTACTTGAGCTCACAATGGAGTAATATGAATTGTGCTAAAAAGCACTATTTGTGCAAATGCAAATAATATTCCATCTGCTCAGGATTTTTTTTTCCTTATATAGCTTTTGTTCCAGTGTGGTAAAAGCCTGTTTCTTTACCCTGAAGTGCTCCTGCTGATGAAGAGTGAAGTACATGACAATGAACTAAAATCCATTATCAAACAAATACAGCAAGCTTTTCAGCAAGTCATCACAGGGAATGTTGCCTTTTTCTCTGGCATTAAGTTGAAAGCGATTTGTGCTCATGCAAATAAGACAAAGTGGTGGGTTAAAAAAAAAAAAAAAATATATATATATATATACATATATTCTGTACACTGTAGTTTACTTTGTAAATCTTCCATTTTTATGTCTTCTCTTGGTGGGGGGAGGGCAGCAGTGAAGCCGGTTGGCAGCCTTCTTTAGATTTTCTTGGGGTTCGAGTGGTGATAAGTTCTTCAACAGAATTTAGTTCTGCCTTATGCTCTCTTGAATAACTTACTTGGGATTTGGGAGAACTGCTTTAGTCTAGGGCAATTGGGAGAAAACTTTAACCCTGGTGATGCTGAAAAAAAAGAAAGAAAAAAACAACCAGTTTTAAGAGATCCAACTTCAGGATTTACTAATGATGACAAAGGTAAATCATCCAAGTTCAAGCATAAGATTCTCATTTCTGAGAGTCATACATTCTATTCCGTACCCTGGGCCTAAATCTGCAGGCTTCAAGACAGTTATTATTGCCTTAAAATTAATGTGTCATCTCTAGTTTCAGTAAGAATATAGAAATGAGTGACAATTACATCACTACTACTCAAGGTTAAAGAGACAACTCAGAGAACATGAGCACTGGAGAAATGTGTTCAGACTTATTTTCCAACCACTTGGCTCTCAGCTCTGCTCTTTGTTTTACTTTCTTGCTTTTTTCTCTTGAAATCTATTATTTCTATTTTGACAAAACTGAGAAAAAAAGCAGAACTCAATCCTTTCTTTCTAAGACTAGGAAAGAAACAGGGCAGAAAATTATAAGTTTGTATGAGCATGAAAACACTTTTATACGGAAATTTAAAGCTCATTTTATGGCATTTTGGCTATTTTATTTATGTCTATGATTTCATTCAATATTGGATTACTTAAATTCTGACTAATATTAATTTACTTGTGTGAAACTGAAGGTTTTATGAAATGGTAGTTTTGGAAATTTACCTTTCTGTAATTTTTATAGTTTATATATTGTTGAGAGTACGCATTTCTTTTTTAGGTTTAAGTTTTATAATGCTATTTTAAATTAACATTCATGTGTAGGTTGGAAAGATACAATGAAATAATAGGTAAAAAGGCACTTGAATTATTAGGGATAAAGTTGTTATGCAGACATTTAAGGTAGTAATGCTACTATCATACAATTTATAATTTTGGGAAAAATGACTGAAAATGAACAGCATTTCCTTTTTAAAGTACATTATAAACATTAGCAGATGCTTATTTTCTTATAGTTTATTTTCTAGGACATACATGAAACTACTTTTCACACTCCAAGTAAATACTGAAATTAAACACTTTAGTACACAATTAATCAACCATTTTGCAGTTATGCTATCTAAAGATATTAACATCATTCACCAAAGAGTTTAATTCAACAACTAAAAATGTCATCTAAAATGAATTAATAATGTAGAACCAAAGACCACTAAACTAGAACAGTTATCTTGGTTTAGTGTCAAGAATTATATTTACAATCTTGCAGCCTATTTTTTTAGAGCTACTGAGAATTGTAAAGAGATAAAAATAATATCTGTCCTAATAAGACCACTTTTTATCAAAGGTGATTTCCTTTTATGTTAAGGCAAGATAACTTTTCACTCTTCCTGACTTCAAAGGGAAACGCATTATTCCAAATATGTTTTAAACTTTTAACATAAAATCCTTCACATTAAACCATTAATATACGGTTGGTCAGGAAAATGTCTCATTCCACTCACAATAATGTCTGAGTTTAATTAGACCCTGAAAAGTACAGGATTTAAATTCAAAGCTATCCAACATTAATTATAGAATTCTTAATATTGTAGCATGTCCTTTACTAAGTTTCTAGGATATGTCCTGTGCTAAATAGAGAGAGAGAGAGAGAGAGAGAGAGAGAGAGAGAGAGAGAGAGAGAGAGAGAATTAGCTCTTCTGGAGACAAAGAATTGGTTATTATGAAGTGTTATATGTATTGATATGTGCTGTATCATCCTGAAGACCTCTCCCTAGATTCCAACAGTCAAGGTAGTATTCCTTATCAGTTCCAGTGTTCCTTTTTCACATGAATGGGGAACCAAAGACCTACCCTGAATCTTGAACAGTTTTTCGACCTAATATAGTAGGGTGATGACTCTCTTTTGCCACTCATCTTATAGTCCCTCCTAAATTCTAGTTAAACGGAGAACTCACATGTAGCAGCTACTGCTGCTGCCACTAGAAACAGGACTTAAGAATGTTGAAGAAGAAAACAGCCACATATCAGATCCTTGGTGATTTCTTCTTATTTCAGTTAGTGAAAATATCCTCCTTATCACATCAATCAGTCAGTCAATCAATCAGTCAATAGGGCTTTTTTGTTTTTGTTTTTGTTTTTGGGGGGGGGGTGTTGAGGGGGTACCAAGGATTGAACTCAGTGGCACTCAATCTCTGAACCACATCCCTAGCCCTATTTTGTATTTTATTTAGAGACAGTGCCTCACCATTGCTAGGGCTGGCTTTGAACTCGTAATCCTCCTGCCTCCCTTCCCGAGCCACTGGGGTTACAGGCGTGTGCCACATACTGCACCTGGCTATCAGTAGTTTTTTTTTTTTTTTAATTTTGTTCTTATAATTGGTTCTAATGGGTTATACATGTCAGTATGATGCATTTTGACACATTGTACACAAATGAAGCACAGCTTCTCCTTCCTCTGGCTGAACATGGTACATTCACTCCAGTAATCATACATGTATATAGGGTAATAATGTCTGTCTCATTCTACCATCTTTTCCATCCCCACCACCCCACCTCTCCCCTCACTTCCCTCTGCACAATCCAAAGTTCCTTCATTCTTCCCTACCCCCACCCCACTATGGATCAATAGGTTTTTAATTAAACATTCATTTTCATATGAAGAGTTCTACGAACTGTACCCTGAGACAGCATACTGAAAGACAAAAAGAACTGAACTAGCGTTCACTTTCATTCCTGTTCTGCCAGTTACTAGCTATCTATGTGACCCAGACAGTCTTTTAGTCACCATCTTTTATTTATTTATTTATTTATTTATTTATTTATTTGGTACCAGGCATTGAACCCAGGAGTGCTTAACCACTGGGCCCCATCCACACCTCTTTTTATTTTGAGATAGGGTCTCACTAAGTTGCTGAGGCTGTCCTCAAAATTGTGATCCTCCTATCTCAGTTTCCTGAGCCACTAGAATTGCAAGCATTTGCTGCTGTCTTAATGTAGATCAGTTTTCTAATCTATAAAATAATTATAGTACCTACTCCACTGATGTGTTGGCATTGTTCTGAGAATGAAATAAGTTATGGAGAGAATGATTTGAGAATTTTAAAATACTAAACAGAAAGTAGTGGCATTATGGAACATTATTCTGTGTAATTAATACATTTCTATAATTTCTCAAAGAAAAGGTCTTAAAGTAATTTTAAACTGCAATATCAAATTGATTATAATAGCTACTTTAAATATCAAACGAATGTTGTCAACTCTCATTTTGGTAAACATTCTCATAATTCCAAAGTTTTGTGAGATAAAAATTAAGCACATTCTATTCTATTCATTTAATGTTTCTTTCATTTTCCTCTTACTTTATTTCAGCCAAAAATTTACAGAATCACTCAGAGTTTCTAGAAGTCAAAAAGAAACAACTCATAGTCAAATGGTACTCTGTACTTTGGTTTTAGACTTGGAAGAATTACAAAAATTCTATAGTGTATCATTCGTTTCAATGTGGGGTTCCTTCCTTGTATATTTTAAGATGTTTTAATGTTTTTCCAAATTCCACATTCTGAGAAAAACAGTTAAGAAACTGGGAAAACAGAAAATATTTTATAATTACCCTGCAACAGTTAAGACTTAACAGTCAACCTAGAGACAAACAGGTTTGAAGGAGTTTATTGACACCGAAGCCAAACACAAAAGTCAGGGACACTGTGAGCCTGAGTAACAGTTCACCCACTCAAAACTTGGGTCTCTGACCTCCTCACCAATCCCAAACCCCAAATAAGAATGTTAAGTGATTAAAACGTATGTTGTAACACTCAGAGGCAGTAAAACCCTGCTCAAAGGGTAGATCTTGTGCCAATAATCAAAACCAATCTAGTCCTTAATGGACATTTCTAACTTGTTTCAAGGTCAGAAGAGATTTGTAGCAGCAGATTATAAAGGGAAAGAAGAGTTGTGTGTCGTCTCTACAGACACTGCCTGGGACGTTTTCAAGAAATGACAGTATAGCCAGAAAGAGACAAGACAGAAATACACCATGAAAAGCAAATCAAGGATTCAAAAAGATTAGGCAAGACCATCAAGGAGGTCATGTCTTATATACTTCAGAGGAGCCTCTGCTGAAGATACTTAGAAATACTTGCATAGTGAGTAAATGACTGAAACTCAAACTGCAGAACTTTCCACTTAGAATTGTCCAAATACGGTTAAAGAATTGATTGTTGAGAAGTTAGTTCTTAAGAAGCAAAAGATTGGCTCTATAGTATTTCACTTGCCAAGATTTGCTCTTTCTTTTTGGGGGAGTGGTGTGGGGGTACCAGGGATTAAATCCAAGGGCACAAAGCCACATCCCCAGCCCATTTTTATATTTTATTTAGAGACAGGGTCTCACTAAGTTGCTGAGGTTGACTTTGAACTGACCATCCTCCTGTCTCAGCCTCCCAAGCCACTGGAACTGCAGGCATGCACCGCCAGGCTTGGCAAGATTTGCCTTATTTTAAAACCACCCTAACTTTTCTAATATCTGTTGGTGTGGAAAAAATTAAAGATTATACTTTATGTGATTTTTGTTACACCATTATAAATTCCTAGTTGTACCCCTTAACTAGGAGATGCGATCATGGATGTAGCATTGCTTTTCTTCCATTTCCATGTGAGCACCAGCCACTCTTATTTTGTGTTTATAGGGTTTGTAATCAATGCTGTGACTAAAATAACAAGCTCTACTGCGCTCATGACAGTTTACCAATGAGAATAGTTTCTTGCTTAGGATTTTTTTTTCAATTGTTTTGACATGTTATCTCTTTATAACTATTTTCGGGAAAATGCAGATTTGTATACAAGCTTTGTTCAATTTGTTTTTCCCTTTTCTTTTTCTTTTTCTTTTTTTTTTTTAGCAGCCAACAATTGATATATATCCAAACAATGAATTCCAAGGTGGGTACTCACAAGCCAAGAAGAAGGTATAAGACAATTCATTGACATGTTGGAAGAAACTATGAAATTATGTTTATCTTAAAGATGTACAAAATTAACTCAATACTTAATGTACATGGGCACCCAAAATTGGCCAACCTGTCATAAAAGGTCAGGTTGAGGGAAATGTGTGATTTTTAGCAGTGAGGGGTATGACAAAAAGCCTCAACTCATCAGCAAGTTTTTCACTAGTTATTATAGTCCACATGTGAGCTAAATGGACATATATTGGATTACTTTAGATAATACAGGCTTTATAATATCTACAGTGAGATTGGGAGTAAGCATGAAAATTCCAGTATGTTATAGATGCTTGCTAATAGTCTCTCCAAGAGGTATTTAAAAGAGTGGTTAATCTTTTTTAATGTAGATATACACATATACATATATACGTATATATACACACCTATACACATATTCATATATATATATATATATATACATATATATATATACTTAATTGTAGATGGACACAATACCTTTATTTTATTTACTTATTTTTATGTGGTACTAAGGATCAAATTCACTGCTTTATAAATGAGAGGCAAGCGCTCTGCTACTGAACCACAATCCCAGCCCCAAGAGTGCTTGATCTTAAAGATGAGGTTGGATGATGTCATATGTATCAGTCAGGATCATTTCAGTTGCAAGTAACTGAAATAAGAAGAGCCGTGTGTCATCAGTGTGGGCATAAGGCAAAGAGAAATTAGGGCTCCAGACTCTGCTCTGTTATTTTCTTAGCTTTCCTCCCTTGAGTCATCTTTAATTCTCATGATCTCAAGACGACTGTCAGTAGTAGCCAAGGCAGCAAAATCCCTTGTCCATCTTTTAAAAAGCATGTGTGTGCATGTGTGTTCCAGAGAGCAAGATAAAGATGAACTATTCTTCTCACCTTTTAGAGTAAGATACTTTTTTCCCAGAAGACCTGACCGAGAGGTTTCTCAAATTTTAGTCGTCCAAAGTGATAAGCAGGACTATATAGAAACCAACTTTTGTTAAGTGTGGTAAAACTACCATAATTGGCCACTGAAGATTTGGGATGGGCCAGGGGCAGTGGTGTACACTTGTAAACCCAGATACTGAGGAGGCTGAGGCAGGAGAATTGCAAGCTCAAAGCCAGTCTGGGCAACTTAGCCAGACCCTGTCTCAAAATAAAAAAAATAAAATAAAAAGGGCTGGGGATGTAACTCAGTGATAGTGTACCCCTGAATTCAATTCCAGTACCACGCACACACAAAAAAAAATGAGTTGGGATGAAATGACTATTAAGATATCAACCATTTTACTTATTCCAAATGGGATAAGTAACTTACTCAACATTACCTAGCAAATGAGTCATTGACTTGGTTAAAATTATAATAAATATCTTCATCATTTATAATTTATTGTAAAAAGTTTATTACTACCAAAATAGTAATAACCAAGATTTGTATTGCATAAATAGACCCAAATAAATAGTCAAGAAAGTGTCATAAATCAATGAAACTTATTCAATACAAAGTTGTTGGGAAAGTTGCTTACTATGTGGAAAAATAAAACCAACAACCTACTTCTTCCTATATTCAAAATCAATCTCAGATGCTTTCTGTAAAATGTTAAAAAAAAAACCTATAAAAAGGTTAGAATGAATTTAAGCAATAATTTTGCAGTCTTTAGGAAGGAGATATTTGGAATTAATATAAAAGTATTGAATTTTTAATATTAAATCAAGGAAAAGAATTTGTTTCTCAAAGAACATAGAAAATTATGCAAGTTTTAAAACGTTTTAATATTGAAAAGCCAAAAATAAGTGTAAGATGGTAAAGAAATTATATGTTAACATATAAATAGTTCTCAGGACTCAGTAAGAAAAAGATAATACACCGATAGTTAAATAAAAAAAAAAGATAAGAAAAAATGATTCACCACAGACATTCCAATTTTAATAAACAGAAGAAAAAGTTCAAATTCACTAGTAATAAATACAATTCATGGTGATATATATATATATATATATAATACATGTATAATATATATACACACACATACCTATTATTTAAAAATAAATTTAGTCAAAACAAATAAAATACCTTGTTTTGTTTATACTGTTCAGTACTGATGAGGTTTAAAGGAAACAGGTATTCATACTCTTTTAGTAGAAATTGAATTTTCAATGATTAAATTGACAAAAGTTTTGAAAAATTATGTGCTTAATTTATTAAAGGGAGGTGAGAAGGATGTTCTCGCACTTTGCCTATGGGAGTATGAAGTGCTGCAGCCCTTCTAGAGTTTGATGCTGAATTTCAAAAACCCTTACAAGTGTTCATATTTGGCAACAATTATCTAAACTAAGAGAACAAGACTGTTTTCACAAACAATTCCTTCTCTCTCTCATTCACCAATGTACACATTGAGTTATTATATATGGAGCTCATGCCAATATGTCACAAAAAAAATTATGTCAAGTGAAATGAGCCAAATTCAGAAAGCCAAGGGTCATGTTTTCTCTCATATATGAAAGCTAGAGAGAAATAAGGAAATCAAAGTGGGGGATCTCATGGAAATAGAGGAGACAAATGAGTAGAGGAAGGGGGAACAGAGGGAGGAAGAAGGGGAAAACAGGGACAAACTAGGGAATGAAATCAACCAAATTATGTTGTGTTTATATATGAATATATAATAATGAATCCCAATATTATGTGTAATTCTAAAGTTTTTTAAAAAAATATAAAAGACCTAAAGTATCACAATAACTAAAAAATAGTTTTACATACACATAGTCAACTACAGAAGGATTAATTCTATGTAGAAATCATGCCAATAATACTACGAAAATATATATACCAGATCTAAAGCACATACCAAAAAAATAGTCTTACATTCCCATTGTTGATTAAGTACACTTGATGTTTATTGAGTACCTACATATTCATAAGTCAATCATTTCCATACAGATCTTTTTCAATCTTCCCAAAAATCTACAAGTATGGTATTGTTGTCCTATTTTTATAATCAAAGTGTTTGACAAGAAAATCAAATCAAAGATTTTGAGGTATAGCATGCAATTGGCTTGTTTTTTAAAACTTTATTTTTTTCCTTTTGCCTGAATTACTCAGATAATTTTATTCATTTCCTAATTTTAATTTAGATTTTTTTAATATCTCACCATGATTAAAAGTGATAGGAAGTTGTGTCTACATAATAGCAATCACACTGGTAATCTTAAACTAGCTAAAGAAATGAATGTCTCACTTTTCTGAGGTCAGTGAACACCTAAGAAGCTTCAATTAGTGAAGTATTTTATAAACAGAGGATTAACATATCATGATCCAAGTAGTTGACTAATCTCAAATTTTTTTGAAACATTTGACAAAACTCCATCACCAGTGAATTTCAATTTGCAAATTTCAGAACATATTTATTTTTAAAGCATCTTAAGACTACCTAATAATACACTGAAAATTTTAGAATTAGTAATATCGGCACATAAATAATATTTTTTAATCCAATTCTCACAAGGACAAAATATTTCTGTCATTAAATTTGCCAGGAGAAGAGACAACGCTACTTGAAAATTGCTATGGACAGATCTGAAAAGGATACTTTCCTTTGCTATCTCATAGCAACAGCATCTTCAGAATCCTTTATATTACTTTTGAGTTGTGAATTTAGGTTTATTTGCTTGACATTATTTTTGAGCATCAATTCTAAAATACCACACATACATTTATAAACTTTATTTGGATGAAGTTGAAAGTTAGAAACTGTATTTGATTCTTCCAAAAAGGAAAAAAAATCCAAACTACAATTCAGGACAGAGATGAAAAAAAAAAAGAGAGAGAGAGAGAGAGAGAGATGTGTGTCTTCCTTTCCCAGCCCACCCTACTTTCCCAAGACCCCCTCACTCTCACCTCACACATACACCACAAATCCTCATTTGTAATTTTATTTGTATCAGTGACTCAACTTATTCTATCAAGATGCTCTTTTAAATACTCCATGGACCAAGCATATATCAAAATGCTATGCAGAATAATTTTAACTTGATGGACATATTTTATTTTCCAGAATGAGGTTACGATACTATTTGTATAGTATAACCCATCAGGATGCAATTGTCTTAAAAACCAATCTGCTTATAAGGGAATTTTGTGAAGTGGTTTGAAAACTTTCTTAATCTCTTTCAGTAAGACCTACAGTTGAAGTTGATTTTCCACATGGTGTTTTGATAGTGCTTTCAACACCATGATATTGAAAGAGTAGAGCTTCATCCATCCTGAAACTAATTCAGCCCTTGAAGACATGGTCACCTGGTACATCCTAGGAAACTTGTGATGAGAATTGAACAAAAAAAAACAATTAACAGGAATTAATCTTAAAGTAATTGGGAACTTTGGGATATCCAAACTCTCTGGAAACAAAAACTTTCCACCTGTTCTTCAAGTAAGAGGTCAAGTATTCATTGACCAATAAAGATCCCTCACCCCCATCAGCTAGAAAACACTCTTTGAAATCCAATTAACTATGTCACACAGGCTGCCCTCATTTTCTGTTTTACCAGGAAGTCAAATTTGCCATTCTCTACTCCAATAAAAGTTAAGTTGTTTTGATCTGATAATTGTAAGATGTACTGTATGTATCTTAATTTGTAAGTTTTTAATGCTAAAGCTCAAGGCTGTTCAGATATAACAGGAGTGCTGGAAATGAGGTACAAAATGCTGGAATTCAAATTAACCAATAAATATATTTTAATATATATCAGCAGGACTCTAGAGGATTCCATTAATGTTGAAAAATAGAAAGGATTTAGGTTAATTTGGTAAGAAGGCAGGTCAGAACGTTTACAACAGTGGTATAGAATTGTATAGAGATGCAAAATTTTTCAAGAGAGCAGAATTTTTTCAAAAACGCTGACTCTAGCTGTCACAGCCCTGCCTTGGCTAAATCCAGTGGAGAGATAGGAGGACTTTCTAATTTGCTTTCCCTCTATTTTAATAATAGCTGTGCATAAGTAATTTATGAAAGGCCAACCAGGCAGTGGGCAACAGAAAATTAAACTCATTTTATCTGAAAGCAGGTGGATTTCTATATATCATTAGCATGCATAGAATTCTCACAATGTTATTTCTCATACTGATGGAATGTAACCAAATAATATATGAGTTTTTTGCTTATGCACGAGTGAAATTTTTAGATAAAAGTGCCAGCCCCAATGGCAATTTTCTGCAAAACGAAAACTAATTCTGCGAAGCTTCTTATTACTGGAAAGACTCATTTGGCTTGCATTAGAGACTGACATAAGTGACTTTAGGATTTTACTAACAGATTAGATGAGATGTGCCACATACTGTAATATCATTAGAGAATGGAACAGCCCTGGAATGCTTTGGGGCACTTATTAAGGGTACCAACACAAGTAAATTGTTTTCCTTTATGACAGAAGCTCTTGAATTTTTTTCTGATTAGAATGCTTTATTTTATGGAATTTTTCTGACATTTAAAACAACTTTTATTTTATACTCCCAAAATTACACACAAATTGTGTTTTGCATGATTCAGCTCAGTGTTACTAAATGCATTATCTATGCCTTATTTCATGAATATCACCTAGGCAGAGGGTAGATATGTATTAAGGAAACAGCTTACACAATACCGAAGTCAGAATTTTTCTAACAGAATATTATCCTAACTTACAGCAAAGACTACTCTTTCTGGCTCCAAGGAATTTTTGCTATTAGCACCTTTCACTAATTCAATGTTTGTGTGGGTTCTATTCTCAACTTCGAACAAAATCTTAAAATTGGATCATTAGAAATGGCTATTATAATATGAATTCTTCTATTCTTCTGTTTAACTACCATCCTAAAATTTATTCAAGTATATGAAATAATAGAGTTTTTATTCTGATGAATCTTTCCTTATCAAAAATTATATATCAAGCAAAATATTTCGTGCTATGGTAGGCAAAAATATAAACTCAGATGAAAATGCTCATCACACAAAAGAAGCTAGAAGAAAAACTGGGAGTATTTGGGGGATAATTTTTATGCTCAATATTTTTCCTTTTCTGAGCTAGCCCTTCCTGGTATTACAAGAGTTGCTCTTCCTTCCTTCCTCCTTTCATTTTTCCTTTCTTATCCAAAAGTCCTTTTATACTTCATCATCAGAAGAGGAAATTAATAAGAAAATGAGTACAGATGGTCACCTAGAGAACAGTGGCTACAGGAATACAATTGAGAAGCCGCTCCTCGATGTCCCAGTCTGTGAGTGGTGAGGTGGAGGGCTTATGAGACAGCCTTAACCAGATGGGAGACTGAATCCCAGTTCTATTGTTTTATTACCCACCTGACTTTAGGCAAATGATTTTCCCTCTGTAAGATTTTATTTTCTTACCTATAAAATGGGACAATGATACTAACCTCAAAGGGTCTCTGTGAAGGTTACATGCAGCTGGATCATCCTGCTGTTCACCTTCTGTCTCTACAGCTGAAGGAGAAGAATTGGAAACAGAGGGTGGCCTTGGGGGTTGAAAACTATTTTAGACAAATTCTGGTGGATGTTCCAGACTTTTACAGAAAGAGCTCAAGATTGTATTTGCTAAGAAATAGAATAAGGAAATGATCAAGACAATCATCCTTGAAGTACCTTAAGCTAGATACTCTTCAGTCTAGGAATGACTGAAAAACTGTCATCTCTAAGCTCAAACATCACCTTGTCTGTGCAGAGTTAGTAAAAGTCACCTGTGTGGTCCTAATTCTACTTTTTAATACACTTATCACATTGCTTTGGTAACATTTACTCCAATATCATTTTTACATCTTGAACTCTTTGAAGGCAGGTACTTTGTCTTTTCAATCTTGTAAATACAGCAGCTAGAACATTGCCTGATACATAGAAGTCTCTAAAACTTGTCTATGGGCTTTCCATGACCTCAAAAAAAAGTGTAGTTGAGATCTAAACAACACACACAAAAAAATAAAATAAACACAATGTAAAATACAAAAAAAAACCTTTTAAAATAAATTGATAAATAGCTGGCTAAATTCCTGTAGTCTACTTTATTGCCTATAAAATTCGATAGTCATAAAATCTGCATCACATTAAAAATGGAAGGAACATTTTCTCATCACAAGAATTTCTGAAAATACACAATTACCAAGAAATTATAGCCAATCTTAAATATCATGCACAGACAAATAATTTTGGTGTAAAAGCATTAAAATTCTTTCAAATTATATTTATAGAAAACAAATATAGAGCTAATGTGGAATATCAGTGCATATTGATAGGATACAATATGGGATAGGGCCTGTAAAAGTGGGAGCTCCCAGTCCCTTGGAGGTCTTAAACAGCCTGATAACAGTAGGCCAGAATTTAAACAGGCTGGCTGAAGCATGGTGAGACTAATCAAGAAAAGCTTCTTAGTGGAGGTTTCCCTGATCTTCACTATAAAGGTGGGGAGAGAGATGGTTTGGGGAAGGGGAGTTATACCTCACCAGAACTAATCTTATAAGTAAGCAAAGTAAGAGACCGGGAGTATTTTCTGAGGTGCTAGACAAGACCCCATGACTCTGCACCCTCATCGCCCCCAAAAACTTTTCCAATATTCTTTTTGAGACCTAAAATTCCACAACTAAAGAATAATTTTATTTTCTAAAACTATGTCGGTTAGTATTGTAGAAATGCCTGAGAGACATATCCTTCAAACAATAAAACTAATTTAGACCATATTGTAAGTTTGAATTTTTCTTTTCTTAGGGTTAGATCAGACAGAAAAGCAAGGCAAAAGGGGTGGTAAGCCCAAATATCAAACCCAAAATGCTAGTGGTCCACCGTAGACTGCATTTGAGACAGCTTGCATTTCTGTTCAGAACCACGATATTAACACAAATTACCCTGAGTCATCTGTTGGAGAAATGAGAGTTGTATCTATGCCGAAGTCACTGAGGGTTCATAAGCTGTGGAACAACTGGTCAAACAAGGCTGGGGAATTACCTGAATCTAAAGCAAAAACAGGAAAACATGATGAACGGTGGAAACCACATTCTTACTGAGCCACTACAAAAGAGAAAAAGAAAAATTTTACCCTATATACATGCTAAAGGTGGGACAGTCAACCTTTACGTAGTTGTTAAATACTTAATTTGCAAAGTTAACCCATATGTCCCAACTAGTAGATAGACTAAAATGGTCTCTAGAAGAGACTTAGCAATGTTTAATGGCCACTGTGAAATATGCATCTATAAACTTTAAGGTTAGCAATATCTATGATCTTAATCCAATCTCTGGAAAATGCCCTAGTAAGACACTATATTTTTTTAAATTTTTTAAGATTTTGATAGATCTTTATTCATTTATTCATATGTGGTGTTGAGAATCGAACCCAGTGCCTCACACATGCTAGGCAAGCACTCTACCACTGAGCCCCAACCCCAGTCCCAAGACACTATATTTTTTAAAGAAACTCAATGCAATAAAACATGCATTATCATGCAAGGAGACTGGCAGACCAAAAAAATGGAACAGAATATTTCTAACTATTATCTGTTTCTAATAATTCAACAGAGACATGGAAAGACACAGGTCTTACTGTGCGAGTTGAGTCAATCAGGACTTCACAGCAAGTCTGAGAGATAACAGTATTTCTTATTAATACCTAAGTTAGTTTTCTCCTTACTTTCAAAATGGTAATCTATGCAATAGTGAATTATTCTTTTTATTTCATTGTTTTGCATTATTTTATTTATCCTTTGTTTTCCTTGGGTAAAATGATTGGTACACAAGATAGTTGGATTCCCTCTTCAACCCACAACATTCAATTTCCTAATCTCTTTTCCCTGTTCTCACCATAAAATGCTAAATCTCATGCACTGTAATATTCAAACAATTCCAGCTCAATCAAACTAAGGAAAGATTAGAATTATTATGCTTCAGTTTGTCTCTATCTCCTAATTTGAGGAGGAGCTTAATTATTGATCTTCAAAAGTCCTTTAGGAATATTATAAAAATGGGTTACCATTTATTTTTAGGAAGACTCATCAAGGGTCTTATTTAAAATAGACAATTTCATCCTTTCAAAATCGGGGAATGAAAAAAGGGATACTTCTCTCAAAGTATGAATGCTGCAAGGGTTTCTCACATCAATTTATTGCTTATAGATAAAAACAACTTAAGCTGATTTTTCTTGTTTATAGAGTAAGTATAAAATGTTCCACCAAAATAGGTAATGACATTTTTGTGTCCATAAATGTGCATGTAAGTCCAATTATGTATTTGTTGTCATTTAAACATCACCACCATTATTGAAACAGAAGTGCCAGTGCTAATTCTTGCTGTCACATTTTCCAAAAATGAAAATAAGGCTTTTAAGAAAAATGCTAAGGTTTTCAATGTGAATTATTCATTCTTTGCATGGCCTTAGCAGAACACCCTCAGCAAAATAGCTAAACAAAAGCCTACCAGGGTTCTGGTTTCTAATCTGGTTAAGAAATACATTATAGGATTTTTCTTTTAACTTCACAGTTAATGGAAAAGTTTTCCTTTCCTGAAATTCAGCAAAGAGTTCAAGAAAGCTACTCTAACTGCCACAGCCTCCA
Organism: Ictidomys tridecemlineatus; assembly: GCF_052094955.1. Taxonomy (NCBI): domain Eukaryota; kingdom Metazoa; phylum Chordata; class Mammalia; order Rodentia; family Sciuridae; genus Ictidomys; species Ictidomys tridecemlineatus. Next base: position 124,607,055 of record NC_135479.1, read on the forward strand.
TCTAATTGAAGTACCATGAGCAGACCTTGAAAACAGTGGCATTAGTCACACAGCTAAACAAACTACCTTTGATGGTCCCCGCCAACCAATCAGAACCCTTCCCCAGATGATCTTTGTGGGAATAGCAATCCATTAATAATAACTGAAGCAATGATCTTTCATGCCACCTCTCTTTCATGCAGGACCACTCCACTGATAATCTTTTAGGGAAACTATTAGCTACTTCAGTGTCCTTCAGAGAGGGCACTCTGCCTGTTTCAACATTTATTTCCACTGTAACGTTTTTTTCCCCTCTCCCACAGAAGTGCCTTTTACAAATTAAAATAATTCTCACTGTGATTCTAGCAGGCTTATGGTGGGTAAAGAAGAAGTGGGTAGAAGAAAGAAAGATTTAAGAAGAAAAAACGCCTTTTCTTCCACACCTACCTAGGAATTTCAAATTTTTCAAAAGTAATGCACTGAACTATAATATCCTATAGTGGCTCATCTTTACTACCCTTTGTCCTTAAAGACACTAAGTTTATATGGACCTAAATAGTACAACCTAAATACCAATGAAGTTTTTAGAATTTTCCTACCCATCATCTTAATACCTATGTGCTACAAAAGTGAGAGTGTGAAGCCTGGCACAGTGGCACATGCCTGTAATCCCAATGGCTTGGGAGGCTGAGGCAGGAAGATCTCAAATTCAAAGCCAGTCTCAGCAAATTAGAGAGGCCCTAAGCAAATCAGTGAAACCCTGTCTCTAAATAAAATTTTTTAAATGGCTAGGGATGTGACTCAGTGGTTAAGCACACTTGAGTTCAAATCCCTGGCACCAAAAAAAAAAAAAAAAAAAAAGAGTGTGACGGGAGTCAGAGGTGCTCCAAGCTGTGCTCCAAACCTTCACAATGCCAGGAGCTCTACCTTGGGATCTATCTACTCTTTTCTTGCCCTGCACCTTGCACTGCATAGGTGCTTAGCACATGTATCACTGAATTCTCTGCCATGAGGGGACAAAGTCAGAGATGAAATCAGCCACAATATGGCTAAATATTCTCTAATTTGCCCAGTAGCTGCCTTTCAACATTGGCATTAACATTACCCCTCCTTTATTTTGATTCTGTTTTATACTTCCAACTTCTCTCTCTTAAAGGATCTCAATACATTTTCCAGAGTATGGTTAGGTCAGCCACTACAAACTCTTTGACAATGAAGGTAATCATTTGGTAAACATTTCTCATTAGATAAACTGTAGGAACAGCTCATGTGGCGAAATCTTTGCCCACTGCCTTCAAAGCTGCTGGCTAATTGGTTGATTAAAAAAAAAATTTCTCAAGCCTACAAAAATATTTAAGCAATCCCAAACTTTCCACATCACTAGAACATCTAACATGGTAAATAAATAACCAAATAATATTAAAGGATCTTCATATTTACATATTTTTTCATTATTAAATATGTCTACATTTAAAGTCTGAGTGGACTGTTTTGCTTGTATAATAGAATGAAAGTTTGAGATATTAACAAGATTTCTCCCTTCTGAGAATCTTATTTTGCCCCGTGACCCTTCTCATTGGTCAGAACTATGCATTATGTTTTAGTCAGCTGTTTTGCAGCTGTGGCCAAAGACCTGAAAAGAACAATTAGAAGAAAAGTTTATTTTGAGCGCTCAGTTTCAAGGATCTTAGTCCACCGATGTCTGACTCTATTACTCAGAGCCAAGGGGAGGCAGATATCATGGTGAAAGATTATGGCAGAGGAAAGCAGCTGGGGACATGGCTCTAGAAAGCAGAGAGAGAGAGCTCTGCTCAACAAGGACAAAATATATACCCAAAAGCACGCCCCCAGGGACCCATCTACTCCAGCCACACCCTACCTGCCTATAGTTACCACTCAGTTAATCCCTGTCATGGTATTAATTCACTAAATGGATAAAGGCTTTTGTAACCTAATCATGTCAACTCTAAACCTTCTTGCATTGTCTCACACATGAGCTTTTGAGGGAATAAGTCACATCTAAAGCTTCACACCTTATTTCTAGGAAAAAATATGTAGATTTCAGAGGTATTCAGTTCTTGTTTTCTGATTGCTCATAATGGGCTCTTGGTACTCATGACTTAAAAATATTATTATAAAAATTATCAAACAAATACAAAAACGAGAGCCTAATTTAGTGAATTCCTAAGAAGACACCACTCAGTTTCTTTACCTCAAAACCAGTCCTCATTTATCTACACCTAATATTCCTCTTTTGCCCTGAAGTTTTGGAAGCAAATCCCAGACACCATATAATTCCACCCACAAATATTCAATATATATCTCAGAAAAAAAGGAAGCCCTGGGCTGGGATTGTGGCTCAGCGATAGAGTGCTCACCTCGCACATGTGAGGCCCTGGGTTCGATCCTCAGCACCACATAAAAATAAATAAATAAAGGTATTGTGTCCAATTACAACTACAAAATAAATATTTTTTTTAAAAAAAGGAAGCCTTTTTGTGACTCCGTCTTTCTTTATTAACCTGTTTGTTGCACTGCATTTTTAAACATATGAACATAATATTATCACATTTAAATATTAAACAATAATTCCTTATATTATCAAACATCTAGCCAATCACATTTCTCTAATGGCCTCATGATGAAACATAGATTTTTATATGCAAAATATGAATTTAAACGTATTTTAAAAGTTTAATCTCTGAAGCTCTCAGGACATAAAGTTCATCTATTGAAAAAAAGTCGAAGAGACATGCCATTTGTCTCAAAGGTGAAAGAGATGCTGTCTGGACTTCGGAACATAAAGGAGTAGGAAAAGAAAGAAATAGTACTAGATATTTTAAGTGGATTAGAGAATGAGTCCTAGCCCCAGTTCTTATTCTAATTAGTTATACATGACAGCAGAATGCATTTCGATTCATTGAAATGCAGTTAACATTGTACACAAATGGAGCACAACTTTTCATTTCTCTGGTTGTACATAACGTAGTGTCGCACCATATGTGCATTCATACATGTACTAGGGTAATGATGTTCATCTCATTCCACCATCTTTCCTGCCCTTATGCTTCCTCCACTCCTCTCCTTAGCCCACTCAAAGTTCCTCCATTCTCTGCACACCCCTACCTCCCCCATTATGGATTGTCATCCACTTATCAGAGAGAATATTAAGCCTTTGGATTTTTGGGGGGTTGGCTTACTTCACTTAGCATGATTTTCTCCAACTCCATCCATTTACCTGCAAATGCCTTATTTTTATTTTCTTTTAATGCTGAGTAAAATTCCATTGTGTATATATACCACCATTTCTTTATACCACCATTCTTCTGTTGAAGAGCATCTAGATTGGTTCCACAGTAAAGAACTCAAAAAACTAAAAAACCATAGAAAAGGTAGCAAAATACAACAATTACTAATAGGGCATTATGTAAAAATGTGGATGTGTAACTGACGTGATTCTGCAATCTGTATTTGGGGTAAAATTGGGAGCTCATAACCCACTTCAATCTAATGTATGAAATATGATATGTCAAGAGCTTTGTAATATTGTGAACAACCAATAAAAAAAAAACTAAATAACCCAATCAATAAATGGGCTTAGGAACTGAACAGACACTTCTCAGAAAAAGAGGTGCAATTGATCAACAAATATATAAAAAAAATTCAACTTCTCAAGTAATTAGAGAAATGCAAATCAAAACTACTCTAAGATTTCATCTCACTCTAGTCGGAATGGCAATTATCAAGAATACAAGCAACAATAGTGTTGGTGAGGATGTGAGGGAAAAGGTACACTCATACATTGCTAATGGGACTGCAAATTGGTGCAACCACTATGAAAAGCAGAATGGAGATTCTTTAGAAAACTTGGAATGGAACCACCATTTGACCCAGCTATCCCATTCCTCCCTCTATACCCAAAGAACTTAAAATCAGCATACTATAGTGACACAGACACATCAATGTTCATAGCCACTCAATTCACAATAGCCAAACTGCCCCCAGTTCTTGGAGCCACAGCCCAGAAATCCTGGGTGAATATATTAGTCGGCTTATGCTGCCAAAGCAAAATACCATAGACTATAGTTTAAACAAGAGAAAGTTATTTTCTCAGACTTTTGTATCTGGTAAGCCCAAGATCAAGGTTCTAACTGATTCAGTTTCTGATAAAGTCTTTCTTCCTGGCTTATAGGTGGCTGCTCTGGCTGTGTCTTCATGCCAGTGTAAAGGAGAGAGAGAGACTTATGTGTCCTCTTTTTAAAAGGACACTAATCCTATCATGTACAGGGCCCATCTTATGACCTCAGTTAACCTTAATCACTTCCTTCCAAATTCAGTCACATTGAAGGTTAAAGGCTTCAATACATGACTTTGAAGGTGAATAACACAGACCTTCTACCTATGACAGTGAATGACATGTAAACCCTCCAGGAATTAGATGCAAATCTGAATTAACTAGAAATGTAATTCCTGCCTCTTGATAGAATAAGAGCTAGAAACAGATATTAATTTAGCCTATACCAAAATAAAGTGTTTTGACACATCTGGGCATGTGCCTATAAATTTTTATTCTCAATACATTTGTTGATTTGTTTTTGTAGGCTGAGAATTGGGAGTGTGGCTAGTCAGGCTCTTCAAAGACACAAAACCATATCTCTCTCCTGGAAAAGTTGTGTTCTCACCTTTCCCCCCCAAAAAAAGAATTATCACTCCTGAAAACAAGCCCTATGGTAAAGAAAATTTTCAAATCCTCATTCCTGGGATTATTTGGTCTCCTAGTTTTAAATTCCACATAATGTCACAATAACTGGGAAATAATAATAATAGATATTTTGACAGGCTTAAGACACTGTGCTAAGCACATTACATGTGTTACTTCATTTAATTTTTATAAAAGACTTTCAAGTAGCTGCTGTTATCCCTAATTTATAGATGAGAAAACCAAAGTCACTTTCTAATAAGCAAAAAACCAAGAAATTGACTCACTTCAGATGGATCAGTCATTAGAATCCACATACATCAACACTGAATCTCTTTCTTGGTAATTAAAAAAAAAAATTCTCAGGAATACGGTCTCCAAAAGAGATATTTCCTTGAACTCTTAACTCTTCATATTTCTATCTTTTATCATCAATTTAAACCTCAAAGTATAGAACGAGAACAAAAGATACTTAAAAAATAAATTCTGCAGAATGCTAACCCATATTGACGTTTTACTATTTTTTTTAACTACAATAAGCTTTGAATTTATTATCAAACTGCTTTTACAAGCTACGAGTATAGAATTTGACCTAGTATTCATGACCAAGGTTTCTGCAATTCCAAGTCAGAGTTATGAAAGAAAATTATGAGACAATGGTTGATAATATTGAAAAAGTCCATATTTACAGGAGATTTTTCAAGTGACTTACTATGATGTCTATTCACTGGAAGAAAGCTTTTGAAAAGACAAGTATATAAAGAAGTTATCCTACAGTGAACAGAACAAAGCCCATTAATGACAATGATGTGAACATTCAAGGATTATTAAAAGAACCTTTCACTTTGAGGGAAAATTAATTTACCCAGAATTTAGTGCAATTGTTGAAATAGGAAAATCAGGGAGGCAGGGCAGCAGACCTTGTGGCCAAAGTTTTGCCTAAAGCCATAGCAGCTGGAAAGAGTCAGTGTTCCACTTTTCTCTTTCATGTTTTGTTAAAGAGCACTGGAGACATACATTGGTGGCTCTTAACAGCACAGTTTTTTTTCTTTTCCCCTCCTGTCAGAAGTAAAAATAATTAATAGGTCCCTAGACTCTGATCTCTGTTTTATCTATACATACTCTAAAACTCACTCTCTGAATTTTAGAGAAAATGGACTTATTTCACCTGATTCATTTTTTTCTCTTCTAAATATATTTAAATACTTGGTGCCTTACAGACACTGTTTGTCAGGGACGCTTGCTCTGAGGCAGGGAGATAGCCTCTCTGACTGGCTAGCTGTCTTCACACAAAGTACCCATTTTTGTCCAGAAAATTAGCTTCAAAGTTCTAATTCCACAGAAGTTCTTCTCTCCCCAGATGAAACCAGCCAATAAGAAATAATACTAGAAACCAGGGAGGTTAGGCTTGTGTCTTGGCCTCAAATTTTACACAATCCCCCTTACTTCGGAAGAAATCACCATTTGTTGTCAATCTATAATTAAACTTTAAAAGTTGCTATCACAGACCCAGGAAAAAGATACAGGGGAATAAAAGGAAAAATTAAGAAAAACACTAGATCATTATTGGTTTGGGACTTCAGAGTGCTCAGGTACTATCAATTTAAGTGATGGTTTGAGATATTTTCAGGGATAGATCCCATATAAGATACAAAACTATTGAATGAGTTGAATGTGTGTCTAATGCCCTTCTTCGAGCATAAACACCATTAATTCAGAAGGAAAAAAAAAAAGAACACAGTACTTTAGACTACAGAAGTCAGGGAAAATTTCACAGTAGGAGTGCATGAGATTCATACTTCTTGGAGGGCAGGTTGATTTCAAATGACAATGGATTGCATTTTGATTCAAGAGCTAGCCTGAGCAGGGAGCATAGACAATATATGGTCAAGACTCAGTGACTGTGGGTTCCTGAGGAGACCCAGTTGAGAGGCAATCCATCAGGGTGACCACGAAGTCTATTGGATTCCCATATCCGTAGTCTGTTAAGGGCTCATTCTATCCATTTATGATACCATCATGGATGAAAAATCAGCTCTTAAATAAGGGGAAGATTTGGAAGCATGGTTTTAAGAAGTTACCCTTCGACCCTTACCTTATAAAAAGGACCATGTGTTTTTATCAAGACATGCACACTCTAGGCTTCCAGATGAGAGTCTCTTCTAGAATGCTGTTCTCCGTCATGCTTCCAAATCTTTCAAGACTTGGATGTATTTCAAAACTTTTCCAAATGTTTCAAGACTTACTCCCTCAAGAATTGGCACAATCAACTTTATCTGTGAAATCTTCCTGATACTTCACTCCCCAAAACCCTGCCCCTCATTCACTATAAGTATCCTCATAAATTAATTAACATTAGTAAGTGACCACACACATCCTTTCACCTGCATTTCTCTTGGACTCCACTGTCCTTCTTCCAGGACGTGAACAGTATCTTCAATCTTGGATTCTTACCTTCAATCCCCATGTCTGACATATGTTAACTACCAAATTAAAGTTTATTTGGCAGTGGATGAATGTTCATTGTGAGCGCTTAGGTGAGCTCAATTAGGAAGATTAGTAGACATGAAGGTAAATATAAGAACAGAGAAAGGAAGTAAAGAACTTGTTTCCCTAGTCAAACAGTACTTGACAAATGGTAACTAAAGCATTTTGACTTTCAAATCTTAATCCATTTTACAACCTCAACCTCCAGGATCCCTTGTGTTCCAACGTCCTTGACTGCTGTGAACTTCTCACTAGGGACCTCATATGTCCCATAACTTTTCATACTCCTTTGCTCCCAAACTACCATTCTAACATTCCTCTTGGCTCAGCATGGTCTGTTAGCAAATCTAAAACTTTAGTGTGAGGACATAGTCATAGTGTTTCCTAGTGTGTTCTGTAAACCCAAACCTCCAGGAATGCTTCATGAAAAAAAAGATTTCCCTGTTAAATTTGGAAAATGTTTATACAAAATTCTCCTTCTGTAGATGCAAAATGTACATTAATATATTAAGGCTCATAAAAGTCTTTCACTAAAAAAACTTTAATTGACTTTGTTTAATCTGGTATTTTCCAAAATTATTTGGCCATGAACTTTTTTTGAATACCACTTCTTAATGTCCCACAGGACCCCTGTTCCATAGAACATACCACAAAAAGCACAGGTAAAGATTAGCAGTTGTTAGTGACCTGTTTGGATGGCAACAAATATTTTCTAAAGATAATCTTTTAATCCAAAAGATACTTAGAATTTCAGAGGCTTACTTGGGATGGCACTTTTGGGTAGATGGCCCATGGAGGGCTTTAAATCATGACAAGATAGAAGAACTATTTTATGAATATTAAACAATAAGAAATATGTGTCCATGAATCTTTTTCCAGTTAATTCAAAAAATAATCAGTATTAGGTACTTATGGTTTTACCAATTTTAAAAATGAGGAAATAAATTCAAAAGTCACATAGTTTGCCCAAGATTACACAATTAGTAAATGGTAAAGATAACTGAAATTCAGTTTTTACAGTATTAAATCTCATATTCTGTCAATATCTTCATGCTTCCTGCATTTCTAGGGCAGTAGTTCTTATAAGTTGATCCTAGGATGCTGGTCAAAAATTCAGATTCTGATACCTATCCTAGATGTACCAAATGAGAGTTTGGAAAATTGGATTAGGAGCAGGTTTTTTTTTAACAAGCTCCTCAGTTGACTATCACACAGACTAAAATTAAGAGCCAAAGTTGGAAGTATATATTATTTTTTACCACAGTGCACTACCATTATCTACCTAATTAATCAAACAACAGATTATAATGCTGACTTTTATATCACCCTACTCTCAAAGCCTGGACAATAAAGTCTTCCTCCTACATTGTCCTCAAATGTTACTTGATAGCTCTCCTGGATAAGGTCACTCACATACCCAGACAATGAATTAGACAACAAAAGAATCTTCTATATATTAAATATATTGTTTTATATCAAATAAATTGTTTTTGTTGGTGATAGAGGTGAAACCCACCACTTCTAGTGGTTATCTCAATTTTTGTCTCTGTTCACAAAAATTTGAGAGTGCAAATACAAAGCAATGTTTAAAATAACCAAAGAAACTCAAAAGATGTTTGACTTTCTTTGGCTAACAATAATAAAAGATTTTCTTTATTTTCCTCTTTGACAAAGCAGATGTCCTTTCTGTGAATTGCCTTGCCCTTCAAAGAAAAAAAAAGCCAAATAACTATCCTTGTATTCTTTCTTAGATTATGTGAAGTATTCTCAACCACCCATTGAGGCCCCCCAGCCCAGAAATAAGCAAAAAACAAAAATAACTAAAGTGGGTAAAACTGGTGTGTGGGGGGGGGGGAGAGGGAAAGAGAGAAACTTGATAGGCCCTTTTCCCTTTTGTTTTTTATTCCTAAGTTAGAAATCATCTCTATTTTTACCTCTTGTGTTTCCAATTAATTATTGTTATCAACTTTGCATAATGTAATTGATGCACTGGTACTGCAGATCTGCATTCAGAAGAAAATTAGTAAAGTTTAAAGTGAAGAAATAAGTAACAATGATGAGCTGGGTAGGGTGGGATATGCCTGTAATCCCAGCAACTTGAGAAGCTGTGAGGCAGGAGGATCCAGAGTCTAAAGCTAGCTTCAACAAAAGTGCAGTGTTAAGCAACTCAGTGAGACCCTGTCTTCATACAAAACACAATGTAGGTTGGGGGTGTGTGGCTCAGTAGTCAAGTGCCCCTGAGTTCAATTCCCAGTACCGCCCCCCAAAAAGTAACAAAGTATGTTAGAATGGGCATCTAGGTGGCACGAAGACACAGACTAATGACTAATGGCCATTTGCTCTGACATTCATTCTCACCTTCTTCCTTGCTAATAAAATTCCAGGGCTCAGGAGGGCACATTCTTGTCCAGAATGAAGAATATTCTCCCAGCCTCCCTTGCAGCTAGTTGTAACTATGCAATTAAGCAAGGCTTTTGAAATACAACTGGAAGAGCTATATGGTAGTTTCTTGTAATGTCCTTTGCCCTCCATCTTCTACATCCCCTCTTCATTCCTGTGGACTGGGATGGAAACATGATGACTAAAATCAGAACTGCCATTTTTGGAAATGATGCAACCTCACCATGACAAAGAAACAAGAATAAAACATTATAGTCTATGATGTCATGAAGCCACCACATCAACCCTAGGCTACCTCCTTCCAAAATAATGAACTTGAGAAATAAATTAGCTTCTAATGTTGCTTATGGCTTGGTAACTTCCCATCTATCATGACAGGTAGCCAAACTGTTCTTAACTGATAGAGCCTCTATTCACCCAGGGACTGCCTACAGCCTGACCTTGGTTCTCAATTTGCTTTGCTATGACTAAATTAAATAAAAAGTGATTCTATCTGAAACAATCTTTTTGTTTAAAAATTTGAAAATCCTACTTATCTTGACAAGATGTTCAACTTACAGCCACAAAAGCTGTGTGATTCCATGATTCTTCAACACAACTTAACCACAAGATTAAATCTCCACAGGAGATTGCCAAAGGGATTATGTACATTTATATGTGATTTAGACAACTTTTTCTTGCATGGAATACAAACTCTGACTCAATTTTAGGTTAACTTTGGGCTTAGATCAATGATATTGCTAAAGTTTCTATTTCTGGACTTTTTCTTTTCCATTGTAAATGATATTATTTTCCTAGTAGCAATCACGATAACTGATCAACACTGAAAACTTGGAAAACACAAACATTGTCCTTTCATGTGTCTCTTTGTTTCTCCCAGGAGTGCACAGCAAAGCAACAGCAGTGCCAAAAACTGGACAAAGTGCCAGGGAACCCAAGAGAAAGGAACAGTTGAGGCTTCCAAAGGCCTGAGTGCTCTCTGGATGTGATGAACTGGAGTTGTTTGAAGAGGAGCAGTTGGCACAGCTGTTTTCAGAGCAAGTCTCACAGAGCACCTTCCTCTGTTGTTGTTTTTTCCTAAACTTTTCTGGCTCCTTCATCTTATGTAAATATATAAGTCCTACACCCCATTTCATGCTTTATTATTCCCAAATAGCAAATGCATTAGGCCCTTTGATTCATCTGTGGAGAATGCATTTTGAAGCAAAGCTTAATACTCTAAAATGGTTAGTTCATGGGGTTTTAATTTTAGGAATATCAGAAAAGCATTAATTCATAGTCTTCAGTTGGCACATTTTCCTCCCAGCATATACCCCCTCCCGTACTTCGCCCAAAAGTGTCGAGAGACTTAATGGACATCAAAAGCTCTCATAAAACTTGTATGCTGCCCTACTGGCTTCCTGGACCACAGTCTTGAAGAAAACTCTCTCTATATAAGGGAAGCAAGTTCCTGACATCTTTCAGTGGCCAGCCAGGAAAAAGTTTATTCTGTCTTAGAATCTTTGGGGGATTTTGTGGTGAGGGTTGGGGGTTTGCCTTGTTTTATTTTGCTTTTGCTGTACTAGGGGATTGAACCCAGGAGCCTCGTGCATGCTAGACAAGCACTCTACCACTAGCTACAGCCCCAGCTCTCCCCATCTTTTTTTTTTTTTTTTTTTTTTTTGTAAATTTTGAGACAGGCTGTCACTAAATTGCAAAGGCTGTCCTTAGAATTTACTGTCCTCCTGCCTCAGCCTTCCAAGTCACTGAGGTTACTGCCACTGTACGGGGCTTACCTCTGGATCTTTCAAAATACTTTTTATTGGAGACCTACTATTAGTCTCATGGCCAAGTGCAAAGCTGAAGACCCCAAATTTCTCAGGTTTTGTTTTTTCAATACAGATCAGATCACCCTGATTAGTTGGACTTTTTGTGAAAATAAAATTCTCAGGTCCACTTCACAAAAATACTAATTTAAAATAGATGATGGTTTGTAAAAACCACATTGTGCTAATAATAACTTTGTAAGTATTATTAATCAATACAACAATTTTTTCCAACTGCCTAAGTATCCATTAATTGTTCAGCAAATAGTTCTAGCATGGAAAATAGTTTCAAAGTAAAGGAATAATTGGAGAATAATGACTACAAAACAAAATAACGTTCATGAAGTGTCCCCCAAAGCTCCTGTGTTAATGCAGGAATGTTCAGAGGTGAAAAGATTGCACCCTGAGAGTTGTGACCTAATAAGTCCCTCCCAATTCGAATGGACTAACTAGGTGGCAACTATGGGCAGGTGGGGCCTGACTGAAGGAGGTGGGTCACTAGGGGTGTGCCCTGCAAGGGCTAATCTTCCCTGAAACCCCTTCCACAGTCCCTCTCTCTACTTCCTGGCCTGCATGGAGCAGGGCTCCTCCATCATACTCTCCCGCCATGGGGTTCTGCCTCACCTGAGGCCTAGAGCCATAGAGTCAACCAACCATGGACTAAATTTCTCAAACTGTGAGCCAAAATAAATTTTCCTACTGTAAGTTGTTCTAGTCAGATATTTTGGTCACAATGATGAAACACTGACAACTAAAACAGAAGAGACACTACAGCTTATCTGAATCTCTTTCACATTAAGAAAAATTAAATTTCACCTGCAAAAATCCTCCTGACAAACAAATTTAGGGGAAAAAAATGAAGCAATTTTTTTAAAATTTGGATTGATTGATTGATTGATATTTGTAGATGGACAGCATGCCTTTATTTGTTTCATTTTTATACGGTGCTAAGAATCCAACCCAGTGCCTCAAGCATGCTAGGCAAGTGCTCTGCCACTGAGCTATACCCACACCCCACCTGCTTCCACCTTGGCCTCAAGCTTCCTCCCGAATCCGCTCACAGTTTCTAGTCAGGGATTCTCTGCCGATATTTAAGAATATCTACCTCTTATTTTATGATGTTGCTATCTAACCAGATTATGACCTATTGATGCCGCACTTCTCTCTGGACATTGTATTCCGTTAGCTAAGTTTCTTCCAAGTGCCTGTACCAGTATAAAAGAAATATAGAATTTCCAGGTCCCCTGTGCTCTGCCTTCCAGACTCTAAGCTACTCACAAATCTCTAAACCAAAAACTGATTCTTTTAATTTGTAGTTCTACAAAGGAAGAAAGAAAAAGCTAGTAGCTTTACCTAACCAAAGTATTCAAGTATCTTATATGAAAACAAAACAAAATTAAATTAAACAAAAGCAGATACTCAAACATTTATTTTAAAATCCTAGAATCCCAGAATCAAACAAAGATCTTATATGTGATCTTGACTAGCTTCAAGCTCTGAGTAGAGTGTCTTCATAGACAGTCCTTGAATCTTTCCAGGTGGTTGTCTCATTGTTAGGTATTTCCTCCTTGGAAACAAAGAACATCTGAAACTTCATAATCATCCAGTCATTTAATGATCATTAATCGATGCATCAGGCATGATATTAGACTCTGGAAAAACAAAATCATTCAGAAACTGTTTTGAGCACCTTTTGAAGAATGATTCACTAATGAATTTAAAGAAAAATATTAACATTTCATATTTTAACATTTTCTTGTATATCTCTGACAATATTTCAAAGGTCTACCTGGTTTTAATTTACAAATTGTCACAGAAAGTATCTTTCCTCAGAGCTAGGCTATTAGGAAAAACAAAAATGTAGAAAAAGTAATGGAAGTGATTGAGAAGAGCTTAAAGAGAGGTGCTGTAGAGAGGGAGGTGTGCCAGAGCCACAGAGGAATGTGTCAGAGGCCAGAGCATTATGTCAACTGAAGGGGAAAACTGAGATCTAAGAATGGGCAGGATACTTGGGATGAGATGGGGACATGGGAGAAGAGATCCTTTTAATCAGAAAATAGTAGATATCTGCCTATTTCATTGCCCTCAGGTACCAGTAATGACAGATATTTGGGATGCTAGAGGCCAGGCACTTCATAGGAAATGATATAGAGCTACTGGAGGGATTTGTCCCCTCAATGCCAATTTCCATTACAAGTTAGGTTTTTTTTTTTTCAAAACACAAGGTGAAAGTAATACTTCCTAAAATGTAGGTTAATAATTAGAAATTTTTGAAGAAATAATAATGGAACCTTCAATTTCTTTAGCTTCTATTAAAAAGTCAGAATAATAATAATTAGATCCAGTCTCTAGTCCCAGGTTCTGTCTGATCTTGGAGAAGCCATTTAACCTCTCTGAGCCCAAATTTCTCCAAATGTAAAAATTTGGAGTTAAAATATCTCACCACGTCCCAGAGTTGTTGTAAAGCTACAAACATAAAAGCCATCATTCATCAAGTGCTGACTGTGGGCCAGATGTAGAGCTCTGTGATTCAAGTACATGACTTCATTAACCCTCACAACAGTCCTGTAAGATAGGACTCCATCTTCCAGATGGAGAAACTGAGTCCTCGAAGGGTCCTGCAATTTGCCAAGGAAATTTTAATCCACACTTACCTAACTCCAAAGCCCTTTCTCTTAATGAGATGTCCAACTGAGGTAAGAGTTGTCTTATGCACTATGTATACACATACATAGATTTTGTATGAACAAGACTATGCTACACCTACTATTCTGAGATTTACCCTTTTTTTCATTAATCACTGGATCTCTTTCCATTTATAAGTTTATTTCATTCTCAATAATATTCCATGGGTGGATGCACCATATTTGTTATCCTAATATTAACCAACACATAGTAGGTTCCAGTTCTCTGCCATTACCAGAAATGTTATAATGAGAACCTGGGTCAGACAGTTTGTGAATTTTTAATTTTGATGGTGTGTTATCTATTCGCCTTCCACTACAGTGTACAAATATGTCCTTCTCTCCACATCTTCATCAACACTGGACAAGAGCAGCCTTTAATTCTGCTGGTTTGATGGCTACAGACTGGTAACTTGTTCTTATTTACAGTTCTTTGAAATACATCTGTACTTACCACATAGTTGTATTTTTCTTCCAAAAATGAATGGCCCTCTACATTCTTTTCTAACTTACCACTGGAATATTTTTCTCTTATCATTGGATTTGTAGGAGAATTTTACATATTGTGACTATTATTACTCCTTTGACTATTATGACTATTATAGTGTATTGCAGATATTTTATTCAGTCAATTGCTTTCCTTTTAACTTTTTAAAAATGACTTTTGTTTAATGGCAGAAAAGATTCTAATTTTTTTCTTTTCTTTCTTTCTTCTTTTTTTTTTTTTTTTTTTTTTTGTGGTGCTGGAGATTGAACTCAGGGCCTTGTGCATGGCAACGCAAGCACTCTACCAACTGAGCTATATCCCTAGCCTAATGTAGTCAAATTTGTAAGTTCTTAATATTTGACTTGGCAGTTTTGTGTTTTGCTTAGGAACTTCTTTCCTAAAGACCATTAAAAATATTCTCCTGCATTTTTCTCTAGAATTTTTATGGTTTTATTTTATTGACTTTGTTTTACGTTTTTTTATGTGTTTGCTTATTATATTAAATCACTAATCCTTCAGGACTATTTTTATGAACAGTGGGGACTTAATCACATCTTTTTTTCTAAATGGGCAATCAATTGTCCCAACACATTGATTAAAGAGTTCATTTATTCCACTGACTTCAAATGTCTTTTATCATAACCACATCCCCATGAATATATTGATCTTTTCTAGATTTTATATTCTGTCCCACTGATTGCATGGCCTATTCTACATGAATACCCGTCTTCATATTAGTATATCTTGACTAGCATAATGTGCTTTCCTAATGGTAAGGCAAGTCTCCAAACATTGTTCTCTTTCTAAATTTTCGTGACCATTATAAGTATTGGTGCCATAGGGCTCGTACAAGCCCTACGTCTTCATTTACTCTTGGAACTTTGCCAAACCCATTTTTTTTTAAAGAATGCTGCTTCTGATGAAAATATCATGAATGCATATAATGCCAAAAAAAGAAGAAAAATTGACTTGATTGAAGTTACCTCATGTAGCAAATTTAGTCACTTCATTCTCATACCAATCAATTATGCCCCTGCCTGAGTGATCCCAAATGCCAGTCCTCTGCATCTTTCCCTCTCTCCAAATCATACAATCTAGAGATAAATGTCTCCCAAATCTTGTTCTCTGGGAAAGGAAGTTATTTTTTAAAATCTTGGTTTTTCATAAGTGATAACATAACACAATGACCACATAACTTGTAACATGCATTTTAGCACATATTTTTATATAATGATGATATACAATCAATATATTTAAGTAATTGGACCCAGGATAGTTCAGTGATTTAAATTACTGGCTTTAGAACCAAACACATGAGTTCAAATCCTGGGTCCTCCTCTGGAGACTTGATTTCCTCATCTATCTAAAAGTTATATTGCCCACATTGATGTTTAGAAATTTTTGCATATAGAAGATTGAAAAATTTTGAATATAGATCATTCACATATTGAAGCACTTAGTAGGTGCCCAATAAATTGTGATTGTTATCACTGTTATTCTTTTTTCTGTTGTATATCTTGTATTCGCATAGCAGTTTTCTCTTTTCAAAGTGCTTTTGTGCATCTTTTCTCTTCATGGACACAGGGACATTAAGAGGGAGGGCTGCTGGCAATCATTCACTGCTGCTGAAGAAAGCAAGGGTGAACTGGAGAAAGCACTGCACACGGAGGAATCTCAAGGACTCAAACTCCTCCTGCATCCCCAGGCAAGACCTGAAAGGCAGAGCTTCTTTGAAAGAATTTAAATGCTAGAAATTTATGAGGTTTTTATGAGATGATCCACTTAAAATAGATCATATTTAATCCCATTTAGGATCTGGTTTAGATGAGCTTTTCTATATAACCATTGTGAATGAAAAGTACTATCAAAATTCCATCTTCCTTCCATTTGCACAAAAATCAGTGGGAAAATAAAGTTGCATTTACATTTTTGCATCCTTTATTTGACCTTCATTTTAGTCTGATAAATTACATATTAAAAATCCTCAGTGTGTCTAACTTGCTTACTGCTAAATTAGCCAATTGATTGTGGCAT
Source organism: Ictidomys tridecemlineatus (assembly GCF_052094955.1). Classification (NCBI taxonomy): domain Eukaryota; kingdom Metazoa; phylum Chordata; class Mammalia; order Rodentia; family Sciuridae; genus Ictidomys; species Ictidomys tridecemlineatus. The sequence goes on from NC_135479.1 coordinate 124,623,630, forward strand.
GTAAACTTTATTGTAAGTGCTATTTAGGGGAAAACCTAAACTGGTAGGTGGCAATTTCAGGTCAAGAAATGAACCGTTGTACTTTTTTAACACTGTTTTTAAAAAAATAATTTTCTATCCATTTACTAAGAATGATTTGCCTGGATATTTTCTTTGTATTTCTAGTATACTGGGATGTATGAAATTTAAAATAGAATAACAAGGACAATAAAGAAATAAACCTTGATTTGCTCATAACTCGGTCATTTTGGGACTAAGTCAGAGGATATATCTTGGGGATGTGTATGCAAAAATATGTTAAGGGTATTAATTTTCATGTAATTAAATGTATTACTTTTGCCTAATATTGATCTTTTCCTTTTAAAACATAAGATTGTATGAAACTGACATAAGATATTGAAGAAAGAGTGAATAATGCATATTTTAGAAGTTTGCAATATAGTATCTGAAATGCATTTGAATCTATAGATCATTTTTCTTGTAAATGTCAATGTGACAGAAATATAATTTCAAACCAACTCTTAAGTGGACAAAGCAAGTCACATTTAGATGAAAAAAATACTTTTTTAAAAAATCAATTAAATAGCCACTCGATACATATATGACCATATATTTTTATATTTTGCATTTGCAAATAATGAAGCCTCACACGAGTTGTAATAATTGTTACTGGCTTTTAATATTGGGCAAAGCACAAATACAAAATGTACTTGAAGCTCAGCTTTAAGTAGATTATGAACATTTAATATAGAATGTTATCATAATATTCAGAGCACCAAATTGCAGACTTCTGTCACCCACTTTCAAGCATGCTTCTGAAGATCATAGTTAATTCTGCTGATTTATGGTAATGCTGCGGCATTATCGTCCACAGCATCAGAAACCACTAACAAGCTTAGTATAAGCTTGGGCTGAAATGGTTTGAGGTTTAAATTTCTGTAACGATTATAAAGTAGAAGGAGTAAAATCCCACTTCAGCAAAAAAAAAAAGAAAAAAAGGTGCCACATTTCCACTCAATATCACAACCATCCCCCACCCCCGACCCCCAGCCTTTCTGTGCTGCACCAAGAAAAGTAACTTTTAATGGACTAGCATTTTAAATTTTCCACATAGTCTTTTCTAAATGGTAATATTTCTGATTCAAATATATAATACTCAGTTTTTTCCTTGGTGAAGAAGAGCCCCCCACACACACTCCATAACCTTATCCTGCTAAAACGATTGCTCTTTTTAAAACAAATTCCATTTCTAGAAGTCCTTTTTTTAAAAACATTAATTTACGCTACATTCAATCTTGTAAAAAATGGTTGGAAATCAGAACATTTTAATGGCCATTGTCCTCTTCTGGCCAAATGATTGTGTGGTGTTAATGTGTGGCCCTTAAGCAGATGAGGCCCACTTATTATCTTCTGTTGAAGTCAAAAGAAGCTCCTGGCTTGAATCATCATGGTTTTTAAAAAAAAAAAAAAAAAAAATGTATGGGGAAAGCCATCTACTAAGGTGCTTCCCAAAAGATGAGCACAGCAAACACAATGAATAGACACTAATGGTGGCAAGAGATATGTGGCATCTTCAAGATGAAAAATGCAGTAGCATCAACACTGTCCCTGCTGTGAGACAAAAGAGCAGCTACTGTGGTCACAAACTGATTTCCAAGACATCGAGCTAAAGGAAGACCCCATGTCACACACTAGGGCTATCTTCTCCTGCACGGAAAAAGAAATAGATTCAACAAGAAGTGGCTTCCTTGTTTCTTATGAGAAAATTATTTCCTTAGCAACACTCTTTCTATGAAAAAAGCCAACCTTTGCCTTTTGTTTCTTGGGGAATAGCCACGATTGAAAAACAGGGAGTGGGGGCAGAAGGTGCAGCACCAAGGTGCTAAATGGTCTGGGTAGAGTGGTTTGGGTACAAGTCCACCTGGAATCCTTCCTGAAACACTGAGAGGTGATCCAGCAGTGGGTTCCTCCCTGAACTTTAATTTTCAAATCAGCCCCAGAATAGGCTGACATTTAGGACCACAGGGAGAACACATGAGTCAAGAAAGCAAAAAAATAATAATGTGTTTCTGCATCCAAAAACCAGGTGTAAAAGGTATATCTCACAATATCCATTCTCATTGGAGAAAGAAGTCTGACCAAATTTTAGCATTCCTTAAGGCAAAATCTTGTTAGGAAAAACAAGTGAGATTTCTTAAATTTTTCTCTTGTCTAAAAGAGAGACTGTTTCTTATTGGGGTGGAGGGGGCTTCTCTTCAGAGTCTGCATATAGCACTGAAGTCCCGAATTGTTGTTGATGGGGTGAATGAGAGCGAACGAGTAGAAGCTTCCAGCACAATTGGGTTGGTGGGGAACGAAGGAAGTAGGGAAGGAGATGGAAGGGTCTGTGGGGATTTGGTACAGCGGTGGCCAGAGTACGCAGCGAACCGAGCGTTGTGATTGGGAGCAGGCTCCCCAAGACAGGGCAGCGAGATCAGCAGTGAATTTTCAGCATAAACCGGGTAACTGGTGAAAACAAACCAACCCAGGAAAACCAACCCACGAAAGAAAGTAACCCATAATTTCACGCCTTTTGGAGAGCTAGGCGAGGGAACCCCAGGTCTCCCTAAGATCCAGGACAGCTCATCTTCTGAAGTTCAAACACCGCTCCTCACCAAGGCTTTCTTTTCAAGATGTCATTCTCCCGCCTCCACACTCACTACCAAACAAACATAGAAATCTACTACTGTTCTCCCCATGCACTCCATTTTCTTCCAATCTGAGAGCCATTTGTGTGTATAATTGAAAATTAGCAGTGCAGCTGTTTGAAGAGAGTAATTTATCACAGCGCATTGTTCGTGCCTGACACTTTAGACCTGGCTCTAACAAGCCAGTGGTTGCTGGGGGTTGAGCTACAGAAAGTGATTCGGCTGTAATGCTGCGTTTCCCCTGCTTTGTTGCTAATTGTAGCCTCTTTTTCTCCATTGAATTGGGAGTTGAGTAAAAGAGCTTGTTTGCTCTGTGCGGTGAGGCTGCCAGGGCCGCTTGGGCTATTATCACAAGATACTCTTGATCTTTTGAAAAGCAGGAAATAGAATTTTTCTCCAACAGGGAAAGTAATTTGCGATGCGTCCATTAGTTCTTCATTAAAGCAAGATTAAATTGCACGGCAAATCACATCTGTGTTTGGATGATTAAAGGGTGGCATTTTAGAGGCCAAAACTAATTACTAGTCAAAATGAATGGGAGTGAAAAAACAGTCATGTTTTTACATTAGATAGTGTGGCTTGTAATTAGATTCAAGCTAATTCCACTATTTCTTCTCTTTTAATGAGATGAGCCTGTCCTCATCTTTTTCTAGGCCATGCTAACAGCCCCAAATGTATAATTTTGATAATACCAAGAGTTTACTTTATTGAAATTTCTTTGCTACCTGCCACAAGTGACTGTTCTCTCCAGTGGTACTTCATTACATGGAAACACAAGCTGCTCAGTAGCGTAGTTTACAATATAAGTCATTCCTAGAGGAAAAAGAGGAATTCTAAATGAATCTATATAAATGTACATATGTATGGGAAAGTGTATATTTTCAAATGTTATTGAAATTAGCCATTTCCAGAATTTGTGCAAAACAAATCCTTCTTAGTTGGGCAACTACAAGTATTTTCGAAACGAGGAACAGGGAATAAGGCATTTGCATGCAATAAAGTATTGAAGGCTTTCAAATTCAGGGTGCAGTTGGGTGTTGTTTTCTCTTGCCTTGCAATATAATTTTTTTCACACCTCCTATATGTTGTCACCTTTTCTTGTGATAAAGGTATGCTGTGATAGACTCCCCTATGGATTCAGTTTTTTGTTTTTTATTAAAACAAACATTAGAAATGAAAAGAATTGCACTAAGGGAAAAAAATGTAACATTTTAGACTCTCTAATTGACGTTTCTTAAAAATAGATTAAATTTGCTCTCAGAAGCCTAGTTCAGTTCTTGAGAGTGGGAAATAGTAATTTCTGGGGGGAAAGAAACACATAGGCTATATTTAGATGAATCAAGAAGTCATTGAAGGAAAAAAGAAATAAACAGGCATTTACTCTGAACTAGGTACTCTTGGAGACATCATCTCATTAGAATCACCTTGGGAAGACCAAATTCATTTGGCTTTGGAGACATCATGTTTGAATCCACCAGCTTCAGTGACTTGGTCAGGAAGGAGCCTATTTAATGAGCTGACACAGTTTTACCTTTTGCAATGAGGAACAGACTCTGTTATCAAAATTTCCAAATCTCTCAAAACTCTTTGTAACAAAGTCCTCACTGCATCTTCAGGTGAAAGATTGCACTTTCTTTCCCAGGGTGTTGCCATAGTCTAGCATGCTGTAGGACAACAGGATAAATGGATAACTGACCCAAAGAAGAAATGAACAAATGAATGAGGAGAAACAACTTTCACAAATCAAGTTTTCCTTATATATTTTTTTTCAGTGAAATGCATAACACTTAGGCTGTTACTCCCACTATAACACTGAAAGATGTATAGTAGCATAGAAAGACAAAAATTACATACAGCATTTGAAAACACGTGGCCAAGTGGCTTACATGTGATGCCAAACTAGAGATAAGAACAGCAAAATGATTCCCAAAAATCTAGTCATTCTACCAGCTACATGGGTTTTATATTATTTGTGCATTTACTCTTACTCATTTATCCTGTTTTTAGCTGAATTTCATTAGGTTAATTGCATTTTTCAACTTTCCATACAATAGTTTTCACATAACCATCACTGTATATGTATGTGATGTTTCCTAAGACAATAATTTCTATTCCAGTTTTTAATTTGTATCTGTTTTCCTATTCCAGTTTGTAATCTAATTCTGTTTCTAATTTTCTGCATCTTATCACAAAAATGCCACAACAAGACAGACAGGCATTCAAAGAGTGAAGAAAAAAAAAAAAGACTTTTGCAGTACAAAGCATACAGAACAACAAATAGAGGGGTGGATTTGTGCAGTGGTACATGTGTATGATGCTCCATGGTGCAGGTGAATAGTTAGAGATGGCTTCCTTTGATGCCAATTTAAGAAAAAGGCTAAACCAAAGTTCATGATCCCTGGTTCCTTGTGAACAGTGGGTACTAATCTGTGCTCTTGTTAGCCACCTTACAGGAAAGGGTTCAGAGTTTGAAAATTCCCTCACCAAATATCACTAGAAAGAAATCCATACTTAGCTCCCTCCACTGAGGGACTATAGTGAGTTCCTTTTCCAGGTGCTTACAGAAGCACATAGAAGAGACTGGGCGTTTATTAATTCTAAGGAATGTGACTTGAGAATCCTCATGGCGATTTTCAAAAGAACACGGCAGTTACTACACTTCATATTAAAATCTCTTTCTTGGCCTTCTCCTTGAAAGCCATAAAGTGATAGTATCTATTCGTCAATTTATGAATATTTACTAAAGGCCTATCATATGCCAGACATGGTATGAACAGTGAATGAACAGTGAATGGAATAAAGTTCTGCTCTCATGGAGCCCATTAGTATAGAAACAAACAACTAAAGAATTGTTTTCCATGGGCAGGGGTTATGGCTCAGTGGCAGAGCACACTTAGGAAGTTCGAGGCCCTGGGTTCGATCCTCAGCACCATGTAAATATAAAATAAAAGCATTGTATCCAACTACAAGTAAAAAATAGATATTAAAAAAAAGAATTGTTTTCCATAAGGATGAAGAGGTCTTGAAAACATAATACACTGCAGGAACGTTATGGTGCTGCTTGGGCACAGACAGAACCATTGTGATTTCTTTATAATGTTCAGTTCAGATGCAAAAAAAAAAAAAAAAAAAAAAAAAAAAAAGCTGTGCCTTTGTTTTCATCCTGCTGCTCACCTCAGCTAACCTGGGATACAGGGACAATGACCTAACAAACTGTGAGCAGAGCAGAAGAGCAATCGTCCTCTTGATGGATAGCCACTAGCTAAAGGAGAGAAATACTGGTTGTCCAGAACCCCTTATACCTGGCCACCATGAACTCTTTCCTCAGGTTGAAGGAAAGACAGATCAACTTAGAAATAGGTGGTAAGTCAGAACTTGACTGACTCTCTCTCTCTCTCTCTCTCTCTCTCTCTCTCTCTCTCTCTCCCGTATGTGAATATACGTAATTTTTAAAGGATCAATAAAATTTGGCAGTGTGCCAGAATCTGATTATTTGTTCCACTCCACAGGACCAAAGTGTTCCTGCCAGTCCTCCTCAGCAACTAATCTTGAAAGATATAGGATGACTGCTGGGAAAACCCATCCTGAAGCTTTTTGTGCAGTGTTTTTCCAAACTATGTGCTTCGGAGGGGAGAAATATTTGTTAGCTCCCAAGTACAAGTACCACTCAAGATTCTGAAGCCAATTTCGATGTGATTATTTTCCAGTTATTGGCTTAATCAGAAGAACTGTGAGCACAAATAACTGCTCTTTGTATCCTCAGAAAGCAAGAGGACATAAACCTTAAATTGCAGCATAAGAGACTTATTTTAGAAAAAAAATTAAATATAGTTATTGCAATGCCTGGATATGGGGGAGGCTAGAATTCAATTAATACTGTGATGAGAACTATGCCCCTCAACTTGAACCCAGCTTGTTTGATTAGACCTAAAACCAACAGACAAGGCTAAAGACTTGTAAAACGAATTCTCAAATTACTGTTTCTTTAAAAAATATTTTCCTTCCATTCGTTAGTATCTCAAGGAGTGGAGGAAATAAGAAAAAAAATGACAAGGACAATATGTAGGCAAATATGAGCATTTTCCTGTACTAACTATAATTTATGGAAAAGTTAGTCACAGTAATTATTAGCAAATTTCACGGAAAGATTTTAGTGAGTACAACCTGCAGAAGGACAAGCTGAGTAGGGGAAGGAAGGAGGTTTGGGTATGTGAAACTGCTATTTTAAAGTAATGGAAGCCAAATGGGCGCTGATAGTTTTAACCCAACTACCCTTACATTGCTCTCACTATCTTATACGTGTATAATATGATACCATTTTTGGAAAAAAGAAAGAAAGAAAACACACACACACACACACACACACACACACACACACACACACGCACAACCAGATGTGTGTGTCTGTGTGTTCAATATAGAGTTTTATATATAGGACCATGTGTGTTCGTGGTATAAATCATAATTATTAGTGGGAAGAGGAAAAAATATGGAACAGGAATTTGGTTTTTACACTTGCAACTTGTATTAATAGCTTACAATGTCTATGTGTTACTTTTTTCCTTTAAGAGCAAAAAGAGGGGCTGGGGATGTGGCTCAAGCAGTAGCATGCTCGCCTGGCATGTGTGCGGCCCAGGTTCAATCCTCAGCACCACATGCAAACAAGGATGTTGTGTCCGATGAAAACTAAAAAATAAATATTAAAAAAATTCTCTCTCTCTTTCTTTCTCTCTCTCTCTCTCTCTTCCTTTCAAAAAAAAAAAAAAAAGAACAAAAAGAGAAGCTGGCTTATGTTATGGCTTAGTGGTAGAGCACTTGCCTTGTATGTGTGAGGCAGGCACTTGGTTCAATCCTCAGCACCACATAAAAAAATAAACAAACAAAACAAATTTATTGTGTTTATCTACAACTAAAAATATTTTTTTAAAAAAAAGAAAGAACAGAAAGAGAGCAGTTTTTCTCCAAGATTAATTTGAAGAATTGGAGAGTATCCTGGGTTCCAAGCAGGGATATGAAAGGTCTGCCACTGCGTAGCTTCTGAATCTCTGACAAAAGAATTCAGGAAGTGGACCCCTTCCCCTGAAGGCCCAACCCAGAGTTAGAATCTGGGGACAGAAATGGCATTGCCACAGATGGGGACACAAGTGCTTCCGCAGCAGAACTGGAAAGGGCACCACAGAGACATTCCATGATGCCAGGAGGGAGGAACCTCCCCGTCTTCTGAAACCTGCCCTGAAGTTTTCTTGAAAAACAACCTGGAATTAGCTATCTTCCTTCCCTCAAAATAACTAACATAACAGAAAAAAAGTTAAATGTGCACAGAACGAAAGCAAGTTAAGGGACAATGACACAGGACTGGCTCTGCCACTCTGCGAACTGGAGGCAGAAAGAGAGCTCCAACCTGTTTCTTAGGTATTTCACACAGATTCAAAGAAGAGGCAGAACATTATGAAGAACAAAGATTCTATTGGTCTATTGGCTTGTGTAAGTCAGAAGTAAATGGCTGTATCAACACTGCGGCCCATGAGTGAAACAATCGGCTCCTTGCTCCTTTGATCTCTAAGGGCCACAGCAATGTCACCCAGTAGTGGAGGAAACTGAGTCAGGAGAGGCAAAGAGAACGTTTTCAAGGCACACAGTTCAACTAGCTTTAAGACCTAAGTCTACCAAAGAGAAACCCAGAGTATATTCTCCTTGATTCGTGATTTCTCCAAAAAAGGAGCTACCCCTTTATTTAAATGAGGTAATGATGATGATAATGCGATCATATATAATTTTGGTTATTGTTTACAGCTAAACTAAGTAACTCCTACATTAGTTGAAGTTTTGTCCTTTTTGCAGCAGAGATACAGAATAGAACTTTGCATGAAGATTGAAAAAAAAGAAAAACCTCAGTAACCTTAGCAAGAGTGAAGCACACAGTACAGCAAATTATGTTTAAAAATAACAAAATTATCTATACTGTTACTATTCATAAATTATCATCCTTGTATTTTGATTTATTTCTTTCTAGCCCTTTTTAATGTAAATGCTTTATTTGTTCCATACCGGGCTCATACTGTACTAATTAAATTTTGTCTTTGCTTAAAATTTTTTTAAAGGTAACAATGAGCAAAAATAACGAAAATAAACTAAGCATCCTTCAACAAATTATAGTAGCAACAAGGATTCTAAGTAGATTTAAAACTAAAAAACAGACCCGACGTGGAAAGTTGCCTGGGATATGTTGTGAAGAGAAAAAAGCAAAATGCAGAACAATACAGAGTATACGATACCGTTAGAACAAACAAGAAACTCTCCGGGACTATGGGTATGCGTGTATGTGTGTCCCTCCCCCAAACGTGGTGTGAACATAGGAAAAGTCTGGAACAATGGTTGTGTCTAGAGTGGAGATAGAATGGGAAAGGAGTCCACTTTCACTACTGCCTTATATACTTGTTTGTATTATTTAAATTTTATGCTAAGTCTGTGTGTTATTTCTGAATTTATGTATCTTTCCCCAAATGCATCTACTGCAAACTTGGCCCCTAGCGTGGTTATATTTGGAATAAGTAAGTTATATCTGGAATAAGTGAGTTTAAATGAAGTTACAAGGTTGGGTCCCTGATTTGAAGGGATCACTGTCCTTATGAGAAGAAATACCAAAGCACACCTGTTCCCCTTGCATGCACCCAAGTGAAGAACCATGGGAGGACACAGAGACCAGGCAGCCTCAACAAGCCCGGAAAACAGCCTTCACTGTAAGCTGAGCATGGCCAGAAACTTGAGCTTAGATTTTCCAACTCCCAATAAATTTCTGTTGTTTAAGCCACCTGGTCTACTGAATCTTGTTATGGCAGCCAGAATGGACTAAGACAGTATATCCTTTAAAATAAACAAATAAAACTTAATTTTTAAGGAGAAATTTTTGTCCACTGCAGAAATTCTGAGAAAAAGAAAGAAAACTCTTACCCCAAATTTCACTCCCCTCATAACTGCTATTATAACTAGTATAGAACCTCTTGATCTTTTCTCTATAAGAACAAACATATTTTTAACCTCCAGTGGACCACATTCTCTACATTGTTTCAAAACTTGTGTTTTTAAAAATACATTGTAACACTTTCCCATATTTCTAACATCCTTGCCTAAATAGGCACAGAGACTATACAGGATGGCTATTTTATAGCTTATTTTAAATAGGAAAAAAGGGAGCTCTGACTGGTGGCAAGAGTTCTACCTCCCGCCCTTCTGCTGCTTTGCACATCCACCTGAGCCCCCTCCTTACACAGTGACTAGTGATGAGCTACAGCACAAATCATAAGAAGCTACCCAAAGAAAGTTATTCTATGAACCTTCTTGATATTAGCTAGTGGTTGCAGAACACTTTCACAGAGTATCCTTCTACACATTCGTCAAATAAAAATAAATCTGTACTTCAGAAAGACTTTGTGGAAGAGGATTATTGCAAGGGTTGAAAAGGGTTGTTGCAACAGGGAGAAGCTCTAACCATAAGTACTGTAAGCATCAAGAGTTAGGCCTTCCTTCCTTCCTTCCTTCCTTCCTTCCTTCCTTCCTTCCTTCCTTCCTTCCTTTCTTCTTTTCTTTCTTTCGAACAAAGCCAGACAGAACTAGGTATAGGCAAGTGAAATACAAGGGTGATGTGACAGGAAAGTACATCAGTGTCTGACCCTGCAGCTAGCCTGTTCTCAGGAGGGGTGTTTGCTGCTCATTCTGAGGGTGAGCTAAAGTTCAGCATCCCAGGTGAAGGGGAAATGCTTAAGAAAAATGAGGATGATGTGCATTTTGTTTCAACTGATCAATGTGGACAAGCAGTTCAGCTGATCATTTATGAGATAAAGAAAGGAATTTTGAGTTTGCAGCTGACCTTTGGTATAGATAAACAAGAGAGTTCAAGAGCCACATTAAGACTTTTTGCAGAACACAAGTGATGGCATTTCTGACCTTCACTAGTTTTCGAGATCAGAAGACAGGTAAAATTCAACATTGTAAAATTCTGCAAACAAGATGAAGAATAACTACCAGTCCGTTTCTTGATAAACTACTGGATACCCTGAGTACCATCATGGGACTATTCCATCTAGATCTCCATAACTCTCATTACATCTGTTTTTTTTATAAGAGCCATATGTGAAAGACAAGTGTGTGAACACAGTAGGGCTTTGTGGCTCAGCCCTCTCTGCCTACAAACATGGAAGAGGTTTATAACTGGAAAGTTTTTGTATCCCTTGAGGATCTTTAAAGGGAGGATGGGTTTAAATAACAAAATCCCCTCAGGGCTTATGTAGTCTAAGTGGAAGGTGACTTAGAGAAATGAAGCTTATGTGATAAAAAGAATATGGGGTTTTGTATAAAACTACCTGGCTCTGAGTCCTAGATGAATTATTTAACTAAGATATTTTGAGTGAATTGCTTACTTTCATTGCTTCTCAGTCTCCCCACCTCTATAACTGGAGATTGCTGTGATTTGGTTAAGTGTACCCAAATGCCCATGTGCTAAAGGCCTGGCTGCAAGCCTGTGGGGCTACTGGGAGATGGTGAAACCTTTAGAAGGTGGAGCTTAGTAGAAAAAAGCTGGGTCATATGTGGCATGCCCTTAAAAATGATTTTGGAACCACACTCCCTTCCTATCTCTCTTTTTATTTCCCAGCTACAGCAAGGTGAGCAGTTTCCTGTGCCATGCTCTCCCATCATGGTGTACTGCCTCCCCACGGGCCCTAAAGCAACAGGCGAACTGATCATGGGCTGAAAACTCCAAAACTGTGAGCCAAAATATATATTTCTTTTATTGAAGTTGATTGTCTCCATTAGTTTCTTACAGTAATTGAAAGCTGAGTGACACATAGACTGGAGCAATATCTGCCTCACAGGATCATTTCAAGGATTCCCTATTTTGATCAGGTATATTAAATGTGTTGCAAATTATAAAGCAACAATACAAAGTTAGTGAGTTAACCTTCATCATTTTCCCTAATCTTCTCGGCCAAATTTCAGACAGTGGTATTAACAAGATAGAATTCATTCAAGTTGGCTAGAACATTCTTTGAAGTTGTTGACATGTTAAGTTCAAGCTGTTATTTACTTCTATAGATAAATATGTAGAACATTTCTAGCAGAGGAGTGATCCAGGGCTAATAATTTAAACCTGACAAGGTCATCTGAGATTGTGGTGCTTCATATGCAGAAGATGTGTTAAACAATCAGACGAAAAAGAAACAAGAAAGCTCACAGAGCACTTGACCAGTAACACTGTGCATAAAAGCTAGGAGTGCTTTACTGAGATAGTGAAAAGATACGCTTCCAGTCTTAATATAGCAATGCACTCAAGCCTAATTACACAGTGCTGCCTACAAATGCTGTTGGAGTTTATTCTAACTCTGTTTCCATTATAATAAAACCCCACTTTTGAGGATTTATAATTCAGCCAAAATAATTTGTTACAGGAGTGTTTCAAAAGACCTTTCTTATAACCCTTTGAATAAACTCCAACATCAGAAATTCTGAACAATAAAGACCCTGCCACTTCTAAAGCAGTTCTTGTTGGATGAGTGTTAAATTTTTGGTCACATGGGCTTTATTTCTATTATACGAAGTTCTTCTAGATCACATCTTACTTTAGTTAATAGGCACTAATAGGAAATGGAGGGCTTCAAAACAGGTTTCTTTGGTACACTTCTTTATTAAGAGAATGAACAGAAAATGCATTTGAATAAAAAAAAAAAGTTAATGCATGTTTGTTAGGAAGTCATTTAGTCCAACCCTGAAAATTTACATTTACAAAATATGAAGATTGTGTTTTGCCTAAACTATACAGTAAAAGCTACTTGCCTGGAGAAGTTCATTAATTTCTTCAAGTACTAAAGGAATAATGGAAAATGCTGTAATAGGAATCACTTAACCCAGAACTTCCAAACTGTTACTGGGAACGACAGATGTCAATGTCAATTATAAACATTTGGAACATTCTACCAATAAATAAAAGCCCTCCTCAGAAAGTCTCAAAACATCTTATGATATGAAAAATTCTAAGACAAATATTTTTTACTTGTTTAGTTTTAACTCAGCATTACCCACATTTATTTTTACTCTTCAACTCCCTTTTTTTTTTTTTTTTTGCACTCAACCACTGTCAATCACAAAAATAAAGACCAGGAACTAATCCACAGAGAAGAGTTTCTCTTCACAAGTTAAGGGACCATCACACCAGAATCCTTTGCCTGTTTGTTAATAGAGGGGTACTAGGGTTTGAGCCCAGAGGCACTTCACCATTAAACATTCCTAGGTAGGGTCTTGCTAAATTGCAGAAGCTGTCCTAAAACCTGGAATCCTCCTGCCTCAGTCTCCTGATTCACTAGATTACAGGCAGGCACCACTTCATCCTGTTCATAATCCCTTGTTAAAGGCACAGATTCCAAGGCCCCAACCCCAGACTCACTCAGATCTACAGAACAGGAGACCATCCTGCATGTTGACACTCTCCCCATTCCTGCAATTATTATGCACAATGGAGCTTTGCAGCTACTCAGACAATAACAAATAGGATCTCCCAAAAGAGTAAAAATTGGTATGTGCTATTCTCTGAGATAAAATGGACAGATTTATCAATGATTAAATGTCTTTTATTAATATTCAGATTATGGAGGACATGTAATCAAATTAGTATAACTTAAAAAAGGCTCCTCTGTAAAGTGACTTTAAAGTTACACAGAAAGGCCTCTTCTTGAAAATCTTCTGTAATTTCATTAGAATATTCAAAATTCCAGTGTTAGGAATTCTATTGGTCTTGGATGTATAAATTGAAAAGAGCTTTTTCAAAAGCAATTTTATATTAAATCTCAAGACTTAAAAATATGAATGAGCCAGGCACAGTGGCACACCCTATAATCCCAGGGACTCAGGAGGCTGAAGCAGGAGGATAACAAGTTCCAGGACAGCCTCAGCAACTTATGAGGCCCTAAGTAACTTTTCAAGACTCTGTCTTAAAATAAAAAATAAGATTAAAAAGGACTGGGGATGTAGCTCAGTTGGTTTAAGCACCCTGGGTTCAATCCTGGGTACCAAAAAAAATTAAATTATATATATATATATATATATATATATATATATATATATATATAGAGAGAGAGAGAGAGAGAGAGAGAGAGAGAGAGAGAGAGAGAGAGAGAGACATGTTAAGTCAAAGCTGTTATTTACCTCTACAGATAAATATGTAGAACATTTCTATCTGAGGAATGATCCAGGGCTAATAATAATTAATTTTATTTATATGAATGGCCTTAACTCAATGATTTCACTTCTGAAAATTCTAAATTCAGAAAAAACTCTTTCATATAAAGAAGATCACTGCACACTTATAAAAAGGAAATAATGAAAACAACCTAAACATTTGTCAGTTTGTAAACAAGTTAATGGTATTTTTATAATGTTTTAGGTATTTCTACTGATGTTTATAGTAACATGGAAAACATAATGCTAATTTTAAGAGCAAAGATAGTGCCCAGGAATTGAAATTGGGAAAGATGGGAAAAAAACAAAGCCTCCTTTTTTAAGCTTTAAACTATTAGATTTTTTTAAATATCCAACATGCATCATTTTGACAATGTATTTAAAAGTATGATTAAAAACAACATTAAAAATATGAAAAAAAAAATAAACCAAAACTTAAAGTGCTTATATCTAAGGAATTAGAATTCATAGTGATTTTAACTTTCTTCTTCTGACTTATGTATTTTCCAGTCTCTCTTATAAATGTATATTTGTTGTATAATCATAATCTAAACATTATTCTTTTTAAAATTCTATCAGTTTGAGATAGTCAGTCATACATTGGAAGTGGGACAATATATCAGCCTAAGACTTTCTGAGAACATCTTAGCATGGACGTAAATTGCTTTTATAATCATTATACAAATTTGATT